>NC_084802.1:5372073-6638634 GCF_963169125.1 Humulus lupulus | reverse complement strand
AAACTAAACAACCTAGACAAACAACATACTAAGAACAGTCACATAAACATAAAATAACAGAAAGTAACAAAATAAAAGGGAAAGGAAACCCCCTCTACTCGGAGTCCTCTTCAGGGAACTCTGCATTGTCGCCAACATTGTCAGTCCAGGTACTCAAAATTTGCTCAGAGAATGCGGGGAATTGTGGACCAGATTTAGGCAAAGCCTTTTGCAGCACATTCTTCATTGTTGCATCCCTGTGCTGCTCATAAGTCCACAAAGTCTGCAGACGCTCACAGATTCGCTCCTGCCGCCTATGCATTTGCTGCTGCATTTGTCCAAGCTGGGTCAATCTCTCCATAATGGGGTCACTGGAGGTGGATGAGGACGCTGCAGTGGCCTTAGGTGCTCGGGCAGGGCCAAAACTGATGAGCCCCTTTGTTGGAACCAGCCCCTCCTCTGGCCACACCGGGACACCGGCCTCGCGACATATAGCGGTAACCGTGGAAGGCAGGAAGAGCTTGCCTTTTGATCGATGCGCACAGTCAAAAATTTCTTGCGCCAACACGGAACCTACATCAATCGGCATCCTTTTCATTATGCAATAGAGCATCCACATGCGCTCCCTGCTCACTGTGGAATCGTGGGAGGTTGGGAGCAAGGTAGACTGGACAAAGCTGTAGAGGAATTTCATCTCATGTTGCAGATCCGTTCTTCGAAAACGAAACGTTCCATTCTCATCAATGTCCCACTCGGCCTCTGGTTTGGCCAGCTCGGGCATAATATCTTGAATCAGTTCGTCAGACATCTGTTCACGTCCCTTGGTGAACTCGCACTTGACTGGCTCCAACAAGAAAATCTCGTTAATGACCTTAGCCGAAAATGGCACTTCTACTCCTCTAACAATTATTGTTGTAGGCCATTGCTCGGCCAAGAAGTTGGAATAGAATTCTTTGACCAACTCGGGTACGGCTGGTTTCGGTGTTGAGCACAGGGTCTCCCAATTCCTCTCGGTGACAGTATCAATTAACCAGTCGGGCAGGTCGCTGAAGTTTGCATTCGTGGCTATCAGGCCTCGCTCCATGTAAAAATCCTTGTGGCAGATAAAGGCATGGTATTTTACCTCAGCTGCCTGTGTTGCAAATTTTGGCACTTCAGAGGATGGTTTCTTCTTGGCTCTCTGAGCAAGCTGCTTGACCTTAGGCATTTTTGCTTTGACGCACAACAGTATTCAGCCAGAGAATAGCTTGAGGTAGTCACAAATGGTGGCAGTGATGATGAGCCTCGGTCAGTCAGTAATAAATCAGCTGATATTCTCAAGAGCTGCAACCCAATTAATGGCCTCCCCACAAAGAGAAATTTTTCACAGTATATCACCAGGCAATACAACAGACTATCAGCAGCTCAAAATACCTACTCCACGAAAATTACAGAAATATGCTCTGCCAAGAAGAAGCTTACTGAATAAGAGAATGCCCTGAAACTTGACTGGGCAAGCTAGAGGCCGTGAGTCCCGTTGAGACTTAAGTATGGTGTCGGGTCGTGGCTGTGATGGGGAAAGAAGGTGGAGGCGAGGGTTCGGTGCTGTGGGTTGTGCTGGGTGAGATGGAGAAGGCGACGGGGGCTCGTGGCCGTGAGTTCGTGGTGGGGTCGAATGGATTTCTGGGTCGTGGGACGGAGAATGAAGGTGGAGGCGGTGCGTGGTGGCTGGTTGGCCTTGACGGCGGCTGAGGGATTTCTGGGTATTGTGGTGAGGTTATACTAACTTATATATATATATAAGCAATATACTTATATATATATAATAAACGCAAAAGTAAAATATATATATACGGTAAATATATAATATATATATTAAACTGATGTATATAATTTTCTCAGAATAAAATGCTCCCAGTTGATATAGCAAAGCTCATAGCATAGCATTTTTCCTCTTGCGACCTTGGTAAATGCTAAAGCAATGCTATAACAACTGGGACTTCCAGTTTGTTTTTTTTTTTTTTTTTTTGAAAATTTTCTGCCTTTCACCAAACTTGCCCAGCTTCCCATATTACAGCTTCCTTTCTTCCACCTGCAATAAATCATTACAAACACCAGCAAACACACTTAGTAACCTCAAGAAAACACAAGTCAATCTATATAGTATATATTTTTCTCTCTTTTTTTTTTTTAATTAATTATATATATATATTTCTTTTAAAAAAAAGTGCTACACCCCAAACTTAATTACATATATTATTTATTTATTTACAATCTTTCTCTTTCACTCATGGGTTGCCCAAGTATGATTCATTAAATCCATGGCAGCCCATAGTCCTTCTCCTTCAAGAATCCTTCAAAATGATGGAGGTCTTTGCTCTATCAACCTCCCCTCCAAGGTAATGTTTAAGCCGCTGCCCATTCACTTTGAATACTCTCCCGGACTGATCTTCTTTGACATCTACAGCTCCGTATGGGTACACCTTAACTATGGTGAATGGTCCCGACCAACGGGACTTGAGCTTGCCTGGAACAGCTTCAGCCGCGAGTTGAAAAGTAATACTCGCTGGCCTTCTTCAAACACTCTATGCTGAATTCGCTTGTCATGCCATCTTTTAGTCTTCTCTTTATACAGCTTGGCATTTTCATACGAAAACAGTCTCATCTCCTCAAGCTCATTCAACTGCAGCATGCGGGCTTCTCCAGCAGCGTCAAGATTAAGGTTCAGCTTCTTGAGGGCCCAAAATGCCCGATGTTCCAGCTCGACAGGCAAGTGACAGGCCTTCCCATAAACCAGCCTGTAGGGGGACATTCCGAGAGGTGTTTTGTAAGCTGTACGGTACGCCCACAGCGAATCATCTAATCTCTGCGACCAATCCTTACGGTTAGGATTTACAACTTTTTCAAGAACCCCTTTTATCTCTCGGTTTGACAACTCGGCTTGCCCGTTAGTTTGAGGATGGTAGGCAGTAGCAACCTTGTGTTTCACACTGTATTTGGCCAACAAGGCTGCTAGGATCTTGTTCACAAAGTGGGTACCTTCATCGCTTATCAAAGCCCGTGGGGTTCCAAACCGAGTAAACACTTGCTTATGGAGAAACTTCATAACCACCTTGGAGTCATTTGTGGGACTTGCTACTGCTTCAACCCATTTCGAAACGTAATCCACCGCCAACAAAATGTAGAGATTGCCATAAGATGGTGGAAAAGGCCCCATGAAATCGATTCCCCAAACGTCAAAGAGTTCCACCTCAAGAATGCAATTCAGCGGCATCTCATTCCTCGCTGAAATATTGCCAACTCTTTGGCAGCGGTCACATCTTCTCGCAAAATCATGAGCATCCTTGAAAATGGTAGGCCAATAGTAGCCCGATTGAAACACTTTGGCAGCTGTTCTTTGTCCCCCAAAATGTCCACCATAGGGAGAAGAATGACAGTGTTCTAGGATGCTTGCAACTTCCTCTTCGGGCACACAACGCCGCATCATTCGATCCGCACACTGCCTGTACAAGTAAGGCTCATCCCAATAGTAGAATCTCACCTCATGGAAGAATTTTTTAAGCTGCTGTTTAGTAAAATCTGGGGGCTGTAATCCACTCACTAAATAATTAACAACATCGGCATACCATGGAGCAATCTCTTGAGTTAAAACCAGCAGCTGTTCATCAGGAAATGTTTCTTGAATTTGCATCTCATCTTTACTGTCACCACTTGCTTCCAACCGAGATAAATGATCAGCCACTTGGTTTTCAGTACCTTTTCGATCTCGAATTTCTAAGTCAAATTCTTGCAGCAAAAGAACCCAACGGATAAGTCTTGGCTTGGCATCTTTCTTGGCAATGAGGTACTTGATTGCTGAATGGTCGGTGTAAACAATCACCTTCGTTCCCACAAGATAAGACCTGAATTTGTCAAAAGCAAATACCACAGCCAGCAACTCCTTCTCGGTGGTTGAGTAATGTATTTGAGCATCAATTAATGTCTTGCTTGCATAATAAATAGAGTGAAAAATCTTCTCTCTTCGCTGCCCAAGTACCGCCCCAATAGCAAAATCACTAGCGTCGCACATTAGTTCAAAGGGCAAAGACCAATCGGGAGCAACAATGACTGGAGCAGTAACTAATGCCTTCTTCAAAGTCAAAAATGCTTCATGACAGTCTTTAGTAAACTCAAACTGGCGGTTTTGTTCCAGCAATGAACAAAGGGGTTTTGAGATCTTCGAAAAATCTTTAATGAACCGCCTATAGAACCCCGCATGTCCCAAAAAACTTCTAATGCCTTTAACATTTGTCGGTGGTGGCAATTTCTCAATTACTTCCAGCTTTGCCTTGTCTACTTCAATGCCCTTATGAGAGACTTTATGGCCCAAAACTATGCCTTCCTTCACCATAAAATGGCATTTCTCCCAGTTGAGAACCAAGTTTGTCTCCTCACATCTCGCTAAAACTCGCTCCAAATTGGCCAAGCAACTGTCAAAAGACTCCCCAAATACTGAGAAGTCATCCATAAAAATTTCAAGAATATTTTCGGCCATGTCTGAGAAAATCGCCATCATACATCTCTGAAAGGTGGCTGGGGCATTGCATAAGCCAAACGGCATCCTCCTAAAAGCAAAGGTGCCGTAGGGACAAGTGAATGTTGTTTTTTCCTGGTCTTCCGGCGCTATAGAAATCTGGTTATAACCTGAATATCCGTCGAGAAAACAGTAAAATTCCTTTCCAACCAACCGATCCAACATTTGGTCAATAAAAGACAGCGGGAAATGGTCCTTCCGAGTGGCTTTATTAAGCTTCCTATAATCCATGCAAACTCGCCAACCAGTCACCGTTCTTGTGGGAATCAACTCATTGTTATCATTAGTCACAACTGTAACTCCTCCCTTTTTAGGCACACACTGAACTGGGCTGACCCAAGAGCTGTCTGAAATCGGGTACACAATGCCATAATCCAGCCACTTAATCACTTCTTTCCAAACTACCTCCTTCATGATGGGATTCAACCTTCGTTGCTGCTCGATAGAGTTATTACAGCCAGTTTCCAGCAGTATTTTATGTATACAAAACGTCGGGCTAATGCCTTTTATGTCTGCCATAGTCCAGCCGATTGCTCTCTTATGCTTCTTCAACACTTCTAGCAGCGAACTTTCAGCTTCAGCTCCCAACAATGCTGAAATAATGACTGGCAGCGTTTCATTTTCCCCCAAATAGGCATATTTCAAGTGACTTGGCAAGGGTTTCAACTCTAGCTTTGGTGGTTCTTGAATGGAGGGCTTTGGAGGCTTAAAATTCCCTTCCGACTGATTTAGAGACTCAAAATGCTTGCTGAATTTCATGGCTGGTTTTCTGGACTCTACCCAAGTGACTTGGGACTCCTCCTCTTTGGTAAATTCTTCATCATCTTCAAAAATATTCACCCCCAAATCAGCCTTGCAAATTTCTTTATTAAAAGTTTCAGCCACAAGTGTCTCAATTACACTCAATCTAGAGCATTCTTCGATGTCATCCGGAAACTTCATGGCTTTGAAAACACTAAACACCCTCATGGTGAGTTCTCCATTTTGCACATCAATCAAAGTCCTCCCGGTAGCAAGAAACGGCCTCCCCAAAATGATTAGTACATCTCTATCCGCTTCATAATCAAGAATGATGAAATCGGCCGGGAATATAAATTTGTCAACCTGCACTAGTACATCCTTAACCTTCCCTTTCGGATGAGCCATTGATCTGTCCGCTAACTGCAATGTAACTGTGGTTGGCCGAGCTTCACCAATGCCCAGCTTCTTGAAAATAGACATAGGCATTAGATTAATACTCGCGCCCAAATCGCATAAAGTTCTTCCCACATCTCTTCCCACTCTCTTCCACCAATAGAACATAGAATCGTAAAGATGCCTGGATCTTTTAATTTAGGAGGGATTTTACTTTTCAACATAGCACTACAACCTTCTGTGAGAGCAACGGTTTCGAACTCACCCAGCCTCCTTTTCTTCGTCAAAATATCTTTCAAGAACTTAACGTAGTTGGGCATTTGCTCCAAGGCTTCCACCAAGGGAATATTGATATGGAGCTGTTTCAGTACATCCAGAAACTTCCTGAACTGCCCATCTTGCTGTTGTTTTCTAAAACGCTGAGGAAATGGTGGGGGCAGCTTTGGTACAGACTTTACTGGAACAGATTGCTGACCCGATGATGTATCAACTGGGCCAGTTTCAGTAGCTTCACTTGCTGGTTTTTTACTAGATTCTCCTTCTGTTTGGATTGAAGTGGGCTCCCTACTGCCCTTTGTTTTCTCCTCAGAATTTTCCAGACTTTTTCCACTCCGTAAATTAATGGCCTTGCAATGTTCTTTACCATCCCTTCTTGGATTCTCGGTATCACTAGGCAAGGAACCTTGGGGCCTATTTTTCAGATCATTCGCCAATTGCCCCAACTGAATTTCCAGATTGCGAAGAGAAGCTGCCTGGCTTTGAATTACAGCGTCATTTTTGGCCATATAATCTCTCTTTAAACTCTCCAAGGAACTAGATTGAGAGCCTTGAGATTGGTGAGGTTGTTGAGCTCTTGGTTGTTGAGAAAACCCCGGTGGAATTGACTGTTTTCCTTGTGCTGGTGCTCCACTTGAACTTGCTCCTTGACCCCCCCATGACAGATTTGGATGTTGCCTCCACGCTGGATTGTAAGAGTTTGAATACGGATTGTTGTTGCGGTTGAAATTTTGATTACCCACATAGCAAACCGAGGCTGGATTTGATGGGCAATTCTCAAAAGTATGTCCGTCCCCACAATAAACACATGAGACTTCTGCACTTTGAATGGCAGCAGCTGGCTGTATATTCCCTCCCAAACTCATATTCTTTAAGATGTTGGTCATTGAGGCCATTTGAGTGGTTAGAGCATCTACTTCAAGAACACCCGCTACTTTCCGGCTTGTAGGAGCTCTAGTATTTGACCATTGGTAGTTGTTGCTTGCTATTCTTTCCAAAATCTCAAATGCTTCGTTATAAGTCTTGGAAAGAATGGCTCCATTGGCTGAAGCATCCAATACCATTCGAGAGGCTGCACTGAGACCATTGTAAAATGTCTCCATTTGTATGCAATGTGGTATACCATGGTGAGGACACTTCCTCAATAGCTCCTTGAATCTTTCCCAAGCATCACTAGTAGACTCATCTTCCATTTGTTGAAAAGACATAATCTCACTTCGAAACCTTTCATTTCTAGTGGGAGGGAAGTACTTTCTTAAGAATTTTTCAGCCAAGTCGTTCCAATTTGTCACCGAATCGGGAGGAAGGGTGTTGAGCCATGATCTAGCTCGAACCCTTAAAGAGAACGGGAACAACTTCAATCTTAGCGCCTCTTCACTTACTCCTTGTAGCTTGAAAGAGTCACTCACCTCCAAAAATGAGCGAAGATGGAGATGAGGATCTTTCGTTGGCAACCCACTAAATTGACCAACTGTTTGGAGCATTTGGAACATGACAGGTTTGAGCTCAAACTGAGGTGCTTGAATTTCGGGCCTCACAATGCCCGGATTGAGCTCGTTGAACATAGGGGCAGCATATTCTCTTATTGCCCTGGCTCTATCATCCGCCAAGACAATAGGATTAGTCATGTTTTGCGCACCCTCTTCTTCTTCTCCAACATTTTCAGCCATGTTGCAGCGGCTGTTAGCCTTTTGTGCCTTTCTCCTTTTTCTGAAAGTACGTTCAATTTCGGGGTCAATAGGAGCAAGTTCAAAATCTTCTTGTTTGTTCATGCACTAGATTAAACCTGAAAACACACAGCCCCAAACAAGCAAAATTAGAACCAAACAAACAGAAATAAATTGCAAAATAGTTGATAGAACAGAATTTAATTTTAAATCCCCGGCAACGGCGCCAAAAACTTGTTGCGTAAATTTAAGCAATTAAAATGTGCAAGTATACACAGTCGGCAACGAGTAATATAGTAGTAAATGAGTGTCGTCTCCACAGGGATTTTAAACTAAATAAATGCAAAATCAACTAAAGAACAATCTAAAAATAAGATAACAAAATTAAGAACATGATTGGAGTATGAATCTGAAATTAAATGGGTATACGTAATTTAATCTAAAATAAAATGAAGAAATCAGAAAAAATTAATTCAGAGAAGATCTATGTGAACAATTAGATTTGGATGGCTATTTCCCCCTATGTTAATCTGCCCAGTTGTTATAGCAATCGTTCAGCAATTATGCACAGAGCTAACAGATTTCACAATAAGCCAGTAGGCTTTTTCCAAAACCCAGTGATATATTTCCACCACTTAATTCAATACATTCCTATATTAAATCAGGTTGTAAAACATGCATTTATTCACCAAATCTCAGGTTATACAAGGTAGCAAAATATTCCTATTTCACTACTAAGAACTACCTAAACATGGCATTTATCTTGCATCATTCAAGTTGATTCCACTAGATAGATTCTTTCCAAAATCAGATCTAGTTAGTTTAATTGTTAGTTATGGCCAGTAATCAACAATCATTAAACATTAATTTCACTTGAATGAACAAAGGCAAATTACTAAACTCATGCATTGCATTAATACTTCATCACATAAGGTTCATAGCCACCCAAATCTCAAGGTGATTAGTTCATGTCTAAACTAAAAATTACAATCCAAAACAGAAATTGTTCATCCATAGCAAATATTCAGTTCACAAATTATAGAATCAAGAGTATACACTACAGAAAAGGAAATATAGAAGAAAGAGAAGAGTAGAATCGGGTTCTAGAGTCCTCCTCCTTCCTTGGTCGTGATTCTCCTCTTGTACGTAATGCCTTTTTCTGTGTATATCTCTCTGGTTTTTCACTGTACTCTTCTTGCTCTCTAGATTTCTGTACTGTGTCCTCTCTCCTTTTCTGGTGTATTACGGCTGTCTCCCTTTAGGGTACTATCCCTTACCCTAATTAGAAAACCCAACTCCATCTTTGGTCCATTTCTTCTTGCCACCTCAGCCAGCTAACTTCATTCACTAAAATGGGTGCCACAAAGGCGCTGAGGTCAGTAAATAAATGCAGCTGGCTTTTGTCCACGTCAGTCTTCATTTTCCCAGAATTGCTACGAGTCTGGCCTACAGCATCCGAGCAGCAATGCTCCCTTTCTGTCCCCTTTGTCTCTTGATTCCTTTAATTTCCCTTGGCGCTTTGAAGGCTCCTTTCCTGAATGACAAAAACACACAAATTTACATAAATATTTATAATTACTAACAACAACTCACAAACTCTTAAATGGGCTCACTACTTAAAACATAAAGGTAAAAGTTGAACAAATTTACAATTAACACACTTTCATTACTCTTTTCAACCTAAAAAACAAGTTCAAAGATCATAAAAATAACTCTAAATCATAGAGTTATCAACCCCCAACCCTATCCTGGCCCTACAAAGACCCTGTCCCAACCCCTACTGTATCTTGACACTATAAAGACCCTATCTCGACCCACTACCCTATAAATACCCTATCCCGACCCCCAACCCTATAAAGACCCTATCACGACCTCTGACCCTATCTCGAACCTATAAAATATCTTATCCCGACCCCCGACCCTATCCTGACCCTATAAATCTATAAAAAAAAATGGGTAGCATCTCCCTATACTAATGACCTAGCAATCTGTAAACAGTTAAAAAAAAATTCAAACAACACGCAATAAGTTTCTTCCATATATCCCAACATCACACAAAAATTTCACAGAACCTACTTCACTAATACATACAAATTCATAACCTTCTGATATCGCCGCAGCACACAATATGTATCTTAGAACTTACTTCACTGTGGATGAATATTTAGGATATCCAAACTCCTCTAACAATAGTAAATAATAATAATAAAACAAGAAATAAGAGACACATACCAATTAATAAAATGAACCACAAGAAAACATTCCAAATGAAAAAGCTCCAAAATTTACTCCTATTTATTTTCTCCAAAAAAGAAAACAAAGTTAGTAAAACAAAAAAATATATATAACACATATAACATATACATATATACACCTCACACACATATACATATACACCATACACACATATATATTTATAGGGAATTTCTCTGGTGCAACTCACAAAAATGTGCCCATGAACAATTTTTGGCACGAGTTTTTTTATGATCGTGTATATTATAGTTATTTAAAGCATCCTACACATTTTCAGAAAATTCTGAATAATTTAGAGTACAAAAAATAATCTTAAAACATATTAATTTCCACGCACATAAAAAATTTAGTCACGAGTGCAACAACATGTTTGAACCTTGTTTTCAGTACTGTAAATTATTCGGAATTTTCTGAAAATTTGCAGGATGCTCTAAATAACTATAGTATACACGGTCATAAAAAAAATTCGCGTTGAAAACTACTCACGGGGTGCAAACAAAAAGAGATGCACTGATGCACCTCTTTTTGTGAGTTGAATTTGTCACCCCTAATATCAAAAGTGTTGCCGCTAATAATATTGTAAATTAAAAAATATATCTGATGTGACTAAAATGTATTTTTCTTGTAGTGGATTAGTTTTTTCAAATTTTTCTCAATTTTCATACCAAAATTAAAGATAAAAATCATCCAATAATCTTATTCAATCTGAAATTCCGTTTTTATGATTACAAACTTAATTATTCAAATTAAATAATTAATTGATGTACTTATACAGAAATATTTAAACAAACACAAAAATTGTTTGAACAAAAACCAAATATGTTTAAACAGTTATCAACATAAGATAAAAATGAACATAAAGTAAAGAACACACAAAATTATACGTGGTATCAGCAACATTTGCAGATTGCTACTAGTCCACGGGACCACGCCCAGAGAATAAAATTTATTAGAAGAATATCTAAACGATTACAAAATCAAATTGACTTATACAAATAAAGACTTCCTCTTAAATTTGTCGCAACTGTTGTAATCTAAACTTCTAATCAAATTTCTGAAGTGCTAAGAACTTGAACTCCCTTCAAATCATAACACTTGCACTTTTCCTCCCGAAAAGTGACTCACGAGCAAGACTTCTCCCGAAGCTTGATGAACGATGTCCAAGTGTGTTCAACCTGCACAATTAGCACAAAGAAAACAATACAGAAGTACACTGTAATAAACCACTAAGAACTTGCTGGACTCAAGTTCTTCACACAATAAAAACTCTTTCTAAAACTTGAAAAAAAATATTTGGAAAATAATACACCAAGAGAGATGAGATAAATCAACGACCTTAGGTCATGGAAAACAAATCAGAAACTAATCAGCCAATAAATGGAAAAACTTCCCAAAAAGGAAAGTCAGAATCTGTTCAAACTGGCAATCCGTTCAAACAGATTTATTGAACCTGGACAGTTTTTAAACCCAGTTTCCTTAAATAAATAATATATATAAATTTTAGTTATCGTCCTATATATATATTGGCATGATGTGTATGACCATTTCAAAAATGTTCTCTCAAATATAATAATACTTACAATTTATACTAGTACTGCTACTTGTCAATACATATATATATATATATATATATATATCTTAATTCCACCGTTTTGGAGGCATCTGTGGAGAAAGATGCCTGTTTTAAATTTAGAATCTCTTCAAACTTATATATATAAATATTTATATATATATATATATAATTAGTCAATAAATAACATTTCTCACATTTAATTTACTTTTTTAAAAGAATATTAAAGCTTTTGCTTTATTAATAATTTTTACTCATATCAAAATTGAACCCAATAAGTGAAGTGTGAGGTAATTTGTCACTCTTTAGAGTTTTCTCCATACTCATTATTCAATTATATTATTAATTAAAAATAATCATGTATAATCACAATGCATATATATATATTAGCTACCACTTATGTTGTTTCTTTTGTATTTAATTGGGTTAGGAGCTTGGGGAAGTGTATACCCACCTGTTTTACTTAATTATTTGTTGTTAGTTATATATATCTAAATTAGTGCTACTTGAAGATATATATATAAGTAATGATTGAAAAAAAATATATTATTTTTATAATAATTAGTTGTAGTTCTTTGTTTAATATGCAGTTGTATTATTTGGTTGGATGTTAAAAAAATTAATAATTTGGATTCAAAAATCAATTCCAATAATTAATTCTTAATATTATTATTATTACATTCTCTCTAAACCATGCACATATATTTTCTTCAATAATTTTCTCCTCTAAGTCAATGTACAAATGTAATTAAAAAATAGTCCCCATTGATCTTTGAATATATGAAGGTGTTTTGAATAATAATTATCTCCCCTTATAAACATAATTTAAATTAATTACTTCATTAAGTATTTTCTGTAACTTGTTATTATTAGTGATATCACTACCTGAAACTTTTCCCTTATATTTGTATTTATATACTGTATTGTACTATTAGTTGTTCATTAGTCATTGTTGTGTACTATATCACCATAATATACCTGTTCAAGTATATACCATTGTACTCTTGTATACATACAGTGTATATATATATATATAGAAGGAAAACTTTTGAGAGATCAGAGAGAGAGAGATGGCATCATTATCATATGTGGGGTTTCAAGTGAGTTGCTCTATTCATGAGAGGCCATCTATTCCAGTTAACAACGCCTACTTGAACTTGAAGACCGCATTGTGTTCTGTTATCAAGGTTAGTTTTGATCATCAATGCTTTCAATATATATATATATATATGGTATAATATTGTATATAATGAATAAGCAGCCATTGTTTGGAGCATTACTGCAAAAAACTCCAAATATCCGAATAGAACACGTGTCAAAAAACATGAAGAACACTTCCATCAAAATATTGGATGCCTTGGTTGATTCCATGTTTGAGATTACTGATCAACCATTACTCCCATCACAGGTACATACATACACATTTGTTTTTATATATATATATATATATATATATAAATGTTTTGTAATTATCATTATCATAGATTTTTTCGACATATATATATATTTATATAGAAAAACTTTGAGCCGGTTGATGAGTTGGGAGAGGCTGTTGTTATCAGTAGCATCGAAGGGAACATTCCCAATAATTTTCCCGACGGCGTGTACGTAAGAAATGGTTAGTACTGTATATGTTAATATATATATATACATATATATATATATTACTAGGTAAAAGCAAGCGTGCAATGCACATTTACTTAGTTTTAAAGTTGTAAACATTGTATAGAATTTTAATAAAAACTGGTTCACTATCTTTTAGAAAATATATATTTTTATAATAAATGAATTATATTTCTACATTATATATAAATATTTATATTAATAATCTTTACATATATGATATCTAAGCATAACATTGACATAGATATATATTTACATGATTACATAATATATATAAAATAGAATATAATATTTAAAAAGAAATTGATAATAGAAATAAAATAAGAATAGAAAAAATTATAGTGTAGACAGTAGTATATATGCATCAACTATTTTTAGATTTTAATATATCTCACAATATCCTTTGGTGAATTTGATGAAGAAAAAAAGCTCCAATAACTTGATAAAAACAAACTATCACACAAATTTATAAGATAAAAAAATAATGTACATGTCTTTATTATTTTTAAATAAATATGATTTAATTATTTAAATTATCATAAAATATCTTAAAAATATTTTATTTTAATTTTTTTTTTTTTGTCTAAGTTTATATTTGTTCTAGTATATATTATATGTTTAATATAATATCAAGTTTGATTAAATTTTATTTAAGTTATAAAATATATAGTTTTATTATTTTTAAATAATTATCATTGTAAAATATCTCAAAAATATCTTATTTTAATTTGTTTAATTATTTATTTATTTAAGTTTAATTCATATTTACAATCTACTGTTAAATATAAGAATATTCTGTTAAATATAAGAATATTCTGCTAAAGTTAACTGAAAAAAATTTAAAAACCGTTAAAACCAAGAATTTCCGTTATCTACACACTTTTTATATAGAATAGATATGTCTTGATAAAGACGATTTTTTTTACTCTCTATTAATACTTTATATTTCGAATTATTAAGAACAAACAAAACGAAGAAAACGCTGATGATTAAGACAAAATTAGTAAAAGCTTTGTATGAAATTTGGACGTAGGTAAATCATTTGTGTAAGAGCACTTACATTGGATGAGCTAAAATGTGTTATTCTTTATAATATAGAGAAAAAATAGTTAAGTAGTCTTCCATTGGATGATGTAAAGTTATATTTTTTTACCTAAATGAATAGTATTTCTTTATATGTAGTGAAATACTATTCATCAAGCTATAAATATTTTATTATTTTTTTATAAACTTTTGTATATATGAGTGTGATACTATTATTTTAATTATTTTATTTCTTAAAATAAATAAAATATTTTTAAAAATATTATATATAAATAATGTAAAGAAGCAGATGTATGGTATAATGTAAAAGTTTTGAGGTAAATTATAAAAATGTATGTTTTTGTGATATATTTTATACTACACTTTCTTTATAATATTTAGCTAAAACTCATAAAAACATCTTCCATCAGCTCCTTTATATATATATTTATAATAGTTATGCACAAACTCCAATTAATCCATATCTACATTTACATATCCTTTATATAATATTTTAATATTTTTTTTATAACTTTTCTCTCTCTATTTAGTATATATTTATTTATTTTTTCTTTTTCAATTATTTTATTTTACTTTAAGTAATAAAATATGTTTAAAGATATAATATTTAAATGATGTAAAGAAATATATAGAGAAGCTGATATATGGTATAATGTAAAACTTAGAGGTAAAATAGAAAAATGTGTGTTTTGATGAGGTATTTTAAAAGATGGAATATAGCACCCAATATCAATGCTCTAACTGAGCCCTCTTGTTCGTCGTTTGTTATATATGTATATATTTGTCGTTGATTATAAAACCCTAGCTACATTTATAGGACAAAAATTGAAGAATATATATATATATATACTAGATACAAGTGCATATTTGCACATTTGCTTAGTTTTATTTATAGAATTTATGAATTATTTTTATTAAATTTATATTAATATTATATAAATTTTTAAATAAATATCGTATTTTAATTAAATAATTTATTTATTTTGTTTAAGTTTATGTTTGTTCTAGTTTATGAATTTGGGAGTGATAATAAGAGATTATATATTATATGTTTAATGTAATATTAAATATTATAAGCAGATTATAAATTTAAGTTTCTTTCAAGTTTTTTTTTTAAAAAAATAATAATTTGGTGCTAATTTACAGTAGATTATATTATATGTTTAATATGATATTATTCTAATGAGTGGGTTTAAGTTGAATTAAATGTTTATTTAAGTTATAAAACATATAATTATATTATTTTTAAATAATTATCATTGTAAAACATCTCAAAAATATTATATTTTAATTTGTTTAATTATTTATTATTTAAAATAATTATCATTGTAAAATATTAAAAAAATAAAAAACCTAGAAATTCTGTTATCTACACATGTATTATATCGATAGATATATATAGATGATAATATATAATTTGAAGGGTTGAAAATCCGGATTATCTCTAACCTGATAAGCCCTATAAAAATTTAATGTATGTTCTAATGTTTAACCAGCTTTATAATGATAGTGGTATAATTAATATTCTAAATAACATGTTAATTTATATAGAAAGATTATTTATTAGGGGAATTATTACCAGTAAATGTATTTTATTTGTTTCCAAGTACATTGTAGTTACAGCAGACGTCCCACTAATTTTTTAGAAATCCAAAATAATTCATAGTGCTGAAATTTATGTGAATCTAAAATAGACTGTTTGAATACTGATTTTGTCATCCTAAATTATTCAAAAATTGGTAAGACACGTGCTATAACATTCACGCACGTCATCATATAAAAAAAATGAGTTATAAGTTTTTATAAAAAACCAAAGATAAAATCACCTAAAAACAATGCCCTACCCCATATAGGCTGTCTATTTATATATAGATATGTATATTATGAAAGATGTTCAAATTTATTTAAATAGTCATGAAAATTGCTAGCTATATACCAATTTTGGTGTGTATTTAAGCACATGATAAAATAATAAATGACAGCATCAAATATGAACAGTTGTATAGCCAAAATTTAATTTCATACGTGATGATGATGTGCAAAATTACCACATTAACATTTTATATTAGGGTTTGGAATATTAGTTTGTTTTGACTATACACTATATTGATTTTTCTAATATTTTAGAGTGACTACTTGACAAAGTGTTATTTTTCTTCGACATAACAAATAACCAATATCAAATATTAAAAAATAATTTGACTAAATTTTTAGTGGGTACACAACTAATAAAACAAATAATGGATGTGAACACATATCGATCCCCACTAATAACCTCTACTCGTTAATATTAATTATATGTAGTGACTCGTATATATAATCATAGAGAAATAATAACTAACATTATTGTGGCTCCCATCACATAACATTTTATTAAAGTGCCAATAAATAATGTTGCTATATATAATATATATATATATGATAATTTTCGTATAGTATTTTAAGTCTTATCGATGGTACTTTTAGTGTTCTCGACCTGTGAACAATTTTTTGTGCGATTTTTTTTATAACTGTGTATATTGTAGTTGTTTAGAACATCTTGCAAGTTTTTTGAAAATTCTGAATAGTTTATAGTACCGAAAACTAGGTTCAAACATGTTGTTTTCCACGCGCATAAAAAAAATTAGTCACACATATAATAATATGTTTGAACTTAGTTTTTAGTACTGGAAGCTATTCGGAATTTTCTGAAAATTTACAAGATGCTCTAAATAGCTACAATATACACGGTCATTAAAAAAATCACACCGAAAATTATTCACGGGTTGAGAATACTGAAAGTTCCACCAGTAAAACTTAGCTTAAAGTGAATATAGAATGGTCATGTATATATATTTATATATATATATATATAAGATGGAGTCGTACATATATAGTCATAGTTTTTTAATTTTTCTCTAATTATTATAATATTACAGGACCAAACCCACTTCATGGAGGACTTAAATCAACAAAGTCAATGTTTGGAAAGTCATATCACATATGGGTAGAAGGAGAAGGAATGCTTCATGCTCTGTATATTAGCAAAGTATTAAAATTAGATGACCATTATTCTAATAATGACCAATATTATTGGAGTGTCAACTACAACAATAGATACGTCCAAACCGAAACTTTTACGCATGAAAAACTAAGGAACAAACCCTCCTTTCTACCAGCCCTTGGGGGCGATTCCTTGGCTGTTTTATCTGCTTATATCCTCAATTGGGTAACTACTATAAACATAACTAAAATCAACATATATATATATACACACAACTGATTTTTCCTAATTTGTATATTATTGTAGCTTAGGTTTGGGATCGTAAACAAATACATGAGCAACACCAATGTGTTTGAACATTCGGGGAAGATATTCTCCATCGCTGAAAATCACATGCCTCATGAGATTGACATTTCTACATTACAAACATTAGGCAATTGGGATCTTTCTCGAGCTTGGAATAGACCTTTTACAAGCCATCCAAAGGTATATACATATAGATTTAATATATAGGGGCTTTACTTTAAGCTATACTGGTGGGGCTCTCAGTGTTCTCGACCTTTTGACGTGATTTTTTTATGACTATATATATTATAGCTATTTAAAGCATCGGTGCGATTTTTAGAAAATTCTAAATAGTTTACACTACTGAAAACTAGGTTGAAACATGTTGTTGCACGCGTGATTAATTTTTTTATGCGCGTGGAAATCAACACGTTTGAACCTAGTTTTCGGTACTGTAAACTATTCAGAATTTTCTGAAAATTTGCAAAATGCTCTAAACAACTACAATATACACGGTCATAAAAAAAAGTCGCGCCGAAAACTATTCACGAGTCGAGAATATTGAAGAGTCTACTAAAAAGGTTTAAAGTGAAGCCCCTATTAAAAAAAAGTGTCCTATATATATTCTTAGTTTGATTTGATGATGCATTTAAGCTTTGAATGATTATTAACATTGGATTAATGTAACTATTAATCTGCGAACGGAATACACATACTTTAACAACAAAGTATGTTATTACCGATTATTATTTTCGTCGCTAATAGTGTAAAAATCATCACTATTCTGTTAGCGAGAATTTTATCAATGCAAGGTTTGTGTAGTCTATTTTTTTTTAATTTATAGTAATTACGAAATTATCAATCTCCTTTTACTAATTTCATCTCGTATATGCTTAATAAATATATCATCATTATCTTTAAGAGTTTGTAAAAATTATCAATGATCTGACTATACATAAATATTATACATAATGCAGAGAGTTCCAGGAACTGGGGAATTGGTTACATTCGGAATGGCCCCAACTAAGCCTTATGTTGAAATAGGAGTAATTTCAGGTATATATAGATGAAAACACACACATTATAAATATATATATATATATATCTTAATTATTACTGATTTATATTTTTAATATTTGTAATAATAAATTTTAACTGATATATATATATATATATGTATATATTTTCAGCTGATGGAAAGAAACTAATTCATAGGGTGGATATAAAACTCAATCGGTGTCCACTTTGCCATGACATTGGAATCACAGAGAGGTAATTAATCAAACCTTAATTAATAATTAAGTTTAATAAACTAATAAATAACCTTTAAGAAAATCTCATAAGATACAAGTTAATTGGTTTCATCAATATTAATTATATGATTTGATATAATAATATTGACTTGCTTCAGGTACAATTTGATTATGGACATTCCACTTACTATAGACCTAATGAGACTAGTCCAAGGAGGCCCGTGAGTACTACTTCTTTATCAAGATATTATTTTTTAGAAAATCTGAAATTTTTTTTTTTTATGGTATAAATTTAGAAGTTTTGGATGTATTTTGTAGATTAATGAAGTACAATAAAGAAGAATATGCAAGAATTGGGGTGATGCCTCGCTATGGTGATGCAGATTCAATCACATGGTTTGACGTGGACCCAAATTGCACATTCCACATTATCAATTGTTTTGAAGATGGAGATGATGAGGTATGTTTATATATATATATAAAAGAGGGAATGACTACTACTCATCTTTTTTTTTATCTTTTTTCTATTTTCGGTATCAGGATAGATATAATCCCAAATTTTGTGTATATGACAGTGTACAATGTAGGTATTTAGATTATCCTATAAATTTTCAAGAAATTCTGAATAATTTACGAATCTGGAAACAGGGTTCAAATGGTCAAATTTTACACACGTATACAAAATAACAGGCACGCGTGCAACAGACAGTTTAGACCCTATTTTCGGAACCATAATTTATTTGGAATTTCTTGAAAATTTGTAAGATGTTGTAGATAGCTATAATGTACATCGTCATATAAAAAAATTAAAATTATATCTATCTATGTGCCGAAAATAGAAAAAAGATTCACCGGTGTTACAAAAAAAAATACGTTATAGTCACTTCCTATATATATATTTAAACTTCTAGCAATATATAACATTTACAACACCATCGATAACAAGGGATTAACATAGCTATATCATGATTATTTCTTGGATTTGTCATTTAATAATCAATTTTTACTAATTGTTATGAGGTTTAAATATTAACTTTCTAAAGCCATCATCATTTTAGATTTTTTTTTTTGGTAGCCATCTAAGAATCGATTTCTCTACTAGTTGTTGATGTTACATTTCTAAAGTGTTTATTTTAGGGTTTTCTTCTATTTGCCATTCGAGAATTGATTTTAACTATCTGTTATGAGGTTGAAATATTACATTTCTAAAGTAAATTTTTTAGGAGTTTTTTTATGTTAGCTAGCCACATATCGGGAAATCGATTTTCACCAACTGTTGTGAGTTGAAATATTATTACATTTTTCTGAAGTGTTCGTCCTTCTAAGATTGGGAGTTTTGGTGCTAGTGGACTCTGTAATCGCAAAAATACCTTAAAATAATGTTGAATTAGAGTTGTGAGGACATGATCGATTCTTTTTTTTTTTTAACTAACAAAATGTGAGAATTAATGGCCAGGTTGTAGTGTGGGGTTGTAGAGCTCTTGACTCGATCATATCAAGCACACAAGAACAAATTGACACCTCAACTACAAATCCTAATAACTCATACCATGATTCTCCTTACGAGTGGCGATTAAACATGAAAAATGGACAAATTAAGGAGAGAAAGCTCACTCTTGACACTGAATTTTCTATGGATTATCCCACCATCAATGAAGATTACACTGGTCTTAAAAATAAATTTGGATACATCCAAGTGGTCGATCCTATCTCCACCACTCCCTCAAGTAAGTTGATGATAAAACCCTAATTTTGACCTTATTTCGATAACTTAGTTCATATCTAATCAATAAATGAAATATGTTAATTACTTGCAGATAACTTACTCAAATATTGTGGTCTCGGAAAGCTACATTTTGCAGAGCTAGATACTAGAGTTTGTTCGGTACAACATTTTATTTAATCTCATTTGTTTGTAGTTATATATATATAAATATTTAGGATGGTTTTAGTGTGTAGGGGTGTAACTTTAGCTATTAGTAGTCATTTCTGTTTTTGGTACATAGATAAATTATAACCTAATTTTTTTATATGACAGTATACATTGTACTTATAGCAGACATCCTACCACTTTTCAGAAAATTCATAATAGTTTACATTGCCGAAATCAAGATTTAAAAAGTCTATTTTACACATAAAAAAAACGTGTGCAACAAATTGTTTAAACCCTTATTTCTGGCACCGTAAACTATTTGAAAATTTTCTAAAAATTAGCAGAATATCTACTATAACTATAACGTAGACTGTACCATATAAAAAAATTGATTATAATTTCTTCAAATGTCAAAAACAGAAAATAAGGCTCTACCAGCTAGGCTAAAGTCACACCCCTACATTAGAATTTTTCTAAATATTTATATATAGAGAGAGAGACTTCTAATTATTATTATTAAATTTTATATTTTGTGTTAATTTGAATTAGACAAGTGGTGAATCTAAAGAGG
The DNA here is from genome assembly GCF_963169125.1 of Humulus lupulus. Taxonomy (NCBI): domain Eukaryota; kingdom Viridiplantae; phylum Streptophyta; class Magnoliopsida; order Rosales; family Cannabaceae; genus Humulus; species Humulus lupulus. Next base: position 6,617,571 of record NC_084802.1, on the reverse strand, counting down.
TGGTAAAAATAGAATACCATATGTTTGAGAAGAACACATTTTGTAGTGGAGCTACTTTTGTTTCTGCAAAAGGAGGTGTTGAAGAAGATGATGGTTGGATTATCACATTTGTTCACAATGAAGATACCAACATTTCTCAAGTACTAAATTCTTCATTTATTTATTTATTTATTAAGAGGTTGTTTAATTTCAATTCTATGTATAATCTAAGTTCATAAATATTTATTGATTTTTATTTTCTTAATTTTTCAGGTTCATGTGATTGACTCAAAGAACTTTTCTAGTGATCCAGTAGCCAAAATTACATTGCCGTACAGAGTTCCCTATGGGTTTCATGGAACTTATGTATCAATGTAGAATATTTACATTTATATATATCTATACAAATATATATATACCTATGTTTTTAGTATAGACAAATAAATCGGTAATTATTTAAGATCTATATATTCATGTTTCTACTGTAGTTTTTCTTTTCTAGTGATATACTGATTGTAACCTAGCTAGTTATCAATTTTAATTTTTCATTATTTCAAAGTGTAACTCTGTTTCCACTATTTCGTACCTAATAATTATGTTCATCTCAAAAGTTTCATTCATATATTATATATATTGTTTTCGTGTAGAAAAAACCTATTTTCTGGTTTTTTTTAGTAAATATTGTAATTTTTAAGAAACAACTTCGCTTTCCTAGCATATACAATTTTCCAATTACAATTGAGTCTTAAAGAAAAGAAAAAAAAAATTGCCGTTTCTAAAGAATTTATCGTTTTGAAGAATTTTGTTGTTTCCCGAGTGCACTGTCGTTTTTTCCTTTTACAAAATTGTCGTTTCTCTCGAACGTTATCGTTTATTGATATTGGTGTCGTTTTTAAGAATTTGATAGCTTCCCAAGAATATTGTCGTTTTTATAAAAACAATATCGTTTACAAGAATAATGTCGTTTATCATGAAATTTGCCGTTTTTAAGAACTTCGTCGTTTTATGGAAATTTGTGGTTCCTTAATATATTTGTCGTTTCTAAAGAATATTGTCGTTTTTAAGTTTTTTTAAGTTTAATGTCGTTTTTCACATAAACGTCGTTTTTTAAAGTTTTTTTTCAAGACTAGTCGACTTTTCACATAAAAATTTGTCGTTTTTTAAGAATTTTGTCGTTTTAAAAACAATTGTTCTCATTTTTTAAAAAATAAAAAATAATTAATTAATTATATAGGATCAACGTTTAACAGAGGATTTAATGGAGTCTGGGGAGTTTACTAACTGGGATCTTGGCCATTGGTGTTGCTGAACTGGCCCTTTGTGCTGGCCCGTAGCTGAACCTATATCATCATTGGCATTAGCATTTTTTTTCTTAACGTGGATCTTCTTATTATATATATTATCTAGTTTATTCTCATTAAAACCATGGTTTTATGTATTTTATACATTGGTTTATATATATATATATATATATATGTATATGTTGCCCTACACAGTTACTCAGACTCAGCAACAAAAGTAAGTAAAATATTAAATACTAACTAACATCGTCGATATAGCTAGACATGCATTTACGTATTTACCAAATTTTACATTGAGTAAATTCATAAATTTACTACACCCAACAAATTTTATGATAAATAAAGTACTCTTCAAGATCAACTACTGTACTTATTACTATGTATATATATATATTTATATATATAACCCAACTTGTAAATATCATTTTCTTCCTCATGCTGCCATGGAATTTTATCACCAAAACTCAGATGATATCCTTAGCATCATATACGAAGAGAGAAGTTACACCACTTCAATAGAAACTCCAAGTAGTATCAATCTCAATCTCAATCATGATCGACAACATCAATACCACGATGAAACATACGATGACGAAATATACCACAATGATCCTTACTACTTCAGCCCATTAGCACCTTCAAGCCCAACCCAAGCCCATATCCAGGCCCAGCCCAGTTTTCTGCCACCGCCGAGCCCAGAATCGCCTTGGACCTGCTCACCTCTCCAAACCCCATCCCCTTCTCTCCTCTACCACTGCATCGCCTCCCTCCACCGCCACGACGGAACAATCTACTCCGTCGCGGTCTCAAACGGCGTCGTATTCACAGGCTCAGACAGCACGAGGATCCGCGCGTGGAGGCCACCGGACTGCGTTGAGCGTGGGCTTCTGAAGTCCAACTCGGGTGAAGTCAGAGCAATTTTAGCATACGGTGACATGCTTTTCACTTCCCATAAGGACCTCAAAGTGAGGGCGTGGAATTTCGCTGTCGTTTCGAGCAATTTCCTCTTCAAGAAATTGTCGTCTATACCCAGAAAACGACGAAGCTCGTTTCAGCTGTTTTCGAAGCCGAAATTCACCGAACGACACAAAGATTGTGTGTCGTGTTTGGCGTATTACCACGCCGAGGGTCTCCTCTACACCGGCTCACACGATAGAACGGTCAAGGCCTGGCGAGTCTCGACTCGGAAGTGCGTTGACTCGTTCGTGGCTCACGAAGATAACGTTAATGGCATATTGGTTAACCAAGAAGACGGTTGCGTCTTCACTTGCTCGTCCGATGGGTCTGTAAAGATATGGAGAAGAATCTACAGAGAGAACTCTCATACCCTCACCATGATTCTTCGTTTCCAACCTTCTCCGGTGAACGCCATAGCTCTGAGCTCGTCCTCCGGGTCAACCGGATCCGGGTTTCTGTACTCGGGGTCCGGGGACGGGACCATAAATTTCTGGGAGAAGGAGAGAATGTCGTACAGGTTCAACCACGGTGGGTTCTTGCAGGGTCACCGGTTCGCGGTGCTGTGCGTGGTGGCGGTGGAGAAGATGGTGTTCAGTGGGTCGGAGGACACGACGATTAGGATATGGCGGAGAGAGGAAGGGAGCTGTTTGCATGAGTGTTTGGCGGTGTTGGATGGGCACCGTGGTCCGGTGAGGTGCTTAGCGGCGTGTTTGGAAAGAGAGAATCTTGTGATGGGGTTGTTTCTGATTTACAGTGCGAGTTTGGATCGAACTTTCAAGGTTTGGAGAGTTAAGGTGTTGCCGGAGGAGGAACCGGAGCAGGAGCCGGAGCCGGAGAACAGGAGTGTGTACTGTGGTGGTGGTGGGTCCGAGTTCAGTAGTAATATGGATGAGTTGGATCGGAGCGATTCGAGGACTCACCAGTATTACGAGAATAATACTACTACGAGTCCAGTTTTGTCACCTTCTTGGGTTCAGATTAAGAAGAGTTCCCAGGTTAAGCATTTTCAGTAGAAAAAATAAACCCAATGATATTTTGGATTATACATACATATAATTTTGTGTTTGTTATTTTTATTAACTTTAATTAAGAATAATTAAGCTAAATTACTATATATATTTTCCATGGAAATAAGAAAGAACGAAAAAGAATCATCCTTCTTCTTTGGAATATTTAATAAACTAAAAACTATATAAACTTGTATCAACGAGAATTATTATTTCTTTTATTTTATTTTTTATTGAGCAATTATTATTACTAAGAATTATACGATGAGAGTGGCATTATGAGCCAAAAACATAATAATCACAGGTAAAAGGAAACAATTTTTATGAATCAATAATAAATTAATTTTGAAAGCTAGAAGTTCCTTTGGGAGCATCAATTCTTGTTTTCTCCGTCGTCCCAATCTAACAACCATGAATCTTTTCATTACATTACAAATTTGATCACTCAGATTCAACACCCACAAAACACAACTAATTGATTCTCAAAAGTCCCAAAATCCCAAACTCAGTGGATGAGCCTGCCGGCGAACCTGATCCCCGACCTCGCCAGCCCAGAATGGATGAGCAAGGGCGACAACGCGTGGCAGCTGACGGCGGCGACTCTGGTGGGCCTGCAGAGCATGCCGGGCCTAGTCATCCTCTACGGCAGCATTGTCAAAAAGAAATGGGCCGTGAACTCGGCCTTCATGGCCTTCTACGCCTTCGCCGCCGTCTTAGTATGTTGGGTGGGCTGGGCCCACGAGATGTCTTTCGGCGATCATCTCTTACCTTTTTTGGGCCGGCCCAGCCCAGCTCTGGGCAATAACTACCTTCTCACACAAGCCTTTTTGGGCCAGATACCGAACGCGAGCATGGTGTATTTTCAGTTTGTGTTTGCGGCCTTAACAACGATTTTGGTGGGTGGGGCCTTGTTGGGCCGGATGAGCTTTAAGGCATGGATGATGTTCGTGCCTCTTTGGGTTACGCTATCGTACACGGTGTGTGCGTACAGTTTATGGTGTCCCGAAGGTTGGCTCTCGAGGCTGGGTGTTATCGATTACTCTGGCGGCTTTGTCGTTCACTTATCTTCTGGTGTCGCTGGTTTCACTGCAGCTTATTGGGTATTCATTGTCGTATTCCGTTGTTTGTTCATGTCATTTTTTATTTTTTTGGTCGAAACTACCCTTGCTTAGAAGATTTTAGGAGATGTTTGAAGGGGGCACTTTGGACATTGCAGGTGGGACCAAGGTGGACCAAGGACAGGCAGAGGTTTCCGCCGAACAACCTGCTGTTGATGTTGGCAGGAGCAGGGCTGCTGTGGATGGGGTGGACAGGATTCAACGGTGGAGATCCGTACAGCGTGAGTGCCGATGCATCTCTAGCCGTCCTTAACACCCACGTGTGTACAGCCACCAGCCTGCTGACGTGGCTGCTGCTTGATATTATTTTCTTTGGGAAGCCTTCTGTGATTGGAGCCACTCAGGGAATGATCACTGGCCTTGTTTGCATCACCCCTGCTGCAGGTCTATACACTTACTCATCTTCTCAAAACTACTCAATATAATGCTCCATAATCATGATTTGTTAATGAAAACCTTTTTAACTTCTTTTAAAACCTCCTTAAATAGTTTTTCTCTTTAATTTAGAAAAATTAATTCGTCAAAGCAGTTGTAGTTTTTCACATTTTTTCACTAATCTTCTTTTGGAGAAAGTACTTTTTTCTTTTTTTCTTTCTAATAGGGATGTTAAATTAAGTTGGCATCTTTTTATAAAATGAAATGACGATTATTACCACAAAGATCCGGTGAAAAAATATGTATATATATTTATATAGGTGGGACAATTTTTTTTACAAGGAATTCACTTTAAGTCATATCGGTGAGACTTTTAGTGTTTTTTGACCTGTGAATAATTTTTTGCTTGATATTTTTTATGACCGTATATATTGTAACTATTTAGAGCATTCTGCAAATTTTCAGAAAATTCTAAATAGTTTACAGTACCGAAAAGTGGGTTCAAACATGTTTTACACGCTCATAAAAAAAAATTAGTCACGCGTACAACAACATATTTGAACTTAGTTTTCGGTACTGTAAACTATTCAGAATTTTCTGAAAATTTGCAGGATGTTCTAAATTACTACAATATACACGGTCATAAAAAAAATTGCGTCGAAAACTGTTTACGAATGAAGAACACTGAGATCTCCACTAATAAGATTTAAAATAAAGCTCCTATAAAATAATTCTCATATATATATTAAATTAAAACTATATTGTCACATCATTCAAAATTTATTAATGAATGTAACATTCCATGTTTTCAAAATTTCAAGAATTTGACGAGAACAAAAAAATGCTTAAGAGAAACTTGTTTATCCATCTATTACAATTTAGTATCACAAACTCAAGTCGTTCTCAAAGCATATTAAGTTTAGTTTTTTTTTTTTTTTTAAATGATTGTGGTTAAAAAAAGCAGGAGTGGTACAAGGGTGGGCAGCCATCATAATCGGAATGATGGGAGGAAGCATCCCATGGTACACCATGATGATCCTCCACAGAGAAATAAATCTCCTCAACCAAATCGACGACACCATGGCAGTCTTCCACACCCACGCCGTCGCCGGCTCCCTCGGCGGCATTCTCACCGGCCTATTCGCCGAGCCCAAGCTCAGCCGACTCTTCTACTCCACTGACAAATGGCCACGCTATATCGGACTCTTCTACGGCCTCCAAACCCGCCAGTACAAGGCCGGGTTCCGACAACTCGGCGTCCAACTTCTGGGCATAATTTTTGTCGTTTTTCTAAACATCGTTGCCACCAGTGTTGTGTGTTTGATTATTAGATTGGTTGTTCCGCTTAAGCTTGCGGATGATGTGTTACAAACTGGGGACGATGCCATTCATGGAGAAGAGGCTTATGCTTTGTGGGGTGATGGTGATAAGTATAGCTCTGTTCACGCCGTCAATGACCTTCCTCCGCCGCAGGAACCGGTGCCGGTGACCGAAACTAGGATTGAAGGTCAGACTCAAACGTCATAAATTTCTTCTTTTCTTAATTATTGTAGAAAACTAAATGTGGGGATGTGTTGTTTATGTTTCATTGTTTTTAAAATTATTTAGTATTGTTTTTTTTAAATTGACCTAAAAATAAAAATAGAGAAGTTAGAATCATATATCAAATGATCATATTCAAAATAAAGATGTGTAACATTTTTTTGTCATTTTTTTTTTGTCATTAATTCATTTTTATTTATTTATTAATTTATGTGTAACTGTAATGCTTGTAATAGTTGTAACTTGTAAGCATTGTATGCGTCGTTAAAAAGTAATCATTCAAATAATTTAGGAAGGACAAACAAAGAAAATGACATTATTATAATTTTGACATGATGAGTTGTCGGTTAAAACCCAATATCTAGACACTCAGGTATTTGTTGAAAAATAGAGGTAAATTTACCCAAATACTTTTAAAATGAAAATTTATTCCAAAAATACTTTAAAACAACTTATTTACCTATATATTGTGCTACATCAGCATAGTAAAATAAATTTTGCAAACTTGCTCCCAGATTTTTTTTTTTTTTCGTTTTAAAAAAATTACATTTTAGTTTTTTAAGATAATGATAAAATGTCGATTGGTCATACTCAACAAGCATTCTGTTAGAAGGGTTTAATGTCGCTTAAAACAAATTTAAAAAAGTGGAGTTGATGTAATCCAAAATGGTTTTATAATATTTCTAGAAGCAAAAAAATTAATAATACGGCTTCACGAGGTGACATAATAAAAAAAATGTTGAAAACTATATAAACTTGTATTAACGAGAATTATTATTTCTTTTATTTTATTTTTTATTTTAAAAAATGAGCAATTATTATTACTAAGAATTATATGATGAGAGTGGCATTATGAGCCAAAAACATAATAATCACAGGTAAAAGGAAACAATTTTTATGAATCAATAATAAATTAATTTTGAAATCAATAATTAACATATATAAATTGTTGGACGTCATAACACGTGAAAACGTAATTATTTTATTAATACAGAAGTAATTACACCAAGACTTGATGACAATTCTTGACCACACACACTAAACACTCTAGCTTACACTCTTTGGAACACTTTTATATGCACTTTGTGTACTCACTTTTGGGACACTCACTTTGCTACTACATTGGACACACATTACATTTGTATTTATAGCCTACAAAGGAAACATCTACATCTTTCTAGAATTTTATAACTTTATAATTTATTAACTACTTTCTTCATTTTTCTAAATGTTTCTAGAACTTTCTATATTGTCTAATTAGTTCTAAACTATTCAAGAATTTTCTAGAATGTTCTATGTTCTTCCTAGTATATTCTAGAACATTTTAGAATTCTAGAGCATTCTAGATACGGTAATGACTTTTAACACTCCCCCTCATTAGCGAATCTCTAAGCTTCTTCTCGTTTGACGAGGTTTAGTTGAGTTCTGAATTTCGAAAACTTGATTGTGCTTAGTCCTTTGGTGAATATGTCAGCAACTTGATCATCTGTGTTGATTTGTTGCATCTCTATTTCTTCTTGAAGCACTTTTTCTCTCAGAAAATGGTAATGCACTTCCACGTGCTTTGTCCTTGCATGAAATACTGGATTTTCTGCTAGACGAATAGCAGACTGATTATCACAATGAAGTGGCACTGCATAGTCTGTAAATTGATGTAGATCCTTCATTAGTTGCATCAACCATGTACTTTCCTGAGCTGTCATTGTTGCTGCTCTATATTCTGCTTCAGTGGTTGACAAGGACACCGTTGGTTGCCTTTTGCTACACCAAGAAACGACTCCAGATCCAAGCATGAATACATATCCAGTTGTTGAGCGATGAGTATCGTGATCTCCAGCATAATCAGCATCGCAATATCCAACTATCTTAATCTCGTCACCTTTCTTATATAAGAGGCCATAGTTAATGGTCTCTTTGACATACCTTAGCATTCGTCACACTGCTTCCAAATGAGGTTTCTTCGATTGTTGCATATATCGACTTGCTACTCCAACTGCATATGAAATATCTGGTCTAGTTAACGTAAGGTAGATTAAACTACCTACAAGTTGCCGATACATTGCTCCATCTTGCAAGTCCTTCCCTTCATGAGCACATAACTTGGCATTAGCTTCCATAGGTGTTGAGATGGGCTTGCATTCGAGCATTCCAAACTTTTGCAACAATTCTTTAGCATACTTTTGCTGACAGAGAAATAAACCTTCCTCAGTTCGGTCGACTTCTAATCCAAGAAAGTGTTTCAATTCTCCAAGCTCCTTCATTTGAAAGCGAACTGACAAGTTCTCTTTTGTTTGACGAATCTCTGCTTCATCATCACCAGTAATGATGAGATCATCGACATATACTAGGACAACTGCGATCTTTGCATCCCTTACTTTGACGAATAAGCTTGAATCTGCATGCGCCATGGTATAACCACTCTTTACTAAGAACTCAGCAATCTTGCCATACCATGCTCGTGGAGCTTTCTTCAATCCATAGAGTGCCTTTTTCAGTTTGCAGACATAGTCCGGATGAGCTCTATCTTCGAATCCTTTTGGTTGGACCATGTATATTTCTCGATCTAATTCTCCATGTAGAAAGGCGTTCTTTACATCCATCAGCCATAGCCTCCAGTCTTTACTAGCTGCAAGTGCTAGTAGAACCCGTACTGTTGTAATCTTAGCGACTGGGCTAAATGTCTCGTCATAATCTAGCCCATATTTTTTAGAGAATCCTCAAGCTACTAACCGAGCCTTGTATCTTTCAATTGAACCGTCAGGACGAGTTTTTACCTTATAGACCCATTTGCACGAAATGGTTTTTGCTTCCTTCGGCTTTGGCACCAGCTCCCAAGTCCGATTCTTCTCTAAAGCAATTATCTCTTCTTTCATTGCTTCAAGCCACTTGGAGTTCTGGTATGCTTCTTCATATGACTCCGGCTCTCTGAACTTCTCTTCTTCAGCTACAGCAACATTGGCATATTTGGGATTTGGCTTTCGTTCTCTTGTTGATCTCCGAAGTTCTGGTTGGCCATCATTTGCATCATCTTCTGATCTTTGATGCACTCCTGTTTGCCATGGACTCTGTGTTGTGTCTTCGTTGTCTTCTTCACTTTGTTCTTCTTCATTTGTTTCTGGAGTTGAAGGTAACTCAACAATTTGCTCCCCCATCTTCTTCTACAAAATTTTCTTCTATTTCCATAGAATCTAGTAACTCTTCCTTTTGCAGTGACCACCATGAAGAAGCTTCATCGAACACCACTGTACGCCCTGATTTTCCCACGGGCTGATTAGCAGGCCGAGCTTCGGACTAATCATGGTTAGTCCATAAACATCCCCCAGATCGGAGCTCCTGTCTTGAGGTCGTACCCCCCTTAGCTCGAGGAATCCTCAAGGACTCGCCAAGACTCCCCAAGACTGGAGCAAGGAATCGGAAGGCCGAAGGTCGGGTCAGATGCACAGCTCGTGGTACGAGCTAGATATGGAGGCTATGACCCCTTGTAAAGTCAACACACGCAAGATAAACGTGCATATATCTGACATCACGTGTCCGATATCTCCCTGACTTCTCGAACACGCTGCAGGAACGTGCGTGTTCAGACACCCGCAGCTGGGTTGGGCCGTGCGGCCCATTTGACCATACTTATGTGTCAGGTTTAGGAATTAATCATGAATGTCACAGGATTGATATGACAAATAAGAAGGTCACGGGATGACCTCCTTACCAACTTTCAGGTGCCTTCTCCTATAAATATGGAGACCCTGGGAGTTGATAAGGGTTGGAAAGAATAGTCTCTGGAGAGATATATACTTTGTAACCAAATACCCAGAATATATCAATAATATTGACTAGTGGAGTAGAAGGATTTTAATATTTGAACCACTTAAAAACGTGTCTTGAGTCACCTATTTCATTCACTAAGATCTTATATCTGTTACGGTTCTACATTTGGCACTAATCATTTTCTCTCTTTCTCTTAATTACCTGTTGGCGAAGAACCGCGTCAACAATTTGGTGCTTTCATTGAGAACAAATTCGATTAGTGCTGCTACAAACATCCAACTATGGTGACTACTCGATCCAGGCATGGCAACCAGACAGAACACACATGATGGGCAGGAGGCTCATCATACCGCCATCCCTGATGAACAAATTCCTGAAGTTCAGCAGCGGCCAGGAAAGCAGCCGGCGGGCCAAGACGATACTGGTAGTTCGGCGCCCCGGCCACCTAATCCGAACCCGTGTTATTATACTGCGGTGGAGATGGAGAACGCTCAGCTGAGGAGCCAGTTAGCAACTGCTAGTCAGCAAATCCAGGATATCCTGGCCCGACTACCCCCTCTCACAACCAACGTTAACGTTGGAGAGAGGCAAACTTCGGGGAAATGCCTGGGACCGGACAACAGCAGTACAGTCGTTCGGTTAGGACGTCAACTCCTAGCTCTCAACCATCCTCGAGGACGCCCAGGAGAGCTCGAGGAAATTCCCGAAGGAGATCCGGGGAGGGCCCATGACGTCAACCCGTCCCCAAAGACCGTCCTGCGCCTCGTCCAGATCGCCCGGCGCGGGACCAGCAAGTTGGTAGGGCCGAAAGGCCCCCACCAAATTTGATCCGTCCAGACGAAACTAGGATCGCTTCTCCAGTCAGGCATCCTCCATCTCCGATTAGATATCCGTCTCCCCCTCGGCCCGTCCGGGACGTCCCAGCCTACGGAAGTAATAGGAGAAACCCACCGACTGCTAAACCTTCCCGGCGTAGCAGGGCGCCTGAGGGAAACTCAGATCGTCACCACCGAAGGCGGACTCCAAGCCTATCCAGCAGGAGCCACTGGACCGGTAGTCGCCGGAGTGATCTCTCTGGGGGAGACCTGCGTCAACGATTAAGTTCAATGCAAAGTCACCAGAGAACCCAGGGAGGTGACCTGCGAGATCGCCTCAACTCTCACAGAGAAGACTGAGCTGGAAGTGGTGGCCAGGCTCGTTCAGGGGGGGGGTCCTGTCCGAAATACGCAACGGAGGGAATGTCCCAAATAACCTATCTCAAGATAGGAGGGGCAATAACCCACCAAATGTGTATAATGGATCCGGAGCTGTTGAACAGCCCTGGAATAACCAAGGACATCAGGACCAAACCCTCGAGCGTCTGACCCTAATGGAGGAGCTGATGAGGAAACTTCTATCAGAAAAGGAAAAAGACGAATATGATTCAGGGGACGAGATGGAACTCTTCGCCCCCAACATAGCAGCGACGGCATACCCGTCTGGTTTCCGTATGCCCCACTTTTCAAAGTTCAACGGGGACAGAGACCTCTCAGACCATTTAGGGATGTTCAACACCCTAATGATGGCCCATAATATTGGCCCAGAGCTGAGATGCTTGATCTTCCCCTCCACACTGACCGGACCTGCCAGACAGTGGTTCAAGCAAAGTAAGAAACAGTCAATCAGCTCCTGGAAGGCCTTCTCAGCCGACTTCAAAAGGGCATTCCGAGCCTCTCAGGCTGCCCATGTCCAGGCCGATTCCCTAGCTAACGTGAGACAGCAGCCCGGTGAGACGCTGAAAGCCTACTTGAGCAGATTCGTGAATGTCGCTACTCGAGCCAGGGACGCAGATGATAGCTCCAAACTCATGGCCATGAGGACCGGAATCCTTGTCGGAGGAGACCTGTGGAAGGATATACAGAGGAAGGGAGTCAGCTCGGTTAACGAATTCCTTAACCGAGCCCAAGAATGGATAAACTTGGAAGAAGCAGAAGCCTCAGCCGCAGGAACCAGCCAGGTTCCCGAGCAGCCCGCTGGAGTAGGGACGGAGGTCGTGGCAGACCCCAGACGTCATACAGAACAACTAGCCCGGTGGAGGCAAAAGAAAGGGAAATGGCGAAAACAATCAGCACGGCCAAAAGAAGAATAAGTCTGTAGACAAGTTCAAGCCCGTGTTCGCGACATATACCGAACTCACCCAGTCCAGGGAAAGTATCTTCCTGGCCAACTCTACTCGGGTCCCCTGGATGAGGCCGGAGCCATTGAAACACCACAAGGGAAAGAGAGACACTTCCAAATTCTGCTGTTTTCATAACGACGTCGGACACAATATCGACGATTGCAGACATCTCAAAGATGAGATAGAGACTCTCATCCGAGCAGGCCCCTTGGCTCAATACTCACGGAACAGGGTCCCAGCGAGTCGGCCTGCTCCGGACGCCCCAGCCAGTCAGCCTGGGACTCGGATAGATCAGGACGTCCCTCCTCCCGTGGTCGGAGGAGAGATATCCACCATCTCTGGAGGTCAGCACATGGCTGGCATGAACAGAGGCGCCCAGAAGAGATACGTGAATGAACTAAAGGCTCACAACGGAGTGGAGTTCATCCCGGAGCAGCGTCAGTCAAAACAACAGCGATTAGAGAAGCAACCGATCACTTTTATGGAGGAAGACGCGGCCCATGTCCAGTTCCCTCATAACGATCCCTTGGTTGTAACAGTCCAGCTCGCCAACCGGAAAGTAAGGAGAGTGTTGGTGGACAACAGAAGCTCGGTGAACCTCCTATTCCGATCCACCTTGGAAAAGATGGGTTTGACCGTCGCCGAGCTAAAGGCAACCTCCATGATGCTGTATGGTTTTTCGGGAGAAGGATCGGCAGCGATAGGGACGATCAAGCTGGTGATCACCCTAGGAGAAGAGTCTCGGACAGTTTCCAAACTACTCGAGTTCGTGGTCATTGACTGCTCCGCTGCCTACAACGCCATTTTGGGCCGACCTACACTCACAACTTTCGAGGCTATCACTTCCATTCGACACCTCGCCATGAAGTTCCCTACTTCAACAGGAATATGCACTATCCAGGGCGACCAGCTCGCTGCCAGGGAATGCTACAGCATTTCCATGAAGGGAAAGTCCAAACCCGGGTAGCTGGCTATGGCCGTTCAGAGTGAAGAGGAATCTCAGGGACCCTTGGCGGATCCTGAGATTGAAAAACCTCAGAGCGCCGATAAGGAAAAAGTCGTCTTAAGTGAGGATATCGACCCCCGAATAGGCGAAGACAAATCCAAGCTCCAGGCCATTAAGGAGCTCGAAGAAGTAAACATTGATAAACAAAATCCATCATGGACGGTCAAGCTCGGAAAAAACCTCTGTAGCAAGAGAAAGGCGGAGCTGACTACGTTTCTACAGGATAACTTGGACGTATTCGCATGGTCGCACGAGGACATGGTAGGGATCAGCCCGAGTGTCATCATGCACACGCTCCACCTGGATAAAAGCGTTCCTGCCAAGTCTCAGAAGCAAAGACGTTTAGGAACAACCCGAGCTGAAGCCCTTGAAGAAGAAGTGGCCCGGCTCAAAAAATGTGGCTTTATCCGTGAAGCCAAATTTCCAATTTAGGTCGCCAATCCCGTGCTAGTTCCAAAGCCCAACGGGAAATGGCGGATGTAACGCCCTACTTCCTTAGAGTCGTTACCAAGTGAGTTTTAAGACTAAACAGTGCAATGAACTCGCTAACCGAGGTTTTAAAAACAAAAGTGTGACTAATAAAAAGTTAAGGCTGTAATCTTTGAAAATGCGTCGTTTCATTAAATACTTCTAGTATTAAACATTTGGGATCCCAAAATAAGGTTTGAAAACTATTTACATCTTGAAATAAGTTTACAGTTGATAAATTATAAAATCATAGATTATTACAGCCATTTCTCAAATAAACCCCCAACCAAAGCAGTCGGGCAGGCCAAACATGTACGCGTCGCTTCACGCTCTCCGTACTCATGGTTGGTTGACTCAGTCATTGCCCTTACCTGCAACACAGAGCACCCGTGAGCCGAAGCCCAGCAAGAAAACTCATGCAGAACATAACATATGCAATTTATACAGTTTATCATATCAGATAATCCACAGATAAACAAGTCAACCATTAGACTAAGCAAACACGGCCATGCCGCCCCAGAAGCCTTACCAAAGCCTGGGGTCTCGGTCCTCACCGTAGAGATATCACATGTATCCACTGGGTCCTACCCTGATTATAAGCATCCCATGTGCTAAGTGTTACTTCCGACCCCGCTGCCGTTCTCGGCCTTGCCGCCCTCGGCCATAGCCGTTCATTTCACTATAATCATATATAGCATAAATCAAACAACATTCAAACAAATATCAATTCATTTAAATCTGCACCCTAACATGTAATGCAATATAGGGCCGTGCCCGGCAATCATCTCATCATGCAATATAGGGCAGTGCCCCTCAATCACACTATGGGCCCATGCCCTATCCTACGGGTGTTATAGTTTTCTTACCTGTATCCCGAGCTTCACAATGCACCAAAGTCACGAGCACGGTCCTCTAGCACGAGCCTCTCCAATAGCCTAGTCACAACACACATAAAACATCCTTTAATACTAATCAATTCAAAACCACTTCCCGGGACCAATCCCACACTCTCGGGACTCCCAAATTCCTAAAACAATTCATCGGAAACATCCCCCGAACCCCCGGAGCAAAAGTTCAAAATTGCAAAATTTCCCATCCTGAAAAAGGCGTAGCGCCGCGGCGCTACCCGTAAGGGCCGCGGCACCCAGAGAAGTCAGAAAGCCCCCTGACTGCAAACAGCTTCGCGCCGCGGCGCCCAAGAATAGGGCCGCGGCGCTCCTTCGCGAACCCAGGAAAAACTGGGTTTTTCCTCTGCATTTCATCATCCAAAACACTCCCAAACTCACGCCTAAGCCCCAAAATCAACTCAAAACCCCACATAGACCATTTAACAACTCAGAAACATCATTAAAGAAACCCAAACACACAATCAAATCCCCAAAATCCACATCTTTGATTTTCAACTTCAGAAAATATAAAACCCAAAACTCAAACTTAAACCATGCTTAAATTCCTCAAACCATAACAGAAACAAGCCTTAAATTACATAAAATCCTTACCTTGAATGAGGAATCCCACCCTAAGCTTCCTTGATTCATCTCCTAAGTCTCAAATTTCAGCTCCTTCACTCCTCTTCTTCTTCTCATTGCCCTAACTCTCCTTCTCTTTATTTTTAACAAAGCCATCAAATAAACCAAATGCCCAAACCGTATACCCTATAATCCCAGCTGAAAATTGTCTAAGCCCCTTGCCAAATGACCATGCTACCCCTCCAAATACTCCTTTCCCAACTAAGTCCTCAAGGGCACTCTAGGCTTTTCACTAATATTTCAATTCTACCATTTTCCAACTAAACTTGTTACTCACAGCAGTAACTAATGGTTACCCAGGTTACTCAATCACCAATAACCATTACCCGCTAAATCTCAACTTAACCATAGAATTCCCAAGGTACCCCTAGGCTCCTCCCGAGCCGGGTATAGAAATCCTGTTGTGACTCTTAAGTAAACTAGCTCTCTAGGACCGTCTCGGCACGTGCATCACAATAATAACACCACACTCACGTGGTACAATTCACAGAATACAATTATCACATATATGCCCTCAGCGGGCTAAAATTACCAATTTACCCCTATCATGCAAACGGGGTCCACATGCATATTTATTTCACCTAACATGCATACTAACCACGTAGTCATGCATCTCGAATGTTCAATTAGTCATATAACATGCTTTAAATCATAACCATGCATTTAACTCATAAAATCACACATAAATCCCAACATGCCCTCCTGGCACACTAATCAAGGCCCTCAAGCCTTATTAGCGATTTGGGTCGTTACAGCGGACTTGCATTGATTTCTCCGACCTGAATAAGGCCTTCCCCAAGGATTGTTTTCCATTGCCAAGGATCGATCAACTGGTGGATGCCACGGCGGGGCATGAGCTCATGTCCCTTATGGACGCGTACTCAGGCTACAATCAGATCGCGATGAATCCGGCGGACCAGGAACACACTAGCTTCATGACCCCGACTAATGTCTATTGCTACAAGGTCATGCCGTTCGGTCTGAAGAACGTCGGAGCTACCTACCAAAGGCTAGTAAATAGAATGTTCGCGGACCAGATCGGAAAAAACATGGAAGTGTACGTTGATGACATGCTTGTCAAGTCAAAAACTGCCGACAACCATGTTTCCGACCTGGAAGAATGTTTTAAAGTACTACGAGAATATGGCATGAGGCTCAATCCCCAGAAATGCACTTTTGGTGTCGCATCCGGGAAGTTCCTGGGGTTCATAGTCAATACCCAAGGAATCGAGGCAAACCCCGACAAGATCAGGTCACTGCTCGAACTTCCTTCCCCCAGGTTGCGGAAGGATGTCCAAGGCCTCACAGGAAGAGTGGCAGCACTCAACCGGTTCATTTCCAAGTCAACCGACAAGTGTTTGCCCTTCCACAACCTGCTCCGAGGGAACAATAAGTTTGAATGGACAGTAGAGTGCGAAAGCGCATTCCTCGACCTGAAGGCGCATCTGGCTGAACCGCCTGTGCTATCCAAGCCCAAGGCAGGCGAGCCTCTTTTTCTCTACCTAGCTGTCACTGAGGATGCAGCTAGCGCCGTACTGGTACGAGAAGAGGACCAAGCTCAGAAGCCAATCTACTACATCAGCAAGAGACTCCTCGGGGCAGAATCACGATACCCAATGATGGAAAAATTGGCGTTCTGCCTGATTACGGCCTCGCGAAAGCTCAGGCCATACTTCCAATCTCACTCGGTACACGTCATGACCGATCAACCTCTAAGGCAGGTTTTGCAAAAGCCTGAAGCATCGGGACGTTTGTTAAAGTGGGCGATCGAACTCAGTCAGTTCGAGATTTTCTATACTCCACGAACTGCCATAAAAAGTCAGGCCTTGGCCGACTTTGTGGCAGAGTGCACGGGATTCCAGGAGGATCCGTCAGAAGGCTCTCCCCAGATCGTCTCGCCCCATCCGTTATGGAGAATCTTTGTGGATGGCTCATCCAACGAGAACGGCTCCGAGGCCGGAATCATTCTGATATCCCCCGAGGGACATAGATTCCACTCGGCTCTAAGATTCGGGTTCAAGGCATCTAAAAACGAGGCAGAGTACAAGGCTTTGTTGGCTGGGCTGAGGATAGCCAATGAGTTAAAGGCGAGCTCCGTCCAGTGCTTTAGTGACTCCCAGCTCGTGGTAAACCAGGTTCTGGGCGAATATCAGGCGCGGGGACCCAAGATGGCCGCCTATTTGGCGAAGGTAAAAGCTGAGCTGTCTGCATTTGGGCAAGGATCGATCGAACAGATACCTTGAGAGCAGAACGCCAATGCAGATGCTCTTGCCAAGCTCGCCACCTCGGGAGAGGCGGAGACCCTGGGGTTGGTGCCAATAGAATTCTTGGAAAAACCAAGTATAGAAGGATATCGGGCAGAGGTCGAGATGATCGACGCCAGGCCAACCTGGATGACCGCCATTCTTGAATATCTCGTCAAGGGCAAGCTGCCTGAAGGACGTAACGACGCGCGGCGAGTCCTATATCAAGCTCTCAGATATACGATAGTCGATGGAGTGTTGTACCGACGTGGGCACTTCTTACCTCTCCTCCGGTGCGTTCTTCCAAGTGAAGCGAAGGCCATCCTGCAGGAAATTCACGAAGGATTCTGCGGAGACCACACTGGGGGGCAAAGCTTGGCCTTAAAGGTTCTCAGGCAAGGTTATTACTGGCCGACTCTGTCCAAAGACTCGATCTCATATGTGAAAAAGTGCGCAAGTGCCAGCGATTCGCTGCAGTTGCCCGAGCTCCTCCAGTCGAGCTGAAAATGATCTCGACCCCTTGGTCGTTCGCCGTTTGGGGGATAGACTTAGTAGGCGCCCTGCCTAACGGAAAGGGCCGGGTCCGATACGCCGTGGTAGCCATCGACTACTTCACTAAGTGGGCCGAGGCAGAGCCGTTGGCAACAATCACGTCTAAAAAGGTGCTTGACTTCGTGGTTAAAAGCATCATCTGTCGCTTCAGCCTGCCCAAGAAGATCGTCTCCGATAACGGCACTCAGTTCGACAACGACCTGTTCACCGAGTTATGTGACAGGCATGGGATTGTGAAAAGTTTCTCCTCCGTGGCCTATCCTCAGGCTAATGGCCAGGTCGAAGCTGTCAACAAGACCTTAAAGGCGAGCCTCAAGAAAAGATTAGACGAAGCAAAGAGGTCTGGCCAGAACAGCTCCCCCAGGTCCTATGGGCGTACCGGACCTCGCATCGGACTCCTACGGGTCATACTCCCTTTTCTTTAACTTTTGGGAGTGAGGCAGTCCTCCCCGTGGAGATAAAGGTTCTTTCGCATAGAGTCCAATCTTACGACCAAGATTGAAACCTCGAGCTCTTATGCCATTCCCTCGATCTGGTTGAGGAAAAGCGGGAGGATTCGCAACTTCAGCTTGCCCATTATCAGCAGAAAATCGCCCGCTACTTCAACACCAAAGTTAGAAAACGCGCCTTTAGCGTTGGCGACTTGGTCCTAAGGAGAGTTTTCCTGGCCGGGAAAGATCCCAAAGATGGAGTTTTGGGCCCGAACTGGGAAGGACCATACCAGGTCATCGAAGTCATCAAGGAGGGAACTTATAAGTTATCTCGACTTAATGGAGGGGCCGTCGCACGGACTTGGAACGCCGTCCACTTAAAGAGATATTATCAATGATCCACTTGTAAGGCCTGGAAGGCCACTTTTTATGTATTAATAAAAATTAGCTTTTTACGCATTTTTGCAAGTGTAATCTTAAAGTAACCACGAAAGACCCTTTCCCAGTTACTTGGGGGGCATATGGTACCTGGATATAACCAGGTCTCCTTAACGACTTAGATGTTGATCCTTATCTATGTTTCGTTGTTCTTCTTAAAGAGCTCGAGATACGGATAAGGGCTAACGCTAACTAAGTCCTATCCTGGTTTTAACCGGGTCACAAAACTTAGAAGTTAATGTAAATCCATGTTTAGTTGTTCTACTTAAAGAGCTCGAGATACGGATAAAAGTTAACCCGAACTAAGTTTTCTAAATAAGTTCTTGGTTTTAACTGGGTCACAAAACTTAGAAGTTAATGTAAATCCATGTTTCGTTGTTCTTCTTAAAGAGCTCGAGATACAGATAAAAGTTAACCCGAACTAAGTTTTCTAAATAAGTTCCTGGTTTTAACCGGGTCACAAAACTTAGAAGTTAATGTAAATCCATGTTTCGTTGTTCTTCTTAAAGAGCTCGAGATACGGATAAAAGTTAACCCGAACTAAGTTTTCTAAATAAGTTCCTGGTTTTAACCGGGTCATAAAACTTAGAAGTTAATATATATCCATTTTTCATTGTTCTTCTTAAAGAGCTCGAAATACGGATAAAATTTAACCCGAACTAAGTTTTCTAAATAAGTTCCTGGTTTTAACCGGGCCATATAACTTAGAAGTTAATATATATCCATTTTTCATTGTTCTTCTTAAAGAGCTCGAAATACGGATAAAAGTTAACCCGAACTAAGTTTTCTAAATAAGTTCCTGGTTTTAACCGGGTCATAAAACTTAGAAGTTAATATATATCCATTTTTCATTGTTCTTCTTAAAGAGCTCGAAATATGGAGGAAAGTTAACACGAACTAAGTTTTCTAAATAAGTTCCTGGTTTTAACTGGGTCATAAAACTTAGAAGTTGATGTAAATCTATTTATCGCTGTTCTTTTTAAAGAGCTCGAGATATAAATAGCGGTTAACACAAACTAAGTTTATCAAAAAGATATATATATTGTAGCCAAAAGCATGAAAAAATATAAGTTAAGGGCGTCAGAACGAATTGTCTCGAGGTGAAAACACCTCATGCAAAGGTTACATATCAAAAAACTTAAAAATACTCAAAGGCAAAAAGAAAAAGCGCCCTAGGCTCCGTCAGTTGGCCCTTTGGAGGTCGCTGTTTCACCCTGCTCTGCCGCACCAGAGGCTTCCCCAATCTCCGAAGGCGGCGCCTCTTTCTCAAGGCGAGCTTGAAACTTCACCAGCAAGCTCGCCCAAAGGCTCGGTGACATGAAGGAGAAGTCAGCCTCCGGGTTGAAAGCCCAGCAGTGATAGAATAGATCCTGCATGGACTACTCCGATGTGGTCCGTTCGGCCTCCAGAGCGGCTTGGAACTCAGTCTTCGCAGCCTCGAGGTCTTTCCGCGAGGTGGCAAGAGAGGTCTCGAGCTCTCGGACCTTCATGCGGGTCTTCTCCAACTCGGCCTTCGAGGTCGCCAGGGCATCTTTAGTCACCTTAGCCTCCTGAAGAGTGGCCTGGTGCTCGGTCCTCATATCCTCGAGCTGAGTTTTGGCCCTGGTGATGCTCCGGTGAAGAGCGACGACGCCCTGTGGGAAATGAAAGATAAATTGCCTTAGAGGAAAAATAGGGCAAAGTATAATGGTAGAAGCCTAAGACAAAGAAAAAAGGAGGGGGCAGCTTACCGTTAGAGTCATGCCCATTGAAGACTCCATTACGTCAACCGGGCTCATCGTCTCAATAGCCCGGAGCTCCTTCTCGGTGAACTTATAAATATGGTCAACGGCGTAGTTCGCCGATTCATACACCGTTCCCCGGAAGGCCTCGGGGATCTTCTCCACGTTCTGAGGATTGACTGGGATGCGCACATCGGAGGCCACCGCAACCGGAGCCCCGAGCTCCGTCCCTGCGTCCTGGGTGACGGTTGGAGTTCGCTGGGGTGGTGGAGGCATTTGGCCTGCTCTGGTAGCAGGAAGAATCGCTCCCGCGTCCTGGGCTGAAGGGGTTTTCTCCTTCTCATTTGCCGGGGACTTGGTGGAGGTCCCAGCAGTGCTCCTGGACCCCCGAAGCCTTTTCAGTCTTGGCCTGGCTGAGGGATTTCCCCCGAAGACTGCGCCTCGCAAGCTCCCCTCGGGCTGAGACATCTCTTTTGTCAAACAAAAACATGGTTATTACAAGTTAACAATCATACAAAGATAAAGCCAAAAGGTTAAAGCTAAAAAAGTATACGAATACTAAGGGAACCCTACCCCCCGAGCTGGAAGAACCTAAGACGATTATTTCCCGAACTGGCGCAAGTTCTGGGTCCGGTTCTGACTCGGGGCTAGATTCTTCTACATACTGCCTAAGCCCCGGAGCATAGATACCCCTCTGGAGTGATGGCCATGTGCGTAGGTTGGTCCCATACTCCTCGAATAGGATCGACCTAAAGGCTAGGGTATTATCTACTACTACGGTACCCCTAGGCCGGCTCTCTTGGTGATCCAGCACGAGCCGGTCGACACAATGGAGCAGAAGTGTGTTCAGGTCCGGATCGCTCCTGTGACGATGGACGAGCTGCCTAGGATTGAACCTAGCCAGCTGGGGGTCTGCAGCGGCCCTATCTAGACTCCTAAACAAGTAAGGGTTACCTTGGCCAAAAGGACCCGCGGCTGCTCCGGATTAGATCCTCTCCTCGCCCATACTCTGGGCGACGTCCAAGGTCCTCTTCCTGTTCCTCACGAGCGGAACTTCGGCCGCCTCGTCCTCCTCGTCTTCCTCTCCCGCGACCTCCTCCACGATGACAGGTCTGGTGTCCCGAGCTGGGGGCGGCCCCCGGGGCCTCTTTAGGTTCAGGGTCTGATTTGGAAAAATCAGCTTGCAGAACACCATCGTCTCGTCTGTCACGAGCGCACGATAATCTTTCTCGCTTGGGGGCAAGCCCGCCAACGTGTCATATTGGCCCCCGAGGGTCACGGACTTTTCGGTCCTCGCGAAGATGGCTGCAAGATTAGTTTGAGTTAGAATGGAGTACGGGAGGATCTAAAACAACACTTAAAAGGCGAGCTAAGGACGAGGGCAACTTACGAGGACAATTGAAATAGTGGTGCTCGCAGTTCCAAAAACCAGTCGACATGAAGAACTGGTCCTTAAAGTCATTTGGGTGACTGGGAAGCTCGATGACCGCCGCCGTGTTGGGAAAACGGGTTAAATAGTAAAACTCGTCGCCTCGCCCCCGCTGGTCCGGGCTGGCTTTGAGGCAAAAGAAATATAAAATATCCGTAGGAGTGGGGACCTCCCACTCTTGCTTTTGGAACAAGTACCTCAACCCTGCCAGCAGACGGTAGGAGTTGGGGGGAGCTGAAATGGGACCAACCCCACGAAGTTCAAGAAATCAGCAAAGTATTGATCCAGGGGAAGGAAGGCCCCTGCCTTAAAGTGGTCACCGCTCCAGGCCGCAAACGACTCGTCGAGCGGCGAGCAGCTTCGCTCGCCCTCCGCAGCAGGTCGGGCCACCACGGACGCTTTCCCCAGAGCGATATTGTGGGAAAGGAAGATTTTGTTAATCTTCGCCTGGTCGGTTATCTTCGAGACGATCATTTCCGCCTCAAAGAAGGCGTCAGGGGCCACCTCGACCTCCTTCTCCACTATCAGCCCGAAGCGGGGGATCGGGGAGCTGGGCATCGCCGCCTTCCCTTTCTCCTGCTGGGAGGCCGAGCTTCCAATGTTCTTCTGAGGGAGATTCCTTTTTGGAGCCATCTGATCGCCTAGCGAACAAAAGAAAACACTTTAGAAAAGGTGGCCCAAGCAGGAGGAAGAAGTAATTATTATTTGCACGTGCTGAGGTAAGCCCAGCCCGTGGAGAGTGGAACCACGCGGTTCAGTGAACAAGCGCTTATACTCCCAAAAAATCCCCGATTACTCGGAATTCGTGTGTCAGGAGGTTCATAATAGAATTTGCCTTGGGGGGAAAGTTTCAATAGGCAGAAAATTACAAAACCGCTTATGAGGTGTGTTCCCTAAGCTACCCGGTTTTGCACCCAAAATTCCCAAAACTCCTACCTAGAAATTTTCCCCATAAAAAGTATCCTGAAACCCTTACTCTAAAGCGATTTCCTACAACGAATATGCTAAGACCTAAAAAAGGATGTCACCCTCCATATCCACAAAACTCAGCAAACCCTTGCATGCGGCTACAGTAAATTTTTTACCTAAGCTTCAGTAACATATTTTCAAAACACACAAGGTCAGGAAACTTACAGTGTGTGGCTGGGAGATAGACGAAGGTGTTGCGTGGGTAAGAGCTTCGTTGGTGTAATAGCTTCCAAAGCCTCAGAGAAATCCGTACGCCTAAGCTTCTTGAACGATGAAAATGGCAGCAACAGTTTCGAATGAGGAAAAGGGTTTCGTTCTTCTGGAATATGGAGAGGAAAGAGGAAAAGAGGTTTGAAAAATTTCGAATGAAAGGGTGGCTCGTGCGTAGGGTGGCCACCCCCTTTTTTATATGCGTGAAGGATCACATGTAGAAGGCTCCTGGATGGCCCTGATGAGGGATCCGAGGCCTTCCACTCGAAATACGAAACGACGGCTGGGCATAGGCTAGGCCATTAAATGCGGTTCTCGTAAGACGTACCGTCACCACCCACGATGTTCCACGTGTCAGGCGCCTGCATAAAGGGTGGAATGCGAAGAGTTTGTGGGGAGGTCTAAAAGCCCCTACTATGGTCTTATATACGACGTCATATACCACGAGCAGGAGCTTGGGGGGCAGATGTACGCCCTGATTTTCCCACGGGCTGATTAGCAGGCCGAGCTTCGGACTAATCATGGTTAGTCCATAAACATCCCCCAAATCGGAGCTCCTGTCTTGAGGTCGTACCCCCCTTAGCTCGAGGAATCCTCAAGGACTCGCCAAGACTCCCCAAGACTGGAGCAAGGAATCGGAAGGCCGAAGGTCGGGTCAGATGCACAGCTCGTGGTACGAGCTAGATATGGAGGCTATGACCCCTTGTAAAGTCAACACACGCAAGATAAACGTGCATATATCTGACATCACGTGTCCGATATCTCCCTGACTTCTCGGACACGCTGCAGGAACGTGCGTGTTCAGACACCCACGGCTGGGTTGGGCCGTCCGGCCCATTATCTCCTTACCTATCGATTTGACCATACTTATGTGTCAGGTTTAGGAATTAATCATGAATGTCACAGGATTGATATGACAAATAAGAAGGTCACGGGATGACCTCCTTACCAACTTTCAGGTGCCTTCTCCTATAAATATGGAGACCTTGGGAGTTGATAAGGGTTGGAAAAAATAGTCTCTGAAGAGATATATACTTTGTAACCAAATACCCAGAATATATCAATAATATTGACTAGTGGAGTAGAATGATTTTAACCTTTGAACCACTTAAAAACGTGTCTTGAGTCACCTATTTCATTCACTAAGATCTTATATCTGTTACGGTTCTACATTTGGCACTAATCATTTTCTCTCTTTCTCTTAATTACCTGTTGGCGAAGAACCGCGTCAACAACCACATTTCTCGACGTATAGCATTTTCCTATTGTCGGGTCGCAACATTTCCACCCTTTTCTTTGGCTGTCGTATCCAATGAAGATACACCGTATTGCCTTCTTATCAAATTTGCTACGTAGATGACTTGGCACAAACACGTAGCACACACAGCCAAACACTGGAAAGTGACTTACTGTAGGTTTATAGCCCCACAGTTTCTCAAAGGGTGAGACAAACCCTAACTTTGCTTGAGGAAGTCTATTGATCACATGAGCTGCTGTTTTCATACCTTCTACCCAAAATCTCCCTGGAACATTCTTTGAATGTAGCATGCTTCGACATGTCTCTGCAAGATGGCGATTCTTCCTCTCTGCTACTCCATTCTGTTGTGGCGTATTTGCACATGTGAATTGATGGCGTATGCGGCGTTCTCGAAGATACTCAGAAAATTCATTTGAGGTATATTCGCCACCGTTGTCTGTTCGGAGGCATTGGATTTTCTTGCCGACTTCTCCTTCCACTATTTCTTTGAATTCTTTAAATTTTGAAAAAGTTTCAGATTTTTCTTTCGTAAAGAAAATCCACACATACCTTGAGAAGTCGTCAATGAATGTAACCATGTACCGCATACCGCTGATTGATGATTGTTTGACTCGCCCGAATACATCAGAATGAACTAGCTCCAATGGTGCTTTGGTTTTGAACTTTGAATCTTCATACGGTAATTGATGCGCCTTACCGTATTGGTAGCCGGCACATATGGTCTCTGTTCTGACCTCGAGTTGAGGAAGACCCTTCAGCATAGACTTCTTCATCATTACCTTGAGTTTGTGATAGCTGACATGTCCTAGCCTTGCATGCCATAAATTCGTTCTTTCGAGTCTTGTCTACATAAGCTGATTCTGCTGACATTACATAGACAGACTCTAAATGTTGTCCTTTCATCATCGGTGTTCCAGAGATTTCAAGATCTTGGTAGATCTTGACATCTTGAGGACCGAATACGACATGGTGGCCCGACGTCGTAAGTTGCGCTACTGACAATAAGTTTTTCTTCATCCCAGGTACATGGTAGACATCCTGGAGTGAAACTTCTTTTGAGCTGAATCTCGGCGTGATTGTTGTTTTACCGATATGAGCAATCGGTAATCTTGAGTTGTTGGTTGTTACCACTACACGACCACCTTTATATTATGTTATGTTCTGCAGCTTCTCTTCGTCTCCTGTCATATGATTTGAACAGCCAGAGTCGACTATCCAATCATTATTGTAGTCGATCTTTCCTGGAACAGTAGCTGCTAGAGCAAATTCTTCTTCCTCCACAGCGAAAGATGCTTCTGCGTCCCATTCTTCATCGCTTGTCTTTTCTGCATTTGACGTGGCTGCATTACCTTCTGCAGTTTTCTTCTTGAACCAGCAACTTTTATCCATGTGGCCATACTTTCCACAGTTGTAGCATTTCCCATCAAATTTATTGTTATTCTTTAACTAGCCACGCCGGTTGTCTTTCTTTTGAGCTCCCCCTGTTTGGGAGCTTCCATGATGACTATCCTTGTCATCATTTTTCTTAAAATTTTTGCTAGCATTTGGTCGAGATCGACCTTTCTTATCACCACTAAAGAGTGCTTCTTCGTCACTCTTTAATGAGATTCCAGATGTTTGCTTAGCTAACACTTCTTGGTCAGCTAGCAAGTTTTCCAATTCAACAAGAGAAGGTGGGTTGGCCAACCTTGTATTGCAGCAATAAAAGTTCTAAATTCTGGCCTTAATCCATGAATAATAATTATTCTAATTCTAGCATCTGACATGCCAGCAGCAAAGTCTAATGCAGAGATTTCGCGACAAAGAGATTTTACCTTGGTGAAGTATTGGTTGATCGTCATGTCGCGCTGTTTGATTGAGAGAAGCTCATTCTCCAAAAGCTGCAATCTCGTATCATTCTTCTTGGTGAACAGTGATGCGAAAGTATCCCACGCTTCCTTCGGTGTCTTCGCCGGCCTGATGTGCTCCAACATTTCATCTTCAATTGTGATCTGAATCGCAAACATGGCTTTGCCCGCTTTAATCTTCCATTTCTTCAAAGCGATTGCATCCTCCGGTTGTGTGACTTCATTGCCACCAACGATCTCCCACAAGTCTTGGCCTTGGAGATATGCCTCCATGTGCATCGACCACGTGTTGTAATTTTGGTTGTTAAGTTTCTTAATTCCGCCGACCACTTGAAGGTCACCCATCGTGCAAACTCTCTAGTACTAAACCACACACGATCACTCTAAGAAACTCAACAAAGGACTTTTTCGGTACGACCCCGATCCGGCTCTGATACCACTTGTTAGACGCCACAACACGTGAAAACATAATTACTTTATTGATACAGAAGTAATTACACCAAGACTTGATTACAATTCTTGACCACACACACTAAACACTCTAGCTTACACTCTTTGGAACACTTTTAGATGCACTTTGTGTACTCACTTTTTTTTACTCACTTTTGGGACACTCACTTTGCTACTATCTTGGACACACATTACATTTATATTTATAGGCTACAAAGGAAACATCTACATCTTTCTAGAATTTTCTAACTTTATAATTTATTTAACTACTTTCTTTATTTATCTAAATGTTTCTAGAACTTTCTATATTGTCTAATTAGTTCTAAACTATTCAAGAACTTTCTAATATGTTCTAGGTTCTTCCTAGTATATTCTAGAACATTTTAGAATTCTAGAGCATTCTAGATACGGTAATGACTTTTAACATAAATTAATGAAAAAAACATAAAAGAAAAAAAAATAAGCAACTGATTTTTATTCCCTTAACAATAGCATACATTGTAGCATCATCTTCTACTTCTAGTAAACATAAACACAGACAATTATTGCCCACTGACTAAATTAGAAAGCTTCTTCGTCATTGGTAATACGGACATGAGTTCTGACGATAAAGAAGTTTTCATAGATGAATCCAGCAAGCCCACCACCGATGAGAGGCCCAACCCAGTAAACCCAATGGTCGGTCCAGTTGCCGCTGACCAAAGCAGGCCCAAAAGACCTTGCTGGGTTCATGGAAGCCCCAGAGAAGGCTCCACCTGCGAGAATGTTGGCTCCAACGACAAACCCAACTAGCATTGGGCCAAGCCCATCAAGAGCTCCCTTCTTAGGGTCCACCATAGTAGCGTAGACCGTGAACAGCAGAGAGAATGTGAGGATGATCTCCCATATTATTCCTTGTAAGTAGCCTACCCCAGTTGCCAATGAATGGATTGGAGTAACCTATATTTATTAACCAATAATTAAATAAATATTAATAATTTTTTTATGCTATAACAAAAAAAAAAAATTGTACAAATCCGAAGTGAGGCTCAAATATAATAATATGTGATACTTTTTTTAAATTATTTTGTACTATGAACTAGTTTTAATAATTTTTTATAAAATAACTTCCGACAATCTAGATAGTTGGTTAAAATTTTTAGACAGTTGATCAAAAATGTTAGATATATGTCATTTTACAAAAAAAAATATATATCAAAACTAAGTCAGAATGTAAAATAATTTCAAAAAATATACAATTTTCACAAATTATTATTATAAAATAGTGAAAATGGTTAGATTTTGATTTCTTTTAATCACTAGTTATATGAAATAAAATTGGTATGAAAATTTAGAAATGTAGAAGAAAAAAAATACTTAATCTATAGGAAAAAGAAATATAACTAGATTATTTATTTTTAATTATATTTGTATATACATAAATATATTAAATACTAAAAGAATGAAAATTCTAAAAAAAAAAGAGAGAAAGATTGTTGAAAAAATATATATTTTTATAAGAGAAATAAATAAATAATTTAGAACATATTATTAATACGATTTTCAATCCCAATCTATTCATCCAAATAAATAAAATAACAACTAAATTATTTAATAAAATAATTAGAAGAAAAAAAATCATTATTTTTTCAACACCCATAAATACATTATATATAGATAGTTGTAAAAAAAATTATATTTATCTTAATATATATATAATTAAAATGAGAATATAGTAATTTGACTTACAAGTCCTCCGGTGAGGTAATGCAGAAGGTAGCAAGCTGCGGTGGAAGCCAACAACTGGATGATCCAATAGAGAATGGATCGGACGACGGTGATGTGACCTCCGACAAGGAGACCAAGAGTGACGGCGGGGTTAAGGTGGCCGCCGGAGATGTGGCCGGCGGAGATTGTCACAGCCACTATGAGCGTGTGAGCCACTGCCACAGCAAGCAACCCCACTAGGGCACCTGCCTCTAGCTTATCTGCACGTTAATTTAATCATTATATCACATATTAAGTTTTGTAACACATGCATGTAAATAATAATAATGGATTAAATATATGTTGAAAATTATACCGGCGGCGATGGCGGAGCCGACGCCGGCGAAGACGAAGAGGAAGGTGGTGATGAACTCGATTATGAGAGCTCTAATGCAGTCTGGCTGAGCAGCCTCTTGACTGGTTCCTAAAGCAATTTTGGCCATTTTTCAGTTATTTATTTGAAGTGATATATCAACTAATAAATAGTTTAGATATGATGAATGAGAGTTTGAGCTATATATATATACAAGTTTTTAGTGTTATATATGAGTTTTTTTTTTTTTTTTGTCCATATACGACGAAAAATAGTGC
Organism: Humulus lupulus; assembly: GCF_963169125.1. Classification (NCBI taxonomy): domain Eukaryota; kingdom Viridiplantae; phylum Streptophyta; class Magnoliopsida; order Rosales; family Cannabaceae; genus Humulus; species Humulus lupulus. The sequence goes on along the minus strand of NC_084802.1, from coordinate 6,588,481 downwards.
TATTTTTTTAATGGGATAACAATAATGCCATTTAATAATGAGCATTATTATTAATTAGTTATATTCATTTTCTTTTTTATCAACATATGAGAGAACAGTTAGCCGCAAGTTATTATCAACCAACAAATTAATTAATCTCTTAAAGGTCATTACAATAAAACTCTCGTTGACTTTAAATATATTACTCTTAATTTAAATTTGCCATTTATAAAAGGGAAAATTGTTTCAAATGATTTTATTATTGTTGAAAGTTTGAAAAAGTTTAGTTTACGGGAATAATGGTGTGTGTCTTGATAATTTTATGTCATTCATACATGTGTCTTAATTTTTTTTTTTTTTTTTGAGATATTTATTATTTGTGTTGTGTGATAATTTTTTATATATAATAGCCAAATTATGTAGAGTATGATCTGACATGAAAAATAAAAATATGTATATATATATCACTATAAAAAATTTAGATATGAAAATTTTAGTATGTATTAATCACAAAAATTATAATTTGTTATGTTTTTTTATTATACACGATCAAACAATTTTTTATAGTAAATTATTAAGAATTTTTTAAAAATTGATGAGATATTTATATACTATATAACTACAATATTAATCATCATACAAAAAAAATTAAATTGAAATTTATTCACTTTCTGCAACACATAAACGCTCATAAAATAGGAATAAAAATAGCACCTTAGAGCACCTCCAACGCTAGTGCTAGAGGTATTGCTATAGTCAAATGTGAGTCCCCATGTAAGAATGTGGGTCCCAAAGTTAGATTGTGGCCACAAGAGGTTGTCAAATTTTGGCAACTATACTTCTTATTTTAAATTTTTATAAAAATATTTTTATTTAGATGGATGAAAGATAATATAAAATATTAATATTTTAATCTTCTGCATTGATGCTATTATACTTAGGGCTGCAATTCGTGTAAACGTGTCAGATTCGTGTCGACACGATTATAACATGACACGATTAAGGTAAACATGATCACGACACGATTATTAAACGTGTCAAAAACTCAAACACGAACACGACACGATTATTAAACGTGTCATATTTGTGTTTACCTTAATCGTGTCGTGTCATCGTATCATGATCCAAATTGTCACCCCTAATTATACTATAGAAATGCCCTAAATTTATATATATATATATATAAATATATATATCCTATTAAGGAATTTAGTTATGTAATGTATTCTAATGAAAAAAAAGGTTAAAATATTAATTTAAAAGTAAACGATGATGACGACACTCTACTTTGAAAACATTGTCTTATTAATAATTAATAATTAATAATGTCGTTTTCTCATAATGAACATGGCCATCATACATCTTTATGTCCAGTTGACATTTAAACAGTTAATTATTTTCTATAATAACTTAAAAAATACATGTAAATACAAAGAAACATTCAAATTACTTCCAAATAAATATAACAATCACATGTACATTAAGCTGGACTTCGCTGGTTTTCGTATAGAAACCAAGAAAGCACAAGATTTAATTGTTAAAAAAATAGACTATTTATATTATATATATATATATTTATTAAACAGCTCAAAACTAAGTATATACGTTTATATATAATATATCTAGTGTGCAGTCTATAATTATATAAATATATCCCAAAAAAATGGTAGCCATGATTCAAAAATTTGTAATTTAGTACATGATGATTTCACGATATAATAATAATTGTACCATTGCGCATGATCGAATAAATCGTTGTCAAATAATTTTGCATGTTTTAACTTGAAAGTGATACTCACTAGTCATGTTATGCTGAGTTTGCAATGGTGGGACTTTTTTTTCAACCTAATAATTCCAAAACTTTTCTAATGGAAAAGATTCTAAATATATTTGAAAATTTCACTCACTACATGTTATGCATTGATTTTTTTTTTTTTTGGGTTTTTTCTTAAATACATACATTTTTTTAGTTTTTTGTAGTTGTTAATTTTTTTTTTAAAATACGTACTCAAGTTTTTGAAAATAGAATTTTTAAAGTTTTATAATTACAAAAATACAGTTTTAAAAAAAACAACTAGAAAATAATTCATTGCATCAAACTCAAAATAATAAAAAATAAAAATATAAATAATATATATAAGAACAACTATACATAAAAAAAAACCTAAAATAACATAAAAATAATTTAAAAACAACATAAAAAAAAAAAGAGAAAACCATAAAAATGCAAGAACTTCCTTAAAACCCTAAAGGTGAAAAGAAAAAAAATATTTGACTGTAAAAATATAATTTTTTTGCCAAATTAAATATTTTCTGAAAAAAATATTGATTTATTGTTTTAAAAAGAATTTTAATCAAATAAATTGTGAATTAAAAATAATAAGTCCTGATTAGTATAATAAGTCCTAATAATAATTTATCAAATGATTTTGATTTGAATTAAAAATAATTTTACCAAAATTAGTATAAAATGTATACTTTATCGTATACAAATTATTAAATGGTATTAATTAAAATAATAAGTCCTAATTAGTGTTAAGATAACCAACAACAATGTAGTAAAATAATATTAATTAAACAATAAAGTATTAAATTAGTTCGAAGACAATCAACAGGTACTCAAATAATATATTCCCAAAAATAACAATTATTATTTATTACAATATGACTTAGGATTTAAAATTAGAAAGCTTCTTCGTGGTTGGGAATACGGACATGAGTTCCGAACATAAAGAAATTTTGATAAATGAATCCGGAAAGCCCACCACCGATGAGAGGCCCAACCCAATAAACCCAATGATCGGTCCAGTTGCCGCTAACCAAAGCAGGCCCAAAAGACCTTGCTGGGTTCATGGAGGCCCCAGAGAAGGGTCCACCAACAAGGATGTTGGCTCCAACGACAAACGCAACATAAATTGGGCCCAGCCCATCAAGAGCCCCCCTCTTGGGGTCCACCATAGTAGCGTAGACGGTGAACATAAGAGAAAATGTAAGAATTATCTCCCATATTATTCCTTGCAAGTAACCTACTCCACTTGCTAGGGAATGGATTGGAGTAGCCTATGTTCATCATCATCAAATAATCAAGCCTTAAGTAATTAAATAAATATTATTAATTTTTTTAATCAAAATTTACAAAAGAATTACGAAAACAACCTACTTTATATTAATATTATTATTAATTACATAATTTTTTTATTTAAATTTAAAAGAATGAGAATTTGAAAAAAAAAACGGTTTTATATTTTTTGAACCCAGTGTTTTGTCTCATTATCTGTTTGGATTATGTATTTTGACAAATTCATTTTTAGACTATATGTTTTGTAAAATTGTTCAAATAGACCCATAAACTCAATTTGATGAAGATAAAATTGAATATAACAACACAAGTGTTAGGCAAAATAATTTTGTTTTTGTTTTAAATTATTAGTTTGGTGATATATTTGTAATTTTAACTCAGAAAATTTTGATCAAACTCGAGTTTAAGGTTCTATTTGAACTATTTTACTAAATACAGGATCCAAAAAGTTATTTGTCAAAACACAGAATACAACACAGGTAATTAGACGAAACACAATGTCCATAAAAATATAAAAAAAAATGATAAATAATTATTCATGATAAGATTTTTTATAATCCTAACAATATATACATTATTAATTTTGTATGTACTTCCAAATAAACAAACATAACATGTTTCTAATAATAGTTGGAAAATATCATTACATTTTTTTTTGGAATATACCATTTTAGTATACATAGCATGTTATTTATTCTATTGTTAAATAATATACTATTTCAATACCTTGTATATGGTAAATTAGTTCAAAATTATACCTTCCCACCAATTAATATTTTTCTACATAAAGAATTTATAAATATTTATAAAATCTAAAAATGTTTAAATTAAAGAATTTAAAAAAATGTATTTATAATTTTTTTATATCAAAATTAGTGAAGAAAAAAAAAAGAACAACCATAGTGATATATATATATGACAAAAATGAGATATTAATTAAAATAGTGTATTGTTTTTTCAATACTACTATATATAGAACAACCATAAAATCGACCAAATTAAAACAAGAATTTATTGTTTACAAAAAATCAAAAATGGAGAATATATAAATTTGACTTACAAGTCCTCCGGTAAGGTAATGTAGAAGAAAGCAAGCTCCGGTAGAAGCCAACAACTGGATGATCCAATAGAGAATGGATCGGACGACGGTGATGTGGCCGCCGACGAGGAGGCCTAGAGTGACGGCGGGGTTAAGGTGGCCACCGGAAATGTGGCCGGCGGAGACGGTGGCAGCCACTACGAGGGTGTGAGCCACCGCCACAGCAAGCAACCCCACAAGGGCACCTGCCTCTAGCTTATCTGCAAGGCCACACATTCATACTATTATTTACTATATAAAATAATGATAATAATTTAAAACTTGTATAATAAAATATGTTAAAATTTATATATACCGGCGGTGATAGCGGAACCGACTCCGGCGAAGACGAAGAGGAAGGTGGTGATGAACTCGACGACTAGAGCTCTAATGCAGTCTGGCTGAGCAGCCTCTTGGCTGGTACCTAAAGCAATTTTGGCCATTTTATTTAGCTTATTTGGATTATGAGATAATAATTTGAGCTATATTTATACAAGATTTTAGTGTCATACATGACCTTTTTTATAAAATATTATTCATTTTTCTTTTGGTGATCAACATGGAAGATCAGTTGGACGCACGTTAATTATTATTATCGAAATATATAATTAGTATTTTACAATTAATTATATATATGTATAGAATAATTTTTTGGTAGGGCTTTCAAAAAGAGCCCTACCGTAGGGTTCTTTTGTGTTTCTCAATTTTTGAACAGTTTTCGGCGCAATTTTTTTTTATGACCATGTATATTGTAGTTATTTAGAGCATCCTGCAAATTTTCAGAAAATTCGGAATAATTTACAGTGCCGAAAACAGATTATTGCAGGCATGACTAATTTTTTTATGCGCGTGGAAAATAGCATGTTTGAACTTAGTTTTCGGCACTGTAAATTATTCAGAATTTTCTGAAAATTTGCAGGATGCTCTAAATAACTACAATATACATAGTCATAAAAAAAATCGCGCCAAAAATTGTTCAAAGGTTGAAAAACACAAAAGAGCCCTACGGTAAGGCTCTTTTTGAAAGCCCTACAAAAGAATTATCCTATAGGTATATATACTTGTTGACTGCAAATCTATTATTGATTATTGTTAGAAGTTTGAAATGTTTGGTTTATATGAATAATGGTGTGTGTGTTTATATATGTCGACTTGATATATAAATGTTATGCATGCGTTTTATGTACTTGTTTTTATTTTGATCTTTGGTGACGCCGCTTTTCGTCAACAGTGAATAAAGAGCACGAAAACAATAAATGGTTATGGCCAGAAAAATTCAATGAGACAAACAGGATTTTTTACGTGGTTCAGCAGTTATCTCTGCCTAGTCCACGAGTCTTTGTTATTAGAACTTAAGATGATTTCTGGAAATTCTTCAAGAATGAATTCTCCAGAGTTTCTCTCAAGATCACTAAATTTTCCTCATTTACAATGGTGCATGACTTCTCTATTTATAGAGGATATTTCATAATACTATCCCACACATTTCGGGAAGTTATTCTGTATATGTAAATAAATTTAATGGCATTAAAAGCCTGTAACTCCTATATACAAGGAAACGTCCCCTAAAAATCAGAGGGCGTATAACTGAATAATAAATACCCCTTTATTGTACGGGATTTACAACAATGAATGTAGACCGCGTCTCTCCAAAATGACTCATTAGGATATTCAAAGTTATCGATCTACATCGTCAGTGCCGTGCCCACCCAGGTCTCTTAATGACTTTCGAGCTGTAGCATTTTCCCCAAGATCATGTGGCTTCGAGCTCATACTTATGTCAGGCTCGAAGCCCCTGATCCGAGGTCATCCGAGAACAGACGTACTTCGATGTCTGCCTTTCGAGCTTGTGAGGATTTCGAGGCTACCATCTTCGAGGTTGCCCCTGCTTTGTAGGTTTGGTGCCTAGGTGGCGGACACGTGTTCCAGATATTACAAGCCCATTCCTGACGAATCCAGCTTTCGAGATCACAATTCTTAAGGCTCGAAATCTGGGTGTAACATTTTGCCCCCTCAAAACTATTTGTTCGAATCCTATGAGAATGAAACTTTTGAACTACTTTTTTCGAGAACCACACCGTCACACATACTTGAGGGTGGACATGTGTCAGTCGGGTATTGCTCATCCAAGGTACTCGAGTACCTTGGAAATCCGCCCACGATCGTTCGCCTGCCACCTTTTTGGTGCCATCTTGTCATTTGTCCTTGGCCGTCGGATTTTATAAGGATTCTGGCCAATGGCTCAGATTAAGCCCTTTTTACCACTTTTTACTATCTATATATAAGGCCCTAGACATCTTCTTCCTCTTATTTTACACTCATCAGAGAAAAAAGAAAAGAGACAAAACCAGAAGCCATCCCAGAGAGCTTTTTGCTTTTGCATGTTCTCCCAGCCAAAGCAACAAAGGACCGCCAGTTTGTTCGAGACCGTAAGGTTATACCTGCAGCCTCTCCTTCAATCAATGATTTCTCTACAATCGTCATCATTGTGTAAGTATCTGATGATCTTTTCGTTTTCCTTTATGCCTGTTTCTGTCTGTGTTGTTCTTTTATTTTTGGAAATGTACTAGTTTATTTTTTTAATTTGACATGCTAGGGAGCTTTGGCCGATAGGCATTCAAGTTTAAGTTTCCACGCTAGGTTTAAGTCACTGGTTCCAAATCTAGCTTTGATGTAGAACAAGTTCAAACAAGGTTTCTTTTTTCTGGGTTTTCAAAATTTAAAAGACATATCTTGCACACCAAGATATCGAGTACAAAATCTTTGTTTTAAAGAATGCACGATACCCAAGACTACCATTTCTGAATAACCATCACCTTTTTCCCTGATATTTCGGGATTCTGAAAAATTTGATCCACTCCCCTCCTTTTTCTCGTAGAATACACGTTCTGACTCTTAATCGGGTTTCCGGTATCGAGCTCGTTTCGTACCCAAGCACTCTCCGAGCTTGTCTTGCCAAGCTCGTAATTCTTGAATCCTTGCATGCATGACCCTCACCATTTTTTCTTTCTCGCTAGATGTCACAGAGTCTGGAAAGACGGTGGGGGTCGTTGCTGGCAATTCCGCATTCGCCAAAAACTCCGTGCCCAGAATCGTTGTTTGCTCGGAACCAACGCCTGATTCGTGAATACGATCTCACGCGCGAACAGGAAGAAATCCGAGCTCACTATCGCTACCAAATCGTCGAGGTCATAGAAAAGAATAGGAGAATCCTTCGAGAGGCTCTTTATCCGGAAACTGATTCAGGGCCCAGGCCGATCCCCCTCGACCCTAGGTTAAAAGTGACCATCGCGTACACCCCAGGAGAGCTCCAATTCTCACTGATGGGGGAGCCTTCTACCTCACAGTCATGGAGGGAGTTCTTCGAGGCCGAGCACTACTAGAACTCGGTAACCTCGACAGGTCAGATAAACGATGTCCTGGGCTTTCACGGCCTCAGACTGTCAAGCTCCTTAAGGTGTCGAGCCCCTACTTCCAGCGAGCGAAGCTGCCATGCCCCAGGAGATGGAAATCCTGATAGCAAGTTGAGGTACGCGGCTTGGAGCCAGGAGCATATGAAGGCAGGAGCATTACTGCCTTTGAAGTCTTTCTTCAAGGACTTCACAAACTTTGTTGGGTTGGCTCCATTCCCGCTCAACACTAATTCTTGCAGGGTCCTGTCTGCCCTGAAGTCGTTGTACCATGAGTTGAAGTGGGAAGGACCCACTCTAGAAGAGATCTTGTATCTAGGGGTGAGCACGGTGTGGTTTGGGCGGTTTGAACACTTTTTAATACACCACGCCACAAGTGCGGTTTAGTAACTAGAACACACCATGCGGTGTGATTTGGTTACACCAAACCGACCAAACCAAACCATTTTTTGCGGTGTGGTTTGGGCGGTTTTCCACGGTTTGTGTTAAAAAATATGTCATAACAAAATTTAAATTTTTAAAAAAATACTAAACCCTTAGTTCATAACAAATCCTTAATAAGTTCTAAACAACATCACAAGTTATCAATTAAGTTAAGTGAAACACAAAAAAAATATACAAGTCTCCCATATTGGGTAACTATAAAAAATGGTATATATGTAAATTTTTTCTTTTTAATATATTTGTAAGTATGCGGTGCGGTGCGGTGCAAACCAAAATTTCACACCGCCAAACCGCGCACCGCACGGTTTAGCTCAAATACAAACCATACCGAACCATTACACTTTTGACACCGCGGTTTGCGGTGTAGTATGGTGCGGTGCGGTCGGTCACCGCGGTTTGTCGGTTTAGATGCTCACCCCTACTTGTATCTCTTTTGTTTGAAAAGCAATCCCTCCCGAGCTCAGGGAGGGGATGGCTTATACTATCTTTCGAGCTACCCCAAGGAGAAAAAGGTGTTCGAGGATCTTCCCAACCATCCTCCTGACTTTAAGAAGGCCTTCTTCTGGACAGATGGCCTGTCCCCGTCTCGATACTATTCATTCAGACGGATTCGTAAGTACCCCAACCCTCTTTATCTCTGTGCTCGGACTTTTTTCTGTAGGCTCGTACTTAGTTGAAATGTATTTTATTTTCCAGCCAACTATCATCGTCCTACTCCCACTGACGTGATGAAGGAGCATAGAGAGGCTCTGCTCCAACTCCCTTATGGCAGGAGGTCTCCTCATATCTTTTGCATGAGAGTAAGCTCCAATCTTGTGGGCTTTTGGGAGATGGCCAGTCCACCTCGGATTGGTCCAACAAAAAGTACGACCTCTGGGAGCTCGTGCCTTTGCCAACAGGCATCCTCCCTCCAAGGAGAGAGGCGAGGCCCCCGCCTCCGGTTCGCCGACGGAGCCCGCAGTCGGGGAACGAGGCCAACGACGAAGCCTCGAGCTCGGGCTCGGATAATCAAGGTATAGTCATCCTAAGCTCGAAAATGTGGTCCCCCACCCTATTAAAACACAAACCCGATAGGTTAGTATTATGCAAGGACGATAGGGACCATTTCTATATATGGACTTGGGTAGATGATCGGGTTCATAGGTTTGATAGTTGGCTCGGGAAGTATGACACTATGTACAGTCTGAACGAGGTGTGGGACGGAATAGCCGTCTAATATGGGACCAATGAATATAGGGACCTTTCGAAGTTGACGTCCACCTATAGTGAAGGTACTCCCCCCGCCTCTTCTGAAGATGGGGGAATTTCATGGTTTCCAAGTTCAAGCTCAGAGGAGAGTTCCAGTTAGGTTTTTCTCCACTCGCCCTTTCATTACTTTGTATATCTATGCGATGCTGAGTCACTTTATATACTTTTTCTTTTTTGTTATAACTCACATTGTGGTGTGACTGTGTAGGTGAGATGGATTTCGACCTCGACAATATCCTTGAGAGTGGCGGTGCCAAGAGGAGCAAGCGCCCCAGGGGGTCGCGAAAGGTTGACCGGCCTACCAAGGTCCTCAAGAGGACCGAAAAAACACCTCCTCCCCCGGCTCCGCCTGCCACAAGCTCCATTGTGGTGCCGACTTCACAGGTCGGTGCCTCCGTTATGGCCGAGCCTCAACCTCCTGTATTGGTTCACCCGACACTCGGTCCACCTCCCAAAAAGCCTTATGCTTCTCTAACTCACAAGCTGTCAGTTTCTACTCACGTTGAGGAGTATGTAGTTGACAATGCTGCTGGATCTTATGGGGCTACGCTGGGCTCGGACGTCTTGTCCCGAATCGGTCAGAGCTTTAGCAATTTCGACGCTCCCCAATGGCAATTTTTGAACAACGCCCGAGACTGCACCGCCCTCTACGAGAAGAGTATCGAGCTTGCCGCCGCGATAACTTTTCTTCCCCTTTTTTTTTCCTTAGTTATATTTATAGACGGTCCGAGTGTTAATGATGATTTTTTTTTTGTGTCAGATTCTTGCTATTTCTGCCCAGCTTAACTATAAGTTGAACAACGAGATCCATTCGAGCAAGTCCTATGCTCAGGAGGCGAAGGATCTTCAACTCAAAGTGAGTGATGACCTGAAGGCAACAAATGCAAAGCTTGAGGCAGGAGCTGAGGAGCTTAAGGCCAAGGCATCCGAGCTTGAGAAGTTGATTGCTAGGCTTGCGGAGCTTGAGAAGGAGAATGCCAGGCTCGCGGAGCTTGAGAATGAGAACACTCGGCTCCAAGAGGCTAACAAAAAGCTCGAAGAAGACAAGGCCGCCACTTTCGATATAATTGAGGGTGAAAAGGCTCGCCTCCTTGCCGAGTATAAAGAGAAGAAGGACCAGGCGGTTGATTTGGCCATGTACAGAATGTGGGCCAATAATGAAGACCTCGATACCAGCTTCCTAGGTCCTCCTGAGGCAAAGCTCCTTGATAAGTGGAATGCTCGGCTTGAGGCGGAGGAGGTTGCTGGGGAGGCCGCTCAGAAGGATAGTCATGCTATTCATCCTGAGGGGTCTAGTGCCGCTGATGTTGAGAAGGCCAAGGAAACTGCTCCTTCTTGAACCTCACCTCGGAGCTGCGTCCCCTTATTTTTGTAATTGTTTTATTTTATGCCCGTAGGGCTGATACAATTTCTTTTTCTTTTAATACTCATGCTTTTTATTTCTTGGTTTGAAATATTTTTCACATTTTATATTAAAGAATCACATATGTTTATTTATTCGTACAAACATAGTTTGGATTTAGGCTCGAGGCTCAATGCATTCATGCACCGTTTGCTCGAATTATCCGCTTCCGATCTCGTTATTCATCAAGGTCGGATATTACTTTAACCATGAACCTGAAAGTACTTGTATGGTGTGTAATGCAAACGGTTTAGTTATATCTTATTGTTTAGTTACTTTTTCTCGTCCTTGGTTATCTCTCCGAGGTAATGAGTTCGAAACTATTTTTTATAAGATACTCCAGCCTCGATCTTGACTTATCTCGAAGTAGGTTTAAGTTCCAACTTATCGTCGATTAGTTTTAGCTGGTTTGCTCAAAACCTTTTAAGGTTGTGATTGGTTTGTAATCCATACACTTATATGTTTTTTGATAATTTGGTTTTATCCAAACTATCTTAGCTCACGCATTTGGTTACATCCAAACACTTATGTATTTTTTATAATTTGGTTTTATCCAAACTATCTTAGCTCGCGCATTTGGGTACATCCAAACACTTATGTTTTTTGTATATCTTAATTTATTTTTCAAGCTGGTGGTATTTATATATATACCAATGATGCCCCCTTAATATCCTATGAATGTGACCATAGGTTATTAGATTAAGAGAGATTGCAAAAATAAATTATATCAGACGAAATAACTCTTTATTTAACAAAATCCAAAAGTAGGCAAAACAATACAGATAAACAAGCATGGTTACAGGCAACATCCTTCCTACACTATTGAAAGGAAGGTCTTAGGTGTTCACCATTCCATGCTCGCGGTACTAGGCTCCCATCCAATCTCGCTAGCTTGTAGACACTGGGGCGGATGACTGACTCTATCTGGTAGGGTCCTTCCCAATTTGGTCCGAGCACGCCAGCTGCTGGATCTCGCGTTGCTAAAAATACACGCCTTAGCACCAGATCTCCCACACCAAAATTTCGATCTCAAACCCTTTTGTTGAAGTACCTGGTAGCTCGTTGCTGGTAGGTAGCATTCCTCAGCTGAGCTTCGTTTCTTCTTTCTTCGATTAAGTCTAAGGTTTCTTCGAGCTAAGTGTGGTTCGAGCTTTGGTCATAAATGTGAGTTCGAATTGTAGGAATTTCGACCTCGATAGGCAACATAGTTTTGCAACCGTATGCTAGAGAGAACAGGGTATGTCCCGTTGATGTTCGAGCTGTAGTCCTATATCCCCATAGGACTTGGGGCAATTCTTTGGGCCATCGCCCCTTTGCTGTAACGCCCTGGTGACCCCAGAACAGTTACGGTGAACCGGAAATTTGACCCGCTACCCGAGTCATTTGGTTAAAGACGTGATCTAAGTGTTAATATCAGGTTAAGGTGAAAAAAACCAGTAAAAAAGGAAAGGGTACTTTTCGTTAAGTAAATAAACTGCTCATGAGCCTTTCAAAATATTTACAAGTAGTTCGTAATACAAAAGAGTCACTACAGTTCCAAATTTACAATCCCCGCCGGCCTAAGCGGCAAAAATAGGGTAAACCCCTAGTCCCTCTGAGAACTCCTTGACCGTGGCGGTCAAGCGGCCCTGTATGTACATCACATCGGCCCAAGCTCTCCACTCAAGGCTGGTCAAGCTTTTCCTTTCCTTTACCAGCACCACATAGCACCCATGAGCCAAGGCCCAGCAAGAAAACATAATAAAACATGATGTAATATCAACAACGACCATAATAACCATTCAGGACTATCAGTCCAACAAATAGGTGACAATAGCCAAAAGTCACAGTAATGAGCATCGCTTCCTCTAGCCATGTGACGATAGGGTCACCAGGGCTTAACTGATAGGTGATTTCTTTCATAAGCATGTTCAGGACAGGTGCATGGTGATTGGTCACCAACATAACCTTCCTCACGACTCTAGGGTCGAAACTATGGACAACGTCCCTTAGCCACGTGACAAACGGTCACCGGGGTCATATACCTTAGCTATAGTCTTCTGGTCGTAGACCAGGCAAGCGCTTATAAGTTCATCGACCTTAGGGCCGGTCCCGCATTAATGTGTAATGACCCACTAATCTAGACTAATTGGACCATTATCGAAACTATACATAAAACTTACATTTTTACAAAAATACTATAATTTATTGAGTAACTTGAAAAATAAGAGTTATTTACAAAGAAACAGAATACTAAGAAGGATTATGGGATCCCATTGTTTTTAAAACAAAACATGATTTAAAATAAAAGACATTACATAATAATGCGGAAAATACACATAAAAACCATAAAAACATAAAAGGAGACTATATCCTCGAATCGAATAACGCTCGGCCCCTTGACTCCATTCATCATCGATACACATCCTCCAAGCGTCACGAATCTTACCGCCTCTAAACTTATTTTCCTGCACATAAACAGAAAGGAGTGAGCCTAATGCCCAGCAAGGAAAACCTAACACATAGTCATATACATAATTTCATAAGAAAACATAAAGACATATCATAACACATAATTCACTTATTATAATGGCCATTATTACTTGGGGTCCCATAGACTAAACAAGCTTATGCCCATGAGATTAGTGGGGTCCTACCAGCTAAATAGGCTTATGCCCACAATCCTTTTGGGGTCTTGTTAGTCAAATAGGTCATATGCCCAAGCCTACAAACATACACATATATCATAACACTTTTAATAACATAAAACATATAGATAACATAATCACATAACATGTTGATTCTAGCCTATTTCCTTACCAAAGTTACCGAGATTATGGACTGAGTTGGGATTGTTGGAACACTCCTAAAACCATAAGAAAGAGTAAGTCTAAAGAAAGGAGATGAAGTGAAAGAGATGGAAAGACTAAACCATAGAAAACATACTTACCGACTTATATGCTTAAAAGCTTGGATTCCCTAACCAAAATAAGAATAAGGTTAGGGGACTGAGTAGAAGGTTTTGAGAAAGGAAATAACATAAAAATACAGAAAAGAACTAGAGTTTTGGGTTTACCTCAAAGATTGCAAGATCAATCTAACATCCACCGAAATACTATAGCACTCACTTCCCAAAGTGTTTGATAAGCTTATGATGTTTAAGCTTATAGTTTTTCCCCAAACCAAGTGTTTACACTCTCACACTCACTTAACACTAGCAGCCTCTGAACTTAGAGCAAATGGTGAATAATGGCTGGGTACTAAGTCCTATTTATAGAGTTTGGGAATGAAAATATCTTGATTTTATAAAAATAATGGCTTTTTAAGTGAAAATCATTTGAATAATCGTTCAGCAGAGGCTGAAGACTCGTTCAGAAGATGCTGGACTGTTGAAGGAGTTTGAATGGCTGAAGGGAAAAGAATTCAAATGTATTTGAATTCATGCTGGTGGAGGCGATATATCGCCCCCTATAGGCGATATATCGCCTGGACCTTTGTTCCCGAGGCGACCGTGCATCGATTCGTGTTTTCCGTATCTACGTGCTGCGATATATCGCCCCCTATAGCTGCGATATATCGGCATACGCTGAATATTTAAACACGAATTTACACATTTTTAGCTGAGTTTGAATGGAGTAAACAGCCTTGACTAAGCCCTCAACGTGCTCAAAGCTGCTGACTGACCCTATACATTCAAACTTTTACCCTTATTTAATTTAATCCTCAAAAATACTTAATCCTTAATTACCATTCAAAACATGTGCTTAAAATCCTATTGGTTGATGTCTAAACCTTATAATATAATAATATAATCCTTAATATCAGTCACATTAATCAAACCTTAGGTTATACTTAATATTCTTAAACTATAGGTTAAACTTAGAAAATCTATAAGTACTACTATGAGTGTCCAAATAAGTCCCGGTCTGAACCAAAAATCCAAAGTAACAATGATAACACTAAACATACTATAATACTACTAAACAATTAGCTAAGTAAAGTTCTTGGACTCTACAATTCTCCCCTACTAAAAAGAATTTCGTCCTCGAAATTTACTTACCAAATAATTCCGGATACCGACTCTGCATGTCCTCTTCCAACTCCCACGTTGCCTCGCGTTCAGAACTATTGCTCCATAGGACTTTAACTATAGGAAAGCTCTTGGACCGTAACTGCTTCATCCCCCTATCTAGGATGCTAACCGGTCGTTCCTCGTAACTTAAGTCTTTCTGGAGTGCTATGGTATCGTACTTGAGGACGTGAGATGGGTCTGACACATACTTGCGTAACATCGAGATGTGGAAGACGTTGTGACTATCGGCTAGTGCTGGCGGTAGGGCTAGTCTATACGCAACTGGTCCCACTTTGTCCAATATCTCAAAAGGACCTAAGAATCGGGGACTGAGCTTGCCTTTCTTCCCGAACCGCTTGACACCCTTCATAGGAGATATCTTCAGGAAGACTTGATCTCCAACTTGGAACTCCACATCGCGTCGCTTGGTATCTGCATAGCTTTTCTGTCGGCTTTGAGCAGCAAGCATACGCTGTCTAATATGCGTTACTGCTTCTTGAGCTTGCCTAACAGCTTCGGGCCCTAGAAGCTGCCTTTCTCCTACCTCGTCCCAGTGCAACGGTGATCGGCACCTTCTTCCATATAGCAACTCATAAGGTGCCATTTCGATCGTCGACTGGTAGCTGTTGTTGTACGAGAACTCGATCAGCGGTAAGTACTTGTTCCACGATCCTCCAAAGTCAAGTACACATGCGCATAGCATATCCTCTAAGATCTGAATCGTGCGCTCTGACTGCCCATCTGTCTGAGGATGGAAAGCTGTTCTAAGACTTAACTTAGTACCCATGGCTTGCTGTAAGCTTCTCCAAAATCTTGACGTAAACACTGATCCTCTATCTGATACTATCGTCTTGGGGATTCCATGCAATCGTACAATCTCTTGGATGTAGATGTCTGCATATTGGTCTGCCGTATAAGAAGTCTTAACAGGCAGAAAATTAGCCGACTTGGTTAGTCTATCTATGACTATCCAAGCAGAATCATGCTGCTTATTTGTCTTTGGCAGACCCGTCACGAAGTCCATGGCTATATCGTCCCACTTCCACTCCGGTATGCTAAGCGGTTGCAATAATCCTGCAGGTCGCTGATGCTCCGCCTTCACTTGCTGGCATACCATACACTTAGATACATACTCCGCTATGTCCTTCTTCATCCCTGGCCACCAATAGACTGCCTTGATGTCATGAGTCATCTTGGTAGACCCTGGATGAACTGAGTACGGAGTATTGTGCGCTTCTTCTAGGATCATCTTCTTAATACTCTGATTGTCTGGCACGCATACTCGATCCTTATATCTCAATAAACCTTGACTGGATATTGAGAAATCTGTAGTCTTGCCTTCTCTGACTGCATCCATGTGCGTTGCTAGTGAATCATCATGTCTCTGACCATTCCGTATGTCTTCTAGCAGATTCGATTGGATAGACAAGTTAGCCAGCTTGCCTACAACCACTTCTATTTCGGCACTGATAAGCTCCTGCTGTAGTGGCTTTTCTATTCCGGATAAGGCTGCTAAGTTCCCATAACATTTTCGGCTAAGGGCATCGGCAACTACGTTTGCCTTCCCCGGGTGGTATAGGATTTCGCAGTCGTAATCCTTTACTAACTCCAACCACCGGCGCTGCCTCATGTTAAGCTCCTTCTGAGTAAAGAAGTATTTTAAACTTTTGTGGTCCGTATAAATCTCGCACCGTTCTCCGTAAAGATAATGGCGCCAGATTTTTAACGCAAAGACCACCGCTGCCAACTCCATATCGTGAGTTGGATAGCGTTGTTCATACTCCTTTAACTGGCGTGAGGCGTAGGCTATCACCTTGTCATTTTGCATCAGTACGCATCCCAATCCTAACTTTGATGCATCACAGTAAACAACGAACTTGTCGTTGGGTGTTGGGACACTAAGTACTGGTGTTGAGCAAAGCTTATCCTTAAGCAACTGGAAGCTTTCCTCACACTTATCACTCCAGTTAAACTTTTGTTGCTTCCGGGTCAGGTTGGTAAGTGGAGTGGCTATCTTAGAAAAGCCCTCTACAAACTTTCTATAGTAACCTGCTAGCCCTAAGAAGCTTCTTACTTCCGACGCGTTCTTTGGTCTAGGCCAATCTTTCACGGCCTCTACCTTCGATGGATCTACTGCAACTCCGTCTTTCGATATGATGTGCCCGAGGAACGCCACTTGTGAGAGCCAAAACTCGCATTTCTTGAACTTCGCGTAGAGTTGGTGCTCCTTCAATCGCGTCAAAATCATCCTCAAGTGTTCCTCGTGCTCTACTTCATCCTTGGAGTAAATTAGAATGTCGTCGATGAACACAACGACGAATTTATCCAGGTAGTCCTTGAAGACCCTATTCATTAAGTCCATAAACGCGGCTGGCGCGTTAGTAAGACCAAAAGACATAACCAAGAACTCGTAATGTCCATAACGAGTCCTAAAGGCTGTCTTAGGAATATCTTCCCCCTTTACCTTGAGCTGATGATACCCGGACCGTAAATCGATCTTAGAGAATACAGTCGCGCCTTGGAGTTGATCAAACAAATCATCAATCCGAGGTAGCGGGTATTTGTTCTTAATTGTTACTTTATTCAGCTCTCGGTAGTCTATGCACATGCGCATACTTCCGTCCTTCTTCTTCACGAATAGTACCGGAGCTCCCCACGGTGAATGGCTTGGCCTAATGAAACCCAAGTCTAGGAGTTCTTGTAGCTGCGTCTTTAACTCCTTGAGTTCCGTAGGTGCCATCCGGTATGGTGCCTTAGAGATAGGCTCGGTGCCCGGTACTAATTCTATCGTGAAGTCTATTTCTCTAGTTGGTGGCAATCCTGGCAAGTCATCGGGAAATACTTCTGGAAATTCTTGTATGACTCGAACATCTCCAACTTTGAGTGATGTCTCCTTCTCCACATTCGTGATGTTGGCTAAGAATGCTTGGCATCCTTTCTCCATCATTCTCTGAGCTTTGAGAGATGACACTAACGGTGTGCGTAGTCCTGAAGCTTGTCCCATGAAGCACAGTTTCTGGCCGTCAGGAGTATCGAATGTCACCTTCTTGCGTCTGCAGTCGATCGTTGTGCCATGCCGTGCTAGCCAATCCATGCCTAGTATGACGTCGAAGTCTTTGATCACCAGCTCTATCAGGTCTCCTTCTAGTTCCTTGTCCTCAATCTTGATTGGTACGCCTCGTACAATTCGTGATGATAGAACTACTTTGCCCGAAGGCAACTCGGTTGCAAACCTAGTTCTAAATCTTTCACTAGGTTTGTCTAGTTTATCTATCATTCCTAACGAAATATACGAATGAGTGGCTCCCGAATCAAATAATACATGACATAATTTATTGAGGATGGAAACTTGACCTGTGACCACCTTGTTGCTAACATCCGCCTCTCCTTGGGTTAAAGCAAAAACCCGAGCAGGAACCATCTTTTCGTCCTTCTTTCCTTCCGGCTTTTGCTGAGGACAATCTTTCTTGCGATGCCCCTCTTGACCACAATTGAAACACTCCTTGGTGTTGGCACGGCATTCTCCGGGGTGCTTCTTCTGACATTTGGCACAGGACGGCTATTCCACATAGCCCGACCTATTTCCCCCATTATTTGGTCGTGCCCTTTTATTGTTGTCGGCTTGCTTGTTGTCAAGATGCCTTCTCTTCTGTCCGTTACCGTTGTTGTTGGACTGACTGTTGCTGGACTGATTGTTGTTCCGACTGGCCTGAGGTTGGCTCTGCTGCCTAGGTTCCGGCTTGCTGGCTTCTTCTTTGCTCACGTTGGCTTGCAACCTTTCTACTTCAATTGCCATCTCAAGAACGTCGGCATATGAAGTGTTTCCCGGGTTTGCTAGTTTAACCCCCATCTCGATCTTCGGGCGAAGTCCTCTAACAAACTTGTTCACCCTTAGATAGTCGGTTGGAACCAACTCTGCTGCGAACTTCGCTAAGCGATCGAACTGACGAGCATATTCCGCCACTGTTAAATTCCCTTGCTTCAGATTGGTGAACTCCTCAACTCTCGTAGCAAGCACTGCTGAATTGTAGTACTTCTTGTGGAAGAGCTCCACAAATCGGGTCCACGTCATGGTGGCAGCATTGTGGGATTGCTGGACCAAGTCCCACCATATCCTGGCATCTTTCTTGAGCAAAGATGAGACGCAGGATATGCGGTCTGCATTACTAAGGTTCATGTGGGCTAGGATCGGCTCCACATTCCTTAGCCATTCTTCTGCTTCAAAGGGGTCCGTAGTCCCTTCGAAGTTCGGAGCGTGCTGCTTGCGGAACCTCTCGTACACTGGCTCCATGTGCTGAACAGGATAAGGAGCGTAGTTCGTCATAGGCCATCCCCCATACGGACCAACTTTTTGGGGTGCTGGGGCCATTGGCTGTGGCTGCGGCTGCGGCTGTGGCGGAGGCTGAGGCTGAGATTGAGCCTGTTGGCGTTGTTGCTGCAGAAGTTCCTCGACTTGCTGTCGTAGTCTGGCAATCTCTGCAGTGTTGTCAGCTGGCTGTGCCGGTGCGTTGCGGCGAGCAGTAACACGTACTCTCCTTCAGCGAACGGTAGGGACCGCATTGGTCGCTGGAACATCGTTGGAAGCGTTCCCGTTGGTGCGAGCAGATCTTCGGAGAGACATCGTAGCAGAGTTCTAACAGTTAAAAGAAACATGTTAGAACTTTTTTTTTTTCCTAATAGGCTCTAAGGCAAAAACTTATTCTAAAACAAACATATCTCGGACCTATTTATTATGACTTTTTATGAAAAATTATATAGGTCTTTATTTATTATTAGAGTGGGTTTCTATACTTAGAAAAACAAGTCATCTTTATTTTCTAAGTGTGTTTCTAATCATCCTATATGACTTAATTCTCAGGCTCGAAACTTATCTTTGTTCCAAAGTTAACCATATTGAGGGAGGGCTGGGATCAGTAAAATCGTTCCCACTACTAAGGCCCCCTAACTCTCAATAAGGAAACCAGGTTCATTGATTTGTATCCACCCTCACCGAACTCAGTCATTATTCATTTTATTTAGTATTTATTATGATTGTGAAAAGAAAAAAAATTCAAACTCACACATGATATTCAAATAGCATGTTTATTCATTTGGAAAACAATTTCACTTATTACAATCATAACATAAAAGTAAATAAAACAAATAAGAACTACTAATCTAAAAATCGGGATCTTCTACATCCGATCCGTCATCTAACATATCATCATCTATAGCCTCATAGTCATCATTATCATGAGCATCAAAATGCCCTCTAGGAAGGTTTGTGAGAATCCTATTCTTTTGCTCCTTGGTGAATTGAAATTCAAATTTTACGGTGAACCTAACTAAGAGGAAATAGTATCTCATTGCTAATGGTGATTCATCCTCATCATTCATTTCTTCCCATATTTCTTCTAAGGCTGCTATTACAGGATGGAAATCTTTAAACAACCTAATCACTAATACATATTGTTCTGTTGATCTTAGCATTATTTGTTTAGCCTCTTGAAGGCCACCTATTGCTTGGTGAAACAAAAGCAACCTTCGTGTAATCCTTTCTAAGGCTCCTACGGTGTTTCTTGGCTCCCTTATTCTTTTTAAGGCCTTAATGGCTCGGATATCTTGGTAGGTTAAGGCTCCGTTCATTCTTAACTGAAACACAAACACTAAAGTTGTTAGCTATACACATACACAAAGTAACTTGTAACTTGTAACTTAAACACTTACTTGGCGGTTCGATTCGGAGCTTTGAGCATGTGTATCGAGGAGAACTTCATGCGAAGGAACCGTTTTCTCTGATACCAACTGTAATGACCCACTAATCTAGACTAATTGGACCATTATCGAAACTATACATAAAACTTACATTTTTACAAAAATACCATAATTTATTGAGTAACTTGAAAAATAAGAGTTATTTACAAAGAAACAGAATACTAAGAAGGATTATGGGATCCCATTGTTTTTAAAACAAAACATGATTTAAAATAAAAGACATTACATAATAATGCGGAAAATACACATAAAAACCATAAAAACATAAAAGGAGACTATATCCTCGAATCGAATAACGCTCGGCCCCTTGACTCCATTCATCATCGATACACATCCTCCAAGCGTCACGAATCTTACCGCCTCTAAACTTATTTTCCTGCACATAAACAGAAAGGAGTGAGCCTAATGCCCAGCAAGGAAAACCTAACACATAGTCATATACATAATTTCATAAGAAAACATAAAGACATATCATAACACATAATTCACTTATTATAATGGCCATTATTACTTGGGGTCCCATAGACTAAACAAGCTTATGCCCATGAGATTAGTGGGGTCCTACCAGCTAAATAGGCTTATGCCCACAATCCTTTTGGGGTCTTGTTAGTCAAATAGGTCATATGCCCAAGCCTACAAACATACACATATATCATAACACTTTTAATAACATAAAACATATAGATAACATAATCACATAACATGTTGATTCTAGCCTATTTCCTTACCAAAGTTACCGAGATTATGGACTGAGTTGGGATTGTTGGAACACTCCTAAAACCATAAGAAAGAGTAAGTCTAAAGAAAGGAGATGAAGTGAAAGAGATGGAAAGACTAAACCATAGAAAACATACTTACCGACTTATATGCTTAAAAGCTTGGATTCCCTAACCAAAATAAGAATAAGGTTAGGGGACTGAGTAGAAGGTTTTGAGAAAGGAAATAACATAAAAATACAGAAAAGAACTAGAGTTTTGGGTTTACCTCAAAGATTGCAAGATCAATCTAACATCCACCGAAATACTATAGCACTCACTTCCCAAAGTGTTTGATAAGCTTATGATGTTTAAGCTTATAGTTTTTCCCCAAACCAAGTGTTTACACTCTCACACTCACTTAACACTAGCAGCCTCTGAACTTAGAGCAAATGGTGAATAATGGCTGGGTACTAAGTCCTATTTATAGAGTTTGGGAATGAAAATATCTTGATTTTATAAAAATAATGGCTTTTTAAGTGAAAATCATTTGAATAATCGTTCAGCAGAGGCTGAAGACTCGTTCAGAAGATGCTGGACTGTTGAAGGAGTTTGAATGGCTGAAGGGAAAAGAATTCAAATGTATTTGAATTCATGCTGGTGGAGGCGATATATCGCCCCCTATAGGCGATATATCGCCTGGACCTTTGTTCCCGAGGCGACCGTGCATCGATTCGTGTTTTCCGTATCTACGTGCTGCGATATATCGCCCCCTATAGCTGCGATATATCGGCATACGCTGAATATTTAAACACGAATTTACACATTTTTAGCTGAGTTTGAATGGAGTAAACAGCCTTGACTAAGCCCTCAACGTGCTCAAAGCTGCTGACTGACCCTATACATTCAAACTTTTACCCTTATTTAATTTAATCCTCAAAAATACTTAATCCTTAATTACCATTCAAAACATGTGCTTAAAATCCTATTGGTTGATGTCTAAACCTTATAATATAATAATATAATCCTTAATATCAGTCACATTAATCAAACCTTAGGTTATACTTAATATTCTTAAACTATAGGTTAAACTTAGAAAATCTATAAGTACTACTATGAGTGTCCAAATAAGTCCCGGTCTGAACCAAAAATCCAAAGTAACAATGATAACACTAAACATACTATAATACTACTAAACAATTAGCTAAGTAAAGTTCTTGGACTCTACATAATGCCATAGAGCCATTCAATGCGTGATCATCGACTTTAGAGTCGGTTCCTGACTAGTCAGTGTCTCAGACAGGTAATCAGCATTCATTAGCATTTAATATGCAATCCACGTTCACATATATCAACCAACATGCCCCAATATCAAACCATGCATTTCATATACCTGTACAGGGTGCAACTGTATCCATACACTGTTTTCTTACCTCAAGTTCGAGCAAGAAATATGATAAAGACGACCCCTGAGAACGATCGACCTTTTAGTTCCTTAGCGGTTACCTAATCACAACCAATTATAACCTCCATTAATGAGAATCCAAAATAATAGGGTCTTAACCTAAGCACCACCCTCGGGACCTCGAAACATGCCCACACGGTGAGTAGATTCGATCCCGGGCCTTAAGGATTGAAACCCCAAGTCAAAAACCCTTAAAAACACTCAAAACGGGGTTTGGAAGGAACAGGGTAGCGCTACAGCGCTCAACCTCTAGCGCCACAACGCTCTACTCAGAACCTCCCAAAGGCCAAAAACCCTCCTGAGGAGCGCTATAGCGCCCTAGGGTGGGCGCTGTAGCGCTACCTCCAGCCCAAAACATCCCTGAACCGACCTTCTTCATCTCCTTCGTTTCTAACTCGATCTCCAAGCTTCCAAAGCCTATTCTTGATGCCAAATGAACCCAAAAACCATTCCAACACACCCCAAACATCACAAGCATGGGAACCCTAGCCAAAACTCCCAACAAAACCCATGAATTCACCCTAAACATTTCAGCTGCAAAACTAAACCAAAACAGAGCAAACCAGAGAAACGATGGTTAGAAACTTACCCAATGCTCGGCTTATGAAGCTCTTCAATAGTGGAACACACTCCCAAACTCCCAAGGCTTGCTTCCCAAGCTAGAATCCTCAAAGTTGGCTCAAAAACCACAAAGAAAAATGAAGAAAAGAAGGTACGGGAGAACTCCTTTTTGCATACTCTGTTTTCATTATTTTCTTCAGCCAACAAGTGTTATATCTATCCTAGGGGTGAAATGTCCATTTTACCCCTAGGTCAATTAATACTTTCTAAAGGCTCCTAAGGGCATTTTTGGTACTTTCCTCCTAACTCGTTAATCATAATTAACGCTCTCCAATACCCGTTATTCTCGAAAATCATAAACACCAATAATTCACATCCCGTTACCCTTTATCTCCCGGTAACGCTCTAATCATCAAAATCACCCCGAGACTCAACCAAAGTCCCGACACTTAAACCTGTTGTGACTAAACCGCTACTCAATAATCTACGATCGTCTCATGTCAAATAGCTCGAGCAAACCCACATCATAATGTGGTCTCAACACATAACATCGATATGCATACAAGTAACATTATATTACAATATAATTCTCATAAATATGCACAAACACATTTAATAGCGTAATTAAGCAATTATGGCCCTCCCGGCCTACAAATCCAGCCGCTAAACCACAATAGGGAATCCGGGGCATTACATTTGCTTCCTCCATCTTTTTCTTTAGTGAACTCTTGAGAGTTTTGTTTACAGCTTTGACCTGGCCATTCGCCTGAGGATGAGCTACTGACGAAAAACACTTTATTATTCCATTCTTCTCGCAAAATTTGGTGAACAAGTCGCTATCGAACTGGGTTCCGTTGTCGGATACAATTTTCCTCGGCACCCCATATCAGCACACGATATTTTTTACCACGAAGTCAAGGACCTTTTTGGAAGTTATTGTTGATAACGGTTCAGCCTCTGTCCACTTTGTGAAGTAATCTACGGCGACTACAGCATACTTCACACCGCCTTTGCCAGTTGGGAGAGAGCCTATGAGGTCGATTCCCCATACCGCAAAGGCCATGGGGAAGTCATCATGGTCAGCTCGGATGGTGGAGCTCGAGGAATCGTGGCGAACCTCTGGCATTTATCGCACTTCTTTACGTACTCGAAAGAATCCGATTTAATGGTAGGTGATATCGCCCAATAAATTTCTAAGCGGTCGCAGTAGTAATCGGGCTATGTCGTATCCACAGAGAGGTAAAGTACAAAATTAAAAGAAAGATTAGTAAATTAAAAATAATAAACTTTGGAAAAATGTGAATTTGAAAAAGAATATAAACATTAAATGAATAAAATCGAAGGATTAGAATCAGAAAGAAAATATGGAAGGCATAAGTTTCATTCATGCAAACATATATATATTTTAATAAAATTGATTCATTATACTCAACTATAATTCTACACCATTAATTATAGTTGGAAAATATATATATTAAAGCTCACCTTAAAATATGTTCTTTAATTAAATTATACTAACTTCTAATTTTAAAACCTATCATATTA
Source organism: Humulus lupulus (assembly GCF_963169125.1). NCBI lineage: Eukaryota > Viridiplantae > Streptophyta > Magnoliopsida > Rosales > Cannabaceae > Humulus > Humulus lupulus. Next base: position 6,563,770 of record NC_084802.1, on the reverse strand, counting down.
TATACTTTAGAGCGACAAAATACCATTGGCAGAATGCAGTAAAAAGCATATAATATAACAAATATTCTAAATTAAATTAAAAACCTAAATTACATAAGAAGAGCATGACTAGACTTATGTAAAAGATAATAATAAATTTAGAACAAAAATTAGAAGAAAATAAATTTAATTGTAACAAATATATAGAAATGAAGAACAAAATAAAGAATCAATATATTAAAAATATAATGTAACACATGAACTCCACTCTAGCCTTTCCACAAGAAAATTTAGCCTAAAATAGGCATTGTTTTCACTCAAGAAAATGTAAAAGAAAAATAGGAAAAGTAAGTGTTTTTCTCTCCAATACTCTCTACACTCTCCTTTGCACAATCTGATATATTTTTCCCCATTTGGTACTCTATTTATAGTGTAAATAGGACCCAAAAACGTGCAAAACCGTGTAAAAAAATAGTGGGAAAGTGGCATAAAAAGCTGGTGAAAGTGGAGTGGCTGCTGGGATGGGACGTGCGTCAGATCGTGTCAGGCGCGTCAGGAGTTGTCGGGCGCGTGGGAGACAGATTCTGACGACATGGGACAGGTGTCGTGCTCGGGTTGGCTGGGCAGCTAGAGGCGTCAGTCGTGGTCGGGTCTTGGGGAAACATGGCAGGCGCGTCAGGCGGCGGTGTCAGACGTGGCAGGTGCGGCGTCAGGTGGCGGCTTGGCGGCTTCGACAGCGGCTGGAAGCTGGCAGCTTGGAGGCTGGCGGCTGGCGGCTTGAGTGGACGAATGGAAGATTGACACGTGGCAGCGAGAGGGAGCAGCTGAAACTTGGGTTTGGGCTCCATTTTGGGCCTATTTCTCCTTCAAAAATACCACTTTATCATCATATTTTTCAATTTTAATTCTTTCTTTCTCCTTTCTTTTTCTTTGTGTCAAAAATATATTTTATTTTCTGAAAATTAAACACAAATTAAATTAAAATTAATATTTTCAAATATAAAATATATGACAATAAATCCATGAAAATATTAATTAAAACTTAATTAATTTACACTTTTAAGACTAAAAAAATGATATTTTTGAGCACTAATCAGTAGGCCAGAAATATCCTTGGCGTATGATTTTCTTGGACAGGCTATGCCCCCCGGTATGGTCTCCACAGAACCCTTCATGAATTTCTTCAATGATCTTCTTGGCTTAGGGTGGAGTCACGCACCGAAGTAATGGCATGGAATACCCCCTTCTATACAGCTTTCCGTCCAAAATGGTGTAACGGGGAAGTTTATACATTAACTTTCAAGCCTGGTTCCGATCTTTTGGAAGGACTCCGGTCTCGAGATATTCAACTATCAGGGTCATCCTAGTAGGTTCGGACTCAATCATACACACGTCTTCCTCCTCCGGCTCGTTAATGCTAGGTGCCGAGAGGTGTTCTATTGGCACAATGTTTAGCTCATCACTCGGCAGAAGTAGCGAGTCGAGCTAAGGCATCTGCATTTGAGTTTTTCTCTCGAGGAATCTGTTCGATTGCATAAAACTCGAAATGTTCCAATGCGGTTTTTGCCTTCTCTAAGTAAGCTGCCATTTTTTTGCCACGAGCCTGGTATTCTCCCAAGATTTGATTAACCACAAGTTGGGAGTCATTGTAGCAATGTATTGCTTTAGCTTTGAGCTCTTTGGCTATACGATGTCCCACCAGTAAAGCCTCGTATTCGGCCTCGTTATTCGATGCATTGAAGTCGAATCTTAAGGCAGAATGAAATCTACTCCCTGCGGGAGTAATCAGAATGACCCCTGCCCCGGATCCATTTTCATTAGATGACCCATCGACATAAAGTTTCCACAGCTCGTGGGCCGGGGTTAAAACTTCATCGTTGGTCATGCTAGTACACTCCACTATAAAGTCTGCCAATGTCTATGCCCTAATGGTCGTCCTCGGGTGGTAGGTGATCTCGAATTGTCCGAGTTCAACCGCCCATTTAAGAAGTCGACCTGAAGCCTCCGGTTTAGACAGGACTTGCCTAAGTGGTTTATCAGTCAATACATGGATGGGGTGTGCCTGGAAGTAGGGTCGAAGTTTTCGAGACGAATGAATTAAGATGAGAGCTAGCTTTTCCATCATGGGGTATCTCGACTCTGCCCTCAGTAATCTCTTGCTGATGTAATATACGGGCATTTGTACCTTGTCTTCTTCTCGCACGAGCACTGCACTTATTGCATGCTCAGTAGTGGCAAGATACAAGTATAGTACTTCGCCCGTGACAAGCTTTGATAAGATGGGAGGCTCTGCGAGGTGCTTCTTAAGCTCCTGGAAGGCCAGTTCGCACTCTTCCGTCCATTCAAATTTCTTGCCTCCCCTCAAAAGGTTGAAAAACGGAAGGCAACGGTCTGTAGATTTCAAAATAAACCTACTTAGTGCCGCCATCCTGCCGATCAAGCTTTGGACATCTTTGTGTCTTCGAGGTGAGGGCATGTCGATCAGGGCCTGGATCTTGTCTGGGTTAGCTTCTATTCCATGAGCGTTTACAATGAAACCCAGGAATTTTCCTGATGATACCCCGAAGGAGCACTTCTGAGGATTTAGTTTCATGTTATACTTCCGGAGCACGCCAAAGCACTCTTCGAGGTCATCAACATGGTTATTGTTAAGTTAAGACTTGACAAGCATGTCATCAACATAAACTTCCATGTTGTTCCCTATCTGCTCTGAAAACATCATATTCACGAGCCGCTGGTATGTGGCCCCAGCATTTTTGAGCCCGAATGGCATGACATTATAACAGTATAGCCCCTTGTCCGTTATGAAGCTCGTATGTTCCTGGTCGGGGGCATGCATGGGAATCTGGTTATATCCATAATAGGCATCCATGAACGACATCAGTCCATGCCCTGCCGTGGCATCCACGAGCTGGTCAATCCTTGGTAAGGGAAAACAGTCCTTTAGGCAAGCTTTGTTGAGGTCCGAATAGTCAATACAGGTTCGCCACGTCCCATTAGGTTTTGGGACCAACACCGAATTGGCTACCCAGTCAGGGTAAAAAGCATCCCTAATGAATCAGTTTGCTTTTAACCTGTCGACCTCCTCCTTCAGTGCCTTCTTTCTGTCGTCATCCAACTGTCTTCGCTTTTGTTGCTTCGGAGGGAAGCTTTTATCAATGTTTAGCGCGTGGCTCGCTATGTTCGGACTTATTCCTACCATGTTCGAATGTGACCATGCGAAGACATCCTGGTTTCTCTTCAAAAAGCAAATTAGTTGCTATTTGGTTTCTTCCTAGAGGTGTTTTCCAACCTTTACCTTTTTCGAGGGATCAGACTCTTCGAGCTGAATCTCTTCGAGCTCTTCTAAAGGTTCGAGGTCAACCTTCTCCTCAACCCTTGAATCGATTTCTTCATCAATCTCCAAGACCGTCGCGTCTTTATTCTGAACAATGACAAGTGCTTGTGCACTCGTCTGTTTCTTTCCTCTTAAGGAAGCGTTGTAGCATTCCCTTCCAGCTAACTGATCTCCCTTCAACGTCCCGACACCACTAGGGGTCGGGAACTTAATGGCCAGATGCCTTACGGACGAGACTGCCCCCAGCCCAACCAGGGCGGGTCTCCCGAGCAGCACGTTATAGGCCGAAGGCAGGTCTACTACCACAAACTCCATCATCTTGGTTGTTGAGACTGGGTAGTCTCCCAAGGTTACGGGCAGTTCGATGGATCCCATGCAAACGGTCCCTTCTCCTGAAAAGTCGTACAGTGTTGTCGCACACGCTTTCAGGTCGCGAAGAGTGAGTCCCATTTTCTCTAGGGTTACCTTATAGAGAATGTTAACTGAGCTCCCATTGTCTATGAGAACCCGATGAACTCTCTTATTTGCTAGCTGGAGAGTGATGACCAATGGATCATGGTGAGGAAACTGAACATGGGACGTGTCGTCCTCAGTAAAGGTTATTGGCTGAGACTCTATCTTTTGAATTTTAGGAGCTCTAGGTTCAGGTTCATAAGGAGACCCGTCCTCAGTTTTTAGCTCGTTCACATATCTCTTTTGGGCATTTCTGCCCACTCCCGCGAGATGAGGCCCTCCTGAGATGGTTATCATGTCTTCTCCATCGATCGGCGGGGGCCTATCTTCTTCCCTGACTCGGGAATTTTTGTTTTGTGTGGGCTGTGGCGCGGCTGCCCTCTGGCTCGTAGACACCTAATTAGCATTCTGGTTTTTGACATATTGTCTGAAATAAACTCTCGAGATCAATCCTTCGATCTCATCTTTCAGCTGTCGACATTCATCAGTAGTATGCCCGGTGTCTCTGTGAAATCAGCAATATTTGCTGGAGTCCCTCTTGGACTTCTGATTTCTCATTGGGTCTGGACGTCTGAAGGGGACTTGGTTTTCATTAGCCAGGAATATGTTCTCCCGAGACTCGTTGAGCTCGGTGTACACTCTGTACACGGAGAAATATCTCTCCCCCTTCTTTTTCTTTCCTCCCTCGGCCTCGGGGTTACTCCCTTCGTTCTTTTCTCTCTTGGAAGGGTTTTCCGCAGCAGGCCTTGAAGCTGGTGGGTCCGTCGAGGTTGAGGCAGAGCTTACGTTTATCGTTGTAGTTACAGGCTGGGAAGTCACATTAAGTGTCGACCTCGCTTACTCTACATTGACAAACCTCTGTGCTCGTTTGTTAAACTCGGTTAGGGACCTCACCGGTTTTCTCAGCATGTCGTCCCAGAGAGCACTCCCTGGCATTACTCCAGCTTGGACAGCCATTAGATGACTACTGTCATCCACATTTCGAGCTTGGGCAACTTCCAAGTTAAATCTTGTAAGGTAACTTTTCAATGTCTCACCTGGCTGCTGTTGAACGTTAGTCAGAGTTGATGCCTCTAGTCTAACCCCCATCATGGCTCTAAACTGCTTCTTGAAGTCTTTAGACAGCTGATCCCAAGAAGTTATTGAGTGTCTTCTATATTTTTCGAACCAACTTTTGGCTGGTCCTGTCAACGATGCTGGAAATAACATGCATCTGAGCTCGTAACCCACGTTACTTGCTCTCATTATGGTATTGAATGTACTCAAATAGCTGTACGGGTCGGACTTTCCCTCAAACGTCAGGACGTGAGGGATCCGAAATCCTTGGGGAAATGGAGTATTAGAAATATGGGGAGCAAATGGTTCAAGCTCCCCATCAGAGTCTTCATATCGACCCTGACCTTGCTCATTTTTCAAGAGTCTGAAGGCCTTTTCTAACTGATCAATTCTTTCCTGGACCGGGTCCGTGAGGGGTCTTGTTTGGAATTGGTTGTCGTCGATCACAATTCCAGGTTCGCGCCTCCGCAGGGGGTTTTTACGCCTATTCAAGCGATCCCTCAGGTCCTGGTTCGTTGGGTTAACATTACCCCGATTCTGATTCAAATCCTCTCGCAGGTCGGAGCGAAGCCTGTGGCTCCCAGTATTCTTCCGACCTCAATCATGCATTCTGACTGATCTGGTTTCTCCAGAGTCGTCACTAGTAAGACTTGTCGCATGATTATTTTGAGATGGATCTTTTTTGTGCCGCCTCATTTCTGTCGTGCGAGACCGGGACATTTGACTTTTTTCAGATAGGGCGCCTCTCCGATCCCGGAAAGCTTCCCTGTTCCCTTGTCTCCTCCCCGCACGTCTTTCGTCCTCATCTCAAACTGGTTGAGCATTCCTACAAGGAGGTGAAGGATATCTTATAGGCGATGGAGGGAACCGTATGGGTGATGGTGGCTGCCACCCGTTTCGCGGCCTGGACGGTCCGGAGTTTGCCCGAGATGGGTTGGTTGCATTCTGTGTGTTCCCAGGGACTTGAGTCCGAGCCTCTGTAAGGGCTCGGTTGTTCTTAGTTCCCGCAGGTACCTCCGCAGGTGGATTAACCGGTGCCCTAGCTCAGGTACTTCTCTGGGGTCTCGAGGGAGCGGATGGATCTGCTGGTGCCGGAGGTTGTTCCGGCCTTCTTGTGGCAGCATTCTTTCGTGGACGCCCACGAGGCCTGCGGGGAGGAACATGCACGTCCCTCGGAGGAGGATCTTGGTTTTCGCGCTGAGGTGGGGGCTGAGCCGCCTGCGCCTCTGCGGCTATCCTTGCTAACTCCTCATTCCGCTTGTTGGCTTCTGCCAACTGCTATTTCAGCTGCCAGTTTTCAAGTTCCACAATGGGAACGTACCGTTCAGGATTGTAATACATATCCTCATCCCTTGGTGGTGCGGGTGGTCCCCGAGAATCAGAGGATTCGCTTCTCTCTTCAGCATCAGGGTTTACCATTGGCTGTTTCCCAGGGCGTCTCGGATAATTTTCTTCAGGAACATTCTGATCGTTAGTGGCCATAACTTGTTCAGGGATTGAATGCTTAAGGCTCTCAATGAAAGCACCAAACTGTTGACGCGGCTTTTCGTCAACAGTGAATAAAGAGCACGAAAACAATAAATGGTTATGGCCAGAAAAATACAATGAGACAAACAGGATTTTTTACGTGGTTCAGCAATTAACTCTGCCTAGTCCACGAGTCTTTGTTATTAGAACTTAAGATGATTTCTGGAAATTCTTCAAGAATGAATTCTCAAGAGTTTCTCTCAAGATCACTAAATTTTCCTCCTTTACAATGGTGCATGACTTCTCTATTTATATGTAACGCCCTGGCTACCCCAGAACAGTTATGGTGAACGGTGAACCGGAAATTTGACTCGTTACCCGAGTCCTTTGGTTAAAAAACGTGATCTAAGAGTTAATATCAGGTTAAGGTGAAAAACCAGCAAAAAGGAAAGGGTACATTTCATTAAGTAAATAAACTGCTCATGAGCCTTTCAAAATGTTTACAAGTGGTTTGTAATACAAAAGAGTCGCTACAGTTCCAAATTTACAAACTCCGCCGGCCTAAGCGGCAAAAATAGGGTAAACCCCTAGTCCCTCTGAGAACTCCTTGACCGTGGCGGTCAAGCGGCCCTGTATGTACATCACACCGCCCAAGCTCCCCACTCAAGGCTGGCCCAGCTTTTCCTTTCCTTTACCTGCACCACATAGCACCCATGAGCCAAGGCCCAGCAAGAAAACATAATAGAACATGATATAATATCAACAACGATCATAGTAACCATTCAGGAATATCAGTCCAACAAATAGGTGACAATAGCCAACAGTCACAATAACGAGCGTCGCTCCCTCTAGCCATGTGACGATAGGGTCACCAGGGCTTAACGGTTAAGTGATTCTTTCGTATGTTCGATCAGGATAGGTGCATGGTGATTAGTCACCAACATAACCTTCCTCACGACTCTAGAGTCGAAGCTATGGACAACGTCCCTTAGCCACGTGACAAACGGTCATCGGGGTCATATACCTTGGCTATAGTCTTCTGGTCGTAGACCAGGCAAGCGCTTATAAGTTCATCGACCTTAGGGCCGGTCCCGCATTAATGCCATAGAGCCATTCAATGCGTGATCATCGACTTTAGAGTCGGTCCCTGACTAATCAGTGTCTTAAACAGGTAATCAGCATGCATTAACATTTAATATGAAATCCACGTTCATATATCTCAACCAACATGCCTCAATATCAAACCATGCATGTCATATACCTGTACAGGGTGCAACTGTAACCATACACTGTTTTCTTACCTCAAGTTCGAGCGAGAAGTATGATAAAGACGACCCCTGAGAACGATCGGTCTTTTAGTTCCTTAGCGGTTACCTAATCACAACCAATTATAACCTCAATTAATGAGAATCCACAATAATAGGGTCTTAACCCAAGCACCACCCTCGGGACCTCGAAACATGCCCACACGGTGAGTAGAATCGATCCCGGGCCTTAAGGATTGAAACCCCAAGTCAAAAACCCTTAAAAACACTCAAAACGGGGTTTGGAAGGAACAGGGTAGCGCTACAGCGCTCAACCCCTAGCGCCACAGCGCTATACTCAGAAACTCCCAAGCACCAGAAAGCCTCCTGAGGAGCGCTATAGCGCCCTAGGGTGGGCGCTGTAGCGCTACCTCCAGCCAAAAACCTCCCTGAACCGACCTTCTTCATCTCCTTCGTTTCTAACTCGATTCCCAAGCTTCCAAAGCCTATTCTTGATGCCAAATGGACCCAAAAACCATCCCAACATACCCCAAACATCACAAGCATGGGAACCCTAGCCAAAACTCCCAACAAAACCCATGAATTCACCCTAAACATTTCAGCTGCAAAACAAAACCAAAACAGAGCAAACCAGAGAAACTATGGTTAGAAACTTACCCAAAGCTTGGCTTATGATGGCCTTCAATAGTGGAACACACTCCCAAACTTCCAAGGCTTGCTTCCCAAGCTAGAATCCTCAAAGTTGGCTCAAAAACCACAAAGAACAGTAAGAAAAAGGAGGTACGGGAGAACTCTAAAACATACTCTGTTTTTCCATCACCTTTTCCAGCTAAATAAGGTTATATCTATCCTAGGGGTGAAATGTCCATTTTACCCCTAGGTCATTTAATACTTTCTAAAGGCTCCTAAGGGCATTTTTGGTACTTTCCTCCTAACTCGTTAATCATAACTAACGCTCTCCAATTCCCGTTATTCTCGAAAATCATAAACACCAATAATTCACATTCCGTTACCATTTATTTCCCGGTAACGCTCTAATCATCAAAATCACCCCGAGACTCAACCCAAGTCCCGACACTTAATCCCGTTGTGACTAAACCGCCAATCAATAATCTACGATCGTCTCATGTCGAACAGCTCGAACAAACCCACATCATAATGTGGTCTCAACATATATCACCGACATGCATACAATTAACATTATACTATAATATAATTCTCATAAATATGCATAAACACATTTAATATCGTAATTAAGCAATTATGCCCCCCCCCCCCCGGCCTACAAATCCAGCCGCTAAACCACAATAGGGAATCCAGGGCATTACAACTATCCCCTCCTTACAGAAATTTCGTCCTCGAAATTTACCTGAACAGCTCGGGATACTGACTCCGCATATCAGACTCCAGCTCCCAGGTCGCCTCCTCGACCTTGCTGTTCCTCCACAACACCTTAACCAAAGGTATCGTCTTGTTCCTGAGGACTTTATCTTTCTGATCAAGTATCTGAACAGGCTGCTCCTCAAAGGAGAGATCTGGCTCAAGCTCCAGATCTTCATAACTCAAAACATGACTCTCATCAGATACATACCTCCGAAGAGCGGAAACATGAAATACATTATGCACGGCTGACAACGCCGGAGGCAAAGCTTGCCTGTAAGCCACTTGACCAATCCTTTCTAGGACCTCAAATGGACCTACAAACCTGGGACTCAGCTTGCTTTTCTTTCCAAACCTTCTCACCCCTTTCCACGGCGAGACTCTGAGGAAGACATAGTCTCCTACCTGAAACTCAACGTTCCTGCGTTTGGGATCTGCATAGCTCTTCTGTCTACTCTGAGAAGTAAGCATCCGAGCTCTAATCTTATCAATAGCCTCATTGGTCCTCTGAACTGCCTCAGGACCTAAGTATCTCCTTTCACCTGTCTCATCCCAATGAATGGGAGACCTACACTTCCTACCATATAGCATCTCATAAGGTGCAACTCCAATGGTAGACTGGTAGCTGTTATTATAGGAGAACTCTATCAAAGGCAGATACTTACTCCATGATCCACCAAAGTCCAGCACACATGCCCGCAGCATGTCTTCCAATATCTGGATCGTCCTCTCAGATTGCCCATCTGTCTGAGGATGATAAGCTGTACTGAACTTCAATTGTGTACCCATGGCTGTCTGTAAACTCTTCCAAAACTTGGAAGTGAATGTAGGGTCCCGATCAGACACGATCGACCTAGGAGCTCCATGGAGGCGCACGATCTCTCTCACATAGAGATCTGCATACTGGTCAACAGTATAAGTAGTCCTCACTGGTAGAAAGTGAGCTGACTTGGTGTAGCGATCCACTATCACCCAAATGGAATCATGCTGACCAACAGTCCTGGGCAAACCCACCACAAAGTCCATTGTGATGTCTTCCCACTTCCATTCTGGGATATCCAGAGGCTGCAATAACCCTGCCGGCCTCTGATGCTCAGCCTTGACCTGCTGACAAGTCAAGCACTTAGCCACATACTCTACTACATCCATCTTCATCCCTGGCCACCAATACAACGATCTCACATCCTGGTACATCTTCGTGGTGCCTGGATGCAAAGAGTAAGGTGTAGTATGAGATTCATCCAGAATCTCCCGCCTCAATGCAGTGTCCAACGGAACACATATCCGTCCCTTGTATCTCAATAACCCCAAATCAGACACTGTATAGTCTCTGGATGCTCCAGCCAAGACATCCTCTCTAATCTTGATCATCTGTGGATCACTCAACTGACCCTCTTTAACCCTCTCTAACATCATAGACTGCAGCGTAACATTGGCCAACTGGCCCACCAGAAACTCTATACCAGCTCTGGTCATATCATCAGCTAACTCCCTGGCTATCAGCCTAATACCATGAATCTGTCCCGGACCCTTCCGGCTTAAAGCATCAGCTACCACGTTGGCTTTCCCTGGGTGATACAGAATCTCACAATCGTAATCTTTTACTAATTCTAGCCAACGTCTCTGCCTCATGTTCAAGTCTTTCTGAGTAAAGAAATACTTTAGGCTCTTGTGGTCTGTATAAATCTCACACTTCTCTCCATAGAGATAGTGCCTCCATATCTTTAAAGCAAAAACCACCGTTGCCAACTCCAAATCATGAGTAGGATACCTCTTCTCATACTCCTTCAACTGACGAGAAGCATAAGCTATAACTCTCTCTGATTGCATCAAAACACAGCCCAAACCTTGATGAGAAGCATCGCAGTAAATCACAAACTTCTCTTGGTCTGTAGGAAGACTCAGAACTGGAGCTGTAATCAACCTCTGTTTCAACTCTTGGAAACTGTTCTCACACTTGTCTGACCACACAAACTTCTGACCCTTGCGTGTCAGCTTAGTTAACGAAGTAGTAATCTTTGAGAACCCCTCCACAAAACGCCTGTAATATCCTGCCAATCCAAGGAAACTTCTAACTTCAGAGGCACTCTTTGGCCTTGGCCAATCTCTGACCGCTTCAATCTTTGCTGGATCTACTGTAATCCCCTCCTTACTGACAATATGCCCAAGAAAGGACACCTGAGACAACCAGAATTCACACTTCTTGAACTTCGCAAACAATCTATGTTCTCTCAGTCTCTGCAGAACTAACCTCAGATGATGCTCATGCTCTGACTCAGTCTGAGAATATACCAGAATATCATCGATAAAGACGATCACAAACTGGTCCAAATAATCCTTGAACACTCTGTTCATCATATCCATGAAAGCAGCAGGGGCATTAGTCAACCCAAATGACATAACTAGAAACTCATAATGCCCATACCTGGTACGAAAAGCGGTCTTCGGTATGTCTCCCTCCTTAACCCTCAACTGATGATAACCAGAACGAAGGTCGATCTTAGAGAATACCGTCTTACCCTGCAACTGATCAAACAGATCGTCTATCATTGGCAAAGGATACCGGTTCTTAATTGTCAACTTATTCAGTTCCCTGTAATCTATACACATCCTCAGATAACCATCTTTCTTCTTCACAAACAGAACTGGCGCACCCCAAGGTGAAAAGCTAGGTCTGATAAAACCCAAGTCCAACAGCTCTTGCAACTGTACCTTTAATTCTTTCAACTCAGCTGGGGCCATTCTGTATGGTGCTCTAGACACTGGCTCCGTCCCTGGGGCCAGTTCTATAACGAACTCAATCTCTCTGTGTGGTGGCAACCCTGGCAAATCCTCTGGAAACACATCCAGAAACTCACACACAAGTCTAGTATCCTCTGGTCTCACTGGCACGACCTTGGTGGTATCAACCACACTGGCTAAGAATCCAATGCAACCCTCTTGCAATAAATCCCTAGCCCTCAATACTGAAATCATAGGAATACGGGGTCCATGCACAGCACCAAAAAATACAAAAGGATCCTCACCCTCTGGCTCAAAGGTGACCATCTTCCTTCTGCAATCAATGGTTGCCCCATACTTGGCTAACCAGTCCATACCCAGTATCATATCGAAGTCAGTCATAACCAACTCTATAAGATCCACCGATAACTCTCTGCCCTCCACCAGCACTGGCAAAGATCTGACCCACCTCCTGGATACAACTAGCTCCCCAGTGGGTAACAAAGTACCAAACCCCACAGCATAGAAATCACAAGGTCTACACAATCTATCAATAACACTACTTGCAACAAAGGAATGTGTAGCACCAGAATCAATCAATACATTATAAGCAGTTCCTGCACTAATAAGCTGACCTGTAACAACTGAGGGTGAAGCCTCAGCTTCTGCTTGAGTCAAAGCAAACACTCGCGCTGGGGCCGAGCTGTCTGCCTTCCTGGGCTCTTCCTTCCTTGCCTTAGGGCAATCCTTTTTCATATGACCCATTGCTCCACAAGAGAAGCAGGCCCTTGCCTTACACTCTCCCAAGTGATGCCTCTTGCATCTAGGACACTCGGGATAGGACTTCCAGGCTTCATTGCCCCCAGGACGACCTATTGTAACACCACGAGGTCTCCTGTCAGGACCTGGAACTGGGAAGGTGTCAGGAACCTTCCTCTTCTGATCACTGGGGCCAACACCTCTTCCAGAACCCATAAATGGAGGACCTGGCCTCCTAAAATCCCTTCTGGCTGCACTTTCACGCCAGATCTTAATCTCCGCTGTTTCAGCTGTAAGCGCCTTCTCCACCACCTGAGCATAAGTAGTCACTCCTGCCACAGTGGTGATGCGCACATCTCGGGCTAACCTGGGTTGTAGTCCCTGTAAGAAACGCTCTCTCCTGGTCCCATCAGTGGGCACCAGCTCCTTGGCAAACTTTGCCAAACGGTCAAACCTTAAGGCATACTCGGTCACTGATAAGTTCCCCTGAAGTAGCCTCATAAATTCATCAGCCTTCGCCGCTCTAATGGCGTCATTGTAATACTTTTCATTAAACAAGGTCTGAAATTCCTCCCAGCTCAGGAGATTAACATCCTTGGTCTGGCCAACCACTTCCCACCAAATCCGGGCATCTTCCCGAAACATATAGGCGGCACAGGCCACCCTCTCAGTACCAACTACCTTCATAAAATCTAAAACAGTGGTAATCATGCTCATCCATTGTTCAGCTTTGGTAGGATCGGCACTGCCTTCAAACACAGGAGGTTGCTGCTTCCTGAACCGCTCATAGAGAGGTTCCAATCTGTTTTCAACCCCAGGCAGTGGCCCAATAACTGGCACCGACACAGAAGGTGCCTCTGCAACACTGGCTACCACTGGCACTTGTTGCTGTCTTAGGAGACGAAGCTCCTCCCCTTGTTTCAACACTATAGCCTGCAAATCATTAAACAATTGTTGCTAGTTTGCAGGTGCTGGCTGTGGAACCTGAGATTGGTCATTCTCTTGACCCTGACTGTTATTATTTTGGCCTGGATCACTCTGGCCAGCTGACATGTCTGTCTGTCCTGAGTTCATTCTGTCACTGATACCTTACTGAAACAATAATCAATACGGCCAGTCAGGTAGTAATAACTAAGCCTCTTGCCGCCTCACGGTCCAAGAACAACAGACAACTATCACATTCCACCGTCATTCAGTATTCATAAGCAGATACATGTTTATGGCACTCAGCACTCAGCATGTATCACATAATAACTTATAAACAACCATACTAATAAGCAGGCACTAGCAATCTCAGTACTAATTAGTACACATTTGCTGAAGATATGATATCTCAGGGCACAAGCTCAACATATTATCTCATGCACACAAGTAAAGCATATATATCACATTTAAGCAACTATACATGTAACCACTTAGATAGTTACCAAACCATGAGTCGAGCTTGTCTTCGGTGATGTGTGTACATACCCAGCCAGTCTATAGGAACCCTAACCTTGGCATTGCTCTGATACCAAGTTGTAACGCCCTGGCTACCCCAGAACAGTTACGGTGAACCGGAAATTTGACTCGTTACCCGAGTCCTTTGGTTAAAAAACGTGATCTAAGAGTTAATATCAGGTTAAGGTGAAAAACCAGCAAAAAGGAAAGGGTACATTTCATTAAGTAAATAAACTGCTCATGAGCCTTTCAAAATGTTTACAAGTGGTTTGTAATACAAAAGAGTCGCTACAGTTCTAAATTTACAAACTCCGCCGGCCTAAGCGGCAAAAATAGGGTAAACCCCTAGTCCCTCTGAGAACTCCTTGACCGTGGCGGTCAAGCGGCCCTGTATGTACATCACACCGCCCAAGCTCCCCACTCAAGGCTGGCCCAGCTTTTCCTTTCCTTTACCTGCACCACATAGCACCCATGAGCCAAGGCCCAGCAAGAAAACATAATAGAACATGATATAATATCAACAACGATCATAGTAACCATTCAGGAATATCAGTCCAACAAATAGGTGACAATAGCCAACAGTCACAATAACGAACGTCGCTCCCTCTAGCCATGTGACGATAGGGTCACCAGGGCTTAACGGTTAAGTGATTCTTTCGTATGTTCGATCAGGACAGGTGCATGGTGATTAGTCACCAACATAACCTTCCTCACGACTCTAGAGTCGAAGCTATGGACAACGTCCCTTAGCCACGTGACAAACGGTCACCAGGGTCATATACCTTGGCTATAGTCTTCTGGTCGTAGACCAGGCAAGCGCTTATAAGTTCATCGACCTTAGGGCCGGTCCCGCATTAATGCCATAGAGCCATTCAATGCGTGATCATCGACTTTAGAGTCGGTCCCTGACTAGTCAGTGTCTTAAACAGGTAATCAGCATGCATTAACATTTAATATGAAATCCACGTTCATATATCTCAACCAACATGCCTCAATATCAAACCATGCATGTCATATACCTGTACAGGGTGCAACTGTAACCATACACTGTTTTCTTACCTCAAGTTCGAGCGAGAAGTATGATAAAGACGACCCCTGAGAACGATCGGTCTTTTAGTTCCTTAGCGGTTACCTAATCACAACCAATTATAACCTCAATTAATGAGAATCCACAATAATAGGGTCTTAACCCAAGCACCACCCTCGGGACCTCGAAACATGCCCACACGGTGAGTAGAATCGATCCCGGGCCTTAAGGATTGAAACCCCAAGTCAAAAACCCTTAAAAACACTCAAAACGGGGTTTGGAAGGAACAGGGTAGCGCTACAGCGCTCAACCCCTAGCGCCACAGCGCTATACTCAGAAACTCCCAAGCACCAGAAAGCCTCCTGAGGAGCGCTATAGCGCCCTAGGGTGGGCGCTGTAGCGCTACCTCCAGCCAAAAACCTCCCTGAACCGACCTTCTTCATCTCCTTCGTTTCTAACTCGATTCCCAAGCTTCCAAAGCCTATTCTTGATGCCAAATGGACCCAAAAACCATCCCAACATACCCCAAACATCACAAGCATGGGAACCCTAGCCAAAACTCCCAACAAAACCCATGAATTCACCCTAAACATTTCAGCTGCAAAACAAAACCAAAACAGAGCAAACCAGAGAAACTATGGTTAGAAACTTACCCAAAGCTTGGCTTATGATGGCCTTCAATAGTGGAACACACTCCCAAACTTCCAAGGCTTGCTTCCCAAGCTAGAATCCTCAAAGTTGGCTCAAAAACCACAAAGAACAGTAAGAAAAAGGAGGTACGGGAGAACTCTAAAACATACTCTGTTTTTCCATCACCTTTTCCAGCTAAATAAGGTTATATCTATCCTAGGGGTGAAATGTCCATTTTACCCCTAGGTCATTTAATACTTTCTAAAGGCTCCTAAGGGCATTTTTGGTACTTTCCTCCTAACTCGTTAATCATAACTAACGCTCTCCAATTCCCGTTATTCTCGAAAATCATAAACACCAATAATTCACATCCCGTTACCCTTTATTTCCCGGTAACGCTCTAATCATCAAAATCACCCCGAGACTCAACCCAAGTCCCGACACTTAATCCCGTTGTGACTAAACCGCTAATCAATAATCTACGATTGTCTCATGTCGAACAGCTCGAACAAACCCACATCATAATGTGGTCTCAACATATATCACCGACATGCATACAATTAACATTATACTATAATATAATTCTCATAAATATGCATAAACACATTTAATAGCGTAATTAAGCAATTATGCCCCCCCCCCCCCCCCCCCGGCCTACAAATCCAGCCGCTACACCACAATAGGGAATCCGGGGCATTATATTATAGAGGATATTTCATAATACTATCCCACACATTTCGGGAAGTTATTCTGTATATGTAAATAAATTTAATAGCATTAAAAGCCTGTAACTCCTATATACAAAGAAACGTCTCCTGAAAATCAGAGGGCGTATAACTGAATAATAAATACCCCTTTATTGTAGGGGATTTACAACAATGAATGTAGACCGCGTCTCTCCAAAATGACTCACTAGGATATTCAAAGTTATCGATCTATATCGTCAGTGTCGTGCCCACCCAGGTCTCTTAATGACTTTCAAGCTGTAGCATTTTCCCCGAGATCATGTGGCTTCGAGCTCATACTTATGTCAGGCTCGGAGCCCCTGATTCGAGGTCATTCGAGAACAGACGTACTTCGATGTTTGCCTTTCGAACTTGTGAGGATTTCGAGGCTACCATCTTCGAGGTTGCCCCTGCTTTGTAGGTTTGGTGCCTAGGTGGCGGACACGTGTTCCAGATATTACAAGTCCATTCCTGACGAATCCAGCTTTCGAGATCACAATTATTAATGCTCGAAATCTGGGTGTAACAATCTCTCTAAAATATTGCTTTCTTAATTCAGAAGTGAGCTTATATAGCTTAGTTTGTGTGAGTGACTGTGGAGGATACACTACACACTATACATGAGTTGACATTCTATAGTTTGTTAGTGATAACTCATAATACTTATTAAATCCAAATGTGTAGGATACGATATTGGATTGCACTAATAGCAGTATGCCACCTCCTTATGGTGTTGGGCACCAGTGGTGCCCCTTAGCATTTCTCATACTTATGACATGTAATTAGTTTTTTTTTTTGTTAAGGGTGACATACAAGTAGTTTTTAGAAACAAATATGAGAAAATTGATACTAAGAATATTTTTATTGAGAATTTTTTAGGTAGAGCATTGTCACTTTTGCTTCTACAAGTATGGGCGTCTTTGTTTTCGGTATATACGTAAAGAAATTATGACCCAATTTTTTTTATATAATGGTGTATATTATAGTTATAGCAGATATCTTATTAGTTTTCAAAAAATTTTGAATAATTTACAATATCGAAATCAATGTTTAAATAAGTTGCATGCTTGTTTTTAGGGTTATTAGGGGCGAAATAAAAACAAGCAAGAGTGCAATTGTCTATTTTAATAATGATTTTGACACCGTAAATTATTTACAATTTTTTTAAAATAGGTGAGATGACTCATATGACTACAATGTACTTCATTATATAAAAAATTATATTATTATTTCTCTACGTATAAAAAAAAGAGACGTCTCTACTAGTAAAGCAAAAATGACACCCCACCAATTTAAGGAAATTAGTATCCTAATAAAAAAAGTAAAATTAAGAGTAAAAAATAAATAAATAAACCCTAGCCTCTGATGCGGACACATCCTACTATATAAGCATTGTCTTATATATAATTAATAATGACATTTTCTCATATATTGAACATGTTCATTATATAAATATATATATATATATATTTTTTGATACATTTTAAATAATAATATAGCTTGTAAAATATCCTAAAAAATATGTAAATCAATCTAAAGAAACGTTCGTTTAAAAACTACTTCCAAAATTAATAATAATTAATAACATATATTAATTAATCACATGTACATTAAGCTGGACTTCGCTGGTTTTGGTATAAAAATTATTCCAAGAAAGCACACGAGGCTTAATTATTAGTTAAAAATTAGATTAAATATTAGTTAATTAACAGCTCAAAACTGTGTAGTCTATCCTCCATTATTGGACCCAAAAAAATGGTAGCCATGATTCAAAAATTTGTGATTTATACATGATCGATGACTCCATATAATAATTATAATTAACATATATATATATAATTATTGATCAGTCTTTAGTGAATAAATCGAGGTCATATAATAATTTTGTTTAAAGTTAACTTGAAAATGATAGCTCATCTCTACGTGTAGAGTACTGAATTTGCAATGGTGGGACTTTTTTTTTAACCTAATAAATCCAAAACTTATTATCAAATTGAAAAGATTCTAAATATTAATTTGAGCAACAAACTTTTTAAGCATTGGTTGTAGATTGATACTCTCATTACAGTACAATCTATATAATTAATATATATACACACATTAAACACATTTGAGATTAATTGAAAAAATTTGATGTGAATCTTAGATTGCATCACAGATTGGATCATAAAATTGTTACACAATTGATTCCTTATTTATTATCTTAAAAATAGTTTTAACTTCTCTTTTTTTTAGACTTTTCTTATTCTTTCTTGTCTTTTCAACCATTAATATTTTTTCTTCTTCAACGACGTTTTTCTCTAGCAGAATATTCTTCTCAGGCAACAAACATCGACTGTTAGAATTTTATATAAACTAATATAATCTCAAATGTTATTCCATAATCACCACCATTAATTGTAGTGCCTAATATTGTCGATAACCATAATGAGATGGGTTAACACTTATTAATTACATTAGAGACATATATTGGCACATCAATAACTATAAACTGCCCATTAAGCTTTAGTTCACTAGGCCCAAGAGTCCAATAATATCTCTTAGGATATTAATGGTGAATATGAAGAACATAATGGAGAGTGAGTGGTAGTAGGGAAATAGAGAGAAGGGGTTGCTCTCCATAAGTCCTCTCTTGCATGTACTTTTGATCTTGTGTGTTTTGGCAAATTTTTAAGGTGTGGAAATGGCTCATGAAGGGATAAACAATATGGGATGTATGTTCTTATTATTTTCTAATTAATGTGCTAAATAAAATGTGTTATTGGATTTATTATAAATATCTTTGATTGTGTTGAATCTGTCTTGAGCATTTATGATGCTCATATTGTGTTTACAAACTTACATCGACATCTTCTCTGGCACTAAGCAGGGGGACTTCTCTGGTGGTTGCGTTTTCTTCAAAATTATCTCATAAAATATTTTTAGAAGTTTCAATCTTTATCATATACCATTTCAAAATGAAGCACGAAGAACAAAATAAAAAAGGGGATGAAGAAGAAAATTGAAAAAGAAAAATCTTAAGAATGAAAAAAATAATCTAAAATTAGGAGGAGACTCAAAATTTTAGTCTACTCATGAGTCGCGACGTATATATATAAATTTATAAAACATGCGGTGGTCATCAGCATAGTCTAGTAGTGCTATATTTTTCTTCAAAAAAATGAGATCCCAAACTCGAATTCTCTTTGAGTGTCAAAAATAATTATATAAAATATGTTTATAAAAAAAATTAATAGGGATATATTAATAAAAATATATAATTTTAGAGATAAAATACAAAAAATTATATGTGAAAAGTGGTATATATAAATTCTATAAATAAGAAAACACAAAAATAAAAATTAAATTATATATAAAAAAAGTGATTAAAAAAATTGAGAAGGTCACCAACCCACCTAGGACTTACATAAGTCCGCCACATGTAAAAATTGATTTCTTAATATATAAAATAATACACATTTTATTTGAGTTAATTTTTTTGTTTCCATCAATCTATCTTACATAAAAATAAAGATTTAATTTATTTTTCTCCTTTGCTCTTTTTTTTATGTGATTTTTTTTCTCTCTTCTTTTGCCGATAAACATAAACATATATATATATATATATATCTTCTATACAAGAAGTATCTAGACAATATAAATTTTTTATTTTAACGATTTATTTTGTTAATTTTATCGGAATAATCTAAATATTTAATAGAATATACCTTAAAAACTAATTAAAAATAGATATTTATTAATTATATTAATATAAATTCAAATATTATAAAATATTATTATAATAATTGTTGTCCGTGATTTCATCATTGTACACGTGGCAGTAGTTAGAGGAGTAATTGAGCTCCTCGAGAGATCATAAAGCTCTGTAGATCTCGTCCAGAGCTCCTTGGAGTGTAATCTCCTCCCGGCAAGCCATGATCCATTTTCCGGCGTGGATGTCTTTAAGTGACGCCACGTCCCGAGGACCACACTAGCAGTCTACACTAGCGGTCCTCCCGTCTTCTTAACCTGATAGTCATCCACGTCTAGGAGTTTTTCCCTCGAGCATGGAGAGAGCGTCAGGTGCCAATCATTGTAGCCTTGGGCCACCACAAGATCGTCTGACAACTTTTTGGGGTGCCTCGAGTAGTGGCTTCAAGTTCGTACACTCGACAATTGGTATTTCCCACAACGCCACCTCACACGGAAAAATGTGCAGCCGCATTTTGACAATGTCAAAGGTGTGTCTTCCGTAAAGTTGGTGGGTTGTAACCTACGGATTGGGCCCCGTGCGATACGCTCGGGCCCACGGTCTTAATTAGAATATTCGGATGGGCTGAATAACAATTAACTCCCCAAATAATTGGGAGAAATATTTGTAATAAATGATATTAATAACCCAAGCCTTTATAAATAGGGCTAGGGCACCATTGTAAAATAGTTCACAATTTTTGTACTCAGAGATACACTGCCTAAGAAATATTCAATTGAAGCTTGCTTTCTCTGGTTTCAAGAATACCAATACTAAAGACTCGTCGACTAGGGTTGTTTTATAACCTGAACGACGTAAAATCTCGGTGTTAGTCTTCTTTATTTTATTTGAGTTTTGTTATTAAGTTGATAGCGAAAAAGACAGTCAACAATAATAATATATAATATAAGACTAGATATTTAATAATTATATTAATATAAATTTAAATGTTATAAAATATTATTATGATAATAATATATAATCCTAATTTTTTACTAATTATATTAATATGAATTCAATTATTATAAAATATTGTTATGATAATAATATTTAATAGAAGACTATATATTTAATACTTATATTAATGTAAATTTAAATATTATAAAATATCATTATAATATAATATTGTCTATGTCATTCTTTTATATATAATATTGTTTATTTATTTGACAATTATACAAATTTAATAAAAATAACTAATAAATTCTATAAAACTAAGCAAACATGCATTACACGTTATTTGTATCTAATATATATATATACTAGATACAAGCAACGTGCAATATGCATGTTTGCTTGGTTTTATTTATAGAATTTATTAATTATTTTTATTAAATTTATATTAATGTGATAACAATTTCAAACAAATATCCTATTTTAACTTAATAATTTATTTATTTTTGTTTAAGTTTATGTTTGTTCTAGTTTTTGAATTTATGAGTGACAAAAAGAGATTATATATTATATGTTTAATGTAATATTAAATATTATACGTAGATTTTAAAATTAAGTTTTTTGCTAGTTTTTTTTAAAAAATAATTTGTTGCTAATTCACAATAGATTATATTATATGTTTAATATGATATTATTCTACTAAGTGAGTTTAAGTTTAATTAAATTTTATTTAAGTTATAAAACGTATGGTTTATTATTTTTAAATAATTATTATTGTAAAATATCTCAAAAATATCATATTTTAATTTGTCTAATTATTTATCATTGTAAAATATCTAAAAAATATTATATTTTAATATATTTAATTATTTATTAATTTTAAAGAATTATCATTGTAAAATATCTCAAAAATATACTATTTTAATTTTTTTAATTAATTATTTTATTTAAATTTAAGTATTTATTTACAAACTAACATTAAATATAAAAATATTCTGTTAAATATAAGAATATTCCATTAAAGTTAACATTAAAAAAAACACCGTTAAAATCAAGAATTTCCGTTATCTACACACTTATTATATAGAAGATATATATATGTAAATCATTATGGGTTTACTCTTAATGATTACTACCTATAGATGGTTACTTTAATATTAACTATTAGATTAAGATCAATTGTCCATATTTATAGTTGTTAATTAATATTTCTAAAAATAAATTTTGATTTTTTTCAAATTTTTTGAAGGGTTACCTGATAAAAAACGTGTATTTATTATGAAAATATAATATTGTAAATTTTTCATTTTTCAAATGCATGTCAATTTCTAAATATAGCTAGTGTCTCTCATTGGTTGGAAACAACAATAATTATGGCAAAAAAATTAACTAAATTTGAAATTAATGTAGAAACAAAATATTTACATGTTGGTGACTTATTATATCAAGTCACTATGTTGCCACATCATCATAATTATAAGTATCCATCTAAATATAGCTAATGTCTCTACTAAAGGGAAGTCTTCCATCAATTTCACACAAATCCTATAATTACTAAAGTGTATTGGAGATAATCTTTGAAATAACTAAGAAATCAAAGAATAAATTAAAATCTTCAAATATAAACACATAATATCATTTAGTTATAATTCAATTAAAAGATGAATTGAAATGTTAAGAATAAAAATATCAAATTTTTTTTACTAGAATTAGATTCAAAGTTATCTCTAGTTCGTTTTAACAATGGTAGAGTCTGTTATAGATTTTTATTTTTAAAGAAATATAGAGTTATATCTAGTATTTAAATAAAACTCAAAGTATAAAATAGTAGAAGTTCTTCTTAAAATGATGCAAAACTTTTATTTTTGCTTATAGCTAAAAGCATAATATAAGAAAAAGTTTATTAACATCTTTTTGAATGAAAAGTTATTTTAAAGTGTTTGGATATCAATAAAAAAAATCTTTTATAAGTGAATTAGGAATAATAAAATTATTTTAATTTATAAAATAGTTTCTAAAAAGGTCTTTAAAAAAAAACAACAAATCCTATCTTCTCAAAAAAAATCTTTTAAATTAAAAAGAATTTTTTATTTTTTTATCAAAACACTCCCAAAAGTATTTTTTTAATTCTAAAAGTTAAAAGTAGCTTAAAATAAGCTAAGTCAAACAAGGAAATATAAGTGTTCTATATTCCTAGCTAGCTTGCCTAAGAATTTCATAAGTATTTGACTTGAAACTACTTTGGTTATCTTGGATAATTCTAGCATTTCAACTCTACAACATTTTTAATATTTTATTGTTTGTTTATCATTGACATCATATGTTGTCTTAGATAATTCTGAGTAAGATAAAACATTATCGTGGTGGTCTATTTCTCTGAAAATTTCGATTAATTTTCCATAAAAGAAAAATATTTACCATTTTGTTTAGTAGTAAAAACTTTCATCATTCTCATTATAAAGTGTTTTAAATATAACAATCCATATTTTCCTAGCAATGGCACTCAACGATTAATTTGTCCAATCAATTGATACCAAACATCATAATTTGTCTCTGAAGGAAAAATTCAAGAATTGAAAATGCATTTAGGCTGAATAACCATATTTACAATAACTTCTAAAAAAAGTTTTATTTTTAATTTTGAAATATCTTTTATTTATATTTTATAGCTAATTTCCACAAATTAAAATAAAATAAATAAGAAAACTAAAATCCTACAATATAACATATATTCTAGAAATTT
The DNA here is from genome assembly GCF_963169125.1 of Humulus lupulus. NCBI lineage: Eukaryota > Viridiplantae > Streptophyta > Magnoliopsida > Rosales > Cannabaceae > Humulus > Humulus lupulus. Next base: position 6,540,164 of record NC_084802.1, on the reverse strand, counting down.
TGGTTGCATTCATTTTATTATTTTTGCGACGAAAATACTTAAAGTTATACTGAAAGTTGTACTTAAGTACCGAAATTTATTTTTTGACATCAAAAGTACCTAAGATTAAATTTGTTGTTAGATAGTAACATGTCAGATTGATTTAAAAAGATATTTGGGGTGATATATCTTTAATCTATTCTTTATCTGTTTTATATATTTTAAACAAATGGATATTTATGGCAAAAGTTTTCAAGTTATTATGTTTTTAGCACTTAATACCCAAATTATTTTTTTGATGGCTAAAGTACTGTTCGTCTATATTTTTGTGCAGCCGTTAAGTCTGTTTATGTAACGTCAAATTTGCTTATAACTTGAGTATTTTTGCTGCAAATATTCATTTAATTGAGTATTTTCGTATATGTAGGAAAAGACAGCTATACCAAACTGCACAAAAATATTGATGGAAGATACTACAGCCGCCAAATGAGTAACTTGAGTACTTAAATAATACAAATATAATAAGTGAGTACTTTTGCTATAAATATAAAAAAAAATTAATAATTTCATCGACATATATTGGGAAGATTTCATTGAAAATTATTTGAGAAATTTGGAAAAATCCAAATCAATCCAAAGAAGATATAAGTTAAATAAAAGTACTCAATAGTGACATTTTTGTATTAACTAAAATTGATATTGATAGATAGTGGCTATTTTGCAAAAAAGTTTGAAATTTGAATGGCCCAAATTACGTTTTGATGTGGGCCTGAGGCCCATCATATTGGCCCAATCCAATCCTTCCACCAACTATATCTTCCTCAGTGTCACTCTTCCGAGCAAGGTTCAAGCGAGCCAATAGAGGAGAAAATGGCGTCTCATTCTTATGTATCAACTACTCTGAATCTCAATCTCTCAACTCTTACAGCTTCACTTCCTCCATTCTCATCACCTTCTTCAAAACTCTCTGCTCTTCGTATTTCTAACTCATCATACTTTCCTTCAAGAAGACTCGCTCTCTTACACCTCGGCTCAGGTAAGCATTCCAATCCTTACTTTACAAGTTTTTCTTTTTTTTTTTCATTCTTTTCTCTCAAAAACCAGGAAATATGAATAACCCATTTTCTGAAAAACCAAAATGTGTTCCTTTTTTATGAGTTTCTGGGTTGTCGTTATTCATGGAAATATGTAATCTGCAATTATAGTATGAATGTCTATGTTTGTGGATTGTTGGCCAACAGTTGATATGGGTGGAATTGGAAATGTATTTTTTTTGTATTTATATGTATATCTTATATTTATATATTACTCTCCATGTTTTCTTACGTAGCTCAGTAATAGTATGGGGAAGCTCTCATTTATATTTTTTCTCGTTGAAAATGTTGATGGAAAGCTTGTTAATAAAGCTTAAATAGTTGCAATGTTTAACTTACAAGATACACTCATGGAGGGAGGCATTTCACTTATGTTTAAAAGTTATTTAAATGCTTCAATTGTATCTTCCTTTTGGCTTACTGATGTTTTTTTTTTTTGGATGATTATTTAGTTCTTCCATACTCACCATTGTTAGATGTAAAAGCATCAAAATTATTAAGAGCAGATGGGAGCACTGCAGATAGACTTATGGCACAAGCAGCCACTTCTACTACCACAAAGGAAAATGTATTAGAGTGGGTCAAGAATGACAACCGAAGAATGCTCCATGTTGTCTACCGAGTTGGAGACTTGGAAAAGACTATAAAGTATGCCAGTTTGCAATTGCTTCTATTAAGAAAATTTTCCATAGATAGCTACTTATTCCCTTGAGATGCAGATTCTATACTGAATGCTTGGGAATGAAGCTCTTGAGAAAGCGTGACATACCTGAGGACAGGTACACGAATGCTTTTCTAGGATTTGGGCCAGAAGATTCTCATTTTGTTGTTGAACTTACGTACAGTAAGTCAATTTTTACTATAATGCAGTTAATATGATGTTGCTGTTTGTAATTGGCAGTTCTAAATCACTAGCTTCTTCTCACTTGAGTTTTCTATTTTTTGTGTGTGCTAGATTATGGAGTTGACAAATATGATATTGGTACTGGTTTTGGCCATTTTGGTGTAGCTGTTGAGGATGTAAGTTCCCATTCTTTGAAATGGATATGCTATGGTTTACTTTTGTGCCAAAGTACTGTACATATATATATGTTCTAATTTTATCCCACTTAAATATATATGAACCATTTCATGTAGGTTTGATATTATTATTTAGTAAAAGTCATATAATTTCTTGATAGTTCAGCATTTTAACTATAAAGGAGTAGCTATAATCTTCTAAACAACTTTATTTTTAGGTTGATAGAACTGTTGAACTTATAAAGGCAAAGGGTGGGACTGTTACCAGGGAGCCTGGTCCTGTTAAAGGTGGCAGTACAAAAATTGCTTTTATTGAAGATCCTGATGGTTACAAGTTTGAGCTTTTGGAGAGAGGACCTACTCCTGAGCCCCTTTGTCAAGTAATGCTTCGAGTGGGTGATCTTGACCGTGCTATAAACTACTATAAGAAGGTGTGCATGGTGTTTCTCTTTCTTACTATGTAAAAACATTGAGCAATTATTCTTTCTATTTTTGCTAATGCGGTTTGGTTATAATTGGTTTAAAAGTTCTTCTCTTCCCTTCCCTTCCTTTCTGTTTTGAATTTTAATCTATTTTAATTTAGGCTTTTGGCATGGAGCTTCTTCGTGTAAAGGATAACCCCGACCACAAGGTAAATACTAAATGGTCTCCCTCCATTGTCAACTAATGCAAGTAAGCCTCTGAGATGAATTAGATGCTTATGATGATTATGCACATTTATAATGCAAAAAGTGATAAAAGATTCAAAGCATGACATGGTTAAACCAGTCACACAAATTGCTGATATACATAGAGCTGTAGCTTTTTCTTTTCTTATTCTTTGGTTATGAAGACCCCTACTAAAGTTTTGAAGTGCTCATTTAAATGGTTATCACATTCTGATTAAATTGTCATTTTTTTGTACCAGCTACTTATGACCCTCTGTTTCTTCTTACATTGGGATTTTGAGTACTGGCTATTGCAAAGTTAGTCCGATTTTTTTATTTTTTATTTTACTTGGAATCAAGCTTTCAAGAACCATATCACTACTTAATGCTTGAATTCCTCTCACTCAAAGAAGCGAAACCACAACTTGTTATTAGGATGCTGATTATAGCAGATAGATGGCGAATTCTTACCCTGTGAAGACTCTTTGTGTTTCTATGTTTTAGCTATATTCTTATCTGCTTATTGCTACTCAACTTGCTTTTGGTTATGCTTGTTCTCCAGTATACAATAGCCATGATGGGCTATGGTCCTGAAGATAAGAACGCAGTGCTGGAATTGACTTATAACTATGGGGTCACAGAGTATGATAAAGGAAATGGTTATGCACAGGTCATTGTTTTTTTCTTCTCATATCACTTCCCATGAGCAGACTTTGTTTGCCCTATAATGGAGCTTTGGTTTTGTATTTTTTGACAGATTGCAATAGGGACAGATGATGTTTATAAGACCGCAGAAGCAGTTAAATTGTCTGAAGGGAAAATAGTCCTCGAACCTGGTCCCTTGCCTGGTCTCAATACAAAGGTTACTGCTTGCTTGGACCCAGATGGTTGGAAAACGGTATATGACTCTTCTTCTCATAAATAAATGTTCTGTAGGAAGCGTTAAGCCGTAATTTTCAAATTTGGCCTTACTACTAGGAAGGAATCAGCTCACAAATATATGCTTCTAACACCATACACTTGGCTGACATCTACACTAGCTCTCATACTTATTTACCTAGGAATCGTTTTATAGCAATGATTGTATGCTACCTTATCATCTTTTTGTTAATATAAAACTTGTGTTTCTTTTTTTTTTTAAAATAAAATAAAGTAACTATCAAATGTAAGAATGGGAATTCGCAGAGGAAAACCTTCTTTAGAACTATTGAAAACTTAAAAGTTGTTGTAAAAACGTTTACCATAGTAACCACTGCATGAAAGTTATAAAATATATTGATTTTTAAAATTCCTTGAATAGTAATGAATCATGTTTATTGATCCACACATTTTGAAAATTTATCTCTCTTGTACAGGTTTTCGTTGATAACATTGATTTTCTGAAGGAGCTAGAATGACCAACTGTCAAATAACAACTGCCAAAACCTCTATCCTGAACCCAAGGAAGCTACATTTTTTTCTGTAGTGCCATCAGTGAATTGAAGGAAGCTTACTGCTTAGGGTAATTATCTAAAAGCAGAACATCAGTGAACATACCTGATCCCAATTCGTAGATAGATCAATCTGTATATGATTGTAAAAGTTGAAAAACTGGCTTGCTTGCCCAGTGACATGTACACCTAGGATTATTTACTGCAACTGCAAGTTTATTTTTACAGAAGATCACAAGAATCATTATGCCACTTAAGATAATGTTACATTGGCATGACAATTCAATATGTGCTGGATTCCCTCTGTCCACATTAGTTTTTCTTCTTTACTTTTACATTCAAACTCAATGATCCTATCAACTGTCTTTATCCCAAAGTATGCCTTTGATTCTTTGCTACCGTCTTTCTCCCTTCCGGGCCATGCTGGGATATCACAACGAACTTCGGAGACTACACCTGCAACCAAAGCTTGTCTGAGAATAGCTTACAGAGGCAGAGGTAGCAAAATCACAGCTTTCTTATAGGTAATGAGTATTTGCTTACATTTCGTCTTTTTCGTAAATGTTCCACCCATGTACTTGCTTTTCAATTTTGCCACAACCTGTTTCCAGTTTTGTGCAATTTGCAACGAGAATTTAGAAACGATAGAGCACTAGACAAGCAAATATATAAATATATATATATATATATATTACTTAATGTGTTATTCTGTATGACTTGCACCAAGAAATCTCAAAAGAAGGTTGTCATATTCATTCCTTTGAATATCTTTAGCAAGGTTTGTTCTGTTTTTTAAATTAGATGACAAAAGAGTGTCTTTCTGATGCCTTTTTACCTGCCAATTTGAGTTAATGCTGAAAGAAACTTGCTTCCAGTGGAGATCTCCTGCAGCCATAATTATGCAGGTAGAGTTAAGATATTTAATTTAGTTATGCAGAAGTGATTGCATACCAACATCTTTCTAAAGCTTATACCTTTCCTCGTACGTTTGAGAAGTTCTCCTCCTCTGCAAACAAAGTTCAATGCTGTGAAAGCTTTTGATTCATGGCCTTCGCCTTTTTCCTCAGCCAAAGCAAATGTAGTACTTCCACAGCCTTTCTGAAGCCTTGCCCTTAGAATAGCAGCTCCTCTTAAGGCTGTAGCATACACAAAGAAAAAACCCCTCAGAATTTTCTACAAAGAAGCTATTGTTTTTACCAATTTTTACATGCTAATCTATTGTACTTGAGTAATTAAGAATGCTACTTATTCTGTAGCATTCTTTTGTAGATAGATTTTGCCATTTGCCTCAGCCCCATCATTCAATTCACAAATCTTCATCTCAATTTAGAAAGAAAAAAAAAACTGTTGTGTGCTCGAAATCTTAAGAAGCAACTAGAAAAGTCACTGATAGTTACCAGTAGCTGCAGCTGCTGTTAAGGTCATGATATCACCATTAGTCCTTGCATTAACTGCTGAGTTTACCACAGCTAAGATATGGTCGTGATCAGCGCCCATTTCCTCAGCAATCTCAATGCAATGAGATGCTACCAGACCTGCTGCCGATGCTAGAGCAGTGGATGTTTTTGAAGGAGTACTTTTCCGCTGAGCAGCTGATGATCCAGGTGATGCAGCTGAAGCTGCAAGTGCTGCAACAGCTGCGGCAACCCCCGCCACAGAAACTGCTGCGTGTAACTGGGCATTCTGGGTTCTGATTTCCTGCTTCTTTCTCTCCTTCTGATCTTTTAACCATCTCCCCATTGTTTTCTTCCTGATAATGCTCTTATACAGCTGCAGGGCAGTAATGAAATGAAAACAAATATATGATCATAGTAGTAAATATGAGAAGTACTGATCTTCATGACATGACATGATAATTAGATTACCCCATTTTTTATCAACTGTTGGCTGGAAAGGAACTCTGGATTTAGTGCTTGATGAAGTAGAAATAACTCCTGTGGAAGAAAACATATAAAATGGTAAAGTCCAAGTCCTTTGAGAGGTGTTTTCCCTCTTGTCTGAAGGTTTTTCAGGGATTGGGAAAAGAGATGAAGTCTTTTAGAGAAACAGAGTAGGCATTGCTAAATAACTATTAGCATTGTGAACTGATCAGATGTTTGAATTTGACCAAGTTAGGAGTACACTACAGACAAAACAATAAACTGAATAATACAACACTTGCAGAGAGAGAGAACTTGCCTTCATTTCTTCACTGGCTCTTGGTGAAATTGGAGGACTACTCTCACTTGACAGTTGCTGAAGTATCTGTAATAAGTAGAGTTTCAATCATGGCCAAAATAACAAAACAAGCAAACATATAGATACCCTTTTGAACAAAGTATAACACACCTCATACAAAGTACAAATCATCTATAATGACAACACTTATCAGGCTTAGTGTTTTTAAACTCTTGTATGTCCTTTAGTTACAAGATGGTAAATTTTAGTGGGACAGAATATTCACTTAGTTCAGGATCCTTTGCTATGCAAAAAGTTAGAGTCTTACAGATTCCTTCAAAGTGATAGTGGAACTTGCATCATCATCAACACCACCATGCACTTCAGAGCAAGCAGAAGAGACAGTGGTTGTTGAGTTGAGAGGATTCTGAGAAGCAGCAGCATGTGAAGTGGAAAGAGCTTTGGAGAGCTCAACGGCCGAAACACTCCATGATCTTGCTAAAAACTCCATGGATTCTGTAGGAGTTTCTGGTGGCTTGGCACAAGAGGAGATCACTGCCTCCCAATTTGCAGGGCTACTATTTTCCTCTATGCTCTTCAACCTATGCAAAGAACTGCATTTGGTAGTACTAGCACAACTCACTGGTACAAAAACCAGAAATTAGCACAACAAAGAAAATTAACAACACTTATCTTTTTGACCCCAAATAATAAAAATTGAGACTTACAATCATGAAAGTACCTTCCATACTCTCCCCAAAGCCAAAAATGAAGTAAACCCTTTACTTTAATCCCAATAAACTTTCAAAAACAATGCCTAACTTTTCAAGTCATATATAATACTTAAGGCACTCAGTTTGAGACACTTTGGAGATTAGACTATGGCAAGGTCATCTTATATATGTAAACTAAGAAAGCATAAAAGAGAAAATGGTGATGATGAATAGGAGGAAGTGGACTATTAGACAATCATTTAAAAATAGGGTGAAAAAGTAAATTTTGGGTGTATTTCTTTATTGAAAAAAAATGTGTTGTATATACTAAAACTAGTGGGAGTGGGACCCCATCAAAGGTTAATCAACTTCTTCTGCCTCAGTTATTTTATTTTCTTTTTTCTTTTTCTTTCCACTATCTGGAGCCATTTGATCATAAAGAGCTAAAGAATACTTTTTTTTTTCTTTCTTTCTTGCTCTGAGCGGCTGCATACATCATTACTAGGATTCTCTTGTCACCATTATCAGAAATGGTCCAAAGTAAAACACTGAGGCCCCTTCTGCACCCATTATTGTAGCCAATTTGGATGATAACAAAAACAAATTATGTGAAAGCAAATTTCATGCCAAGAGGACTATGAAGAATAAAACAACAACTGTGATTGAGGCTTATTGGTGTCTTTGTACTTGTTTTTTGTTTTTTATTAGACATGAGTCCATGTTCAAAGAATTTTTTATACATAATATATATATATATGTACATACTTCCTTTTCTTTTTTTAAATGTTGAGAGGAGAAAGTAAAAATAGAACAGTACTCACATCACAAAAACTACAATGTGATTACTAAATGATTATCAAATTATCTTATGATATGCCCTTAATAGCAATATAATTATTACTAGTGTGGCCATTTGATACGAGAAGTTTACAGTTTTTATATGAATTTTTTTTTTATTATAGAATGAGAATTTTTTTTGCGAAGTAGTGTATCGAATAAATTTGATAAAACCTTAAGAGGTCATTTGGTACGAAGAGTTTGCAACTTTCATATTACTAAGAAAGTTAAAGAAGGTAATACGACTATTGTAAACTTGTATCACTGTGTTTGATTGTACACTAGAATCAAATTTATGATTCCCAGAAATATCACTTTCCGTGTATGGTTGTGCATAATAATCTGTCATGTTTTTATATTTTAATAAAATTAATATAATAATATATTTTATCAAAATAATAAATAATATAATTACAAATAGCAAATGATATTTAAAAAAATTAAGATTAGATTATAATTTATAAAAAAAAATATACTCATGAAATATTTTTTAACAAAATTAAAAACCTTATTTTATATTTAATAATATTTCATTTTTTATTTTAACCGTGTGTGGAGAATACTATTTTGCAAATAATCATTAAAAGAATATTATATTATAAATAATTATAAATAAAAAATTATTTTCATAATTATGTGAAAAATTATTATGAGGTATGTTTGGAAATTTATCTTTTGAGTTTTTTCAATGATGGATGTTAAGATATTTTCTATTTTTATGTATAAATATATGACACACGAATGCTTTTTCAAATATTTTATATTTCTAAAATATTAATAAAATAAGTGCTTTATCACTTTTGTTAATCACATCGTACACCTTAGACAATTATATCGAATTTATAGCTTGATCTTTAAAATAAAAAAATTAGACAACTAACTAACATTAACAATGAATTATGCATTCTCATAAAATATTTCATAATAGATAGAAAGCAATCATACTATTTATATAAATATATATATATTGAAATGAAGAAGAATAGGTTATATAGGTTGTATGTATTGGCCACCAACCCCAACCGTGCGGCATAGGTCGTCCATCATTGCTAAACTTGATTGAGTTACCCACTTGATAATATTCCAATCTATTTCAATCCAAAATCCTCATCATCATATACTACGTTTAAAATATATATATTTATACATAGGGTTTTATATCATGATCATGGATTTCATTCTGCTATGCATTAGAGCGAGAAGTGTCTTCAAAGGAGGGTCAAAGTGTGATTTTTATTTTATGGGGACCAAACATGCAATTTACAAAGAAAACAAAAATCATATGGTGTTTAATTCTCATAGTAACAATATTGACAACACGTGTAAATTTCTTATTCCTTAGTTTCTTGTGTCTACTTAGGTGTAGAGTTGTAATACTTAAGTAAGAAGTAGAAAGAAACATAAAATGAGTTGATTCTTTGAGAGAAAATAGAGTAAGAGAGTGTGTACCATTTACTTGTTTGTCTTTTCAAAGAGTGATTGTTTACATAGTGTTTGAGAGATTTGTGAGAGTTGTCAAGAACAAATTGTCTTGACTAGGTTTGTATTGTTACTGTTCATAGTGGATTCAAGAACTCGTGTGTGGACGAGCTCTAGTTAAATGTAGGTTCCGTATTAGATTTGAACCAGGATAATTCGTGTTGTATCTGTGAATATTATAAATTAATCTCAAGCCTTATTATTGTGATATTCTAACAAATAATTATTAAAAAATATATATTTATAATTTGAGGGGGCGAAGCTGCCTCCCAATATCGTAGCTATTAATAGCTACAAAAAGCATATTTTTTTTTTACATAAAAAACATATAATTTTTTAATATGTCATATTACTTGGTACAATTTTCTAAAAAAATGTTATAACCACTAGATCAAAAATAGAGGGTTAAGATTATGAGAGAAATGGGTTAACTACTAGTTTAAATGCTAGCAATACAAATAGATGAGCTTCAACTCAAATTTGGTTAACATTTTTATCAAATTAAGTCGAGGACCAAAATACACTTGTATATATATTTATTTGCTAAAGCATATCCAAAGGAGATCTAAACATAATGACACTAATAAAATTGAATATTATTTATATTTAAGATTCCTTTAAGGTGAGTTTTACAAGGTTGATACTTGCCACTAAAGAGCCTTAATGGAGTTTATGAGTAGCTCTCAATAATTAAGCCATGCAATTATCATCTAATTTGGTCATTATCATCAAAACAATCCAAAAATGGGAACTTTTTAATATTTATTAACAAACAAAATTAAAATAATCTCTCTCAAACGCATCCCATTCTTTTGTCGTTTATGTTATTCTTTTTCTCCCAATTTCTTATTAAAAGGGTCCACTCTTTTAACTTAAACCAAAAATTGTAAAGAGAAAGAGGACCTAAGGTCAGAGAAGTACTATGTGACAAACAATAGTCATTGGAAACTACAACATATATTGCTCTTCCTTTATAATTTTGTACCAATATTTATCCATAATTTCATAATTAGAATTTAGAAATATATAATCACTTGATAATTAATACTTTGATTAGTCATAAATCCTTAACTTTTGAAGGAATCTTTCTTTCATTAGTGATTGTAAATCATTAATTTTTCTTAATCTTTTCCACCTTTGCTCCTTGAAAAAGATTGAAGATTATTCATATAATCAATACGAAAATAATGTAAAAATAAATTGAATCTTTTTGTTTGTTAATGTCATTATTGCGTAATTAATGAGTAATTAATTTCAACAATATAATTTAAAACAATGTGCTCCACTTTAAAAAATAGTAATTAAAATTAATTGTACATCACTTAGATGAGTGTAACAACCCCACTTGATTTTTTAAAGAACTAATTATATACTTAAATATAATTGTTACTTATATTAATAATTTAATTATATATATATTTATCTGACTTAAACAACTAACTCTTTCTTTCTTGATTATATATAGTTTAGTCAAATAATACTTCACAAAATTATATAAATTATCAATAAATAGAAAACAAATTATCTAATCTAATGAACATCAATAGTGATACCTGGCCAATCTTATATGGACAATTCAACTCTCATTTCATGTTACTCAATAAAACCACACACACAAAATACCAAAAATACCCCTAATAACTCTTAACATAAACCATCTTCCTTAACTCATAATCTCTCTCTCATTGTTGAATATTATAATTGTGTCAACAATGATTATGTTGTGTTTTACATAATTGTGTGTGGGAAAATAATTTGTATATAACTTTTGATTTGGTTTATTCTTAGTCAGTTGATTGATTTGATTTTTACTTGAAAAACATCCTTAACTTTTTCGGTTTGAGAGGGATGCTTTTCAAAATGCAAGAATATATATTAAAACAAATAATAATAATAAGAGGTATTCAAATAGCTAGATTATACAAAACAAATAGAAATCTTTTGTCTCTAAATTTGATGTCTCATATCTGTCCAACAACTTAAAATTTAGCATTTTTTTAAAATATGTAAAAGAAAAAAAAATACTACAATTTAGAGAGAATTTTTTTTATTCCTACAAAACCATTCTCTTTTTTCTTTCTTTTTCCTCAATTTATTTTGGACTCTTGTGGTGAAATAAATAAAAAGCTTAGAAAATCTTGAGCTTTTTCGTTTTTATCATATCATATCATGAACAATAATGAACCACTAGATTTATAAATTAACATTGCACGCTTACTTTTACCCTTTTGCTTTTCACTTTTCACTTTTCACTTTTTTATTATTATTATTATTATCTTTTTTTTTTTAAATATCATTATTATTATTATTTTGGTAATAATGAATATATTTGCATGATCTCACTTAGTATTGGTAGTAGTTGTAGTAGTTCTATATACTTATACCTAACCCACCATAAAAGGCTACTCAAAGACAAAGAAAAGCATACAAAAGAAAGTAGACAGGTGGTACAAGTAGTACTACTCAGTCAGTCTCATTCTGTTAAAGCTTGCCAAACATCAATGAGATTCTTATCTACTGTGCCAGTCAAAATGTCAGCTCCTGCAATTTTGTTTTTTTTCTTTTGGGAAAATTATATATGCACTGCATTCTTTTCTTCCCTTCTGAAAAAAGATTAAACCTTTCCCAGAAAACCTTGCTCCAATCTCCAATACTACTTACTTGCATCAAACCCTACAATGGAAAATAGATAATTTAACAGAAGATAGAGAGATACACTTCATTTGGCTCAATATTCCATAGAATGTCTCCCATTCATCCTGTAAACCCTTCCCCCTTCTCTCTCATATCAATATCTGGAGCAAAAAAGGAAAAGAAAGAGAAAAAAGAAAAGAAAAGAAAAGAAATGCATATGAGCATATCTCATTTTTTGTGACACCATAGTGTGAAAAGTCTTGCCTGTAAAGACATTTCAAAAGAAAATTATAGCAAGAGGATACCTGAAACACAAGGTTTACTTTTCCTGTTTTCTGAGAAGTACCAGGGTGTATGTACCTAGGGTTCAAACTGATCCAGGTGAACATCCAAGGCTTTGTTTGATCCAAATAAGATACAGCAATAAGAACAGAAGAAAGCAACTCACTCCTGAATTGAATGAAATACATGGTCAAAACAACCCATTAACAGCAAAGAAAAACTCTTTTTATCATATTACTGGCAACAGAATGTTCGGGGGAAGACGTTTACACATCATGAACACATGAAATTAGGTTTTTACATATGCTCACGAAAAAAAACCTCCGGGGTTGACAGGTCATGTCTAAGCAACATCCAAGTTAAGTCCTTACTTGGCCCAGCACCATCCACCGTAGGCGTCTTGTCTTCTGTTGGAGAAATGAGCAATCGAACTGATGAGCACTCCACTTCACACCTGGTAGTTGGAAAAGCACTAAAATTAACGGAAGATTAACTAAGTTATGAATTTGAAATCACACACCTTTATAAGTGATGTTAAAATTCTAGTACCTATTACTTTGCGGAAGAAATTCTGTTTAATGTTGGGAACCAGCTGCTTGAAGAAACTTCTCTCTTTTTTGCATTTTCAGATTGCCCTTCTGCATTGGGAAGGTTTCTTCTGCTACCAAATGAAGTGGAAGCAACTGGCACATTGCTCACAACCTGAAGCACATTTAGTGGTGAATTGAGTATCAAATAACTGTAAGAACACTCGCCCGCAGATTCTCGAGGAGGGCAAAACCATTAAGTGAAATACAAAAGGACACACCAAATGAAGTACTTAGGAAATTTACAAAACTAAAAATCATTAACATCACTGTCTCCTCGGCCAATGTACCAATGGTTTTACTTTAGTTAATTATTTATTTTTCTACCTAAAGATAAAACATGAAGATCTAGACAACAAAGCATATACATTTAGCTAATTGTAAGTTGTAAGAAATAGACGTACTTTCAATGCATATAATAAATAATCACTTGATGACATGAAACAGCCATGAGATTATCTACATCACAATGTTGCTTACATTTTTAGCGATTGACTTTTCAGCACCTGAGATTTGGGTTGCTGTTGGAGATCTGAAATGCGTATGAACATCTGGGTTTGCAAGGTTACTTGAGCTTCTAGGTTCTATAACCCAAGAGTAGAAGAATTATTAAATTAGATTACATAGTTAATCTAGACAAAATAACCAGGTACTTCCCAAACATGTAAAATCTCACCTTTAAGCTTACTTACTCCCATCTGCTGTGCTCGACTGCTACCTACACCAACTGGCTGTAAATTCCAATAGAATGCCAAAAGTATAAATAAACTTGAATGTGAATAGGACCTAAAGTTGCAATTAACAAATTACGCTTATCTGGAAAACAGTATCACTTAGTTGTAAGAAGAGCCTTAATATGAAAAACAAAACACGGTTTTGTAAATAATTGCTGTATCCTATCAGAGACATCTTACGGGAAAAGAAGAAGAAGAAAAGGCGCTTGGAAATACTTACAGATAATTGGGGCTGCGCTTTTGCTTGTTGTGACTGCTGGTACTTCATAATTGTCCAGTCAAATACATAATCAAATTCAAATCCTGTAAAAATGAATATTATATATCCACAATAAACAGGAGCTCCCATGAGCAAGAGCAATATAACAAAAATAAATTTAAAATCAAGATTGTTATTACGTGCTGATACTGGAAAGAACTGCCATCTCCATCTAGAACTTAATTACATACAGAAAAAAAAAACAGTTCTAATACCAAATGAGGCTCCGACAACAGCCAGATTCTCTTTTTATTTGCACATTATGTACTATTAGGCCTCTTGATGAGTAAAAAAAAATAGCATTGTATCAGATTATGGTAAAATGTCTTACCAATGACATATATCAAGAGAGGAGACTGAGTAAACTAAAATTATCTATCTTAATGAGACTATATTATTACATGTTAGTTGGATTAATTAAGTGGTTGGATTTGTCCAATGTGCTCTTTAATCCTGTCCTACTTTCCAGTATTATGAATTTGCATTAAAGTTTAAATCTATATTTACGTATAAATACTCTTATATATCGGGCTATACAACCTAAGTTATAATCAGCACATGTTGCCTTGCAGACAAGTATGTAAGTCAATACCAGGTAGTATCAACTATAGACAAAAGACAAGTTACGTATCATTCTACATAGACAGCATATTATACTGTTCTACAAAGAGAACTATTTCTAGAATGTAAGTCAATATAGTTTTAGTGCCAATACCTTCCCGAGTAAATAAATCGCGAAACAGGCGCTTCAAGAACCCATAATCAGGGCGTTGATCAAAAGTTAAGGAATGGCAATAATGGAAGTATGATGCGAACTCCACAGGATGTGACTTGCATAGAACCTTTGAACAATGTGGTGTTAGTTGAACTTGCATTATAATTTCAATGGTAAATGCCAAAAGAGTTCAACTAGCAACCAAATCGAAATGTTTATGATGCATACCTCAATGGGTGTTGAGACCTTCTTCTCACGTATCTTGTCATACTTTTGCTTTTTTGTGGCAGCTTTTAGACCTTGCCAAGGAAGGCTAAAATCAGAAACAAGTCAGCAGTCTGGAAAAATAATGGGTAATTAGCACTTGGGGTCCCCAAATTTTACTAGTTGTATCACTTTAAGTCCCCAGCCTTTTTTTTTATCAATTAGATCCCAACCTTTACTTTTTGGCCCAGATAGGTCTCAATGTTATATTTTATTAAATAAACCCTAATTTATAATGGTAAAATGGGATTTTAACAAACAAAAAAATAACATAGCTCCCATTTTTTTTCTCTTTAAGCCCATTTTAATTAATCAATTATTACCAAATATATTATTTTGGTAAATTGACCTAAATATTTTCTTCAAATATTAAGAAATAATAATAGAAAATATTTTCTATTATACCTCTAAAATATTTAATATATCACTTATATATTAATTAGTTTATTATTTTTAATAAAAATATTTATGTACTTTAAATTTTAGAAGCATGTATTATTAATGGTGCTTCTATCTATATTCTCATTTTTTTCTCACTACACACCTTTCAATTTAAACTCCTCATGAAAAGCAATAAAAAAATTATATGCGTAGAAAGAATTTTAACAATTCATGAATAGTTTAAATAGAAATGTATGTAGTGAGAAAAATGAGGGGTATATAAAAACAACCTTAATAAGTTTCATACTTCTAAAACTTAAAGTATGTAAATTCTTTAATTAAAAATGATAAAATAATTAATATATAAATGTTTTAGAGGAATAATGGAAAACAAATTTTTATTATTTTATAATATTTGATAAAAATATTTAGATCAATTTACCAAAATAATATATTTGGTGATGATTAATTAATTAAAAGTGACTTAAAGAGAAAAAAAAAAGAGTGATATATTATTTTTTTCGTTAAAATCCTATTTTGCCCTTATTATTTAATAAAATATAACATTAGGAACCTATGTGAGCCAAAAAGTAAATGTTGGGATCTAACTACTACAAAAAAATAATAGAATATTAGGGACGTAAGTGATACAACTAATGAAGTTTGGGGACCCAAGTGCTATTTACCCAAAAATATAATTGATGGACAAATGAAATTGTGCAAATAAAAAATTTCAAAATTAACACAATCAAATTTGTACCTTCCTCTTAAGAAGTACAGAAGAACATAACCAAGAGACTCCAAATCATCCCGGCGACTTTGCTCTGAGATCATAAAACCAAAAGAAATTGATACAACATTACATAAAGTTCTACCCAGCAAATGGAACAAAGTTATACATACACACATTCAGCTTACCAATTCCCAAATGAGTATTGCAACTTGCATAACGTGCAGTTCCTGTTAGGTTTTTGTTCTCTCTGCATAAGTTTATGAAGGGCAATGAAGATTTAAACAGTTCAAACCACATAATTTTTGCAAGACCAAAATCGATTAAATTAATGAGTACAGATAACACTCTCTCAAGAAAGAGCACTACAAACTCCAGATCCAAAAGTGAGCAGCTTTTAATTGGGTCACATAATTTACCTGTAAGGAATGTGTCTGTTTGAGGCAGGATCCCGATATCTTTTTGCAAGACCAAAATCTATAATGTAAACCTGATCACAAATATAAAGATACACATATAAGAGATGGAAAAAATAAAAACAGAGGGAGAGAAAAAAAAGAGGGGGAACCCCTGCAAGTTAGTTTTACGAAAGAACGAATGAAATTGAAATTAAAGTGGATGGATATCGACACAAGTATCCAGAAAACGATAGAAATGAAAAAGAAACCTAAGAGAACAAGTTCACTGTGTGCTTCCAAGTTCCAACCGAACATTACCTGATTTGCTTTCCTGCCAAGACCCATTAGGAAGTTATCTGGTTTGATGTCTCTATGCAAGAACCCTTTGGAATGCACATACTCTATTCTAGTGATCTGCAATTCAGAAAACAAAACAGAGATATATTATTCAAAAGAAAAAATTACCACATCAGCAAATAAACTTGTACGAACTACGAAGTAAGAGAGGGCCAAGGGGGGTTCACAACTCCAGTCCATGCAGGGCCTGGCTTTTAAAGTTAAAAAGTTTCTTCTAGAAGCGTTTAGAAATTTACACAATTACCCAAAAGCTTTTAGGCTATTAAAAGACTTGCACAAAAATTGTACAAGAATTATTTTATCCCATTTAAAATGACAAAATGTAACATACCAAGTACATCTTGTCAAGCTCTTTCACAATTCCAATTTTAAAGATGAATTTTGAAAACTACAATTTCGCTTTATCTTCTACTTCTCTACCCTTCATTTTACTTCTAAACAAAACTAAAAAAAAAATTGTTTTTACGCAAGTCCTATACAATGATATTATAAAATATTACGAAGAGTAAAGAAATGTAAAAATGACTAAAAATGCAGCATGAGCAGCTCACAAATACCAAAACAGAAGGTGGCAAAGACAAGCTTCTACAAGAAAGTCACAGCAACCTATCGTAAAACAGATTGGCAATTACCATTTGATCAGCCAACATCAAGATCGTTTTAAGTGAAAAGCTTCTCCCACAGTACACAAGGAGGTCTTCAAGACTTGGTCCTAAAACATCAAGGACAAGGATATTGTCATCACCGTCTACGCCGGACCATTTAGTATTTGCGATACCACCTTAAAGGTTAAGAAAATATAGGAATTAGATGAGAATAGCATAAAAATCAAATAACCATGTTTCTTTTAATAAAACAGTTTCAAATCAAAAGCTGCTGCAGCAATTGTATCCTTACTTCCACCCTGAAGAATTCTATACACCTTGGCCTCATAGAGAAGTTGTGGATGTTTTGTTTTGCCATTCTCCTACAAGGCTCAAAAATTAACAAAAAAATCAGTTACTAATCAGGCAAAAAGCATCCCCTCACCGAAATAAAGAGCATTAGCAATCAGGGGCAACATTCTGTAAGCAAATTTTTGAAATAATTTTTATCATTTGCTCTATAAAACATATCATGAGATGAACTCCCTAACATGACTTTCATTCTTCAAATATATTAACTTCTATTTTCTCTAAAGATCAAAACTTTTCATAATTTCGAATGCAAAAGTTCAAACAATTACATTGCCAAAGTTAATAGAACCTTATAGTATTACTCACTGACACTGTCTTGTCGAGTAATTAAATTACCATGTTAAGCAGACACCAATATCAAATTCCCATTAAAGCGTAACTTTTTTCTTAACAAAACTTCAGCTCCAAACAGTAAAGTAATTTGCAGTCACGAAAATGAATTTATGATCCGATATCAGAACACACAGCAAAGAAAGAAAAAAAAGAGCTTTATCAAAAATTCAAACAGACCCAGTCGAATAACGAATAAACGACCTGTACAATTACAACATGGGTTGCTGAAAGAAAATTCGAGCTGTAATCAAATCGATTATGTTCATTTGAAAAGAAAACGAAATAAAGAGAAAGAGAGAATCAGGGCTCACAATCTTGATCGCGACGATCTCGTTAGTGTCGACATGGGTTGCTGAAATAAAATTCGAAAACAATATTTTACAGAATCAGTTCTGAAAAAATAAATAATTAAAGCTGGAAACAGCCCAGAGATAATATATATAAATATATATATCGATGAAGCAATTGACGAACCAATAAATATTTCACCGAAGGAACCGCTGCCAATTTTGCGACCCAACTTATACTTTTGTCCAACTTTCCTCTCCATACCGAAGATGAATAATAATTTTTTGAGACTGGATCTGCCGAGGCAAGAGGACGAAATTGGGAATGAATCTATTGATAAAAGAGGGCTCTTGATTCGGGATTGATGGAAATTACAATTTTTTTTCTTCGAACGCTGATCTCTCGAAAACCCTAATTACAAGAAGAAGAAAACGAAAATCGAGTTTGCGTGAGGAACGAGCATAGTAACCAAACCGGTACACTTGATAAGACCACGTCAACCTTATAAAAAATCTAATTTTTAAGTCAGATAATTTTGTCGTATTGTAAGTTCATTTGTTTTTTTCTTTCCTTAAAATTAAGATTAAAAATTAATAATATTCTGTCAGTGATTGCTTTAAGAATATTATTTATTTATTCATTCTTATTATGAGAACCTTTAAATTGAATGCAAATAAAACCCATTTCTTAAAAAAAAAAAAAAAGCAAAAAGCAGAGGTTTTTGTTTTGGTACATATAATGAAAATTACACTAATTATTATCAATTAAACCTTATCTCAAATGGAGGTCTCCAAAGGCAAATCTGAATAACTACTCGTGCTTACTATATTGTAACCTGTTAAAAAAAAAGCATATAGACAAAACGAAAAATGAATTTCTACAGCATCATCAAGATTTAGTTACATATTTCACCTTCATGGCATGACCGTTGAACCCCAAAACTAAAACCCCTAATATCTCAAGAGCTTCAGGATGATTTTCTTAAAAGCTTCTAGCACAAACGCTCTTCTGTTTCTGCTGTTGTTGGACCATTCATGGACGACGACGAGAGAGTCGAAGGCTTTTTCGAGTGGCTCTGAGCTTTCTGAGAAGGTTAGTGGCATTCATTCACTGGCACACACCGGCTGCTGGTGCTTGCATCGCCGATTGAAACAGTGGCAAGGGACTTTGAAGCCCACGCTTTTGCATTCATGGCTCCTTCCTGCAAATTGCTCCTCTTACAAGGCTCCTTTAAGGAATTTGATAACTGTACCGCTCGCTTAAGATAGGCGATGGGATGCTCCAACAAGGCGCCGAATCTCATGTTTCGGATGTACCTTCTCCAAGCACATTGAGAAAATACAAGCAAAGTAGGAAAAATTAAGTAGAGCAATCTCAGTACCACGAACGTGGTGGCCAGTGCCAGATATGTTTCTTGACGGAGCAAGTTCTCTGGAGACCTTGCCCATGAGAATGGGCAGCTTTCCTGCTCGGAGTTGCCATTCTTCTCGTGATTTGACGAGCTTCCAATTTTGTCTAGTGACGCTTCATCATGCGATGCAGTCATGATGCCTACATTCATTCAACATGCCCAATAAACAACACTTGAAAATGACACGAGAAAGTAGTAAAACGTGGCCAAATCATTGAGAAAAAAGTTTCAGGAGATGACTTTTTTTAAAAGAGTTTTCATCCTTATGTCTTACCAGTAACATCGCTGTAGAAAGAAATCAGAGAAGAAGGGGTTCGAGAGCCATGATATCGAATACGCATTGTAGAATTTAAAATGAAGAGAGTAGGAAATCCATGAACTCCATACTTTGAGAGAATACTGCAGAAACTTCAACAATTTTATACTCAAAAACCAAAGAAGACAATAATGGCTATAATTTTAAATACCAAAAAAAAAAAGATGAGGCATATTATGCAAGTAATTCTTGGGTGTATCATTTGCAAACCTTGGCCTGATAGCTGATTCTTCAATGGCAAAATGCGGTATGGAAGGATATAGAGAAGACAGGATGGAGAAGGTTCGCCTAAAGGTCCTCGAGAAAGGACACCAAGAGGCATAGAAAAGCACAGCCACATAATCATAACTATTCTTGTGAACCATGTTCAGGGCCCTTTGTAATGAAACCTCATCTCCCTGCACATCACCATAAAGAGAAAGTCCTTCAAAACATGTAACAATTTTGCAATTCTCAAGTTCAACAACTAGACCATATGAGTAACAATAACAACAAGCTTTGAGAGAGCACTTTCATATGTAAAAATTCTCACCATCTAGATACTAATCCTTTTCCATTATTATGGCATACAATAAGTGTTTCATTCATAGAATAAGAAATCATCAAATTCTCGAGTCCATAGCAAATTAGACAGAACTTCGAATAGTTTCAGAACTAAAACCGATTGATGTTTAATAAGAGACAAAACGAAGTTGGCACAAAGACCCAATACAACAACATTTTGAAAAGCACTTTCTTTGGAAACAAATAACTAAACAAGACGTAGCTTATTTCAAATGCAAAACTTTCCAGTATACTAATCCAAACAATACCCTCAAAACCTCAAAAATCAAATTAGAAGTATTTCAAACAATCAGCTCAATCAACTTCAAAAATCCCAAATTCCAAATTCAAAAATTTCAATCCCACCTCAAAAATAAAATCAACCCAACAAATAAAAAAATATAACCAAAAAAAAAAAGTACCTCTGTAACACCATTGAAACCAAAGGAGAGCGAATCGGGGTAAAGAGGGCAGCTGGATTCTCGGAACCCTAAGATCGAATCAGTAACGGAAATTGGAGAGCAAAAGCCGGGTTCAGCAGAGGAGGCAAGGCTTTCCCATAAAAGCATCATAAGGATCCCGCTAATCCAAACCCTAACCCCCATTACAAAGATCGACGACGCTAGAAATCACCAGACCGGGTCCCCACCAAACCCAAATTCGAAGAAAGAAAGAAAATCCAAAAGGGACCTAGAAGAAGGCGGCGGAGGAGACGAGAAGTGGGGAAGAGAAGGTGGAGATAGAGGCGGAGGTGGGTGGCCGGGACATACTAGCGTCGAGGCTCCAAAGGGTTGAAGATAAAGAGAGAGAATAATAATAATGTTTTTATTTTCTTTATATATTTATTTAAATAATTATATTTGTTGGTGTAATATGATTGGATACCTTTTTTTCTGTTGAGAGTAGAGTAAGAGCACGAACTGGTGGTTTCTGGTTTTGGTCATTATTATTATTATTTTATTTTTTATTGCTAATTATTATTTTAATTTTTTTTAATTGGGAATGGATTATGTTATTATTTTCTTAATTAACATGGGGAATTGAGAATAACACTGAATTATATTGTCAGAAGACACGTGGCGACTCGTATTAATTCTAAGCTCTATTTAGTATTTATAACAAAAAAAAAAACGACAGAATATGACTTATCCTAGTTAGTGTTTGGGAAAAAAGAGGTTTTGGAGTAAGGTTTCCGGATTTAGATAATAACTCCCAACTGTGATTCAATGTAAAGCCAGTTTGACTTTGTTTGAAAACTAAAACAAAATGACTAGTGTAAAACACATTGAATTGGACTGATCTTCCAAAACAAATAACTAATAACAAAAGTGGGATTCAAATTCTAATCCAAACAAAATTTTTTAGTCATAATAATTTGATTTTGGGATACTGTAGACGATAATATTCAAAAAAAAATTCAAAAATTGTACTTTAATACTCAAATTTTTTTTTTGGCAATAATAATATCTAAATATATAATTTTGTTGTAAGAGCTACTACTCACCGTTAACTGTCAAGCTAAAATTTACAAATTCCAAACAACTCAAATTAAAATTGAAATTCAAAATCATTCCAAAATCCATATTATTAATTAGTTTTTAATAATCTTTTAGTTTTTTTATAATTTAAATAATTTAGTCTAAAATCAACCAAAAATTTGTATGTGTCATGTGGATACTTAACGAGTAGTTAAATGCGAGTACTAATGATTGCACCAAAATTGAATATTTAAGTGTAACTTTTGAAAAAATTTAAGTATTATCGCCGTTAATATTATTTTTATTTTAACGTGATTAATACATTTTATCGTGTCAAGTAGTGTTAGGTGTCATACGTTATTTTATAACAATATTCTATTTTATTTTAAGGAATAATTATGGAAAAATAAAATTCAAAATCTTTGGCATCCAAATTACATTCCAAACACAGTTATTTTATTCATAATGTTATTTTAGTATTATTATTAGGTGCCTAATACACTTTAATAATTAATACAATTTAATATCGAATCTCACGTATTATAATCGTCCCAATATCAGTACTTCGTGTCAAGTAGTATTAGCTACCACACTATGCTCTCTATTAAAATTATACTATATAAATAAAAGTCTCCAAATTATATTCCAATGAGATACATAAAGAGTGTTTTAGTGGAAAACTCAGTGGTTGCTCTTTTGTTAAGTTGGTGTAAGATTTAAGCAGACCACAAGTCACTTGACCCACACAATTGTGGAGACATTATGCACTATTTTTTTTTTTTTTGCAGAATTATTTTATTTAAAAAAAAAAAGACAAATTAAAAGCAAATTCATAAATAAATATATATATAAAAAAAAACCTTCACCCACCACGGACCGACAATTTAAAAGAGTGGTATAGAGTGTGGTGGGAGGTATCTGGTACCAGAAAAGTGTCTGTCGACTCCAAATATTAATTGAAAACAAGATCAGAGGACTTGATATACAGACGTACAGCAAATTTAATTTTATCTTACAAAACAAAAATTCCAAGTTTCAAAAGTCAATGATTTTGGACAGTACCAGAATCATCTCCATTATTTAGATATAGTTTCACATTATTTTGTCTGTTGTACTTTTACATCAAATTCATTCCTAACAATTATTTTCACTGAGTGTAACGAGTTCAAAAATAAAAAATTAGCATAACTGCCTCTTAAACTATTTGATTTAGTAATTTAGTTCCTAAATAATAAAATATAACAATTAAGTTCCTGAATATGATTTTTTTTTAACTGATTGATTGTATTGCATTACCAAATTGATAAATATGAATGAGCAAAAATACAAAATACATCAAACTATGGCGTCGTAAACAATTCGATAAACCCAAGATCTCTATATTGCCACTTTACCAATGCCATGCAATATTTTCCATCGATAATTCGTAAAAAAATTCACATACATAAGACTTAATTACCATTATTTAACGAGATTAGAGACATAATTACTATATTTTATAATTCATAGACCGATTTGGAAAGAGTTGAAATGCTAAAAACCCATTATACTATCTTAGTATAATGTAATTACATTATTATTATTATTATAGAGTTTTGGATTGGAGATGCAAAATCATATCACTTTCCAAAATAAAAACACAAGCCATTCATTTGGAGTTTCAACACAAATGAAGATCAATGTTACATTACAGTCCAGTGAGCAAGCAAGGCACTCTAGTAGTAGTCTCTACATGTACAGCTAACAGGCAAACTCTCTACCACAATATAGGCCAGTCGTTTTCCTACTTCTAAAGGCAAAAAATGAGTTAACCAACGAAAAGTTATATAAATTGTCACTAGTCAGTAATGAAATTATTGACTTGGAGAGAAAAAAAAAAAAAAAAAAGACCAACGGTGGTAAGTCAATTTCTAACTGCAAAAATTATGCCCTCAAGTAATGCATAACCTGACTTGACTGACCTCATTATATTTATACCAACAAAATCCTTCCCCCTTCCCAAAAGCTTCCACCTACTACGTCTGGAAAACAATGATTTAATCAGAAAATATTCCATAGTCATTGTCATCATCTAAACACAAGCTTGATTATCACAAATTTTGACCTGAAAAGCAACGACTGGGACTATAAATCTTTGAGCATTGCTATGGGGAATTTCTGATGTTAAGCACCACACCAATACGGGCAAGTTTTACAGCATTAAATTGTAATGTGGATTCCCTTTAGTATTTTCCTAAATCTTATTGTGTACATTTTCAAAACTACCACAAAAGTATAGTAGCCTTAGAAAGCAAAGGCGCCAAAATATAACTAACACAGAAAGAAACATTAGTACACTAATATACATGTCTCTACACCTTGGCATATCAAAACATGACTTTCCTAATTTCTTAAGTCTGCTATACATTACATCATAAGTTTGATCATAACTCCTCTTTAGATCTCCAAAGAAGGAAGTAGAGAGAAAATAAAACCAGATAAGGCTAACTATAAATCATCATATAAAATTAAAGATAAACATGTTTGAAAATTTTATTCATAAAGACTAAATGAAGCACATATATCACTTAGTTAGAGTTAGAGTTAATAGTGACCTTATATATTTCAGTGCCTAAAAATTTGATAATTTTCGTATGTGTTTGACGAGCTGGTAGAAATCTTGACACAAAAATTCTGAAAAGAACATATGGATTGGATTTGGATGCCACAACAATAGAACAAGTTACAATAAATACATAGCAGTATAAATAAGAAGCCATAGGTTGTTAACCAAAAGTTTTGTTCTAGTAAACATTAGGTCTAAAAATTTTGACCAGTTCTTTGAGATCTTAATTTGAAGTAAGAAAGAGAAGCAACATTTTCACACCAAAAAATAACTAATAACATAGAGGCAAATAAAAACTACTTTTATAAACAAAAGAAGAAGATCAAAGGATTAAAAGTACTTCAAGAAACAAAATGAAAAATGTTAAAAGTATTCATAATTACGAAAAGACTTAATGAGTTAGTTTGGAATTTAATAAATAAAAGAAGAAGTCTCTAAAGTTAAATTCCATTTTTTGATGGAAAGAAGAGAGGTGCTAGTCTTAGAAGAGAATATTAAAAAAGGAAAAAAAAAAAGAAATGCAATGTGGCATTCACCCACTTAGATCATCAAATTCTAATATTACTATATTAAGCTTGAGTGTCTTACTTCCTAAATAATAGAATATATTTAGGTAGAATAAAGAAATTAGTGCCCCATCAGTTTAATTTCTAACAGGAATCATTATGAAATTCAGGAACCCATATGAGGGCATGACACCATTCAGCATTATAAAATTATTGCGTCTTAATAAAATACTCCCTGCAATTACAATTGTAACTGAAAATGGCAATAGGTCAATGCAACAATACACTGACAGCATATTATACCAAAGGTCAACCATCAATATCATTATTATCAATACCATTATTAATATTGTTCTTACCCAAAAAAAAAAAAAAAAACTGACCAATCAATGGGTAGTAGAATAATCTCCCAAAGGGCCATTCTTTTTCTTCTTTTTTTAAGGAAAAAAAAAAGTAGAACAATCAAGAATAAAAAAAAACCTAATTCCAAATTTCATGACTCTAACATGTCCCACCCATCATTACATAACATCTAGTTTTTATTAATTGTATAATATAAAAAATTAACAAAACAAATAAGGCTAATAATTAAAAATAGAGTGATGTGTCATTTCATGATATGTGGGAGGTGAGACAAATTGGAGACATGAATTTTAGATTTCAATTATCCAACTATTAGATTATAGCATACTCGTCCAAAGGGTCATTATTCTTGTTTTTTTCTAATACATAAAAGACCAGAAGAAGCTTGATTGAGCAGGGAGATTACCTTGTATCTAAGATGTTCTCTTTGACAAGTGTTGGGTGTATAAAATTGAATCATCGGTGGAGCCAGAGCACTAGTAGACAACTGCCATGACTGTTAACCAGAGAACTTATCCTGGCAGTTCGCACACATAATTCCCATTGACTCTAATTCTGTTCCAGAGCTAACACCCTCATAATAAAATTCCTCTCCACACCAGACACAGACAGTAATGTTTTGATGCCTGCTAGATGTCTTTGGTGGAAAAGTTGATGCTTCATCTGAAAGGCCAAAAGAAGAATCAAAGCCTTGATTCATCTCTGTATGCGAGAAGCCCTTTGATTCATTAGAACGTGTTCCTTGAGCAGTCACAAGATTGAACTGCAACTGATCCATGCTGACTGATCCTAGCCCTTCCAGACCTGATAGGCTCTCAAACTTCTCCTCGGCACTCAGATTTCCATAGGCATCCTGCCCATAAAAGTTTAATTGTTAACTGGTTCTCATGACAAATTAATATGCCAGAATTTTTTAAAGCTTCTAGTTTTAGCAAAATTAAAAATTATTGCAAGAGTGAAGAAGAGGAAAACCATCAACAACAACTAACAAAATCTCTATCTAAACAATCTAAAATTCCAGGAAAGTAATTGAATAAAATAAATCTTACGGCAAAATAATTTCTTACGCACAAGTTGTTGTACAACAAGTAGACTATTCAATTCCACACTACAAATCTTCCGCTATAAAATGAATAAATATAAAAACATCTCTACACATGTTAAAAACAATTGTAGGACTTAATGAGCCATAAGCAGTAATCAGAACCCCCACACCTCAACGTAAAGTGATAAAAGCAACTAACTACGTCCAGATAATTCTATAGTCCTTTTAAATTTCCTTTACATAGTAGTTACTCAGTTGACCAGAATACTTAAAAAAATAATCCATTTTCATACCTTGTCTGAAATTACATTGGAGTTCAAATAAGGGCCCGACATTTGCATTGAAAGTGACAAAGTGTCAGCTAATCTTCTCGACTGGAAGATTTGTTCATTAGTTCTCCAGATATGCTCAGGCGTGGCATCTCCAAGTGTTTGTGCCTGCTTTACTGAGCCAGTAATAGGCATCCCGTTCCCAGACTTGGTAGTATCCTCAGATTCAGGCCGCTGCCAATGTGTGCCAGTAGAACCACCATCCAGATTATCTCCAACAGCATGTATTTTGTCTCTACCAGATGGATAAATTAAACCAATTTTAGAATCTCTTTTCGGCTCAAGCTCCTTTACAGTTCCACTGTAAATATCAGGCACATCATTTGTGATGGGAAATGTTTGGTTACTTCCTGAAATACCAAAGGAATACCCTTCGGAACTCATTCCCTCCACGGTGATTGTAGCAGCATTAGAACCCACTCCTGAATAATTGCCGCCAAAATCATGTGAAACCTCATTATTCGATAAGCACTTCACTTCCTTGATTTTGGAGTCATCCATTGAACTTGATGTTAGGTTATTAACATTATATACTCCATCATAGGGTTGTTCATAATCAAATTGGTTTAGCAGATCACTTTGCAAAAAATCTCTTCCCTGGTCAACTTTCTCTATTTTTCCACTGCAAGCCCCACTATCTTCTGAAGCAAACGTATGTTCGTATGAAGATAAAAGACGTGAATCTCTTCCATTGTTTCCAACTTGATCCATGCAAGAGATGGTCTGTGCTTGTACTCTCTGGCCCTTGCTATCAAAAGCAAGGTTAAATTCACTACTCTTACAGTTTGTCACATCAACAGCACCAATAGAGGACTTATTAACATTTTTTTCATCAACAAATGCTGAAAATACATCACCTTGGAAACTCCTTTCTGACCAGGGTTCCTCCATTTTAAAACTGGGCCTCTCTGTGTTAACAGCATAACTAAAATCTTGCTCATTTAAAGGAGGAACACCAAAAACGCTTTCCAAGTTTCTATCACCAATAGTAATAGCATCCGTGTTTGATGTAACACAATCACTGCTAGAGCCAATATTTTTAGACTCATAGAAAGTGCCACACGAAACATTACTGGCATTACTGACATCTTTGCCAACCAAATGTGTTTTCTCATCAATTAATGAACCACAAAAACCAAGTTCAGTACTTTTTTCATGCACAGAACCCAGAAATCCATTTTCATCCTTTACTGGGGCACATTCTTCTTCATTCCCAAGCCCACAATGATCAGATATTGACTCACCATTCCTATTTCCCACTCCACTAGCAAATTGCTGATATTCAAAATCATCAATACTACAAATATTTTCCTCGCTGGAAAATAAACCAGCTTGAGGATCAATAACTAATTTAGGCTCCTCCATAGAGCCATTAGGAATGCACTTGACAACATCCATTCCATCAGAACGTTCATAAATATCTTTGTCCTCATTGTTAGAATTCACAGCATTTTTAATAGCCTCCTCATGCCTTCCTGACTCATCATTGATCATATGACAAACTATGGCTTGTTTCTCACAATATTCCTGATCTTTTTTGTCTATGCTATGATCTGTAACTTGCTCTTCATACGAAATTGAAACAACTTCGCCTCTATCTGTATTTTGAATGCAAGAATCCTGACATCTAGAAGAGTGACAAGTTAAAGTGACATTATCTTCTTTTATTTCTCCACAACTCACTTCATCTTTAGCAGGCATGGTAGGAGGTTGTTCTTCATCAATTCCAAGTGATTCATTCATCTGCAAGGATGTCGGTGAAATACCACTTAGTGAAGGATCAGATTTCTTTGTTGTGCTTGTCGGTCCTTGTGAGACTTCAATGCTCTCCACATCATCCTTCACATGGGTTGCAACATGATCATTATGACAAAACTTTTCATCTAATATTTTGTGGCAGAACTGGCATTCATAATTCCCATTTTTAAATATAAGTCCCTCACAAAATACAGAATTACACCCATTCGCATCCTTATGAGATGAGAAAAGGTGATGGACTAAGTCATTTTTCTCATCAAAAGTCATCGCATGATGGTGGCATCTAATTAAGACATTTGCTATCGGAACATCCCACGTATTTCTGGTTTCCAAGAGCATGTCCTGCTTCCAATCATCAGTTGTAGAGGTACTTGGAACTCTTGAGCAGCTTATGAGCTCATTTGCATTCTTAGCATCTTCAAACAAAAGATTTGCATCCTGTAGTGTACGAAGAAATAAAAATTATGAATAAAATGGAATAAGAAATAAAAGATCAGCTATAATGACTTACATCTCCAGAACCCCCTTGATTAGCAACCTCCTGAATTTTACAATCAGCAAGACTAGGTTTTAAATGGCCTGCATCTTGAAGTCCAAAAGAGGATAGCAAGTAGGAGGAAACCTCTTTGTACGAGACAAACTGCTGCCCATTAGGGCTGTATAATACCAAATGACTAGCATTAGGTTCAAAATACAAGAACAAAGAACCTATCAACACAAAAAACTATCATAACTTTAGCTTAAACCATACAAAACCGGTAAAGACAGAAAAAAGCAGCCGGGTGTCTTAAAATGTAAAAGCTTGAAGTGTGCAACTGCGACGGTTCTTAAATTACTGAAATATCTATTCTAAATGTCAAACAATAACTCATTGTTTTGCCAAATGGTGTTATTGATTAGCACAGACAAGCATGGATAAATAAGATTATTGACAATATTTTCAAACAATTTGTCTCACAAACTATCTTTTCCGCCATCATGAGCTTACTTACCAGTTTTTCTTTTCCACTAGCGAACAGTATTTTACATTTTTTTTTTAACTAAATTCCCCCACCCCAATTCTGTATTGGGGACTAGTAAATTATAGCAATTGCTATGTAAGTCCCCAGACTCAAACATCAGACTTTGTTGAAAGACTAGAAAGATATAGCAATTACTAGCTAAGTGCCCAAACTCAAACCTCAGAGGAGCAAACCACAGGATGTTTGAAGTCAATACCATATTTTTTGTAGTGAAGCCAAATAACATACACATTATAAACAACAAATAAAAGTAGTTAGAGAAAGGAGAAACCTAACGAATCGCCTACAAAAGAGTGAGACACGGCCTTCTCTTCTCTTTAGAGAGAGCATAATCTTCCAACCATTCGGTAGAACGTTTCCAAACTCACTGGCCTGAACAATCTTCTTCTTCCTCCTCCAACTCCCCCACTCCCCTTCCAACCCTCCCAGAAACCCTAATAACTCCGCCTCTGTCTTCAACCCTTGCGTCCTCTTCATCAACTCCTCCTCAAATGGGTTCTCAGCATTCCCCAAAGCACCCAAATTCACACCATTTCCATTCCAATTCTCATTCACCAACTCCTCTTTCTTTTCCCTTCTTGCCTTTGCATCACAAACAGCCGCATCGCCACCCTTGGCATTCTCAACATAGGGAATTTCGTTCTTACGCGGCCGCCCTCGCTTGCGCTTCACCTGACCACCAACAATACTTGCCGCAGAATCTTCCAAAACCTTGTTCGACGCAACCGGTGCGGAAAAACTGCCAGGCTTAGCATTACTCAATTCTGCATTGGACAGTACCGAAACAGAACGAATGTCTCCACCGGAACTGTACAACAAAGAATTGGGCGAAACCAGCGACAGATCCCCCAACCCAAAAGCCCCATTCTCAACCTTACAGGATAACTCCGGAACCGCATTCTTCCGCGGACGCCCTCGTTTCCGTTTCTTGATAGCGGGATCGACCACGACGTCAATGGGGACGTTCTGCACCACATCACAGAAAGGCTCCGGAACGGAATCATTGTAATCGATAGGTACGCTAACAAGTTCGCCTCTAGATTCGTCGGTGAACAACTGCTTGAGGAGGCCGATTATCTGAAAGCTCTCCTGGTCGAGGGGTTCGGCGGGCGGTGGGGTAACGACGGCGGCGGAAGAGGAAGGAGACAATTTCGAGTTACGAGAGGCGAGGCGGAGGCGTGAGTAGGTCTGCTTGCGGCTTCCGGCGGACTCGTTGAAGACGGAACGGTCAATCTTGGGGATCAAAACGTCGTCGTCGCATCGGCGGAGGGGGTGAGAAGTGGAGGAAGTGAGAGATAGGGAAAAGAGGTCGGACTGAGAAAGAAGGCGGAGGTCGATGAGGGGGATCGAGTCCAGCCGGAGGTGGCGGTGGTCGGCGACGGGGACGGTAGCCATGGCATGGGGGAGGAGAGAGAGTAGTAGTAATAACTGACTTTTTGAATAAAGATTTGGACAAGTGGAGGAGTTGTTTATTGATGGAATTGATGGGCTATGATTAGATGAATCTAGTCTAGGGGTCTGTGACCGTGAGATCGCCTTACATTTCTTACACGTGTCGTCTTTTTATTGGCTTGTTATGTGAAGCGTCGTTTTTTGCAAACCGAGTGGGCTTTGCGTCATAGGCTGGCTTCTTCCCTGTTTATTGCTAAAGCCCAGCCCATTTACGAAAGCTAAAGGAGTTTAGCTAACATCATAATTAACTTTTAGAAAAAAAAATAATTAGAAGAATACTCAATTTTTATATGCCCAATTCATAACATATTTAATAAAATGTAAGACTGAATTCGTAAAGGGTAGACATTTGTAAGTTCAGCATGCAAAAAATATATATAAAGTTTGGAGAGTTAGAATTTTTCATTATTCAAGAATCGCTTAAGTTATCTTTTGGTTACATTTTAACCTATTTAAGATATCTTTTAAATTCAAATAACGATGACAAAGTAAGAGGAGTGAATGGTTGGTTTTTGTTCTTCACGATGTGCTTGCTCCAATAGTACCACCATTTCATCTTGGGGTAGCTCGAGCCTACCAAAAAATCCAATCAAAACCGCAAAATCATTCTTTGTGACGGGTGCATTTGGCCTCCTCTAACGTCGATTGGTGGTGGGACTTTGGCGGACGCTCTTCTATGGTGGTCGAGTTACGATTGAAGGTCGGGTGATGGTGTTAGGTTTTGACAGTTACTTGCATTGACAAGAATCATGAGGCTCCATCTAAAAATCAATTAGTGATTAGTGGAGTTACACATGTTTTTATTAATGGTTCAATATTCTTACACTTATTCCATGTGGGACACAATAGTCTAATATGAGTAAATAGAAAAAGAAAGAAAGAAAGGGAGAGTCTAGAAAAAGTGGGGGAAAATTGAGAAAAAGAAAGAGGACCTTGGCCTAATAAACCATTTCAACCACTATCTTAAAGCTTAAATTCCAAAAAAATTCTCTTACATTGACTCCTATTCTCATTTCCTCTCATTTATTATGCATTTATTTTACTAAATTTCTTGCCAAACTTAATCTTTGGACACTATTTGGCAGCTACCCAATTGTTTTAATTGTTTCTCGAAATATTAATAGTTCTTTTTTTGCTCGTAAATATCATCAAGATGAAATTATGTATCAATAGTAAGCATCGATTGAGATTTGATTTTTGGTTACTATTTGTTTTTCTTTTCGTAACAAAATATGGGAATTTGGTTGATGAGATGGCATATTTGGGGAATCTTTTTTTTTTTTGTGTGTGTGTTCTTTTGAATATTAAAATATGTTACACAAAACCTCTAGCCGTTATTCATAGAAAATGTTAGGTTGGACTTTCAGAGCTTATGTAGTATGGCTTTAAGCATAGGCCCAATTCATGACAATGAGTGGTAATTGAACTAGGCCCAAGCTGAACTCATTCTAGGGCCAATTTGGTATAGCTGTTATACGAGGAAAAATACTTCGGAAAAAGTAACTGCAGCTGTGTAGTGTGGAAAATTTATTCAGTGTTTGGTAAATTACCGATTTTAAAATGTCGTGAGTTGGAAAGTTATACCAAGGTGTCATATTTATTTTATTTTATTAAAATAAATTCATATATTTAAATTAAATATGATTTTGTCAAAATATCGTTAATGTAATCATAAACAAAAATATTATATTATATAATATATACATATTATTGTGTATATATATTATAACTAGTCGATGTAGCTAAGATTCGAATGATAATGACCATGGTATTATAATCTTGTTCACGATATAAGCACAAATATGTAAAACTTAAGTTATCTCAAAAACTTTTTATGTCTTTAATTATTTTTCTTTCTTTTTTAAAACATAAAATTGATATGTTTTTAATAAATTATAATTTAAGAATACTATGAGATACAAAAATAATGTTATAGTGAATAATAAACTATATATTTAAAATAATATATAATAAATATATATTATACAAATAATTTTTGAGCAAAAATAATATTTAAAAATTAAATATTGTTTATTTTATTATAATACTAATTTATTTTAAATATTTTTATTTTGAGTAATATATTGCAAAGTTTTTTCAAAATATTAATTTTATAAAAAAACAAAGATTTAACTTCTTACTATAACTTTTGTATAAATGATTCAAGAAGTTATTTTCTAACTGTTTACCAAACACCATTATTACACAACTTTTTCAAAAAACAATTTTTAACTTTTTAAAAGTTGTCTCAAACGGGTCTTAGTCACTAAGGGACTTTGTAACACCCTCTTAATCTAGGACTGCTACACTGTGTAATTTAAATTATGTTTAACTCGCTAAACGAGTCATTTGAGTTTAAATCGTGTAATTAAAACTAACCACAGGTTTAGGTACTAAAAATTTCAGTCTAAAATAAACCATTTCATTAAAAAGTTTGACTACAATAGGATCCCATCGTAGATTAAAACGGTTACAAAGCCCCAAAAATGAATACAAAAGCCACCTAGGCAGCAAAATCAGGGTCCAACCCTAGTTCTACTGATAGCCTCGGTCGTGGCGGACGAGCAGGCTGCATATGTACATTATGCCCCTGAAGCTCTCTAACTCATGGTTGGTCCAGCTTTTCTTTTCCTTTACCTGCACCATTTAGCACTTGTGAGCCAACGCTCAGCAAGAAAACATAAACATGCTTATAAGCAGTACATTATCAGATCGCATAATCATAACTAGCATGCCAGCAGTAATAACCCTGCTCATGCATGCAATTCATTCCTATAAGTGACTATAGAGTTACACTAGGGATTTAATGCCTATCCCTCACATAACTAGTCTTTGAGTTGGCCAAGCGGGTTTGATGCTTCACATTCTCGACGACCCTAGGGGTGTTCAAGTGTGTGTCTCGCTTCTAGGTCAGCTTAACCCTATCGGCCAGCATTCTGCACGCTATTACCGCCCTCGACTTCTAAGTTGAGCCTTTAACTCTCGACTCATAAGTCGAGTCTTAACCTTTGGCTGATAAGTCAAGTCTTAACCATCGACTGATAAGTCGAGTCTTTATCTTCGACTGATGAGTCGAGTCTTTATCTTCGACTGATTAGTCGAGTCTTAACCTTTGACTGATAAGTCGAGTCTTAACCTTCAGCTAATAAGTCGAGTCTTAACCTTTGACTGATGAGTCAAGTCTTAACATCTAACTATACCTTTGACTATTAAGCCAAGCCTTTCATCAGATAACATAGATAGACCTTCAGCTTATAACCTGAGCTTCCCCAGTCAGATATACAACTCAACAGTTATTGCATAACATAAGTAAACACAACACATTCAATATGTTTAATAAAACATTCTCAACATAACATTAATTTTGTACTATAATTGGGTCGAGCCCTAAACGCAAACCGGGTGCAGTTTTCTTACCTCAGGTCTGAGTATAGCGTAATAATAAGAATGACCCTCAATCACGATTCTGATTCTGAGCTCCTAATGATAACGTAGTCATAACCATAATATAAAATCCCATAAATAACGAGCAAATAAAGGCTTTCGGACTGAGCCCTAGCCTCTGGGACATCGAATTCTACTAAACTGGGTAGCAGGATCGATCCCGAGCCCTTAGGGTTGAGTTCCTGCACTCAAAACCCTTGAGCGTCGCGGCCCCAAGCATCTGAGCTGCAGACCGCCCAAGTCAGAGGCCACAACCTCTCTTCTCACTAAACACGCGTCCCAATGCGACCTCGCAACAGGAACCGCCCCTGACCTCTGGGTTCAAGAGGGCTACGGCACCCCAAGAACTGGGTCGCGGCCCGACCCTATGAACCCAGAATTCCCTGTTTTCTCTTCAGCCAAACTTAACCAAAAACTACCCCAAATCAATTCTAGAACCATAATTCAATCCCCAAAACAGATTCAACACATTACCAGCATCAAAACCTAAGCTTATCTCACTCAAAAACCTCCACCCAATCTCTAATCCAATACCTTACCTCAAGCTCAAGAACACTATAAAAACAGGGCGAAATTCACTTAAAACAAGAATTAAAGCTTACCTCAGCTGTGATTATGTCCTCTTATCTGCAACTAATCAAGCCTCAAAGTCAAGCCTTCAATTTCCCATGTGTACAACCTTTAATCCCTTTAGTTCCTCAATAAATCCTCCAAAAACTGAGAGAGAGTGCGAGAGAGAGAAAGAGTTGGTTGGGAGAGAGCTGGTGAGAGTGTTATTCTGAGTGTTTTGTTTTGTGTGTGGTTTACTTAAGGTTCAAGTAACCTTAAGTTAATACAAAAAACGTCCCCGATGGCAAAATGATCAAAATCCCTGATATCCTATCATATTCTCACTAACTCTAAATATATCATCAAATATTCATTCTTGTTACCTGATAACCTGGTAAGGTACCGATTACCCAAAATACCCATTGACTCACCCTGAGTCGGGTATTGGGTCCCATAGTGACTTTCCTGCTAACTTGCTCCCTAGGATCGTCTCGTGTCGAGTAACACAAATATATCCACATAATAATGAGTCTCACACATAACACATGTATGCCAAATATACACCTAACATGCCAAATTACGAAAATTGCTATTTTAATAAGAAACGGGTCCACATGCATATTTAATACACATGAACATACATATATAGTCATATTATCAAGTAACCCACATAATCACATAATTGCTTGCATACACATCACAAATATCTATAATTCTCATAGATTGTCATCCTTACCCCCTAATAAAGGCCCTAAGCCTTATTAGGTAATTTGAGACAAATGGTCTAAATTTCAACAAATTCCCAAGTTTAGTTTTACAAAAATATCTCATATTTCAAAAAGTTAATCATCATGATATCATATTTTTATCTTGTACTTTCAAATATCTCAAAAGATTTTGGGCATGCATTTGTGTGTAGTGTAATGCATAATAGTCATATTTTATTGGTGCTTTATTAGTTTACGTACTAAAAACTATTTAGTGGCATCCTCACTTCTTCAAATTTTCAAAGCCACTATTATGGAAGAACATACTCAAAATGCCATAATGTGAGCTGAGTTGTCATGCATTCTCTTTAGTTACATATGTTGAATTTTATGTTATGATTAGCCAAAGTGAACTTGAAAAATCCCAAGTTAGTGAGCTAGTACATAGTATATTTTTGCATTACAAATTAATTCTTAATATATATATATATATATATTAGCTGTACTTTAGATTGATTATTCATTGCACAATCTCTAATATCTAGTTTTTGAAAGGTTTCATCATGAATGTTAACAATAAGTCCAAATATTTTCAATATTTAAAAATAAAAACCTTATCTCAAAAATAAAAAATAATTAACTTTCTACACCATGCCTGACAAAAATCATCCTATATAATTTTTTTTTTTTTAGCATTTAACATCCCCACTAAAATCCCTAAATAAGTATTCAATATATATATTTATAATAAAGATTTTTTAGATATATAAAGATATTTAATGTTTTGATAACAAAACGAAAATATAATCTAGAAACAATAGCTTATTTATATTGAAGATAATATCTAGGTAGAATATAATCTAGAAACACTTTCATAGCAAATCTATATTTACTATAAAATATACATTTTAAATAAAATTAGGTAGAATTTATATAGATTGACTAATAATATTGTGATGATATCTATATTACTTTATGGGTGAATAACATAATTTAATAAATGGAAATTTGTAGCAAAAATTATTAAATAGTTTGAAAAGTTGCACTTAAGTCACTAAGTAGTTTCTTTTGTTGCAATAGTCAATAAATAGGGTGAAAAGTTACACTTAAACCATTAAATACATTTTTTGGTAGCAAAAGATAATAAGTAATTTGAAATATTACATTTAAGCACTAAGTAGTTTTTTTAGTTGCAAAAGTCATATTTTATGCTAATTTTATCTCAATTTTAATTAATTAATAAAAACATAAAAATATATAATTTTAACAATGAAAAATTATTTGAAATTTATTTTACAAATAAAAAGTTATAACATGAAAAATGATTTAATTTTAAATAAACTAAGTTTTAAGTCAATTTAAGTTGTATTATTTTCTAAAATTTAACTTAACTAATATTGAATGATATTTTTATATTAGAAATTTTAAAATTATTTTTTATTTTTAAAAGAGATCCCATTTATTATATTGATGTTATGAATATATATATATATTTTAGACATTTATTGATTAATTAAAATTAAAATTAAATTTGTGTAAAATGTAACTTTTGTAACAAAAATAATTATTTAATGACTTCATTAAAATATTTTAGACTATATACTGACTTTTGTCGCAAAAAAAAACTACTTAATGACTTAAGTGCAATATTTCAGACAACTTCCTAACTTTTTCCACACAAAAAATACTTAATGATTTAAGTGCAATCTTTTGAACTACTTAATGAATTTTACCGCAAATTTCTCTTTGATAAACTCTATTATGTCTCTTTGATAAACTCTATTATGTCTATGCAAGATGGAGCTCTGAACAACATTTTTGAGATATGAATACTCTTTTTTGTTAGAAAAAGTATGTTAATATTACATATTAAGCTATCAACTTTCTTTTGAAAATTCACTTGAAACCTAAAAGTTTAGGTTTTAGTGGAAGATCCACAAGTTTGGATTTTGCAAAATAGTTAGAATCGATTTCAAACTTTCTAGACTTTTTCCACATAAAACCATTATTAGAATTCACAATTTTTTTTTTTCAAAATTCAAGCTTTACCTTCAAACATAAATATTTTTAAAAGATTTTTCTCTCACTGCTCATTTTAAACATCTTCATTTTGGTCATAAATATATTTATGAATAGTCTCAAGTGCTCATTTAGAAGTAGATTGCTCTTTTGTTTGTAAGGGAATATATTTTCACAGAATGATGCATTATTTGCCTCTATTATTGTGTTCTTGAGTATATCCACAATATTATATTTATACACAAGTAATTGATACGCATTATTATTTTGTGCAAAGTTGATGTAAATACAAAGACAATTTTCAGAATAATTTTCACCTTTTTAAGTGGTGGTATCATCACTTTATCAAGACATTTCACATTTATAGGTAATTGTAAGATGACTTTCTTTCTCAAGTTATAAGAATAGCTTAATTATCCCCATACTTAGCCAAAAGTAATCAACATTGTATTCATCATTTCTTTTTATATACGACTTTTTTTGCTCAGTTACACTAACAAAATAAGTCGAACGAAGTGTTGAAATTTCATGTATAATCTCATACTATAAGTACAAAATTTCAACAAAAGGGTATTTATACTTACCACTTCGGTCGCTCCTCAACCCTTTTATTTTCTTGTCAAGTTGGTTTACAACTTCATTTTCTTTAAAGAACAAATTTCTCTACACCCAATCAAAATATGTAAAATATGCACAGTTACACATTGCAACTTGAGACAAAGATAAACACTTAAATCATAAAATTGTCCCTAATATAGGTAACAAAAAAGAAAGATTGCTTTAACCCTATAAAAGTGAAATATAAAAAGTTTGGTTAGTTCTCCATGTAAAGTATAAATTAAGTTATCTTAAAGTAAAGATGAAAAATAATAATGGGTCCCAATGTACATATAGGTACATATAGCCTATAAAAATTAAACTACTCAAACTAGTGTTCTTGGGATGTGATGGCCTTCTCAACCAAGGCCAGTCAATAAAATAGATATATTTTGTGGGCAATCTAATCTATGAGAATCTATAGAAGAAGAAGAAAAAAAAAATGGTATTCCCATGTGCCTGTCATCTTCATTAAAAAAATTATAATTTCAGTGTGAAAACTGAATGTTTGCACTTTCATTAAAAAAATTATAATGAAAGTATTTGTCCATGTCAATAATATAATATTTATAAAAAACATAAAAAATTTCTCCAAGTATTACTACTCCAAATAAAACTACTCTGCATGGGATAAATTTTACTCAGGGCCACTTCTTTTCTAGTAGAGTTTATTCAACCCTAATGTTACTTCACCAACAACCAAAATCAAGTATTGATTTTAAATATGTTTAAATAAAAATCCATCATTCTTAATTTGAAATATTATTTAGTTTTCCTTTTATATTTATAAATTTATACATATATAATATAGACTTTGAATGGTAGTGTTATATTTTTTATTATTATTATTTAAAATTAATTTATATTTTTGTCTTCGTGTATAAATAATTTTAATATGTATGAATTTTTTATTTTCTGTTAGAGACAATGTTATTGCCTCAATGGAAAATAAGAACTATTACAACTCTAAGCAAAAGAATACAAAAGACAAGATGATGATTAAATGAGTTTACAACTCTATGACAAAAATTACAAATAAACTAGAAATAGTAAAGCAAAGTATGTAGAAGGAAATAGAAGAAAGATAACAAGATGAACAATAGAAGAAATAATAAACAACCAGAACAATGAATAAATTACTCTCACTTACACAACCAAAGTGAAGAGTATTGTGGATCACCAACTTGAACAATGTTTACAACCTTTGTCCAAAAGTTTATTTCCCCTATCTCAAGCACTAATGAATTTTCTCAATATTGAAAATAGCTCTCTGGAATAATCAAATCTTTTGGTGTATTTCTAGCTAAGTGCTATAGTGGATAGAAATAATGTTGTTTTACAAGTGAGCAATGAGCTCCTATTTATAGAGTTTTGAGTAGAGGTGGCAATTTGGGTCACGACGTGATGACATGGCACGACATGACACGATTAAAGTAAACACGAACACGACACGTTTAATAATCATGTCATGTTCGTGTTTACCTTAATCATGTCATGTCATAATCGTGTCAGACACGATAACACGAATAATTTGCATATGTTTTATGATTTTTTTTCATATAGTTATGATTAATCGTGTCATAATCGTGTTATCGTGTCGTGTTGACCCGTTTAATAATCATGTCATGTTCGTATTTTTGACACGTTTAATAATCGTGTCGTGTTCGTGTTTACCTTAATCGTGTCGTGTCATAATCATGTCGACACGAATCTGACACGTTTACACAAATTGTCAGCCCTAGTTTTGAGACACTCTTTGAATTTCAAATTCCACCAACCCTCATAGCTGTTACCAATGTTTAATTTGATGTTTATGAAATTGAAAAAGAGTTTATGGAGTTACATGAGTTGTTAGAACTGTTCAAAGTGAAAAAAAAAGAGTATAAAATTGGTTGCACACGTCTCTGGTTGCGGCTACCAGCATTCCTGGCCACGACCGTGTGCATCTGTCCACCAGGTCACAGCCAGGGACACTGGTGGCCGTGGCCACAGGCCAATTTTCAGCATATCACTTTTGTGTTTTTTTCCAAACAACTCTATACTCTTCCCACATAACTTTGTAACCACCAAACACATTATGAGGGTTAAAACATGTCTCCAACAGTCATATCACTAACGACTTTGATCAATTCAAATAAAAAATGTGTAACATAAAATCTGCACATTATTGTGTGATATTTTTGAGTTACAAATTTGCAACTGATTTTGTAACTCCAAAATATGTTACATTTGGGTACACATACATGTGTCCAATTTGGTAACTCTTAATTATATGTTACAAGGTGTGACAAATCACATTTTGTCACATTATTTAATCTAATATTATATTTTATGAAAGATGAAGCTCTTCAAAGTTGGATTTCGAAGAAAAGTTATATGTTCAAGGGGAAGCTGCAGCATAATGCAGAAGAATGTTTGAGGTTGCTTTACAATTATACAGGTAGAATGTGTGGCTTTATTGGTGGTGTTGGATTGAGTTTTTCGTTTGGTCTCCTTTGGACTGCGTTAAATCTGATTATTTAGCAGCTACAACTACTCTTTCTAAGAGATTTTCCTCTTCTAGTGACTTAAGATTTGTGTTATAGAATATTAATATTGTAAATTTGTTGTCTAATTTTTTTGAAATTGTCCATAATTCATGTACATCGTATGATCAATAAGGTTGATCATGGATTCGGAGTACATGCTCTTAGAGTGGATAGTACGACTAGAAAATTTATTTTCCTTTTTTCAAGCTGCATTAGTCTTATAAAATTTCGTTGTATATTTTATATATACATAATCATTTGCCTATATATGGAGGATTGTTCTCCCAATATAGCAATACTTACTCTTATGACCAGGTTACGTATCTATATGCTAATATTAAGGGGGCTTCCTTCAATAATATATATATATTTTTTAAATGTTATTATTAGTTCCTAACAAAATTTAATAATTGGTAAAAAAAAATGCAATAAGAATCAGGCTATAATAATATTTATAACATGTTTTTCAGCTCTTGTATTGTTAATGAGTAATTGTAGAAACAATTGTTGTATTTGAATGATTTTTTTAATCAATTAATGTGGAAGATAAGAACGAGTATTTGGAAGAATAAATAATAAAATAAATCGTAATATTAATTTAAGAAGAACATAAAAAATGTGTGTGGGTGGTATGGAATAAGAATACGTAAGTGGTGACATGAAATTGAAAATGAATGTGAGAGTGAGTGAGTGAGAGAATTTGAGAAGAAAAGAAAGGCAATAACGTACCTCCACACCCCTTCATCATAATATCTGTACGCACGTGAGAATAACATGTCTCTCTCTGATTGATTACTATTTGACATATCAACTGTCAAACTGATTTTTTTTTCAGGGTTATATCTGTCTTTTTCCATAACTCATACATAATTGTTGTATGTGTGTAGTTGTTGCGTGTAAGTAAAAAATTTGACGGTAAAACTAATCACTATTACAGATTTGGTATGGTCTTAGGAAAGCCCCTCGGAGAACGTTTTCGTTGTCGTGAGAGTAACATGGCAATCACGTGATTGTACCTGATTGGTCTAATTAATTTTTAGTTTTAATTATTTAATTAATTTAAAATAATAAAATTTCAATCAATTAATTAAAATTTAATGTAAAACCTATTAAAAAAAACTTAAAATTTAACTAATTAAAAATTCCCCCCGACTATTCATCTTCAATCTTCTCATTTCCCTTGACAGATCAATCTCCATCTCCCATGACCTTAGAACCTATAGATTGGATCAGATTGAACCTAGAATCTCATTACCATCCTCCATTTCCAGCTTGTCATGAGTACTCGGCAAAGAGGTGTCGAACTAGAAGAACCAAAAAAAAAAATGTGAAACTCAATGGTGAACCAAAAGCTCAACGCGATGCTACTGTTGAAGTCGACCAAGAGATTCCATGGTGTCGAACACATCTACCTCGTCGTCCCATGCATGGACCCCGTTCACCTCTCTTCTCATTTTTCCCAAATCGCTAATTTAGACCTAGTTCCTCTCCTTGTCGACGTCGTCCCCAGTTGCCATCGACTTTGAGCGTCCCTAGCTTCGTTGTCGATCTCATTCAAGGCGTCATTGTTGAGAGGTTGAGATTGAAGATGTAGTCAATTTGGGGAAGAGGGAGAGGTTGAAGATGACTTTTTTTTATTTTAGATTTGGTTAAATAAGTTCTTACTTTTTTTTTGTTTTACAAGTTTTATTTTTTATTGAGATTTTTAATTTATTGAATGATTTATTATTTTAAATTAATTATATTTTTAGAAATGATTTTTTATATTTTTAATAAATTAAAAATTAATTTGGCCAATTAGGTGCAACCACGTGGCTGCCACATAAGTCCTTGGTCAGACTTTACAGTCAAGGACCTACAGCTACACCAAATCAGTAACGATAAATAATTTTCCCACCAAAAATTTTACTTAAGTATTTAAGTGTAATAAATCGAACTACATAAATATTTATGCCACAAATTGCCATTTTTAAAGTATTACTATAGTGTATTGGGTTGTGTTTTATTATTTGTTATTTGTTATTTATTATTATTGTTGACGCGATTTTTCGCCAACAGTATATTAAGAAATAAAATTGGTAGATTAGTGCTTGATAGTAAACCGCAATGAAAATAACAAGAACTCGCTCAAAAGCACAGAACTTTTACGTGGTTCAGTGGTTAAAATCCACCTAATCCACGAGTCAATATTATTAATGTTTTTCTCTCTATTTTGGCAGAGTTTTGGTATCTCAAAATATGGTCCCCTTCCCTGTCCAATATTCCCAGTATTTATAAGGGAATTTCATGGAAAGGTTTGGGTAACCGTGTAAATAAATCGCGTAATTATATATGGTATATAATTAATACAAATTATTCCCATTTACATTGGGATATGATTTGGTAAAAGAATAAACATGATCCTGCTATCTCGGGTAATAAATAATATAAATATGATATGGCCTGGTCATTAATGAGCGTATAAAGAATTCTCGAGTCTCTTGGGATCCTTCAGCATAGTTATATCAAGGTCCTCACGAGCTGAATGTCTCACTCGAGCTCGTGCTTGACAGGACTCCGAGCTTGTAGTAAGTCTAGGACGCTTAATATTGGGTCTGACCATCATGAGTCTCGACCTGTTCGCATGGTAAATAACTATATTTTACTGGGTTATCTTTCCACGTATTCAACTGCCAGCTGTACCCGAGCTGAGCAAGTGAACTCGTGCTAAGTTTAGGGTACAACAATTATTATTATTATTATTGCAACTTTTGTGATTTTTTTTATTTAATTAAAAACATAGAAAATTTTCCTATTATAATATCATTTTTTTTTGTTAAAAATTATAACATCAATTTAAAAAAAAAAAAAAAAAAACTTATACAATTTTATATATGGGATATTGACGGCATAAATACTTAATTTCACGCTTTTGTTGTTGTAATGTCCCAAATTACCTAATAAGGCTTAGGGCCTTGATTAGAGGGCCAGGATGACAATTTATGGAAATTATATGTTTATGTGATATATATGTGTGTAAGTATATGATTATGTGAGTTATATCATAATATGACTATATATGCATGTTTAAGTGTATTAAATATGCATGTGGGCCCGTTTCTTATTAGAATGGAAATTTTAGCAATTTTGGCTCGTTGAGGGCATAATTGTATATATGTGCATATATGTGATACATGTGAGAGAAGACATTATTAAGTGGGTTTATTTGGGTTACTCAGCACGAGACGATCCTAGGGAGCAAGTTAGCGGAAAAGTCACAATGGGACTCAATACCCGACTCAGGGCGAGTCAAGGGGTATTTTGGACATCTAGTGCATTACTGGGTTATTGGGTAAAGGGAATAAATATTCGAGGATATATTTGGAGTTAGTGAGATTAGGATGGAATATCGGGGATTTTGACCATTTTGCCCTCGGGGACGTTTTTGGTACCCCGAGCCTCGGGATTTGCTTAAGGTTACTTCAACCTTAAGTAAACCACACAAAGGAAAAAAATACAAAACACTCAGCTCTCTCTTGCTCTCCCAACCGAC
Organism: Humulus lupulus; assembly: GCF_963169125.1. Classification (NCBI taxonomy): domain Eukaryota; kingdom Viridiplantae; phylum Streptophyta; class Magnoliopsida; order Rosales; family Cannabaceae; genus Humulus; species Humulus lupulus. The sequence goes on along the minus strand of NC_084802.1, from coordinate 6,495,686 downwards.
TCTCTCAACTTTGGTGTGAATTTATTGAGAAAACTAAGGGAATTGAAGGCTTGGGTTAGGATTTGGATTTGTTGTAGCTAGGAGGTCATTAAACACAGCTGAGGTAAAGCTTTAATCCATGTTTTAATTTAATTTTTGTAATGATTTTTCTAGAGTTCTTGGAGTGTTCTTGAGCTTTGTGGCTCAAGGTGTAGATTTTGTATTTTGGTAGAATTTTGGTTGAACTTAATGTTGGGTTTTGTTGCTGGTATCATGTTGATGTTATTTCGAGGATTGAATTATGGTTCTATGAATTATTTGGGAGAATTTTGGTGGGTTTTTGGCTGAGGAAAAACAAGGGGATTAGGGGTTCGTAGGGTCGGGCTGCGACCCTATTCTTGGGGTGCCGCGACCCATGTGAACCCAAGGCCAGGTGGGGCTTCTGTTTCGGAGGCGCGCCGCAACCTTTAGGGGCAAGTCGTTGCCCGCGTCTTGTTTCCAGACAGGAGGGGCTTTCTATTCTAGGAGTTACATCGCGACCCTTAGTGTAATGCCCCAAATTTCCTAATAAGGTTTAGGACCTTGATTAGGAGGCTGGAAGGGCCATAATTGATTTATTATGACATTTAATGATTATATGCATGTTTATGTGAATTATATTATTATATGATGATAAATGCATGCATATGGGTCTACATTTTATTATATGGGCATTTTGGTCACTTGGTCCGTTGAGGGCATGATTGTGTATTTTCGTGCATGTGGGTGAATTCTAAATAATACCACATTATATGTGGATCGGTTCGAGCCATTCGGCATGAGACGATCATGGAATGCAAGTTTTCGGTCTAATCATAACGGGATTAAGTTTGGGGCTCGGAGTGAGTCTCGGGGTAATTTGGTGATTAGAACGTTGCTGGGAATTAGAGGGTAACGAGATATGAATTATTGGTATTTAAGAATATTGAGAATAACAAGAATTGGTGGGTGTTAATTATAATTAATGAGATAGGCAGGAAAGGACGGTTTTACCCTTGGAAGTCTTTAGAAGGATTTAATTGACGTAGGGGCAATATGGTCATTTGGCAAAGGATATGTATCATTTAGAAGGCTGTGGAATTGTAAAAAACATAGCATCATTATCATCCTCATCTCCCCCTCCCGTCCATGTTCTTCTCTTCTTCTTCCTTTCAATTTTTGAGAGCCAATTTGAGGTAGCAAGCTAGGAAAGCAAGGCTTGAGGGCTTAGGACCTTGGTTCAATCATTGAAGGGGATCTAAGTCAAGCTTGAGGTAAGGAATTCAGCCATGAAAATCTTTGGTTTATACCCTGTTTTTCTAATAAGTTTTCAATTGAGGATTTTGATGTGTTAGTTGGGAATTAATGGAAGTTCTTGAGTTTGGTTGTTTGGGTTTTGATGAGGGTGTGATGTAGATGAGGTTTGGGGGTTGAATTTGATGTTTTGATGATGTTTAGGATTGGTTTTAAAGGGAAATCTCAGAGGAGAAGACCAGAATTTTCTCTGGTTTGCTGATGGCGCCCCAACGCTAGGCAGGGCAGATTCTGGGCTTCTCTGACTTTGGAGCAGCGCCCCAGCGCTAGTGAATTTTCCAGCAACCTATTTTTAGGGCTCAGGATGACTTTTAAGGCTCGGGGGTTGGTTTTTTTACCCCGTTTGGGTATATTAAGAGTTCTGAAAGTGCGGGATGGATCCCGAGAGTGTGGTTTTAGATTATAAACCATTTTATGATTTATTTTATTGTAGAGTCTAAGAACTTTACTTAGCTAGTTAGATAGTAGTAGTAATAGTAATAGCTAGTAGTAGTTGTAGTATGTTTATGACTGTGGATTTTGGTTCAAGCTGGGACTTAGTTGGAAACTCCTAATAATAGTTATGAATTTTATAAGTTTAACCTATAGATTAAGAATATTAATTATAACATAAGGTTTGATTAATATTGTTGGTTATTAATATGATAATTATTATAACCTAAGATTTAGATAGAGCTAATAAGAATATGACACTTGTCATGAGCATGGTTATTCCTAAGGTTTAGATAGAGCCAATAGGAATATGACACTTGTCATATGTATGATTATTAATGAATTATTATTTTAATGATAAAATAAGGGAAATATAAGACTTAGTCTTCACCAGAATTTGTTAGGAGCATGACATTTGTCACAATTTTATTTATTTGAGATTTAGATAATTAAATAGATTTTTCGTAATTTTAGGATACTATAACTTCCGACCTATTTTTGACCTATTTATGTTATGAGTTTCGAAAAATAGTATTTCTAGAAAGTTGTAGATAATTGAATTAGTTTTCTAACGATATAAAGAAAGTCTAAATCAGAGTCTTACAGCTCCAGATATGTTGATTGTACTACAGGAGAGTTTAGAGTTACGAGATTTAATAAGTTAGAAGTTAAGATTCTATTTGTTTTTATTATTTTTGTTTTAAAAAAATCAAGCTTTGACTCCTTAAATCTCTCTGAACAATTTGACCAAGTCCTAAGCCTTTGGCTAAAGGATATTCAAATATTTTCAATTAAATTCATTATTTTTATTCAAAGCCAAAAATAAGATTTTTATTCCTAGAACTCTATAAATAGGACCTAGCACCAAGCCTTTTCATTCATTATTCAAGCATTAATCAGAGCCTTCTAGATGCTAGTGAGACTATAGAGTGATAAACACTTGGGTTGGGGTTATAAGCTTAATAAACACTTGGGAAGTAAGGTTATAGTGTATTTCAGTTTCGAGGTATAGTACGGTCATAGAAGCATTCAAGGTATTCTTATTCTTAGTTCCTTTCAGTATTGTTTCATTAGTTTTATAGTCCTAACTCAGTCTTCTCTATTCTTGGTTAGGCATCTAAGTTCTTCGAACTTGAGGTTTCTTGTCGGTAAGAATATTCTCGGTGGTTTTTAGTTCATTCATCTCTTTCTTTTATAATACTCACCTCTATATTAATTGTTTTTAGGAGTGTTCCAAAATCCTGACTTTGTTCTCATCATCCTGGCATATTGGTAAGGAAAATAGGATAGTGGTATATGCTTATATGTTATGTTGATATGTTATGATAAGTTATGATAAAGTATGTTATGTTATGTTTTCTTATGTTTCATGGTTATGATTTACCCTACCTCAGATATTAGACAGGGGACGTAGATGGGTTATCATAAACCTACCATGTGATCTAACCTACCTCAGATATTAGAAAGGGGACGTAGATGGTTTATCACATGTTTTAATGAGGAAGGTTATGTTGGTGATTAGTCACCATGCACCTGTCCTGTTTAAGCTAGTGAAATGATCACTTATCTATAAAGCCCTGGTGACCCTATCGTCACATGGCTATTGGGAATAAACCCACCTTAGTGACTATTACAACTGTCACTCTTCTATTTAGGGCTAAAAGCCCTGGATGATTATTATGATCATTAATTGATGTGTTATACTCAACAATACGTGAATTCATTTGCCTGCTTGACTAGGGCTATATCTGTTAGGCGTGTGCCTTATGATTTGATGACATGTTATTACTGTTCATGAGCATATTGAGTTTTCTTGCTAGGCTTCGGCTCACGGGTGCTATGAGGTGCATGTAAAGGCAAAAGAAAGCTAGACCATCCTTGAGTTGGAGAGCTTAGGTGACGATGTGTACATATGCAGCTGCTCGACCACCACGGCCGAGGTTTGAAGAGGAACTAGGGTTAAACCTTGTTTTGCCGCTTAGATCGGCTGGTTGTAAATATTTTCTTGTAATAGACCTTTAAATTATATTTTTGGGATCCCAATGTATATATAAACATTCTAATAAAACGTTATATCTTAACCAAAATTTTTAATCCCTAAAATGCTAATCATACTTAGTTACACATTTTTGGCCAAATGACTCGATTAGCGAGTTTAGCACTGTTTACAAGGCACACTGTAACGGTCCCTGGAGTTGGGGCGTTACACTTAGGGTCAAGTCGCGGCCTGCCTGGGCATCTTTGGCCTCCTTAGGTCTTGAGTAACAGGAACTCAAACCTAAGGGCCCGGGATCGATTCTACTACCCGGTTTATTATAATTTGACGTCCCAGAGGCTAGGACTTGGTCTAGAAGCCTTTAATTTCTCGTTATTGACGGGATTATATATTATGGTTGTGACTAGGTTATCGCTAGGGGCTCAGAACCGGGAACATGCTTGAGGGTCGTTCTTATTATATTTTGCACTCGGACGTGAGGTAAGAAAACTGCACCCAATACGTGATATATGTGATTAGGGCTCGGGCTCCTGAGAATGAACGTGATTGAGTTATGTTTGTGCTTGTTGATTTAACATACTTGAATACTCCATTTCTGGCTAAGTGTTATATGATTGTTTGCATGGTCTGCATAGTTAGGGGTTGTGTAACGCCCTAATTTATCGTAGACTACCGAGAACACAGCGTTGGGTCATAATCGTAAATATTGCTATTTTATTTAATAAAAACTTAAAAAAAAATACATGGATCCATGGTTTTATAAAAAATAAAATACTTGTCTTTAACATAAAAATGAGCAACATTTAAATAAAACAAACTTTAAAATAAATAAATAAATAATTTGGCCCGCTTGATCTTGCTCGACTATATGGTCCCCAACGAATACATCACGAAGCTCTTAGGTCCCACTCGCCACCGGCCTTTCTATCCTTAATTTCCTGAAATAACAACATCATAAGGAGTGAGCTTCTAAGCCCAGTAAGAAAAATACAAACAATGGTTAGTCATATAATCAAACATAACATATATTCACCAAAGTCATACAAACACAAACATCTAGATCATATCATATCTTAAGTCATAATTCTAAATCATAAATCTAAGACATAGATCACAGGTCATACTCTAAGTCATAAGTCATAGGTCATAGGTCATAGATCATAAATCATATGTCATAAATCATAACTATAGGTCATATATCATAATCATAACTAAAAATAACAAGTCAGATATAATAAAAATATAAGTGCTTATACAGGGGTGGCAATTAAGCCCCGAACAAAAGTTTGTCATACACCGGACATAGGTCCGTCATAAAGTTTTGGCAACCGAACCTATCGGACATAAGTCCGTCATACATTATTGACACCTTAGGTCCAAACACACTTACTCCTTTATTGTACCTGAAATGTTAGGTCATACAAAACATAAGCTAGGTCATAAACAAAACTACCTGATTTTCCTTACTAAATTTAGGATATTGGAGACAAGTGCGGGATCGGAAACTCTAGAAACCAAATATTAAAAAAAAACATAAGTTCCCTAGAGAAAAGAAGATGAAGAGAAGTTCTAAACCAACGGAATAAAGACTTACCAAAAACCTTAAGTTTCAAAGAAATCGAGCACCTAACCAAACGTCATTATAACAAGTTAGGATTGAACTAAAAGAAAAGAATAAGAAGAATGGAAATGGACTAAACCTGAAGATTAAAAGTACCTTAGATAGCTTAGAGCTTTGATCTATACCTCAAACACTGAATCACACTATAGCTTACTTCTCAAGTGTTTAAAAGCTTAGATTTGAAAGCTTTAACCCTAAAATCCTAGTGTTTCTCTCTAGAACGAAAATAATAACTTGGAGGCTCTGAAAAATGTTTGAAAGATGATGAAAATGGCTGAGTGAAATGTGTTATTTAACAAGTCCAAGCTGGTGAGGGCTGTTTCTAGCTTCTGATTCCACAGAATTTCAAAAATGGCCACTAGAGCCGATATATTGCCCCTATAGGCGATATATTGCCTGTACTATATTCCCGAGGGTCTGAGGTTTCGTTCATGCAAAGTCGACGTACTTTTCCGTAAAAGCATAAGCAATATATTGACCTTTATAGCTGTGATATATCGGCTTATGCTGATGTACTAAACCACGTTTTTGCACATTTTCAACACACTTAAAGTTTTTTAAACCACTTTGACTGTGTAATACGAGATCCTAGCATCTGAGGGAAGATTCTAGACTTCCTAGACTTATTATTGATTATTTTGCTCATCTAAAACCTTAATTCTTTAATAAACATACATGTGACAAATGTCACATTTTTAATTATTCTATCTAAACGTTAGGTCATAATAAATAATATTTCTAGGACCATCTACATTAATCAAACCTTATGATAAAATTAATATTTCTAAGCTATAGGCTAAACTTATAAAATCCATAACAAGCTTTACGAGTTTTCTGACTAATTCCCGATGTTGACCCTAGATTTGGGCAACTGACACGAAATCAAAATACGCTTGACGTGTATGAATGCGTTGAAAAGAATGTGATGACGAAAATAATAAGAACACGATATTTTATAGTGGTTCGGCCCCAGGATCTGGTAATGACCTACGTCCACTTAGATTGTTATTAGATTGAGATTCAAAGGAGTGATCAAAGAACTAGGGTTCAATGAGTTTCACTAACCTCTGATGAAAAATACAAGTATTCTAGTGTCTTTTTCTCTAATCTCAAAGCTCAAGATACAAAAAATCAAATTTGGATCGGATCCCTTTCTCTGAGCCCTTCTTTTCTATTTATAAGCTCAGAGAAAGTTTACATTAATTGTTACAGATATCATTTCCTAAACAATCGGATATTCAGGAAATCATGGGAGAAAATCTCGGATTCTATCATAACTGCTTAAGATCTTTTCCGCATATAATGTGCGTACGACCAGGCTGGTCATATGAAGAAACCGATCGTATGATACGGGATGCTTTCCTGGTCGATAGTCGAACACAAATTCTTCCAGGTGTCAGCCACGTGTAATTAATGCTTGCCATGTCATTCACTTCTGATTTTTGGGATAACATTTGCCCCCCAAGTTTGTTTGTTGCGACCAACAATGAAGAAACTTAAGGGAACAACCGTTCATATCCCCACGATGTTTGTCAGAACTCTCGTGTGTTCTTGGAAACCGTGACATAATTATGTCTAATCAAGCCTTTTCAGTTTCCAAAAACGCAATTTTGACGGCTTGTCCACTTCCCAACGTTTCGAAAGTGGGAAGTGATGATTACCGTCTTTTGGCTGTCCCTTCGCTCCTTATAAGTAGGTTTTTCTTCTCTTTCAAGAAATTTTTACCCATCAACTTTGCTAAAATCTTCAAGAACTCGCACCAGTGTTCAGAGCTTCGAAAACTAGTCCGACGTCGTGTCGCAGGTCTTCCGATTCAAGTTTTCATCTTTCTCCGAATCCTCATTTTACCCAGGTAAGAATTTTGTTTCTTTAAGCTCTGTATTACGCCATGCATGCCGTTTTTCTACTCTGATATGTCTGCGTTCTTGAATAGGGTTTTTGGTATAAACCGCCTAATATTATGTAGAAGTGCGTCTTTATACCTTGTATGGGTTAGATCAATACTTTGATAGATAGAGTTTCTGATTTGGGACGTTAGGTTGTCGAAAGATTCAACCTTTAAGCTAGACGAAAAAAACCGAAATTTTTTCCCGCCCTTTAGGAGTTGAAAAAAGTTCTTTTTAGAAAACGTTCTTCTTTCCTTTTTTTTTTTCCCACGTTGAAGTTAGCGTAGGATTAGGATGTTGCTGGCTATTTAGGCATAAGCAACGTTATCCCAGCTTCTCCACACTACTTCGTGGATTGTGTCTTATCTCCTCCATTGTCTGTTTGCAGTTCATATGCAAGACCCTTGGGGGGGAGAGAGACCTATCGAAGACAAACTCTTAGCCCAACTGCTCGAAGGCGAAGAGAACCCATCCACGTTGATTCCAGAAATCCCATTTTCACGTTCTAACCCAAATCCTCCACCAGCTCCTACCCAGAAAATGGCCAGAACAAAAACCAAGGCCAGAAAAAGACGCAACCCTTCTCAAAGTCAGCCTCCTGCTGACGCCCCCTCGACCAGTGGTCGAGGGGAATTCCCTCCTGAGACCGAAGTTCAGGCACGTGCCCGTCCTCGTCATGCCAACCAGCCGGATGTCGAGTGGCACGTGGTATCTCCGAGCACAGTGACCATTCGTATGGTCTCCAATTATTTAAATAAGTATAATCTGACAGGGGTGACCCTAGTCAGACCTACCATCGACCAGCGAGCCAACCTGCCAGGGGGGGCTTATAGCGCCTGGTTGAGATACCACATTGAGGCGGGTGCCACCTTGCCTCTGCATTCGTTTTTCCAAGGGGTGGTTAATTACTTCGGGGTGGCCCCTTTTTAGATTACCCCAAACGGATATAGGATGCTGACCGGGCTCTATATCCTATACAAACTCAAGAAATGGCCATCCCCCTCCCCTCATGAGGTCAATTATCTATTTGACCTCAAGTCTAACCCCAACCAAGACGGTACGGGATTCTTCCATTTTTGCCATCAGGAGACCGGACGCACCTTCCTGTCCGAGACCACCCATATCTCCAATGCGGGGAAGTATCATCTGGAGTACTTTCTCACACCTGACATTGCTGCGGACAACCTGGCATTCACCCGAGGAGGTAAGGGGCTTAACGAGCCTTAAACCAATAGTTCTCGCCCTTTAAATTTTTCTTGTCATAATACTCTATTGTTCCATTGTATTCCAGGTCCATGGTTGCGTCCGACCCCCACTCCAGGAATGGAGTCGAGGGCAGCACTCTTAGCCAGTATGTCCAATGCTGCTAAGAGCTTGAAAAATTTGATTACTGAGGCTAACCTTAGGTTGGCTGGCCTTAAGGGTTCCCCACCTGCGACCAGCGAACCTGCGGCGGGTGGTGTCCATGCTGGGGGACGTGAGCAGGGTCCCGAGCAGCAACCTCAGTCACCCCCTTCTAGGAGGAGGCCAACTGGGGCTACAATCAGGGAACCTGCTGCTCCCCACCGAGCAGCAAAATCGTCGGTCCCCAAGGGCAAGGGGAAACAAAAGGCTGCTGATCCTGCCGAACATTCTGACGACTCGTCGAATGCATACGGTACACCATTCTCGTTTTTAAATAACTTGCCAATTCCCATCCACCTATTTGATGGGGACGAAAACTTTAGAAACGCTCCTTCTTTAAATTCAGATTTCTTCCAGGAACTAGGTAGTTCAGTAGATAATGTTATGACCAGTAGGTGTAGCTCGGGTATCCTACTTTTGCAACTCTTATACTCTAACCTCTGTTCCTCTGCGACCCTTTAATCTCATTGTTTGAAATGTTATTCTTTGTGCAGGCATGGATTCCGGGGACTTCTTTGCACACTACCAAGCTGCTGCCGAAGCTTCTGTCCTGAAGAAGGACAGTAAAAGGGCTCGAGGGGAAAGTAGCAAGACCCCCTCGAAGAAGGCTCGAACAGAAGATGCTCCTACCGACGCTCCCTCCAAGGAGAACTTAACACATCCGCCTGCCCCCGAGCAGCAGACTCCCACTCCTGCCGATCCTCGGTCCTCCTCGAAGGCCGTAGACAAAGAGACCACGGACCATTTGTCCGAAGGCTCCCTGCCCAGCCACATAGTTGGCATGGCCAGGGAGAGAATATATCGGCTCTCCAAGCATAAGCGCTCCCAGGTTGCCATCAATGATACTGCCACAATGGATATCAACGAAATCATTAACAGAGGGTTGAACGAGATAGCCAGTGTAAGTCGTCGTTTGCTGCTTTGTCATTTATGCTAAACTTCCTTTCTTAACCCATTTCTTCCTTTCTTAACCCATTTTTTCTTCAGGGGATTTTGTCCTTGACTGCTAGCTGGCGCCGAGCTGGGGCAATGGTCTCTCGAGAGAAGAACTTTGACTCCAGGCTTGCCCAGGCTAAGCAAGTGCTTGAGGATGAGAAGACCAAGCTGCTCGAGGAAAACAACAAGTTGCTTGAGGAGAACAAAGAGTTGGCTAAGCTGAACGAGCAGCTATGCGAGGACCAATCCACTCTTACCCGAGAGCTTTAGGAGAGTGAAGAGGCCCGAAATAAAGCCCTCGAGGAGCCGAAAAAATGGAAGGAGAGTGTTGTCCTCAATACCCAAGAGTGTAAGCAGTACAGTCTTTATCTGACCGCCAGCAGAAATGAGGCGACGAGGCTCGGGGAGCGGGTACAGGAACTCGAGGGGCGCATTAAAGAGCTTGAGGAGGATGGGGCCAGAAATCTGGAGAAGTATAAGGAAGCCACCTTCCTAAGCTTTTATGATTTTTGGAAACACAACCGGGGGGCTAGAATCGACTACCTAGCCGAGAATTTGCAACGGTCGCTAATGGCGCAATGCATTGCTCGGTTGGAGGCAAAAGAGAAGGCTAAGGCCAAGACCCCTGCTGCTGGTGCTAAGGTTGATCCTCCAGCTGACAAGAATGCTTCTGCTCCAAAAGACCCTCCTGCTCCAAAATAACTTTATTTTTTTGTTTTTATCTTTCACGGTTTTTTGCGGCCCACGGGCCTACTTGTAAAGACAATTTCATTCTATTGCTGCATGGGCAGCTTATGTTTGAACAATTACATCCAAGAAGTACTGCTCGAGGTGTAAAGGTTTTTCCTTTTAGTTTCATATTTACATCCGAGCACTAATGCTCGCGGTGTAAACGATTGCCTTAATGATATTATAATATTTATATTATAATACATGTTCGCATGACCGAACTTAGCATAGTACTTTGGTTTGATTTAACAAAATCATAAATTTTGAAAAATACTCTAAGTACCGTAGCATGCTTTCACTTATTTTGTTCATGTGTTTACATACCTCGTGGTATGCTTTGCTATCGATGTACCTTATATGCCCCCCAAGTGATCGAGGAGCTTTAGGTCCTTGGTCACTTGCCTTGACCACGACCTGCTCGAACATTATTGCTCGGTATTAAATTCAACACTTGTAATACAGCAAAACAACACACGTAATGAACAAATACTTGTAAAAATAAATTCACAAAAGTTGGCAAGAATGACTGGCTGCGCACAGTCCCTTATAATCTCGTATTAAAATGGACTAAACATGTATGTACGAGTGATCGTAAAAAGATCTTACACTTATAAGGATTAGCCATACAACGTGGCTAACCTTTTTCGAAACTTGTAAAAGTAAAAATTAATACAAGCCAGTCCTTTAAAAAGGATTGTTCATTGGTAATACTTGCACAGGTGTTCTCCATTCCAGTAGCGTGGAACGAGATCTCCATTCAAGCGTGCAAGTTTGTAGGTGCCCGGGTGAAGGACTTCTTCGATCTGGTACGGTCCTTCCCAGTTTGATCCGAGTACTCCAGCAGTGGGGTCGCAGGTATTCAAGAAAACTCATCGTAGCACTAGCTCTCCGACGTTGAATTTTCTTTCTTTTACTATTGAATTAAAGTATCGGGCGACATTTTGCTGGTATGCAGCCACTCGGAGTTGGGCTCTTTCTCGTATTTCATCAATTGAGTCTAGGGACTCCATCATCAGTTGGCTGTTTTGATCCTGGTCGTATGTAATTCGTCGATGCGAGGGCGGATCTAATTCGACTGGAAACATGGCTTCATATCCGTATGCTAAAGAAAACGGAGTATGACCTGTCGCTGTTCGGTGTGATGTTCTATACGACCAGAGGACTTCAGGCAGCTACTCCGGCCATGCTCCTTTAGCATCTTCAAGCCTTTTCTTCAGGGTATCTTTAAGAGTTTTATTCACGGCCTCTACTTGCCCGTTCGCTTGTGGATGCGCAACTGAAGAAAAGCTTTTGATAATCCCGTGCCTTTCGCAGAAATCTGTAAATAGATCACTGTCAAACTGGGTTCCGTTGTCTGAGACAATCTTTCGAGGTAAACCATATTGGCAAATTATGTTCTTGATGACGAAGTCAAGAGCTTTCTTGGTCGTTATGGTAGCGAGTGGTTCAGCTTCGGCCCATTTGGTGAAATAGTCGACTGCTACAATTGCATACTTTACTCCACCTTTTCATGTTGGCAATGAGCCAATCAGATCTATGCCCCATACAGCGAAAAGGCCATGGACTCTGCATCTGTTTCAATTCGTTTGGAGCTGCGCGTAGAATTTTGGAGAATCTTTGACACTTATCGCACTTCCGTACGTACTCCGCAAAGTCTTCATTCATAGTTGGCCAGAAATAGCCCTGCCTTAAGATCTTCTTCGCCAAACTTTGCCGCCCAGCATGATCTCCACAGAAGCCCTCATGTACCTCCTTCATCAGTTCCTTAGCTTTCTCAGGCGTGACACACCTGAGCAGTGGCATGGAATAACCCCTTCGGTACAAAATACCATCGACCAGTATATATCTCGCGGCTTGCCTTTGAAAAGTTCTGGCTTTGTTTCTATCTGTTGGTAGGGCCCCGCTGGTAAGATACTCCAAGTATGGTGCCATCTAGGTATCTCCCATCCGGATTTCCATACTAGTCACTTCTGCTCGGATGCTTGGCTCACTCAATCTTTCTACTGGCACGATGTTCAGAGTGTCAGCATCTTTTGCGCTTGCAAGTTTGGCTAAGGCGTCTGCATTTGAATTCAGGTCTCGAGGTATCTGCTGGAGGGTATATTTCTGGAACTGTGCTAATAGATCTCGAGTTTTATTTAAGTAGGCTCCCATTTTTAGACCCTGCGCTTGATATTCCCCTAGAACTTGATTCACCACCAGTTATGAATCATTGTAAATATCGAGCACCTTTATATTCATGTCTTTCGCCAATCTCAATCCTGCGAGGAGGGCCTCGTATTTCGCTTCATTGTTCGAGGCTACAAAGTCAAACTTGATGGCACAATGAAATCAATGCCCTTCCGGCGTTATCAATATCACCCCTGCCCCTGCATGGGATTCATTTGACGATCCATCTGTAAACAACTTCCACGAGGGAGATTCATCATGAGGCTCAGTGTAATGACCCACTAATCTAGACTAATTGGACCATTATCGAAACTATACATAAAACTTACATTTTTACGAAAATACCATAATTTATTGAGTAACTTGCAAAATAAGAGTTATTTACAAATAAACAGAATACTAAGAAGGATTTTGGGATCCCATTGTCTTTAAAACAAAACAAGATTTAAAATAAAAGACATTTCATAATAATGCGGAAAATACACATAAAAACCATAAAAACATAAAAGGAGACTATATCCTCGAATCGAATAACGCTCGGCCCCTTGACTCCATTCATCATCGATACACATCCTCCAAGCGTCACGAATCTTACCGCCTCTAAGCTTATTTTCCTGCACATAAACAGAAAGGAGTGAGCCTAATGCCCAGCAAGGAAAAACCTAACACATAGTCATATACACAATTTCATAAGAAAACATAAAGACTTAACATAATACATATAACATACACTTATTATAATGGCCATTATTACTTGGGGTCCCATAGACTAAACAAGCATATGCCCATGGGGTTAATGGGGTCCTACTAGCTAAGTAGGTCATATGCCCATAACCCATTTGGGGTCTTGTTAGTCATATGGGTCATATGCCCAAGCCTACATACACATATACATATCATAACACTTTTAATAACATAAACATATAGATAACATAAGCACATAACATATTAATTCTAGCCTATTTTCCTTACCAAAGTTACCGGGATAAAATGGACTGAGTTAGGACTTTTGGAACACTCCTAAAACCACAATGAACAAGGGTGAGTCTAAAGAAAGGAGATGAAATGAAAGAGAATAGGAAGACTAAACCATTAAACGAAAATATGCTTACCACCACTTAAGTGCTTAAGAACTTGGATTCCCTAACCAAAAATAAGAATAAGGTTAGGGGACTGAGTAGAAGGTTTTGAGAAAAGAAATAACATAGAATACAGAAAGGACTAGAGTTTTGGGTTTACCTCAAAGATTGCAAGATCAATCTAACATCCACCGAAATACTATAGCACTCACTTACTTCCCAAGTGTTTGATAAGCTTATGATGTTTAAGCTTATAGTTTTTCCCCAAACCAAGTGTTTACACTCTCTCACTCACTTAACACTAGCAGCCTCTGAACTTAGAGCAAATGGTGAATAATGGCTGGGTACTAGGTCCTATTTATAGAGTTTGGGAATGAAAATATCTTGATTTTACTTGAATAAAAATAATGGCTTTTTAGGTGAAAATCATTTGAATAATCGTTCAGCAGAGGCTGAAGACTCGTTCAGAAGATGCTGGACTGTTGAAGGAGTTTGAATGGCTGAAGGGAAAAGAATTAAAATGTATTTGAATTCATGCTGGTGGAGGCGATATATCGCCCCCTATAGGCGATATATCGCCTGGACCTTTGTTCCCGAGGCGACCGTGCATCGATTCGTGTTTTCCGTATCTACGTGCTGCGACATATCGCCCCCTATAGCTGCGATATATCGGCATACGCTGAATATTTAAACACGAATTTACACATTTTTAGCTGAGTTTGAATGGAGTAAACAGCCTTGACTAAGCCCTCAACGTGCTCAAGCTGCTGACTGACCCTATACATTCAAACTTTTACCCTTATTTAATTTAATCCTAAAAAATACTTAATCCTTAATTACCATTCAAAACATGTGCTTAAAATCCTATTGGTTGATGTCTAAACCTTATAATATAATAATATAATCCTTAATATCAGACACATTAATCAAACCTTAGGTTATACTTAATATTCTTAAACTATAGGTTAAACTTAGAAAATCTATAAGTACTACTATGAGTGTCCAAATAACTCCCGGTCTGAACCAAAAATCCAAAGTAACAATGATAACAGTAAACATACTATAATACTACTAAACAATTAGCTAAGTAAAGTTCTTGGACTCTACACTCAGGTGCATTAGGTTTTTTGCATTGCTCGTCATCTGGGAGTTCGGTGAATTCCGCAATGAGATCAGCCAAGACTTGTCCTTTTACTGCTGCTCGCGGTGAATATGTGATATCGAACTGCCCTAGTTCGACTGCCCATTTTAACAGACGCCCTGCCGCTTCTGGCTTCAGGAGGACTTGTCGGAGGGACTGGTCGGTCAAAACTATGATTGAATGGGCTTGGAAGTAAGGACGTAATTTCCTAGAGGCCAAGATTAAGCAATATGCTAACCTTTCGATGGGCGGATACCTCTGTTCTGCTCCGATTAGCCTTTTGCTTACATAGTAAACTGCTTTTTGTACGCCTTCTTCCTCTCGTACTAATACCGCACTCGCAGCAACTTCAGTGATCGCCAGGTAAACAAACAAAGTTTCTCTTTCTATTGGCTTCAATAGAACGGGAGGTTATGCCATATGGGTTTTTAAAGCCTGGAAGGCTCGCTCGCAGTCTTCCTTCCATTCAAATTTCTTATTGCCCCTAAGTAGATTAAAGAAAGGGACACATTTGTCTGTTGATTACGAAATAAATCTACTTAGGGCTGCAATCCTCCCGGTTAAACTTTGTACATCCTTGATCTTTTCAGGCGACTTCATATCGATCAGGGCTTTTATCTTGTCGGGTTTGGCCTCGATTCCTCTTGAATTAACAATAAACCCCAAAAACTTCCCTGATCCGACTCTGAAGGAACACTTAAGAGGATTTAGTTTCATTTGGTACTTGTTCAATACGTCGAAACATTCCTGTAAGTCCTTCACGTGTCCTTCTGCCTTTTTAGACTTTACCAGCATGTCATCCACGTATACCTCCATGTTTACTCCGATAAACTCCTTAAACATATGGTTAACTAACCACTGGTAAGTCGCACCTACGTTTTTCAGTCCGAAGGGCATTACTTTATAACAGTATAAGCTCGTATCGGTCTAAAGCTGGTGTGATCCTCATTAGGGGGATGCATGCTAATCTGGTTGTAGCCTGAATATGCATCCATGAATGAGAGGATCTCGTGTCCTGCAGTAGCATCGACCAACTGGTCGATTCTGGGGAGTGGGAAGCAGTCCTTTGGTCAGGCATTATTGAGGTCTGTAAAGTCCACACAGGTTCGCCATTTGCCATTAGGCTTGGGAACCAGCACTGGATTGGAGACCCACGATGGATAAAATGCCACCCTGATGAACCCATTCTCCTTCAACCTTTCAACTTCTTCTTTTAAGGCTCTCGATCGATCCTTATCGAGCAGCCTTCTTTTCTGTTGCACGGGTGGAAAAATCTTGTCTATGTTCAGGACATGGCTGATAACTGCAGGGTCTATCCCAGCCATGTCTTTGTGCGACCTGGCAAAAACTTTCTGGTTCTTCCGCAAAAATTCCACCAGTGTATGCTTCGTGGTTGGTTCTAGGTTTTTCCCGACCTTTACGACTCTAGTCGGGTCTTTTTCGTCGAGTTGGACCTCTTCCAGGTCCTCGACGGGTACAACGTTTTCTTCAAAATCCCCAAAGCGAGGATCTAGATCTCTATCCTCACTTTGGGCAACACCCTATTTGGTGACTTCATCACCGGATTGGGCTTGCGTATCTATTGCCATCTGCAACCTATCCGAGGTAGTGTTCTTTGACGTTCCCTTTTTCGCCTTCGCGACTGAGGCATTGTAACACTTTCTGGCCTCCCTCTTGTTTCTCAATACGCATCCTACTCCTGCGTCTGTCGGGAATTTCATGGCCAAGTGCCACATGGAGGTGATGGCCCATAGATCAACCAGTATGGGCCTCCCAATGACGACATTATACGCCGAAGGACAATCGACTACTATAAAAGTAGCGAGTAATGTCCTGGTAGCAGGCGCTGTACCTGTCGTCACTGGTAGTTTGATTGATCCTGCATGGGCGAGTCCCTCACCAGAGAAGCCGTATATCGTCTGGTTGCAAGGCTCCAGGTCCTTGACGGACAACTTCATGCGTTCCAGTGAAGACTTATACAGGATATTCACCGAACTTCCTGTATCGACTAGCACTCTCTTCACCATCATGTTGGCCATTTGGATTTCCACGACCAGCGGATCGGAATGTGGGAACCGGACATGTTGGGCATCGCTATCAGAGAAGGTTATCTCACCTTCCTCTAATCGAGCCTTTTTTGGCGTGCGGTCCTCCACAGTCATCATCTCGATGTCCTGGTCGTGGCGCAGAGTCCGAGCGTATCGTTCTCTGGCCTTTCTGCTGTTTCCCGTGAGGTGCGGGCCTCCATAGATGGTTAACAATGTGCCAATCACGGGGGCAGGCTGCAAAGGTGGCGAGCGTTGGCGCGTGGGCGCTTGCTCGTTGCCACCTGGAGCTTCTCGTTAGGAATTTCCCGAGGCCCGTACATATCTTCTCAAGTGTCTTTGTTTAATAAGGAACTCGATCTCATCTTTCAGCTGGTTGCATTCGTTGGTATCATGTCCGTAGTCGTTATGATAACGACAGAACTTGGAAGTGTCTCTTTTCGAAATATCTTTTCGAATGGGGGCAGGCTTCTTATAGGGCACATTAGAACTCGTGGCCTGATAAACCTCTCCCCGAGACTCAACAAGGGCAGTATAGTTAGTGAACCGAGGTTCATAACGATTACCTTTGGCTCGTTTATTGTCAGAGGTGGAAGACTCATTGTGTGGCCATTTTCCACCATTCTTGCCATTGTCGTTGCCGTTCCCGTTGCCTTTGCCGTTTCCGTTATGGTTAGACCCATTGGCGGCTTTGGCGGGCTCGGCAGCCTTCTTACCCTTGCCTGAAGGCTTTCCATCGTCGGCAATGGCATCTTCGAGCTTGATGTAACGATCAGCCCGGTCCAAGAATTCCTGGGTAGTTCTAACCCCTTCCTTTCAGAGGCTTTTCCAGAGGGGGGAGCGACGCCTAACCCCTGCGGTCATGGCCATCATTTTGCCTTCATCCCCCACCATTTTTGCTCCAGCGGCTGCTCGCATAAAGCGCTGGATGTAATCCTTAAGCGATTCTCCATCCTGCTGGCGAATTTCAACCAACTGGTTTGCCTCGGTCGGATGCACACGAACTGCGTAGAACTGTCCGTAAAACTCCCTTACGAACATTTCCCAGGAAACTATGCTTGCAGGAGGGAACTTGAAAAACCACTCCTGTACGGCATCAGAAAGTGTTGCAGGAAAGATCCTGCACCGAGCATCTTCGGACACTTTCTGAATGTCCATTTGTATCTCGAACTTATTGACGTGAGATACCGGGTCACTGTACCCATAAAAGTTAGGAAGCGTAGGCATTTTAAACTTGCTAGGAGTCTCTGCCATAGCTATTCTTTGGACGAAAGGAGTGCCTTTCCTCCTGTCGTGGTCGATGCAAGATGTTCTTCCCCCGACCAGCTGTTGCACTGCCTGGTTAAGGGCATTTATCTGGGCCTGCACCGTGAGAGGAATCGCTGTGACCTCCGTTGCTGGGGGGATGTTCTCGCCATGTCGCTCACGGCGATCATTGAGCACATCTCTCAAATCCTTGTCTCTTCTCCGTTGCTCGCTAGCTCCGAGCCGATTGAAGACGTTATTTTTCCTGGGCTGCCCCCCAGCGTCCCGTCTGTTGGGTTGGTCATCCTGAGGTGGCTGACTCCTGCCCCCACCTCTTTCTTCATTCCTCTGATCGGAGTTTCCTCTGCCGGAATCGGCTTCATCATAACCATTGCCATCTCTGAATCGTGACTGGCCATGACGGGATTGACTGTTCCCTCGATTTCTGTCCCTGGCTGAAACGTCCTGAGCGTTAGAGGATGGCCTGCGTTGGTCGTTGGGTCCCCGTGCATTATCATTCCGTTGGGGACCAGAGACTGCAGAGCCTAACTCTGAGTTCCTCCTGTTATCAGGAGGATGCTGTCCTCTGTTCGGAAGGTTCGGCTCGTCACCCCTATGGCGTCTAGGATTGCGAGGTTGATGCCTGGTCCTATTCTGCCTCTCATACGGGGGATTACCGTGATCAGCTTGGGATGGAGGCTGTGCCTCAGGGTCCTGCGGGACATCGTCATGGGGCACCTAAGGCTGTTCGGGCCTTTGGGGACTCAAGGGTTGGATAGGCGGACTAGGATTGGGACCCCTGTGGGGTGGCCCATTTGTGGGTTGATCAGGGTGTGTAACAGGTGCAGCCTGATTCCTAGCCAATTGCAAGGCTGCCTCTAGGGCTGCCATGGCTTCGCTTTGGCGACGGTCCATCTCCGCCTGCCTTTCGCTTAACTCCGCGTGCTGCCGTTCAATCTCTTGCTGCTGCCGCGCCATGATTTCGGCAGCACTTTCTTGACTGGCCCTCAGATTGGCCAGCTCTTCATGCAACGCCCCCAGAGTACTCTTCAGCGTCGCGTCATCCATTTCTTCCTCCTCAAAGTCTAAATGTGGCTCATCCTCAGCCACGCTTGCAGGAGGAGGAGGAGGCAGGTTTGTGGTGCAGCGGCGGCCGCTTGTCCAGTTTTCCTTGTAGCTTTCGCCATTGGTTTTCTCAACGGTGATAAACCAAGCTCTCAACGAAAGCACCAGAATGTTGACCCTAGATTTTGGCAATTGACACGGAGTCAAAATACGCTTGACGTGTATGAATGCGTTGAAAAGAACGTGATGACGAAAATAATAAGAACACGATATTTTATAGTGGTTCGGCCCCAAGATCTGGTAATGACCTACGTCCACTTAGATTGTTATTAGATTGAGATTCAAAGGAGTGATCAAAGAACTAGGGTTCAATGAGTTTCACTAACCTCTGATGAAAAATACAAGTATTCTAATGTCTTTTTCTCTAATCTCAAAGCTCAAGATACAAAAAATCAAATTTGGATCGGATCCCTTTCCCTGAGCCCTTCTTTTCTATTTATAAGCTCAGAGAAAGTTTACATTAATTGTTACAGATATTATTTCCTAAACAATTGGATATTCAGGAAATCATGGGAGAAAATCTCGGATTCTATCATAACTGCTTAAGATCTTTTCCGCGTATAATGTGCGTACGACCAGGCTGATCGTATGAAGAAACCGATCGTATGATACGGGATGCTTTCCTGGTCGATAGTCGAATACAAATTCTTCCAGGTGTCAGCCACGTGTAATTAATGCTTGCCATGTCATTCACTTCTGATTTTTGGGATAACACCCGACTTTAACCAATATCCACGAAAACTAAAATACTACAGTGTAAGCTACTACTATCTAACTAAGTAAAATGCTGAGGCACTGCAGATAATATTGATAGTTCAGGGGGAAATTTTAACAGACTGTATATTTTAGGGGGCATAATCTGGTAGTGTAAAAAATTCAAGGGACAAAAATGTTATTTATTCTTTTTAAAAATATAATGTTATACATATGCTGTTAAAACTGGTGTAAATTCTATAGAGCAAAAGAAAAAAAACTAGTATAAATTCTAAAAAGAACTATATATTTATTTTAGCCTAAATTTTGTATATTTTAAAGGTAATAGTTAAGATTATATAATTTTATTAGAATTTAAAAATTATAGATTTCTTAAATTCAATTTTACTTCTGCCTTTTCAAATAAAGAATTGCTAAGAGAATTACTATTAGTGACCAACATCACAAGAATGTGGCATACTGATATTGGTGCAATCTAATATCGGGTCCCATACATTTGAATTTAATAAGTATTATGAGTTATCACTAACCAACTCTAAGGTGTCATCTTGTGTGGTATTGGACATCTTAAAGTGTCAAATAACAATACTCTTTCAAATAATGGCTAAATGTTGAAGTGAGTATTAATAATTTATTAATAAATATGACCATAAGGTAGAAGAAGTTAAAGCAAATACATTTAAATATATATTATAAATAGAATAAAAACATATATCCTTGGATTAAGAGATCTTAATTTATTTTTTCATGCCACTTTTAAATAATATATATAACTTTTTCTAACTTTCAATAACAACAACCCTGGCCCTTCCCTAAAAATAGTATAATAAGTTCAAATAAAAATAATAATATAAAAGAAAGTTTATTGAAGAATAATTTAAATATTTAAATAAAAGTATGCATACAATAATGTAACGCCCCAAACTCCAGGGACCGGTACGGTGTGCCTTGTAAACAGTGCTAAACTCGCTGATCAAGTCATTTGGCCAAAATCGCGTAATTAAATATGATTAGCGGTTTAGGGATTAAATTTTTTTGTTAAGATATAACGTTTCATTAGAACGTTTATTATATATGTTGGGATCCCAAAAATATAATGTAAAGGTTTATTACAACAAAATATTTACAACCAGTCAGTCTAAGCGATAAAACAGGGTTTAACCCTAGTTCCTCTTCAAACCTCGACCATGGTGGTCAAGCAGCTGCATATGTACACATCATCACCTAAGCTCTCAAACTCAAGGATGGTCCAGCTTTCTTTTGCCTTTACCTACACCACATAACACCCGTGAGCCGAAGCCCAGCAAGAAAACTCAATATGCTCAAGAACAGTCATATCATGACATCAAGCAGGCAAGTGAGTTCACGTAATGATGAATATACAACATCAACCGATGATCATAATAATCATCCCGGGCTTTTAGCCCCAAATAGAAGAGTGACAGTTGTAATAGTCACTAAGGTGGGTTCCGTTCCCAATAGCCATGTGACGATAGGGTCACCGGGGCTTTATAGATAAGTGATCCTTTCACTAGCTTAACCAAGATAGGTGTTTGATGAACTAGTCACCATAGAGTCACAATTGTGGGATTCCGCTCCCTAGCCACGTGACAAGCAGTCACCGAGGCCTTTGGTCCTGACTCTGAGTAACTAGCCTAGACTAGTCAAGCGCTTATAAGTTTCATCGATCTTAGGGTCGGTCCAGCATCAATGCTCCCAGAGTCATTCAACGTTGATATTTATTAGATCTAATCTTTTATCGGCCCTGTGTTCAGGACGCTTATGCCGTTTCTAACTCTTAGGTCAGTAATATGCGACCAGTGCCGTCCCTGACTAGTTAGTGCCATACACAAGTAAGCAATGTTACCAAACATATATCATATGTCAAATATTCGAATGTAGGGCATTCAACATGCTTACTTAACAATTTATAGCATAATTAGGATCATGCATAAACACAGAGGCTCAAGCTCTGAACAATCTCATATTCAATATTCATAACATGCCCTAATCACATGTTTCTCGTGCAACACATGCATCACATTTAATCACTTGACATGCCTCAAAAATTACCATGCATGTCACATTTAAACACCCAACATGCATCAAGAATAACCATGCATGTCATATATAATGGCTCGGAGGTTGCCCTCGGAGGTGCGGTGGCTGATTTCTGAATTCCAGGCTCCGTTCTGACTTTTGTGTGATCGGAATTACAATTTTATGGTGTCGAAAACCAAATAAAATTACATAAATCCTATGCCCTTTAATGGCTTACACAATGATCTAATCATAAACAAATCCTAACCCAAAAACACCATACAATTAACGATTCAACATTCACCACGCATTCAATCACATTAAGCCATCCATTCATAAATAAATGCATAAAATTAAACCCACACAGATTCAATACATATATATGTGAAGATGGCTCTGGTACTATTTGTTGGTTTTTATTTATCAAATCAGAGATTATGCGCAGCGGAACAACAATCAAATTGTCAGATTAATCCCATATGATTTCTAGATCTACTTCTTCACACTCATATATATATTGAATCAAGGACAAGAATAGAAAAATTACCTCAGGTCCTTTCTTGCTGCTATCTTTTCGTATGGCTGAATCCTTGAAATCTCACACCAAGATCTTCCAAAATGTTCTCAGTCACACAAAGAACGAGTGTGGACTCGCTATACAAATAATAGGCAATAACTATTTATCAGATGTTCTCAACACATGAGATCTGATAAAGTTTGGACCTAGGTTTTGTGAAGAACAATGACCTTTGTTTTTGTCACTGTTCTCTTTCTTTGAGAGAATCCTAGATATTTTTCTATCCCTGAAAACTTACCTTCTGTGAAAACTGATATCCCATATTTAATAATATCCAATATATTAAAATATTTGTTATTTTAAACAAATTCAAAATAACTGATCAGTTATCAGATTTTTGTTTAAATAATAATATTTTAATAATATTAAAATATCTCATTATTTATTTAATATTTAAATAACTAAAATTGTGGAATCAAGAGACTCAGTCCACCTCTTATGCGTGTAGCACAGTGCCTGTGCACTATGCCACACGTGTACCACATGCATGTGCAGGCATGTGATTTTTCCCAATTTTTTATTATTATTTAAATACCAAAAATCCCAAAAATAAATTAATTCAAAATTAATTATATTTCTGATAAATCAAATAATTAATTAATTCTTAATTAATTAATTACACATAATTAATCAATAATTATGTTTGATACATAGAAAAATATTTTACGTATCACATAAGTCATTTTTGCCCATTTTTGTATTTGCCTTTGATAGTGATTGTTTGAGCCATTTCGGAGACCATGGACCTATAACATTAAGCTCCAATAAATTGAAACTAAATAATTAAACTCTTTAATTATAATAGTTAATTTATTAATTCTGATATTACTCCACTATAAATTCAGAATTGCACTCTTTATGTTATAGATATACTTTTACAGAAATTTTTTTCTTAAGTCGTCCATTGATATAACCATCTTGCAATAGTTCAACCCTCTAATTAATTAGTTCATAAATTAGAATGGAAGAATTACCATTTAACCTTTCTAATTTACTTTTTATTCCTTAAGTACCATTAATTCACTAGTGAATAATTAATCTATAATCTAATTATAGATTTGAGCTCAAAATCATTCAATTCCAGAATTAACCCTTAAGGGAATTAATATACGATCCGTTAGGAAAGATTAGATTCCGTATTGTTGATACATGTTCCCAACCATCCATGATATTAAATCTCCAAAACAAAAGTCATTAGCCTCATTCTTTGAAGAGACCTTAACGAATGAATCAAAAGATTTAATAAACATGAACATGAGTTCATGAACACTCAGGATTTAGGTTGATCTATAAATGATCATCGGTTATGATATGAATTACAAGTCTTCATTGTTAAATGATTTTTTTTTGGATAAAGACTTTAATTCACATCGGTCCATGTCATATATAATCATATTATATAAAGCACCTTTACCGAGATGTCTTACCACATCAATAATCCGAATTTAGATTATTTGTATCATTATGATACTTAGTAAACCGTACTTACAACTCCAATTAAAGAATTCCATAACTTTAATTTGTTGTTGTTGACTATTTTTTTATTCATTCATGTGATCTTAATTCTCTCGTACTAATACAAGATCACATCCTCAATAATGAATATGGAATTTTTCTGATATTTACAAAATTATTCAAACAATAATTTAACAATCTAAATATAAAAATAATAATAAACTATTGTATTTATTTATTCATAGAAAATCAAATGTCTTTACATGCTTTTAGGACACACTCCTAACAATATATACATAGAGTGCAGTTTTCTTACCTTTGGTCCAAGCACAGATTACCAATAAACAAACCACAAGCATGATCTTTACTCCAAGCCTCTAGTGATAACCTAGTCACAACCATAAACGGTGATCTAATGAGTTCAAGTACTAAAACCAATCCCGGAACCAAGACTTAGCCTCTGAGACATCCAATCCCACTAAACCGGGTAGTAGGAATGATCCTGAGACCTAAGGTTTGAGTTCCCAAGCTTAAAACATCATTTCGGCCATAAATACCTTAAAGCGTCGCGGTCCCAAAACCCTGAGCCGCGACCTTCAGCCAAAACAAGAAAACCAGGGGCAAGCGCCGCGGTGCCCTACACTTGTCGCGACCCCTAGAGCTCCCAAAGCACTCCACCAGCTTCATCGAGCTTGAGCCGCGGTGCCCAAGAACAGGGCCGTGGCCCGACCTCGGACCAGCCATTTTTCTCCGTTTTCAACCTTTTAAAACCTCCCAAAAACATATCCAAACATCTCCAAACTCAAAAATCAAAGTTCCCAAACATCCCCATGATCCAAAACCCAAGTCTCCAATCACCCAAAAACTCATCAAAGCATAAAGTCCAATTCAAGCTTAAAAACTTTAAAAAACTTAAAACTTAAAATTTGAATTACCTCCGATTGAGTTGTTTCCAACTAAATCCTTCGGCTAATAAACTTCTAATCTTCCCTAGGATCGCTATGCCTCGATCCTCGCTTGAATTTGAGTCCTAGAACTCGAGTTACCTTCGAAAAATATGATAGGGAGATGAAAATGGAACTTTGAGGGAGAGAGAACGTACAGAACATTCTTTTTATTTCTTAAAAGGTTACTTCAAGCTTAAGTAGCCTCAAACAAATCCTAACGCTCGGGGTCCCGAAAACACTCCGCGGGGGCAAAGTAGTCAAAACCTCCATAATTTCCCCCTGATCTTACTAACTCCTAATTTATCACCAAATATTGATTCCCATTACCCAATAACCCGGTAATGCTCTAAATACCCCTTGACTCACTCCGAGTCAAGAATAAATCCCGTTGTGACTTTCCCACTAGCTTACCTCCTAGGATCGTTTTGTGCTGGGTAACCTTGGTGTTGACTGTGAATTTAGCCAACGACGTAAGAATGTCAACTACGACAAGCCTTCAAGAGAATAATAAACGACAACAGACAATTTTTATCAATGAAAGTAAATAACACGAGATTTTATAGTGGTTCAGCCCCGATAATCGGTAATAGCCTAATCCACTTAGAGATTTTATTACTGTATTCACACTCAAGATCAGATGAACCGTGTCAACTGAGTTTCTTCAGTGCAAAATATTCCAGAATACAAAAAAGGGTTCTCTCAGGGAAAAACACTTTCTCTCTCTAGAACACAGGTTCACTCTTAATTTTGCCAAAAGTCCTTTTACGATCCTCCCAACTCTCTATTTATAGACCTGGGATTCTCAACTGATATCCCCCTTAGATAGGGATATTTCACTATTTACCTTATATTTATATTACAAAATAAATGTTTAAAATACAACTGATCCCTAAATTCGAGTGAAGAGTGAGAGATTCCCGGATGCTTAGACCAATTCTCACTGAAGTTGTTTTGGGCAGTTTGACGTAGTCTCTCATGCATGTTGATTACTCTTCAAGCTTTTCGTGGGTCAAAGGTGGTATGTGCATGGCTCTCCTCGAACCAAAGGTCATGTACATTTGGCTTTCCTTGGACCAAGGTGGTCCGAGGATACTTACTTTGCTTCTTACCTAGGGCAAATTCGAGGTATACCCCTTCATTGTGTCCGATCGGACACAATGGTTGTCTTCTTTGGCTTAAGGTGGTTCAAACCACCCTCTTTGGCTCCTTCAGTCAAGGTCCGATCGGACCTTGTACTCTCCTCCTCGGACCAAGGTGGTCCGAGCCATCTCTTCATGACACCTCCTCGAACCAAGATGGTCCAAGGCACCCCCCATAGGCATCATGTCTGATCGGACACAATGCTCCTCTCCTCGGACCAAAATGGTCCGAGCTTCCTTTGTTCAACCAAGGTCCGATCGGACCTTGGACCTTTCTCCTCGGACCAAGGTGGTCCGAGCCACCTTTTACATATCATCTCCTTGGACCAAAATGGTCCAAGGTACCTCTCCTATGAGTATGTCCGATCGGACATAGTCTCCTTCTCCTCGGACCAAAATGGTCCGAGCCTCTTCTTTTCAACCAAAGCCCGATCGGACTTCAACATATTCTCCTTGGACCAACGGACCAAGGTGGTCCGAGGTATACTTTCCTCCTTCTCACCTTGTTCAAGCCCAAGTACACTCCTTCCACAACTTACCCGATCGACCATTATGTGGCTTTCCCCTTGAGTAAAACTTGAGCCTTGGTCATTCTCTTTGAACTCATTCAAGCCAAACTTAACAAGAGGTCCCCTAAGCTTAGGTCCGATCGGACCTATTGCTTTTATCCTTTGAACCAAAATCCAAACCTCCCCTTCAACTTCTTGGACTTGGCTTCAAATCAATTATTAGGGTCCTTAAACTAAGGTCTAAGCCAAGCAACCCTTAGACCAAATATTCTCTTCGGTCGGATGTATCTGGTTTGATTATCTGTCCAATTCCTTAACTGATGTATTGGGCCATTACTAAGCCAGATCACCCCACGAACTCATGCCATGTGCCAATTTTACTGCCACGTCATTCTTTTCAATTTTTTGGGATAACACTTGGCATAACCAAAGAATAATAAAGCATCACACACATATCACATATATGCCAATTATGCCTGAAATTGACAAAAATATAAAAATCACCCAATTACTCAGAAATGGGTTCACATGCATATTTAATACACCTAAACATGCATATTATCATTTAATAACACAATAAATCAATTATGGCCCTCCCGGCCCCCTAATCAAGGTCCTAAACTTTATTAGGAAATTTGAGGCATTACAAATAAGATGTTTGAATTTTGTCTTAAACGCTTTAATAAAAAAAAATGCGAGAAGCATGATTATGTTTTCTAATTATATATACATTTTGAAAACAAAACACCTTGACAATTGTCAATCCGAATGAGCCCCAACACATGAATCATGTCTTAGTAGATCATTTCTAATATTAAAGAAAGCATGCAATGTGATTTTATATTTATAAGGGTTTATACTATTTTATAATTTAAGTTTAAGCTAAAAATTATTATATAATTTTGTATATTAAAATTTTCACAATAGATATTATAATTGTCAAAAATCAGAAATAACCTTGGACTTAATTTTAATCAAATTTTTTAATAATTTTTTTAGTAAAATATAAAATTGACCTAAATTACATTAAAACTAAATAATATTATGTATTTAAATTTGAAAGTTTTTATTAATTTTTTATTTTTAAAGGTATTATGTTTTCTTGCTGTATTTAATGTCTGGGTGCAAGTCGCGGCCCGCCCCTAGCACCCAGACAGGGGGCTGTCTGTCTGGGAGGCGCGCCGCAACCCTTGGGGGCAAGTCGCGGCCCGCTTGTTTCTTTTTGGCCAAGCTTGGTTTTAAGAGCGGGTTTTCAAACATTAAGGCTCGAGATCGAATCTACTACCTGGTCTGGTAGAATTTGAGGTCTTGGGGGCTAGGACTTGGTCTAGGAACCTTTTATTACTCATTTTATTGATGAGATTTCATATTTGGTTATGATTAAGTTACCGCTAAGGGCCTAAGGTCAGGATCGTGCTCAATGGTCGTTCTTAAATTATTTTACGCTAAAGTCTGAGGTAAGAAAAATGCACCTATTATGTGACATACATGATTATTGATGAAACATGTTGAGTGCTCTTTATTTGGATATTTTTTGCATTGTAAATGCTT
This sequence comes from Humulus lupulus, assembly GCF_963169125.1. Classification (NCBI taxonomy): domain Eukaryota; kingdom Viridiplantae; phylum Streptophyta; class Magnoliopsida; order Rosales; family Cannabaceae; genus Humulus; species Humulus lupulus. The sequence goes on along the minus strand of NC_084802.1, from coordinate 6,467,635 downwards.
GGTTGCATTGTTTACTTGAGCAACGCACTGACTTATCAGTCGGAAACGACAATAGTGCTAAGTGCTAGTCGTGAAGCTCTGACTTATCAGTCAGGATCGCCAATAGTACTGAGCGTTGGCGTATGACATTGACTTATGAATCAAGAGCGACAGTAGCACACTGAGCGCTGGTCAATATGATTAGATCTAATCAACAGAGCATTATATGCTCGTCCGACCCTATGGTCGAAGAAAACTAAAACGCTTGGCTAGTCTATGGCTAGTTACTCAGAGCCAGGGATAAAAGGCCTAGAGTGTCTTGATGGTCACATGGCTTAGGGCACAGGACCCCAGGATGACTCCACCATCATCTATTCAGAGCACATGACCCCAGAATGAATTCACAGTCATCTATCCAAGGCACAAGACCCAGGATGACCCATAGTCATCTGATTAGGGCTGCGAGCCCCAGAATGATTTTATGATCATTTATTAATACTTGTATACATGCAGTAATATGTTTTCTTACTGAGCCTTGGCTCACAGGTGCTATGTGGTGCAGGTAAAAGGAAAAAAAAAACTTACTTAGCCTTGAGTGGAGAGCTTAGGTGGCGACGTGTACATATGCGGCCGCTTGACCATCATGACCAACGTGTTTCTCAGGGGAACTAGGGTTTAACCATATTTTTGCCTCTTAGGAGCGAGATTGTAACTTTTGAATTGTATTGACAATTTTGGATTGTAAACAACTTTGTAAACGCTATTATGAGAACCCATGTACAGTTTAACATTTTCAATAAAATATCCACTCCTTTTGACCAAAATTTTAACCATGGCCATTACAACACTTAGATGCACGTTTATGTTCTAAAGACTCGTTTAACGAGTTAAATACTATTTAAAGTACACAGTGTGACGGTCCTGACTATCTAAAGTTTTACACTTTCAAATAAGAGCTGAACCTTGAAGTGAGTATTAATAATTTATTAATAAATATGACCATTAGGTAGAAGAAGTCAAAGCAAACACATTTTAAAAATATATATATATTATATATTGAATAAAAATATATATCCTTGGATTAAGAGATCTTAATTTATTTTTTCATGTCACTTTTAAATAATATATATAACTTTTTCTAACTTTCATTAACAACCCCTTCCCTAAAAATAATATAATAAGTTCAAATAAAAATAATAATATAAAAGAAAGTTTATTGAAGAATAATTTAAATATTTAAATTAAAATATGCATTAAATAAGATGTTTGAATTTTGTCTTAAACGTTTTAATCAGTCTTTATACAATAAACACAATCATAAAAAAAAATAGGGTGAAGACACACTCACATATGTGCATGTTGTGAAAATATTTCTTACTACACAATCTTTCCAAAAAAATAAAATAAAAATTATTGTTTAATCATTATAAAAAATTGCGTGAAGCACGATTATCTTTTCTATTTATATATACATTTTGAAAACAAAACACCTTGACAATTGTCAATCCGATAGAGCACCAACACATGAATCATGTCTCAATAGATCATTTCTAATATTAAAGAAAGCATGCAATGTGATTTTATATTTATAAGGGTTTATACTATTTTATAATTTAAGTTTAAGCTTGATATTATTATATAATTTTGTATATTAAAATTTTCACAACAGATATTATAATTGTCAAAAATCAGAAATAACATTGGACTTAATTTTAATCAAATTTTTTGATAAATATTTTAGTAAAATATAAAATTGTCCTTTAATTACATTAAAACTAAATAATATTATGTATTTAAATTTGAAAGTTTTAATTATTTTTTTATTTTTAAAGGTATTTTGATATCTCGCTGTATTTAATTTAGTTAAATAATAGTATATTATAAATTTCATAAAAAAAAATCTTATCAATAAGTTGACTTGAATAAAGTGGTTATCTTTAGTACATTTTATTATTAATCACAAATCTGTTATAGAATTTTTAAAAACATAAATTTATATCATAAAATTGTATAAATCCTATTTTTATTTCCAATTTTTTTTTTTCATATTGAAAAATGAAAATGCCAAGAAGAAACAAAACAAAAAATATTATATTTACCACCATCTTCTATTATTAATAATAATATAATTATTATTTGTTTGTTTGCGTGAAAGGAGGACAAATATAGCAATGGTGGTTAATACTATAAATCAAATCATAGTCATTAAATATGTTTTTAGGTTATGTCATATGTGACATGTGACATGTGACATGTAATGTGAAGCGTGTTAGATGCGCGTACACCCACCTAGTGTATTTTAGTATAGAATATTGTTTATGGTAATTCTCTTATAGGAGTCTTTTACCTGGTATTTTTTATTTGGGAATAGTTTTTGGTGTGATATTTTCGTATGATTGTGTATATTGTAGCTATTTAGAGCATCTTGCAAATTTTTTAGAAAATTTCGAATAGTTTACAGCACTAAAAACTAAGTTCAAACATGTCGTTGCACGCATGACTAAATTTTTTTATACGCGTGAAAATCAACATGTTTGAATTTAATTTTCAGTACTGTAAATTATTTGGAATTTTCTGAAAATTTGCATAATGCTTTAAATAGTTGCAATATACATAGTCATAAAAAAAATCGCGCAAAAAATTATTCACGGGTCAAGAAACATTAAGAATCCTGCTAGTAGGGTTTATAATAAAATCACTGTAAAAAATTGTCTTTTATTTTCTCTTCTCAAAAAAATATTATATAAAAATTTGAATTAAAAAAAAACAAATAATAGTGTAAAAAATATCCATAGTTAGTACTATCATTACTCAAAAGCAAAACCCACGTATCCAAACAATCAATTATTAAGTGTAGAATATTCCAATTTTTATTTTAAAGTTTTGATATTTTGAACAAATTATTTTATTAGAAGCTTTTGGTATGAGGAAGATTTAGTTGTAATCTTTTTGTTAAGGTAGGTTTCACATTACTTTTTAGAATTTCTAGAACTTGTGAGTCATTATATATATATATATATATATATATTTTTAATGTTACGATCTAACATAATTATAAAAGTTTCCATATAATTATTCATACATGAAATTCTTATGTTACAGCCAAATATACTTATACAAATTTCCATGCAATTATATTATATTTCTTAATATTTTTATTGATAAGATGATTAAAAATCCTTGAGCCATTCTTATTTATTAAGAATATTTATATGAATTCATGTCTTAACTTATGTCACAATCAAACATAATTGTCCAAAACAAAATTTCATACCATTATAATATCATTCTTAATATTTTCATTAATCATACATGAAATTAAAATTAATTATACGAAATTTTATACAATCATTAATAAAATGATTAAAATTCATTTATAAATATGTTTATATGAATTTATGTGACTTAATCTTATGTTACAATCAAACATTATTGTACAAAATAATTTTTCATACAATTATACTATCATTCTTAATATATTTTCATTAATCATATATGAAATTTCTATGTAACATTCAAAATTAATTATACAATTATATTATATTTCTTAATTTTTTTTATTAATAAGATGATTAAAACTCATTGAGCCACTAATTTATTAATATATTTATATGTCTTAATCTTATGTTACAATCAAACATCATTGTACAAAACAAATTTTCATACAGTTATACTATCATTCTTAATATTTTCATAAATCATACATGAAATCTCTATGTTACAATCAAAATTAATTATACAAATTTCCATACCATTATATTATATTTATCAACATTTTTATTAATAGGATGAATAAAAATCTTTGAGCCATTCTTATTTATTAAAATATTTATATGAATTTGTGTTCCTTAATCTTATGTTACAATCAAATATAATTGTGCATAACAATTTTCATACAATTATACTATTATTCTTAATATTTTCATTAATCATATGTAAAATCTCTATGTTTTTTATACAATCATATTATCTCTTAATATTTTTATCAACAAGATAATTAAAAATTCTTGCAATTTTATTTAGGTAATATTTAATAGCCAACATATTGTAGAGGTGATTAAAATTTAGCTAGTTATATTATAGTCTTACTTTACTTTTATTAGTTGTTACCTTAGCTCAAGGAATAGGTTGAAGCTAAATTATTATGAGAAACTACTAGTTTGGGTCCATGTGTTTTTTTCGAATACGCGATCAGTTTCTGTGTTTTGTTAAATGATACCATGTGTTTTACAAAATAGATCAAAATATTATACTAGACCCAATTTTTGTCAAAATATTTTCAAATATAATATTTCATTCTTAGCTCATCGACCACATTCTCCACTTCTCAGAATCCATTGCATCGGCAATGACCAAAAAATTGATCTTATAATTAAAAATACCGTGACAAAAATCGAAAGTCGGTACTATTTTGAATCATTTTGTAAAATACGGAGTCTAAATTTTCATTTAACAAAATACATAAGTTGATTGTGTATTAAAAAAAAAAATACATAACCAAAATAATATTTTCCCAATTATTATTTAGGTATGATTATTTTCTTATATACACATTATCAATGATGGAGTTAGAGAGGTGAGCATGGCTGCATGACCCTCCAAATTTTTCTATATTTCTGTACAAAATATTTTTGAAAAAATTGTTATAAATATATGTATCAGTTTATATTGGTTACTTTTAAAATAATAAAAAAAAATTAAACATTTTGTATATTCTGTGTAAGTATTAAAATAATCTTCATTAATTTTTTTGGCCAATTGAAAAAATGAAATATTATTTTCCCTAAAATACTAAACATGTGACTTACACATAATTAAATAAAATATATATTATAATAACACTATTATATACAATCAAATACAATTATTTCTAGGGTTATTTGGCAAAATAACCTACTATTTGAAGTCATTTTGTATTTTTGTTTAATTTTGATAATTTTTTGCAAAATGACATCCGACACTTGTGAAAGTTTGGTCAAAAAATTAAGACAACTGGTCAAAATTATAGACATGTGTCGTTTTGTAAAAAATTATCAAAACTAAGTCAAAGTTCAAAATAACTAAAAAAAAATCATTTTCACCAACTACTCTTGCTCTTATCAATAACTTTTTATGTACAAATAAGTAGTATTTTATTAGTTTATTTTTAGAATTGCTAAAAAGTACTACTGATGCCTAACACTACAAGAATCTGACATAAAATTATTGATATAATCTAATATTTCTAATAAGTATTATGAGTTATCGTTAATTAATAATGAAGTGTCAACTCATGTGTTATAGGTACGTTAAGGTAACAAATAACAACAATTTTTTTTTAAGGGTTTATACATTTTTGAATACTGTGTTTTGTCTCATTATTTGTTTGAACCCTGTATTTTGATAAATTATTTTTTGGACCCTATGTTTTGTAAAATGATTAAAATAGAACCCTAAACCCGATTTTAGTCAATGTTTTCTCAACTAAAATCACAAATAATTTACCAAACTAATAATTCAGAATAAAAATAAAATTATTCTACTTAAAAACTGAATTGTTATATATAATTTTTTCTTCGTCAAAATTAAGTTTAAAGTTATATTTTAATCATTTTATAAAATATAGAGTATATAAAATAATTGGTTAAAATATAAAATTCAAATAAGTAACGGAAAAAACAAAAAGATTTAAAATTAAATATTAAAGTTTAATGTGATACTTGTAAGGCAACCGTGGTCTCCATATTATTAGCGAATGAAGGCGGTGGAAGAATTGCCGTCGTCACCGGTGGGGGCAAAACGAAATAAAAAGGAGTGGCCCTTTCCACAAATTTCTCATATTTTTTTTATGCCTCTCTAGCTGTTTCCAGGCAAGTCCCATCTACCACCGCCTTCTCTCTCAACCACAACCTTATTCTCTCCCCCTCTCTCTTGTCTATTCTGGTCCTATTTCTCACTCTTAATATCTATACACACACATATTTATATCATTGACAACTCTATTATCATAGTTAAAAAAGTTATAGTCTCTCTTTATAATCTTCCATTAACGATCTGGCGAACCTCAGTTTCACAAGGTGCGCTGTTTGATATTGTCTTGTTTTGTTTTTAAAAAGAAAAAAGCTTATGTTTTGTTCTTCTGGGTCTTGTTGATATTCAAAAAGCTGATGGGTTCGTGTCTCAAGAAGGTTTTTGAGGCCTTTTAAGGATTTGGGTCTGTGTCAAATTGCGGTATTCGTAATGGGTTTTTGTCTATTTGTGTGTTGAAACACTTGCATGGTGGATGATCGTGAAGACTATTTCTTGATTGTATTGAAGCTTGTTTGTTATATGGTAGGTTTTTGTGGATTGAGTTTTGTTTTTTTTGGTTATGTTTTTAGCAGGAAAAAATATTGAACAATCTTATATTGGCGAAGCTTCTAAAAGGAAGCTTGAGGATATATAACTCTGGCCGATATTTTAGAGATCTTAGCTAAAGCCGGAGCTGGCGTTTTCCCTTTGTTTTCCGGTCCACGACTGTGTTTCAGTTGGCCTCTTTCACTTGTTTGGTGTCTTCCCATTGATTATGGCTAACTTTTGCTGAAGTTAATTCTCCTAATGTGAACCTCTACTTGAACAATGTTTACTCTGTGGTAGAGGCTCAAAAGTTAACCATTAGAGATGTGAGAATCTATACAAAAAAAAAAATTGCAAGAAAGAAAAAACTGTAGAAAGAGAAACCACCACACAAAAAAGCAGTGTCTTATTTGAGGATTTCAGTCGGTTAAAAAGATGTCCAAGTTCAGTTGTTTCTCTGTAATTGTTGGTTGGAAGAAGAAGAGTAGCAAGGTGAGAATACAAAGTTGATTGCTGTGGGGTTTGTATTGATTTTGCTACTTTGTGTATTGAAATTTTGTTACTCTTTATCTTTAATTTTAGGACAATGAAGAATCTGCAAAAGTTGCTGAGTTTAACAAAGCTCCAGGCACCCTGCAAATCAGGCTACAACAACCTGTGAAACCTTTTGAGACAGATGAGTTGAAGTCATCCACTTTTGGTGTCTCAATTCCATTGGGAATTGATCAGAATTCTGAGTGTAATATCAAGGTTATTAGCCTTGAGAGTCCTGTTGGGTGTGAGGCAGCAGAGGTAGCCTATGAAGGGGAAGACGAGCACGAAGAGAACTCGACAATCAACCGAAACCTTTCTGATTTTGATCTTAAAGTTTATGAAACCAACTCTACTGGAGACTTAAAGATTGGATTTTCCAAATCCTTTGATACTGAATTGAGCGAACAAATCACTAAAGTAACAGAGAGAGATGGTGAGGGGGATGTTGATCTTATGCAAAGTGGGCATGTTAGTGATCCAGGGATCAAGATGACAGAATTCTGGGCCTCTCCGAATCTTCAGCGGTCGTGCTCGAATTTGGAGACGAGTCTTGTGATTAGAAAGATAGCTGATCAGTTGCCTCCTCCCTCAAAGTCTCAATCTTTTGAACAATTGCAGGAATTAGCCGAGAGAATGACAAGAGATATTAACCTTGGATCACCTAAGTCTGTTATGAGCCATGGGAGTGCTGATAAGGTTATGCTTAAGAAGCACTCTTCAAGCCAAGTTCTCCCTTCTAGAAGCAGAAGACTATGGTGGAAATTATTCCTATGGAGCCACAGGAACACACACAAGCCATGGACCCCGAGACAGAAGGTGATTTCTGCAGTTTTGAACCAGCAAGGAGGGTACTCTTCAGATACTCTTGAACCAAATAGAGGTGTAGAGTTCAGTAAGATGGAGTCACCAGGATCATTCACTGGAGAATCTTTGTTCCAAGGGCAAACAATCCATGAAGATAAGCAGAGTTGGGATGGTTTTCATACCGGCGTCTCTGGTTTGTGGCCCCAAAACCAGTGGCTTGCTTTCCCAACTGAATCATCATCCTCCCCATATGCAAGAGTGGAAGAGTGGGTCAAACATATTGAGCCATTCCAGGGTGAAAACAATGAAGATAATGAGGAGGGAATTGTCTTCCCACCCGAGACTCCATTGCAGGCAAGGTTCCCAAACCACTCAACTAGGCGATCCGATATTAATCTGACCGAAGAGATCTTACATGCCAATAGTGTCATTCAGTCTCTTAATTCGTCCTCTACTGTGGCTCACATTGCCGGAATTGGTTTGAAGGCCATTCCCACCATTTCATGCTTTTCTAGTCTTAGATCAGTCAATCTCTCAAACAACTTCATAGGTAATAATGCTAGCATAAAAAAATGAAAGATTGGTTAGTCAATATTATTTAGTCTACTAGTGCTAATTCTTTTCTCTGTTGCAGTTCACATAACGCCAGGTTCACTTCCAAAAAGCCTTCATTCACTCAACTTGTCAAGAAACAAGATCAGCACCATTGAAGGACTCAGAGAGCTGACCCGGTTGAGAGTTCTTGATCTCAGTTACAACCGGATATCTAGAATTGGACATGGTAAAACTTTAGACCTTTGTCATTTTCTCAAACATTTTTTTTTATAAAAATCTTATATTTCCTAACAATACTTGATTTTTGTTTCAGGGTTATCAAGCTGTCAACTAATCAAGGAGCTTTATCTAGCTGGGAACAAAATCAGTGATGTTGAGGGGCTACATAGGCTCCTAAAGCTCACAGTTTTGGACCTCAGCTTCAACAAGATAACAACAGCCAAGGCGCTCGGTCAGCTTGTGGCAAACTACAACTCCTTGCAGGCTATGAACCTGCTTGGGAATCCGATCCAGAACAACATCAGTGAAGATCAGCTGCGCAAGGCGGTCTGTGGGCTGCTCCCAAAGCTTGTTTACCTGAACAAGCAGCCAATGAAACCGCAAAGGGCTAGGGAGGTACTCACGGACAGTGTGGCCAAAGCTGCGCTCGGTAATGGCGGATACAACTCTCGTAGAAAGGCTGCAAAGAAGATCAGCCAAGGCGGGTTGTCTGGGGCTGGACACAGGAGCAGCAGCACAAGTATTGCTGCACACAAAACCAGGCACCGGTTGAAGACCCGAGTTCATCAGCAGACACCTTTGATGAAGGCATCGCCTGCTGTTGCTTCATCGTCTCGTCAAGTGTTTTAATATGTTAAAGCTGTCAAAAGGAAAATGTTTATTTTGAGGGTTGCATTGCATGAACATGTTTTTTCAGTAATTGTACTTTTTGAACAGAGTCTTTGAAAGTTTGTGATTTGTTTGGACTATTGAGTTTGGAAGAGTTTCGGTTTTTTTTGTTGGAATAGACTTTGTCACTGTTCAAGATTGCAAAACATATAAATAGAAGAGCTCTTCTAATCTCGAAACCCCATTGTCTAGTCAAATGGTATGCTTATTTAATCTATAGGTCGACCATCTCAGAGATGTCCAGGAAGATTAGATAATAGATATTTAATATTAGTAAAAATTACACCGAGTTCATTCTGATTAACATTATTATTACTTAGAGCCAAAACCAGATAGAGAGAATTTGAAGACACATCCTAAACTAAGAAAGCTGATAAATTAGCTAGAAGTGTTTCAGTGTCAAATATACATGTATTGTATTATAAAGAAAGCAAGGCTTGTATTTTTCGTTTTCGAGCTCAAAAACAAACCTCTTCTCTATGCCGATACTTCTAAAACCTCTTCTCTATGCTGATACTTCGATAGTTTTATGGGTAAATACTCATTTCTTATCATTTGTTTTATCGAAAAACTCACTTAGTACCTTATGTTTATAATAATGATAATTTGACATCTTTGGTTTGCAATTCGTACAAATTTGGTACCCTCCGCTAGAATGTGATCAACCCATATTTTAAATATGACTATATTGTCCCTCTTTTAACGATTTATTTGATTTTTCTTTGATTTTTGCTATTTTAGAATGATTCAAAAATATTTTTTAAATTAGTAAAATAAAAATTGTTTTATAAAATGAATCAATTAAATGTAAATTTTTAAATAAAAATATATAAATTAATATTAAAACAAAAATATTTAATAAAACTATTTTAATTAATTAAATAAACATACATATGTTTAATTTGAAATATAAATTAAAAAAAAAACCAATATTTTTAAATTAATTAAAGTAAACTAAAAACCTAATAATTTTTTTAAGTTGTAATTAAACTATTTTTGTTTGAATTTATTTGAAATTTGAAATTTTAAGTTTAATGTGTTGATTTTAATTTTTTTAGTATAAGTTTAGGAGTTAGATTTAGTTTTTTTATTTAAATTATTTCAAAGTTTTGATTATACGTTTTTTTTTTTTTATTAATTCATAAAATATTTTTAAAACATTTTAAAATAACAAAAACAATAAGCAAATCAAATAAATCATAAAAAAAATGGGTAATATGGTCATATTTGAATATGAGTTGACCACATCCCAAGGAAAAGTACTAAATTGGTATGAATTGAAGGTACCAAATGATCATTATTACAAAAACATAAGGACAAGATCTTGGAATTTTATTTGTTGTTTAATATAAAATAACGACATGCCGTTTTTTATTAAATTATATATTTAGAACAATTGAACGACAACAAACTCCATTTACAAACGACTTGTCGTTATTATCTAAACGACAATAAATACCATTACACGACTCAATTATTGTTTCTTACAGAATCAAAATCCAACTTTTTTTTTTCTATCTGTTTCTTACAAAGAGCCACCGCCGGCCGCCCACGCACTCACCGTGGTCGTTTGCCCCTTTGTACTATCGTCACCGTCTGCGTCGGTCGCCGTTCATCTTCCACCGTTGATCGCCTTTCGTCCCGTCAAGGTACAATTTTATAATATTTGAAAATCTTATATTCAAATTTGTGTGAATATAGTTTGAACTTTGAACTCACTTCAAACACCCTAGGACCGAATCGTGTTCGATTTTAATTCAAATTTGGTTCGAATTGATTGTGTATTAGATTCAAATTTTGTGGTTAAATGTACTTCAAACTGATTTGAGTTCGAACTAGACTCGAACGAGAGAATTAAACAAATTCGAACTCTGTATATTCTCTATTGTTTTGAATTAATGTCATAATTACTAAATGGCCTCTCTCAGTTCATTTCGCTCAAGACTCAAGAGAGTCTAAATCATATTTGCCAAAGCCTTGGCGGAGTGTGTGAGCTCAGAGATAAAAATGGAGGCTGTGAACAGAATAGTGAACGCTGCAACGAGAGCCGCCAACAACAACACGGTGCTAAACGTGTGCTTGGTAGGGTCGTTCGTGGTGCTCTGCATAAGGTCGGTGAACCAGCAGAAGGACATTGAAGCCCTAGAGGCCCAGAAAGATTCTCTCATCAACTCCAACAAGGCCATCAAGAAATCCATCTGGGAATGGAAGCAAAAGCTCTATGCTGAGGCCGAATCTGATTCCCCTTTGGTCCCTCTTTCTCGCCTTAAAGCCATCTATGGCGAAGCTCCCATCCCCCAAAATGGTAATCTCTTTAAATTCTTGTAATTGTTGATGAACTATGGCATTCCAGTTTGTGCTTAAACTCTAATTTTGATTGAGAAGTGAGTTCCTTTTTGAGTTTGTGTGAGGTATTTTTCTTTGTCAGGAGTTTGTCAAAAATGACAATGTTAAAATGTGATTGCCCAGTGTAATTACGGTCGCTTTGAGCGATCATGGAGGTCATTTTGCGAAAGCCCTCTTTTTTTGTTGCTACTTTGTCTTGAATATTATCAATGATGATTTCTGAGAGCAAATGATCCTTATTGATGAAACTTGAAAATGGCAGAAAAAAGTTTCAACTTGAGAATCCTACTAGCTAGTTTAAAAGGTTGTTCTTGTTTTGAGTTGAGTGTTAAATGTGCACTATATTTGGCTCTTATATTGTTCCTCGCAGCTTACGCACTAGCTAAGCTTGTTTTTTGCTACTTGTTAGGAGACTAATTTTCTAATTTCTGCACTGATCAGAAGATGTACTTGAGTGTACCCGTAGTATAGTCTGTGGTGACAATTTATCTATTTAAATAAACAAGTTTTAAAATAAGGCCTGCCTAACTCACAAATTTTAAGACTGGTGAAGGTGAACTCAGTATATGGAGGAGGTAGCAATAGCAAACAACATGTCGACATGCATAAACACTCTCCTCATGAAAAATATGATGATTAGGCAATTATATTGCTATTAGGTGTGATAGGATAAAACTATTTGATTCATTTATCTGCATGACATTATTTAAATAAATAAACAAAAAGACATTGTATATACCACATTTTGTATTATTTGATGGGTGCATTGTTCTAACGTGTGATAAGCTAGATTTATAGACAAGAATGCAAGATAAATTGATGCTAATCTTTTGCTTTCAATTCATGTCTATGCTCAATGATGAATATCTCTCCTCTCTGATTGTGTCTACTTTTGTAATCCTGGCAGGTAATGCATCAAAAGAAGAAGCTAATTCTACTGCTTCAAAGTTTGTAATATGATGTTATTCTAGCCATTCTTCAACTTGGAGAACTGTTGATATTTAGACTTCAGTGGTGGATATTGTGTTGCCTATTAGAAGTCTCATACACATGGAGGTTGGTATTACTACTTAGGTCTTGAATAGTTCTTATTAGCTCATTCACCTGTGATGCCAAAGAAATAAAGCCAAATGGGTGTTTGAGTTTTTCATTTTACCTGAAAAAGCTTAAACCTTGTTTTGGGTTACAAATGATGTCAAAGCCATCATTGTGAAAGAGGAAAGAACATATAATTTAGGCTGTTGAGACTGTTTTGGCATCTTTGCTTTTTTAGATGAGTGATTTTCTTTGTTTGATATAATTTGATCATAGCGAACTTAACTGAAGGATCTTTTTTTCTACTTTAACACAGTTCCACTTTATTTGTTTTACACATTTGATGGATGTTCAGGCACCCTTGTTGTATTTCTTTGATAGTTTTCTTTCCAAATTCATGATGGACAAACTTTTAGTGTTCTTATCTTCACGTGGCTAACTGTTTAAAAAAGCTGTCTCAGTCCAGTATGCTCTCCAATCTTTACAGCTGAATTAGGCCATGGGGGAAGCACTTTTCAAAGCTTGAAAAGTAAAAACCTTGTTTGATGAACTTGCTAGACTTCTTTTCATAATAATATAACATAGGATATAATCAAACTGTTTTCTAAACTTTTGTTCTTCTTTTGCCAGTCACATACTCAACTCTTTTTATCCTCATTTTTATTAACATGAGAAAGGTAGGTAGGGTAAAATTAGGTAAACAAATTTGCATGCCTTCCACTTTCTAGATATTCCACAATAGAACACTCAGCAAGGTTGACTCGATCGTAGTTAGTTGTTTCGGTTAATCTTTACCTGTCAATAAATTTACTGAAAACAAATTCTGAGATTGTAACTGTATAATATACTCATTCTCCATACTTGTACTATGCTATTTTCAAGCTATCTTCTTCCCCATTATTATGATTGAATAGCTAATGGTTTTGAACTCGTAAGGGGATGTTTTGGTACTTTCTCTTTCTCTACTACTAGCATGATCAAACATTTTGTCTCATTTATTTTTTGAGGGGAAAATGGGAAGATAAGTGTGTGTATGTTGGGCATCAATTTTTTGTTTCCATGTGCATAATGCAGAGCATGTAATAGAAGAACTCAATGTGGTCTTAAACTTATTTCTTAAGACATTGTTTTTTCAATCCCATAAAAGCAATGCCCCAAAAATATGGAGATTCACAAGGGCATCTCCAACCTGATATATAGTAGAACAAAAGGCATATATTTATGGTGCTATAATGGCCACTCCGTTCAAGAGCTATACACATCACCAAATTAGATTGGTGCTGCAGTGTTGTGCCAAGTGCTTTTGGTGTAATTAATTAATGCAGTATCTAAAGTAATGTATTAGAGATGAAATAGTAAATTGGTGTGTATATTGCATTATTATGAATTATAATGTTAAAATTATACTATTTCCATTTTTTTTTTAAATTTTTGGCCCGAGACCTCCGAGTAGCTCCATGTTTTTGAGTCTATGGGAATTCGAACTTTTGAACAACGCAGGTTGTTGGAGATGCCATAAGACAACGATAGGAAAATAAATAAATAGTGAGAGATCCCATTAGAGAAGCCTGGTTTTTGGGTGGGTTGTCTGCATTTATATGTGCAATAAAAGTGATAGTTTTTTTGTTTTTTTTTAAATGTATATGAAAATATTTGTATAAATATATCTTATCTATATTATATATAGAGTGTATAAAAATTTGATATATTGTGTTTTATCGAAATACATACTTAGTACTTTATGTTTAATGTGTGAATAGTTTCTCAGAATCCCAACTAATTCTGTTAATGAGTTGTTTGGTTCTCAACAATCATAACAAACCTCATTAGCTTTCAGTCCTTGGTCTATAAAAGGACTTGTGGGTTTCACTTGTTATAAGACACAACAAAACAGAGAGAGAAAAATGTAGAGAGAAGAACACAGTGAAGAGCACTACACAGATGAAACTACAGAAAAGCCAGATTAGACGAGAGAGCTCAAGTGTGGAAATCAAGATTGAGTATTGAGAAAGATTGTGAGAGCTGGGTTTGGGGAACTGTATTGAGAAGCACAACTGTTGGGAAAGTGCTTGCTCAGGGATTGAGAGGAAAACACCTGTGAGATTGAGTGTTTAGAGAGTTTGATCCAAGATTGTTCCAAGAAGCTCCATTGAAGTCTTGTACTCATTTCATTGATTGAATAAAGAAGAGATAGTGGTTCCTAAAACTGGATTAGGTTCAAGATCACATTGATCTTGTTCTGAACCAGTATATATACTTGTGTTGATTTATGCTTTCATATTTTTCGTTTTCTAATTGTTTGATAATTAGTCTTACTGATTTGTGTTCTTAGATTCATCTCTGATTTTCCGAGATTCATTTGAGGTTCTTGAACTGGGAAATTTATCCTCATTTCCAACATTTAATAATGTTTATTTGGCACCTTGTAATTTGAAATCATACATATTTGGCATCCTATACTCAAAATTTGAACGATAAAATTTTATTAATATAACAAAATTGTACTAAGTTATATGTATTTAAGTAATTAAATTTAAATTTGAAATTCATATAATTGAGTGCAATTTGGTCATATTAATAAAACAAAATGTATCAAATGAGTATTTACCCATATATATACAATTAACTTTTAATTAAATATTAAGGGTTTGTTTATATACATACAACAAAAGTGAATAAACTACTATAATGGTAGAAATTACTATAATAATTCCATTTATACTATTGTACGCATACTGGTTGTCCCTCTGGTCACCAATAGGATATCCTAAAGTTCTAGCTGCTCCCTCAGGTCCGGGAGTAGAATATGGATCTGTAATGACAATCTTTTTAACAGGAGTGATACACAAGGCTAACATTTCTTTAGATGTCACTCCTAAGAATGTACGGACACCAAGATCACTTTCAACATGAACGGGTGTAAACGGTTGGTCACCGCGTGTGTAAGGAACCTCCAATTTCAACCCATACATTTGTTTATCAACTTTAAGTTCCTTGTGCAATATGTCAAGAAGTTGCAAGTACGTTACAATATCCTCCATCGATATCACCATACATTGAGGGCCCTTGAAAATCTATTTATTCCCTTGTAATTCCCAAACACCATTGTAGAATACAAAAATGTAGACAATGGAACCTATGTTAGAAAAAAAATATTGAAATTGTCAAAAAAACTGTCAATTTTTCAGAAATTCATGAAAAAGAATATTATCGAGCTTCAATCGAACTCTATCAAGCCCTCGTCAAGCTCTTATTGAGTTTGTATCGAGATAAAAGTTCTTAAATCGAACATAAAATCTAACCAAAACCTTCATCAAACCCTATCGAGCACGTATCGAGAAAACAACTAGACCAAATATTTTATAGTCCAATCGAACCCTTATCGAGTTTCCATTGAGCACAATCGAGCAACAAAGCGTAAAACTATCGAGCTATTATCGAACTATATCGAGCAACATTGGGCTCATAAAATAACATTCTTCTACATACCATCGAGCCCCTATTGAATCATTATCGAGCTCTTATCGAACAAAAAAATTACAGAAAACCCAGAAAAATACAGATCGCAAAATCTCTCTAAAAAACCCAAAAAACACACCAATATAGGCTCAGATCTGTTCGAAATAGCCAAAATTATGTAAACAAACAATACCCAACACATAAAATGAACAATCTTTTTACCCATGATTTTTCTCCTCCAAAAATCTTCAAAATAGATGTTTTTTTTCATATTGGCAACTTCACAAAAACAATGGAGATGACTAACAACGATTTCAGCAAGAAAATCATACGATTCTATGGGTTTTAGGGAGGATTTCATGAGAATGAGAGAGAGAGGAAGATAAGGTTTTAGGATTATTGATATAATGGAAGGGGTATTTTGGGTATGAGATGAATGTTTAGCATCAAATTGAAAATAATAATTAGGGGTGTTCGTGGTACGGTTTTTCTCTAATTTTTTGGACCGCACCGTATATGCGGTTTGAACAATTTTCCAAACCGCAACCCGCACCACATAGACCTCAAACCGCATAAACGGCACCGCAAAAATGCGGTGCGGTGCGGTGCGGTTTGGGCAGTTTATACCTATCGCCAAATAATTTAACAATTAAATATTATAATTAAGAAAGATTCATAATAAATCTCATAACCATAGAGTATTTAACAAAATAATTAAATGTACAACAAACTAATAAACTTTAAGTAAAATAATAAAAATATAACAAACTAATAACAAATAAAAATTGTAATATAAAAGTAAATATTATTTTAATTAAGGAAGAATATCTTTAGATTGAAGTAGAATATGTGTTAGCATCCTATGAAACATTATATTTCTTTCTAGATATTGTGTATATTATATTATGCTATATAAATATTTATGCATTAACTTTAAATGTAGTAAAATTAAAAAAATATATATATAATGATGCGGTGCGGTGTGGTTTGAACCACATTTATAAAATTTAAAACCGCAAACCGCACCGCACCGCACCGCGCGGTTTGGCAAAAATACAAACCGCAAATTACGGTGCGATGTGGTGCGGTGTGGGCAGTTTGTGCGGTGTGGGCGGTTTTATGAACACCCCTAATAATAATAGTGCTATGATTTTTTAGTAATATTAGACACTATTAAGTATGAATAGTGAATTTTCCCTTTCCATATCCACTTTGAATTATAAACTTTTTAATTGTTTTAAACAAAATTTTAAATTAATTAAACTTTAGGTTTTAACACCCAAATAGTTTCTAAGGCCCAATTTGAATTTGAATAATTTAATTCAAAAATAAATAAAAAATTAATTTTAATAAATTAAAATTGATAATAATTTAAATTTTGGATATTTTAATTATGAAATAGAACAATTAAAACATTTTTAATTAAGTAAAATAATCAATATTATTTCAATGAAAGAAATTTCAAAATTAAAACTGTTTTAATTCAATTTCAGATTTTTAATTAAATGAATAATTAAAACAATTATGGCAACAACACATCAGGGTTTGTAAGATACAAACCCTAGGTGTGTACCAATGTGGGTGGCGGCAAGGGTGTGACGGTGTTGCACGACCTTGGTGTGCGGCAGGCACGGCGTGTGCGCAAGGCACGAGGTGCGGCCGGGCGTAGGTGGGCACGAGGTACGACTGGGCGCGAGCCTAGGCAGGCTGGGCGCGGTAGGGGTGCGGGCCCAGGCAAGGCTGGGTGCGGCAGGGGCGCGAGCTTGGGCAGGCAAGCGCGCATACCAATATGAGATTAATACCACATAGATAAACTTTGAAATTTTATGATATTTACTTAATATTATCAACATAATATCGGACATAGTCTATATATATAATAATTCAATTCAATTATTTATTTCATTTTAAACATTTGTCAACTACAGTTGTTTTAAGAGCATTATTCCCAACAATCTCCCACTTGCCCTAAAGTAAATTGAGGCATCTCTCTCAATGTGTCAATCACATTATCCTTGACGAATTTGTCTAATAAAGTATTTGTTAACAGTTTTGAAGCTATTTTCAAGATCATTACATCAATTATGTAAAATTGTCTAGAATTTAAATGATACTTCATTTTATGTGCTATACCCTCTCATGATTTCTAGCTCTTCTAGAATAGGTGTATCTCCATTGCTTTCGCAATGAGATACTAGTAGTTTATTCTAGTCTAAATCTCTTTCCAAAATGGCAAAAGAACTCAATTAAATCAAATAGCCTATTTAACTGCTCGTAGCTATTACATTTCGGCTTCTATGGTGAAACATATAAATCTGAAATGTCCAATACATTTCCAGATTAATGTGTCTCTTCCACAGTTATGGAAACTGATTCTGATATCAATCTTTGAAGATTTCTACTTGGTTTAAAATCAGTTTTATCATTTGGGATTTTAGGTCACTTCCTAAATACACAAACATATAATCTCCATTATATTCAAAATACTCAAAAAAAAAAAAAAAAACTAAGTCCATATAATTATTCAATGACTCACTCAATCCATCATTTGATTGACAACTGCTGGCCCAAATGTTAATTCGAAGACATAACATTCGATACATTAAACAACCCATCAGAGTTGTAGGAGTACTATCTCATGTCCTTATTTTCTAGTAAAGTAATAAATGAATATTATTATTTAGATAATACATCCTCCTGATCGAGAAGACAAAAAACATTTCTTGGACTTTTGTAAACTAAAGTATTTAAGCGTAAGTCGATTGAGATAGTGCCAAAAGATTGTTCTTTCAATCTCTATAGATTTAAATGTATTGACGCGGTTCTTCGCCAACAGGTAATTAAGAGAATGAGAGAAAATGATTAGTGCTAAATGTGAACCGAAATAGATGTATGATCTTAGGGGACGAAAGGGGTGACTCAAGACACGGTTTTTAAGTGGTTCGAAGGTTAAAATCCTTCTACTCCACTAGTCAATATTATTGATCTATACTGAGTATTTGGTTACAAAGTATTTCTTACAAGGGATTATTTTTCCAACCCCTATCAACTCCCAGGGTCTCCATATTTATAGGAGAAGGCACCTGGAAGTTGGTAGGGAGGTCATCCCGTGACCTTCTTACTTGTCGTATCAATTCTGTGACATTCATGATTAATTCCTAAACCTGACACATAAGTATGGTCAAATCAATAGGTAAGGAAGTAATGGGCCGCCTGGCCCAACCCCACCGTGGGTGTCTGAACACGCACGTTCCTGCTGCATGTCCGAGAAGTCAGGGGGATATCAGACACGTGATGCTTGCTATATGCACGTTTACCTTGCGTGTGTTTACTTCTCAAGGGGTCATAGCTCCATGCTCAGCTCGTACCGCGAGCTGCATGCTGGACTCGACCTTCGGCCTTCAGAGGGCCTGCTCCAGTCTTGGAAAATGGAGGCGAGCCCTTCGGGATTCCTCGAGCTAATGACAGAAGCTCCGGTTTCAGGGGAGTTCATGAGATAACTACGATTAGTCAGAAGCTCGCCTTGCTAATCAGCCCGTGGGAAAACCAGGGCGTACAAAATGAATAGACCATTCTTTGATTTTCTAAATCTAATATTTAGAAATGTTCAGCTAACCATTTATTTTTCTATTGATAATTTCCTTACATCATTCCCAATGATCAAAACGTTATCAATATTAAGAATAAGAATCACAATAGAAACTTTATGGTTGAGATCTTCAAACAATTTTGTCATGTCAGCTATTCGATGTTCTTGCGATACAATCATGAAAACTTGATTTTTTTGGCCAAAACAATGATTTTTCGATGCAAAATCAATAGTGTTTCGATACTCTTGCGATGCAATCATGAAACTTGATTTTTTGCAAAAGCGATGCTTTTTCGATGAAAAATCGTTGGTGTTTCGATACTCTTACGATGCAATCATGAAACTTGAATTTTGGCCAAACTGATGCTTTTTCGATGAAAAATCGATGGTGTTTCAATGCTTTTGTGATGCAATCATGAAAACTTGTTTTTTTTTTGCCAAAACGATATTTTTTCGATGCAAAATCGATAGTGTTTCATGCTTTTGTGATGCAATCATGAAAACTTGATTTTTTGTCAAAACGATACTTTTTCGATGCAATTTCAATACCCTGCACTGAAATTTGACGAAAATTTTATTGGTTCATATTTTTTCACTCAAATGTCCGTTTCAGATGTTTTTTTTTTTAATTTTGATATTTTTTCGAGATCTACAATATTAAATGAGAGAGAGTGAGAGATGTTAGAGAGCGCTTGAACTGAGAGATAAATAAAATAAGTGTTTGAATACCATGAGTATTTTTGTCTAAAAAATTGAAATTATTATATATTTAGAATAGTAACCTATATTACCAAATTTGGCTAACTTATCTAGCATAAAAGATGAAATTTAATTTACGTAGACAGAAATGTTATGGGCCGGACTTTCCTGAATTCCTGGTCGATGGCCCATGTTAGTCTAGTAGTCTCTTTCTCCCTTACGGTGGAACCTCGCCAGAACTCGGGACAGAAGCAGGGGCAACGACAGAGAGAGAGAGAGCGAGAGAGAGGGGTTCAGAGCAAGTCGAGGCAACGAGAGAGAGAGAGGGTTGTAGAGATCAAATTCCAAATTCCAGAAAATATCGCATTCTCATGCACGCATTGAAACTGAGCACAGCCCCAATCATGAAGAAGAAGACGATGCCGACGACTACACCCATTCCATCTCCTCCCTTAACTCCTCCAACCCCACAACTCATCTCCAAAATACCCAAAAGCCTCCTTAAACCCACCTCAACCCCAATCACAAAATGGGCTCCTCTCAATCTCTCAAAATCCGAGCTTTCCTTGCCTCTGACGTTCCCCACGGGCCAAACCTTCAGGTGGAAACAAACCGGGCCTCTTCAGTACACCGGAGCCGTTGGGCCTCATCTGGTTTCTCTCAAGCACTTAACAAACGGCGACGTTTCCTACTGCCTTCACCGTACTTCTTCTCCCTCCTCCGAAGCCGAGGCTTTAGTGGCTTTGAGGGATTTTCTCAATGTGGGTATTTGCCTTAGTGACGTTTGGGAGGTGTTTTCGGCTTCGGACTCGAGGTTCGCCGAGTTGGCTGGACATTTGGGTGGTGCACGTGTGCTCAGGCAAGACCCACTGGAGTGTTTGATGCAGTTTCTTTGTTCATCTAACAACAACATTCAGAGAATAACGAAGATGGTGAATTTTATTTCGTCATTGGGGAATTATTTAGGGACCATTGAAGGTTTTGAGTTCCACGAGTTTCCATCTTTGGAACGATTGTCAACAGTAGCAGAGCAAGAGCTTAGAGAGGCCGGTTTTGGTTATAGGTTGGTGGTGGTTCCTTGTTTTAGTTCTTCCATTTGTTTAAGTGAACTTTGCGTTGTAGGTTGTTCTTACTTATGTTGGGTTTTGGTCAATAATTGAAGTATTGACTACATATATAATGTTATTCTAAGAATATTAATTCATAAGATCATAATGTTTCGCCTCTTCATAGCTCGGAAGAGCTCTATGGCCTCCTCACCAAGTCCCTTGCGAGCATATCCTGCTATGATAGATGTCCAAGTTACAATTATTCTATGATTCATTCTGTCAAACACATTCTTTGAGTCTACAATCTCACCACATTTTGCATGCATATCCATTAGGGAAGTGCCTATGAAAACATCATTCTTGTACATTTCCCTGACTATGGCACTATTGTCAATTGGTTTTGAATTGGAACTTTCTCGATCATGATATCAGAACCTAATTGCTCGAACCAGCATCCAGTCCAAAATAATAGCAATCTAGTTCAAGATTGGTGCTTGCATAGAATGGAAGTGAGAATACTATTACATTTACATCCATAGATTACACCACTCATTATCTAAAAGTACATACTATTACATTTACATCCATAGGTTACACCACTCATTACCAATTCATTTTGACTTAGAATCTATAGATCTTATCAAAAGTACATACTTTCTTTTCTGCCTAATTGTGTTTTAGATATAATGGTTTCATCATTCATGAAGATTTCAATTGTTGAAACTTTGCTTTCATACGATTGGATCATGAATATATTTCTAACCTCAGTGAAGGACTTGTCCCTTTAATTTTTTAGTCTAAATCTTTGGTGTGGTGAATAAACCAGGGCTAAATATATTACTGGTACGGTAAAGGCGCTGCAATCGAAACATGGTGGAGGCGTAGAGTGGCTTTTGTCTCTTCGTAAAGTAGATCTTGACGAGGCCATTGATGCCCTTTTAACTTTGCCTGGAGTTGGTCCTAAAGTAGCAGCCTGCATAGCTCTCTTCTCTCTTGACCAACACCATGCCATTCCTGTAGACACACACGTTTGGCAGGTACAATTACTTTATCACTTGTCACACAGTAATCCTTATTCATGTTATTATGTTTATGTTAAGATGATAAACTTTCAAAACAATAAACATGGTTTATTTTTATAGTTTGGGGATCTATGGCCATGGCAACAGACCTGTTTTTGGTGAATCAGAATGACTATTATAAGAGTTTAATGCTTCTTAAAGATTGCAAGGTTGATTAGGGCCGAAATTTCAATCCCTTGAGTATTCTTTGAAAGTAAAGTAAAAAAAAAACATCTCACAGTCCTCCTAGTTTTGTCAAACATCCATTGATTGAATATCTAGCCAAGTAAATAAAATAAAGAAGGAAAAAGTCTATGCAGTTGAGTGCTTAAAGTTTCATCTTACTGTTTTCTGAGTTTTTAGTTCAATAAGTTCTGACTTAAAATTGTTTTTGCTCATTGTGGTTGAGAAAGATTGCTACAAGACACCTGCTACCAGAGTTGGCCGGTGCTCGCTTGACACCTAAGCTGTGCAGCCGTGTGGCAGAGGCATTTGTGAACAAATATGGCAAGTATGCTGGATGGGCTCAGACTCTGCTTTTTATTGCTGAATTACCGTCACAAAAGGCAATTCTGCCATCTCATTTTTCTAATGCAAAAGGGAAAAAATCTGTCAAGAGAAAGATTGTGGAAACTAATACCACTTCAGAAAATGTAATAAATGATATCGAAGAGGGGTGACTCAAATGGTCAGGTATATGGTTTGCTCCCATAAGATTTGAAATTCGAGTCTCTCCTGGACATAATCGATATTGTTTTTTTCTCCCCAAATATCTTGGGTTAGGGGAGCCTAGTTTCGGGGGGAAATGTAACTGGTGATTGCTAATTCTTTGTAACCTTGAAAATTGTCAGATTGTTTCAGTCTTCTAGCTCCAGGAAATCAAACATCAATGTAAATGTAAGTTTTTTCTTGAGCAAGATTTACAAACTATAAAGATTGTATCGGTTTCCCATGATTGCTTTTACTTGAGCATTAAGATGCCAACTCATTTGTGATTATTGCCTTCTTTCATTTCTTTTACTTGGTAGAAGCCTGGACTGACATTTATATTCTATAGCCAATTATCATTTGGTAAGAAAAAAAAATTGAATAGGCAATCCCTTTAAGAGTATCTGTTTACACTTTTATCCTATGCTACTTCATTTGCATTGTGCATCAACCACCAGAGTTTTGGGTAGTCCTGGACATGGATCCCCAAAATTTTCACTTGTTGCTGAGATGGAACAGCTCTCCTTTCCCAAACAAGCCTGAAAATTTTACATTACATAACCAAGAAATCTATCTCAACATGGGAATGTGGATTATATAACAGCTCATATTCTTTGAAACTTTAACAATTATGAAGCTTGAACAATAATGGAGGAGGAAATCTTACCTGTTCTACAATTGTTTTGGAATTAAATGCATGGCAGCTTCCTTGGGCATAGCTTTGACAATTACCAGAAGGGTTTCCATAGCTTGCAAATAAGATCTGGGAAATGTTCTTTCTCTGAGGACAACGGAGTTGAATGGACGGCGACACCCCTTTGCGAGTGCGATATTTATTGTTCTTTCCTTCTCTTTGCTTCTCTTCTAGCCATGAACTCACTGGGGGTAAATGTGATTCAGATACTAGTCCACATGCTCTTGTTCTTAAAACTCTGTCCACAGATATCCCAAGTGGGTTCCCATTCTCTTCTTCTAAAAGTATCAACGAGTTCCTACTAGGCTTGAGGAAGGACCTAGGAACATTGTACCTGAAAATAATATGTTAGTCTATTGAGATTGAGTAATTAACACTAAACACATTTCCTAACATGTATCAAAATCACAACATCAACTTTCTAACTAAAAATATTTTAGGTGCATATATGAACTTATAAAAGACATGGAGATTACACGGTTGCTAATTATTTGAAGCCTAAGTACATAAAACGAAATTCAAGGTATATTAAATCTAAATATAATTACAAAAGATAAAGTCTAAAGTACAAATGAGATTTGTCCCCAAAAAGGGCAAAATCGAAAGCCATAAAAATATATGTAGAAAACTCGTTAGAGGTCTCATTTTACCATGTTTGAGATGAACTTCCTTTAGGTGTGTGGAAAGAGACCCAATACCGACCAATGCCTTTACCATTGACCCAAGCTTGACCTTTTCCCATTGAACCAAGATTCAATGCAAGAGGATCATTTCCAGCTGGTGCATCAAATTCAATCTGCCAAGGGAAAACGGTAAAAGAATCTCTTCATTATTACTTTTACTACTATATTTTTTCTCCTTTCTACTACATTACTACACAAAACCAGTGTTGATACCTTGTACCATGTGAGTGGTTGTGTTTGATTAGTCAAGCTTCCAAGCTTGTTCCATTGAACTTTTCTTGCTCCAACTTTTGAATAAATTTTTAGTTTCTCACCTACCAACCCAACCTTCGTAATAATATAGTTAAACAATAATTTTAGTACCAACATAAGATTTAGCAAAGGACAGTGTCAAAATGCTCTATGAAGTTTGAAAAATAACAAAAAGATGTTAACCTGGTAACCCCAGGAGTAACTTCTAAGATCTTTATCATCAATATTTACACTACGGATTCCAGCAGCCTTATTCTCCATATAAGCTCCTGAATCCTTTATGTTGAAATAAAATTCAGCTTATTAGTAACAAAACAAAAGAAAAAGGCAACAAAATTCAGAAATGGAGGCTGAGATTTCATACCACTAACCCAACCGTTTGACTAAGTAATGAGATATAGTTCACCCCTTTACTTAAAGCAATGGTACTCTCAAATGAAAAACTTGGATTTTGGTGAGAACCATGTGCAGCTCCTAAGCATAGTAGATAAACAAAATAAGGAAAAAAAAAAGAAAGAAAAAAAACTCTAGACAATATTTATGACAATAGTAGTTCAAGATAGTCTGAACAAGCTTTCTTGCCTACAAAATTTCCATTTACAAATGCGCGCAGAACATGACCAGCAGAAAATGCGCTGAGTGAAGCACGAGGATTCGGCGAATCCTGCTGAAATCTGCAGTTCAAGCACATTAGCTACTCATTAGGATAGGATTAGAATTCTCAATTCATCCATAAACATGAAGCATTCATAAGCCTTTAGAATACATAAAAATCTAAATAAATTTTAACTCGTACTTAATAAATCCCAAGATCTTCCATGTCAAGAACATTAAGAGTAACAAGAAACAATAAAAGAGAATACAGAGTGTTTCAAGAAATCCTAAGATGGTTGTGGGTTATATGTTTTCCTGTATAATATGTATTTCTACTAAAAAAGAGTTTTTAGGAGACCATAATTCTAAAGTATAATTAGTGATTTTTTACTTTTTGGTTTCTATACATAATATGATAACAATTATACATTGAATCACATATGTAGGCTCACTTAGATTATTTTCCAACAGCTCATGCATATGGCCATTTTAGCTAAGTTAAGCTACTACATTTGAGGGGTTGTTACCTGATAGTGTACCAAAGATAATCAGATTCATCTTTTGTTGTGTTCATATGTTCTAGTAACATGTTTGCTCTCACTGAAGTTGTGTCAAAGTTTGGAATAGCCTCTTTGAACACTGCCCATCTCGCTTTCGAATCGAATTTTTCACTTGGTACCATTGTTCTCACACCATATTGTGCACTAATCTGTCAAAAAAGGAACAGGTTCTGCTAGTTAAAAATCCATGCATTTCATCAAGTAATGCAGTGATGTCTGTTCATTATTTTTTACCTTGGCAGTATTGAAAGCAATGTACTTGCAATCTGGTAGGATACTAATGGACACACGAGGCAGAAAATAAGAGACATTATGAAAGAGGACAGTGGCATCTTTGCTATGTCTGTTCACTAGGAAAGCAACACATTCTTCTGAGTTGTAGTCTCCATACACATAAGCCTTGAAAAACAAGATACACCAGTTATATGTACAACCACTAATATGTCCTAAACTAAAGAAGAATCCCTCTTAATTATTGCATTTGTTAAGTTTTACTCCCTTTACTATTCATTTTTTGTTGCAAAACACCCTTTGAACTATTACTATCTTTGTTGAAAGAATTTTTTTGACTGATTATTGATGTTGTTCATCATAGTTTGAGTTACTTTCAGCTTCTATACTCCACTATAACCAGCTATCTCATTTATAATTATATAATTTATAAGAATGTATACAAATGATAAAGTCAGTAATTTATTATTGGAATTAGTAGCTATAGGCTGAGATACTTAAACTATGATGAACTATGTCAGTAATAATATATGATCAGTATATAAAAATAAATGAAACATAACATAAAGAGTATCATCACAAAGAGGGGAGACTATTTTAGTAGCTAGATTGTAGTTTGGTAATCTTACTTGGTGTAGCTCATCTAAAGGAAAAGTAGTTTGGTCTTTAGAAAGTAAAGTCTTTGAGCAAAGCTTTACTGCAGCATGTAGTTCCTTAAGATGACCCCATTTTGGTTCACTAATCAAACCTGGCAAATAAAAAAACAAGCTTAACAATAAGATTTCATATCAATTCTAAAAAGGAATTAGAAACTAGTACTTGAAACTTACCATACTCATCAAGAGGAGCCTGGTCATAATATTTGGTTGTAACAAATGCAGAGGCAGTTCTTCCAAAATTTGTTCCCCCATGATACTAAAATTTTGAACCCCATTTTATCAGAAGAGAAAACATTTGACTATTATTCATTTGACACCACATTTGAGTAAATTCTTACCATATAGTAATTTACAAAGCTTCCCTTTTTGGCAATGAAGAGTGCAACATGGAAGGCAATATCTTCTGCTGGTCTAATGTATTCTTCTTCACCAAATGCTTGATAGCTTAAAACCAAAACAAAAGAAGCTTTAAGAAAATGCTGGGTTTTATTATATATATATATATATATATATTTATATCATTTGTAATAAATAAGCATGCACTTACAAACTTGTCCAGTTTTCTGTCCAAAGAGATGGTTTATTAGGAGAGTTGGGTCCTACAAAGGTTTCTCCACACCTCATTCCATTGCATGTATTAATCTAAAAGAAATAAGTATGTACAAATATATGAGATATTGGTATAATGGTAAAATGTTATAATACTAATGTCTGTCCTTGTATAGCTAAATCCTATATTTTACCCTCTTTTGGTCATTACCTCCATTAAACCAAAAAGTTTACATGTTTTTCAAAAGACTTCTCTTGTAATTTTTGGTGAAATTAGTGGTGTGAAATGCTTATTTAAATACCCTTTGGTTTTTTTTTCCTCTTCTTCATTTTTAGTCACTTATGTCTCCTACCCTTAAAACAAAAAAACATAGGAGATTTTTTGGTGTGTCAAATTTGAAATTTAGCTGTCAGAAATGGGTGATGTTAGTATTATTATTGTTATCCCTGTTGGAAAACGTGGCATGGCATAATGTGTCCATGGGCTCCCTCAAAGAGATACAGGCCCATTCTGAGCCTGATGAACAGGGAAGAAGAAAGTCTTGATAGCTCAATCGTCAATGAACCCAACAACGTTCGATGGACGCGACCATAACAAAGGAACCGGGACCAAGGTGCAGGTCCAACTCATCTTCCTGGTCCCGACCTACTCGTATCCTCCAGGATGCCAATAGAGGTGGCAGGTTCACTAGTCTGGGAATAGACATTGTCGAGAATGAACTGTCCTGGTGAGCAAATCAGGACTCCGGTAAATGAACCGGGACATTAGTAAAGGAACCTGGACCAAATGTTCAGATAGGGCAAGTTTGTCCTTCCCTAACGCTGACAGGTCCCCGAGAAACATAGAAGTTGGTCAACTAACCTGCAGAAAATGGCACACACGGAACGTACACTGTTCCTAGGAAACAGTACTTCCACTACTTTGACAGATCATGTCCCCAGGATCTCATTAGAAGCCCACGCGGACCAGCTCGAGCTAACGTACTATGGGCAATTGTAAGGCTTGGCCATGCCCAAGCCAGCCCAATGGGCCCATATTACTATATTTTATTATGTAACATTATTTGTATTATGACTCCATTGGCGAGTAAACCGTGATTACATCCCTATTGGGTCCGGATTAGTCTAGCCCAAGCCCACTACACTTGACTGCCTATAAATAGGGCCAGTTGTGCAGTGTGGCGGGGATCCCATATTTTATTTTGTAAGCAATTACTCTGCCAAAACTTTAACTCTCTAAAATCTAATACAATACACTCGAGGACTAAGACTCATTAACGTCCCAACCACGTAAAAACTCTGTTTGTTTCTCTTTGATCCTTTCTTCCTAGCTCTTATTTCTTAATCTATTTTTAGTTTCCGAAAAATTCAGTAAAAAATTATTATTATAATAAAATTGAAGTTTTGCTTTTTTCTTTTTCATGGGTAGGGACTTTGATTAAGGTAAAACAAAATTTTAGAAACATAATAGATGGATTAATTAATTAATAAATAAATAAAAGAAAACATACAATTGGGTCAGGAGCATCATCCTGTTTACACATGATCCATGGGACACCAGTTTGAAGGCCCACTGCCATTGATGCAGCCCATTCAACATAAGACACTCCCTTCTCATGAAAAGCTCCTTCTACTGTTTTGTACTCATTCTCAATCTAAATCAAATTTAATTAACTAAAATTAATTGCATTATATAAGATGACAAGTATTTCAAATGTAAAATTGAAATGAAATTACCTGTGACATTATAATTGGTCCACCTTGAGAAGCATAAAGCCTCTCTACTTTCATCATGTCTACAATTTTATTTGTGAACCTTTGCATTTGTTCCTGTGGTTTGGTTCAACACAATAATAATATCTACAAGTGTTTACTAAAAAAATATGAAAATAATTCTAATGGAATAAATATCAATTAAAAACTACATATATTTTGTTTTTTTTTTATACCTTGAAGGGTTCATTCTCAGTTCTATACACAATGCCTGGAATGTCATGTAACCAAAAGGGCAGACCCCTACATCACCAAATTTTTGGTAAAATTGTTAGTGGAAATAGATATATTGAAATAATTTAACAAATAAGCTTAGTTTTTTTTTCTTTCTTTTTTACAAAAATAAAATTTTGTTATAATAATAATAAGAAGGTTAAAAGAGAGAGATTTTAGTAATTTTTAGGCATACCCATAAGACCATTCACTCTCAATAAAAGGTCCAATCCTAAGGCTTGCATATAGGCCTTGTGCTTGGATTTCCTTAATAAATCTTACAAGGTCTTTTCTTCCACTAAAATCATACTGCAAAACCCATATATTGCACCATATGCAGAATTAGCATATTTTTTTATTATTTTTTTTGTTTGTATAAAATGTTTTTGAGTATATTATCTTATTGACATTAAAAAAAAAATCCAAAATTGTATGTTGTAAAATAATAAACAAGTGACTAAAAATGGTCCTATTAATGTAGTCAAATAGGCTTAAAAAACAAAAATATAAAAGCAGTCCCAAAAAAGAAAAATTGAGAAAATCAAAATAACAATTCCCAAGATTATCTATATCTATATTTATATATATATATATATATATATATGGAAATGGATGAACAATAATGATTAAGAATTTTTTTGGAATTGAAAGTGACCTGTCCTTGTTTGGGTTCATGGATGTTCCAGAACACATATGTCTGTATTACATCTAAACCTCCTTCTTTGGCTTTACTTATCAGAGACTGCCACATCTGCAAATCAAAATTAAACACAAATAATTAAATAATTAATCCAACAAAGGATATAGAAATTAGTCATGATGTTCCATATGTAATTATAATGAAAAAAAATAAGCAAAGGTTTTTATTATCATTATTGTAGTGATGAAATCACACATGATATAGCTTATGTAGTAGACTTTTTTAAAAAATAAAAAAATAATAGTCTTATTTTGATATTTTTTTATAAAATGATATTTAGGCTATGTTTGGTAAGATAGATGGAGAATTTAGGAAGAATGAAGATGATAGTTGCTCTCCTTTATGTTGTTTGGTATTACGGTTGAAGTTGGAAGCATGAAGTGGAAATTAATTATTAAAATTACTATTTTATATTTTTAATAAAAATATTTATTATTTTTTAAATTTTTTTAAAAGATATATAAGTAATTTGTATAATATTTTTGTCTTTTTTTTGGATCCCTCCATTATTGGAGAGAATGAAAGATTCAACCTCTCATTCTACTACTCTCCCTCCAATCCTTTTCTTTCACCCATTTCTTATTCCTACCAAACATAGTGTTAAGACACATCGATATCTTATAAAGAATTTTATACTTTGTTAGAAATTCTCAACACTCTGATTGGTTTTCAGATAAAAATTGTTTAGTATATAATAATGTTATGTTTGGACTATGAGAAACAGGAGAATTACCAAGAAAGGAGATAAAAAAAGAAAGAACTCAATTTTTTCTTTTTTATAATTAAAATTGGTCGTTTCTAATCCAAACCTGTCATTAAAAAAATTCCAAATAAACAAAAGAAAAGAAAATATTTCTCTAATTTCCATTAGAGGAGTTCATATTAGATAATACCACCCCATGCATGAATAAAAGTTCTTTGTCAAAAGAGAAATTATTCAAAATGAGAGACAAATTTGACTTACTATATTTTAAATGACAATACTACTTACTATTTTAATGGATGATATCACAAAAATTGATTTTCTTACTTTTGATTTTGATTCTTATCTTGCTAGAATTAGACAATAATCATTAATTTCTAATTATAATTTAATCCATTGTAGAAAGTTATGGATTTTTTTCTTAAAAAAAGGAAAAATACTTATATATAAATATTTATGTATACATATATATATATACTATGTATACATATATATATATATACTAGATACAATTAACTTGCAATGCAAGCTTACTTAGTTTTATTTATAGAATTTATTAATTATTTTTATTAAAATTATATTAATGTCATATAAATTTTAAATAAATATCTTATTTTAATTAAATAATTTATTTATTTTTGTTTAAGTTTATATTTGTTCTAGTTTTTGAATTTAGAAGTGACAACAAGAGATTAAATATTATATGTTTAATATAATATTAAATATTATACGTGGATTTTAAATTTAAATTTTTTGCTAGTTGTTTTAAAATGTAATTTGTTGCTAATTGACAGTATATTATATTATATCTTTAATATGATATTATTCTATTAGGTGAGTTTAAGTTTAATTAAATTTTATTTAAGTTATAAAACGTATGATTTTATTATTTTTAAATAATTATTATTGCAAAATATCTCAAAAATATCTTATTTTAATTTTTCTAATTATTTATTTTATTTTACTTAAGTTTAAGTATTTACAAACTACCGTTACATATAAGAATATTCTGTTAAATATGAGAATATTCCGTTAAAGTTAACATTAAAAAAATAAAAAACCGTTAAAAACAAGAATTTCCGTTATCTACACACTTATTATATAAAAGAGATATATATATATCGTGGAAGAGATGTTGTGTAAGGTTTGTTAGGAGACTTGGATTTATATATATGAAAAAACAAACAATATAGTAGACAAAATAAAATTTAGAATAATAATTAAGTTCATTTTCATTTTCTCCAATATATATAATATATAATAGTACTAGTTTATAAGTCACGTTGTTGATATGACTTATATTTTGTCCTTGGACCATTGTAAAAAATGAATATTTTTTTAATCTTATATAATTAATAACCATAATGTGAAAACATTTAACTACTTTCCTTGTTTAATCATCACGATCAACCAATTAAATAAATATAAAATTGTGGCATATATACTAAATACTAGGCGTACTGAGATTGTGATTAAACACACAAAATATATTTTTCTTAATTGCCAACTACTCAAGACAATGAGAATTAGATGATTTCAATATTTGTTCTCTCAATATTTTTTTTTTATACTTTTGATCACAATGTTAATGTTTTGATTAAATATTATTGTTTGATAACTACAAAGTTATAACATATATTTAGGTGAAGAAGCCAACATATATATGTTCCAAATAGACTATTTTGAATATGTAGTATTCAAACTGGAGAATACTATTGTAATATATATATATATACCACTTTTGTGGCTGCACCGAGAGTGTACATTGTACTCATTTAAGATATTTTTTAAATTTTTAAGAAATTTCGAATAGTTTATAGTGCCAAAAATAAAGTTCAAATATCTTATTGCACGTATGTTTATTTTTTTGTATGCGCGTATAAACTATTTTCGGCGGCACTGTGAACTATTCAAAAAATTTTAAAAATTTAAACAATGTCTTCCATGACTACAATGTATACCGTCGTTAAAAAAATTATTTAGTTACCGAAATAACTCAAAAATTGGTTATACCATAATATATAATGAAGTACCTGAGGAGTGCTTCTGGGATAATGAATAGAACCAGAGAAAAGAAGTGTATGTTGGCCATTGATGACCAAAGATCTGCCGTCGTAGGTTACTTCTCCGCCCAAAGCCACCACCAACAACCACCATAATGCAAACCCTAAATATAACAACAACATCTTCCTCTTCTTCATCATCATCATCCTCATCCTCATATATATATATATATGTTTATATATATAACTAACTTAAATATATTTAGAGCTAGATACTCTCAATTCTCATCATAAGCTATATATATATATATATATTTGTGTATCTATGTTTGTGATTCTCTCTTGCAAGTAACGAAGGATATATTTATATATATATACAACTCATATACAATGTGGGGAAAGAGAAAAACAAAATTTTAATGCATCTATATATATTTTCTTTTCTTTTTATGGAAGATACATTATTCTAATATATGTCCTTTATCATAAAATTATATATATTATTTTATTAAAAAAAAAAACTAGTTATTACAAGAATGAAGTGGCAATTTTGTATGTTTCTCTAAGACCAAAATCTCCTCCTTGTTTTGTATTTTTTTTATTTGATTTGCTTTTTAGTTAAAATGGTCTAAATTGTCATTTTGAAGCATTATTATTATTTAAAAAAAAAAAAACATTATTTATGGATTTAGTATCTACTATGTACTATATCTTGTTTTGCTGCTCTATATAAGAGAATTGAAATCTAATTATGGAATTAATTAGTGTATTTTTTTAATAAGGTATATTATTGTTTATATGTATATGTACAATTAATTTCTTATTTAAGTCAACCGAACCAATATCAAGTTTGAAACTCTAACAAATATATATATATATATATATATCTTCACCAATAGGAAGAGAAAGACAGATTTGGCTTGAAAAGTAAAAATAAAATTTGTAATTTATCATTTAATACAGTTAGATTCTATTTGTTACTACATATCTAAATGTATTTGGACCAAAGTCAAATAATTATCACCTCACCCACTTTAATTAAGTCAATTACTTTTTTCTCTTTTTCCTTTTTTAAATAGATAAGGTTAAATGCACTAACGAATTTATGTCCAATTTATCACTTAATGAAATTCCTATTTTATAACATTAAAACATTGTGTAATAGTTTTTTTTTTAATCACACAACCTTTTCAAGAATCATGTGGATTTTTACTTTTTCCTTTAAAAGATGAATTTGTTTAAGCTTTAATTAAGAATTTGGAGGAGAATTTCCATTAGAAAACGTATCAATAAACTACAAATTTCAATTTGAGTGTCCCAAGAGATTTTAACCAGATTATTGTTTATTCATATTTGTGGTAAAAAAAAGACCCTTGAACTCGAAGATAAATTTCCATTAGAATATTAGAAAAGTCCAATCTTTCGGTCACTTGACTAAGTCAAAATGATACCAAAAGAAAATTCTTAAGCCCAACTTTACGGTAGTTTAGGTAATTATCCAAAATTTGAAATTGGCAGTGACCGAAAACATAAAATGGTATTTTCATAATTCTTTACAATTTATGGTCTTTTCAGAAACATTTATAACATGTTGATATTTCTAAGAGAATGAGAATAATCTTTACATGGGGTGAAATATTAGTAACCATATTTAACACTTTCGATTACCCGTCAAATCTACATATTGATATCCAAGTCCCTACAATGCCATTATATATTCTTTAAATTACAACTAAATTTGTTAGGGGTGTCTGGTCTAATTATTGGATATCCAATTATTATTGGATTGGATCGAATCTAATTTTTTAATATTTAAATTATATCAGATCAGTTGTTAGATGATATATGAAAAAATCTAATACAACTGCACCGATTTAATTATATATATTTAAAATATATTTATTTATTTATAATTAGGATTATGATTATAATATATGCTAAATTTGTATGGTGTTGTATCATTTTGAATAAATTAATATTTTTATTTATAATATTATGAATTATTTGAACAAATTCAGGTAATTAAATGCTCCAAAATATTAAATGGATTAAATATGATCCAATAAATAAGTAGGGGAATACATCCAATTGATAGAACCGATCAAATCCAATGGATAATTGGATCAGATCGAATCCATTGAGACAAGTTAATTTAATTGGATTGATTCATTTGGTTGTAAAAATCCAACATCCAATAAATAATTAGATAGGATCAGATAAACTTAAAAATATTGGATGTGAACCGATAAATACCCCTAATATTTACAATAAAAGAATTAATAAAAAAGCAAATAAATAATATTAGATAGTAAACAAATTAAACTCTATAAAAATAATATTCTGCAAAAATTCAGATTAATCAAACACAACTTCGATAAACCAAGTTGATTAACATGGCTTTGACATCAAATTAAGAATTCTCGTTATATTTTTGACATCAAATTAACTACAAATAATTGGTGTAAATATATATGTTTTTTTTTAAAAAAAAATCATTTTCTAAAATAGTATTCTTTTGATATTTTTTTACAAAATAGTATTTCAAATAAACAAAGGTGTGCTAATGATGTGTGCCTTGAATGATCTACATCTCAGGGTGAGACGCTTATGATCACATTGAACTAGTAGGATAAGTGAATTATTCTCGATCCATCTCCCAAAAGAATCGAACATGATAATTTTTCATCATCTCGTTGCGATCTATTGTATTTCAAATACTAAGTCTCACAAATAGAATACGAAAACTTTCTTTAAATTTTGAATTACAGTTTCTTTCGCTTTTGGCATAGTGGGCCCCCTTTCGAATTCTTACAAGTTATAAGACACATTCAAATTCAATATAATATAAAATAAGTTAGAAATTCCCAAAATGCAAATAACAAAAAAGATTCTAAATATTAATGGGAAGGGTCAAACTTATTTGATTCGTGTCTTAAAATTTGACAATTATAAAGTGTGTAAGAAAGACAACTTTACAAATATTTATTAAAAATATAGTAAAAACATTATTTAAAAAAAAAAGGATAAAAAGTTCATTTTACAATGTGATTTTTTTTTTCAATTACTCCTATTTTTTGCTAAAAAAAATGACATATTGTCTCGTTATTTAGGGGTAAACATTTGACCCGAAAAACCCGCCCAATCGGCAACCCGAAAACTCAAATTTTTGCAAAACCCATCAAATTCGGGTGAAATCCGATCCGAACCCGACATGATTTGAGTCGGGTTCGGATTTTAAAATTAAGGGCACACGAGTTCGGGTCATAATTAAAAAAAATTAATTATCGAAAAAATTAATGTTTTTTTTTAAAAAAAATTACCAAGGCCCAATTTGTAAAAAAATCAACATTAACAAACTAACAACAAAGTTTAAAAAAACATGTTGTTATCCAAAAAACAGGCACGAATGACATGGCAAGTAATTCGCGGACACGTGGCTGACACTTGACGGAATTCTGCTAGGGTATCGACCAGAAGAGATATTACAAGCAAAAGACAGTCGAAGCTTACCTGCGACCAGTGTGGTCGCAGGTTCCGCGTGCCTCATGATACTTTTATAAAGATCTTAGTCAATCCCGAAATTGACTCTCATGATTTCCTAAGTATCCGATTATTTAGGAAATAATATCTGTAACAAATTAATGTAATCCCCCTTGAGCCTATAAATAGAGAAAGAGAGCTCAAGGAAGGGACTTTTGGCTTTCGAATTATTTGAGACTAGAGTGATTCTATTTGATACATTGTCTTGTTCTTCAGAAGTGAGTGAAACTCATTGAACCCTAGTTCTTTGATCACTCTTTTGAATCCTATATCAATAACAATTCAAGTAGACGTAGGTTATTACCAGATTCTGGGGCTGAACCACTATAAACCTTTGTGTTCTTTATCATTTCGCCATCACATTCTTTCTAACGTGTTTGTCCACATCAGGCAAATTTAACTCCGTGTCAGTTGGCCAAATTCAGGGTCAACACATGTGAAAAGTAAAAAAAAATAGTGTAAAAAAATGGTATTTTAGAAATTTTTTTACCAAGGCCCATTTTCGGCCCAAAGCCCATTTTTGGACCAATCCCACACGAAACCCGACCAAACCTGAAACCCGAAAACACCACAAAACCTGAAAATTTCGGACCAGATTCGGTACCACTTTCCTCCACTCAAAACCCGCAAAGCCTGAACCCGATACACCCGAAACCCGACCCGTGTGCACCCCTATCATCATCGACCGCCAACAATTGGATATTCAATTATTATTGGATTGGATTGGATCGAATCGAATTTTTGAATATCTAAATTGGATCAAATTAGTTGTTAGATGATATATGAAAAAATCAAATACAACTGAATCGATCAAATTATATATATTTAAAATATATTTATTTATTTATAATTAGGATTATGATTATAATATATATTAAATTTGTATGGTGTTGTATCATTTGAACAAATTAGTGTTTCTATTTATAATATTATGAATTATTTGAACAAATTCAGCTAATTAAAGACTCCAAAATTAATATTGAATGGATTAAATCTGATCCAATAAATAAGTGGGGACACATCCAATTGATAGAACTGATCCATTCCAATGAATAGTTGGATTAGATCGAATCCATTGAGACAAATTAATTGGATTGGTTCATTTGGTTGTAAAAATCCAACATCCAATAAATAATCGAATAGGAACAGATAAACCTAAAAATATTGGATGTGAACCAATGAATGCCCCTAATTAATAAAAAACAAGCAATTGCAAATATATAATATTAGATAGTAAACAAATTAAACTCCATAAAAATAAGATTATGCAAAAATTCAGATTATTCAAAAACAACTACAATAAACCAAGTTGATTAACATGGCTTTGACATCAAATTAAGAATGCCCGTTATATTTTTAACATCAAATTAACTACAAATAATTGGTGTAAATATATATATGTTTTTTTTAAAAAAAATCATTTTCTAAAATAGTCTTCTTTTGATATTTTTTTACAAAATAGTATTTCAAATAAACCAATGTGTGCTACTGATGTGCTTTGGATGATTCACATCTCAGGGTCAGGCACTGATGAGCACATTTATGATAAGTGAATTATTTTCGATTCATTCTCCAAAAGAATCAAACATGATAATTTTTCATCACCCGGCTGGAATCTATTGTATTTCAAATATCAAGTCTTTTCCTTTTGGCATAATGGCCCCCCTCCTGAATTCTTTCAAGTTATAAGATGCTTTTGGCATAGTGGGCTCCCTCCCGAATTCCTCCAAGTCATAAGACAGTCCAAATTCAATACAATATAAAATAAATTAGAAGTTCAAAAAATGCAAATTAAAAAAAATTATAAAAGTGAATGGGAATGGTCAAACTTATTTGATTTGTGTCTATATTTTGTTCAGAAAAAAATTGACAATTATAAAGTGGGTAAGAAAGACAACTTTACAACAAATATTTATTAAAAATAAAGTAAAAAAGATTTTGTTTTTAAAAAAGAATAAAAAGTTCATTTTACAGTGTGATTTTTTTTTTTCAATTACTCCTATTTTTTGCTAAAAAAATGACATGTTGTCGAGTGGGTTTCATCAAAATTAAATAATTCTACACATGTTTTTTATTTAAAAAAAAAAAAAAAAGTTCATTTTACAATGTGATTTTTTTTTTCAATTACTCCTATTGTTTGCTAAAAAAATGACATGTTGTCGAGTGGGTTTCATCAAAATCAATTAATTCTACACATGATTTTTATTTTATTTTTTTTAAAATAAACAATAATTGTACACATGGTTTGAACGCTTTAAATTTTGTTGAAAACATTTTAAAATCACAGCTGTCATGTTGAAACAAAATGAGTCCTTTCATTAAATAGGCTCTATTCTATAGCGATGAGTACTTAATTGTATGCAATATGCATGCACTTTCTAAGAATGGGTCTAACTATTACATAATTTGGTCAAAAAAAGACAAAAGTTTGAATGATTAAATTGGTTTATACTATTTTATTTTACTTATTTGTGTTTCTTAAATGTTCAATTACATTCTTTGTAGATTCTATAATACCAAATTATATTATGTTTTACTACTACAAAATGCTTGAAGAAATTTTTAATCTATTTTTAATAAAACAATGATATCATTCTTTTGTTTACTTGAAAATATTTGTATATTTTGAGATGTTTTATAAAAAAATTAAAGATTTTATTTAAATAAAACAACATACTTTAAAAAAATAATGATGTTTTACTTTTAAAAACACTATATATTATTACTTTCTTATAAATAAATACATAAAATTCATTTTTGTTAATGTTTATTCATATAAAATATTTTTATTACATATGATACCAAAAAAAAAAAAGAAGCAAAAGCAAAATATATGAAATGGTAATGTATCCTTATTAGCCGTTTGACTTCTATCCATATAATGCATACAGCTTTGGTTGTTGGTTGGCCGGTTCGATGACTCTATATGAATTAACAGTTTTTTATTCCTCTGACTGTGTTCTTGATCCAATGTGGAGACAAGGTATGTTCGTTATACCTTTCACGACTCGTTTAAGAATAACCAATTCGTGAGGTGGTTGTAGTATCACAGTGAGAACTATCATGTATTTTTCTTTTGAACAAAATAAGATATAGAAGAATAGAAGCTAAAGCCCCTAATTCAAAATATTGTCAAGAAAAAAAGTACAAAAAGAGAAAAGAGAAAAAAATACAAAATTCAAAGAAGAAGAAAAAAGAAAACACAAATCACATAAGTCAAAATAATAGTAAAAGCATAGTAGCAGAAAATGAGTGGCAAGAATGCAAATTTATACTTATTCCACAAGCAATTTAAGAAAATGAGACTTTTGTGATAATAATAGTAAGACTACAAACAAAGATGTGTCTATCAAATCACATATTGTTAAAACAACCCCAACTTTACTTATCCATTGAATTTGAAATCAACCTTTTCCGTACGCTATTAAAAAACACACAAAAACAATCACTACAAATAAAGATACATTTTACCGACAATTTTTTTTTATCACAACTTATATTTGATTTGATTAAATTAATGTTATTTTTAGTCCGAACAAAAAACTATCTGTTACTAAAAAATCATACTTAATCACAAATTGTTACTAATGTAGTTTTAGTCACAACTTATTATTTTTAATAATAAAGTTTGTTGTGACTAAAAATACATTTGGTGACAACAAATTATAATTTTTGTCGCTAATACTTTAAGCCACAAACTTTTTAACGATAATATAGGTAAGAAGATTTTTCTTTAGTCATAATTTTTGTACTTACAGTCACAAATTTTATTGTGACTAAAACTTTTTTTTTTTTTTGTAGTGAATACTATTTTCTTATCTTATGTTTGGAGAAGATTAAAAACTAGATAAGGGAAAAGTAGAAAAAAAAAAAAAAAAAAAAGAGATAAAAAGTATTGAATGGGATACACCAAAATTTTCTTTTAATTTTCTACTTTTATTTCTATCCTTCTAATTTTCTTGTTCTCCCATTTTCTTTACGTCTTTTTCATGTAAATATTTTAAGAAATAGAAGACGCAACAAAGCCTTTATATTCTCTTGATAAGAAATTAAGTGTAAGAAACCATGAAATTGTATAGTAAAACAAAAAAAGGATAATATCAATCAAACAAAGTGATTTATTATTTGTCATAATTATATATATATATATATATGAGATATTGAAGTTTCTATGAATCTTATTCTACACATTCATTCATTTATTCATGGTCCCCACGCACAAGTATGAACACAAAACACTTAGAATTTTGTTGACCAAGCCGTGTTTGGTTACCTAAAAGATGGTGCAAGTAAGCACTAATTATTTATTTATTACAAAAAAAACAAAACACAACATATAGAAATCTTAATTTCAAAGTTTGACAATTGGAATAACGTTGTAACCCTTTAGATGACACCTCCTTTGCCTTACGTCAAAGTTTACCATCTCAACAAAGTTTACAAAGAAATAATAATCTTAAAAAAAAGTGTTATCATTTCTCCATAGACTTTTCAACTAGTCTAACTTAGATAAGGATATATAGTACTTGAGAATTTTCTTTTCCTTTTCTCCATTGCTTTCCATGAAGGTTGCTTTCACTCCAAACAAACCCTTTTCTCTCTAATTCTCTCTTTCTCACCTTAGACCCTTTAAAGAATTGGGGAGTTCTTCCCTAGTTTACCATAACATTTCTCATAAAGAAAATTATTAAGGTTTGGTATTCTTCAAAATCTCCATTCATGGCTGACGAGCGTGAAGATCAAGCTACCAAGGAGCCAAGTAGTCAAGCAGCAGAAGACCAAGACTTTGCCCTAGCCATGGCTTTGCAGGAGCAAGAGAGGTCTTCGTCCACAGAGCCCGAGGCCTCCACCACTGATGAAAGCGAAGACTCCAACTACGACTACGACCACGAAGACTACGAGTTCTTCTTCGATTCCAATG
This sequence comes from Humulus lupulus, assembly GCF_963169125.1. Lineage (NCBI taxonomy): Eukaryota > Viridiplantae > Streptophyta > Magnoliopsida > Rosales > Cannabaceae > Humulus > Humulus lupulus. Next base: position 6,426,539 of record NC_084802.1, on the reverse strand, counting down.
GATTCGAAGCCGAGCTAAGGTTTCTAGACGAAGAGGATCAGGACGAGGACGATGATGAAAACATGGAGGATTACGATGACGACGAAGAAGATGATGATGATTTGGATGTGGACGTGTTGACTTATGAAGAGTTGATTGCTTTGGGAGAGTTCATAGGAGTTGAGCAGAGAGGGCTCTCTCCCAATGAAATATCTTCATGTTTGAAACCAGTTACTGTTAGTAATAGCCAGATGATGAAGATGAAGATGAAGAATAATAATGGTGTTGATCGGTGTGTGATTTGCCAGGTTGAGTATGATGAAGATGAACAGTCTTTGGTTGAGCTTCCATGTGAGCATCCTTACCATTCACAGTGCATAACTAAGTGGCTTCAGATCAAGAAATCTTGCCCTATTTGCAGCTATGAAGTTTCATCCTCATCTGCTTCGTCTTCCTCACCTAATCACAAGAACACTAATAATAATAGTACTTGTTGATTAATGTTGTGTTTTTTTTATTTATTGGGTTATTAATTAATTAATTAATTAATTGATTGATTGATTGTTTGATTCTATTCTATTCTGTTATATATGAATATATTTATATACTTGTTTTAATGGTGTTATATATATATATATAATTGAAGGATAAAAACAAATTAATGAGAATAATGAGTATTGAAGATGGAAACAATAATAATTAATTAATTAATAGATTAATTAATGATTAATGGTGTACAAGTTGTGAGGTTGTTGGTCAAAATGTTTGTGAATACAAGATATATACAGGAATGTTTGGGCTTTTTTTTAAGGCCTTTTGTTATTTAATATATTTATGTGATTTTTACAATTATATACATATAACATAAAATAACTACAAAATTTACCTACAAAAATTTATTAATAAAAATACCTTGCCACATTATCAAAAAATACCAAATTTAAAAAATAATATACCTGATTTGGGAACATTCCCAAATCTCAAATTTTTCATTTTTATGAGTTTTCAAAAGTAACATTTTGGTTACTTATAATGAAGATAAGTTACCAATTTGTTACTTTTTCACAAAAAAGTTTATTTTTAGAGCATATTATTTCATATACATTTTGGTTATCTCTAAATTTTTTTTGTTGAAATGTTTTTATCTTAAAATACTTAATAGTCTTTTTTAGGTTATAGTTTTATTATTTAAGATACTTTTACGTTACCTTCAAACTTGTTTTATTAGGAATTAATGAATTACAAGAAAGTACAGCAAATTAATATATAGTTTGTCACCAAAAGTTTCTTTTAGTATACTATATAGTAACTTTTTTTAATGAAAAGTTTTAATTCAATTTTTAGTCACTAATGTAATTTACATTTAAATAATAGTATTTCTTTTATTAGTCAAGGAAAAAAGAAACTTATAAGTTACTTTCGTATTATAATAAAAAATATAAATTTTAGTTTTTTATTTAACCAAATGAAAAAGTAACTATGTAGTTACTTTTTAAATACAACACATAAATTATTATGGATAATATTAAAATTTGGATATTCTATAGTTTCTTTTTACAAAATGTATTTTATAATTTGTTTTTACAATATGGTACTTTCAAATTTGATTTTATTACAGAATTAACCATAAATATTAATGTTGACTTAAAAAAAACTAAAAAAAATCCAAAATTTCCCTTGTTCTTATTTAGATTAGGATTATTGAAATTAATCAAACCCAAAATATCCAAACACCATCTTTTTTACTAATAATGATTTTAGTTTTTTATTTTAATTTTATAAATTTACTAATTAATTAATGTTCGGTTGTTTGGATGTTAATATCTAACGTGAAAGAATGATTTTTAAATAAAATTATATAAAATAAACTAAGAAAGAGTATTTGGATACTTATAGTAACAATATGTAATAAAATCAAAGGTGAATCTACCAAAAACTAAAAACTGAAATAGCAAAGTATTTTTTTAGGGAAAAAGTCAAATTACATGGTACTAAAATATTAATATCACTTATTATTTTTAAAATTTTGTGCTTAATCAAATTTGCTTGCAGTTTGTGACTAATCATCAATATGCTGGTGTTGCCTCAGCCCAGTTCAAACCCAAAAATAAGGGGTTCAGGCTATCTCATGTTTTGGGTTTAAGAGCCTTCAACATTTTTGTCTTCTTTTATTTAGAAGAATTTACATTCAGGAACAGACTCAAGATTTTCTTTTATTGAAGGAAAAAATCAAGTAAAAAAACAACAAAAAACAAAAATTAGGTGTTATATTATCTCCGATAATATAATGTTAGATTAAAACAAGACCCTTAACAGGTAAAAATCTCGAATAAAATATTATGTGATAAAAAAATTATGGCAAATTAAGAAAACTGAGCAAAACCTACTATTAAGTTTGAAAATGAAAATGGAAATGAAGTTTTATGGAAATTTCCAATTTCTGCGATATTTTGAGTAAAATGCCAAATTTTGCCTAAGCATGTGATTAGGACAAAATAAATAATTTTGTATTAAATAATGAGCATAAAAATTTATCTATGTGTGTATGACAATATTTTAAAAATATGGTCACCAATTTTTATTAGGACTAATTTTTCCAAAATCTATGCAATAGTAGGAAAAATTAAAAATAAAATGAAAATTACAAAAAATGACTTACACCAATAGTGTAAATCATTAAAAGTATTCAGGGATATTTAAAGTCTAATGGTGTAAGTCATTAAAAGTGGTGGGAGACGTTAATTTAAAAATATGAATATAAAATTATTTATTTATAAAATATAAGACATGTAAGAGCATCTAATGTCTCCCTGGGAAGACGTGCCACATGGGACGTCTCCCCAAGACAGACGTTAGATGTCTGACACGTGTTCCCAGGGGATACCTTAGATGTCTGGTCTAATATATACTCAGCCTTTCCTTTTTCTTCCCCGAGCGCACGAACCAGAGGCAGAGAAAGGCGATTGTCTACGCGATTTCAGGGCTATTTTTTGACGATTTTGGCCGATTTTAGACTATAAAGTATCATTTGAGGTAAGTTTTTATTATTTATAAGTGTTGTATAATAGTTAAGATAAATTTCATGCTTATTTTTTCTAGTTATTAAAAGATTGATATTGAGATTTTAGGGTTTATGAGTTGCGGTTTTGGGTGATTTTTGGCTCAACAAAGTGGATTTAAAGCATATTTGAGGTAGTATTTCTAGATTAAACAATGTATTATAGTTAGAATGGTAGAAAAAAATTATTTTTGTGCATTTTTTTATATGATTTGTGGGTTTTATTAGAAATATTAGTTTAAAGTATGAAAAATAATTTTTATGTATATTTGAGATACTATGTTGTTTAATTTTAAGATGATACCACATCATTTACTATTTTAAAATTTATTACTATTTAATCCAAAAATTATATATTTTTTAATTAATTTTTAATGTTTGTTAAGTGTATATATGTAAATATGTTTTGCTAAAATGTATTTAATAATTTTGTCTAAAATAAGAAAAATATTTTAATTTTTATTTTACATACAAAATAGTAATTCAAGTTTATATGTTTATAAATTTTTTTAATTTATATTATTATTTAATTAAAAATTATATATATTTGTAATCTTTATTAACATTTAAGTAGGTTATTTATATGTAGTTATGTTATTTTTATTGATTTAGTAATCTTTTATTAATTAATTAATTAAAATTTTTAAGTTGTGGTTTTAACGGAGATTTTTATGAGATTTTTGCCTCAAATTTTCGATTTCAAGCACACATTTGAGGTTTTAATTTTCTAAAATTTCAATAATAAGTTATTGTTAATCTAATTATTTAGTGAAGTTTGTTTAGTAATCTTTTATTTATTAATTAATTTAGTTTTGTATGTTGTGAATTTAATAGCAAAGTGAAGTAAATTCGATAGCAAGGACTATTAATTGCAAATGGTAAATATATTATCTTATTTTTTGTTTTAGTATTATTAAACTTTTGTTAGAGGGGTTTGAATATCTTTAATATTCATCCATAGTGAAGTAGGTTCTGAGATTAAAATTGTGTGTTTCGGTGATAACAGAAGTTGAGAATTGTGTGTTTTAGTGAAGTAGGTTATGGAAAATTTATTTGTGTGCTGCGGAGCTATAAGGAAGAAACTTATTGTGTGTTATTTGAATTGTTTGACTTGTTTTTCACAGATGGTTAAATCGTTATTACAGGGGAAATGCTACTCGATTTTGTCTAGAATTATGTATTCTATTACTATATTTGTATTGTGTTGTGTTGTGCTTATTTGATTAGATTGATAGATGGTTAGGTTACTAATATAGGAGAAATGTTGCCCAATTTTTCGTATGCTTATTTAGTTTTTTTGTTTAATTTTTCACAGATATAGGAGAGGATATGGATAGAAAATGGATGTCAGTGAATATGTTATCCGTGGAATATAAAAATAGGGTCAACCTTTTTCTGACCAGTCTACCAAAACCTCAAGAGATTCTAAATAATATAGAAATTGTGCAACCTAAAGTAAGTAACTACAACTTCAATTATTTTGAAAATCTATAGCTGAATTTTACTAATATTCTTTATGTTAAATATTAGTGTCCACACACCAACCAGACAATGTGGCATTTGGATATTATGTGATGATGATGTTGAAGGATTACATTGAACATCTACGACTTGGACGTTATTTGAAGAAAGAGGTATGTATATATATATATATTTATAAAAAGTTTACGGTTTATCTATTATTAAGTATATATAATCAAATAATAATAATTAAATAATATATTTTACTTTGTATTTTTTGTAGCTAAACACTACGCCATATACACTAGCACAGATTAATGAAATGCGACAATAGTGGGCGAACGATATGCTACTGATAGTTCAATGTCATCGTCCCAAGAAATAGGTTTTTGTTGTTTACTTTTTCTATCTTACTATATGTCTAGCTAGCTAGTGTAATATTTGTTGATTTTGTATGTGTAACAGCAAATATTTCCTTTTTGTATATTTAGCTAGCTAAAACATATTGTATACACATTTCAGTTTTATTAATGAAAATTCACAATTTAAATTTGCATATAATTTAGATTTTTTAATTAATATATTTAATTTAATTTCAAAAAATATATATTTAATTAATTATTATTTTTTTTAAATACAAAAATCAATGATAACTTGGGATAAAAGACATTGAATATTTACAAAGTCTTTTATGGGGAGACATTGTAGGTACCCTACGATGACTCCAAGGGGGAGACTTTGTAGACATTCAATGTCTCCCCCTCAGAGTCATCATAGGGTGTACGGTCTACACCCTATGATTTACTTGTATTATTTAGCAATTGAGTTGTGACATTTCTTCAATCAATTACCTTGCTTATTATATTTGTTGCTTAGAGTTGTATCTTGATTTCTTTATATTCCATTGAATAATATATTCTCTATCATTAACAGGTAGGGTTGTGCAAAAAAATTTGCAATCCGCCCAAAACAACTAGAAAAAATCGACAAAAAATGCAACCCGAAAAATCCGTCATTCATTTCAAACTGACCAATTATTATATTGGGTGGGATTGGAATTTTTGGCAACCCACCCAATGTAACCTGATCCACCCAATTAAAGAATTGTCTATTTTTTTAATTTTATATTTATTTAATTATTAATTATACATATAAAACTAAATTCAAATTAATTTTTTTTATAAACAACCCTATATTTTAAAGTAACAATTATTTTAGTTACTAATACAAACTAAAAATAGAGAAAATAATAAAAACATGAGTGAAAAATAATTTTTTTAGAAAAAAAAAGTATTGGCGTTACCCGCCCAAACCGATGGTCAAGTTGAACATCATTTTTTTAAAAAAATTGGGTGGGTTATGGGTTGAAAAGTTTCAACTCGATTATAAATTTGAGTTTATTAAAAATCTACCCAACCTGCCCAAACCGACCGATGAACAACCCTATTAAGAGGTGACATTAAGTTTATCCCACCTAGAAATGTGGGTTAAATTATTCCAAGTAATTAATTTTGCTTTTTATTTAATTTTTATTTGTGAATATATTTCAAATTTAAAAACACAAGTAAATAGAAAAATTGAAAACTTATCTATAAATCTCTTATAAAAAATTATTTACTAAAATTAGTGAAAATGTTCAATTTTGAATTGTTTACTATACACAAATGTTCTAAATAGAAATTATTAATGAGTGATTCAAAATAAAATGTGCAAGTGTTTAGAGTGTGTTGTTTTCAAATATTGTATATAAGTCTTGGTGTGATAATAAAGTAATTACGTTTTTCAAGCTGTGGTGTGAAATAGACTAAACCCTCCCAACCTCATAAGAAAGGTAGGGTGCAGTGGGGCATGGGGGTTGCAGAAGGGAAACATATACCAGAAAGCTGAAGAAAAAAGCAAAATGAACGAAACACACACAATCCGAATGGATATGCATTAATTAGTGCCATACTTTAATAAAGAAGAAAAAGTGACAGGCATTGAGCAACAATAAAGTTTAGTTTAACATTAAACACGATCACCACAACCAGTAAACTTTACTTAATCAACACCAACTCAACACATATTCCGTCCATGCAGTGATTATTGTTGTGCTCTATGATGATGATCAGAATGCATTTTGCTTTGCCAATAATCTTCCTACTACAATTACTCACTTGTTTCTTCCCTATTGTGCAGCCACTTTGCCTCAGTCATGACAGACTTGCCTTGCTGCAACTCAAGAATAGCTTTACAATAGACAAGGACGCTTCAGAAGAAGCATCGGCTTATTCCAAGGTTGCATCATGGGCTTCGGAGGGGACGAACCACGACGAGTGCTGCTCATGGGATGGTGTCAAGTGTGACCAAGACACCGGACATGTAATTGGCCTTGACCTGACAAGCAGTTGGCTTTACGGTTCAATTGACTCCAATAGCACTCTTTTCAAGCTTTCTCAACTCCAGAACCTCAGCCTTGCTGATAATGATTTCAATGATTCTCCAATACCCTTTTCCATTGGAAGTTTATATTCTCTGAAGGTCTTAGATCTTTCAGGTTGTCAGTTCTCTGGATTGCTTCCACGTTCTCTGGGTGGGTTAAGAGGCCTTAGTTTCTGTTACCTCGCGTATAACAACTTGACAGGTCCTATCCCTTCTTCTCTTCAAAACCTGACACATATAACTGAGCTATCTTTTGCTTATAATCAATTGCATGGTCAACTTCCAGCTTGGCTTGGAAACCTTACTCAGTTGACTTGGCTGAATCTTAGAAACAATATGTTGCATGGTGTTGTGCCACATTCATTTTCTGGACTACGGGCACTTGAAGCTCTTCTCCTCAGTCACAATGAATTGAAAGCTACACTGGAGATCGATATGTTTCTTGACATGAAATATCTAAGGAGGCTACAACTTTCAGGTAACAAGTTATGGTTGCGTACTGAGACCAACAATTCAAATGCAACTGTTTCCAAGTTTGAGGTGTTACACCTTGGTTCGTGCAATCTAAGCAACTTCCCCAGTTTTCTGCGCTACCAACAAAAACTTAAGATAATTGATCTCTGGGAAAACCAAATTAGTGGGAAAATACCAAAGTGGTTATGGAACACTAGCAGAGAATCATTGGGGAAAGCTGATTTTTCTAGAAACTCATTGACGGGCTTTGACCAAACTCCTCCTGTTGTGCTCCCATGGGTTCGTCTGGTTTCACTAGACCTTTCACAAAACGCTTTGAAAGGATCACTACCGATTCCTCCAGCGTCCATCATCCAGTACGATCTCTCGGACAATGAGCTAAGTGGAGAGATTTCACAGTCATTGGGCAACAAAAGTTCCCTACAACTTGTTGATTTATCCAACAACAATTTGAGTGGTGTGCTTCCGAGATGCTTGGAAGAAGAGCTTACCGATTCTTTGTCGATTCTAAATCTGGCAAGCAATAACTTTCATGGTACAATTCCTCAAATAGGAGCCCATGGAAGCAAATTGCAGGCCATTGATCTAGGCCACAACCAGTTAGAAGGACCCTTACCAAGCTCCTTGGCCAATTGCACCATGCTTGAATTCCTAAACCTTGGAAACAACAAACTCGATGATGGATTTCCTTCATGGTTGGGTGCTCTTCCGAATCTCAGACTTCTTCTGTTGAGAAAAAACAAACTCCGTGGAGTTATAAACGAACCAGTTTCAGACTCTGGTTTTCCAAAGTTACGTGTTATCGATCTCTCGCACAACAGATTCACAGGTTTGTTGCCACCTCACTACTTAACGCAATGGAGTGCCATGAAACGCGTTAACATTACCCAATCGTCGTATTTATCTGGGGATTTTGTATTTTTTTATTACGATAATACTACTTACTGGGGGTCTTATACGTACTCGATGAATATAGCGAACAAAGGCACTGACATAGCTTATAGCAATATTCAAGCAATAGATTTGAAGGAGAGATTCCTCGAGGCATTGGGAGTTTGCAAGGGCTTCAGGTGCTCAACCTTTCGAATAACTTGCTGACCGGAACTATTCCATCATCCATGGGGAACATGACCCGACTTGAGTCGTTGGATCTTTCCCAAAACGACTTCTCAGGAGAAATCCCTCCCAAGTTGGTGCAGCTCACATTTCTTGCTTTCTTCAATGTCTCCGATAACCATCTCACGGGACCTATTCCTCGAGGGAGGCAACTCGATGCATTTGATAACAGTTCGTTCATGGGAAACTTGGGACTGTGTGGCGATCCATTATCGAACAAGTGTGAACATTCAGAGGTGCCTACCTTGAAGACCAAAAAACAAGACTCGGGTTCTATGTTTGACTACTTCAATTGGATGACTTTGTTTTTTGGATATCTTGGTGGACTAGTCGTTGGGATCGTTATTGAGAACGTTGTTACAACCATTTATGGATGGTCGGGAACGACAATGAGAGAGTGGAGGGGAGACAGAGCACGAAGCCAGTTTGACCAAAATGACATGATTTAAGCATATGTAAAGTTTTCATTTGGAATATGTAATCATAATCATAATGCCGCGCGCATGATACCATGATAGCTAGCTTCTTCTGAATACAGAGACGTAAGACATGTATGTATGTATGTATGTATGCATGGTTTGGTAGAGAAGACATGTCTGCTGAATCCAGGGCCAAACTACTCCTAATGAAACATTAGTTAGGATTTAACTACATGTTGAGAATACACCTTCACAATATGTGACTATCTATATTCAGAATCAAGCTCCCGGTCAAATTAGTGTGTCTCATACTGTGTCAAACCAATATAATTGTGACACTTCATATTTATATTTCATTTATAAAAAAATTGTCATTGTTCTTTCACAACAAGTTAGGTTTTAACATGAGGTGTCACAACTAAATTGGTTTCATACAACTAAATTGGTTTCATACAGTATGAGACATACTAATTTGACAAAAAATCTTGATTTCTATATTCAGAGACCTTGATTGAGATGGAGCCCTAACTTGTTGTGAAAGAGCAATAACAGTTTTTTTATAAATGAAATATTAAATATGAAGTGTCACAATTATATTGGTTTGACATAGTCTGAGACACACTAATTTAAGAGAAGATCTTGATTCCTATATTCAAAGACCTTGATTGGGTTGGAGCCTCCCCTCTCAACAATTCTAGACATCCTTATTAAGAAGAAAATTGAACATAATATGGAGACACACACTTGCTCACACCAAATAAAATAGATTTCACATATTTATATGTGCCATTACATACACTTTTAGAAAATAGGTCTTTGTTATCCAAATTGGAACAACTGAATAGTATATGTCATTATTAGAGCTGTAAATACGGGCCGGACTTTTGAGCACGGCACGAAACCGGCACGAGCCCGGGAGGCACGAGCACGACACGGCACGAAAAAATATGCGCTTGGGCCAGGCACGGCACGAAAAAATATGGGCTTGGGCCAGGTACGGCACGACACGGGCTTAGCACGGCACGGCACAACAAGCCCGAAGGCACGAACAAACTAGCCCGAAAGCACGACACGATAAAAAACCCGATATTTTGACATTAATAATCATAATAAATTTTTATTTGTCAATAATTAATAAATTAAAATGATAATATATGTCTTATTTTTTTCAATGTTTATATTTTTATAATTATATTAATTTATTTTAAGATTTGTTAGTTAAATTTTTAGCATTTATTAGTAGGTATTAAAATTCTAATAATTATCTTTGATATAATTTTGTGTAAAATATTGTTAAAAAGTATATAAAAATATCTAAAATTATAATTTAAACAAAGTAATGTATTTGGTTTGGTGGTAAGTCCATTGATGGTTAAAGAGGAGGTGGAGGATTCAATTCTCCATCCTCACATTTTTTAGCAAAAAAAAAGTGGGCCTAAAAGTGGGCCCAAATTTGGGCCCGACTATAGAAAGTGGGCCTAAAAGTGGGCCCAGATATAGAAAGTGGGCCGGCCCGACTTGGGCCCGACACGGCACGACATGGGCCGAGCCCATGGGCCTACTATTTCAAAAATGGGCCGGGCCCGGTCCGAATTTATCGGAGGCACGAAAAATGTGGGCCGGGCAGCCCACATTTACAGCTCTAGTCATTACATATATACTATTTTTATTTTAAAATTTTAATTTAAAATTTATTTTTTAATAAATGGGTTCCCTGTAGAGATTCTCCGCCGCAATAAGAGACTCCCCACCCCGCCTTCGACAGAAAATAATCAAGAATGGGACGGAAACGGAGATTTATATTTTAAATGAGGACGAGAATGAGGGAGCACTCCCTGTCAATTCCTCACCCCATGTGCATGGCTCTTGGAGTTGAATTCTATTAATTTGGTGACACCATTGCCAAAGATTCAATTCAATAATTAAGAATTTAAAAAAAAAAAATAAGTGAAACATAATTAGAGCATGATGAATTGATGATGAGAGACAAAAATAGGGATATATTTTAAATTGTTATTATTCACTCACATATTTGTTACACTAAAAAAATATACATCTTTACATTCATATAGGGTCAAAAGGAGGAATGGATCAAAATATCGATCAATAAAAGAAAAATTAAAACAAGTGGGAGCATGGAAAATTATTTTCATGAAAAGATTCAAACTCAAAAGAATGAAAACATTTCAAGAAACTAAAAAGATACTTGTAGTTTAAAATTTATATACAAAATAGCAACATAAATCCAAGATTTTGCGTCTACTTTTTGCTTGCCTTAATTTATTCATTTTTGTACTATAATTATCTTATGTGATCCAATTATTTATACAAGCATATAAAACCATTTCAAGAATATTTTTACAAAATGATTATATATATATTTGAAGAACCGAATATTTTTTTCCTTGAAAATAAAAATGGAGAAACAAGAACTCACTTGTAAACTTTTCTTGGATAGAAAAGCCTTAGCTTATTCATGCCTATTTTTTGTATAAATGATCTGAACCAACACGTATCATTTTGTGATTGTTCTAGTCATAAATATTTTTAAAAATTAATTTAAAATTTTAAAAATAATTAAAAAATAATTTAAAATATTAATAATATAAACTGATTCAAAAATATATTAAAACTTATTAAATCATAAAATATTAACTCATCTAATTCTTAAAATTCATGTGTTCTTAAAAGATTAACTCCTTGACCCTAGAAAAAAACATATGTTCTTAAAATTCATCCAATAACCCAGAAACCATCTACTATAAAATAGCCGAACTTAATATTCAAAGAAAAATTATCAACAACTCATAAACTATAAACCCAGAAATTTTCAACAACCCATAAACCCAAAAATTATCAACAAACAATTGCAAAGTTATCAACATCCACGAATATGTGCATTGTGACAATTCAATAAGAAATAACAATACAAAATATTCAACAACACAAATTATCAACAACCTAAAACTCAGAAATTATCAAAGTTATCAACAAACTCAAATTAATATTCAAACCCAGATTTAAGCCCAAATTTTTTTGACCCACTATAAACCCAAAAGCAAAAATGCAAACCTTTGTAAAGGTTGTCAAAGCTTGGAGCTTGTCGCCCAGGAGCCACCATCGAAGCTTTGAGCTCGTTGCCCAGGAGCCACCGTCAAAGCTCGGAGCTCATCGCCCAAGAGCTGTCGTTGAAGCTCGAAACTTGTAGCCTAGGAGCCACCATCGAAGCTCAGAGGAAAAAGACAGAGGTTGTTCAATCACGGAGCCATGTGGTCGAAGCTGTGGTAGAAATTTGTAACCAAATTTTTTAACTAAAATTCATTTTTTTGTAACCAAAGTTTACAAATTTGTAACTAAAATTTACAAGTTTATAACTATATGACACGATTTTGTAAACATCATTTACAGACTAAATAAAAAATTATAACAGACGTTTACAAAACTATTACAAATTGTTATCTGTATTTGTGTAATTTTTATAAAATTCAAATTTAAAATTTAGAGTGCTATGTGTAATTTTTCTTATTATAGGCGTGGAGCCTAGATTACTAACATTGTGGCGCCAAGGCCGACCCGTAACAATTGGGAGTCCAAGAAATTTTTTGATATTTTTATAATATTTATATATAAAGTGATATTTTGATAAATTTTAAGAGCCTTTTGTATAAAAAAAAATAATAGTATTTTTTTAAAATTTTGAGTCTTTTTACTTAAAGATTTTAGGCACATATCTAACCCGCTTATATCTAGGCCAATATATTAGTGTAGTGCTTAATCCCTCAACAATATGCTCCATAAAAAATATAAAAAACAAAAAGTGAGAGTTTTGCACCAAAATACTTTCCGTACCCACACTCTAAGAAGAATCGGATTGTACCATTATGCTTGGAGCCTATGACTTGGTCAAGATCAGCCTAGTTTAAAGTAGGTCTTTTATGAGAACACTCTAAAATGTATAAAGTTGAACTACATTATTTTATAATTTAACTAACTATGTTTATCAAAATGATGTATATATATTGGTTTGAATATTTAATCAGACAAAGAGCCTTGTATATAAATATATGTTCATATACCTATCTAAGCCTTCGCGCATGGTAATGTACTAATGGTTGTGCTGAGATGTATCTAAAAATATATTAAGATATTTATATATATATATATATAAATATCACCCATGCATAAATATACGAAGCCAATGAATCACGTAAAAGACTATATATAGTAGCTAGCTTAGTTGATTACGTACGTACCTTTCCAATTAACTTGAGTTACTTGTTATACAAGTAACAACAAAGATAATGATGAATTTAACATGACCCGATCAATCCTAGTCAAGTAATAACTTGTAGTTTTCATCAATTAACATCAAGGATTTCTCATCACAATTATGTAACATCGTTTTCTACTAGTCGCTATTAGTGAATTAACTCATAAATACCAATTGAGGAGTTAGACTAATAATAATTCAGCATTTTCATCATTATCCTCATCATCATAAACCTTAAATTTGATAAAATTACGGCCACCTTATATTAAAGTTCTCTAGAAGAAATATTATTATCAAATTATGGCCACCCTATTAAAGTTTTCTAGAAGAAATATTATTGTTGAATAATAATATAACAACGACACATCAAGATTAACCATTCGATGAATATAAATAAATATATATTTTTTAATGTTTTTTTATAAAACTGAATGATATTTTTTTTGTTAAGATTTTGCTAAGTAGCTTTTTGGATAGGGATGTCGAGTGCTCTCCACAATGTTCGACATGATATTAATTATTAAATATGTTAGAGCGATGATTATGTAAAAACTATAAAAAGACTATTATTTTGCAAAATGACATTTAAAAATATTTATTTTGCCAAATATGTCTAGTAATAATAATATAAAACAAGAATGAAAATAATTGAAACTAGGAAATTTTACACAAAGTGTCAAAATTAGGCGGGTATTTTAACTTTTTTTACTATTTAGTATTTACTTATATACTATTTTTTAAGTGTCATATTTACAAAAATATTATTTGCTTTACTTACACCTATCAATTACATTCCCACCTATCAATAATTTTTTCTTTTTCTTCTTCCTCCTCCATCTCATTCTCTCTCTTCTTCTTCCTCCTCCCCTCCAGCACATTTTCTCTTTTTCTCTCTTCTTCTTCTTCCTCCATTTCCTCTCTGCCCAAGCTTCAACTGCTCTTCATCATCACTTCGGTCTCCCCATCGCAACACTCCGACAGCTTCCAACCCCTTTTCTCCATTGTTGGTGTTGCCCACTATGTTTTTGTATTTTTGTTTTGTTGATTTTTGGTTGATTTGATTTTTTCACTCCTTTAGTTGTTGTGTATTTTATTATCTTACTGTTTTTTAGTTTATTTTTGTAACGCCTTGGTTACTCCAAGACCGTTACTGTGGACTTTAAACAGTGCTTAACTCGCTAAACGAGTCATTAGGTTATAAACGTGCATCTAGGTGTTATTAATAGGCTAAGGTGAAAAATCTCGATCAAAAGGAATGGATATATTTTATTTAAAACATAAAACTGTACATGGACCATAAAAACATTTACAAGTTATTTACAATCCAAAATGGTCATTACAGTGTAAAAATTACATCCCACCGACCTAAGCATCAAAAATAGGGTTATCCCCTAGTTCCTCTAAGAAACACCTTGGCCGTGGTGGTCAAGCGGTCGCATATGTACACATCGCCACCTAAGCTCTCCACCCAAGGCTGGGTGAGCTTTTCTTTCCCTTTATCTGCACCACATAGCACCCGTGAGCCAAGGCTCAGCAAGAAAACTTATTATTACATGTATACAATATCAATAAATGATTATAGTAATCATTCTGGGCTTGCAGCCCAATCAGATAAGTGAATATCACTAATGATTCTGATAATTATGCTGGGGCTTGTAGCCCTAATCAGATAAGTGACTATTGAGTCACACGTTGTGCAGGTGACTAATAAGTCAACCTCTAAAGATTGGTTCCATGTATACATGACTTGTAAGTCCATCTCTAGGGTTATGCTCCTTAAATAGATGGCTAATATGTAACGCCCTGGATAGCCAAGACTGCTACACTGTGTACTTATAAAGGTACAGGACTTGCAAATCAAGTCATTTAATTAAAAATGTGCCGCTAACCATGAATGTGCTAGGGTTAAAAAGGGTTTTGGTCTCAAAAGATGCACTTTAAATAATTAAACAGTTTTACACATGGGATCCCAAAAAAGAAACAGTGTTTAAAAGTTGGTTTACAGAATCTCCAAAATACAGACAACCACCAGCCATTCTAAGGAAAAACAGACATTTCTGGTTCCCCGTTCCTACCTTCCCCTCAACCGTGGCAGTTGAGCAGCTGGTCATGTACATTAAGCTCGCAGAGCTCTCCTAATCAGGGCTGATCAAGTTTGCCCGTGCCTTTACTTGCACCACGTAGCACCCGTGAGCCAAGGCCCAGCAAGAAAACATAATATGCATCACAAACAACAATAACAGATGAATAATCCTTTAAACGTGATCAAACACTCAATACTCATATTAACCACATAGCACGTATTCAAAATCAAAGAAGCAACTAAGCATTAATAACAATCAGGTTACATGATAATCAGGGCCGAAAACTTAGGCCGCACCCTCTGTGTAACGCCCTACTACCTTAGAGCCATTACCAAGTGAGTTTAAAAATGTGCAATCACTCGCTAATCGAGGATTTTAAAGCAAACGTGTAATTAAATCATAAACAAAGTAGAAATTTTAGAAATAACCCTATTTCATTGAAAATCATAATAGTTTAACACCTGGGATCCCAAAATACAGTTTAGAAATATCTACAACATATAAATACAATCAAGTCGACTAAACGACAAAATCTACGTTTTATAACAACCATCTCCCAAAATCCACTGGCTGTGGCAGCCAGGCAGGCCAAACCTGTACACGCCGCCTCATGCTTGCTACACTCATGGTTGGCTGGCTTTCTCCTTGCCCTTACCTGCACCACAGAGCACCCGTGAGCCGAAGCCCTGCAAGAAAACCCACAAACAGATAACTTATGCAAAAATCAACACATAGCATATAAACAGGCCATCAATAGGCTAAACACATACGGCCAAGCCGACCCAGGCGCTTTACCAGACCCTAGGTTTGCGGTCCACACCGTGAGGATATCCCAAGTATCCTTTAGGGTCCGCCCTGGCAGCTCGCACTCCACGTGCTCAATACTGCTCCCGGCCCCTTGCCGTACTCGGCCTTGCACTCAACGTGCCCAACGCCGTTCCCAGCCCCTGCTGACCTCGGCCTACACCGTTCCCGGCTCTTGCCGAACATCCACATAATTGCACTCATAGCATAATAAACATATACTGAACACTAACAAATTCAATCAAAGGGCTACGCCCTGAAATTCAAACATATTGGGCTCAGCGCTGCATACAAGCTCTATGGGAACAAGGGTTTCCTTTCCTGAGTCCCGAGCTCTCCGAGCACCGCTATCCCGAGCACAGTCCTCTAACTTGAGCCTCGCCAAAACCCTAGTCACAACACATTAAAAATATCCATCCATCAAGTTCTAATCCATTAAATAACTTTGAGCCATAAATCTAACCTCCGGGTCCTTGAATTCTATCAATCTGGGTGATAAAATCCATCCCGAGCCTTAACCACTGAGTTCCCAAGCCTAAACACACTTAAAAACTCAAACTGGCACTAAGAGTCGCGGCCCTACCCACAAGCGCCGCGGTTAGCCTCAAAACAGAGACTAGCACCTCCCTGTAACACACACGGGCCGCGGCGCACATCACCAAGTGCCGCGATGCGCCTCAAGCTTCTCAGCCTCCCATGGCCGCGCGCACACACGGGCCGCGGCCCTATCCTCCAACCCAGAAATCTTTATCCTTTTCCTGCAGTTTCTTCAAACCAATTCACCCAAAACCAAACTAGCAATCCTAGATAATTATCACAAAGGTTCTAGCCCAGTTTTGACATCAAAACCTATCAAGAACCAGCCCCCAAAACTCAACCTAACAATCAAATCCCAATTCAAACTTAGCCCACATGCAACTTCAATATACAACCTTAAACCAACTGCAAGATTGGCTCAAATCAACATATTAAGAACTTACCTTGATGAATTATACTTCTTTGCAGATTCTCTAAATCCCAAGCTCAGCCTCAATCCTTAGTTCTTGGCTAATGGCCACCCAAAGCTTAATTCCCTTGAGTTTGTCTTAGAGAGTGAAAGAGAGAGGGAGATGAGAGATTATCTTCAGCTGGGAAGGAAAGGTGAATGTCAGTTTCTAAGTCTCCACTAGCTTCTTAAACTTTGTTTTATTTAACGTAAGCTTTAAGGTTACCTCAAGGCTCGGGATACCAAAACGTCCCCGAGGACAAAACGGTAAATATTCCCTCCTAGACATTCTATCCTCAAATATATCTCCAAATATATATTTCCATACCCTAATAACCCAATATAATAACTAATGCCCAAATTACCCCTCGACTCGCCCTGAGTCGGATTCTCAACCCCGTTGTGACTTTCTGGCTAACCCCTCCCCAGGACTGTCTCAGGCCGTGCTACACAGATAAATCACATACATATCGCATTTATCACATTTATCTCAGTTATACCCCTGCTATCCAAACGGGGCCCACATGCACATTTAACTCAACTAAACATGCATATTTATCATATATTCACATATTAGCTTATTAATTCATTTATTGCCCTCCAGGTACGCTAATCAAGCCCTAAGCCCTATTAGCAAATTTGGGTCGTTACAACTATCCCCTCCTTACAAAAATTTCGTCATCGAAATTACCTGAACAACTTGGGATACCGCTCCCTCATCTCTGACTCAAGTTCCCACGTAGCCTCCTCAACCTTGTTGTTTCTCCACAGCACCTTCACCAAGGCGACGGTCTTGCTTCGCAAGACTTTATCTTTCCGGTCAAGAACCTGAACCGGCTTCTTCTCGTAGGACAAATCCTGATCAAGCTCTAGATTCTCATAACTTAGAATGTGCGTCGAACCTGACACATATTTCCGGAGCATGGATACATGGAAAACAATATGAACCCCTGATAAGGCTGGAGGCATCGCTAGTCTGTAAGCCACCTCTCCAACCCGTTCCAGAAGCTCGAAGGGGCCAACAAACCTAGGGCTCAACTTGCCCCGAACACCGAACCGTTTCACTCCAATTAAAGGTGAAACCCTAAGAAACACATGATCACCAACCTGAAATTCCACGCCCCTGCGTTTCATGTCTGAATAGCTCTTCTGACGACTCTGGGAGGTGAGCATTCGCGCTCTAGTTTTCTCAATCGCCTCATTGGTCCTCCGACCAATCTCTGGACCCAAATACCTTCTCTCACCTGTCTCATCCCAATGAACAGGTGATCTACACTTCCTTCCATAAAGCATCTCGTATGGAGCCACTCCGATGGTCGCCTGATAACTGTTGTTATTCGAGAACTCAATCAAAGGAAGATACTTACTCCACGATCCCCCAAAATCTAACACACAGGCTCGCAACATGTCCTCCAAAATCTGAATCGTCCTCTCAGACTGTCCATCTGTCTGAGGATGATAAGCGGTACTAAACCGTAACTGTGTGCCCATGGCCTTCTGCAGACTTTCCCAAAACTGGGAAGTGAAGGAGGGGTCTGTGTCGGATACTATCGACCTCAGAGCCCCATGAAGTCGAACAATCTCCTTCACATACAACTCAGCATACTGCTCTACAGTATAAGTTGTCCTAACAGGTAAAAAGTGGGTAGACTTGGTATACCTATCCACAATCACCCACACTGAGTCATGTTGTCCTACGGTCCCCGGCAAACCAACCACAAAGTCCATGGTGATATCCTCTAGGCACGTTAATCAAGGCCCTAAGCCCTATTAGCAAATTTGGGTCGTTACACTCTGTTTACCCCACTGACTCCGGCCCGCTTAAACCGAGCTCAGTGAATAATAAGCCGTCCTCGGCTACCAGTGGCCGAGCCGCGCCCTGTGCGCTAGTTTAACCTTGGCACTCTTAGGCCGTTGGTTTACTGTATACATGGCATAATGCCATCCTTTCAAGGAATACATGCTAGGGAACCCTTAGTCCCATTACAATTACACAACCGGGTGCAGTTTTCTTACCTTAAATTTCTACCTTCACTGACTACGAGCGACGTCCCTCGAGCACGATCCGTTTCCCGAGCCTTAGCTTTAACACCTAGTCACAACCAAGGTAATGGATTCCATCAATATTCAAATAAAAGTTTCCGGGTACAATGCTATCTTCTGGGACATCGAATTCCACCAAACATGGTGGTGAAATCGATCCCGAGCACCTTAGGTTAGATTCCCGCGCTTAAAATCCCCAAAAGATCAAAAATGCACCCAAGGGCTGCGACCCTTGAAACCTAGAAGTGGCCCGCCCCTAAAACAGATCCCAAGCCCCTCAGTGGGCAGACACGCGCCGCGATGCTCCCCTTCGGCCGAGCCTCCCTGGCTTCCTTGCTTCGTAGGGTCGCAGCGCTCTAGAACAGAGTCGCGATCCTACCCTTCGTGCCCAGAAAATCCACCATTTCTAGCATCCTAACCTCATTCAAAACCATCCCAAGGCACACTAATTCAAAAACCATTAGTCACAAAATTTTTAACATGATTCTAACAGTATAATCCAACAGAAATCTAGCTTAAAAACCTACTAAAATTCCATTTTGATTCCTGAAACCCAGCAACTCAGAACACTAAAAACTGGTCATGCAAACTCAGATTTTAACCTCTAAATTACGAATTGAAGCTTACCTTCTTTGCTGAACCACTTCCTTGACAACTTTTGAGCTAAAACCCAAGCTCTCAACTTCAATTCAGCCCTTAAACATCAAAACCATAAACACCTTAATATTCACCCAAAACTCAGAATTCTAACACCCAAAAAACAAAATTCAATTCTTACCTTGATCCTGGTTGAGTGTCCCTTAGTCAGAACTAAGCTAATCCTTCATAAATTCAGCTTAAACACAGAATTCTCAGTTGAGTTCTCCTTAGGTTTCTGCAGTTCCTTAAGAGAGAATAGAGTGAGAAGAGGAGAAGAGAAGAGAGAACATGGGTCGGTTTGGGTCTTTTTTTCTACTACTTTCTGATTACTTAGTCTAATCTTAGCTAATTAGATCAATCCCGAGCCTAGGGGTACCGGAGGCGTCCCCGAGGGCAAAACGTTAAAATTCCCCAATATTCTCGCCTAAACCTCCTAACCTTAAATATATCTCCATATATTTATTTCTATAACCCGATAGTCTAAATAACCACTCGATACCTAAAATACCCCTGACTTGCCCAAAGTCAAATATTAAGCCCCGTTGTGACTTTTCCCGCTATCTAGCTCCCTAGGATCGCCTCAAGTCGTACACTACAAATCTACCCACATAATAATGTGGTCCTCACAGATATAACATTTAACCACATTTACATTCATATAATCATACAAGCATGCTTATCATATAATCATGCATTAAATCAATAAGCTCACACATAAACCAACTATGCCTTCCCAGCGCTCTAATCAAGGCCCTTAAGCCATATTAGTGATTTTGGGTTGTTACATAATAAGTCCATCTCTCGGGATCCGCTCCCAAGCCATGTGACATGTCAGTCACCTTAGCCTCTTGGCTTTGGCTCTAAGTAACTAACCTTTAGACTAATTAAGCACTTTTGTTTTCATCGAACTTAAGGTCGGTCAAGCATTTCATGCTTATGTTGATAATGCTTATGTCGATTATATCTAATCTTTTCGGCTTGCGTTAGACACGCTAATACCGTCTTGACCCATATGTCAATTCCATACGACCAGTGCTAAGTACCACTGTTGAACTTGACTAATAAGTCATAGCTTCACAGTCAATACTGAAACCATTGTCGTTTCTGACTAATAAGTCAGTATCATTCACATTTAAGCAAGATTGCTAAGCATTTACCATGCAATCAATGTCCACATATAGAGCACTCAACATGCCTCATCAATAACCATGCATATCACATACTGGGTGCAGTTTTCTTACCTCTCATTCGAGCGTGAAATAATAAAAGAACTACCCTTTGAGAATGATCAATCATTTGGCGCTTAGCGGTTACCTAGTCACAAACATTAACGGTGTCTCAATAAGTTTGAATTTCAAAAACCGAATCTCGGGACCAATCCCGCGCTCTCGGGACTACCAATTTCACCAAACGGGGTGGTGGAATCATCTCTCGAGCCCTCGGGCCAAAACCCTAAAAAGTACCCAAAAGCATGCCCTGGAAAAACAGGGTAGTGCTGCCTTCATGGAGCTATGGCGCTACAAGCAGAGCAACCAAGCCATGACCAACGATGTAGTGCCAGAACCAGAGTGTTCAAACTCAGGTTTTTCCTCTTCGAGTTCTCCAAATACCAAACCTCAAAAACTGACCCCAAACCTCAACCAAACCCACAAATGAACCCCAAAACCAGTTCTACATGTCTTAGCATCAAAACCCAATCAAGCTTTTTCCAAAATCCTCATCAAATTGCTACTTCTATAATCAAACCCTTAAGCTCAAAAACCAATTCAAAACAAAGCAAGGAACTAGAAAATCATAGCTGAATTCTTACCTCAAACTCAAGATTGAATCTCCTTCAATGGCTGAAAATAATCCTAAAACCTCAAGCCTTGATTCCCCAGCTTGAATCCTCAAATTGAGCTTCAAAATTTCAAAGGAAAGGAAAGAAAGAGATGATCGGGAGGAAGAGGAAGAAGAGCCTCTGTTTTGTCTTACTTCTTCTACAACCATCTAACTTAACATATATCCCTAAGGTCAAATGACCAAAATACCCCCAAGGGCAAAATCGTCATTTCCCGTCTATCTCGTCAATTATAATTAACGTCCTCCAATTCTCATTATTCCCAATATTCTTCACTAATAAATAAATCATATCTCATTACCCTTTAATTCCTGGTAATGTACTAATCATCAAATTACCTCGAGACTCACTCCGAGCCCGGTAAATAACCCTATTATGACTAAACCGCTAACTTTCATTCTAAGATCGTCTCATGTCGAAAATCTCGAACATATCCACATAATAATGTGGCCTCATCCATAAGTCACCAACATGCATGAAAATATACAAATATGCCCTCGACGGGCTAAATTACCAAAATACCCTTAAAATGAATTGTGAACCCACATGCATACATTTATTATCATATAATAATATAATTCACATAATCATGCATATAATCAATTATGGCCCTCCTGGCCTCCTAATCCAACCATTAAACCTCATTAGGGATTTTGGGGCATTATAATTTTGTTCTATTTTCGTATATCTTAGTACATTTTTTCACTATGTATGCAATGTATTTGATGTAATGCTTGAATGATTGAGATTTGGTTGTTTAGTGCTAGTTTTTATAATTCTTTCGGTGTGTTTGTTTTTTTATTTCTATTAAGTGTTATTTTAGAGTTTTGTGTTGGGTTTTTCTAGTGTTTAGGCTGTGTTTGGCTCTTTTAGGGTTTGCCTAAGAAAGAAAATAAGTAAGTATCTATTGAATATTGGTTATCTTTAAAGGTTTATTCTGTTTTGTTGGTTTCTTTTTTTAATTAGTAATATGTTGTTTCTCTGATGTTCTTTAATGATTGTGGTGTTTTTGTAGTGTCCTTTGATGAGTACTTCGTCGATGAAGAAATTGGAAATATGGACAGTGATGGTGAAGCTCCAATCAAACTCAAAGGTAAATAGGGGGGCTTTGGAGTGGGAAAAATGATCATCTATATCAAAGTAATCAATGCTACAACAACTAGAAAGTGACACAAGAGCTGTTGTTTTTATGCTTTTGACATATGTTCATTCATTTCAAATTATAGACATCTTTATTTTTATATTTAGTTTAATTCGTTGTTATATCACAAATTTGGATTATTGTCCTGTTATTATTTTTAGTTTGTATCAATGTTGGACATCACATTTCATCCATAATTAAGGATTCCCTTGAGCTTTTGTTTTGACAAAATGCTGTTTGTAATTTATGATATCAAAAGTTGTAATTTTAAAGCTTTCGTACTAATTTTAGTTTTTCCAACATTACATTAACACCAAAGCAACACAACATAAACTGGTAAAATAAAAAAATTATTACTAACAACTTTACAACAACACAATAGCAACGCAACTTTGATGCATTGTTGATTCTCTATAGTAGAAAAGGAGAATGGGTGATCGTTGCTTTGGTATCCATTATACTCACATAATGGATACCTTGGAATCAATTTATTTTATTTTCAAATGTAAGTAAATAATGAGACTGTAATCGTCAATTATTTTTAGGAGTGGGTAGCGTTATGTTGACATGATATTGTAGTTGAAGTTTTGTTGTTTTCGTGTTGCTTGGTAGTTGTTAATGCAACTTTTGTAGGAGGTCTTTGCATTTGTAGTGTTTTGGGATCAATTTTCCACCATCTTCAAAATTGGTATCGATTTCATTATCTGAGATATGCATAAATGAAAGTTTTTTAGAATGTCAACATTCTCATTTTCATGTTTATATAAGTTTAAGTGACAACAACGCCAGGGCAACAAGTGAGCAACTGAACAACAACAGAGGTTAAATTAAAATTTTAAAATACCTTCCTTATTCTTAATATATTGTCCAGATTTTTCAATTCAATGTTTTTTCTTCTAGATCTGCAAAATTAACAAGAAAACAACTACATTATAGGGAGAAATACTATTAAAATATGAGAATCAAACAAAGAGCAACCAAATTTGATGAATAAAGTAAACTAACCACACACTAAACAACCTCAGAATTTTTTTTTAATGATTTTGTTTCGGAATGTTTGGGCAACGCTAGATCAACAATTTTTGTGTTCACGTAAATAGTTCTTCCGTGGATCTTCTATCGTCGACGTTAATGGAGGTCTTCCATTGATCTTCTCTTGATGGTTGCTGCCATGGCTGATTAACGAAGAAAACTACTCGCCGACGTTCATGGAGTTCTCTTCTTGCTAGGTTTGCGGTGGCTATTTACGGAAGTTGAAGCTCGCCGACACCGTGGGTCGCCTGAGAAGGTGGGGATCTTGCCGCCTATGAAGGAGAGAGCAAGTAGTATTTTTCGAAGAAAAAAAAAACTTTGTGCAGTACAAAAGATGTTTTTTCCGTGTAACAATAAAAATGTTGTTTTTTAATTATACTTGGTTCTTTTAGAAAAAATCCCTTGAAACTAAGGCCTTGGTTGGGGGTAATGGAATGTGTTATCCCCATTTCCTTGAAGGGCTTTGGGCCTTTGCCCTGGCCCACGGTCAGAGGTCCGACTCGGCATATGGGCCTAGCCCAAGGTCCCTTGGTTTGAATATCGCCCAAGGGAATTGGTACGGACCAGGGACTCTAGACTGGGCCCATCTGGAGGGGTCCGGGACGTACCTTCGGGTTCGTCGTCACCTTGAACGGTCCCGGCGATGTCCAGAGCGCCCGGACCGTCGCGGCCTATGCGTCCCTATCCCGGAGCCTGGTATGGTCCGGGCCCGAGGTAAACGGAGTGGGCCGATGGTAAACGGACCTGGATCACCTCCTCCCCAGTTGAAGGGCCAGGCGTCCTGGATCCTGAAACCGCCTCATTTCGCGTGGGCATTGTCCCCCACTTTTCGCCTGCAGAAAAGGTCGCCTCGGGATTGCCCACTGGTGTGTCAGGACTGCGTAGCCAAGTACCCTGACCGGTCTTGTCTCCTGAATCAGCCTTGTGACTCGAAGTGGTCAGAGCCTAAGCGCCGTTTTGTCGGGAGAAGGCTTGTGTCACAGGTCAACTGATTGGGCCTTAGCTGGTTTGAATTTTGTGTATTATATACCTTTTTATATTGGGCCTCCACTAGAAGACCCCTTGTGCACATTCCTCTGATGGGCCCAGGTCGGATCCGTCCCAGACCTAGTGTCCCCCTCAGCTTATAAATATAAGCTATAGAACAACGTAAAAAAGAGAGAAAAAGGAGAGAGAAGGCAGAAACTCTGTTCAGATATAATTAGAAAACTCCATTGTAAAAGCTTCTTCTAGCTCTAATATATGGACTCGTGGACTAAGACTAGTTAACGCCCCAACCATGTAAAAACCTCGTGTCGATCTTCCATTTTCATTATTATTACTAGTAAATATCATTCATTAATATAGTTGCCGAAAATCTCGGTTAACAGTTTGGTGCTTTCATTGAGAGCTGAAGGAAGCTAGCGCCAACGTCAGGCCTTTTACTACGATGGTGAACACGCGTCACACCACCTTCGACCCTACCAACCCAGAGCAAGGTAACGGAGACCCGCTGCCTTCTCAGCACATTCCTCAAGACCTGAATGAAGACGTGCCTCCTCAGACATCTCACAAAGATGAGTCGCAAGACTACGAGGGTGAGGCAGAGTACGAAGTAGAAAACGAAGAAGAGTACTACGAGGAGGAGAACGAGGGGGAGTATCACGATGAAGCCGCGGACCCCGGGGTCCCTCGCGACGATCAGCAAGACTCGGAGGTGACTAGACTGAGGCAGCAGATCCTGGATCAGGAAGCCAGGATGGCTGAACAGGCGCAGGCGCACCGCCGGGTGCAAGAGTCTCTGCTCGCCCTGCAAGCACTGATGGCCGCGCAGGGCCCGGCAGCCAACCCCACAGCTGGCCCGCAACCAGAGACGCAGCAACCCACTCCCCAAGCGCAAGCCGGGGGCCCCAGGGGTGCCAGCCCGATCCGTCCCCCAGAGCCTTTTCCCGACACGACTCCGAAAGTCCCGGACAAGGAGCGACGGACGACCCGGAAAAAGACCACCCCCGTTGATAAAGCCGGGGCACGTTCACGGCCGTTACCTAGGAAAGAGAAGGTGCGCCCTGTCCCAGGACGAGGCCACCCAATTGATCCGAAGGGAGAGCGACCGCGGAATAATCAGCCCCGGCACGCCTCAGGGGCGAACGGGCGGGAAAGGTCTTTGCACCCAAGTGCCTCGGTCAACAAGAACCGCCGGGACCGGTCTCGCCACGAGGATCGTCACGCTCTCAGCTCAGGGGACGACACTTCCTGGGTAGATCTACGTGACGGACTGAATGCCAGGAAAGAGCGAGCCCGCAAGGAAAAAATCCTTCCTCGAGACGGCGACCTCAGGAACGACATCAATGACAGGAGGAACGAGAGAATCCCCCTGGATGATAGCACGGCCAAGCGGCTCATGGAGCAAATGGCCGCATTAAAAAAGGTCACTGACCGCTTGGTCCGCAAGCAGGAAGGCGCGGACACTGACTCTGACGAAGAGGATAAAGAGCCATGCGCGAGGCACATTCTGGACGTCGTACTGCCCAAGGGGTTCAAGATGCCAAGCCTCACCGCCTACACGGGAAGCAGAGATCCTAGGGATCATCTGTCCCGATACAACCGACTCATGACCGTGGCCCACGTCAGCGACGACGGCAAATGCCTCTGCTTCTCCATCACGTTGGGCGGTCCCGCCGAAGAGTGGTGGAAAAGGCTTAAACCGGGGTCCATCCAAACATGGTCCGGGCTACAGTCGGCGTTCCGGAAGCAATTCGTGGCCGCCATGAGGATGGACATGCAAATCAGCGCCCTCGCCAATATTAAGCAACTACCCGCGGAGACGTTGAAAGCCTATATCCAGCGCTTCACTGAAGAAGCCTCCAAGACCAAGGTCGATGACGGACAGCGCCTGGTGGCACTGCAGTCTAGGATCCGGGCCGGGTCCCCACTCTGGGACGACATGCAGCGCAGTAAAGCCACCACTCTGGAAGAATTCATCAGGAGAGCCCAAGGATTCATCAACTAGGAGGAGGCTCAGATCCAGGCCTTCGGATGGCCTCCGGCTCCTCACCCCATCCCTCAGACGATTCCGAGTGGTGCGGGGAAGTTTCCTGCGCAGTCCTACGCAACGCCCCCCATAGTCCCGGGGACGGCTGTTGCGCCCGGTACCAGTTACACGCCTACGGTATACGGCCCTGCTGCTTCAGGATACGCCCCGGCCCAATCAACGCATTTCTCTGGTTATGGCGTTGCGCCGGCGGGGCACAGTATGGCCCCCATCGTAGCCCAGCAATCGCAGACCGGAGTAGCCGAGGCAAGCGTGAATCCCTCCCGGGGGAAGCGGTCCGGCAAAGGTCAGAACCGGCCGGAGCTGGCCAAAAAAGGGAAGAAGGGATACGAGCCCCAATATTCAGAATACACCAACTTGGTGGACACCCGGGAAAACATCTACCTGGCTACAGAAAGAGCGGTCCACTACCGGAAGCCTAGCCCCATGTTTAAGGGGGGAAGGAATCCCAGAGATACCAGCAAACGGTGCGCCTATCACAAAGATGTGGGTCACACCACCGACGTGTGTCGACAGCTCAAATATGAGATTGAGAACCTCATCAAGCTGGGGCACCTCCATCAGTGGGTAAGAATGCCCGTGGGTGTCCCGGGCGTGTCAGTAATCCTCGGACAATCCACGGCGCCGGTGACGACTCATGCATACCTGCCCTAGGGAGGGTATGCTCCAGGACCCTCAGCGCAGGCCCCTCAGGGGACCATCTCCGCGCAGGCCCCCGGCCCTTGAATGCCCTATCCTACCGGAGCAGCGCCCCCTCGAGTGGATGGGCATGTGGCGACCATATCGGGCGGTCCCCACCTAGGAGGACCTTCGAAGAATGACCAAAAGCGCTATCTGAGCGAGCTGGACCACGACCAAGAGGTTTGCGCCCTTGTCCAGGTCCCGGCTCAGCGCCCTAAACTGATGAACCTCCCCATCACGTTCACGGAGGACGACGCTCGCAACGTCCATTTCCCGCACCACGACCCGTTGCTCGTAGATGCCCAAATTGCCAACAAGCTGGTATCTCGCGTGTTGGTGGACGACGGAAGCTCCGTCAACTTGCTGTTCAAACCTGCCTTTGCCGCCATTGGCCTGACGGAGGCTGATTTGGCGTCCTGCCCGACCCAAATCTACGGCTTCAACGGAGACGCGCTTCTCCCCATGGGAAAGGTCCAGCTGCCGGTGACGCTGGGGGATGGGATGAGCTGCAACACTCGTTCAAGTTCTGCACCTTTGTTGTGGTGGATTGCCCAACCGCTTACAACGTCATCTTTGGCCGACCCGCCCTGGTCGAGTTCGGGGCCATCATCTCCATCCGCCATCTATGCATGAAGTTCCCGTGCCGCAATGGAGGAATAGGGACTGTCCGCGGAGACCAAAAAAGCGCTCGTAAGTGTTACCATGTTTCCGCCTGTCTCGTATATATGGTCCAGGAAGAGCCCGTCGAGCCGGCCCTCCGCCCAGTTGAGCAAGTAGTCCAGGATGAGGACGATCTGGACCCGCGAATAGGAGACGAGCGTGTCCTGGAACCAATGGATGAAATAGAAGAGGTATGCATCAGCGAAACCGACCCGACCAGGGTCATCCAAGTGGGAAAGAGCCTACCGGCGGACATTCGGGCCGCCATTATCGCCCGAGTCCAGGAAAACCAGGATCTTCTGGCGTGGTCCCACTCCGATATGACCGGGATCGACCGCAATATCATCTGTCACGCGTTAAGTATTGACCCAAACGCGACCCCGGTCCGCCAGAAACGCAAACCTTTGGGGACGGAAAGGGTCGAGGCCCTCAAGCTGGAGGTGGAGAAGTTGTCTTCCATCAATTCTATCCGCGAAGCGGTATACCCCGTATGGATGGCCAACCCGGTCTTGGTGCCGAAACCTAACGGGACCTGGAGAACTTGCATCGACTTCACGGACCTCAACAAAGCGTGCCCGAAGGACTGTTTCCCGCTCCCCCGAATAGACCAAATGGTGGACGCTACGTCCGGTTACGAGATCTTAAGTTTCATGGACGCCTACTCGGGCTACAACCAGATCTCCATGCACGTGGCGATCAGGAGCACACCAGTTTCCAGACCGACAAGGGCATCTATTGCTACATATTCATGCCTTTCGGACTCAAAAATGCCGGAGCAACTTACCAGAGGCTCGTCAATCGAATGTTTCAGGCCCAGCTAGGGCGAAACATGGAAGTATACATCGACGATATGCTGGTCAAGTCCAAGACGTCGGGGGACCATTCGGAGGATTTGGCGGAGGCTTTCGCGGTTATCCAGAAGTACGGGATGAAGCTGAACCCTAAGAAGTGCACTTTCAGCGTAGCTTCCGGGAATTTCCTGGGCTTCATAGTGAGCTTCCGAGGAATCGAAGCCAACCCAGAGAAGATCAAGGCACTGATTGACATGGCCTCTCCCCGGAAGCACAAGGATGTTCAATGTAACGACCCAAATTCCCTAATAAGGTTTAGGACCTTGATTAGGAGGTCGGGAGGGCCATAATTGATTTATTGTGCTATTATATGATTATATGCATGATTATGTGGGTCATATTATTATATGATGATAAAGGCATGCATGGGGTTATATACTCTGTTGTGAGGGTATTTTGGTAATTTGGCTCACTGAGAGCGTAATTGCATACTTATGTGTATACTGGTAGGTTAATGTTGAGACCACATTATTATGTGGGTATGTCTGCAGCTTGTGGCTTGAGGCGATCCTAACAAGCGGTTTAGCGGGAAAGTCACAGCGGGGATTTATACCCGGCTCGGTGTGAGCCTGGGGATGTATCTGGGAATTTGGAGAATATATTGGAGATGATTTGGTATTGAGAAATATAATTGGTGACTAACTAGATGACGGGAATTAAGTGGTAAATATTAAAGACACTTGAGGAATTAGTGGGAATCGGGAGCAATGACTAAAATGCCCTTAGAATGTTTAAAGGTTTAGTTATTATTGGGAGGGCAAGGTGGTCATTTGGCTTACTTAAGGTTAGGCTATATTCTTCTTTTTGATGTTAGTGGAGGTTGTAGATAAACTTAGAAACTTAAGGAAAAGAAAAGAAGAAGGAAAGAAAGAAAAACAGAACACTTAGAGTTATCTCACTCTCTCTCATTCGGCTGGGTCATCTCTTCACCATTCCTTGTGGGTTTTGGAGCTGGAATTCTAGAGCAAGCTCAGGATGGAGCTTAGGGCTAGGGAATTTTGTGAAACTTGAAGAACTAGCAGAATTAAGCCAGTCAATTGAGGTAAGTTTTAAGGTTTTTTGATGTGAATTTCTGGGTTATAATGAGATAGTTTTTAAGTTTGAGTTTTGGATGGAATAAAGGGATATGAACCTGAGGAGTTGAAGGGCTTGAAGCTGGTTGGATGCTAGAACAATTCTACAGCTGAGGTAAGGATTAATTTGAAGTTTGATGGTTGAATTTGAGAGTTTTCATGGCTGGTTTTGAGTTTGTGGGTTTGAAATTTCAGAAGTTGGAATTGGGATTTTGATGAGTCTTAGGCTAGATTTTTGGTTGGGTTGTGTTGTCTAAATCATTCTAATGTTGTTATTATTAATTGGTTTTGAGTTGGGGGCTTTAGGATGGCTTTAGGTGAGGTTTAGAGAGTGAAAATGGTGGTTTTTTCTGGGTTCGAAGGGTCGGGCCGCGGCATGGTTCTTGGTGAGCCGCGACCCTTTGAAGTTGTCACATGCTGAGGAAGGAGGGTGGGCCGCGGCATGGCCCAAGGAATGCCGCGGCCCTTACCTATTTTTGTACCTTTGGAGGTTCTGTTTGGGGGCCATGCCGCGGCATGGGTGGCCTATGCCGCGGCGCTTAAGGGATTTTGGGATTTTGAGAATTTAGGCTTGGGAATTTAACCTAGGGTGCTCGGGGTTGAGTCTTTTACCATATTTGGTGAAGTTCAAAGTTCCGAGGACTAGAACTTGGTTTAGAAGCTCATTTAAGATTGTTAATGGTATCCTTTATCTTGGTTGTGACTAGGTGCTAAGCTGGGGCTCGGGGATCGGATCGCGCTCAAGGAGCATCGCTTATAACTAGCTCGTTTGAAAGCCAAAGGTAAGAAAGCTGCACCTGATTATGTGGCTAGGTTGGGACTAAGTGTTCCCTATGTTTGTATGCATTGTTATGTGAATGTGATTAACCATGTGGACACGATGGGACTAAGAGCTCCCTACACTCGTATATCATGTCATGAGGTGGTATTATTATGCCATGGGACATGCGATAACCAGCCTAAGAGTGTCGGAATCAATATTTGCGCACAGGGCGCGGCTCGGCCACTGGTAGCTGAGGCAGCTTATCTATCACTGAGATCGGTTAAGCTGGCCGGAGTCAGTGAGTATTACACTGGGGGTGGCCCAAGTGAGCCGAAGATAGTGTATTAAATAGAGGGTGCGACTAAGGGCGCTGACCCTGAATATCATTTGGTTATGATCGTGAATATTGTGTTATGAACGTGATTTGTTGGCTGTTTGGATAACAAACTGTTAATTTGTCGTGTGATATCACTGTTTGGGTAAATGTTATGAAATGCTAAATTCTTGGTTGTGCATTGTGAAATATTTAATAAATGATGTTGATCTTGCTATGTTATCATGCTTTCTTGCTGGGCCTCGGCTCACGGGTGCTACGTGGTGCAGGTAAAGGCAAGGGTAGGCTGAATCAACCATGAGTTGGAGAGCTCTGGGGGCGAGGTGTACATTGTCAGCTGCTCGGCCGCCACGGTCGAGGATTTGTACAGAGACGGAAACCTAAAATGTATATTTTTCCATTAGAGTGGCTTGAATTATTTGTAGCTCTTGGAATTTGTTATAACTAAGACGTCTAAATCCTGTTTCGAGTTTCCATGTATCAAACTGTCATTTTTAATGAAAATAGCCTGTTTGTGACCAAAATCTTTTATTCCTAACCTGTTGATGACATTGAATTCACACTTTGTTTAAATGACTTGATTAGCAAGTCTTGCATTATTTAAAACACACAATGTAACGGTCTTGGTTATCCAGGGCATTACATTCAAAGCCTGACGGGGCGAGTGGCCGCCCTGAGCCGTTTCGTTTCCAAGGCCACGGAAAAGTGCGTCCCTTTTTTCAACATCCCTCGGGGAAGCCAGTGGTTCGAGTGGTCACCCGAGTGCGAAGAAGCCTTCCAGAAGCTGAAAGAACACTTGGCCAAGGCCCCCATCCTGGCGAAGCCAGTCGAAGGAGAGCCTTTGTACCTATACCTGGCCGTGACCGAGCATGCCATCAGCGCCGCGTTGGTACGAGAAGAGGAAAGGACACAACTCCCGGTATACTACGTGAGCAAGCGGTTACTAGACGCCGAATCTAGGTACCCGCTGATCGAAAAGCTGACTTTCTTCCTATTGATGGCATCCCGGAAGCTTCGACCCTACTTCCAGGCTCACGCCATAAAAGTCTTAACCAACCATCCCATGCGGCAGGTGTTGCAGAAACCTGAGTTGTCGGGGAGACTCCTGAAATGGGCAATGGAGCTGAGCCAATTTGATATATCCTACGTGCCCCGGGTGTCCATTAAGGGACAGGCCCTGGCCGATTTCATCGTCGAATGTTCCGGGATCCCCCCAGAAGAGAGTATCCCTGCATCTTCCGCGGCGCTCGTTTGGAAAATCTTCGTGGACGGAGCCTCGAACATCTTGGTGCACCGCAGGGGCACCAGCTACAAAATGCCCTCCGTTTCCAGTTCAAAGCCTCGAACAACGAGGCGGAGCATGAAGCTGTCCTAGCCGGCCTGCGTCTGGCCCGGGAAGTAGGGGCAACGAACCTCGAAATTTACAGTGATTCTCAGCTGGTAGTCAGTCAGATTTCGGGGGAATATCAAACCAAGGGAGAACGGATGGCGGCATACGTGACTCAAACGAGGGAGATGCTCCAAACGTTCGCGGCGCATTCCATCCGCCAGATTCCCCGGGAGAAGAACGTGTTCGTGGATACATTAGCGAAGCTGGCAACCGACGCAGAGGCCGAACTGGCCGGACTGGTTCCCGTCAACCATCTCCCCGTCCCAAGCATCAGGGCTCCCACCGTCATTACGGTCGACCACTCCACTTCCGGGGAAGTTCCGAACGATCGAGCCGCGACCAGGAAACTCCTATACCAGGCCCACCGGTACGTCATGATGGACGGGAAACTCTATCGCCGGGGACTGTCTATGCCTTACCTCAGGTGCGTGTCCGGGACCGGGCCTAGTCTGTCCAAGAAGATTCTGCACCAAGGATACTTCTGGCCCACCATGAAGAAAGACTGCATAGACTACGTCCGTAAGTGCGAGAAGTGTCAGAGGTACGCGAAGATACCTCGGGCCCCCCCGACAGAGATAACCTTGATGATCAGTCCCTGGCCGTTTGCAGTGTGGGGGATCGATCTTGTGGGATCTCTCCCGACCGGGAAGGGAGGGGTAAAATATGCAATTGTGGCGGTATACTATTTCACGAAATGGGTAGAGGCGGAGCCCATGAACACGATCACGTCCAAGAAGGCCCTAGATTTCGTCGTCAACAACATAGTGTGTCGATATGGCCTCCCCTACAAAATCGTGTCCGACAACGGGAAGCAGTTCGACAGCTTCCACTTCACGGATTTTTGCGAAAGACATGGTATAGTGAAGAGTTTCTCGACAGTCGCCAGACCGCAAGCGAACAGGCAGGCCGAAGCTGTGAACAAAATCCTAAAAGGGACGCTGAAGAAAAAGCTCCAGGCCTGTAAGAGCAAATGGCCCGAGGAACTCCCACGCGTATTGTGGGCATACCGGACGACCGAAAGGACGTCAACTGGGCACACCCCCTACTCAATGGTTTATGGATACGAAGCCGTCATCCCAATTGAAACGACCGTCCCGTCCCATCGACGCGACACATATGATCCTGCCCAGAACCACACCTTGCTCCAGGAATCGCTGGATCTCATCGAGGAGATCCGGGAGGAATCGCAAGTGCAGTTGAAGATGTACCAGGGCAAGATCGCGCGGCATTTCAACTCCAAAGTCAAGAACCGCAAGTTCGAAACCGGCGATCTAGTCCTGCGGAGGGTCTTCCCTGCCACACAGGATCCGGGAGTAGGGGTTCTGGGCCCTAATTGGGAAGGGCCGTATGAGATCCAGCACGAGGTTTGCCCCGTAACGTACCGCTTGAAGCGGCTCGATGGTTCCGAGGTTCCACGAGCCTGGAATGCGGAGCATCTCCGCAAATACTACCAGTAGTCCTAGGACTTGTCCCAGTTTAGTATTTACGTTGTAAGCAATGTACGCCTCAGGGCTAATTCCCTTTTGAACAATGAAAACGACGTGTGTAAAACGTCGTAAAGGGCTATCGTCACCAAGAAAATGTACGCCTCAGGGCGAATTCCTTTCGAATTTCTTTCCCAAGTGACCCCAGACCCGTATCCGCTCACTTGCGGGGGGTATCATCCCAGGCACATTCGAAAAAGAGGACCAAGCCCAAGGCCGATCCCACCCCGGACGAATGATGTCCGGGGGTATATAATAAAAGGGACCAAGCCCAAGGCTTGTCCCGCCCCGGACAAAACGACATCCGGGGATATTAAAAAAGAGGACCGAGCCCAAGGCCGGTCCCACCCCGGACGAATGATGTCCGGGGGTATATCAAAAAAGAGACCAAGCCCAAGGCCGGTCCCACCCCGGACGAACGATGTCCGGGGGTATATAATAAAAGGGACCAAGCCGAAGGCTCATCCCGCCCTGGACGAAACGACGTCCGGGGATATTAAAAAAGAGGACCGAGCCCAAGGCCGGTCCCACCCCGACGAACGATGTCCGGGGTATATAATAAAAGGGACCAAGCCGAAGGCTCGTCCCGCCCCGGACTAAACGACGTCCGGGGATATTAAAAAAGAGGACCGAGCCCAAGGCCGGTCCCACCCCGGACGAACGATGTCCGGGGGTATATAATAAAAGGGACCAAGCCGAAGGATCGTCCCGCCCCGCACGAAACGACGTCCAGGGATATTAAAAAAGAGGACCGAGCCCAAGGCCGGTCCCACCCCGGACGAACGATGTCCAGGGGTATATAATAAAAGGGACCAAGCCCAAGCCTCGTCCCGCACCGGACGAAACGACGTCCGGGGATATTAAAAAAGGGACCAAGCCCAAGGCTCGTCCCGCCCCGGACGAAACGACGTCCGGGGATATTAAAAAAGGGACCAAGCCAAAGGCTCGTCCCGCCCCAGACGAAATGATGTCCGGGGGCATATAAAAAAAGGGACCAAGCCCAAGGCCGGTCCCACCCCGGACGAATGATGTCCGCGGGTATATAAAAAAAGGGACCAAGCCCAAGGCTCGTCCCGCCCCGGACGAAACGACGTCCGGGGATATTAAAAAAGGGACCAAGTCGAAGGCTCGTCCCGCCCCGGACGAAATGATGTCCGGGGGTATATCAAAAAAGGGACCAAGCCCAAGGCCGGTCCCACCCCGGACGAACGATGTCTGGGGATATATAATAAAAGGGACCAAGCCCAAGGCTCGTCCCGCACCAGACGAAGCGACGTCCGGGGATATTAAAAAAAGGACCAAGCCCAAGGCTCGTCCCGCCCCGGACGAAACGACGTCCGGGGATATTCAAAAAGGGACCAAGCCGATGGCTCGTCCCGCCCCGGACGAAACGACGTCCGGGGATATTAAAAAAGAGGACCGAGCCCAAGGCCGGTCCCACCCCGGACGAACGATGTCCGGGTGTATATAATAAAAGGGACCAAGCCCAAGGCTTGTCCCGCCCCGGACGAAACGACATCCGGGGATATTAAAAAAGAGGACCGAGCCCACCCCGGACGAATGATGTCTGGGGGTATATTAAAAAAGGGGATCGAGACCAAGGCTCGTCCCGCCCCGGACGAAACAACGTCTGGGGATATTAATAAAAGGGACAAAGCCAAGGCTCGTCCCGCCCCGGACGAAACGACGTCCGGGGATATTAAAAAAGATGACCGAGCCCAAGGCCGGTTCTATCCCGGACGAACGATGTCCGGGGGTATATAATTAAAGGGACCAAGCCCAAGGCTCGTCTCGCCCCGAACGAATGATGTCCGGGGGTATATTTAAAAAGGGGACCAAGCCCAAGGCTCATCCCGCCTCGGACGAACGATGTCCACGCCAAGGCTAGAGACTTGGAAAATTTAGTTGGGCCTGGTCCCGGCCGTTGGAACCAGGACTGAAACCCCCTACAATCAGTTAGTCGCGGCAACAAATCGAAATCTCTACTGAACAATGGAAGGAAGCTTTCTTAAAAGACAAAAGAAAGCAGCAAGGTTTTAAGTTTAATTACAAGCCAAAAACAATAACCAAAGTACAAGGCCAGGACACGGGCCTACAACGCATCCGCCCGGAGGTCCGCATCCTCCCTCTCCTTGGCCTCGTATTCGGCGCGCTTCGATTGCGGGTCAGGGAAGACGAGGAGGTTCATGTTCTTATCCTTGCACCAGGCCATATAGATGGCCTCGTTGAAGGTAACATCCACCAAGTTATCGGCCTCCTCCTTCTCCTGGCGGGTCGTCTCATGCGCCGCCTTCTCCTAAAGCAGGGAGTCGCCCAATTCACAGACTCGGGCTTTCAGGGCCAGGATCTCCTCCTTGTCCAGGGCGGACTGTGCCGCGGCCGCCTCCAAGATCGTCGCCCTTTCATCGACTACTCTTGTCTTCCGTGACAGATCCTCTTCCAGCCCAGCCTTGGCAATGCCAATCTCCTCGCGCTCCGCCTTCAGGCGGGCCACTTCTTCCTGGAGATGGGCCGTTTCCCGGCTAAAGGTCTCCTTGACGACCTCCCTCTGGTTCACGGCCGCCTCCAGCTCCAGCTTGGCCGTCTCCATCTTTATGGCAAGCTCGGCTACTAGGTCGGCACTCCTCTGGGACAGTAAGTCAACCTGGAGCAAAGAAAAGTTAGAAAATAAAACCAACAAATGACGGGAGGAATATAAGTGAAGCGAACATTATCGCGGTGGCCTGGTGGCGGAGAGCCTGAGAGATGAACAGCACGTCCGGGTTAGCTATCGTGGCGTACCTCTTCAGCTGAAGGTTGGACATAGTACTCCCAACCTGATCCAGCAAGTCAGCAGCCATGGGGGCGATGTCTTGGCCCAGCATGGGGCGGAAGCCCGCCTCGGCGGCTAGCCGGTCCACGATCAGCTGGGGAGCGCTGAACTCGGTAGGACGGTCCGAGAACTCGACCTGACGACGGATTGTCAGAGCCTTGTAAGCGTCGTCCCTCCAGCACCGGCCATTTTCCCAGGTCCGGTTGATCAGCCGGGACTGGCGGAGCAGGGATCTCCTTCGTGGTTAGCCGACTCTCCCCATGCGACTCCTCAGCTGTTTCTGACTGTGTTGTCCGGGGCCTCTTCCCGCGTTCACCTTCCCAGGCGTCGTCTTCCGGGCCCCTCTTTCCTGAGCTCCAGCTTACGGCGTCGCCCGCCTCCAAATCAATCACCGGGGGCCGGTCCGGAGGGACCTCTGCGGCCGGCTCCACGGCCTGGAAGGGGACCCCTGCCAGAGCCTCGCCGGGACAGGGCACTGACCCAGGTGTTTCACTGGTGGGGAGGGGCTCCGGGCTTGCCACGACGTTTGACCTCCTGGCCGCCTTCTTGGTCGACCTTTCCTTGATGAGCCTCCTCATCTCGCTGGCCGGGTTAGACATATCGGAATCTTCTGCAAAAGTACAAGAGAAAGGAGTTAGTATGATAAGCCAGACAGGAAAACACAGCAGTAAAAAAGAACAGCCCGGGACGAACCCTCATCTAGGCCCCGGGCGAGACTCAATTCCCTTAAAGAGAATGAGTGTATCCGGTCTCCTACGTCATCCGGGGTTAGAAACCCCCCATACTGGAGGAACCCGGACAAGAACATTAGGGTCCCTGATCTTACAGGGACGGGAGATGAAGGCCTCATCTCCCCATCAGCCCCAAACGCGGGGTCCGGCGGCTCTAGCCTATCCCTAGCTAAGTCCCCGACTTGGGGAGCATAAGTTAAGATTAAAGGGGAGTTACCTCGCCCCGAAACACTAGCCCCGGGAGTCCCGACGTTTGGTAGGGCGTCTTCGAAAAGCTCCTCCAGCTCTTCCGAGGTGGCCTCTTTCGCCGGAAGCTGATTCTTCTTACGTTGGGCCGCCGTGGCCCGCGCCGCTCTCGCCACCTCGGCGATGTGGTCGAGGGCCAACTGCTCCCGGACCTCGTTATTCTTCTCGCACGGGATGCACCGGAAGCTCGGGACGACAATGGTTTGGGTGGCCGCCAGCAACCCTATTAGCCGGAGGTTTTTATCACTGACATAGCCCCCAACGTCCAGCTCCTCCGTGGTCAGCTTGGCATAGAACCTCCTCCTTTCCAGGAGAAACTCGGTAAGGGGGGTTTGAATGAAGGGACCTGTGACCCGGAAGATACGATAAGAGGTGGAAGCAAAAGATGAGTAAAAGAGAAGGTCCGGGGGAGTACTTACCCACTCGCTGGAAGTCTAGCAGCAGCGTGGGGTTCTTGTCGGTAAGGAACCCGGATGTCATGAACCAGTAATGCCTGACATCCGGAGGGTGCTTCCAGGTGTTGGTAGGAGCAGGGTAGCCACTCCGCGGCTGCAGCCTGTAAAAGCCGTCCAAGCTCTTGTTTTTAACGTTGACTTGCGGCACCAACTTGTAAAAGTACAAGACTTCCGCCGGAGTGGGCTCTGCGATCTCCTTCGCGACACAAAACACCTTCCACCCAGCGAGCAGACGGTACGCTTGCGGTAGCAGCTGGAAAGGTGCGATCCCCACGTATGTCAGGAACCGCATGAAGTAGTTATGAAGCGGGAGCGTAGCTCCCGCGCTAATATGTCCGGTGCTCCAAGCCCCGAATCCATCCGCGGACGTATGCGCCCATTCCTCTAGCCTAGCCATACGATTGTGGAAGAGGCCCGGAGTCGATTCGATGCCCAGCTTCGTCTCCAGGAGCAGCATCATCCGGTAGTTCCGGAACGAGTTGGCCGTTACGTCCATTTCCCACCTGTTGCCTGTGGGCGTCTTGGATCCGGGAGCGACTATAGGGGCCCTATTGACCTCTTCTTCTGAATGGAGTGTAACGCCCATGGCCATGATTGGCTATCTGGGAATAGAGAAAGA
This sequence comes from Humulus lupulus, assembly GCF_963169125.1. Lineage (NCBI taxonomy): Eukaryota > Viridiplantae > Streptophyta > Magnoliopsida > Rosales > Cannabaceae > Humulus > Humulus lupulus. The sequence continues at coordinate 6,387,643 of NC_084802.1, read as the reverse complement.
AAGACCAAGCAGTCAGTACCTAAACCCAAAAAAGTCGGTCGAGGTACAGGGAGTCTCCTAAGGACTGCTTGGAGTCCCGTCGGACCAGGCCCGGGACCCCGAAAAGCCCCGGGACCCTGATCGGGAGAGAAGGCTACTAAGGTCCTGTAACGACCTGGATAGCCAAGACCGCTACACTGTGTGTTTATAAAGTGCTAGACTTGCTAATCAAGTCATTAAAGTAAAAGCGTGTACTGAAATAGTAGAGGAACTAGGATTAAAAGTGTTTGGTCTCAAAAGTATGTTTTCATTACTAAACATTGTTTACGAACATGGGATCCCAAAATTGACAGTTTAAAAGCCATTTACAAAAGATACAACGTTTAGATACATCGACTGGCCATACTAAGGCAAAAGCGAGTTGTTAGGTAATCTCTGTCCTGACACACTCCTCGACCGTGGTGATCGAACGGCTGGCTATGTACATTACACCTCGGAGCTCTCCACCTCAGGCCTGGTCCAGCTTGCCCTTGCCCTTACCTGCACCACGTAGCACCCGTGAGCCAAGGCCCGGCAAGAAAACACAGAAACAACAGAGCATGAACAACTAGTAACAAATCAATTACACATATAGCATCTCATCAACTCAAGTGTATCAACAGTCAAGTATTTCATAAACCAAGCATCTCAGCTCAAATACATAGTGTACAGACGATAACCAGGGCTAGCGCTCACAGGCAGCTCCCTCTGTTATCCTATTATTTCCGGCACTCAATGGCCAATTCGCGCCCCGTGCGCTAAACTCATGAACGGTACTCTTAGACCGCTTATACGTGTCCCTTGGCATAATACCAACGATGACACAATACAACACTCGGGAGCACTTAGTCCCACTCAAAACCATACACTCGGGTGCAATTTTCTTACCTTTAGTCTGAACGGTTATTGAATTATGAGCAACGCCCCTCAAGCACGATTCGTTGCCGAGCCCAAGCTCTTATCACCTAACCACAATCAAAGTATAGGGTTTCATAAATATCCAAATATAGGTTTCCAATTTACAAAACTAACTCCCAGGACTCATAATTCCACCAAGCACGGTGGTGAAACCAAACCCGAGCACCCAAGACCACTCTCCATGCCTAAAACCCTCAAAATCCCAAGTGGGCAACCAAGGGCTGCGGCCCCCAAAGCCTAGTCGCGGCCCTTCCTCAAACAGAAACTAACCCCACTTTGAACCACACACGCGCCGCGGCCCTTGCCTTGGGCGCCGCGGCGCGCCCCCTTGGCCGAACCTCCCTGCCTTCTTTGCATGCTAGGGCCGCGACGCTCTAGAACAGGGCCGCGACCCTCCCCTTCGAACCCAATTTTTCCACCATTCAAGAGCTTAGAACCTTACCTTAAACCATCCCAAAACTCCCCAACTCTTAACCACCTAATTCCCAACCTCTTAGCATGATCTAAATAGCATAATCTCCCAAGAAAACATAGCCTAACCTACTCAATCACTTCCCTTCAATTTCTGCAACCCAAATGCTTAAACACACATAAACCAACCACCAAACTCAATCTAAGACCTTCAAACCAGAAATTAAAACTCACCTCTGTTGTAGAACCTCTTCACCAAACTGTAGCCAAGCCAAGTCTCCAAAATCTCCTCCTTAATTCAGCCTTAAACACCATAACCAAACTTGTTTCAGCACCCAACTAAACCCAGCAAAAATTCATAATTCAACCACAGAAAACAGAGTTAAATACTCACCTTAATCCCTGTTCTAAAGCTTGATAATTCTCTGAGCTAGACCTTCAATTCCTCACCCCCAAATCACAGAAATCCCAGCTTGTTTCCCCTTTGATTCACTGTATTTTTCCTTCAGTGTTTTCCTTGAACGTGAGCAAGAGAGAGAAAAAGAGCCTAAGTGCTAAATTAAGGTCGGTTTATATTTCTTCTAAAGGCTTCCGTAAGTCTGAATCGCGTGTTAAGCTAACCCCGAGGCTCGGGGTACCGGAACCGTCCCCGAGGCCAAAATGGTAAAGTCCCCCATTATTCCCGCCTAGACATCCTAACCTCGAATATATCTCCATAAATTTATTTTCATGTCCCGGTAACCCAATTCACTATCCGCTTTCTAATAACATTCCTGACTTCTCTAAAGTCATAACTTTAAATCCCATTATGACTTTCCCGCTATCTGACCCTAGAATCGTCTTGAGTCGTGCTCAATGAACCTGTCCACATAATAATGTGGTTCTCACATTTATCACATATTCATATACCACATTTTATAATCATATAAACAATATTAAACACATAATTATTCATTAGATCAAACTTATTCCAATAATGCCCTCCTGGCACACTAATCAAGGCCCTTAAGCCTTATTAGTGAATTTGGGTCGTTACAGGTCCACCCCTTGTCCGGGAAGCATCCGAGCACGGTGCCACCCAAACCAGGTAGCCTCCCTAACAAATTCTAAAGCACAGGGCCTAGGTGCATGCATCTAGAGAGCATAAGTTCACAAAGTTGGTAACGGAATTAGAAAAGACTTACTGAGTGGTGGCGACCGCTGAGGCTGGTGGCTGTTCGACCGTAAGGATGGCAGAACTTCGTTCTTGAAGTGGCACAGCCGATGCAGTAATTCGTCGACGGGACAAACCCGAGAAACGCCGTCAGGTTGAGGAACGAAGGTTGAGGCTCTGGGGAACAGGCGGTGGCGCAGAACTAGCAAGCGGCGGAGTAGTTCGTCGGCGAGGTCGTACATGCAAAGCTCTAACAAGCGTATGGGTTTTTTCTTAAGCTGGTTCGAAAATGGAAAAGTGCCAAATGTTGTTCTCTGGGAGTCTTTATATCGGCCCCCAAATTCAGGCCCACGATCCAACGGTCAGGTGCCTGTTCATCCGACGATCAAGAATCGCGCAGGGGGCATTTATGAGTCCTTTTGGTCTAGATCCTCGACGTCTCAAATCCGACGGTCCAGGAGTGGTGAATGCTAAAGGACACCCCATCCTACGGTCCACCTCGTTCCAGGGACATTAATGATGACTCCCCCCCCCCCCCCGTGCGGATGTGACGCCTCGTGACGTGCGCTGACCCCTAGTCTAGGCCTAGCGGTCTCTGGGAGGCCTAGGCGACTCTTCGAGGCCCTTGCAACAATCACAACGCGACACGTGTGTCGTTTTTCTTGAAGCGGGCCAAGGGTAAACGTCCCCGGACCACGGTGAACGATCTGGGCTGAGCAATCTGCCACTGCCACGGCCTTTTGGCCAAGCCTCCTAGCTTGGGCAGGAACTAGGGAGACAACTTGGCGAGCGCTGTGAGGGTGATGCAACCCTCCTCTCGGCAAGCCCGGGTGAAGGCTTGGGGGGTAAGTGTTATCCCCATTTCCTGGAAGGACTTTGGGCCTTCGCCCTGGCCCACGGTCAGAGGTCCGACTCGGCATATGGGCCTAGCCCAAGGTCCCTTGGTTTGAATATCACCCAAGGGAATTGGTACGGACCAGGGACTCTAGACTGGGCCCATCTGGAGGGGTCCGGGACGTACCTCCGGGTTCGTCGTCACCTTGAACGGTCCCGACAATGTCCAGAGCGCCCGGACCATCGCGGCCTATGCGTCCCTATCCTGGAGCCTGGTATGGTCCGGGCCCGAGGTAAACGGAGCGGGCCGATGGTAAACGGACCTGGATCACCTCCTCCCCAGTTGAAGGGCCAGGCGTCCAGGATCCTGAAACCGCCTCATTTCGCGTGGGCATTGTCCCCCACTTTTCGCCTGCAGAAATGGTCGCCTCGGGATTGCCCACTGGTGTGTCAGAACTGCGCAGCCAAGTACCCTGACCGGTCTTGTCTCCTGAATCAGCCTCGCGACTCGAAGTGGTCAGAGCCTAAGCGTCGTTTTGTCGGGCGAAGGCTTGTGTCACAGGTCAACTGATTGGGCCTTAGCTGGTTTAAATTTTGTGTATTATATACCTTTTTATATTGGGCCTCCACTAGAAAGGCCCCTTGTGCACATTCCTCTGATGGGCCCAGGTCGGATCCGGCCCAGACCCGGTGTCCCCCTCAACTTATAAATATAAGCTGTAGAACAATGTAAAAAATAGAGAAAAAGGAGGGAGAAGGCAGAAACTCTGTTCAGATATAATTAGAAAACTCCATTGTAAAAGCTTCTTCTAGCTCTAATATATGGACTCGTGGACTAAGGCTAGTTAACGCCCCAACCACGTAAAAACCTCGTGTCGATCTTCCATTTTCATTATTATTACTAGTAAATATCATTCATTAATATAGTTGCCGAAAATCTCGGTTAACAGAATGGAATCCATTTTTATTTAATTCACTTATTTGGTTGCAATTTAAATCACTGAAATAGTATTTCAATGTAATAGTTTTTCTACTTTTTTGTGGAATCGTTATTCCTTCAAAAAAATGAGAAGAAATGTCAACCGCCATTTAAAATTGTAGCATTTGAACAAAAGTAAATGAAAAAAAATATATTTATTTTTACTCATATTAAGTTACATTTCATTTATATTTTTTTGTTTTCATTACTTATAATAATAAATAAACACATAATATTATATATCAGCCATATAAAAAATTGTCTAAGTGAGATATTCTTTTTCCTCTCTTGAGCTTTTTCCTTTTGGGTTTTGCATTTGAGGGGTTTTAACGCGAGACCAATTTTCGTTCAAAAGAAAAATTAATACTAAATGAACACATGTATATATTTTTGTTCAAGTATTTTTGTAACGTCCTGGTTAGCCAAGACTATTACACTGTATGTTTATAAAGGTGCAAAACTTGCTAATCAAGTCATTTAGTTCAAAACGTGTTACTGAAACTATAGCTGAACTATGGTTAAAAGATTTTGGTCTCAAAAGCTGCATTCCTTATAAATAAACATTTTCTTTTTACACGGGATCCCAAAAGTAATAAGTTAAAGACTGTTTACAAAAGATTCAAGATTTAAATACAGTGATTAGCCACTCTAAGGAAAAACAGACAGTTAAGCATTTCTCGTCCTGTTCCACTCCTCGGCCGTGGTGGCCGAACAGCTAACTATGTACATTCAACCCTGCAGCCCTCCATCTCAGGATTGGTCCAACTTGCCTTTGCCTTTACCTGCACCGCGTTGCACCCGTGAGCCAAGGCCCAGCAAGAAAACACAATAACAGCGCACAAGCATTCAACAGACAATCAGGTAACTCATACCGCATAAGCATATACTCAACAGTTTAAGCATTCATGTTAATCAAGTATTCAGCATACCAAGTATATCATTTTGTATCAACAATCAATCCACATATGATAACTAGGGTTAATGCCCTTAGGCCGCACCCTCTATTTATCCCACTGACTCCGGCCCGCTTAAACCGAGCTCAATGAATATTAAGCTGTCATCGGCTACCAGTGGCTGAGTCGCGCCCTGTGCGCAAGTATAATTTACAGCACCCTTAGACAATTTATCACATGTCCCATGGCATAATACCATCTATGACATTATACAGATATCGAGAGCACTTAGTCTCATCACAAACACATAACCGGGTGCAGTTTTCTTACCTTTAGATTTGCTGGCTTTGTTCTATTTGATCCTCAAGCACGATCCCTCTTGAGCCCTAGCGTACACCTAGTGACAACCATAGATCAGAATCATCACCAAACCTTAAGTCCAAAACCTAGCCTTGGGACCAATCCCGAGCCCTCAGGAAGCCCTAATTCCACCAAACGGGGTGGTAGAATCGAACCCCGAACCTCCGAGCAAAAACCCTTGAAAATAACCCAAAAACTCCTTTCTGGAAACAAGGTAGCGCTACAACGCTCTAAGGAGAACGCTATAGCGCTACAAACAGAGCCAAAAGGCTCAGAAACTTCAGGGCCTAACGCTACAACGCCTAGTGACTAGCGTTGTAGCACAGCCCTGCACAACATTTTCTCCTTCGAATTTTCCCGAGCCAAACCTTACCAAAACTCTTCCAAACTTCAACCAATCTTAAAAACAAGCCTACTAACGTCCTCCACTCATCCCAACTACACATAATTTAATCACATGCACCCCTAATCAAAGAATTCACCATAGCTGGACCTAAAGCTCAGAAACTCAGCAAAACCACAGAAATCACAAAGCTTGAAACTAAAGTTCCTTACCTCTGATGGATGAGCATAGCCTAGATTATCCTCCTCTCTAGCTTGGCCTTCACCTCCTCAAAGCTCTACTTCAATTTCCATAAAATTCCCCACCAAAACTCAGCTCAAAATCTACAACAATACCAAGAACTAGAAACTGAAAACTACCTTGAACTTTACCTCAAATGGATGGATTGCTCTACCAATTCCTCAAACCAGAACAGGGATCCTAGCCTCAAGCTCTGCTCTGACTCTCCCTGAGTTTTTTCCCCAAAAGACCTCAAGAAATGGTGAAGAAAAGCTTAAACCGAGGGAGAGAGAAATAGACTTCCAATTTCCCTTTTTCCTTCTCTTCTTTCTTTTCCTTCCTTTTTTTCCTTCAGAATTCTAGCCCTTTCTACACAATCCACTAAGTATAAAGCCTAATAACATTTATCCCTTATAAGCCAAATGATCACAATACCCTCTCATAATTCCTAAGTCTTTTAATCCACCTAGGGGCATTTTGGTCACTTCACCCAACTTCCGCTAACTTCTCGAGTGTCTCTAATATTTACCGCTTACTTCCCGACACCTAACTAGTCACCAATTGTATTCCTCAATGTCAAAATAGACTCCAATATATTTTCTAAATTCCCAGAAGTACCTGCAGGCTCGCCCCGAGCCGAGTATAAATCCTTGTCGTGAATTTTTCGCTAAACCGCTCACTGGGATTGTCTCGAGTTACAGATTACAAATATATCCACATAATAATGTAGTCTCGACAATTTATCACAATTATATATAGTTATGCCCTCAACGAGCCAAAATTACGATTATGGCATTCTAACCTAATCAGGGCCCACATGCATACTAATACACATAGGCATGCATCACAGATATTCAATTAATCATATAACACGCGTTTCATCATTAAATTTCATATAATCCAATTATGCTCTCCCGACACACTAATCAAGGCCCTTAAGCCTTATTAGTAAATTGGGTCGTTACAATTTTAAAGAAGTGTAGCATAATTAACACAGTTGATTATGTACAATATTGTCTCTTTTTTTTTGTTTTACATATAACTAGCTTCCCTTGCAATAGTTTTGTAGATTAGTGCCGTAATAATCATGCTTAATCTTAATCCCTAATTAAGCATGATAAGTACCATGAGCTCATCTGGTCCAAAAAGGAACAGCATTCAATGACTATAAATAAATATATCACAATTGTCAACCGTTCACATATCAATCTATTTGGTTGGTTGAATGTGTTTTGATATGTATACAAAAAATCATATTCTATGTCATCACTCTATATAATCTATTTCCCACTTTTCTGTATGGAGGCTGAAACTTATCAAGAATAATAAACCCTTGTTGTGAGTGGTTGCCAGTTAATCAATTTGCTTTAAGGAATTTAGTCATCAAGAAGATAAAGAATAATATTAATACAAATTTAAATATTTGTACACATAACTTGATCAACAAGCAAAACAAAGTAAACCATCTCTAGTTGTTTTTGTCTTCTTTCTTTTTTTCTTTCTAATAGTATCTTCTTAACTATATTCATTTATGCATCCACATCAACTTAAACTCACATGACAAACATATTATGTATTTATTCTAAAAGGAAACAACATGAACATTCTTCCCTTTTTATTTGATATTATTCATTTTTTTCACTAAAAAATATTCATATATAAATTTTTAGCATAATCCTTTCTTAAGTTTTTTCTTATTTGACAATTTAGTCATCATCAATTAAGACAATTTTTTTTTTGGCAACATCAAGTCTTTAATTTAAAAAACAAATAGTTGCAATGAGTCATTAGAATAAATTTTAATCAAATTGTATATTTTTAATGAATAATTAATTTTGATATTTTTCTATATATATATGTATTATACATCTCACTACTACAAAATTGGACTTTTCCGACACCCAACCACGAAAGTTATGTAGAAAAATTGAAAGAAAAAAAGTAAAAAAATATATAAAAAAATAAATGGTAATTTAGCAAAATGATCTATTTTTTAAAATTATTTTGCACTCTAACCTAATTTTGATAATTTTTTGCAAAATAACCTTTGACAATTTAGATAATTAGTCAAAAAATTTAAACAATTGCCAGCCGAAAATATTAGACAACTGATCAAATTTGTTAGACAGAGAATATTTTGCAAAAAATTATCAAAGTAGGCAAGATTATAAAATCACTAAGAAAAATATCATTCTCACAAATTTCTAAAAAAATAAACAATAAACTTATAAGTTGAACTTTTAGCTATAGCCCAAAAAAAAATCTCAATTATAAAATGGTTAAATATAGTGAAAATCTGGAGAGATATTTATTTTATGGTATAATGTATGTATATATAGATTGTGTATTAATTTAGACCATAAATATATATAGATGGGAAATAATTAATAATAATAAGACAAATTAAAGTCATAGAAATGTAAAACTTAGTGCTCATATAGTAAGAGCCGCCATTAGATAATGATGTAATGAAATGGAAGAATGGAACCCTAAAAATTGAATTGAGTGAAGTGTCGCATCGTTCTCTCGATGACTTCCCTTCTTCCCATTGTCGTCTTCACGCACAAAGAATAAGTTCAAAACCAACGACAATCACTCGACCTCTATTGACTAATTAATATATAATAATAATAATAGAATATTATTTATTATTGGCATCGACATATTTATTTTATTGCATGATTATGTATTTGAAAATTTCAAATTATTATAAATCTTAAAAATTATTGTATGTATTCGTGATATTGGAAACAAAATATAAAAAATGTATATATCGTATCAGTGCACATCGAGCATATGTCTTTTTCTTAATAATAATAATAATAAAATTATAGGATTTTTTTGTGTTCTCAACCCGTGAACAATTTTCAGCGCGATTTTTTTTATGACCGTGTATATTGTAGTTATTTAGAGTATTCTGCAAATTTTTTGAAAGTTTCGAATAATTTACTGTATCGAAAACTAGTTTAAAAACAAGTTTGTTGCACGCGTAACTAATATTTTTATGCGCGTGGAAAATAGCATGTTTGAACCTAGTTTTCAGCACGGTAAATTAATCGGAATTTTCCAGAAAATTTGCAGGATACTCTAAATAACTACAATATACACGATCATAAAAAAAAATCGTGCTGAAAATTATTCACAAGTCAAAAATATAAAAGAGTCTCACCCCCTACCATATACTCCAATAATAATAATAATAATAATAATAATAATTTCTTTAATTATTTTTTAAAAATCGGTATTCTAGCAAAATAATTTTTTTTGATATATATTCATTTTACATAATAGTTAATTATTTTACAAAATGACTTGTTAAATACATTTGATACTCTATCCTCCACACTCAATATCATGTCGAAAATTCTTCATATTTTATTTAGCATAATTTTTTTTTAATTATTAATAAGATAATTTTGCAAAAATTATAAGGATTAGATATAAAGATTGAAGACATTATCAAATCAGAACAATACGAGAATAAGGTATAAAGAAAATATTATGAGATAAAAATATATAATATATATGACACAACCTTTTCTTTCCACATTACAACAATACAATTTTTTTTATATAAGATTCACCTACATTAGTCAAATAACTATAATTAATTAAAAAAGAAAATGCATCCTTGATGTAGTCCACTTCTAACGATTTGTATGGACAAAATGACCTTTCATTTTCATGTCTACACAAACCAATTATGACAATAAAAGTGCATTAGGTTAAAATTATGTTACTATGAGCATATCAACAATACATCATTAACACATTCAATGCTGGTCTTATTATTCAAGATCAAAAGATTTATTTAGAGCATTAATTACAAGATAAAGAACAATGACCTTTTCAAATCTGTAGAATACACGAGAACAACCCACAAAGAAAACAAATGCAATAGAGAAAGCTTATGAAGAGCAACTCTTACCAAAATACCACCCTACTACCAATTACCACTTCAAGCCCCATATATCTTATGCCATCTTACCCTAAGGGGTATTAGTGGGCTAATTGGGCTTATTGTAATAGTGGTGGTGGACTATAGTTTAATCGGTCAACACATAGTCATTAGGTGTCACCATGTGCCTCTAATAAGTAAATCAGCACATTATGGTTATTGATAATTAATAAGCACTTTAGTTAATAGTTGTGATTATATTAGTCCATATAATAATTCTACACATTAATCAACAAGAATTTGTAACCCCTAATTTCCCAAACCAAATTCAACATATATATGCTAAGTATGTACTCAATTAATACTTGTTCAAATGAAATTGAAATTTAAGGGGTTTATAGTGATCAATTATCAAAATTAATAATTAATTTAATTATTTTTTAAAAAAAGTAACTGTTAGTGTGAGTTGGATTGATTCAAAATAAGACATCTACATTTAATGGGACTAATTCATCCTTAGAAGTTTAAGAAGTTACCATATGAATCTGAAAAAGTTCGTATCGGTAGACATTTTTTCTATTTTTGCAACAAAGATAAGTTATAATCTTAATTTTTTATATGATGATATATATATATTATAGTTATTAAAGACAAACCTCTCACAAATTTTTAGAAATTTTTTAATAATATAAGGTGTCGAAATCATAACTCAAATATGCGCACATAAAAAATAAAACAGACACGAGTGTAACATTCTATTTGAATCCTAACTTCGGCGTCCTAAATTATTTAGAATTCCTTTAAAATTTGTAGTAAATTTCTTATAACTATAATGTAAACCACCATTTAAAAAAATAAGATTACAACTTATCTTTGTGCTGAAATTTAAAATAAAAAAAATTCTACCGATAACTACAAAATAAGGTCCATACCATAAGAGCGTCTTATTTATATACTAGATACAAGCAACGTACAATGCACGTTGTTTACTTTGTTTTACTTATAGAAATTTTTAATTATATTTATTAAATTTATATGACTATCATATAAATTTCAAATAAATAAAAAAATATTATATATAAAAGAATGACATGAACATATTAAATGAAAAATTAAATTAAAATATTGTTTAAATATTTTAAATATTATAAAAATAAAAATATATAATATAAAAATATTTTTAAACATAAATGATAATTTTTTTAATAAAAATAAAAATTATGTATTATATATTATTATAATTATATTTTATAATATTTAAATTTATATTAATATAAGTATTAAATATCTTATTTTATATTAAATATTATTATTATAATAATAATTTATAATATTTGAATTCATATTAATATAATTAGTAAAAAATAGGATTATATATTATTATCAATACAATATTTATAACATTTAAATTTACATTAATATAATTATTAAATATTTAATTTTGTATTATATATTATTATAATAATGATATTTTATAACATTTGAATTTGGATTTATATTAATATAATTATTATATATGTAGTTTTATATTAAATATTATTATAATAATGATATTTAATAATATTTGAATTTATATTAATATAATTAATAAATATCTATTTTAGTTAGTTTTAAAATAATATTCCGTTAAATATTTAGAATATTCCATTAAAGTTACTGAAACAAACCGTTAAAATAAAAAAATTCTGTTATCTATACACTTTTTATATAGAAGAGATATATATTGGTTTTGGATTTGTCCTCTAGAGAAATAAATCTCGCTGTGCAGTCAAACTTAGGTAGTGTTTAGTTGCAAAATAAATTAGAATGGTAATGGTAAGGTAATAGGAATGGTATGGAATACGATTTCCATTACTTTGTTTGGTAGATACTTTGGAATCAATGACTGAATGATTATTTTGTTTGGTATATTATGGAATTGAATTGAATTAATATTATTTTGACGAAATTGTCCTTACTTTCATAAAATGTTTATTTTTCTAAAATTAAATTATAATTATCTTTGTATATTAACTTTTTTTATATACAAAATTATATATTTTTTAATATTAAATTATCATTATCCTTCTATATTAACTTTTTTTATATACAGAATTATATATATTTTTAATTCAAATTAACATTATATTACTATATAAATAAATAATTAATATATTACAGTTCAATACTTTGTACATAAAAATATAATAAGATACATTAATACTTATAAAAATGTACTAAATTAAATGCAATTTTTTTTATAAAACATAAAATGTCATCTTATTATTATTATTATTATCATTATTTTTTAGATTATTTGTGAGTATATGTTTTTAAGAAAAATATATGATTCTATATGATTTTATATTATATATAAAAGAATGATATAAACATATTAAATAAAAAATGAAACTAAAATATTGTTTATGATTTTTTTTTAAATATATATAATATAAAAATATTTTTAAACATAAATGATAATTTTTTTAATAAAAATAAAATTTTATGTATTATATATTATTATTATAATTATATTTTATAATATTTAAATTTATATTAATATAAGTATTAAATATCTAAATTTATATTAAATATTATTATAATAATAATTTATAATATTTGAATTCATATTGATATAATTAGTAAAAAATAGGATTATATATTATTATCAAAATAATATTTATAACATTTAAATTTACATTAATATAATTATTAAATATTTAGTTTTGTATTATATATTATTATAATAATGATATTTTATAACATTTGAATTTTAATTTATATTAATATAATTATTATTTATGTAGTTTTATATTAAATATTATTATAATAATGATATTTAATAATATTTAAATTTATATTAATATAATTAATAAATATCTATTTTAGTTAGTTTTAAAGGAATGTTTCATTAAATATTTAGAATATTCCATTAAAGTTAATGAAACAAACCGTTAAAATCAAGAATTTATGCTATCTACACATTTTTTATATAGAAGAGATATATATTTGTTTCAGATTTGTCCTTTAGAGAAATAAATCTCGCTATGCAATCAAACTTAGGTAATGTTTAGTTGCAAAATAAATTTGAATGGTTATGGTAAGGTAATAGGAATAGTATGGAATACGATTTCCATTACTTTGTTTAGTAGATACTTTGGAATCAATGACTGAATGATAATTATTCTGTTTGGTATATTATGGAATTGAATTGAATTAATATTATTTTGACAAAATTGCCCTTACTTTCATAAAATGTTTATTTTTTTAAAATTTAAAATTATAATTATCCTTGTATATTAACTTTTTTTATATACAAAATTATATATTTTTTTAAAATTAAATTATCATTATCCTTCTATATTATTTTTTTATATACATAATTATATATATTTTTAAATTAAATTAACATTATACTACTATATAAATAAATAATTAATATATTACAGATCAATACTTTGTACATAAATATATAATAATATACATTAATACTTATAAAAATGTACTAAATTAAATGCAATTTTTTTATAAAACATAAAATGCCATCTGTTGGCGCCGTTTTTCGTCAACAGTGAAATAAGAGCACGAAAACAATAATTGGTTATGGCCAAAAGAAATATGATAACACAAATGAGATTTTTACGTGGTTCAGCAGTTAACTCTGCCTAGTCCACGAGTCTTTATTATTAAACTCAAGATGATCTCTGAAAATTCTTCAAGAATGAATTCTCCAGAGTTTTCTCTTAAGATCACAAAAATTCCCTCCTTTACAATGGTGCATAATCTCTCTATTTATAGAGGAGATTTAAGAATATTATCCCACATATTTCGGGAAGTTATTCTTTATATGCAAATAAATTTAATGGCATTAAAAGCCTGTAATCCTATATACAAGGAAACGTCCCCTGAAGATCAGGGGGCGTATAACTGAACAATTAATATCCCTTGATTATAGGGGATTTATAGCAATCTATGTAGACTGCGTCTCTCATTGATGATTCACTAAGATGTTCAAAGTTATTATCTTATATCGCCAATGCCATATTCACCCAGGTCTCTTATCGACTTTCAAGCTATAGCATCTTCCAGAGATCATGTGACTTCGAGCTCATACCTGCGTCAGGCTCGGAGCCCCTGATCCGAGGCCATCCCGAGAACAGGCGTACTTCGATGTCTGTTCTTCGAGCTTGTGAGGATCTCGAGGCTACCATCTTCGAAGTCGTCTCTGCTTCGCAGGCTCGGTGCCTAGGTTGCAGACACGTTCCAGACATTACGAGTCCATTCATTACGAATCCTGCTTTCGATATCACAATTCTTATGGCTCGAAATCTGGGTGTAACATCATCTTATTATGTGTTTAAGAATATATAATTCTATATTAACATTAACAATTAACTAATATATATATATATATATAAGTTGGTTTTATAATTTTGGGTCATGTGTTATTATTTCTCTCCTTAATAATTTTGTTTGCTATATAAAAAAGATTGATTATTATGTAATTTAAAATTTTGTGTGTGTACTGAAATATTTGAAAAAAATGGCAAATTAGACATAATTTAAAAAAGTATTGGGAAGTATGGAAATGAATAGCTTTTCCTATGGTTTAGTTTAAAGAAAGTGAGTCAATTATATATATGACAATTACTAAGAAATGAGTTTTCAAAAATCAAAATGGAAATCAAACAATTAAATGTAGTTTAGGAATGTCAATTTTATTCTCACGTCCATTACTATGAATCAAACACCTCCTTAGTTTTTATTCTTATCTAAATTTAAATGTAATGTATTCTATATTTGATTTTATATACTTAAATTAATCATCCAATTAATTAAACAAATAAACGATTATAAACCAAATAGTGTTGAAAATTATGAACGAGCCCACGACCGTTGAAATATGGTTTGTAAGTTGTGTAACATATATTTATATATAAATATTATTTTAATATTTTTTCCTATAAATTATTATTATTATTATTATGAGGTGAAGAATTAATACTGGCGGCTGAGCTGAGGACATGCAAGTGGGGTTGCCGCCGCTGCCACTACGATGTCGACCACTTCTTTTTTCTTTTCTTTGTTTCCAAGTTTCTGAGATGAGATAAAATGAGGTATCTTCAGAGTCAGATTTTTTGACAAAATTAAAAGAAAAACGTGTTCAATTCACTTGGACATGGAAAATTATTATTCAATTTACTCTCTTCTCTTCTCTTTGACCAAATTAAACTTACACATATACATTTCTTCATCACACACATACATACGTATATATATAAATATATATTTGTTCATGGACCCAAGTGCTATATGAGCGTGACCAACCTAACCCCACTTGTAATTCAATCAATCCATCGAATATCATAAATTTAACAATATGAACAGAGCCACCAACCAAAAAGAATAACTTCCCCAACAATAAAACTTATATAAAATAATATAATTATTTTATATTGAAATATATAACTTTTCCCTAGTGAATAACACCACAGTTAATAACTGTCGGTAAAGCCTAATATAAGCAATGACGACAGTTAGCCAATTGTTAATTATCGCCGTTGTTCAATAGAGATAGTTGAAAATTGTTGGGAAAATTCAACTAGGCCGTCTCCAACTCATAACATCATATATTAACACAATTTTTTTTTTTCATTTCAACCACAACACCAAAAGTATATTCATAATTATTTAATTATTTTATCTTATATATAAAATAATATACATATATATTTATTATTAAATACTAATATAAAAAGCAAAATAGTATTGATTTTTGTTTTTTCTGTTACTATGGTGGGGTACTGTAACTTGACAGCATAATAATGAGATAAATGGAGTTTGGTTAGATTTAATTTTGTGTATTTTGGAGCTGCCCTTAATAGTGATATAACTTTCTCTCGTAAAAATAAATTTTATATTGTAATAAGTTGTAATTTTTCTAAGATCGTATTAAAAAAATCATATTCTTGTAGTAATAATTATCTAAAGAAATATAAAATAATACTAGTTATATTATCTTGAATCTCAAATTATTTTAGACAATAATTTATTATTTAAAATTGTTATGCAATCTTTAAATTTACAAATAATAACTCACTAACATAGTAATAAAATTCATTGAGGACTGCTAGAGTAAGACTTTATTTCAGACATTTTTACAGACATATATGTATAATTTGACACGTGTATATTGCTGTGCTTCATAATTACTTAATTAAAAGATTCATTTTATACAAAATTGGCAGTACACTTATTTAATTTTATTCTAATAATTAATTAATTGAATTGATACCTTGTTTTATTCGTTTATTTTTTCCTTCCTCTTCTCACTGTCACATTCACACACATATATATACTAGTTAAAATATAACTGTGCCTTTGAGGTAGTTATAATTTACCAAAAGCTTAGCTACATATAGTATATATTATTTACATTTAATGATAAATTACTTTTTGGTATTTTTTTTATAATTTTCTTAATAAGGTATTTTTAAAATATTCGGCTTCATAATTCAAACATATTTATTAGACTATTTATACAAATTTAAAATTTAGTAAAGAAAACAACTCTTACTTTTTTCTCATAAAAGTAACAACAAATAAAGGAAAATCTATTTTTTGAAATAATAAATATAATTTTATTAATTAAAGAAAAATCTCCTAGTTGACATTGAAAAAAATCACTACAAGTTCTAACCATTGAATCATAATTTAATATTTAATTGCTTATTTATTGATTTATTTTTAAATTAATCCCGTATACAATTACAATTACAAAATTATACAATGATATTTCATTTTAAATTATTAATTATTCATTTACTTAATTGGTTAAAATTATTTTTTCTTCTTTAGCCTTTTATTTTTCAAAAAGTAAAAAATTATACCCTCTAACTTTTAGACAATAAATATATAGAGAAAATATATTTTATTTTATCATTTTGTTTTTCAATCTCATTTTCTTTAATATATGTGAATGTGATATTGAGAAGAGAAAGGGAAAAAATAAAAGAAAAGAAGAAGGTAAATATATATACAATTATATATATCAAATCATTCAATTAATTAATTATTATAATAAAATTAAATAAGTGCACTGCCACTATTGTATATAATGACAGCAGAATCCAAAAAAAAAACTATGAGTATATAGATGGGGTAAATTAAATAGTATAATATGAATTTTTTGTTAAGTAATTAAAAAGTAAATCAAGAATTGTCATGGTGAACATTGTCACATTAATAATGTCGTGACACTGTTTATATCTACTATTTTACAGTACCATTTAAAGTTTCATTAGAGTAAAATGCAATGTAGGATCAACACTAAATTACTGTTTTGCAGTCACATTAAAATTGACCATAATATCATGATTAATTAGACTACCTAATATAATATTTACTATACAAAATCTATATACAACAATGCTATTTGGAATTCATAATATTGAATAAGTTTTACTAAAATTATGTTAAATACAATAAATATAAAAAATAATGAATTTGACTAATCAGCTATAATGATTGCATTAATTCACTGATGTTTTTCCCCTTAATTTGTAGTCTTATCACAAAGATGCTCTACTTTCACACCGAAATATAGACATGTTAATTTATTAACCAGTGATAATTATTTTACTTATCAATTATTAGTTTTAATAATAATCAATACTTAATAATGACAATTATTATTTCTTCAAAAAAAAAATAATGACAATTATTATCATCCACGTAAAAGTAAAATTCCACTAAGTAAAATATTTATATATATAGTGGTGAGTGACAAAAGAATATTATAGGTAATATCAAATAATTTATTAAAGTATCTTTTAATTTCTATTTTTTAAAATTATTATTTAATTTTGTTTTTCAAGTTCAATGGATTTCGGCAGTGATTCAGAACCGTTCTTTGTTGTAATAAGGATCGATGAACTCTTCTACTGCCGACTCGTTAATTTTTATAATTTTCTCAAATGTTGAATAGTATATATATATAATAATATATACTTTTTTGTCGTTTTGTATTTATTTTTATTTTAGAGAATCTTGTCGTTTTATAGATATTTCACCATCAATTTTAATTTATTATTCGTCATAAAATATTGCACCATGATAACTTAGTTTTTGGCTTTTGTGGATGCCATTTAAATTTGCAAAACCTTAATTTGAAAAGTATGGTTTCAATTTCGATGTGAAATGTGATTTAAAAAATGGAAAAAACATAAAGTTATTAAATAAACAATTGATTAGAAACTGTAATTAAGTGCATTATATTATTAATTATAATGAATCAATGGCACCAAATAAATAGTGTACTAATTAATTAATTATTTTGTGTAATCATTGTTAATTTCAAACAATTTGACCGATATTGACATTACAAATATGGTTAAAATCATTTCAAAATAGTATTAGTATTAAAACTTCAAAATTTAATTATTCAAAAATACTTAAATTTTTTTAATCTTAGAAGTTAGAACATTTATTATTCTAAAATTGATTACTCGCAATAATTATAATCAATTTTTACCAAAAAATAAATTTTCTTTTCCATCTTAATTCTTTTTCTTTTGTTTTATTTTTTTTCATTCCATTCTATTTATTCCCTTCTTTGCAAAAAGTAATGTAAAGAAAAGAGAAAAGACTAAAAATAGAATAAAACATCATATGTAACTATTTTTGGAATTTTGTGAATAAACAATATATTTTTTTCTTTTTTTATGAAACTATTACTAATTCGGCTTCCAATGGTGTGGTATTAATATAGTATGTACTTTTTTATGCTCTTAATAATAAATTTGCACTTTCACATGGCATCACCTTTATATAGCAAATTACTATTCGTTCAATCTTAGCATTGCCTTTATCCCCTTTTGGAATATACTAAATAATATAGATATAAATTATATAATTACATCTATAATATATAACTTTATCTTATATGTGAATAAATGATAAAATATTACCATGTATAATTTTGTTTTTTGAAAAAGGAGTTTCATTCATTCATAAGATTCAATAATTCTTACCAATTTGGTGAATAATACATCAGTCAATTACATTATAAGATAAATGATAATAATCGTATTGAAGCTAATTTTTGCCAAAGAATGAGATACTTTATTTCCTTCACAGGAAACAAAATACATAAGCCAATTTGGCAAAGGTACTTATAATATTGGATATCTCCAACAATAATATCGTCTATATAACCATTTTTCTTGTGAATAACCCTAATAGCATTATGACAATCGCTTTCAAACAAGTGGATAGTAAAATGCTCTTTGTGGCACCATTTAAGATCTTCCAAGATTATCATCAGCTCCATAGTGAGGGGTGATTGGCGTGAACGTACCTATTATGTATAGCAGCACACTAGGTATCCCCTATCATCACAGATAACTGCCCCAAAAATACAATGTTTAGCTACAAAAAAAGTATAATACATTAGACTATCCCTATAAAAGAAAATAATTTTAGTATTATAATTCATTATATATCTATTTTACTTTTCTTAAATGTTTATATTTGATTCTACAAATACAAATAAAGAACATATGTATAGAAAAAATGTTGAAAACAAAGAACAAAAAAATTAAGAATGAAAAAAAAAAAGATTAAAATCACATAATTATAGAAAATTTACTATGTCGAAGACTAAGTGGTAAAATAATATTCAATATTGTAATTATTAAATCTTGAACATAAAAAGTTTTAACAAACTTAATCTCTATGCTACTATAACAGAATTCTAATTTTTTTATTTGATCAGAAAATGTCACACCACGAACTTCTAGGGCTAAATCAATTAAAACTTGGGCCACAAACACATTAAAAATAAAGTGCACAACTATTTAATGATCTGCATTGTTATATTAATAAAATATAAAATCTTCATTTTTTTTTCATTTTAAAAAATTAAAAATTGCACAACTTGGAGTATGGAAACTTCGAGGAAAGTTCTAAAAAATACATACCTTAGCTGATTTCAAATTTATTTTTTCTTTAATAATTAGTCAATCAACTTTAGACCATGTCACATACTATGTTTAAAACCACATGGTCACAGTCACAGGTCCAAGTAATTGACTTCTCCCTCAAATAAATTTAACAAGAAAAATTAAAACGTTAGCAAAATATATATACTATGTTTAATGTCAAATGCCCCCACTTTCTAACTTTACATTTTTTATAAATAATCAATTAGAATAATCAACGGCGTTGATTGGGACATAATTATGATCAAGCGTCCACAGTCATAGACCACATATATTAAGCTAAGCACTTTCCATAATTTATTTTGACCACCATAGGATTAGGATTAGCATTAGACTTTTCAAGATAATGACAAACTAGTGATGCACACGGAGCGGGGAATTAGCGGGGAGTGTTCTCCCGTCCTCATTTATAATTTTAATCACCGTCTCCGCTTCGTCCTAGCTTATTCCTCGTCAGGGACGGGGTAGGGAATCCTTTTTTGAGGTGGAGAATTCCACGGGAAACTCATTTACTTAAAAAATTAACTTTAGATTAAAATTTTAAAATAAAATAGTAAATTATATGTAAATTCAAATATTACACAATACTTATGATTTAAAATACTAAACATAATCCCAACAAATTTAAAATATTAAAAAAGTTACTAATATACTACGATAACACATAAATAAAGATATAAAATATTAGAAAAATATATAATAATTTAAACGGGATCTCGACGGGCCGGGAAGTGCTATCCCCGCCCCCGTCCCATTTAACATTCAGGGACTAAAAATTATCCTCATCCCTGTCTTATTCCTCATTTAGACAAGAATTCCCCACCCCAATAAGAGTGTGTCCCCACGGAGCCCCGTCCCCGTATAAAAAATATGCATCCCAGTAACAAACTCATCTAATCTATTTAGATTTATTTATTACCTAAATCTCAAACTTAGAAACTTACTGGCGTGTTAATACCGCTACCAATAATTCGTACTACCATTTTTGAGCCAATGGTATTGAGCCACGTGGATATGGGAAGCGCAGTTTGGGAATAGAGGACAAGAGAGTGGTCTGGGTTAGGTGAGTGAGTAAGTGAGAGAGTGAGTCCCCCACCCTCAACCCCTGACTGCTCCACTCCACATGTCTAGTCTATGCATTTACACTCAGGCTGACGTGGCAGCTTCAATTGGGGAAGGTGAGAACTGGTGCTTGGGAGTGAACTGTTAATTCTTACGTGGCGCATTTCTATTGGTGGTTGCTTTGACTGTTTTATTATAATGTTCAATAAAAAAAACAAATTATGAAACTCTCTTAATTTTTTTATACTCAAATTAAATAACTATAATAAATAATATATTAGGAGGATTTTGTAGTAAGGACACTACTTTTGTTTGCCTCTACGAGCATGTACGTTTATATTTTTGGTATGTAGAGATATTATAGACTAATTTTTTTATATGATGGTGTACATTATAGTTATAACAGATATCTCACTAATTTTCGAAAAATTATGAATAATTTACAGTGTAAAATATACAGTTCAAACCGTTAGTAGCATACGTGTTTTTTTTTTATCCGCATGCAATTTACCATTTTGAAATCTATTTTTCAGCGCTGTAATTATTAATTTCTCAAAAATTAGTAGGATGACTGATATAACTGCAAAGTATGTCATCATATAAAAAAATTAAGTTATAATTTTTTTACGTGTCGAAAATAGAGTTGCTTCTACCAGTAAATGCAAAAGTGGCACCTTATTATGGAATTTCCCTATAGTTTTATATATTTATTTTAAAATAGAATATACAAAATATTATATTAAATTATATCAATAATTTGCTAATTTTATATATTATTTGTGTCCCAAAACAATTCACTATGTTACCATGCCATCATAATTTTTTACTTAAGGCGACATATAATTTCTAACACTGAAATATTGTGAATGATTGTATTTGATAATTTTATTATTTTAAATTATAATAAATGAGGATTGAGTTTAAATTTAATAACTTAGAGTATCTTCAATGAAGTAGCAAAAATCTGGTACAATATTATATTTAGTATATTTTACAAAAAATATAAGTGATATTACAAAAAATGTGTCAAATTTGTCATATCAATAAATGCTATTTTTTATTTACTATATTACTATTAATTATTATAATTGAGTAGTTGTTAATTAATAACTAATTATATATTATTTTTTATTTTATTTTTTAATGACAAATTTTGTTGAGTATATAATTTGGATAGTAAATAATTATAAATATTGTTTACTTATTTTTTTTATGTTGGTTAATGGATGCATATCACTATTTTTTTCAATATTCTTTCATGAAGGTGGGAATTTGTATGGAATTTTATTAATTATTTTATTTTGTCATTATTTTAAAAACATTCAATAATTAAAAAAAGAAAAAAGAAAAAGTGATAAGTGTGACTGTCACTATGATACTACCCTGGTAACTTCCTTTGTCTTTATTCAACTTAAAACACGATTGACACGTAAGCAAAGACCACCAAAGAGGAAAAAGTTTATTACTGAAAAATGTGATAATGAAAGACAATTAAATATTATAATGAAAATACTTTCAAAAATAAAATATTATAATGAAAATAAAATAACGTAATAATTGTTAAAATAATTACACGTAGTTACTTGTATTGGGATTTGGAAGGGGGAATCCCTGGAGTGTATGACTACGTGGATGTTACTGTGTAAAGAAATAATTTTTAATTTACTTCGAAAAAAATTCATTACGAAAAAATAAAGGACTATTTTCCTTCAGAAATTTGTGTTTATTGAGTTAGAAATATGCTTTAATTCATTTCTTTATTTTCCTTAATTTTTATTTTTAATTCTGATTATTTTGAATAGAGTATTTTTTAATGAATGTGTCGAAATCATAATTTAAAAAATTTATTTTACACGCGTATAAAAAAAATAATCACACATATAATAAATTATTTGAATTCTAATTTTGGCACCGTAAAATATTTAGAAGTGTTTGTTTGGTAGGAATGAGAATGTCAAATCTAACCCATGTTTAATAAATTTATTTTTAATAATAGTTGTTTTGGGGGCTATTTTGCTCATTGCCCCTTTAAAAAAATTATTTTACACACGTATAAAAAAATAAGCTCACATACAATAAATTGTTTGAACCTTGATTTTGGCACTATAAAATATTTATGGGGATATAGTATGAAGACTTGTTTTGTGGGAAAGAGAATGTCAAATGTAACTCATGTTTGGTAAATTTATTTTTAATGACTTGAGAGTTTGTGTTTCTAAGTGAGTCTCATTTTTTAGCTTGATTTGTGGGTAATCTTAATATCTTTAAACACTTGAGTTTCATATTCCCTTATTATAAAACTCCTCTAACTCTACTTCCACAAACTCAAACCTCATATCAAACACCATCTTAAAATATTCTAAAAATTTGCAAGAAACTCGATATGACTACGAGTTATAATTGATTTACGTGTCTTAAACATAATCGTGAATCCTGTTTTCCTTATAAGATCGAAAAGTATACCTTATAGTAGAACTTTCTTAAAATTATATATTTTAATAAAAAAATCATAAACTCCTTTCAATGAAAATAATTCATTTGAAGAATTTTTTTTTTGCCCTTTAATACCTGTAAAATCATTAAAGCTAACAATAGAAACATGAGTGTTCATTTAAAAAAAAAAAACCATAAGTATGAGAGCACCATTGTTTGTCAAGCTTTCGCCACCTAAAACTCTTGTAAATAAATCATCATATTATTTCTATGGAACCATATTCACTAAAATAAAAAAAATAAAAAAGCAAACTTTTCAAACATTTTAGTCTTTGGTGGTTTTTTTGGTATAACTTATCTTGCCACCCCAAAAAAAGGCTAACTTATCCACACAAAAACTTGTGAGAAAAGACAATGGTTGACTATTAGAAGAAATATTCATTATTGTCTCAAAGAAGTTGTCATAATTTAATTTATTATGGTTTACAAAATCATATGTTATAAAAATAACTTATCCACATGTGTTAAAAAAGAATTACAAAGATAAGCCAAGAATTGGAGAAAAAACATATATACAACAACTTTACGTAATTAAATAATTTAAGTGATAATAATTACAGCTGGGCTTGATTTTGATGGTTTATTGCTAAATCAGATTTAGATTTGGATAGGAAATCATATAATAAATATACAATACAATATATATTTAAACAGATTCGATCTTTAATTATAATTAAGAGGAATCTAATTATTTGATCCATAAAAAATAATTTGATTGATTCTTTATCTATTTCCCTAGCTATGTAATCTTCCTCACCTAGTTTGAAATTTCATGGATATATACTTGTATTATACAGCTACCCACCTACCATTCAATTATACAACTTTTTGTCAAACTCTGACATAATTTTACACGTTTACTATCAAGCTACACACCTACTATATATATTTATGTTTTTTTTTTTGGAAAATAAGTAATCTTTATTAATAAAGTCAATATTATTACATAACAACTTAAATCAAACAATATCAATTACAAACTATTAACATTAAAAAAAAAAACTCATAGAGAAACTTCAACTAATTTCAATAGACTAACAATTTAACGCCCTTTGAAGTAAATAGTAGTGGTGTTGATTGATCGGTTTTGGGCTAGTTAGATGTATTTTTGACAAACTTAAACTTATAATTGGATTGGTAATTTTCAACCCGTAACTCACCCAATTAAAAAAAAATTAAAATTCAATCCGACCATCAGTTTGGGCAGGTTAACCCACCTAAACTGCTGAATTTTTTTAAAAAAAAAATCATTTTTCACTAATTTTATATTATTTTCTCTATTTTTAGTGTGCATTTGTAACTAAAATAATTGTTACTTTAAAATATAAAGTTTTTTTATATAAAAATATTAATTTGAATTTAGTTTTATATATGTATAATTAATAATTAAAAAAAGTAAACAAATTTTTAATTGAGCGGGTCGAGTTACATTGGGTGGATTGCAAAATTTTTTAACCTGCTCAATAATGAAAGTCAAGTTTTTCAGATTTTATTTTTTGTCGGTTTTTTCGAATTAGTTTAAACGAGTTATTAGAGTTGGGCGAGTTGCAATTTTTTTTGCACAACCCTATAGTAAATAGAGCTTCAATTGTGATAGCAAAATGACATATCAACTCCAATAATAAAATAACACTCCAAGTCAATCCTAAAATTTATATTTATATCTTTAATAATTTAACATATATTAATGATTAAAATTATACTAGCAAATATCTTTAGCCAATCTCACCTCGTATTATATTAACAATGTTTGTCTAAAAGAAAGAGATTACTAATAATATAATAATGAGCAATACTACATATATAATAATTAATTAATGAATACGTAAAGATTAGGACTGAGGCACCATTTTATTAATTTATTTCAAAACTTCAATTTGATATATAATTTTAGAGTAATGTTAAGAGGTACAAATAGAAGTCTTTACTTGATAATTTAATAATGTGATGTCATCTATAGCACTTGTGGTATTATTTAATATTTTTATTTATCTTTCTCTGTTTTCTACAACAAATTTAATAAAATGTATTCGAAAACTATTTAATTAAAGAAAATAGAAAATAACGTTATCATGAATATAATACAAATACTTAATATATATGTATGAAAATTATTTAATTATAAATTGTGTCAGAAAAACAATTTTCTTAACATTTATATGTTTTAAAATACTTTTGTTTACATATTAAATTATCGCCTATGTCATGGTCAACATGGTTCATTTCGTAATCAGTGACACTTATCTAATATTAGCATCTAATACTAATTTTAATAATTCAGCTTCCATATTAAGAAATCATTTATTTAATTAAGATAAATATTGTTTCGATCGACATGTTCGACCACGAAATTATAAATATATTTATACAATAAATAAATAAATATCACGTTGAATCAAATAATTATTAAACACAGTCAAATGACTATTTGTACTGAACTTTGATTAGATATTTAAATTAAAATCAACATAATAATAGAGATTATAGGATAATCAATCGAGAATGTTTTCAAGTAGAATTTTACTAGATTCTAGTTTTCAATCTCTTATTAGAATGTATTTTTGTGATTAGTTATTTTTAGCAATTCATAATATGATTTTAGGCTTGTTTGGATTTTTTTTTTCAAAATTTAATCACTTTTATAAATAATAATAATTAAAAAGTCAGCCCTGTACTCTCACTCTTCATGTGTTTTTTTTTTACCATTATCTAGGAAAATTTGATAAAAATGTACACGAAGAGAAGAGTCAATATCGAGTCCAATTTTAAATTACTATTAAAATCACCACCACATAATTATTAAGGAAGATTAATAGTCATACATTAATTATTTTTTCACAAATTACAAAAGCTTAAATCCAGAGCGCACGTGGATAATTTCTGATGACGTGGAATAAGATCCACCGTTGAATTTTCGGCCCAAAGATCAAGAAAAGGCAAAACCCGCCGACTCTACTTTGATTCCGAGAACATTAGGTCCGGACCGACTTCCCTAGCAGTCCAAATCAGATGAGGTAAGCAATGACAAAACTAACCCATGTGCGACATCGACACGCAGTCACTACATTCCACGCTTGCCACGTGTCCCACAAGAGGTCAGCTGCACGAACCCAGTAAATATCAATTTTTATAAAATTAAAAAAAACGAACAAAATATTTAATTTTAATTATTTATCGTTCACGTGTATTCCAGAAAACCACCGGTTTAACCCGCCACGTGGCGTCCTCCTTTGTCTATAAATAGCTGTCTCTCCCATTCGTTCTAAGTTTCAAGCCCCGTCGTAGCTCGAATCTACTAGAACAGCAGAAGAGGATAACCCAAAAGCTACGAGCGAGTTCAGATTTTTTTTATTTTTTTTAATTCGAAAAAAAAAAAAGAGTGAAGTTAAGAATGACAGGCGAGTTGGAATTGCCGCCGGGATTCAGATTTCATCCGACGGACGAGGAGCTCGTGATGCACTACCTTTGCCGGAAATGCGCGTCGCAGCCTATCTCCGTCCCGATTATCGCCGAGATCGATCTCTATAAGTACGATCCATGGGATCTTCCAGGTAATTTTTCATTCTTATTTTTTATTTTTTTATTTTTAAAATTTTTTATTCCATTTTTTTATTAATTTATTTAAATTTACTACTTCTTCAGGTTTGGCATCATACGGTGAGAAAGAGTGGTACTTCTTTTCGCCACGAGACCGGAAATATCCGAACGGTTCGAGGCCGAACCGGGCGGCGGGAACCGGGTACTGGAAGGCGACCGGAGCTGATAAACCGATTGGGAATCCGAAACCGGTTGGGATTAAGAAGGCTCTGGTTTTTTACGCCGGAAAAGCTCCGAAAGGAGAGAAAACTAATTGGATTATGCACGAGTACCGCCTTGCTGACGTGGACCGATCCGCTCGAAAAAAGAACAGCTTAAGGGTATATTACACTTCCTAAACTCCGAGATATTAGTAGGGGTAGTTTAGTCATTTCGTTACATGGCCAAGTGGTGGTAATAATTGGGACCCACGTGTACTAGCCGCCAAATGGCGGCCATAAAGACTATTCCAATTTTAATCGGTGAACTGTGGAGCACTAGATTAACGCCTCTAATTTCTTGCTAAGATGCTTATTATCTGAGTAGGACAGAAGCCAAATTTAATTAATTAAAATTAAAATTAGTTATTTATGAATAATATTCTTTCTTATCTATTATTGATCCAACGGTTCTGATTTTTACAGCTGGACGATTGGGTTCTGTGCCGAATTTACAACAAGAAGGGTAGTCTCGAGAAACAAAACCAAATCAATTCGAATCGGAAGCTGAGCTTCCCGGAGCAGGAGGACAAGAAGCCGGACATATTAAACACCTTACCTCCGCCGCCTCCGCAGCCGGCGGTAACCATCACCGGACCCAACGATTTCGTCTACTTTGACACTTCGGAGTCCGTACCCAGGCTCCACACGGACTCGAGCTGTTCGGAGCACGTGGTTTCGCCCGAGTTCACGTGCGAGGTGCAGAGCGAGCCCAAGTGGAAGGATTGGGAGAAAGCCCTGGATTTCCCTTATAATTACATGGATGCCACTGTGGACAACTCGTTCGGTCCGGGTGGTAGTCAGATGTCGCCGTTACAGGACATATTCATGTACCTGCAAAAACCGTACTGAGGGCTTTTCTCTCACCACTATTGGGCCGAGATGGACTGGCCTGCTCTTTAATGGATTGCTATGAAAATTGGGCCCAAATGGGCTGAACGGATTAAAAAGTAGGTGCATCGTGCGGCAACACGAGACAAATGTCCATGAGTGTTGTGGGCGCGACCGCATGGGATTTTGAATTAGAATGGGAATTTTTGCTTGTGGGGTCCAGTATTATGGGTCCTAGGGTGGAATTGGGTACGGGAAGGTGCACATTGAGCTTGCATGTAGCAGTGGCCATGTGTACAGCAAATGTCTTCAGATGTAGATACACATATATATAAATATATATATAATATGATATAATATAAAAAATTAGTCACTCGTGTAATGTATGTATACACGATGATTTAGTGGGAAAGGCCAGCATTGATTGGCTATGATCCCAATAACCAAAATTAAATATATTTGTGTTGTAGTTAATTTGTTTTTGGTAATGAGTTTCTTTGTATGGTTTGTCTTTATTTTTATAGTTGGTGAGTAGTTTTTCTTTTATAATTTCAATCAATTGGTACAAAGTCAACAAAACCACTCGCTGAAAAAAAATATATTAATGGATCTTATTCATATAATAGCTTGAATAAGAGTCTACAATATACAATGAACTAGAATGTTGACATTTTTTTTTACCTCTAATATAGCCAAAGAAATTTTGATTATTATTTTATTTATAATGAATAAGATTAAATATGGTCTAGTTATAATGTTCTTTCTTGTGTAATAATAAAATGGTCCTTAATTTTTTTTTGAAAAATAAAACTTGGTGAAGACTTGTCCATATAAGACATTTACAAATAGGTGAATTAATTAAAACACGAGATATGGATGATAATAATACAAAAGGAAGGAACAGAGTCATTGTCAAAAGATATTAAAACATTTGAAATGAAAACACATGGATTTGAATAAGCAAAGGCCACACCCACATGTTACACATTTTATTGGTTTAATTAAGTCTTCATAAGCCTAAGATAAGATAAAGATAGCATTGGCATGTGCAATCTCACCCACCCAATTTTACATGTTTTGACTCTTTTTCATTTTATTTTTTACATGTTTTGACTCTTTTTCATTTTATTTTTTACATGTTTTGACTCTTTTTCATTTTATTTTGATTGGGATAAACTTGCCATATAAAGAGAATGGTGAACTAGAGAATTCTAGGTGATTTATGTGATAGAATCAAAAATATTTATTTCGGTTGTTTTGTTGATAAAGCCAAATAAAAACAGCCACGAATTTAGTTGAGGAGTAGGGGCTCACCCCTCAATTTATTAATATTTTTCAACAAAAAAATAATAATTTAACTCTTTTTAATAATGGGTGAAAATGACTTTTTTTTAAAAAATTATTTTATATTCTGGCCTAATTATGATAGTTTTTTGCAAAATTACCTCTGTCTAAAAATTTCAACCAGCTGTCTAAAAATTTCAACCAGTTGTCTGAAGTGTCGGATGTTATTTTACAAAAAATTATCAAAACTAGGCTAGAGTGCAAAATGACTTCAAAAAATAGGCCATTTTGCGAAAAGACCTAATTAAAAACTACAAATAGTTTCCTCATTCGAAGGTTCGGTTTCATTCTCGAGTGAGAAATATCTTTCAGTTTGAAAACTTAGGTAAAAGACAATTCCATGACTAGTACCTTTATTTGAATTTTGAAATAGTGTTTGTTAGGATTTGTCAAAAAAATTCGTTTATATATTTAATTTAGGGTTTATATCTTTTTAGACCGATTATGTATTTCGTAAAATGGTTCAAGTAAACTCCTAAATATGATTTTGATGATAAAAAAATTAAATATAACAATTATGTTGTAGGCAGAATAATTATGATTTTGTTATGAGTTGATGGTTTGGTGAATTATTTGTGATTTTAGTTCAAAAAATTTAGGAAATTTGCATAAATACCGCAAGTTAATAAAAAAAAATCTAAATATACGGTAATTGTAATTAATTACAAATATACGACACCCAAATGATGCCAACTAATAAATAATCTATTGGTAAATATGACACACAAGTCCATTCAATAACACATATAATTTCTTCATAATAAATTATTAATGTTTTTAGAAATTAATAATATAATTATTAATTATTAGTATTATAAAGACTAATCTAATAATTTGAAAACTATTTATTTAATAATATTATAATATGACCAAATCTATCACTATAAATTAGTTTGTTGGTTTGATTTTTTTTTAACGTATTCTCTTTTAAGTAAATTAATGAGAACAAAAAAATATTCGCAAAATAAAATGTTACTCGTGAAAACTAATCTAAATAAATATTAATTTTTTTAACAAACAAATAAATATAGATTTTAATACTTAAAATTTAGTCATCATTAATTTACTAATTTAAAAATTCATTATCACGGTAACAAATTCTTTTATTTTGTTAACATGTTTGTAACAATGATTTACAAAATTAATTTTATAAGTAAAATATTCAATTTTTGTAACTAAATATTTACAAAAATGTTAGATGTTAGAACAACTAATATTAATATTATAACAAGTAGTAACAAAACTATTACAATTAATAATAAAATTGTTACATGCAATCACTAAAGCTCATTAAAAAGTATAAATATGTTACAAGATTGTAACAAGTAGTAACAAAACTATTACAATAAGTAAATAATTCTTTACAAATTTGTAAATAACAATTACAGATTAATTTATAACAAAAAAAAGTCTATTTTTGTAACAAAATTTTACAAAACTAATTCACAAATAAAATTATATTTTTCAAATAATAATTGCATAAATAATTTATATATTTACTTAACATAATTGTAATAAAAATTTACTAGTTTTATAATTTAATAGTTATTTATTCTCCTAATTTTATTCGTAACACAACGTTACTAATTTGTAACATCTTGTTATTATTTTAATAATTACTCATCTTTTAATATTATTTAAAGAGATTAATTTTAGGGAAATTTACAAAAATACATTAACATTTAAAAAAAAATATGAAAAATACGATAGATTACAAAAATACGGAATTTTCATGAAAAACACGGAATGACAAAAGTGTAAATACGGAGTAGCAGTAAAATACAACTTTTTTTTGTTAATAGCCGTTACAAATTCGTAAACATGTGTTATAGATGCGTAAACCAGTTACATAAAAATATTTTTGTAAACAACATTTACAAATATATAAACAAGTTTTTCAGATTTGTAAACAAATTTTACATTTTTGAAGACAACATTTACAGAATAATTTGTTGTTTATTTATTTATTATTTTTTTTGTAACAATGGTTTACATAACTAATTTTATAACTAAAAAAAATTATATTTGTGACTAATATTTTTAAAAAGTAAGTTGTGAATTTAGTTAACATATTTGTAACAAAAATATATAAAACTAAGGTTGTAACTAAAAGAATTTTATAATTAGTATATACAAAAATATTAAATTGCATTAAACAAGTAATATATATTTAAAAAAAAGTTGTAACAACTAATAAAGAAATAAATTATATTGATTAAATACATAATATTTTATGTAAACATAAATATTTATTTAATATTAATAATTATATTTATTTTAAATATTTATAAGAAAAATAAATTTATTTGTAATTATTATTATTATCATACCAAAAAAGTATCTATGTATTTATTACATGAGAGAAAAAGACAAAAAGAATTAAAGTAATGAGACTTTTTTTTAAATATATAATATGAAAATTGTAATATTTATATTATAGAAATTAATATAATTAAAATAATTTATAATATAAGATTAAAATTGTATTGATTTGACAAGAAATATTAAAGTGATTTGATATATAATATTTAAAATAAAAGTTGATTTGACAAAAAAAAAATATGGTGGTTCAAAATTACATATCAATAAGATATGGGTAGGGAGAAAAAAACATGTGTACTACATACTAGTTGGGAAGAGTACAGTAATTTTGTAATTTTTTTAAATTGTCGTATAAAACGAATTTTTATTTAAATTACCGTGTATGATGTATTTTTCCCAAATTTTTTTGACCAAAATCGAGTTTAAAAGTCCGATTCAACTATTTTACAGAACCTAAAATCCTAAAAATAATTTGTAAAACACAAAGTTCAATAAAGTAATAAGACAAAACACAAAATAAAAAATATATATATAAATCCTTCAATTTATTCCAAAAAAAAAAAATACAAAAATTGTAGTACGAGAATTTATTGCGTGAATGTTCATTTCGTTTTTTTATTTGGGAGCTTAGTTTGGATTTAAAACTATTATTCCGAATAAAAATATCTTAAATAAATATAATAGGTTTTGAATTTAAAATTAATAATCCAATATCTAGATATACAGAAAAGAAAACATAATTATTATTCTAAAACCAAATTACGGAGTCTAGAATTTCCCCGTATAGCTTACTTTTCGAACTTCTTATTTTTCTCATATATATTTATATACGATAATTTTATAGCAGGGACTTCAAAAAGAGTTTTACTGTGGGGCTCTTTTCTGTTTACAACTCATGAATAGTTTTTGGCGCAATTTTTGTTTATGACCATGTATATTGTACTAATTTAGAGCATCCTGCAAATTTTCAGAAAATTTCGAATAATTTACAGTTCCGAAAACAGATTATTGCACGCGTGACTAATTTTTTTATGCTTGTGGAAAATAACGTGTTTGAACTTAGTTTTCGGCACTATAAATTACTCAGAATTTTCTGAAAATTTGCAGGATGCTCTAAATAATTACAATATACACGGTTATAAAAAATTCGTACCGAAAACTGTTCAAAGGTTGAGAACACAAAAGAGCCCTACGGTATGGCTCTTTTTGAAGGCCCTACCAACAAAATTTCCTATATATAAAAATATTGTTATTCTAATTAGAGTTTAAGTTCAAAAAAATCTAGATATTTAAAAATATAAATAATTTAAATTCGTTAAAAAATATCTTTCGTTTCTTTTCTTTTATCCTATATATTATTATTATTCTAATTAGATTTTTCGTAATTAGTTTAAAAAAAATAAAATATAAATTAAAAGGTGAATATCTAATAATTTTAAAATACACATAATAAAAATATCTAGTTATTTAAAAAGAGAAATAATTTAAATTCCTTAAAAATATCTTTCCTTATTTTTTTCTTCTATATATATAGGAAATTTTTTTGGTAGGGCATTCAAAAAGAGCCCTACCGTAGGGCTTTTTTGTGTTCTCAACCTTTGAACAGTTTTCGGTGCGATTTTTTTTATGACCGTGTATATTGTACTTATTTAGAGCTTCCTGCAAATTTTCAGAAAATTCTGAATAATTTACAGTGCCGAAAATTGAGTTCAAACATGCTATTTTCCACGTGCATAAAAAAATTAGTCACGCGTGCAATAATCTGTTTTCGGCACTGTAAATTATTCAGAATTTTCTGAAAATTTGCAGGATGCTCTAAATAACTACAATATACATGGTTATAAAAAAAAAATCGCGCCAAAAACTATTCACAAGTTAAGAACACAAAAGAGCCCTACGGTAGGGCTCTTTTTGAAGGCCCTACCATAAAATTATCCTCTCTATATATATATCTTACCTATTATATAAATGGCTATCTAACGGTGTTTGGTATTTAACGGATTTTGGTATGGTTTAACAGAATTTGTTACGAATTTAACAGAATATGCTAAAAAAAAAGTTAAATTTAGATAAGTCATCCAAACTGAACAATTGCTTCTATTCCCAAAAAATACAATAATTGGTTCTTTACACAATCAAATAATTAATGTTAAAAAAATTAAACAATACAACACTTCAGAAGTACACATCCTTTCAAGAGTACACAACCCTTCAGAAGTACACATCCTTTCAAGAGTACACAACCATAAAAAATTTCCCTGATTTTGTTTTCATATATATATTTGGTGATTAGCAAGAAGTACTCAATTCATCAAAATCAAGAAGTATGGCCAAGTTGTTGATATTTACTACTGCTGATGATGAAGAGACTAGAAGAAACAATCGTGAAGAAGTGGTTAAGAAAATTATAAGAGATACAATGGTGGTTGTGAATGCATCGATTCGTAAAATACATATGAAACTTGATAAAGATGTTAGAGACGAATGGAATATGGAGGACAGAATGAATGCATACACGTAAGTATATATATATGTAAATATAATATTCCCTTTTGATTTTCAAAGTTTAAACATATATTAATAATAGATTGTGTTAATTATATTTTAACATATTACCCATTTCCATGTTATACAGAGCTGTTTACAACGTTTTCTGTACGAAAGACATACATGGTTTTTGACATTATGTAATTCGTGAGTTTTATGATAAATATGAGAGCATTTTGACACAAAAGATTTCAAACTATGTAAGCTCCGTGACTTAATTCATAGGTTTTTTTTTTACCTAGAATAAAAATGAAATCATATAGATTCTTTATTAAAAACATGATATTATTAAGTTTGTGTGTTGGTGTAGGTGATTCCTTCATTGGAAGATATGTACGGCGAAGAGTTCATGATTGAAATTGTGATACAATGGACAGAGCTAGAACAATACAAAAGATATCTTCAGATAATATTTGCTCGTGTGGAGAAAGTTGCAGCGCATTTACATCTAGAAAATCATTCATTGATTGATATTTGTAAAACCCAATTCTGTGACAGGGTATATATATATATATATATGTTCCAATTATCTTAAAAGAAAAAGAAAAAGAAAAAGAAAAATTATTTGATTTTTTATTTTTTAAGTGTTGATGTTTTTTTTTCTTTTACTTTTTAGGTCTGGGATAGGTTCCACACTGAAATCGACTTTTCGGTAACTAAGATGGTAAAACAATCCTCGCCACCATTTCTTGTTTTTATTTAATTGTTTATATATTTTTAACAAGATAATAATTAATTATATGTGTTATATATAACACAGAAGGAGGCAGGGGTGTTTAGCAATGAAAATCCATTGAAGAATGACCTGATTCAATTCTTCACTGACATGGAGAAAGTACGTCCCAATGAACGATTTCAGACGACTTATGATATTGTCAAACAGCAGTAGAATTTCGATCATGCCCAAAATTATTGAAGATTTCGTTGGATTTTATATATGATTATGATAATTTTATAATGATGATGATTTTATAATGCTATAGCACGTGCCTCGTACGTGCACATAACAAGGCACTAAATGGAGGCATCATGTTCTATATTTTGCTTCACCGAAATATAACGTGCATATACCTAGTATATATATATATTGTGTATTCAATTACACAATTTCATTAAAAGATTCAAAGGTTGTTTGATTCTTGTAAAGCACAAGAGACACCCAATGGATTCAGGAAATGATTTTGGTTTCTTTCACTAAATATTTTTATGTATGAAATTCTTCTTAATTTTCTTTTAAAAAAAAGTTAGCCAACTCAATTTTCTGTGATCACGATTTTCTATTATTTTGTATTAGTTTGGAAACTTTTAGATTATAATATTCCCTAAATTGGTTTTATTCAGTATCGCACTAAATTTCACATGAAAGAAATTGTTCATAATAATATATATTTTAGTCAACAATATTATTCGTCCATTTATTTTGATTACTGTTTTGTTTTTCTCACCGTTTATACAAATATGTTATTTATTTTGATATATAAAAATGATAATGTTCTAAAATGTATATATAAAAATAATATTTTTGAAAATTGGGTCGGGGCCTGGCCCATCTTCTGCCTTGCCTGTAACAAGGGTCGGCTTTGGTAGTAAGGCACATTATAAACTTAAATTTTCTATTTTGTCCATCAATTTCTACACTTTATGGAGAAATTTTCATCTTTTAAGCTTACTCAATATGAGAACAAATGTGAATAACTACATGAATCGCTTCTTCTACTATTAATTATTAATATATTAAGTTGTAACGCCCCACGTCAATATGGCTGCTTCCTGGAATGACGACTGGCTTTGCAAACCAACACGTCTTTCTAGCGTACTTTGTCCTCACTCGTATGCTTCCTGGGAAAACTTCCCAGAAGGTTACCCATGATGAGACTATTCCAGGCCAAGCACGCTTAACTTTGGAGTTCTAATGGCTACCGAAAAGAATATGCATCTTGTTGGCATAGGTAGTACCCAACAATCCATTTAAGTCATCTTCAACTGTGTAGTCACATACCTACATAGTCTTAGAATCATCACACTTGACCTACCCCAGGCAATGTGGGATTGCATAGCTTTTACCCGGTCTTTCCCCACGCGAATCACAGAATTTTGACTATCACATAAGTACTAATTTTTTATTTTTTCACATCATTTCAGATTGGGAATATCTTCCTAAGCACCTTGTAGACTTGATTTTTGGGAAAACGGAAACATTAAAAGATGCTTTGACATTTTCCGCTGATTGTCGTGAGTGGTACTCTGTAGCTATGGATAATAAAAGTAAGCTAATCAAATTGAATTGTCATATAGTACCAAAACTTTTGGTTCCAAATGAAAGCAAGAGTAATGATTCATGAAGTATTAAGACTCCAAACTCATCACAACAAAAGGAGTTTTTACTTCCTTCATATGATAAACCTCTTGCAGGCTCATCTCAAGGATGGTTAGCCACACTTGATAAAAATTTGGCTGTAACCCTCTACAGTCCTTTTATGGAGAATAGAGAAAAATGTATCATTATTCATCTTCCTCCATTGTTTCCTCCAACAGATGTATCAAATTTAGAGCATATCTACAAAGGTCGGCAATGGTATATCATGAGGTTTACAATATTTAAGCCAGATCCAATATCAAATCCAAATGATTTTATCATGGTAGTGATATATGGAGAATTTTCCCAATTGGCCTATATTAGACCATCCAAACACAATACATGGATTAGCATACCTCCCTTATTTCTTTCATCATTCCCTTCATCTTTAGATGATGTTTTATATTACGATGATACATTTTATGCCCTGCTTCCTTTGACCTTACATACGATTCGTCTCAGCCAAGTATAAAGTTGGTTGTTAGTGCACCTCCAATAGATCCTAATGAAAAAGACAACTATACTTGCTATAAGAAATATTTGGTAGGATCCTATAATGGAGAGCTTTTGCAAGTTCAGAAGTATTGTGATTTTGATGAAAATGATAATCACGTGACAATGAAATTTAAAGTTTTCAAATCGAGCTATGATCGATCACGCGGGGTTGAAATGAAAGATTTGAAAAAAGAAGCATTGTTTGTTGGTGATAATGAATCAATATTTATCAAAGTTTCATCAACATCTACACAATGCGAGAGTAATTTTATATAATTTGTCGATGACAAAGATACAGGCGGCTTTGGTGATGGACCTTCAGATGTCAGCGTATACAATCTTAAAACTCATTGTTTGAGACGTCGTTTCAATACTAATAAGAAACTTTTTACCAAAATGGGTGGAATAATATCGATTTGAATTCTACCTACCATA
The DNA here is from genome assembly GCF_963169125.1 of Humulus lupulus. Lineage (NCBI taxonomy): Eukaryota > Viridiplantae > Streptophyta > Magnoliopsida > Rosales > Cannabaceae > Humulus > Humulus lupulus. The sequence goes on along the minus strand of NC_084802.1, from coordinate 6,349,958 downwards.
TTTAAATTTTTCATATGTTTGAACATGTTTATTTGATTCCTGACTATTATATTTACATAGTTTATTATTTCGCTTAGTATCAATTCAATTTTATAACAATATGTGTTTTATTTTTTTATTTTTAGTTATGTGAATGGTAGTTCAAATTTCTTTATTAGTAGGTGTATATATTTTTAAAATAAAATTTCAAAAGTATAAGTTTTTTATGGAATGGTATGCTGTGTAAAGTGATGTTGGGCACCGTGGGTACCATATAATAATGCTCATTAGTTTACTATTTTTTTAAAATTGTGATAGACCATTACTATAAGTAGCAATATGATCTAATAGGTACAACATATCACATGAGGTTTTGCTCTTTTGGTGAAGATGGATTATTTTTATTTATTTATTGCTTTTTTAAACCAGAGAAAAAAAACTTCAATTAATTATGTTAAAAGAGCTAAAAAAAAGGCTAGCAAAAATCTACACAAATACATTCTCCTAAAACTAATTGATTAGCAATAAAAATAATTAGTATGTGGGCTTCTTTATCTGCAATATGTGAAATATAATGATAAGTGTCACTAATTACATGATTAAATAACGAGAAAATATTTATTTAGTATCATGTGTTTCATTGAAATATAGTTGTAAAAACAAGTACTTTTTATACAATTTTGGTGGATAATTTTTAAATAATACCCAAATTTCCTTCCATATTAATGAATTAAATAATTTTTTTTGTTTTTTTATTTGCAACGCCCTACTTTCTTAGAGTCGTTACTAAGTGAGTTTAAAACATGTTAATCACTCGCTAATCGAGATTTTAGGTTAAAAGTGTAGCTAAATTGTATTGAAGGTCGTTTAAAGGCATTATATATATGTGTGTGTGATCATTCATTGAAAATACTAAAAGTTAAACATTTGGGATCCCAAAATATTGTTTAAAAAATATTTACAACTCAAAATACATTTAGGGTTGACTAGGTGACAAATTCAAGTTAATACATAACATTTCCCAAAAATACCCTTGGCCGTGCCAGCCAGGTAGGTCGAACATGTACTCGTCGCTCCACGCTCTCCATACTCATGGTTGGTCAACATTTCCCTTGCCTTTACCTACACCATAGAGCACCTGTGAGCCGAAGCCCAACAAGAAAACTCAACACAAAACATTTAACATATGCATATCTATCAATCAACATATAACAAAACAGCCAACAGGCTAAACACATAGTGGTCATGCCGTCCCAGGCGCTTTACCAGGCCATGAGTTTGCGGTCTTCACCGTGAGGATGACTCCAACGTCCTAAGAGGGTCTCACCCTAACGGCTCGCACTTCGCGTCCTCAACGCCGTCCTAGCCCCTTGCCGTACTCAACTTTGCACTCTGCATGCTAGTGCTGCTCTCGGCCCTTGCCGTACTTGGCTTTGCACTCCACGTGCTCGATGCCGTTCCCGACCCCTTGCTATACTCAGCTTCCTGCCGTTCATTCACAAATATGCAATACATAGCATAATATCAACAAATATTTAAACATATACTAAACATAAACAATAGGGCTACACTCTGCAATTCAATCACATAGGGCCATGCCCTGCAACACAAACAATAGGGCCACGCCCTGCTCTACGGGTCCAACAGTTTTCTAACCTATGTCCCAAGCTTATTGAGCACCGCAATCCCGAGCATAGTCCCCTAACCCGAGCCTCGCTAATAACCTAGTCACAACGCATCAACAATAGCCATCCATCAAGCTAAAATCCATTAAACAACTTTGGGATATAATTCTAGTCTCCGGGACCTTAGATTCTACCAATCCAAGTGGTAAATTCCTTCTCGAGCCTTAACTTTTGGGTTCCCGAGCTGAAAAAACTCAAACAACCAATACATTGAATTAGGGTCGCAGCCCAGCCCCTTAAGGGCCACGGCACACCCCAAGACAGAGGCAAAATGCCTCCCTGCTGGGAGACACGGGCCGCGGCATTCCCTTCCTTGGGCCGTAGCGTGCTTGGCAGGCAGAGGCCTCCAGCCTCTTCGACACACACAGGTCACGACTCCTGAAGAACAGGGCCACGGCTCGAGCCTCCAAACCCAGAAAAGCTCCATTTTTCCTGCATTTTCTTCGAGGCAATTCCTCTAAAATCAGCCCAACTCAATATCTAAACCCATAATTAAGCCTGGACTTCCCTTCCACACAATCTAGGCTCCATAACAAGTCCATAGATAATCTCATAAATTGAGCCAATATCCAAAATTAAACTTAAAATCCAATTCACATGCAAACCTATAACTCTAACAAAAACTTAGCAGAAATTTAAACAATTCAGTGCTGGTTCCTTACCTCAAAGAAGATTTTGAGCCTAGACCAATTCTCCAGCACCCTAAGCTTGTCCTTCCCAAGTTCCAAGCCTTAATTTATGAGTTTCTCCTCCAAAATTCCAGAAATCAGCTGAGTCTTCTATAGGATGAGAGAGAACCGAGAGAGATATTGAGAGAAAGTGTGTTTCTGTCTTTCTTTCCAGTTCTAGAAGTGTCCTTCCTTTTAGATCAATTAAGCCTACCCTGAGTTATGTAATACCCCTGCCAAAATACCAAACTGCCTCTTAAGTTTAACTTAAATCCTTAAGATACCCAAGGGCAACTCCGTCATTTGCTAAATCCTGCTAATTCCTCAAGTGTTCCTATAAATCTCCATTTAATCCCAACATGTCCAAATCATTACTAAACTACTACCCGCTACTCAATAAATTCTGAACACATATTACATTCCCATAATACCCCTGGGCTCCTCCCGAGCCGGGTATTGGACCCCATTGTGACTTTCTAGCCAAATTGCTCCCTAGGACTGTCTCGGATCATGCATCACAAATATATTACCACTCACATGTGGTAAATATCACAATATACACAAATATTGCAGTTATACCCTCAATGGGCTGAAATTTACAAATATGCCCCTAACATCCAAATGAGACCCACATGCATATTTAATTCACCTAAACATTGCATTTCTAATCACATACTCATCAAATTCACATATTAACATAATAAATCAATTATTTCCCTCCAAGCACGCTAATCAAGGCCCTAAGCCTTATTAGCAAATTTGGGACGCTACATTATTATTTTGAAAAGAATTAATATTATTTTCTAAAATAAAAAAAAAACATATATATATTAAAATAATTGTTTGTAAAGTTAGTAAAATAATATTTAAAATTAAAAATAAAATCTAAAACCCAAAAATAAAAAAATAAAGATATCAAAAATTAAAAATTAAAACAAATAAAAACCTCTCAGCCTTTCCTCCGACTGACTCTATCTCCACATAATCCCGACCCCCTACGCCGACCCAGCCCACGTCGGCACTCTTTAGTTGGATTTGACCCACCCCACCCCAACCTCCTCCAACTTCCCCCTCTCCTAAAGTCCAACCTCAAACGAATGGTCGACTTTGCAAACGAGATCTGGGTGAGGACATGAGGCAAACGACTAAGTAAGGATAGAAGGTGGCGGTGAGATTGTAACACCCCACGTCACTATGGCTGCTTCCTGGAATGACGACTAGCCCTGCAAACCAGCATGAGTCTTTCCAGCGTGCTTTGTCCTCACTCGCACGCTTCCTGGGAAAACTTCCCAAGAGATCACCATTCATGAGATTACTCCAGGTCAAACACGCTTAACTTTAGAGTTCTCAAGTGATGGGCTACCGAAAATAAAATACATCTTGTTGGCATAGGTAGTACCCATCAATCCATTTAAGCCTTCTTCACTGTGTAGTCCCATACCTACACAATCTTAGAATCATCACACTTGACCTTCCCCAAGCGGTGGGGGATTGCACAACTTTTTACCCGGTCTTTCCCCCTGTGGATCACGGGATTATGACTGTCACAATCACCCCCCTTAGGGGTCTGACGTCCCCATCGGCCACACTTCCGGCTGGGTTAAGGCTCTGATACCATTTTTAATGCCCCACATCACTATGTCTGCTTCCAGGAATGACGACTGACCCTGCAAAACAACATGAGTCTTTCCAGTGTGCTTTGTCCTCACTTGCACGCTTCCTGGGAAAACTTTCCAGGAGGTCACTCATCATTAGATTACTCCAGGTCAAGCACGCTTAACTTTGGAGTTATCAAGTGATGGGCTATCGAAAAGAAAATGCTTCTAGTTGGCATAGGTAGTACCCATCAATCCATTTAAGTCTTCTTCAATACCTACACAGTCTTAGAATTGTCACATTTGACCTTCCCCAGGCGGTGTGGGATTGCACAACTTTTTACCCGATCTTTCGCCCTACGGATCACGGGATTCGGACTGTCACAGAGATTTGGGCGAAGACGTGTAGCAGACGACTGGGTTTGTGGTGAGCACATGTTGCGAAGGACTGGGTTCATAGGCTCGTGATGGTGCTAGTTTGTGGGTGAACGACGTATTCGTGATGGATCTTATCCTCTCGATATCCCTTTTTCTTTCTCAATAGTTCATGAGTTAAGCAATGACAAGCTGAGATGGTGAACGAGAAGAGGATGAAATATGGGTTTGTAATTTGAGTTTGATATTTGAATCTGATGTTTAAGCTCTAATGTTGTAATCTATTTTTTTTTTAATTATGAGATTTGAGTTCTTGTTTATGAGACGAGAACAACAATAAGGTTTGTAATTTGTTGACTTTATTCTTAAAATTTGATTTGGTCGATTGAAAAGAATATGCAAAGAAAGTGTGAGGAGAGGTTCATGTTTTTAAGTTATATATATACATATATATATATATATCTTTACTTTCAATTTTTTGGGTTTTAGATTTTATTTTTAAATTTTAAAAATTAGTTTTCTAATATTATTAGCAATTATTTTAATATATACATGTTTTTTTATTTATTTTAGAAAATAATATTAATTCTTTTCAAAATATCATAAAAATTATTTAATTAATCAATATTGAGAAAAATTTAGGTATTATTTAGAAATTATTCACCAAAATTGTATAGAAGGTACCTTTTTTACTAATGTTACAAATGCATGGTACCCAATAAGAATTTTTTGTATTAGAAGGTGCTAAAGCTATATTTCAATAAAACATACGGTAACAAATATGTTTATTCTTTTAAATAACATAAGAAAATCATGAACAATAAAAATAGAATATTTGCACTAAAATAATACAAATATTTATATAAACATTTTGAGATCGTTCTTAAATAAATGTGTTTGATTAATATTTTAGTGTAAATTGTGTATGCACATATATGGTTACTCATTACTTATAAGAATAAGAATAACACTCTATCAAAGATTGTTACACCCAAATTTCGAGAATAAATAAATAGCCTCGAAATATTGGCTCAAAAATAACAAGTGTTGGTTGTACATGATTCTAGATTTGTTATCAGAGTTCGAGTATGAGTTGTAGGCTCGAACACACTAATCTTCTCCGATGAATGAGTTCGGAAAAATCACTAGATGAGGAGGAGGTTATAACCGGAACGACAAGCTCGAAATTTGGATCGGTCTCGAATGTGCATCAGCACTACGATCGAGCTCAGCGATGCGTTTCACACGCAGAAAGACTGCTAGGAAATCCCTATTCCTTAGGGATTTGTTATTATCAGATATTAAATCCTATTATCATGGGATATTATGTAATTAATGCATTATTTGTATTTATTTCAAATTTAAATTCTTGAATATAACTTCCTGAAATACTCTTTATCATGGGATATTATATAATTAATGTAGAGTCCGAGAACTTTACTTAGCTAATTGTTTAGTAGTATTATAGTATGTTTAGTGTTATCTTTGTTACCATGGATTTTTGGTTCAGACCGGGAATTATTTGGACACTCGTAGTAGTACTTATAGATTTTCTAAGTTTAATCTATAGTTTAAGAATATTAAGTATAACCTAAGGTTTGATTAATGTGACTGATATTAAGGATTATATTTATTATATTATAAGGTTTAGACATCAACCAATAGGATTTTAAGCACATGTTATGAATGTTAATTAAGGATTAAGTATTTTTGAGGATTAAATTAAATAAGGGTAAAGTTTGAATGATATAGGGTCAGTCAGCAGCTTTGAATACGTTAAAGGCTTAGTCAAGGCTGTTTACTCCATTCAAACTTAGCTAAAAATATGTAATTTCGTGTTTAAATATTCAGCGTGTGCCGATATATCGCAGCTATAGGGGGCGATATATCGCAGCACGTAGATACGGAAAACACGAGACGATGCACGGTCGCCTCGGGCATACTAGCCCAGGCGATATATCGCCTCCTCCAGCATATGTTCAAACGTTTTTGAATTCTTTTCCTTTCAGCCATTCAAACTTCTTCAACAGTCCAGCATCTTTTGAACGAGTCTTCAGCCTCTGCTGAACGATTATTCAAATGATTTTCACCTAAAAAGCCATTATTTTTATTCATGTAAAATCAAGATATTTTCATTCCCAAACTCTATAAATAGGACCTAGTACCCAGCCATTATTCACCATTTGCTCTAAGTTCAGAAGCTGCTAGTGTTAAGTGAGTGTGAGAGTGTAAACACCTAGTTTGGGGAAAAACTATAAGCTTAAACATCATAAGCTTATCAAACACTTTGGGAAGGGAGTTCTATAGTATTGCGGTGGAGGTTAGATTGATCTTGCAAATCTTTGAGGTAAACCCGAAACTCTACTTCATTTATTTCATGTTATTTCCTTTCTCAAAACCTTCTACTAAGTCCCCTAACCTCATTCTTATTTTGGTTAGGGAATCCAAGTTCTTAAGCATATAAGTCGGTAAGTATGTTTTTTATGGTTTAGTCTTTCCATCCTTTTCATTTCTTCTTCTTCTTTCAACTCACTCTTGTTCATTATGGTTTTAGGAGTGTTCCAAAAGTCCCAACTCAGTCCATTATATCCCGGTAACTTTGGTAAGGAAAATAGGCTAGAATCAATATGTAATGTGCTTATGTTATCTATATGTTTTATGTTATTAAATGTGTTATGATATGTATGTATGTTTGTAGGCTTGGGCATATGACCCATATGCCTAACAAGACCCCAAATGGGTTATGGGCATATGACCTACTTAGCTAGTAGGACCCCACTAATTCCATGGGCATATGCTTGTTTAGTCTATGGGACCCCAAGTAATAATGGCCATTATAATAAGTGTATGTTATATGTATTATGTTAAGTCTTTATGTTTCTTATGAAATTATGTGTATGACTATGTGTTAGATTTTCCTTGCTGGGCATTAGGCTCATTCCTTTCTGTTTTATGTGCAGGAAAATAAGCTTTAGAGGCGGTAAGATTCGTGGCGCTTAGAGGATGTGTATCGATGGTGAATGGAGTCAAGGGGCCGAGCGTTATTCGATTCGAGGATGTAGTCTCATTTTATATTCTTTTTATGGTTTTACATGTATTTTCCGCATTATTATGTAATGTCTTTTATTTTTAATCATGTTTTGTTTTTAAAGACAATGGGATCCCATAATCCTTCTTAGTATTCTATTCAGTTGTAAGTAACTCTTATTTTGCAAGTTACTCAATAAATTATGGTATTTTCGTAAAAATGTAAGTTTATGTATAGTTTCGTTAATGGTCCAAATAGTCTAGAGTAGTGGGTCATTACAATTAATGCATTACTTGTATTCACGCACAAATTGTATTGGAGAGTACTCTTTCATAGTGCTTTCTGAAAGAAGCTTTGAAAGAGTAGCGAGAGTAATAATAGTGACTCATGGACTAGACAGATTTTAACTACTGAACCACGTAAAAAGTCTTTGAATCCTTCTATTTTTTGTGTATCTTTGTTTAGTGCTCTTCATATCTAAATTGACGAAAAACGACATCAACAAAGATAAATAATAATAAAAAACATAAGAAATCCAACTACAATTCTATTATATTATATTTTATTTAAATTGTGTCTTATAATGTGATGTGATGCATTATCAATCTATTTGTGGCTACAATTTATATACTTGAATTTATTATTTATTAAAAATTATGATTATTAAATTATTATTAGAAAAAAAGTTAATGATCTGAATTAATCGCTGCAACCGTTTCATTGCAAGATATGTATTTTCTAAAGCGAAACTAAGATATATTATATAGAGAAATTTGCTGCTAAAATACTTAATTTTTTTGCTTACTTACATCTAAATACAAAAAAAAAAAAAAAATTGGCGGTGAAAGTAGTAAAACGTTACTTTTTCTTGCATTCTATATAGGTACCAACTGTTAAGTCTGACTTTCGACTAGAAAATTTACGGCAAAATTACCTAAACTTTATATTTACTTAATGCTAAATACCAATTATTTTGTAGTGAAAAAACAAAATGTTAAAATAATATAAAAAATTATTTTTTTCCATTTTAAAATTCATTTAATTATTTTAAAATTAAAAAATAATTAAAATATATTTTAAAATAATTAAAAAATATTTTTTAAAATTAAAAGAAATATTAAAAATCTATTTTAGTTAAAATAAAAATAAAAGATATTTACGAAATAAATACCCAATGTTTGAGGTTTGTTATGAGCATATACCTATCTTTTTCTTTCACAACATAGCTAAATAGCCAAACTTTGTGAAAAGTAATTATTGTAATGCCCCAAAAATCCCTAATGTGGTTTAATGGCTGGATTAGTTGGCCGGGAATGCCATAATTGTTTTATTACGCTATTAAATGATTATATACATGTTTATGTTAATTATATTATAATATGATGTTAAATGCATGCACGTGGGTCCACATTTGATTACAGGGGTATTTTGGTAATTTGTCACGTTGAGGGCATATTTGTATATTTTGGTGCATGCTTGTGATAGATTGTTGAGGCCACATTATAATGTGGATTTGTTCGAGCTATTCGGCATGAGACGATCTTTGAGTATAAACTATCGGTTTGGTCATACCTGGCTTAAGCTCGGGGCTCAGGGTGTTTTGGTGATTAGAGCGTTACCGGGAATAAAATGGTAACGAGATTTGAATTATTGGTATTTGAGAATATCGAGAATAGCGAGAATTGAATACTGTTAATTATGATTAACGAAATAGGTGGAAGATGACGATTTACCCTTGGGGAGACTTTAGAAGCTTTTAAATGACCTAGGGGCATTAATGTCATTTGGCATGGATATATATGATTTATTGGCTGTAGAAACCTGTAGAAAGAATAGAACAAAACAGAGCCAAGCTTTCTGTAACGTCCCTAAGGTAGGGTACGTCTGCCACATACTCGTAATTCTAGGGTTTACGAGTATGTAAGGCACTTGACCAAAAGAATTAAATAAAATGATACGAAGAAATACAGAAAAATTTAAAACTTTTATATAAACTTATTAGAAGAAATTATTACACGTATGAATACTTTAAATTTAAGGCAGCCATATGAAAACTCTAAACCATTATTGCATTGCTACTGAGTCCGTGCTCCACAAGTTGCTCAACAGCTAAAGCCACACCTGGAAAAATGTTGGAAAATAACATAATGAGCTAACGCTCAGTAAGCAAATCTCATGCATACACATACACATGAATGTCGTGAGTTTGTAGTGCACATATACTAATATGCTGACTTATATACTTATGCATTTCATTTATTGCTCATGCACTTTCAAACTTTACTTTTATGCTCTTTCTTTTAGTTTCACATTTTTATGGGCCCAATATCACTTGTGCACACTGTTTGATTCAGCCAATGCCTGCAGGGCTTGTTACACATATCATATAGAATCCCATGGGTTCTCCTCCGGCTAGCCATCATCTCAGCTAGGCTCATCATAACACTCATTTCATCGTTGCCATAGCTGCCATACTTATTACACATATGGAGGAGAAAGACGGAAACATGGCAAACATATCTGAATGGTCAACTCTGACCTAGCCCACACTAGTGGGCAGCCACTATAAGTCTTATAGACTTCCGTCTTCTTTACTGAACTTACTTGATTGCTTCATCAAAACAGTGGCACCCTTTTTAAACATCTTATTATCACTTTGCTTAAGCCTTGTGTCATTAAAATGTTTAACTTTACATAAGACTTTTCAAGACATTTCATAACTTTTCTCATATTCATATGCATGGTCTTATATCACATAATAATGTATCACATAACTGTACATGCCATGCATACGTGCTGATGCTGAAATGCCAATGTTCGTGTTCATGACTGATGTTGATGGTATTCGATCAAGGCATTGTATCACATCTCATATAACTCAAAACATCTTTAGTCATAATACATGAAGCTTTGGGTTGGTGGCGTTGTTATACCTTAATGTAGAGCTATGGCTCAGGTCTAAGGTTTCCAGCCTAAAAACTTAAACGCTTCATATATCATAACATATAACAAATCATGAACATAGAGTAATCCACATATCCATCAACATAAGAACACATACTTGCACATAATTCATATCATTCTTAACCAAGTAAGACATCTTTCACATATCACAGAATTCATCAATTACATATCACACAACACCCTTATGGTGTTCATATAACCATTCTTCACATACTTATCATATGCATCATCATCATACCATACTTAACTCATCAGATGTACACAATCAATGTAGTCATGCATCTTACACTTAAGCACAAAAGGTGAGATTTACTTACCTTAGGTCCTTAGCTTATTTTAAAATTCCTCACCAAGAGTCAATCAATCAAATCCATACAAATCCTATTCAAGGCACATCATTTATTAAATTCTATCAAAATCATAAATATACACTATTGATAGTGTATATTAATAATACCAGAAACTATATAAATGATAATAATAAATTATTATCAACGTAATGCAAATAACTCTTCATATAAAACCATGCTTTAAACCTTGCTCATAAGATAATGTACCCTTATGATAATAATAATAATAATCCCAACAAAAATAATAATTATCGTCTATAATTAAACTTATTTCGATATTAATAACAAAATACTTCAATAGCAATACGTATATGGATGTATATATTCAAATAGTCATTTTATAAAAGAAATCATATTTTTAACATAAAGTTGTAATAATCAATATAATGATAATAATATAAATATAAATATTTATATTATTATTAATTAGTCATAATATCAATTCCAGTGATATAATAAATATACTTTCTCCAAACTTCACTGGTCTTACAAATATCAATAACTGTAAGAAACTAATATTTGATATTATTTTAATATTCAAATATTAATATACAATAATAATGGTTAGATAATAGGTTTACTATAAATTATACTTTTCATATATATATATATATATGAATCTGTATTCTTGATTTACTTAACAAAATAATAACAATAATAATTAAAATTACTTAATCATAATAATTTCCATATTAATATAAAATCAATTAAATATGTATTTTTATACTTGATTTAATATCTAATATTTTCTAGAAAATTAGACAGCACAACGGCTATAAAGTGGACAATTCCAAAATCAAAACCTGTATCAAAAATATATATAATCCTAGACAGCCAGTAAATTACAGAAAACATTCCATATATCAATAATATATAATTATATACCATAAATACACATAATAAAAATTACTCTAATCAATCACAATTAAATCACAATATATAGGTTAAAGAAATTATACCAAAATGATCGGGTTCCACAATAAGTCAAACGATGATTTTCTGAGACTCAAAACGTACTTCGGAACCTCGAACACTAAGTTTCGACCGTCGATCTACGGTGGATCGCGGTGGCTCGTGGTGGGCCCACCACCCAACTATGGTAGATGTAGGAACAAGTTATTGGGTTTTGAAGCCCACAACACGAGGAGCACGATGGTGGTGACGGATCGGCAAACGGATGCCCGAGGTGGCCGAATCGCAACTTTGAAGTCGCGGGGTGGCCGAACTTAAATCGAGTGGTTGAGGCGTTTAATCGGCGAGTGAGCTCTAGATTCCCGCGAGGGTCGATAGTTCGGAGGCCTCTGAATCCAACGGTCCGGCGCGTGGCTAAAAATGGTGGCCGGAAAGTACTCCTGCGTCGTCGGCAACAGTAACACGCAGAGAGAGAGAGAGAGAGAGAGAGAGAGAGAGAGAGAGAGAGTTTCTGAGGAGAGAGAGAGAGGGGCTCGGGTAAAATGAAAGGCTGAAGCCTTTTATTTTATTTTATTTTATTTATTTATTTATTTTTAAAAATTACACTTGGACCCAAAATACTAAAATTCTTTTCAAATAAGCCCTTTAGCCAAACTTTCTTAATTTTATAAAAATCCCCAATTAAAATTATATGACATTTGGGTCCAATACTTGACTACTCAAGTTTCTCTTTCTTTAATCTCATTAAAAACATAAAATCATATTTTAAACACTATTTTTCCATTACTATTTCTTAAATTTGTAAAGTTGTACATTTTATGTATTAAAACTTTGATTTATAATAAATAAATGTATTATGAAAATGTTGGATATTACACTTTCTTCCTCACGTTCATCATTTTCTCTCTTTTCTTCTTTGGAATTTTTGAAGCCAAATTGAGGAATTAAGCTAGGAAACTAAAGGTTTGAGCTTAGGAACTTGATTCATTCATTGAAAGGGATTCAAAACTAGTTTTAGGTAAGATTTTATCCATGAAATTCAAGAATTAATTTTAAATAATTAAACTATAACATGCTACAACAAAATAACTATAAAAACACACAAAAATATATAAAATCAAAATAAACCCAATAAATACAAAATTACTTTAAAACTTAATAAATCAATTAAAAACTCAAGAATTAAGCAACAATTAGCACATAAAAAGTGGTAAAATAACTATATTTTGTAGAGTTATCACTTCCCCAAACTTAATATTTTGCTAGTCCTCAAGCAAAATAAAAATTAAAACACACATTTTTTTTATTGGTGATATAAAAAGAATTTTCTCAAAAATTGCACAATGAAAATAAATCTAAAAAATTATTATGAATAAAAGTTAAGCTTATGTAATTAATTAAATTGTCAATTTCGCTTTTAAAAATAGGTTTTCATTAAAATTATTTTTCACCTAAACTTATAGGAAATAAGAGTGTTCTTGTGTATGAAAAATGTAATTTTTGTTACAAACAAAATTGACCCATAATTAAAAACAAAGCTTAAAAATTATTCATATTTTTAAGAGAATTAAATTCAACTCAATCAAGATTTTTATCATTGAAAATGAAAAATATCACCAAATTTTAAAAAAAAAAAATTTATCATTGAAAATGAAAATTAAAAAGGATTTTTTTAAAAAAAAATATTATTATTATTTTTAATTTTTCTTTTTAACAAGACAACAAAATATTTACTTTTACAAAACAACACAAAAATTAATAAAGTTTTTTTTAAATTTTTTTCAAACAAACATAAATAAAAACAAAAATTAACACAAAACATAAAAATTAAAAACAACGCAAAACAAAAACACAATAAATCATACTCTCCTTACTAATAATAACCATATAAACTCGATACCCCCAAACTTAATTTAAGCATTGTCCTCAATGTGTCAAAATATAAATATAAATTAAAATTGATAAGAGTTTAGAGTTTAGAATGGTCGTACCTCGATATGGTGCACCGCTAAGAGAGTAGAAGATACAACAAACAAAAATTAAATCACACATAAAACAAACAAAACAAATAAAACACAAGTTATCAAGATCAAATAGGAATCAAAGAGCATGGTAAACAGGGTCCTCAAGGAGGATCTCATCCACTTCATCGGTTTTCAATTCTAAAAATAGTTTTAATTTTTTTCCATTAACTTTAAATATATCACCATTTTTAGGGTTTTCAATTTCAATAGCTCCATGTGGAAAAACAGTACGAACAAAGTAAGGACCGGACCACCTAGAGCGTAACTTTCCCGAGAATAAATGCAAACGAGAGTTGTATAAAAGGACTTTCTCACCTGGAGAAAAATCTTTTCTCAAAATATTTTTGTCATGGTAAAATTTCATGCGATCTTCATATTTTTTTGAATATTCATATGCATCATTCCTAATTTCGTCTAGTTCATTTAGTTGAAGTTTTCGTTTCTCACCCAAAAGGCTCTATGTCCTAACTCAACAGGTAAATGGCACACCTTCCCATACACAAGTCTGTAGGGTGACATGCCAATGGGTGTTTTGTACGCGGTACGATACGCCCATAATGCATCAGTGAGTCTGAAGGACCAATCTTTCCTAGTTGGATTCACAGTTTTTTCTAAAATGTGCTTAACTTCCTTATTAGACACTTCAACTTGACCACTAACTTGTGGGTGATATGGTGTTGAGCCTTTATGTGTAATGCCATATTGTTTCATCAAATGTTCAACTGGCTTATTACAAAAGTGTGTACCGTTATCACTAATGATAGCATATGGTGAACCAAAACGGGAAAATATATTTTCTTTCAAAAACTGAAGCACAACTTTGTGGTTATTAGTGTGGCATGCAATAGCTTCAACCTATTTAGACACATAATCAACTCCAACAAGAATATAAAGATTACCAAAAGAGTTAGGAAATGGTCCCACAAAATCAATGCCCCAAACATCAAATATGTCAATAATAAGAATAGGATTTAAAGGCATCATGTTTCTTTTAGTTAAACTTCCTAGCTTTTGGCAACGTTCACAAGCTTTATAATAAACATATGTATCGTGAAAGATAGTAGGCCAATAAAAACCACTTTGTAAAACTTTAGCAGCTGTTTTCTTACCAATAAAATGTCCTCCACATGCATGATCGTGACAAAAAGATATGATTTTAGATTGGTCACAATTTGGAATGCATCTTCTAATTATTTGATCAGGGCAGTATTTAAACAAGTAAGGATCATCCCAAATAAAAATTTTCACCTCAGAATAAAATTTAGATTTATCATGCTTAGACCAATGAGATGGTATTTCTTTAGTGACCAAATAATTAACAATATCAGCATACCAAGGCAAGGAAGAAACATGCATCAATTGTTCATCAGGAAAAGTTTCAGTGATAGGAGTGGAATCATGTATAGTTTCAACAACTAGTCTAGATGAATGATCAGCAAAAACATTTTCAGATCCTTTTTTATCACGTATTTCTAAGTCGAATTCTTGTAAAAGCAGGATCCAACAGATCAAACGAGACTTAGCATCTTTTTTCGATAAGAGATATTTTAATGCAGCATGATCAGAATAAACAATAATTTTAGATCCTAACAGATAAGATCTAAATTTCTCTAATGCAAAAACAACAACAAGCAATTCTTTTTCGGTTGTGGAATAATTTAATTGAGCATCATTTAAAGTTTTGTTGGCATAGTAAATTACATGAGGTATTTTTTCAAGTTTTTGTCCTAAGACAGCACCTATAGCATAATCAGAAGCATCACACATTATTTCAAAAGGTATTTTCCAACCAGGGGGTTGAATAATGGGTGCAGTAGTCAACAATTTTTTTAATTTTTCAAAGGCAACATGGCAGTTATTATCAAAGACAAAAGCATTTTCTTTTCCAAGTAATTGGCATAAAGGCCGAGAAATTTTGCTAAAGTCTTTTATAAATTTTCTATAAAAACCGGCATGGCCTAAGAATGATCTAATTTCTTTCACAGTTTTAGGTGGGGGAAGTTTTGAAATAAGATTAACTTTAGCTTTATCAACTTCTATTCCCTCGGATTAGATTACATGACCTAAAACAATTCATTTTTTAACCATAAAAATGACATTTTTCCCAGTTAAGCACAAGATTTTTCTCGTTGCAACAAGTTAAAACAAGTGAAAGATGGTGCCAAAAGGCATGCCACGATAGACAAAAGTCCCAAAAGGGCATGTAAATGTAGTATTTTCTTGATCTTCTGGGGCAATGGGGATTTGGTTAATTCCCGAATACCCATCAAGAAAGCAATAATATGCGTGGCCAGCTAAACGTTCAGATCAATAAAGGGTAATGGAAAACTGTCTTTTCTAGTAACATTATTCAACTTTCTATAGTCTATGCACACTCTCCACCCCGTTTGTACTCTAGTAGGGATTAATTCATTTTTTTCGTTTTCAACAACTGTGATCCCAGACTTCTTAGGTACAACTTGAACTAGACTAACCCATTGACTATCAGAAATAGGGTAAATGATACCTACGTCTAATAATTTTATGGCCTCTTCTCTAACTACTTCTTTCATATATGGATTTAACCTTCTTTGACATTCTCAAGAGGTTTTAGCATTCTCTTCTAGATGGATTCTATGCATACATATGGATGGGCTAATTCCTTTAATGTCTCCAATGGTCCAACCTATGGCTTCTTTATGTTTTCTAAGGACATCTAACAATTTATCTTCTTATTCTTTATCTAATGCAGATGATATGATAACAGGTAAGGTTTCAGATTCTCCTAGAAAAGCATATTTTAAATTTTCTGGTAAAGGTTTAAGGTCTAAGTTTGGAGACTCAGAAATTGATTGAACATGATCTAAGGATGAAAAAGGTTCAACTTTAGTTTCATTTAAGGGTATAGGCTCTAGCAAAGAATTCACATCATCATTAGAGTCATCAACATGCAAGTTTATACCAAAGTATTTTTCACAAAAATTAAGTAAGTCAATTCCATCATCTTCACAAATACTATCTATCATGTTAACTTCATGCACTTCCTCACACTCAACATATTTAACAACATTAAATACATTCAATTCAACAGTCATATTTCCAAAAGATAATTTCAAAACACTATTACGACAATTTATGATTACATTAGATGTAGCTAAGAATGGTCTACCTAAAATGATAGGAATTTGAGCATGCATATTTTCCACAGGTTGAGTATCAAGAACAATGAAGTCAACAGGAAAATAAAATTTATCAACTTTTATCAAAACATCCTCTATAATGCCTCTAGGAATTTTCACATAACGATCGACTAATTGAAGAGTTATAGAGGTAGGTTTTAGCTCACCAAGACCAAGTTGCTTATAAACATAATAAGGCAATAAATTCACACTAGCACCCAAATCAAGTAAAACCTTGTTAATAAAATGATCACCAATAATGCATGAAATTGTGGGATACCCAGGATCTTTATATTTAACGAGACTCTTGTATTGAATAATGGAACTAGCTTGTTCAGTTAAAAACGTCTTTTTAGGAACATTAGTGTTTCTTTTTAACAGTACAAAGATCCTTTAAAAATTTAGAGTAGGCAGGAATTTGTTTAATGGCATCTAAGAAATGGATATTGATACTAACTTGTTTAAAAACTTCTAAGATGTCATTATATTGGCCACCTTTTTTAATTGGAAGTAATCTTTGTGGGAATGGGGCTTTTGGAATGAAATGATGGATTGGAGTTTCCTTGTTTGAAAAATCATTGGCATTAGAATTAGAAGGCTGACTCTTTTCTTTTTCTTTTTCATTTTCAACCTCGGGTATGTAATCGGGTTTGACAATGTTCTTTCCGGACCTAAGAGTTGAAATTGATTTGACTTCTCCATTATGACTAGACTTTCCTATCTCATATTGACCTTTTGGATTAGGGATAGGTTGACTAGGGAATGTTCATTTTTCTCTATCAGCTAAAGCAGTGGCGAGTTGTCCTACTTATGTCTCGAGTTTGGTAATTGATTGAGACTGATTGTGTAGGATTTGTTGAGTGGATTGCATAAATTGTTGTAAAGTATCTTCTAAGGAAGGTTTTCTTTGTTGCGGATATGGTTGATTTTGGGGAGCATAAGCTTGGTTTTGTGTGTTGTATTGGTGCCCTTGATTTATTTGAGGTTGGTTTTGTCTCCATGAAAAGTTCGGATGGTTTCTCCAATTTGGATTGTAGGTGGATAAAAATGGGCTATCATTTGGTTTCCCATAAGCATGAAGTGCATTGGCCTCCTCAGAAAAGGCTTCTTGGTAGGAAGGACATGATTGGGCATTATAGCAAGGACTAGAACATATAGAACAAACATCTTTTCCTGGTTGTATTGGAGAGTTTATAGTTTGGCTTATGGCTAAAGCTTATATTTTTCTCGCTAATTTGTCTAAGGATATTCTTAAGTCTAATTCTTCTTTTACTTCATACCTTCCTCCTCTTTTTGGTGAATTAGTTGACCTAGACCTAGGATCAAAATAATTTCATTGTTGTGAATTGACAGATAAATCTTCAAGGGCGTCCCACGCCTCTTGTCCTTGAAATTTTAAAAAATTTCCGATATGCATAGATTGGATCATTTGACGATTAGAGGGAGTCAAACCATCATAAAACTATTTTACAAGTCTCCATTTTTCAAAACCATGATGAGGACATTTTAATAATAAATCTTTAAATCTTTCCCAACATTCAAAAAACTCTTCATTATCTTTTTGAAAAAACTCGGAGATTTCTCTCCTTAGACTATTAGTTTTAGACATAGGAAAAAATTTCAGCAAGAATTTATTATAAAGTTGATCCCATGTAGTTATAGACCTTGTTGGAAGGGAATTTAACCAAGCTTTTGATTTGTCTTTTAAGGAAAAAGGGAATAATCTTAGTTTGACTGACTCATTAGAAATTTTTTGAAATTTAAATGTTGAGCAAATTTCTAAGAAATCTTTTACATACATGTAAGGATCTTCTCTATCTAACCCATAAAAGGATGGCAACAATTGAATAATTGCTGGTTTAAGCTCAAAATGAGTAGCAGAAGTTGTAGGTAAAACAATGCATGAAAGAGCATTAGATGAAATAGGTGCAAAATATTCAAGCAAAGTTTTTTCAGGCACAACATTTTCATCAACAGGATTAGCAATTGGTTCCATGATGCTCAAATTTTTACTAACACTTTCAATTTCAAACAAAGATAAACGTCTTTTTACTAATAAATTTTTAGAGTTACGTTATCAATGATGCATACAATTTTAATAAACAAAACAACAAATATAATCTCAAACAAACAACTTTCTGATGTGGAAGATCAGTGAAAACCGCAACCACAGAGCATACTTATAATTTTTAGAGGTTTCACAACAATATAATTCTTTCGGTTTATTTGTCCCAAGGCCTATTTGATTCCACTTACTCGCGCACTACTAACAACTCCCCGAGGTTAATTAATAGAGGCAGATTGGGAATTTTGTTCAAATTTCCTTTAAGCAAAAATTGCTTATGGTGAAAGGACAAGATTTAGGTTTCTTGTTTTTTTCAAGTATTTTTCACAATATTACACTAAAATATTATAACAGGCAAAGAAAAATAAGGCAAAAATTAAATAAGACTAAAATTTAGGCAAGAGTAGGGAGGCATAGCATGCCATAAACCATAACAAAATCAAGGTAAAAATTAGGAGGCAAAATTGACATCAACTAGCTAGGAGGCAAAATTGCCATCAACTAGTAACTTGCGGAAATTAAATAAAATAAAAATTACAACAAGATCAATAAAGAAAATTATAACAAAGGTTAGGAGGCACAAGTGTCGTCAACTAACAAAGATATAAAAGAAATAAAATTATAACAAAATTAGGAGGCACAAGTGCCGTCAACTATAAAAATTAAAAAAGATAGAAAAATTAGGAGGCACAAGTGTCGTCAACTAAAAAAAATACAATAAATATAAATAAGTTTTTTTATGGGTGGTAGAACCGTCCCAAATTTTCTTTTTATCTCTTTTTTTTTAATTTTTATAGATATATATATTTTTTATATTTTTGTATATATAGTTTTTTTTAAGTGCAAAAATTAAAATAACTAGTAGAATAATTTACTAACCTTGAGATAAACTTCGTTTCTTTTCTCTTGCAACTCCTCGGCAACGGCGCAAAAAACTTGATGCACCCAAAACGGGTATGTTTTAAAAATTTATACTCGCAAGCACACGAATCGTATATGGAATATAGTGTTCGTGCAAGCACGAGATCGAACTCAAAGAAGTTGTCTAAAATAAAAAGGAAAACTATTTTAAATCAAAAGTAATAAATTCTAACCTAGCTCCAAATATTGATGAGTTTTAATGCTATGAACATAAAATAAAAGATTGAAAAATAAAGCTATTTAAGAGAATAAAAATAAACCAATAATGATTTGAAAATAAGTGTTAAAAGAAAAGATTATTAAGATACTAGAATCCACAAAATGTAAGTTTAATAATATTTATTAGTATATTGATTCCCAAGTTTTAGTGATATTTAAAATAATTCAAACTATCATTTTCCAAATAGATTTATAATTTTAAGCACAAATTACTTCTAAAAAGATAGGATTTTTCTTCACTTTTAAAAAATTATAATTTCAAAGTATTTAATGTGAATCAACCTAATGAAACAAAAAAAAATCAAATAACATTATTTATAAGGCAAAACATAATATTTTTGTTCTAAGCATGGATGTGTACAATTTAATGACACATCTTACACAAAGAATATTATGTTTTTGCAAAATGAAGAACAAAGTGCATATTATCTAACAATCCAAAATATGAGATATTAAAGATGAAAGACATATATGAAGAAGAAAAATCCATAAACTTTGTTGCATTACAAGAGAAATCAACATACAACATAAATATTACCTAGTTACAAGTTGCTTCATCATGATCTTAATAATCTTATGAAAAAGATTAGAAGCACATAACTAGAGTAGAAATTACAAAATAAATGACATACATACTTGCAAAATGCTCTTGAAAAACTCAAAATGGAAGAGAGAAAATGGTAGAAGAAGATGGTAACCCAAAAAATTAAGCACCTCCCAAATGGTCTTGAAATACCATATTTATAGCCAAAATGAGATTGTTAAAATAATCAATTAATTAAATTGATTAGATTAATTAAATAAAATAAATATGGTATGTAGAGGTAAATTATAGGGTGTAATGATGATGTTGTGGTGAAAATGTGTAGAAAAATGGGTAAAAAATTGGCATTTTGGACATAGGGGACAAAGGGTACACTTAGGCAATTTTATGGGCTCAAGAAGTTGGTGTATGGCTGGGCCAGGCGGCTGGCTGCTGGGAGGCTGGGGGAAAGGATTGGGTCGAAGGGTCTGCTGAAGGAAGCCTGCCTGGGAGTGTTGGAGGCTGAAGAGTGCTTGGATTGGCATTTAGAGCAGGAGGCGTGACTTGAGGAGGGGCTGCTGAAGTCTTGTGAGGTGCCAGGCGGTTGACAGCTGGCGGCATTGCTGAAGGAGCTGGGACCGAAAGATGGGAAGAAGGGTCTGCGCCTGGGCCTGGGCAGGAGGGCTGTGGGCCTGGTGGGTTGTTGATGGCTGTCCCAACGGCTGGGGCAAACAGGCCAGGTGGGCTCATGGTGAAGCTATGCCATTTTTTTTCCTTTCTTTCCTGGAAAATGTCATTTATTTTCCTTTATTATTCTTGCTTTTCAAGAACAAAAAATTCTCTACAAAAATAACATAAATTAAATTAAAACTAAATATTTTCAATAATAAAATATACAATATAATTTCCATGAAAATATTAATTAAAACTTAATTTACTTAAATATTTAAGCACAAAATTGCATCTTTTTACTTCTAACTTAACAATATTAATTTTAAATAATCAAACTATAACATGCTACAACAAAATAACTATAAAAACACACAAAAATATATAAAATCAAAATAAACCCAATAAATTCAAAATTACTTTAAAACTTAATAAATCAATTAAAAACTCAAGAATTAAGCAACAATTAGCACATAAAAAGTGGTAAAATAACTCTATTTTGTAGAGTTATCAGGCATGTTGGTTGATAAATGTGGACATTGATTGCATATTAAATGCTTAGCAGAGCTTGCTTACTTGTGTATGGCACTGATTAGTCAGGGACGACACTGGTCGCATATTACTGACCTGAGAGTCAGAAACGGCATAAGCGTCCTGAACGCAGGGCCGATAAAAGATTAGATCTAATCGATATCAGCGTTGAATGACTCTGGGAGCATTGATGCTGGACCGACCCTAAGGTTGATGAAACTTATAAGCACTTGACTAGTCTAAGCTAGTTACTCAGAGCTAGAGCTGTAAATACGGGCTAGGCTTTTGAGCACGGCACGAAACCGGCACGAGCCCAGAAGGCACGAGCACGACACGGCACGAAAAAATATGGGCTTGGGCCAGGCACGACACGACACGGGCTTAGCACGGCACGACAAGCCCGAAGGCACGACACGAAAGCACGAAACGATAAAAAACCCGATATTTTGACATTAATAATCATAATAAATTTTTATTTGTCAATAATTAATAAATTAAAATGATAATATATGTCTTATTTTTTTTAATGTTTATATTTTTATAATTATATTAATTTATTTTAAGATTTGTTAGTTAAATTTTTAGCATTTATTAGTAGGTATTAAAATTCTAATAATTATCTTTGATATAATTTTGTGTAAAATATTGTTAAAAAGTATATAAAAATATCTAAAATTATAATTTAAACAAAGAAATGTATTTGGTTTGGTGGTAAGTCCATTGATGGTTAAAGAGGAGGTGGAGGGTTCAATTCTCCATCGTCACATTTTTTAGCAAAAAAGAAGTGGGCCTAAAAGTGGGCCCAACTTTGGGCCCGAATATAGAAAGTGGGCCTAAAAGTGGGCCCGAATAAGGAAAGTGGGCCGGCCCGACACGGCACGAGCACGGCACGACATGGGCCGGGCCCATGGGCCGTGCTGGGCCTACTCCTTCAAAAATGGGCCGGCACGAGCACGGCAAGAATTGAATATGGGCCGGGCCGGGCCCGGCCCGAATTTACCGGAGGCACGAAAAATGTGGGCCGGACCGGGCTGGGCGGCCCACATTTACAGCTCTACTCAGAGCCAGGGCCTATGGCCTAGGTGACAGCTTGTCACACGGCTAGGGAGCGGAATCCCACGGTTATGACTATATGGTCATGTGATAGGTTATATTGATGACCTGTTCATCGAGCACATATCTTGATAAGCTAGTGAAAGGATCACTTATTTGTAAGCCCTGGTGACCCTATCGTCACATGGCTAGAGGGAACGGAACCCACCTTAGTGACTTTTGCGACT
Organism: Humulus lupulus; assembly: GCF_963169125.1. NCBI lineage: Eukaryota > Viridiplantae > Streptophyta > Magnoliopsida > Rosales > Cannabaceae > Humulus > Humulus lupulus. The sequence continues at coordinate 6,327,012 of NC_084802.1, read as the reverse complement.
GTCACTCATCTGTTTTGGACTGAAAGTCTTGAATGATTATTTTGATCATTGTTGATATTATATTCATGTTATATTGTGTTTTCTTGCTGGGCTTTGGCTCATGGGTGCTATGTGGTGCAGGTAAAGGGAAAGAGAAGCTCACCCAGCCTTGAGTGGAGAGCTTAGGTGGTGTTGTGTACATGTAATGCCCCAAATTTCCTAATAAGGTTTAGGACCTTGATTAGGAGGCCGGGAGGGCCATAATTGATCTATTATGCTATTTAATAATCATATGTATGTTCATGTGAATTATATTATTATATGATGATAGATGCATGCATATGAGAGTATTTATAATTATAAGGGCATTTTGGTAATTTGGCCTGTTGAGGGCATATTTGTAAATTGGGTGCATATTGTAATTTGTGAATGAGATTTAATTATTATGGAGATATATTCGAGCTATTCGACATGAGACGGTCATATATAATGGATTAGCGGTTTTGTCATAACGGGGTCAATTTCGGGGTAATAGAAATGTTTATTTGGTGATAGATTGAGAGTATTTGAGATCAGGATGGAATTCTGGAGGTTTTGACTATAGTGTCCCCGGGGGTGTTTTCGGGACCCCGAGCACTAGGTTTTATTTGAAGTTACTTAAGCTTGAAGTAGCTTCCCAGATAAGAACGTACGTTAGAAACCTCTCGTTCTCTCTCAAAACAGACCGTTTTACCGTTTGAGCCTTTTTGAGGAAATCTTGAGTTCTAGGAGTCGGAATCAGGCGAGGGTCGAGGCATAGCGATCCTAGGAAAGAATAGAAGCTTCTTAAACGAAGGATTTGACGGAAAACAACCCAATCAAAGGTAATCTAAGTTTTAAGTTTTAAGTTTTTAAAGTTTTAAAGCTTAGAATTGGACTTTGTGAATTGTTGAGTTTTTGGTCGGTTTGAGCTTTGGGGTTTGAGGGTTTTGGAGTATTGGGAAGCTTGGGAACTTTGATTTGATGATTTGGGAATGTTTGGGTATGTTTTTGGAGGGTTTGGAGTGCTTAAAACGCGTTTGGGAATGGCCCAGGGTTGGGGGCCGCGGCCCTAGTTTGAAGAAGCAGGTGTTAGGAAGTGACCCTTGCTGGGCGCCGCGGCCCTAGCCTCAGAGAACCCTGGGGGCCGCGGCCCAAGGTGCTAGGGCCGCAGCCCTTGCCTTGTTTTCACCCCGTTTGCTCGTTTTGACCCCGGGAACTTAGTTATGGGCCTCGAGAGTGTCCCTACTACTTGGATTAGTTTGGATTGATCTCTTGGGGGCTAGATATTGGTGTGGAACCTTTGATTATCATGTTATTGATGGTGTTCCATATTTGGTTATGATTAGGTGACCGCTAAGGGCTTAAAGGTTGATCGTTCTCAAGGATCGTTCTTATGTTTGTTCTAGCTCGAATCTGAGGTAAGAAAACTGCACCCTGTGTATATGTGACATGCATGGCTATTCATGATGCATGTGGGTTGATTATTAAGCATGACATGCATGGCTATTCTTGATGCATGTGGGTTGATTATTAGGTATGACATGCATGGCTATTCTTGATGCATGTTGGTTGACTGTTGAACGTGACATGCATGGCGGTTATTGATGCATGTTGGATTGTTGAATATTATGCATATGATGCATGAGAAACATGTGATTAGGACATGCTTTATATACTGAGTATGATATCGTTCAGAGCTTGAGCCTCTGTGTTCGTGCATGGTCCTAATTATACTAATACCTGTTTAGTAAGCATGCTGAATACCTTGTTTATGGATATGGAACATGTGATATATGATTGGCGGCATGACTTACTTGTGTATGACACTGACTAGTCAGGGACCGACCCTAAAGTCGAGAATCACGCATTGAATGGCTCTATGGCATTAATGCTAGACCGACCCTAAGGGCGATGAATCATGCATTGAATGGCTCTATGGCATTAATGCTGGACCGACTCTAAAGTCGAGAATTGTGCATTGAGTGGCTCTAAGGTACTAATGCCAGACCGACCCTAAGGTCGATGATCACGCATTGAATAGCTCCATGGCATTAGTGCGGGACCGACCCTAAGGTCGAAGAACTTATAAGCGCTTGCCTGGTCTATGACCAGATGTTTATAGCCAAGGTATATGACCCCGGTGACTGTTTGTCACATGGCTAGGGGACGCTGTCCATAGCACGACTCTAGAGTCGAGAGGAAGGTTATGTTGGTGACCATTCACCATGCACCTGTCCTGATCAAACTTATGAAAGAATCACTTATCAGTTAAGCCCTGGTGACCCTATCGTCACATGGCTAAAGGGAGCGATGCTCATTATTGTGACTTTTGGCTATTGTCACCTATTTGCTTGGACTGATAGTCCTGAATGGTTATTATGATCGTTGTTGATATTATATCATGCTATATTGTGTTTTCTTGCTGGGCTTCGGCTCACGGGTGCTACGTGGTGCAGGTAAAAGGCAAGAGGAAGCTGGACCATCCTTGAGTTGAAGAGTTTAGGTGATGACGTGTACATATGCAGCTGCTCGTCCGCCACGGCCGAGGTTTAAAGTGGAACTAGGGTTGAACCCTGTTTTGCCGCTTAGAACGGCTTGATGTAAATATTTTATGTAATAGACTCTGAAACTTTATTTTCGGGATCCCAAAGTATATATTAAACGTTCTAGTGAAACGTTACACCCTAACCAAAATGTTTAATCCCTAAACCGCTAATCATACTTAGTTCACGATTTTGGCCAAATGACTCGATTAGCGAGTTTAGCACTGTTTACAAGGCACACCGTAACGGTCCCTGGAGTTGGGGCGTTACAGTACATATGCGGCCGCTTGACTACCACGGCCAAGGAGTTCTCAGAGGAACTAGGGGGTTTACCCTATTTTTGCCGCTTAGGTCGGCGGGTTGTAAAATTTAAACAGTAATGACCATTTTGAGTTGTAAATATTTTTATGGGCCCATGAACAGTTTTCTGTATTAAATAAAATATATCATTTCATTTTGATTGGTTTTCCACCTTAGCCTGTTAATAACACTTAGAAGCACGTTTTTAACCAAAGAACTCGGGTAACGAGTTAAATTTCCGGTTCATCGTTCACCGTAACTATTCTGGAGTAACCAGGGCGTTACAATTATGTTAGTCTCTCTTTATGTTAATATCTGCTATTTGATGATTGGACCAATACGTGTTACTTCGTGACTGGTCCAACTCATAAATATTTTTTAAAATTTATTTATATTGATATTAAAATAGAAAATTAATTAACAAATATATTTAAAATAAAAAATAATTAATAAAAATTGATTTTTAAAAAAAAAGAATAATAAAATATCCTTATCCTAGGTTTTAGATATAATAATAAATGTTAATTTTTCTTGAGATGAATTGATTTACCCTAAGACAAATAATTTATTTATCTTTTTTTAGATGGAAGGATAAAAGAAAAAAAAAAAGTAATAATAAGAGTTTGATGGCATCAAGAATTCTGTTTTTTTTTAACTCTTTGACTTAATTTGAAGATCGCACATCATGAGTTGGTATAAAAGGTTTTATATATAAGGTTAATGTTCTATTGAGTGAAACTACATATATATTACACTCATAATTTATTACACCAAATGATGTCACACCATTTTTAATATATAAAAATCTTTATTTACAAAATAAACCGATATTATTCTATAATCACTTTCAGAAAATAAAAATCCCAATTTAATTTCTTTACCTTAAATCGTGAGATTTTATATTTATATTGTTTAGAGGTTTTACAAAATTAAGAGAACTATAATCTTTATATCATATAACTTTTACATCATCATCATTAAAGTATCAGAGAAACTTCAACTACATACTTAAAAGTAAAAAAAAGATTACTTCTTCTTGGCTTTCAAGATTTTGCCGTCTTCAAACTTTCAAGATTTTGCCGCTTTTAAGAGATTCTGAAATCTGTTTATCAGGATCAACAAATTACTCAATTACTTCGCCAAATCAAATATGACTGAATTCTACCACACTAAGACCATAATATAAATATAATAATAAATTTATATACCTTAAGGATTTTTCCTATTCCTTAACTACTGAGCCACGAACCCTTTATGTAGGCCAAGAAAGTAAAGTAAAATCTCTCACAAATAATATGGGACTATTCCCATTTGTTTTTCAATTCAAAATAAAACCTTGTAACACTATCATCCTTGTGACTGCACAATGCGGTGAGTTTTCGAAACGATTTATCACAGAGAGTACACCGAAAAGCACCCGCACCTGCTGCAACTCCGCCTTGATCGCCGCCCTGATCCATGTACTTAGGTACGTGGTTGACTTTGACGTGAGATGATGATCAGACTATCGAGAGGGCTGGCCTATGGACTATGGAGAAAGACGCGAGATACGAGAGAGAGGGGTTCGCACATTATCGACTATGATAAATATATATATGATACAAAATTCCCTGCTTACATGCTTGAAAAATGTATGTTTACCAATTCAATTTACCGCACATTATTGACGCTATAAACACCCCTACTTAATTAAAAGCATAATTAAATTTGATGATTATTATTAAAACCATAGACAGTGCTTATTATTATTATTATTATTATTATTCCAAGAACATGGCATTTATGATCCTATTTGGTGTAGTGGTGTGCCTTTAAATTTTAGTGTAATTAATAAAGATGTTCATTTTAAATTTTATATATGACCAAATATCTAACTGCGTGCTTTTTATTGCACAACAACTAAAGTATAATAACCAAAATGAATGTGCATGCATGCATGTCATAAGTAAAAGATTTGAAAATTAAAAGTTACCAAAATATATAATTATAGGTTTTTTCTTCATTTTATTTTCAACCTTAAATAGAAAGCATAGAGAAAAGTTTTGAATTTAAAGTGTTTGAAATTCTTGAAGATTAATTTTGAAGGTGAGTAATAATTACTACTTAATGTTTTTTTTTTTTATATTATAAAAACTATTGTTAAAGGAGTTTGAATATATTAGATATTCATCCGTAGTGAAATATGTTCTGAGATGAAATTGTGTGTTGAGAAGATAACAGAAGGTTGAAAACACGTGTCTCTTAGTGAAGTAGGTTTTGCGAATTTTGTGTGCTATGGTGGTTTATGGACGAAATTGTGCATGATGGTTGTTGTGTTTTATTTGAATTGAATATATATGTACTAATAATTTGGTATATGTTATAGAAACAAAGGAAACTCTGCCCAATTTTTTTTTATAATACATTATATTATTAATTTAAAATATTTTTGAATATGTAATATGCGTGATTGATTCTACATATGCATTTGGGAAAGCATGCACCCAAATTCACGACAACTATACAAAAATTTTGGCACCAAATATCTTTCTATTGGCAATGATGATAGTAAAAATAATACGGTGGATCTTATAGCCAAATGGATGATGACTATGGATAGACGAGGCCAGATATATTTCATTAATTGGATTGTTAAGTAAGAACGAACTACCTAAAACATTATATTTGGCTTTTAATCATATAATAATTATCATTTATTATTGTTTTAGCCAGCAGTGGATGTTGGTGCTCGTGGTGATGAGGGAGACAACTATAATTCTGGACCCATTGCGTAATCATAAATCTCCACCAATAATAAAGGAGGTTATGGAAAAGTAAATTTTCCAGTTTTAATGTATTCAATGTTAATTATTTAGAGTTGAGATTATAATATATATATATAATAAATTTTAATTTCTATAGAGCATACGCACAATGTTCGAGTAATGAATACATTGGAACATTTACAAATTTGGTGAGAGGTCCTTGTACTCCAAAACAACCACAAATGTGGTTTTTATGTATTAAGATACATTTATGATCTTGTAAATACACCAAATTTGGCAAAAATTATCAAGAAGAAAGTGTGTTATATTTTATATTTTTGTTTGCTTAATGTAATACCCAAGTAGCGTATTTAATTAATTATTTGGTTACCGTTTAGTTATGATATATTCATAGATTGTGGTAAAGTAAAATAATACTTTTAGTTATGGTATTATTTTAAGTAATGTTAGGAAAAAAAAAAGTGAGATGATTCCATAGAATAGCATAGAAATTTAATTTATTCTATAAATTAAGTTTACAAAGAAATTAAGCTTAGAATTTACCATAATTAAGGGATGTACTATGGTTGAGTTAAGAAGTTGAGTCTAGATTAATCTAGGATTTAAATTTTAGTTTAAGACTTAGTAAATTAGAATGTTTAAAAATATTCCTTAACAATTTTGAATAGTAGATTTCGGCTGTAACTAATTTGATTATAGTAGAAGATTCTAAATGTTTTGGTTAGTTTGAGTTTAAATTATTAGTCATGAAGTAATAAATAGAACATAAGATATATATATATATATATCTTGATTGTTTGATTTTTGGTGTGTTTATATAAGAAAATAAATAAAATATGCGTTCGTTAGAATGAACCGGCCATAGCAATAAATAGGGAGTTGGATTCTAGAATATTATTAGTAAGGAATTGAGGGATATATTCTAGAATTTTAGTAATAATAAATATTGGAAATAATAGTTTAAGTTGAAAAGCATATATTAATGATTTATTAAAAAGGGATGCTAATGATGAAAGGATAAATTAAATAATTAAATTAGTAGATATTTGTTTTTTTAAAGTCAAAGTTTTGGCTAGCCTAGAATATTGTAGATTAAGTGTCAAATGGTTATTGTAACGCCCCAACTCCAGGGATCGTTACAGTGTGCCTTGTAAACAGTACTAAACTTGCTAATCGAGTCATTTGGCCAAAATCGTGTAACTAAGTATGATTAGCGGTTTAGGGATTAAAATTTTTGGTTAAGATATAACGTTTCACTAGAACGTTTAATATATACATTGGGATCCCGAAAATATAATTTCAGAGTCTATTACAGAAAACTATTTACAACAGGCCGTTCTATGCGGCAAAACAGGGTTTAACCCTAGTTCCTTCTTGTAGAGTCTCATAATTTACTTAGCTAGTTAGATAGTAGTAGTAGTAGTAGTAGTAGTAATAGCAAGTATTAGTTATAGTATGTTCATTACTGTGGATTTTGGTTCAAGCCGGGACTTAGTTGGAAACTCCTAGCAATAGTTATGGATTTTATAAGTTTAACCTATAGTTTAAGAATATTAATTATAACATAAGGTATGATTAATATTGCTGGTTATTAATATGATGATTATTATAAGCTAAGGTTTAGATAGAGCCAATAGGATTATGACACTTTTCATATGCATGATTATTAAGGAGTCATTATTTTAATAAGGGAAATATAAGACTTAGTCTTCATCATAATCTGTTAGGAGCATGATATTTATTTAGATATTTAGACTCACAATTTTATTTATTTGTGGATTAGATTGTTATTTAGATAATTAAATAGATTTTTTTTTCGTAACTTTAGGGTACTGTAACTTCCGACCTATTTTTGACCCAGTAATGTTATGAATTTAGAAAAATAGTATTTCTAAAAAGTTGTAGATAATTTAATTATCTTTCTAACGGTATATAGATATTCTAAATCGGAATCCTGCACCTCTAGATATGTTGATTTTACTGTAGGTTAGTTTAGAGTTACGAGATTTAGAAAGTTAGAAGATTTTTTATTCCTTAGGATTCTATTTTAAATTCAAATTTATATTTGGATTATAATTAGAAGATTTTTATTCCTTAAGATTCTATTTTAAATTTAAATTTAAATTTGGATTATAATTAGAATATTTTTATTCCTAGAACTCTATAAATAAGACCTAGCACCAAGCCTTTTCATTCATTCTTCAAGCATTAATCAGAGCCTTCTAGGTGCTAGTGAGACTATAGAGTGATAAGCACTTGGGTTGGGGTTACAAGCTTTGTCATTCTAAGCTTATTAGACACTTGGGAAGTAAGGTTCATAGAGTGTATTTCGGTTTCGAGGTGTAGTTCGGTCATAGCAATTTCAAAGGTATTCCTATTCTTAGTTAATTTTTTGTATTGTTTCATTAGTTCTTATAGTTTTTCTCTACTCAATTCCTAACCCAATCTTCTCTATTCTTGGTTAGGCATCTAAGTTCTTCGAACTTGAGATTTCTTGTTGGTAAGTATCTTCTCGATGGTTTAGTTCATTCCTCTTCATCTCTTTCTTTTAGAAAACTCACCCTTCCATTTATGGTTTTTAGGAGTGTTCCAAAGACCCAAAACTGTTCTCATATCCCGGTATTTTGGTAAGGAAAATAGGTTAGATCTTGTATGTTTGTATAATATGTTATGTTATGATTTACCCTACCTCAAATATTAGACAGGGGACGTAGATGGGTTATCATACACTACATGTGATCTGTAACGCCCTGGTTACCCCAGAACAGTTACGGTGAACAGTGAACCGAAAATTTGACTCGCTACCCGAGTCCTTTGGCTAAAAACGTGATCTAGGTACTATTAACAGGTTAAGGTGAAAAACCAGTAAAAAGAGAAATGGTACATTTCATTAAGTAAATAAACTGCTCATGAGCCTTTTAAAATGTTTACAAGACGTTCATAATACAAAAGAGTCGCTACAGTTTCAAATTTACAATCCCCGCCGGCCTAAGCGGCAAAAGTAGGGTAAACCCCTAGTCCCTCTGAGAACTCCCTGACCGTGGCAGTCAAGCGGCCCTGTATGTACACCACATCGCCCAAGCTCTCCACTCAGGGTTGGTTAAGCTTTTCCTTCCCTTTACCTGCACCACATAGCACCCATGAGCCAAGGCCCAGCAAGAAAACATAATAAAACATGATATAATATCAACAACGATCATAATAACCATTCAGGACTATCAGTCCAACAAATAGGTGACAATAGCCAAAAGTCACAATAATGAGCATCGCTCCCTCTAGCCATGTGACGATAGGGTCACCAGGGCTTAACTGATAGGTGATTCTTTCATAAGCTTGTTCAGGACAGGTGCATGGTGATTGGTCACCAACATAACCTTCCTCACGACTTTAGAGTCGAAACTATGGACAACGTCCCTTAGCCACGTGACTAACGGTCACCGGGGTCATATACCTTGGCTATAGACATCTGGTCATAGACCAAGCAAGCGCTTATAAGTTCTTCAACCCTAGGGTCGGTCTAGCATTAATGCCATAGAGCCATTCAATGCGTGATCATCGACTTTAGAGTCGGTCCCTGACTAGTCAGTGTCTCAAACAGGTAATCAGCATTCACTAGCATTTAACATGCAATACATGTTCACATAAATCAACCAACATGCCTCAATATCAGACCATGCATGTCATATACCTATACAGGGTGCAACTGTATTCATACACTGTTTTCTTACCTCTGGTTCGAGTGAGAATTATTATATGAACGACCCCTGAGAACGATCAACCTTTAAAATCCTTGACGGTCACCTGGTCATAACCAAATTATAGAATTTATCAATAAAAATGATAACCGAGGGTTCCCAAACCAAATCCCAGCCCCCCGAGACATCAAATACTACCCAACCGGGTACTAGGTCCAACCCCGAGGCCTATGGTTTGAATCCCCAAGTTAAAAACCACATTTTAACAAAATTGGCCTTAAGGGCCGCGGCCCTCCCCTGCTGCGCCGCGGCGCGCCCTCAAACAGAGAGGGCTCCCTGCCTGCCAAACGCCAAGGGCCGCGGCGCACCCCTGCTGCGCCGCGGCGCTCAGCCCAGAACAGCAACATGCCCACGCACGAAACAGTTTTTTCCCTGTGCGATTTCCTCTCAAACCAGTCCCTCAAACCTTCATAAAACCTCTTCCAAACATGTAATTAAACCCCCAAATAACATCCTTAGCTCACCCTCATCAAAACCCAATCAAACTACATTAAAACCCCCTTTGATTCTCACTTCCCACATCAAAACTCTAAGGCTGAAACTAACAATCAAAACAGAGCATGTATAAAAACCAGTGGCTAAAGCTCACCTTGGAACCGGTTTTGGACCTCCCTCACAAGCTAAAACAAGTCTCCAATCCAGCCCTTAAGTTTCCCTAGCTTGAATTCCCACCAAGAACTCAAAACTCTTAAAGGAGAAGTGAAGAAGATGATGTACGGGAAAGGAAGAAGCAAACCCCTGTTTTTGTTCTGTTTATTCCACCACCTTCTACATCCACTTAAGTCTCATATATCCACCCCTAAAATGACCAAATTACCCTTGTGTCATCTAAAGCCTTTCAATCTAATCTAGGGGTAAAATTGGTACTTCCCGCTTACACCGTTAATCATAATTAACGCTTCCCAATTCCCGCTAATCTCAATATCCTCAAACACCAATAATTCATATCCCGTTACCCTAAAATCCCCGATAACGCTATAATCATTAATATCACCCCGAGACTCACCCCGAGCCCTGAGCTCAAACCTGTTATAACCAAACCGATAAATCATGTTTAAAGATCGTCTCATGTCGAAATACCCGAACCAACCCACATTATAATGTGGTCTCACAATATATCATTAACACGCAAACAAATATTCAATTATACCCTCAATGGGCCAAATTACCAAAATACCCCTGTAAACAAATGTGGACTCACATGCACGCATTTAACATCATATTATAATATAATTCTCATAAACATGCATAAACACATTTAATGGCATAATTAAACAGTTATGGCCCTCCCGGCCCTCTAATCCAGCCATTAACCATAATAGGGAATCTGGGGCATTACAACTCTAACCTACCTCAAATATTAGACAGGGGACGTAGATGGTTTATCACATGTCATAATGGCCATTATTAGTATAGTCTTATATAGTATATGTTATGATATGTTTTTAGCATATGTTATGATATGATTTTATGTGTATGTTTATGTGGTTAGTAGTTTTTTCTTGCTGGGCATTAGGCTCATTCCTTTATGTTTATATGTGCAGGAAAAGAGTTATGGCGGCGGAAAGATTCTTGGCAGCTTGAGAATGTGTATTGAGGCAGGATGGAATCGGTGGATTGCGCGTTCGATTCGAGGATGAAGTTTTTAAGTCTTTTAGTTATGATTTATATGTATTATTTTTCCGCACTTAATTTTGTAACCAATTTATTTAAGTTATGTTTTGTTTTCAAAACAATGGGATCCCATATCCTAAATGAATTTTTATGTATTTAACCTTTACTTTATAGTTTTTAAATAAAGTTATGGTTATTTCATATGAACGTTTTCTTAAGATTAGTATAGTAGTCATTAATGGTCCAAAGTCTAGAATAGTTGGGTCGTTACACTTCTCAACCTCGGCCATGGTGGACAAGCAGCTGCATATGTACACCTCATCACCTAAGCTCTCCAACTCAAGGATGGTCCAGCTTCCTTTTACCTTTACCTGCACCACATAGCACCCGTGAGCCGAAGCCCAGTAAGAAAACACAATATAACATGATGTAATATCAACAATGATCATAATAATCATCTTGGACTCTCAGTCCCAAAATAAGTAGGTGATAGTAGCAAAAGTCACAAAAGTGGGTACAGCTCCTCCTTTCCATGTGACGATAGAGTCACCAGGGCTTAACTGATATGAGAACCTTTCATAAGTTTGAACAGGATAGGTGTATGGTGAATAGTTGCCAACATATCCTTTTCCCCATGACCATAGAGTCATAACCTTGGAACAACACCCTTTAGCCATGTGATGATAGGATCACCAGGCTTAATAAATAAGTGAGTATCTCACTAGCTTCAACAGGATAGGTGCATGGTGATTAGTCACCAACATAACCTTCCTCCCGACTCTGGAGTCGTATCTATGGAACAGCGTTCCCCAGCCATGTGACAGACAGTCACCGGGGCCATATGCCCTGGCTCTGAATAACTAGTCTCAGACTAGACAAGCGCTTATAAGTTTCGCCGACCTTCTGGTCGATCCAGCGTTAATACCCCATATGAGTCATTCTTGCTGATATCGATTAGATCTAATCTTCATTTGGCTCGGCGTTCATGACGCTATGCCATTTCTGACTCTTAGGTCAGTAAAACACGACCAGTGTTCAAACCATTGTGAACTTGACTAATAAATCACAGTCTCACAGATGGATCTATCACCATTGCCGATTCTAACTAATAAGTCAGTGCCACACACAAGTAAGCCATGCCACCAAACATGTATCACATATCTAATATCCATAACAAGGTATTCAGCATGCTTACCTAACAAGTACTAGTACAATTAGGACTATGCACGAACACAGAGGCTCAAGCTCTGAACGATATCATACTCAGTATATAAAACATGTCCTAATCACATGTTTCTCGTGCATCATATGCATTACATTCAACAATCCAACATGCACCAATAATAGCCATGCATGTCACATATACACAGGGTGCAGTTTTCTTACCTCAGATTCGAGCGAGAATGATTTAAAGAACGACCCTTGAGAACGATCAACTTTTAGTCCTTTAGCGGTCACCTAGTCATAACCAAATATAGGATATTATCAATAAAAATGATCAACATAGGTTCCCAAACCAATATCTAGCCTCCGGGATATCAATCCCCACTTAACCGGGTACTAGGTTCAACCCCGAAGCCTAAGGCTTGAATCCCCAAGCTAAAAACACCATTTTGGCCAAAAAGGTCACTAAGGGCCGCGACCCGCCCTAGCTGCGCCGCGGCGCTCCCCCCAGAAAGAGACAACCCTCTCTGCCAGACGCCATGAGCCGTGGCGCACCACAACCATGCCGCGGCTCATTACCCAGTTCAACCAAAAACTCAGCACGCACCAGCTCGACTTCCCCTGCGTTTTCCCTTGGAACCAGCTCTTCAAACCTGTCCCAAATCTCAATCTAACACCCAATCCAACCTCTAATCATTACCTATAATAACTCACCCTCATCAAAACCCAAGCTAAGCTTCAATCAAAACCTCCATAAATCCAAACTACCATCAAGAAATCATAAGCTAAAAAACTAAAGGAAAACAGAGTATAAACCAGAAACTTATGGCTGAACTCACCTCAAACTCGATTTTGAATCCCCTTTAATGGCTGAAACAAGTTCCCTAGCTTCCACCTTTGATCTCCTAGCTTAACTCCTCAATTTGGGCTCTCAAAATTCAAAGAAAGAATGAAGGGAAAAGCTTGTACGGGAGAGATGAGGATGGGGCTCTGTTTTGTTATGTTTTCCACAGCCTTCTAAAACTCAAAGGTTAATATAAATCCTTAAGGTCAAAAGACCATAATGCCCCTAAGCCAAATAAATCCCTCTAAAGGCTTCCGAGGGTAAAATTGTCATTTCCCGCCTATCTCGTTAATTATAATTAACGCTCTCCAATTCCCGCTATTATCAATATTCTCAAATACCAATAAATCATATCCCATTACCCTTTAATTCCCGCTAATGTTCTAATCATCAAAGTGACCCCGAGACTCACCCCGAGCCCCGAACTTAAGCCCGTTATGACTAGACCGAACACTTACATCTCATGATCGTCTCATGCCGATTAGCTGAACCAATCCACCTTATAATGTGGCTATATTAATTAATCACAACCATGCACCCAAATTACACATTTACGCCCACAGCGGCCAAATTACCAAATTACCCTTATAATTAAAATATGAACCCATTGCATGCATTCACCATCATATAATAATATAATTCACGTAAACATGCATATAATCATTAAATACCATAATAAATCAATTATGGCCCTCCCGGCCTCCTAATCAAGGTCCTAAACCTTATTAGGAAATTTGGGGGATTACAGTTATTCAAATAGATGATTATCTAAGTAGGTAATATAATAAGCCTTTTTCTAAATAACAGGAACTAAAATAGAGAATTTCGGATGGTTCTTATAGATTAGTTAGATAGAATAAGTTGAGATATTTGAGGGAATTTAAAATATGTATGGTTATGAGTTTAAATTTGAATGAGTGTGATAGTATATATAAGTCACATAGAGAAAGAGTGAAAAAAATAAAAAGTGATCTGAAACAAAGAAGAGACAAGTAATAAGGTTTCAAGTGACAAATAGCTAAAGAAGGTTTGTGTATATTATCACACCGATACAAGGTATATTTTATATCTTCCTATTGTATTATGGATTAGATTTAGATTATTTTGGTTATTGGATTATAATAAGGATTATGTGTGTTTAATTTAGGGTCCTAGCTTTGCGATCTCTCACGCCAGTTATTCATATTCTCGAATTTCTGAGGTAAGGAAAATTAGGTAGTGTAGATGTTAGATATACTATTTTATATGACTAACATTTCAGGTATATGGAAACGGTAAGGGTGGAGCACTAGCGCTCTATTTTAGGCCATGGAGACATTGTGGTATAATGGACTGTGGAGATGTCCAACCATTATAGCTCTTATTTGTTTCTTTGGATGTCCTGATTTGTTATTTAGGTGTTTATGACTAATGTTATGATTGCAAGATATAATTTATGATCTGAATCTATGTGTGATCTTTGGTATGACTGTGCTATAGGATAGATTGTAACTTTAATTCTGTTATGATTCTAGAATTTCATGTGAATTTGTTTGTTATGAGATTATAATTGATTTATGTATGACATGTTGTGTATTTTCCTTACTGGGCTTAGAAGCTCATTCCTCTCTTTTATTTTTGCAGATTAAGGTAACCTTAGATGACCGGTGGTGGGCGGATTCCCAATAGCAAGACTGGTGTGAATATGTAGGGGCCGTATAGCCACGTGTTATTATTCTTGGGAAATTATGAAATTTAGTAAATCACTACAAGAAATCTGATCTTTACCTACCAATATATATTGGTAGGGAAAGTAATGTTTTGCCTACCAATATTTATTGGTAGATAATATTAGTAGGTAAATGCTAGTCCATTATATTATATTTCAGAACAGAGCTTTACCTACCAATAATATCAGTAGGTAATAATCTTTACCTACGTATATTATGGAGGGAAATTTTTTAACCATTCCCGCTCAATTTTCCCCCCGTTTTTTATTTTTCAAGGAAAAATTTTACAATTCCCGCTCAATTTTTCCTCCCATTTTTGCTTACTTTTTATTTTATATTTTTATAAATGCTTATGTGTAAGCTGATGTGTTATAATATTGATGATGTGTTAAATTTGTTGTAATATGTGTCTGCCATGTGGCCTATTTTTTTTTTATCAAATTAACAAATATATTATATGTTATATATTATATTTTATAACCCTTTCACGCACCCTTTCCTGTTTCCATTCCCTGTTCTCTCACAGCCATGTTCTCTGCCGTTCTGTTCCGTTCTCACAGCCGTTCCGTTGGAGTCCCTGATGTTTTGATCTTCAACAACAATCGCCTCTTCCAGTTCTTCCTCAAGACCGATTCTTCTGCAACTGCTGGGTTTACCCAGCTACCGATTAATACAAGGTATCACCCACGATTATAATCAGATTTTTCTTATTTCAAATCAAAGAAAATAGTTTAGAATTTAAAAGCAAGAACAGCTTCTTGTCTGGATCTTGAATCGACAACGATCCAGCCAACAATTTCATTCGAAATCTTGCGAAATGAAAATCGCCAGTATCACTCGCCTGAATTTGATTTCTCACTTGTGTAAGTTTTAAGAGTATATATATATTTACTGTAGAGTCCAAGAACTTTACTTAGCTAAGTTAGATAGTAGTATTATAGTAATTATAGTATTATCTTTTTGACTGTGGATTTTTGGTTCAGACCGGGATTTATTTGGACACTCATAGTAGTACTTGTAGATTTTCTAAGTTTAACCTATAGTTTAAGAATATTAATTTTAACCTAAGGTTTGATTAATATGACTGATATTAAGGATAATATTTATTATACTATAAGGTTTAGATAAGAACCAATAGGATTTTAAGCACATGTTATGTATCGGTGATTGAGGATTAAGTATTTTGAGGATTAAATTTAATAAGGGAGAAGTTTGAATGCTCTAAGGTTAGTCAGCAACTTTGAATACGTTTGAGGGCTTAGTCAAGGCTGTTTACTCAATTTGAATTAAGCTAAAAATGTGTAATTTCGTGTTTAAATAATCAGCGAATGCCGATATATCGCAGCACGTAGATACAGAAAACACGAAACGATGCACGTTTGCCTCAGGCATAATGGTCCAGGCGATATATCGCCTATAGGGGGCGATATATCGCCTCCTTCAGCATATTTTGAATGCTTTTGAATTCGTTTTCCATTCAACCATTCAACCTTTTGATAAGTCCAGCACCTTTTTGAACGAGTCTTCAGCCTCTGCTGAACGATTATTCAAATTATTTTCACCTAAAAAGCCATTATTTTTATTCAAGTTAAATTAAGATCCTTTCATTCCTAAACTCTATAAATAGGACCTAGTACCCATCCATTATTCATCTTTTGCTCTAAGTTCAGAGGCTGCAAGTTGCTAGGTGAGTGTGAGAGTGTAAACACTTGGGTGGGGAAATCATAAGATTGATCATCATAAGCTTATCAAACACTTGGGAAAGTAAGGATTTATAGTATTTCGGTTCGAGGTTTAGATTGATCTTACAAGTCTTCAAGGTAACCCAAACTCTAGTTCGTTTCTGTACTTTTTCTTTAAAAGTTCTCATAGTCTTCTACTTATTCTAACCTTATTCTTATTTTGGTTAGGAAATCTAAGAACTCACACATAAGTTTTTGGTAAGTATTTTCTCAATGGTTTAGTCCTTCCATTCCTTTCATTTCTCTTCTTCTCTATACTCACTCTTTTTCAAATGGTTCTTAGGAGTGTTCCAAAGTCCCACCTCTGTCCTCTTATCCCAGTATTTTGGTAAGGAAACTAGGGTAGAATTCATATGTTATATGTTATCTTATGTCTTATGTTATGAAATATGTTATAAAATATGTTATGAAATATGTATGTTTGTAGGCTTGGGCATATGACCCATATGACTAACAAGGCCCAAATAGATTATGGGCATATGACCTGCTTAGCTAGTAGGACCCCACTAATCTAATGGGCATATGACTTGTTTAGTCTATGGGACCCCAAGTAATAATGGTCATTATAGTATGTGTATGATATAAGTGTTATGTTATGTTATGTTTTTTTTTTATGTTTCTTATGAAATTTATGTATATGAACTATGTGGTAGATTTTCCTTGCTGGGCATTAGGCTCATTCCCTTTTGTTTATATGTGCAGGAAAATAGCTATAGTGGCGGGTAAGGTTCGTGGATGCTTGGGGAATGTGTATCGGTGATGAATGGATTCAAGGAGTCGAGAGTTCAATTTCGAGGATGTAGTCTTTATTTATGGTTTACATGTATTTTCCGCACCTATTTATGTAATCTCTTTTCATTTCAATTAAGATATGTTTTCTTTTTAAAATAATGGGATCCCATATCCTGCTTTGAGTTATGTAAGTTTGAATATTGGTTTTTACAAGTTTTTAATAAAGTATGATCTTTTTCACTTGTAAGTTCTGTTAAAGATTAGGGTCTATGTATAGTTTTCGTTAATGATCCAAAGTCTAGAGTAGTTGGGTCATTACATTTACTGTCACAACGCAAACATAGCTTTTATTATTATTATCATTTAAAAAAAACAGCACAAACAAATTCCAACATGAGAATGTTAAAAACCAGCAAATCAAAAATCTAGGAAAAAGAAGAAACTAACACATGCATCACCAGGAGGATGATCCGTTTATTGGTTCCCGAGAAATATCAGAAGAAGACGAAATATTCATTCATTGAAAGAAAGCCCAGTTTTTTTATAGAATAACAGTAGGCCCAATCACTAATTGCCTATTTCTCTAAATTAAATTCATTTTCTCAGACGAGCTCAAATCTCTGCAAAGGCGGCTTGCACTGTGAATGTGCTCAGGTGACTGGCTCCAGCGACTCTGCTTCATCGACGTGCTGCGTGGTGCTTAGGTGACTTTCTCCGACTTATTTATAACTTATTGTTCTTATGGTTTTTGTGTGATTTTGATATTGATTTATCGATTGATCATGGGGGAAATTAGGCAAAATCATCAATTGATTGATGATTTGATATCGATTGAATAAAATGGATTTTTTTAGATTTTATTCAAGATGCTTTTGTCTTCATGCTATAGATATATGAAGTTATATAAATGCTATATAACATAATATATGAAGAATGAAGTTATATATACATATATATTATGATTCTTCATTTTACAAACAAGATCTTGCTATAATTGAAGTAAAGTTTCCTAATGGTCTATCTATCTATGTCCATATAATGAGGCAGTGATGGTTTTGCAAAGGCATAGCACAACCTAGCTGCTGCAATAGCTTATGCTTTATGATTTTTTATCATAATGTTAAGATGAAATATTGTAGCTGGTATTTTTCGAGATTTGTTCTAATTGTCTCCATAATTGTGTGTGATTTCTTGTTAATGGATAGCTTTGGAAGAAGGCTATGCTCATCTATTTGAAGAGAAGTGTATATGAAAAGTATATAGAATATTACTACCTCTTTATATAAGTTTCAGGTATGACTCTTCAATTTGTATTGTGTAGTTATTGAACATATTTCCTTTAGTCTTTTTGACAGTTAATTTCTTACCAAAGTCGCTGTTTCCTTGCTGCTTCATGACCATATTTTTCCAATTTAACAATTGTTGTTTTCAATACCATTATATAATTGGGTATTCATGTAAGTTAGGATCTAGGATCTGTTGCATATTTGGCTTTGGATGATTAGTGTCCTGTCTTAAACTGAGACTTCTATCATTGTTGTTTCTGTTCACTTTTTTTTTTGTCTTTACTTAGTCAAGAAAGACTGTAAGACTTGTTCAATATTTTGAAGTCACATAAAGTTCACAAATTACGTATGTAGCTTTCTTGTTATTGCTGATTATTGAATTTTGTTTATTTGTCTACTTGTTGTATTCCTTTTACTTTTAATATTTTAAAATTTTAATATTGAATTCTCATTACGTCTCATAATTGACACTTTTGACATCAGCTTTCTTAAATTTTTTTGAACAAATTGGTAAGTAGTAGGTTATAGAGCTGCTGTGATTATTTCTGGAAACATATTGTTGGGGTTAGAGCAAATGATACCAAGCTTTGTTTTGTGATTACTCTGTTTAGTCAAAATGAGCTTAAACTTTGAATATATATATATAGGTTTATTATAAATTTAATATTGAGTATTGAATTTCAAGTGCCCCTAGTGACCTTTGTGCCTTGACTAAAATGCATGAGCTTCCGTATATTTATAAATAAATAAATAAAAAATTGTCATTTTCTTGAACGACATCAGCATTATCATGGTCTCTTGTCTGTGACATCCTCAGCTAGCCTTGCAAAGATAGGCCTTACTGTCTTTTTAATAGGATGCATTCCTATCTGGTTTTGAATTCTGAAGTGGTTTAAATGAGTAGATAGACCTGAGACAAAATTTACCAACTTTTTGCCATTTCTGTAGTTTATTAAAATTTGACGCTTTCCGTATTTCGTTGAATATTTTGCATCTAATATGGCTATGTTCTTATGCTGAGCACTAAGAGAAGTCGATGTAACTTATGCTAACCATTTACTAGCTCTGTCACTAAACATTTACTAGCCCTTACACTTTTTTTAGTTGTTACACTTGGGGTTCGAACCCCAACCCAACACACACACACCCTTGCAAAAATTAATCGTGAAAAACTTAGAAAAAAACATACAAGGATAAGGTTTAGTTCACTTTAACTATGTTGTTCAAACTTGTAGAAAGTCTTGATCCCAGTTTTGCAAGAGACAGGTAGGTTACACAAGGCAATCTCATCTGATGTTGGATGATTTCATTAAGGTACATCCCAATTTACTGTATAATCTTAATCTGTCATTGGTGAGAACAAAATTCTTGGGTATAATTGAGGTCGGGATTGTGACCTATGAGTATTTGTAAACATTTTTGTAACATTTCTATGTGCAGGCAAACTGATGCTCCGGATGAAGTTGTAAGGTCTTAGCCAATGCTTTAAATTTTCTGAACTTATATATTATGGCTGTAAGAATGTATAGGGACAGGTGAAACTTTCAGAGTAGTGGCGGTTAAATTTTATCAAGTGTGGTATCTTAATATACTGTTTTTCATAAATTACTTTCTTCATTTACAGATAGATGCATGCAATGGATACTACTGTGACGGTTATAGGCCAAATTCCTATAACAAACCCACGCTTTGGACTGAAAATTGGGATGGATGGTAAGCTAATACCTTATAAAATGTCATTATTATTTTTTCCTTTTATGGCTGTTAAAACTGTGTGACACCCCTTCTTGTATCCCTACTTCCTTACATGGAATTTAGCACTTACCTTTCCCGATCACTAAGATACAAGTTCCAAGCCAATGTTTTAATTTCTTTCTGAATCTTTTTCATAGTTTTCTTATCAGTTTTAATGGTACATTATGTATAAGTTATTGTTATCATCATTATTATTATTATTAATTTTTATGTGAAACGAATTTGTATTAATAATGGATGATATGTTGTGTATTACTATAGACAGCCTCTGAAAGACTGCTTCAATCTAAAACATCCAGTAAGACGTAAAACATAAAAACTATCACAAAAACTAACTCATTACAACCACAAATACCAATGACCGAGAAGCATTGAGAACGATTATGCCTTAAAATGCTTACAGTTGAAAATCCATACAGCCAACCAAGGCTTAACTTTTTCCCAGATAACTCCTGTGTCCTCTTCTCCTTCATTGAAAATTGTATTTCTTTCTAATCATATACTGCCTAATGGTACTCTTTATAGAAGTTCCAAGTACATATGACATTTTATTGTCACTTGTTATCTTATATTTATATGGTGCATCTAATCTATGATACAAAATTATGGTGCATTCTTGGAGAAAGATGGAGCAGGGTTTAGAGGGCAAGTTAAACTTACTGGATTTCAAAATGGGGATATAGACCTCTCAAAGTCTTTATGGACCTACCAGGTGTGTTCAATTTCA
This sequence comes from Humulus lupulus, assembly GCF_963169125.1. NCBI lineage: Eukaryota > Viridiplantae > Streptophyta > Magnoliopsida > Rosales > Cannabaceae > Humulus > Humulus lupulus. Next base: position 6,306,076 of record NC_084802.1, on the reverse strand, counting down.
AGGTTTCATTTCCTTTGTGTTGGCTATGAAAGTAAAAGTTGTTGGCTCCCTTTAATATATTTTTGTTTTCTCCCTTTTGCATGATTTGCTAGTCAGTTAAATGGTGTTGCACCTAAATTCACTTTTTATCCAGGTAGATAATGGTATCTAGTAGACATCTCTCAATAAAAGTCGATGTTTTGTTTCAAAAAAGACGAAAAAAAATTGTATTTGAATTTTTTAGGCAAAAATTCTAGACACCCTTTAATAAGTTATCATTATTTGATATATTTAAGGTTGGGATTTTAAAGTGGATTTCGTATTGTTTAACATGGTTCTAGGTTGGGCTCAAGGGAGAATTCTTGAAGATATATGCTGCAGAAGAAAATGAAAAGGCAGGGTGGACTGATTTAACTCCAGATGCTGATCCATCGATATTAACAATTTGATGGCACCGCCTCCACCACCTCCAACAGACCAAGCTTCAGATGCAAATTTAAGAGAGTCGTCATCTATTTCAGTTCGGGAGTCACAAGATGATTCTTAGTTTATTTACATTAATTTACTAAGGAATAAACTTTATGAAGTTTTTTTTTATTTTGGTAGGGGTAACCTTAAAATGATAACTTTATGACTTATTTTAGTATTGAACATTATAAAGAATTTTAGCATTAAATATTTTATTATTGAATGGTTTTTTTCTAGTTTATTTCTAATATAGAACATTTACAAATAACTGTTATTATCTTTTACTTACATATAACCATTAAATTTGAACAAAATATAAATTGTGTAACAAACCAATAAAATAATGCTATGTGGGCTACTAAAATGATACCATGTAGGATGCCACATACGATGCCACGCAGAATGCCACGTAGGATTTCAGGTAAGATGCCACGTAGGATGCCACATATGATGTCACGTCATCAGACACGTAAAACTACAAAAACCATGTCATCAAACACGTCATCTGATGACTCATCAATTGATTTATAACTTAGTGGGGTCCACTGATTCTTTTACCTACCAGTGTTAATAAGTGTAGGTAAAGACTCTTTCCCCACTAACTTTTACCTACCAATCTCTACTAATTCAATATTGGTAGGTAAACCATACTACCCACCATTAGGCTAGTTTTACCCACACTTACAATTGGTAGGTAAAGACCTCATTTTCTTGTAGTGAATGTTGCCTAGTTTTTATTTTTATTCCAGTGTAAAGACTATTATTGTTTTTAAACCCGGGTTATATTTATTTTAAATTATCAATAAAGAAGGCAATACATTTTTTTTTTACGATTTATTACATTTTTTTTTCAACATCTTTATTTCTACAATTATACTCAAAAATCTAGGTTGTTACACTTAAGAAAAATTATATATAGTACATAATTATCTAATCTTTATTTACTTGTCAATTTTGTAGTGGTTTGAAAAAAATGTATTCAATGTTAAGGACGACCTACTCAAATTGCAAACCGATTGATTACTAACTTGATTCATATGTTCTTATTAATTTTTCTTATGTATGTATACTGAACTACTTATGTGATTATTTTGTTTTGTTGTTATTGTTAGGGTTATTTTTGTAATTATAAAATCTATTTTATATATACTATTGTAAAGTTCCCTTATTTTTATAAAAATGCAATAATTAACAAATTAAGTTTATTAATGACTTTTAATTTAGTTTTAATTTTAAAAAATTAAATTAAATTATTATATTTTTCATTTTTTTTATTTTTATAAAAGAATTGTAAATAATTTTCTTTCATTTATTTGAGTTTAAATTAATTTTTTAAGAATTTAATAAAAGTTAATTTATTTACACCAATCACGTGTTATAACATGTGTCTATATTTGACATTTAAGAGCGCTCACACTTAGAGCATCTCCAATGGAGATGCAAATCTATAATGCATTGCTAAAATATAACATACTTAAAAGAAAAATTTATTGAATGATGTGCTAAAAGTTGTGACAAATTTGACACGTGCTAAAATTTGATCCAAATTTTAATTAAAATATATCATAATCCAAATTTATCACCCATTAATGTTCACTTTTTTATTTACTTTTTGGTCATTACTTATTATTTTATTATTATTTTTGACATCTTATATATTAAAGAGAGTTAAATGTTCATTATTTATTTACTTTTTTGCCCTGACTTATTATTTTTTGTATCTTATTTATTATTGATATTAAATATAGACTTTTTCACATCTAAGTGCATGAAGTACAATCGTAAAAGTTGTACCAAATAAGACATTTATAACTTTTGGTGCTAAATTTAGCTCTATTTTTGCATCTTCTATTAATGATGGTCTAACCTCTCCATCCATTCGATTTTAAGAAAATCCTAGATTTTTCTTGACCTACTTTCGTGTAGCGTACCAAATTTTTTTTTATTAATTTTATGCTTTGTTTTATTTAATTGTTAAATGTTATGAATTCTTTTTTTTATTGTTAGAAATTGTGTGAATTTAATTGTTAATTGTTTTATTTATTTATTAATTTAATTTGTGAAAAATTGAGTTTTGATTGAATATATCAAGGTGCATAGTAAGTAGAGATGCACATTAGTAATTAAGTGTGTGCATGTGCGTGGTTGCATGGTGTACATGCAGTAGAATTTTTCCTACACATTTTGTTTCCTTTTATTTGAATTATTTTTATTTAATTAAAAGAATTAAAAAGAAAATATAAGAAAGGGAAAGGAGAGTGTGTGCGTGTGAATGGAGGAATGGGAAGATAGGCTTACCTTTAAATCCTATATTAGTTTCTCTTAATATTTTGTGAATTATGGGAATTGATTTGTGATGTGATAATGGAAGGAATTAAGGAAAGGAATATAGGGAAACTTCCTTTTTCTCTTCCTAGCTTAGGGTTCGGTCAAGGAGGCTTGATATAGAGAGGTTGGGAGTGTGAGAAACCTAGTGGCTGCCGAGTTCTAGGGAGAGAAGGAGAAGGAAGAACGTGAAGAAGGAGAGAAGGAGAGAAAGAAAGAGGAGAAGGAGAAGAAGGGCATTCGAAGTCTCTATGGTATGGGTTTGTGTTATTATTTCTTTTCCTCCTCTTCTTGGTTCTAAGTTAATGGAATCCATGGTAATGCTAGGTCTTAATCTCACAAAAGCATAGGGAGTGTGGTCTAGGGTTTCGACCTACAAGGGTAAAAGTGTTTTGGTTCCTTATGTTAATCTATATGGGATTTTGGCATGTTTGGTCTAATGATTTGGTGATGATGATATAAGGTGTTGGAGGCTAGCAAACAAGAGGGTGACCATAGTCATTTTCAGTTTTGGTTTCTATCAAGGAGGTAGTTAATCTCTAAACCTTGTTTTTTATTTTGTTGTTATATTGAAAAGATCTTGAGGTTTTGATGGCTATTTGAATCCTTGATATGTGTTGCTTTGGGTTGTCTTTGAGATACTTGCATAAGATGCATGGCAGTTTTTATTATCTTGGTAGATTGGATGGTGGGTTTCGACTAAGAATGTATAGGGGTTTCCTTTATATTTTTTATTTTATTATTGTTATTTTTTGTTAGGTTCATGTTCTAGGGTTCTATGTGTTTTCGACATAATAAATTAGGGAAATTTGCGGCATAAATACTCATTTTGTTCATTTTGTTGCTAATAAGTACCCAATTTTTAAAAATTGCGGCATAAATACCCATTTTGTTCATTTTGTTGCTAATAAGTACCCAATTTTTAAAAATTGCGGCATAAATACCAATTTTGTTCATTTTGTTGCTAATAAGTACCCAATTTTTAAAAATTGCTGCATTAATACTCAAAATTCCACTTTTTAGACTCTGCCGTTAGTACCCACTTAACAGAGTTACTATTAAGGACACGTGTACTGTCCTAATAATTCTTCTTTTTTTTCACCTAATTAATTAAGAAAATACAATAAGTCTATAACAATGGAGTTTCTCTCTATGTTTTGGCAGAGTAACTGTATATCATCCAAACTGAGGTCCCTTCTCCAGTGCTCTGTCACCTGTATTTATAGGCTCACAGGAGCACTGGGCTTGGGTCGGGCTGACTCGGGCCCAACAAGGATATAAATACCACTGGCTTCTCTATCGGAAGCCCAATACAAAGGATAAAAATATAAAAGACAAAGAATGATTAGAGCCCATTGGGGCAGCCCAAGGCCTATCTATCACCCGAAAAAATGGGGCTTTTGGTCTGGGCATTTCGAGTTACGAGGCAGATTCAGGGGACAAGATCAGTCAGTGTAGTGGCGACATAGGTCTGAACCAGCTGCGTGCAATCCCGAGGTGGCCTTTTTCGCAGGTGAAAAGTGGGGACAACTCCCACGCGTCATGGGGCGGAGTTAGGGTCGCGAATGCTTTATCCTGCCAACCCTGAGGACTTGACCCGGGTTCGTTTACCTCTGTCCCTCTTCGTTTACCGTAGGCCCGGATCGTCTACATAGGACCCGGGTCGTTTACCAGGCTCCGGTACCGTTTGCAAACATTTCAACCGTAACCCTAAACAGCTGTACGTATCCCGGATGATCGTCCCGGATCATCCTTCCTGGACACCGTCCAGGTCTGAACCCACACTTGGGTCGTCGATGTCGATCATTCCCTGCCAAACAGGCCTGGGCTGGGCCCAACCCCAATTTCCCAGTTAGTGGGCCTGGACCATCGTCTCGGGCCCAAGGTAGGAAATGGGGATAACACTCACCATCTGTGGTGGTCCACACCTTGCAGGGGACAGTGGGAAGGCAAGGGAACGATATGCTCGAACCCTACGCCACGACCAGGACATCGAGATGATGAGTGTGGAGGATCGAGCACCAAAGAAGGCTCGAACAAAGGAGGAATTGATAACCTTCTTTGAGGATGATGCCCAGCACGTACGATTCCCACACTCCGATCCGCTGGTCATTGACGTACAAATTGCCAACATGATGGTTAAGAGGGTGTTGGTTGACACAGGAAGCTCAGTCAACATCCTATACAAGTCTTCACTGGAAAGAATGAAACGATCCGTCAAGGACTTGGATCCATGCAACCAACCATTTATGGTTTATCTAGCGAAGGGCTCGCCCCAACTGGGTCGATTAGGCTCCCAGTTACAGCAGGTACTGCACCTGCAAACAGAACATTACTCATTACTTTCATAGTAGTTGATTGTCCTTCAGCATATAATTCTGTAATTGGGAGGCCAATTTTGGTCGACCTGCGAGCCATTACCTCGATATGAAACCTAGCCATGAAATTCCTGTAACGCCCCAACTCCAGGGACCGCTACAGTGCATATTGCAAACAGTGCTAAACTCGCTAACCGAGTCATTTGGCCATAAATGTGTAACTAAGTATGATTAGCGGTTTAGGGGTTAAAAACTTTGGTTAAGGTATAACGTTTCACTAGAACGTTTACTGTGTACATTGGGATCCCAAAAATATAATTTCAGAGTTTATTACAAAAGACTATTTACATCAAGCCGATCAAATGTTAATTCCCATTACCCAATAACCCGGTAATGCTATAAATACCCCTTGACTTACTCAAAGTCAAGCTTAAATCTCGTTGTGACTTTCCCACTAGCTTACCTCCTAAGATCGTCTTGTGCTGGGTAACCCTGGCATAACCAGATAGTAACAAAGCACCACGCCCATTTCACATATATGCCAAAAATGCCCGAAATGGCCAAAATATGAAAATCACCCAATTAATCACAGATGGGTTCACATGCATATTTAATACACCTAAACATGCATAATATCATTAAATAGCATAATAAAGCAATTATGGCCCTCCCGGCCTCCTAATCAAGGTCCTAAACCTTATTAGGAAATCTGGGGCATTACAACTATCCCCTCCTTACAGAAATTTCGTCCTCGAAATTTATCTGAATAGCTCGGACTATGAATTCTGCATAACTGATTCCAGTTTCCCAGGTCATTCTCTTGACCTCACTGTTTTTGCAACATACCTTAAATCAAGGTATACTTTGGTCCTCAGAACCTCATAACTCAACTTATGAGTTCTTTCAACCCATGTCCACTGCATGGAAATACATAGAACAATGTACAATCATCAGAACCAAAACTATGGTCCAGCAAAAAAAATAATCTGACCAGTCCCGTCCAGGACTCAAACTGTCATACTAATCTAGGCTCAACTTGCCTTTACTCATCACCCCTTGCCATGGTGATTCTTTAGGAAGACACAACTCCCTACTTGGAATTCCATGTTCCTGCTTTCAATTCAGTAACACTTTTCCATTCAGTCTGAAGAAGTGAGCATCCATGCTCCAACCTCTAATAACCTCTATGGTCCCCTGAACCATCACATGATCCAGATATTACATCTCACCCATCTCACTCCAATGACAGGGTGACGAATATATTCCACCATACCTTATCTCATAAGGTACTTTCAACTCCGGAAAATTCTCCCTCTGATTATCATCAGTCTGAGAACAATGAACCGTACTGAGTTCCATCTATATACTCATCACCTTCCCTCACTCTTCCATAACCTGGAAGTAACAATAAAGTCTTCATCTAATAAGATAAGCCTTTAATTCTCAAGAAGGCACACTATCTCTCTCACAAAGAGATCTGAACACTAATCCACTGTGTTACTTATTCTTATAACCAAGAAGAATCTTACTCACAACACTGGTCCAAAATGACCCAAGTCAATCATGCTGACCCACCTTCCTGGGTAGCCCCATCGCGAAACCCATCGCGATGCTTTTTTATTTCTATTATACAATACTCAAAGGCCACAATAACCTTACTGATCCCTGATACCCTGTCTGAACCTGTTAACAGGTTAAGAACTCAACCACACATTCCATTATACCCCTCTTCATTACAGGCCATCACCGTAAGACTTTCATGCCCTGGTACTCCGCCATGATGCCTGAACGAAGAGAATCAGAGAGTGACATGAGATTCATCCAGAACCTCTCATTAAATCCCAGTGTCCATCAGACCCCAAGTCTGATCCTTATGACCCTTGTATCACAATAGATTCATATCTGATACTGTAACACCCTTAGCTAGTCCAGCTAGGACTTCCATTCATTCTTTCTTATCTGAGAGTCACTTAGTCATCTTTCCTTTTAGTTCCTCTGAGATAATAATCTCAAGCACAGAACTGGCCATTGTTCCACCAGAAACACCACTCTAGTTCTAATCAAATTCTTTTACCAACGTGTTACATAAGCAATCTTTTCTCTGTATCACTGAGGTGTCATAACAACCTATCGATTGATTCTGATCTGTATAAAGAGACTCAGAACTCTTTCCACAAAACACATATAGTACCATGCCCAACCAAGGGCACTCCCGCCTTCTAAGGTATCCCTCGACCTTAGCAAATTCCACAGAGAATATACCATAAAATCATCGTCCCAGACGATCACAAATTCCCATTCAAATAATTCCTTTGAACGCTCTGTTCATCTGATCCATAAACACTTAGCGTTAACCAAATTCCCAAAATACGATCCAGCACCTCCTAGTGCTCTTTATCTATTATAAACACAGCCTTTTGCATATTCTTTTCCCTTGATCCCTAACTAGTACTAACCGGATCAAAGATCAACTCTTGAGAATTCCTTCTCACTCAGTATCTAAGCCTCGAGTTCTTACAACTCTACTAAGCCATTCAATACAATGCTCCCAATTCAACTCTATCCCTGGTACTAATCAAACCACCATTATATCTCTTCATACAACAGAAACCCTGACAAATCCCCTGAAAACACATTCAGGAACTCACAGACTCGTCCAGCCTGTCCTGATCCCACTGACACAGTCTAAGTGGTATCCACCACGCTAGCTAAGAGTTCTATGCATCTCTCTGCCATAAAACTCTAGCTCTCCACACAGATATCATCAGCATACCAAAGTTATGCACAACACCAACTGCCTCAAGGCTTTCTATTCTCAGACCACATCCAAGCCAGTCATAACCAGCTCTACTCAACTACCGAGGGGTCCTTCCATAACCCAACTTACCTTTTAAGTTGTCAATTCCATACTATGTTCCCATCACAACACAACCATGTGATCATCATATCAATTTTATGCCTCTCTATATGCAACAAACAAAGGAACAGCATGGCACCAAAGCCAATCAGCATAACTCAGAAATAAAACTAGAAAACTGACCTGCCACTCCTGAGGAGCTAGTCCCAGTCCCAGACTAGGAATAAACACTCGAGCTGGAGTCGAGCTGTCTATCCCCTTTTTCTCAAACTCTCTTAGCTTCGGGCAATCCTTCTTGAAATGCCCAACCATGCCACAAGCAAAACATGCTTTTGCTCGGCATTCTCCCAGATGATGCCTCTTACACCGAGCGCATTCTGGGTAAGGCTTCCAGCTTTTCTTGTTGCTTGCTCCAATAGATGGAGAAACCACTATCTGAGCTCCATGCCTCGTGGCACTCCTTTCCTTTTCTCTGATGCTCTCAACAGCAAGAGCCTTCTCTACCACCTGAGCATAGGTAGAGACTTCATGCACTGGGGCAACTCTAATGCCCTGAGCTATCCCAGGATTCAATCCTTGAACAAACTTTTCCTTCCGAGCCACATCTGTGGGTACCATGTCTAGAGCAAACTTGGCCAACCCATTAAATTTATTAACATACTCGGATACTGATGCCTTTCCCTGAACGAGATTCAGAAATTCATTCATCTTGGCAGCCTTAGCCACATCACAGTAATATTTTTCATTGAACAGCTGCCTAAATTCTTTCCAATCCATCACAGCTGTGTCTCGTGTCTGGGATATCACTTCCCACCATGTCTGAGCATCATCCCGCAATACATATATCGCACAGATCACCCTATCGTGACCTACCAGCCCCATACTATCAGGAATGGAACTGACCATGCCCATCCATTGCTCAGCTCTGAATGGATCTAGGCCTCCCACAAAGACTGGAGGGTAATATTCCTGGAATCTTCCACAAAGAAATTCCCATGTACTCTCAACCCTAGGCTGAGCCAAACCTGGTGCCATTCCTGACACAACATAGGAAGAGGTGCTTCCCAACAGATTCTGCTGTTGCCTCAGACACCTAATCTCTTCCTCATGCCTCTGCAATCTTGATTGCAAATCTGTGACTATCTGTTGAAAACTCTGAAGGGTAGATGAGGAATTCAACCCCTGACTGAAACCCCCAGCCTCTGCATAGCCACCACCAGGCCTCATAACTGCCTTGGCTATAAACCTGTTCTGCATTCAATAACTTGACCCATTAGACACAATGAGCATATCATGAGTTTTCCCCCACGGGATCAATCTTACCATACCATATTCACAAATCACTGCTGTGCTATAAGCATTCCCATGGCATTCATACATCAATCAAAATCCCTGCTCTTCCAACATCCACACCATGCCTCAACTCAAGCATGCATTTATCATAATTATGTAATCATGGAGCAGGTAATCAAATGATCATGTTCATAAACATATTCATGGAGCATATAATCAAATAGTCAAGAGCCAAGCTCTATCAGAATCTCATGCTCCCTAATGCAATGTGCAGGTAAAGCATTCACAATCTATTTAAGCAGCTAAGCACATAACTACAAAAATAGTTACCATTCCTTGAGTGAAGCTATCTTCAGTGATGAGTGTACATGCCCAGCTTGTCTTCAGGAACACATAAACCATGGCATTGCTCTGATACCAAAATTGTAACGCCCCAACTCCAGGGACCGCTACAGTGCACATTGCAAACAGTGCTAAACTCGCTAACCGAGTCATTTGGCCATAAATGTGTAACTAAGTATGATTAGCGGTTTAGGGGTTAAAAACTTTGGTTAAGGTATAACGTTTCACTAGAACGTTTACTGTATACATTGGGATCCCAAAAATATAATTTTAGAGTTTATTACAAAAGACTATTTACATCAAGCCGATCTAGGCGGCAAAAACAGGGTTCAGTCCTAGTTCCACTTTCAAACCTCGCCAAGTATTGGTCGAGCAGCTGCATATGTACACGTCATCACCTAAGCTCTCCAACTCAAGGATGGCCCAGCTTTCTTTTGCCTTTACCTGCACCACAAAGCACCCGTGAGCCGAAGCCCAGCAAGAAAACTCATATGCTCATAAACAGTCATATCATGATATCGAATCATATCTGGCATGCCTAGCTATCATAGCTCTATTCAGCATGCAAATGAGTTCAAACAGATGCTGGGGTATCCAGGATAAGAAATCTTGGCCTTCTGATTGGAGGACTATCAAGTCAATCCTAATCAGATGAGTGACTGCCAAACAAGTCACTAACCAAATGGAAGAGTGGCTGCTAGGTTAGCCACTAGCCTTCAAGCGCTTATGATATTCATCAAATGAGTGTCGCAACACTTGAGGTTTTGATAAACCACGCTGAGTGACCGACAAGCGAGTCACTAATTCAAATGGAAGGGTGACTGTTGGGTAAGCCTCTAGCCTTCAATAGGTTCTGGTAACCATACTGAGTGACTGCCATGCAAGTCACTAATTCAAATGGAAGGGTGGCTGTTGGGTAAGCCTCAACCTTCAATAGGTTCTGGTAAACCTTACTGAGTGACTGACAAGCACGTCACTAATTCAAATAGGAGAATGGCTGCTGAGTAAGCCACTAGCCTCCAAGCGCTTATTTCATTCATCGACCCTCGGGGTCGGTCTGGCATTAATGCTCTTTGAGTCATTCAATGCTGATAGTCAAATAAACCTCATCTTTGATGGCTTGCGTGATACACGCTAAGACCATTCTGACTAATTAGTCAATATCATGCACAGGTAAGCAATGCTATCAATGTGTATCATATGCCAATTATCCAAGAATAGGGCATTCAGCATGCTTACTAAACAGTTGCTAGCATAATTATGATCATGCACAAACTCAGAGACGCAAGCCCTGACCAATCTCATACTCATCATTCATGGCATGCCCTAATCACATGTTTCTCGTGCATCACATGCATCACATTTAATCATCCTGCATGCCTCAACAATAATCATATGCAAATGGGCAAGATTGCCAAGCATTCATTATGCTATCAATGTTTACATTTAAACATTCAACATGCATCAATCATAACCATGCATGTCACACATGGGGTGCAGTTTTCTTACCTTAGGTCCAAGCGCAAGTTACCAACAAATGAGCCACAAGCACGATCCTGATCCAAGCCTCTAGTGTTAACTTAGTCACAACCACAAATGGTGATCCAATAAGTTCAAGTTCTAAAACCAACCCTTGAACTAAAACTTAGCCCCCAAGACATCAATCCTCACTAATCCGGGTAGTAGGAATGATCCCGAGGCCTAAAATCATGTTCCCGGGGTCAAAGCACCCAAACGGGCTCAAAAGCATGCCTGAGCCGCGGCCCTGGCACCCTGAGCCGCGGCCCCCAGCACCACCAAAAGCAAGCGCCGCGGCGCCCAACAACAAGGGCCGCGGCGCCCAGCAAGGCAAAACTGGGGCACCTGCTTCATCGAGCAAGGGCCGCGGCGCCCAAGAACAGGGCCGCGGCCTAACTTCGGGGTAGCCATTTTCCCTGGTCTTACTAACTCCCAATTTATCACCAAATGTTAATTCCCATTACCCAATAACCCGGTAATGCTATAAATACCCCTTGACTTACTCAAAGTCAAGCTTAAATCCCGTTGTGACTTTCCCACTAGCTTACCTCCTAAGATCATCTTGTGCTGGGTAACCCTGGCATAACCAGATAGTAACAAAGCACCACGCCCATTTCACATATATGCCAAAAATGCCCGAAATGGCCAAAATATGAAAATCACCCAATTAATCACAAATGGGTTCACATGCATATTTAATATACCTAAACATGCATAATATCATTAAATAGCATAATAAAGCAATTATGGCCCTCCCGGCCTCCTAATCAAGGTCCTAAACCTTATTAGGAAATCTGGGGCATTACAATTCCCAACCGACGCAGGAATAGGATGCGTGTTGGAAAATCAGCGCGAAGCAAGGGATTGCTACAACGCCTCGATAACTAAGGCGAAGAAAGGTGTATCGAGGGAAGTTGCCGAAAAAGAGTTGTAACGACCCAAATTCACTATTAAGGCTTAAGGGCCTTGAGTAGTGTGTCTGGAGGGCATAATGGGATTTTGTGTGTGACTTTAATGAGTTTAATGCATGATTATGATTTAATGCACGTTATATGACTATTTGATTATTTGAGATGCATGACTATGTGAATTAGTATGCATGTAGACCTGATTATCTTCGAATGAGCATAATTGTAATTTGGCCATTTTGGGCATGACTGTGTTGATATTTGTGATCTGTGACTCGAGACGATCCTAGAATGAGCAGGTTAGCGGAAAAGTCAAAGCGGGAATCTATACCCGGCTTGGGTTAAGCCTGGGGAGTTTAAATGAGAATTTGGAAAATATATTAAGGTTAATCTTGATGATGAGGAATGTATATTTGGTGATTTATCAGGTATTGGGTAGCAAGCGGGAAATTATTAGGAACACTTGAGGAATTAGTGGGAATTTGGGTAATATGACTAAAATGTCCCTACATGGGCAAAAAGGTTTAGAATTATTAGGGAGGGCATTTTGGTCTTCAGGCTTGTTAGAGATAAGTTAAAGGGAGCTTTATACTTAGTGGATTTGGTAGAAAAGAGTTAAGGCTGAAAAAGAAAGAAAGAAGGAAGAGAAAAGAAAATAGAGAAAACAGAGGGGTTTGGCTTCAAAGGATCGGTTTGTGGTCCTCCCACCATTTTCCCTTCATTTTTCTTGGAGTTTAGCTCAGTGGTGAGCTAGGATAGGCTGAGCATCAAGGATCCTAAGCTAGACTTGAGGATTGGCAAGGGATTAGCAAGAGCACATCAGAAATTTGAGGTAAGTTCTTGGAAATTTCAGTTTTAGGGTTTGTCTGGTTTGAGCTGTGTTTTTGAGCTAAATAGATGGGGATTTTTGGGAAATCAGGCCAAGATTGAGAAGGAGCAAGCTAAGGAGGTCTAGGGTTCAACTCAAGGTCGAATTTCTATCCACGGTATGATTTCTAAGACCTTATCTTTGATGTTTGAATGAATTTCTGGTTTTAGGGTTCATTATGGTAGATTTTGAGTTTTGGGTTGCTTGAGCTTGGGGTATGAGTTCTTGGGATGCTTGGGATGAGTGTGAGGTGTTGATAAGTTTGTTTTTGGGTTTGGAAAAGGTTTGGACAAGTTTGGGGTTGAAATGGTTGAAGGAAAATCGCAGAAACGATTTTTGGGTGTGGTCTGGCTGCAACTAGCGCTACAGCGGTAGTTAGTGGGCGCTGTAGCGCTAGGCCCTGTTTCTGGGGGGTGTGGTTCTGCTTGTAGCGCTACAGCGCCCTCTTTAGAGCGCTGTAGCGCTGCACTGTTCACAGAAAGGGATTTTTGGGCTTTTGTTGAGGGATTTTGACCTAGGGCTCGGGGCTCGATTCCACCACTTTGTTTTAGGGATCTAGGACTTCCCGGGGGCTCGGGATTGGTCCCAAGGCTAGGTTTTGGACTTGAGGTTTGGTAATGACTTTGACTTATGGATTTTGCTTAGGTGAGCGCTAGGGCTCGAGTAGGATTGTGCTCGAGGAGTCAGGTGATCAAGGCTATCGAATTGAAAGGTAAGAAAACTGTAACACCCGAGAACAGGGCATGGGCCCACAGTGTTATTGCAGGGCATGGCCCTAGATTGTATTACATGCAAATGTATAACCTTGGATGAATTATTATATGTTTGAATGATTATTTTGAAATGTATTATGCGTGCGATTATAATGAAATGAACGGCTAAGGCCGAGAGCGGCAAAGGCCGGGTACGGCCTTGGGGCCGGAAGTAACACTCAGCACATGGGGTGCTTATAGCCAGGGTGGGACCCAATGGATACATGAGTTATCCTTACGGTGAGGACCGAGACCCCAGGCTTTGGTAAGGCCTTTGGGGCGGCATGGCCGTGTTTGTTCAGTCTGATGGTTTTCCTATTTATCAGTGGATTATATGTCAGCTATATCTTATGCATATGTTATGTACTGTATGATTTTTCTTGCTGGGTTTCGGCTCACGGGTGCTCCGTGTTGCAGGTAAAAGCAAAGAGTCAGTCAACCGGCCATGAGTATGGAGAGCGTGGGGGCGGCGCGTACATGTTCGGCCTGCCCGACTGCTTTGGTTGGGGGCATTTTGTATATGGTTGTATTAACCTATTCTTTTGATAGTTAACCAAGTGTAAATCTATTTTTGAGTTGTAAATATTTTGTAAACCTTATTTTGGGATCCCGGATGGTGGATACTTAATGTTTTCAATGAAACTAAGCATTTTCAACGATTACAGCCTTAAACTCTGGTTTAGTCACGCTTTTGGTTTTAGAAACCTCGTAGAGTCTGTTAGTTGCAAAATTTCCATTTTCAAACTCACTTAGTAACGGCTCTAAGGTAGTAGGGCGTTACAAGAGTTGCAAATGGCGACTAATGTACAAGCCCAATCAGGTGATGATGTCAACAAATAGGGCGTTGCCCAAAGTGAGGACAAAGATTTAGATCCTCTCTTTGGAGATTTTGATGAAGAGATAGGACCCATCGAGGACCTTGAAAAGGTCCAACTTGATGAAGAAAATCTGACCATGGTTGTGAAAGTCGGTAAAAACTTAGAGACAACAACGAAACAAGCACTGGTGTAATTTTTGAGGAAAAACCAAGAAGTCTTTGCCTGGTCGCACAAAGACATGGTGGGAATAGACCCTGCAGTCATTAGCTATGTCCTGAACATAGACAAAAGTTTTCCACCAGTGCAACAGAAAAGGAGGCTGCTCGACAAAGATAGATCGAAGGCTCTAAAGGAAGAAGTCGAGAAGCTTAAGGAGAATGGATTCATCATGGTAGCATTTTATCCATCATGGGTCTCAAATCTCGTGCTTGTTCCCAAGCCGAATGGAAAGTGGCGAACATGCATGGATTTCACAGATCTTAATAAAGCCTGCCCTAAAGATTGCTTCCCACTCCCTAGAATCGACCAACTGGTCGATGCCACTGTAGGGCACGAGATTCTCTCATTCATGGATGCATACTCTAGATATATTCAGATCAGTATGCATCCTCTAGATATATTCAGATCAGTATGCATCCTCCTGATGAGGATCACACTAGCTTTCGGACTGATACAGGGCTTTACTGTTATTACAATGATACATTTTATGCCCTGCTTTATAAAACGGGCGGGCTTGCTTTCTTTAACCACTACAACAAAAAAGGTCATTTGCGTCAGGTTATAACTACCACAATTGAGTTTTTGCGTCAGTTTTATATATGACGCTGAATCCCATGACGCAAACCATGCTGGCGTTTACGTCAGTGGGGTAGTGTCACAAATCTTTTATTTGTGGTAGTGCCCCACTGACGCAAACGGCCTCGTTCAACGCCGTCAATGTATGTTATGACGTAATTGTCCATGTATTTGTGGCAGTGCCCAACTGCCACAAATGCTAATTCTTGTTCAACTGCGTTGACTGACGAGTTTGACTGACACAAATGCCCTTTTCTTGTAGTAGTGGACCTTACATACGATTCGTCTCAACCAAGTATAAAGTTGGTTGTTAGTGCACCTCCAATAGATCCTAATGAAAAAGACAATTATACTTGCTATAAGAAATATATGGTAGAATCCTATAAAGGAGAACTTTTGCAAGTTCTGAAGGATTGTGATTTTGATGAAATTGATAATCATGTGACAGTGAAATTTAAAGTTTTCAAATTGAGCTATGATTGTTCACGATGGGTAGAAATAAAGATTTGGAAAAAGCAGTTTTGTTTGTTGGTGATAATGAATCAATATCTGTCAAAGTTCCATCAACATCTACACAATACGAGAGTAATTGTATATACTTCGTCGATGACAAAGATACAGGCGACTTTGGTGATGGACCTTCAAATGCTGGGGTATACAATCTTACAACTCATTGTTTGAGACGTCGTTTCAATATTGATAAGAAACTTTTTACCAAAATGGGTGGAAGAATATCGATTTGGATTGTACCTACCATATTCAATACATAGTGGAGCACGAAAAGGACATATTTTTCATATATTTGAACTTGTTTATTTGATTCCTGACTATTATATTTATATAATTTATTATTTCGCTTAGTATCAATTCAATTTTATAACGATATGTGTTTTATTTTTTTATTTTTAGTTATGTGAATGGTAGTTCAAATTTCTTTATTGGTAGGTATATATATTTTTAAAATAAATTCTCAAAAGTATAATTTTTTTATGGAATGGTATGCCGTGTAAGGTGATGTTGGGCACCGTGGGTACCATATAATAATGCTCATTAATTTACTATTTTTTTTAAATCGAGATAGACCATTACTATAAATAGCAATATAATCTAATAGGTTTACAACATATCACATGAGGTTTTGCACTTTTGGTGAAGATGGATTTTTTTTTTTTTTTTTTTAAATAAGAGAAAAAAACTTTAATTAATTATGTTAAAAGTGCTAAAAAAAGGCTAGCAAAAGTCTACACAAATACATTCTCCTAAAACTAATTGATTAGCAATAAAAATAGTTAGTATTTGCGCTGCTTTATTTGTAATATGTGAAATATAATGATAAGTGCCACTACTTACATGATTAAATAACGAGAAAATACTCATTTAGTATCATGTGTTTCATTAAAATATAGCTATAAAAACAAGTACTTTTTATACAATTTTGGTGGATAATTTTTAAATAATACCCAAATCACCCTCCATATTAATGAATTAAATAATTTTTTTTGTTTTTATTATTTTGAAAAGAATTAATAGTATTTTCTAAATAAAAAAACACATATATATTAAAATAATTGTTTGTAAAGTTAGTAAACTAAGACTTAAATTTTAAAAATAAAATCTAAAACCCAAAAATAAAAAATAAAGATATCAAAAATAAAAAATAAAAACCTTTCAGCCTTTCCTCCGACTGACTCCATCTCCATATAATCTCGACACCCTACGCCGACCCAGCCCACCTCGGCACTCCCTAGTCGGAGTTGACCCAACACACCCCAACCTCCTCCAATTGCCCCCTCTCCCAAAGTCCAACCTCACACGAATGGTCGACTTTGCAAACGAGATCTAGGCGAGGACATGAGGCAAACGACAAAGTAAGAATAGAAGGTGACAGTGAGATTGTAACGCCCCACGTCACTATGGCTGCTTCCTGGAATGGCGACTAGCCTTGCAAACCAACACGAGTCTTTCCAGCGTGCTTTGTTCTCATTCGCACGCTTCCTGGGAAAACTTCCCACGAGGTCACTCACACGCTTCTTGGGAAAACTTCCTAGGAGGTCACCCGTCTTGAGATTACTCCAGGTCAAGCACGCTTAACTTTGGAGTTATCAAGTGATGGGCTACCGAAAAGAAGACGCATCTTGTTGGCATAGGTAGTACCCATCAATCCATTTAAGTCTTCTTCAATTGTGTAATCCCATACCTACATAGTCTTAGAATCGTCACACTTGACCTTCCCCAGGCGGTGTGGGATTACACAACTTTTTACCCAGTCTTTCCTCCTGCGGATCACGGGATTCTGACTGTCACAATCACCCCCCCTTAGGGGTCCGATGTAATGCCCCAAATTTCCTAATAAGGTTGAGGACCTTGATTACGAGGCCGAGAGGGCCATAATTGGTTTATTACGATATTAAATGATTATATGCATGTTTATGTGAATTATATTATTATATGATGATAAATGCATGCATATGGGTTTATTTTAATTATAAGGGCATTTTGGTAATTTGGCCCGTTGAGGGCGTAATTGTGTATTTTCGTGCATGTGGGTGAGTTATGAATGGTACCACATTATATGTGGATTTGTTCGAGTCTTTCGGCATGAGACGATCATGAAATGCAAGTGTTCGGTCTGGTCATAACGGGATTAAGTTCAGGGCTCGAGGTGAGTCTCGGGATGATTTTAATGATTAGAAAATTATCGTGAATTAAAGGGTAATGGGATATGAAATTATTGGTATTTGAGAATATTAAGAATAGCGGGAATTGGAGGGTGTTAATTATGATTAACAAAATAGGTGCAAAATGACAGTTTTGCCCTTGGTGGATGTTAAGGTTTTATTTTAGACTTGAGGGAATTTAGGTCTTTTCACCCTTCAAGATTTATATCAGCCATTAAGGTTGTAGAAGCTTACCAAAAACAGAGTGTTGCTTCCCTTCTCTCCCAATGGTTTTCTCTTCCATTTCTCCTTGAATTTTCAAGCTCTTTTTTAGGAACCAAGCCGTGATAAGCTAGGGTTATGCTCCACCATTAAAGAGGGTGTGTTGCTGAGATTGAGGTGAGCTTTTGGCCATTAGAACTCTTGTTTTGATCTGTTTTTCCTAGTTGAGTTTCAGCTGGTTTTTGGGTTGGAAAGTTGGGAATTGATTGGAGTTTTGGCAAGGGTTCTTGGGGTTGTGGTGCCTAGGGCATGTGGAGGTGGTATTTGGGTTCATTTAGGACTTAATTTGATGTTTGGAAGCTTTTGGTTTAGGTTAGAAATGGTGGAATCGAAGGAAGAATTTTCTGGGCAGTTGTTGGCTGAAGGTAACGCTACAGCGCCCAGTATGGGGCGCTACAGCGCTACCTGAAGGGGGTGCTGGGGCGGTTTGGTTCTGTGAAGAGCGCTGGGGCGCTAAGAGGGTAGCGCTACAGCGCTACCCTGTTTCTTCATAACCCCATTTTAAGTGTTTTTAAGGGTTTTTGGCTCGGGGTTTCAATCCTCAAGGCCTGGGATCGAATCTACTCACCGTGTGGGTACATTTCAGGGTCCCAAGAGTGGGGTTTAGATCAAGACCCTATTATTGTTGATTCTCATTAATGGAGGTTATATTTGGTTATGACTAGGTGACCGCTAAGAGATTAAAGGATCGATCGTTCTCAAGGATCGTTCTTGTTCTAATTCTCGCTCGAACCAGAGGTAAGAAAACTGCACCCTATGTATATGTGACATGCATAGTTATTCTTGATGCATGTTGGATGTTTAAATGTAATGCACGAGAAACATGTGATTAGGACATGCCGTGAATATTGAATATGAGATTGTTCAAAGCTTGAGCCTCTGTGTTTTTGCATAATCCTAATTGTGCTAGCAATTGTTAAGTAAGCATGTTGAATTCCCTGTATTAGAATATTTTTCATATGAGATATGTTTGGTAGCATTGCTTACTTGTGTATGGCACTGACTAGTCAGGGTCGACACTGGTTGCGTACTACGGACCCAAGAGCTGAGAACGACATAAGCGTCATGAACGCAGGGGCGATAAAAGATTAGATCTAATCGATATCAGCGTTGAATGACTCTAGGAGCATTAATGCTGGATCGACCTTAAGTTCGATGAAATTATAAGCGCTTGTCTAGTCTAAGACTAGTTACTCAGAGCCAGGGCCAAAGGCCTAGGTGACTGTTTGTCACATGGCTGGGGAGCGGAATCCCATGGTTGTGACGCTATGGTCATGTGGTAGGTTATATTGGTGACTAGTTCATCGAGCACCTCTCTTATGTTAAGCTAGTGAAAGGATCACTTATTTATAAAGGGAACGAAACTCACCTTAGTGACTATTCCAACTGTCACTCTTCTATTTAGGGCTATCAGCCCGGTATGGTTACCGGAACCACCAGTGTTAAATCACTTATCTGATTGAGATAGACTTGATAGTCATCCACTCAGGAGGGCAGGATTCCTTATCCTAGATACCCATCATTACGTGAATTTGTTTTCCTGCTTGAATAGGGTTATATTTGCTAGGTGTGTGCCTTATGATTTGATGACATATTATTACTATTCATGAGCATATTGAGTTTTCTTGCTGGGCTTCGGCTCACGGGTGCTATGTGGTGCAGGTAAAGGCAAAAGAAAGCTGGACCATCCTTGAGTTGGAAAGCTTAGGTGACGATGTGTACATATGTGGCAGCTCGACCACCACGGCCGAGGGTTGAAAGAGGAACTTTGCTGCTTAGATCGGCCTGTTGTAAATATTTGCTTGTAATAAACCTCTATATTATATTTTTGGGATCCCAATGTATACAGTAAACGTTCTAGTTAAACGTTATATCTTAACCAAAAAATTTAATCCCTAAACCGCTAATCATACATAGTTACACAATTTTGGCCAAATGACTCGATTAGCGAGTTTAGCACTGTTTATAAGGCACACCGTAACGGTCCCTAGAGTTTAGGGTGTTACATCTGCCGTCCCCGTCGGCCACACTTCTGGCTGGGTCAAGGCTCTAATACTATTTATAACGCCCCCACGTCACTATGGCTGCTTCCTGGAATGACCACTGGCCCTGCAAACCAACACAAGTCTTTCCAGCGTGCTTTGTCCTCACTCGCACGCTTCCTGAGAAAACTTCCCAGGTTGTCACCCATCATGAGATTACTCTAGGTCAAGCATGCTTAACTTTAGAGTTCTCAAGTGATGGGTTGCCGAAAAAAAAATGCATCTTGTTGGCATAGGTAGGACCCATCAATCCATTTAAGCATTCTTCAACTGTGTAGTATCATACCTACACAGTCTTAGAATTGTCACACTTGACCTTCCCCAGGCGGTGTGGGATTGCACAGCTTTTTACCCAGTCTGTCCCCCTGCAGATCCCGGGATTCTGACTGTCACAGAAATTTGGGTGAAAACGTGTAGCGGACGACTGGGTTTGTGGTGAGCACATGTTGCGAAGGACTGGGTTCGTGGGCTCCTGACGGTGCTAGTTTGTGGGCGCACGACGTGTTCGTGATGGATCTTCTCCTCTCGATCTCCATTTTTCTTTCTCAATAGTTCATGAGTTAAGCAATGGCAAGTCGAGATGGTGAACGAGAAGAGGACGAAATATGGGGTTGTAATTTGAGTTTGATATTTGAATCTGATGTTTAAGCTCTAATGTTTTAATCTAATTTTTTTTTTTAAATTATGAGATTTAAGTTATTGTTTATGAGATGGGAACAACAATAAGGTTTGTAATTTGTTGACTTTGTTCTTAAAATTTGATTTGGTCGATTGAAAAGAATACGCAAAGAAAGTCTGAGGAGAGGTTTATTCAATAAAACTATATTTCAATAAAACATAGGGTAACAAATATGTTTATTCCCTTAAATAACATAAGAAAATCATGAACAATAAAAATAGAGTTGTACGCCCTAATTTTCCACGGGCTATTAGTGAGCTGAGATATGGCATAATTATATCAGCCACATGGACACCACGTGGCCGGAGCTGCTGTTGTCAGGTCCTACCTCTTTAGCTCGAGGTAGCCAAAAGTTTATCAAGATTATTTAAGGGCCGAATCAGAGATATTAGGACCGCGGGTCGAGAAGGCATCCAGCTCAAGGCACGAGCTGGAGTTGGAAGCTATGACCCCTTATAAAGTCAACCACGCAATGTAAACGTGCATATATCAGACATCACGTGTCTGATATATCCCTGAATTCTCGGACACGCACCATGAACGTGCGTGCTCAGGCACCCATGACTAGGTTGGGTTGTGCGGCCCATTATCCCCCTGACCTATTGATTAGACCACACTTCATCTGTCAGGTTTTAGGAATTAATCATGAATGTCACAGAAGTGACATGATGGGTAAGAAGGTCACGGGATGACCCCCCTTACCAACTCCCAGGTGCCCTCTCCTATAAATATGGAGACCCTGGGGGTTGCAAAGGGTTGGATTCGATTGTGTAACGAAATACCCTGTAAAGAATACTAGAAATATAGCAATAATATTGGCTGGTGGAGTAGAAGGATTTTAACCTTTGAACCTCCTAAAAAACGTAGTCGTGTCTTCAGTTCATATTAAGATCATTCATCTGTTTCGGTTTATCATTCAGCACTAATCCCTTTCTCTTATTTTCTTAATTACCTGTTGGCGAAGAACCACGTCAACAGTTTGGTGCTTTCATTGAGAGCTTGTTAGATTGGTGCTATCGCAAATATCCAACCATGGTGATCACTCGATCAAGACATGGTAACGAGGCGGACCAGCATGATGGGCAGGAGGCCCATCATGCCGCCATCTGCGGTGAGCAAAACCTTGAAGTTCAGCAGCGGCCAGGCAAGCAGCCAATAGGCCAGGATGACACTGGAAGTTCGGCACCCCGGCCACCTAATCCAAACCCGGACTTTTACACGGCAGTAGAGATGGAGAATGCTCAGCTGAGGAGTCAGCTGGCGAAAGCTAATCAACAGATTAAGGAGGTGTTGGCCCGACTACCCCCCTTACAACCGACGCTAATGTCGGAAAGAGGCAAGGCGAGGCTCATAAGTCCCACCGGGGTAATCGGTCCAGGCCTAGCTGCTCGGCCAGACCTCCAACATCCAACTCTACTCCCTCATCGCACCGCCGAGAGGCAACCTTCGAAGAACTACCCAGGGCCGAGCAACAGTATAGCCGCTCGGTCCGAACTTCAACTCCCAGCTCACTGCCAGCCTCGAGCACACCCAGGAGGGCTCGAGGGAATTCTAGAAGGAGATCCGGAGAGGGCTCACAGTGACAACCCGTCCTGCGCCCCACTCAGATCGCCAGGCGCAAGGCCCGTAAGTTGGCAGGGCCGAAAGGCCCCTACCTAACCTGATCCGCCCTGACGGAACCAGGATTGCATCCCCAGTCAGACATCCTCCTTCATCGATAAGATATCCGTCTCCTCCTCGACCCATCCAAGATATTCCAGCTTATGGGAACAACTCGAGCTGAAGCCCTAGAAGAAGAAGTAGCCCGGCTCAAGAAATGCGGCTTTATCCTTGAAGCCAAGTTCCCGGTCTGGGTCGCCAATCCCGTGTTGGTCCCGAAGCCAAATGGGAAATGGCGGACCTGCATCGAATTCTCCGATCTGAACAAAGCCTGCCCCAAGGACTGTTTCCCCTTGCCGAGGATCGACCAATTGGTAGACGCCACGGCGGGGCATGAGCTCATGTCCTTTATGGACTCATACTCAGGCTATAATCAGATCGCCATGACCCTAACTAACGTCTATTGTTACAAGGTCATGCCGTTCGGACTGAAGAACGTCGGTGCTACATACCAGAGATTGGTGAATAGAATGTTTGCCAACCAGATCGAGAAGAACATGGAAGTGTACGTTGATGACATGCTAATCAAGTCAAAGACTGCCGATAACCATGTTTCCGACCTGGAGGAATTCTTCAAGATACTGAGGGAGTACGGCATGAGGCTTAACCCACATAAGTGCACCTTTGGGGTTGCGTCTGGAAAATTCCTGGGTTTCATCGTCAATACCTGAGGAATCGAAGCAAACCCCGATAAGATCAAGTCATTGCTCGAGCTTCCCTCACCTAGGTCGCGTAAGGACGTCCAAGGCCTGACAGGAAGGGTGGCAGCCCTTAATCGGTTTATTTCAAAATCCACCGACAAGTGCCTGCCATTCTACAACCTACTTCGAGGGAATAAGAAGTTTGAATGGACAGAGGAGTGCGAGGGTGCTTTCCTCGACTTGAATGCACATGTGGCCAAGCCACCCGTATTGTCCAAACCAAAGGCAGGAGAGCCTCTTTTCCTTTACCTAGCTGTCACAGAAGATGCAGCTAGTGCCGTATTGGTCTGTGAAGAAGATCGGGTTCAAAAACCAGTCTACTACATCAGCAAGAGACTTCTCGGAGCCGAGTCCCGGTACTCGGTGATGGAAAAGATGGCATTCTGTCTTATCACGTCCTCCCGAAAGCTCAGGTCGTATTTCCAATCCCATTCAATACACGTCATGACTGATCAACCTTTAAGGCAAGTTTTGCAAAAACCTGAGGCATCGGGATGCCTGTTGAAGTGGGCTATCGAGCTCAGCCAGTTCAAGATTTTGTACACCCCATGAACTGCTATAAAAAGTCAGGCCCTGGCCGATTTTGTGGCAGAGTGCACAGGATTCAAGGAGGATCCAGTGGAAAGGTCACCTTGACTTAGGCGTCATGGAAGATCTTCGTGGATGGCTCATCTAATGAGAACGGCTCCGGGGCTAGAATCATTTTAATATCCCCAGAAGGGCATAGATTCCACTCGGCACTGAGGTTCGGATTCAAGGCCTCCAACAACGAGGCCGAATACGAGGCTTTGCTGGCCGGGCTAAGGATAGCCCAGGAGCTGAAGGCCAGTTTCGTTCAATGCTTCAGCGATTCCCAGCTCATGGTAAACCAGGTGTTAGGTGAATATCAGGCACAGGGGGCCAAGATGGCTGCTTACCTGGCCAAGGTAAAAGTCGAACTGTCCGCATTTGAACGAGGCTCAATCGAGCAGATACCTCGAGAGTAGAACGCTAACGCAGACGCCCTCGCCAAGCTCGCTACCTCCGGGGAGACGGAGGCTTTGGGGTTAGTACTGGTAGAGTTCTTGGAGAAACCAAGTATAGAAGAGGTCGGGGCGGAGGTCGAGAAGATCGACGCCAGACCGACCTGGATGACCCCCATCCTCGAGTATCTCACCGAGGGAAAGTTACCCGAGGGGCGTAATGACGCACGGCGGGTACTGTACCAGGCTCCAAGGTATGCGATATTAGATGGGGTGATATACCGACGTGGGCATTCCCTACCCCTCCTACAATGTGTTCTGCCAGGCGAAGCAAAGGCCATCTTGCAGGAAGTGCACGAGGGCTTTTGCGGGGATCACACTGGGGGGCAATGCTTGACCCTAAAAGTCTTAAGGCAAGGGTATTACTGGCCCACTCTATCAAAGGACTCGATCTCATACGTCAAGAAATGCGACAAGTGCCAGCGATTCGCCACAGTTGCCCGAGCTCCCCCAGTCGAGCTGAAGTTGATCTCGTCCCGGTGGCCATTCGCGGTTTGGGGAATCGACTTGGTGGGCGCCCTCCCTACTGGAAAGGGCGGGGTCCGCTACGCGGTGGTGGCTATCGACTACTTCACAAAGTGGGCTGAGGCAAAACCTTTGGCAACAATCACTTCCAAGAAATTCCTCGACTTCGTGGTCAAGAGCATTATCTGCCGGTTCGGGTTGCCAAAGAAAATCGTATCCGACAATGGGACTCAGTTCGACAGCGCCCTCTTCACCGAATTTTGTGAAAGGTACGGCATTGTGAAAAGTTTCTCCTTCATGGCCTATCCCCAGGTAAATGGCCAGGTCGAGGCTGTCAATAAG
This sequence comes from Humulus lupulus, assembly GCF_963169125.1. NCBI lineage: Eukaryota > Viridiplantae > Streptophyta > Magnoliopsida > Rosales > Cannabaceae > Humulus > Humulus lupulus. Next base: position 6,280,986 of record NC_084802.1, on the reverse strand, counting down.
ACGCTAAAGGCGAGCCTTAAAAAGAGGCTAAACGAAGCCAAGGGGGTCTGGCCAGAACAGCTCCCCCAGGTACTATGGGCATACCGGACCTCGCATCGGACTCCTACGGGTCATACTCCTTTCTCCCTGACTTTTGGGAGTGAGGCTGTCCTCCCTGTCGAGATCAAGGTATCTTCGCATAGAGTCTAGGTGTATGACCAGGACCGCAACCACGAACTACTTTGCGCGTCCCTCGACCTGATTGATGAAAGATGAGAAGATTCGCAGCTTCAACTCGCGCATTACCAGCAAAAAATCACTCGTTATTTCAACTCAAAGGTCAAAAAATGCGCCTTTAGCATTGGCGACCTGGTCCTCAGGAGAGTCTTCTTAGCCGGAAAGGATCCCAAAGATGGAGTATAGGGACCGAGCTGGGAAGGGCCATATCAAATCACCGAGGTCATAAAGGAAGGAACTTACAAATTAGCTCGGCTCAATGGAGAAGCAGTCCCACGAACTTGGAACACCATCCATTTGAAGTAATATTATCAGTAACACCCTTGTAAGGCTTAAAGGCCATTTTTTTTTGCTAAGCAATGAGAATTAAATCTTTGTTTATTATTATGTATGTTTGCGAATGTAATACCAAGTAACCACGAAAGACCCTTTACTAATTACTTGGAGGGGCATATGGTACCTGGATAATATAACCAGGTCGCCTTAAAGGCTTAGAAGTTGATTCAAATCGATTGATCGATGTTTTTCTTAAAAACACGAGATATTGATAAAGGATTAACGCAAACTAAGTCTTATCCTGGATATAACCAGGTCGTCTCAAAACTTAGAAGTTGATTCAAATTGATTGATCGGTGTTTTTCTTAAAAAGCACAAGATATTAGTCAAGAATTAACACGAACTAAGTTTTCAAATTAACGTCCTAGACATAACCAAGTCCTAAAACTTAGAAGTTGATTCAAATTGATTGATCGGTGTTTTTCTTAAAAAGCACAAGATATTAGTCAAGAATTAACACGAACTAAGTTTTCAAATTAACGCCCTGGATATAACCAGGTCCTAAAACTTAGAAGTTAATTCAAATTGATTGATCGATATTTTTCTTAAAAAGCACGAGATATTGATAAAAATTAACGCCAACTAAGTTTTCAAACTAACGTCCTGGACATAACCAAGTCCTAAAACTTAGAAGTTAATTCAAGTTGATTGATCGTTGTTTTTCTTAAAGAGCACGAGATATTATATCAAGAATTAACGCGAACTAAGTTTTCAAGGCAATGTCCGGGGAGCAACCAAGACTTATCTTAGAAGTTGGGTCAAGATTGGTTAACATGTTTTTCCTAGAAAAGCATAAAAGTATCAATCATAGCACCAACAAAAAGAAAAACAAGCTAAGACTATTACCGAAGTGCATAGAGGCAAAAGGATATAAATCAATTAAAAGAAAAAATTGATAAAGCCAATTGTCTCGAGGTGAAAAAACCTCATACAAAGTTACAAGACAAAAAATACATGTGTTCAAAAAATAAAAAGAAGGCCCTAGGCTCCACCGGGCTGCTCCGATGAGGTTACCACCTCGCCCTCCTGCTCGGCAGCTGTGGAGGTCTCCCCGGTCTCAGAGGGCGCCTCCTGCTGAAGGCGAGCTTTAAACCCCTCCTGGAAGAGCTCCCAAGCATCCGCTCCTAGAAAGGAGAAGTCGCCATCCGGGTTGAAGACCCAACAGTGGTATAGCATATCCTCCATGGGAGAGCTGGAAGCCGCCTTCTCCGTTGCCAAGGCGGCCTTAGCCTGCTCGGCCTCGGTTTTCGCAGAGTCTAGCGCGGCCCGGGCAGCCCTAGCCTCCTCGAGTTCGGCCATTACAGCAGCTAAGGCGGCCTTGGTAGCCTCGGCCTCTTGCAGCTTGGGGCGGGACGCGTCCAGCTCAGCCCGCGCAGCCGCCAAGGCATCCTTGGCCTCTTGTTCCTGCTTTTGGGCAGTCTTCAGAGCGGCCACGGTAGTCTGCTAGGCTGCCAAAACAGCTTGATGCTCGCCCATCATGTCCTCGAGGCGAGCCTTGGACCTGGATATGCTCCAGTGAAGAGCCAAGGCACCCTGCAAAACAAAGAGGCAACTGTCTTAGAAAAAAAAAAGAGAACGTGCGATGCATGGTAACCAAAGGATACAAAATGCAAAGCCAGCTTACCGTTAGAGCCATTCCCAGTGAAGACTCCATCACACTCTCCGGGCTCCTTGTTTCGATCGCCCGCAGGTCCCTTTTGGTGGCGTGGTAGTAGTGGTCGACGGTGTAGGTCGCCGTCTCGTACACCGTCCCCCGAAAGACGTCAGGAATTTTCTCCAAGGCCTAGGGGTCCACCGAAACGCGCACCTCGGGGATTGCGGTTGCCAAAGACCCGGGCTCCACCTCCATATCCCGAACAGAGGCGGGAGCTCGTGAAGGGGGCGGGGGCATCTTCTCCACTGCTGCAGGAGGTGGAGGTACCTAGGCCTGGGCAGCTGGGGTCTGGTCTTTCCCCTTTGCAGGGGACTTGGATGTTGTCCCAACGGCTTTCTTCGCCACTCGGAGCTTCGTCACCATGGGCCCAGAAGCCCCAGCAGAAGAGTTCCCTCCGGTGAACATAGCTCGCAGGTCTTTGCTTCCGGGCTGAGACATCTCCTCTGGCAAAACAAAGACAACATTAGTATGCAAGTAAGCATTTATGCAAAGAGCAACAAAAATAAGAGGGAAAAGGTGGAACTCAAGTATATATCGAAAGGGATCCTAACCCCCGAGCTAGAAGAGGAATCTATGGTCACGACCATCAGCCCCGGAGCTTCTGTGGGGGAATCTAAGACAATGACTTCGCGAGCTGGAACAGGTTCTGGGTTCGAATCTGGTTCAGGACTAGACTCTTCTACATACTGCCTAAGACCCGGAGCTACAGTACCCTCTCAAAGAGAGGGCCACGACCGGAGATTAGTCCCATACTCCTCAAAGAGGGCCGACCTAAAGGCTAAGGTGTTTTCTACGACTACAGTACCCCTAGGGCGGCTACTCTCGTAATCCTTACGAGGGCACCTCATCCTCCTCGTCCTCGACCTCTCTTTCCCCCGCGGCCTCCTCCTCGGGGATGGGTGCCATCTCGTGGGCTGGAGGAGGACCCCGGGGTCTCCTCAGGGCCAAAGTCTGGCCTGGAGAGATCAGTTTGCATGCCAACATCGTCTCGTCTGTCATGAGCTAGCAATAGTCCTTTTCACTGGGGGCAGACCCGCCAGTGTCTCGTACTGACTCTCGAGGATCACAAACTTGTCTGTCCTCGCGAAAATGGCTGCAGAATTGTTCTAAGTTAGAAACTGATAAAGGGGAGCTAATCGATACTTAACTTACGAGCTAAGAGTAAAAGGTAATTACGAGGACGGTTGAAGTAATGAAGTTCGCAGTTGCGAAACCCCTTGGACATAAAGAACTGGTCTTTGAAGTCGTTGGGGTGGCTGGACAGCTCGATGACTGCAGCCGTGTTTGGAAAATGGGTCAGGTAGTAGAACCCGTCACCTCGCCCCCGCTGCTCCGGGCTGGCCTTGAGGCAGAAAAAATATAAGATATCCGCCGGGGTGGGGATCTCCCATTCCTGCTTCAGGAACAGATATCTCGGCCCCGCTAGCAAACGGTACGAGTTAGGGGGGAGCTGGAAAGGAGCCAACTTCACGTAGTTGAGGAAGTCGGCAAAGTATTGGTCCAGCGGGAGGAAGGCCCCAACATTAAAGTGCTCATCACTCCAAGCCGCCTATTCCTCGTCGAGCGGCGCGCAGCTCCGCTCACCTTCTAGGGGAGGTCGGGTGATCAGGGCGCCCCTCCCCAGCTCGATATTGTGGGAAAGGAATATTTTATTCACTTTCCCCTGGTCGGTGATCTTCGAGATGATCCTCTCGACCTTGAAGAAAGCGTCGGACGCCACCTCGAGCTCCCACTCCACGGCCGGCCCGAAAACGGGGATCGGGGAGTCTGTCACCAACTCCTTTCCTTTGGATTGTTGGGAGGACGAGCTGCCTGCGGTATTCTTAGGGGCGTTCTTCTTGGGTCCCATCTGGTCGCCTAGCGAACAAAAGAATAAATTTTAGAAGGGGCGACCTAAGCATAAGAAAGAATCTGAAGAGGTGCTTCCTTTGCACGAGCTGAGGTAATCTCAGCCGTGGAGAGTGAGACCACGCGGTTCTAGGAACGCGCCTGTGCTCCCAACGGATCCCCGATTACTCGGAATTCGTGTGTCAAGAGGGTCAGGATAAAAGTTTTCCTTAGAAGGAAAGTTTCAGTAGGCAAGAAGTGCAAAACCGCCTGTGAAGCGTGTCCCCTAAGCTACCCGGTTTTGCACCCAAAAGGCTGGATATTTTAAACAAGCATACCAAAAAATCCTACCCAGAGGATTTCCCCAGAAAGCGTACCCTATGAGCCATGATCCTAAATGGTTTTCTTCTACAATCGATGCCCTAAAATAAAAACCAATAGAATGCTACATGCAGCTACAGGAACTATTTACCTAGGCTACAGTGAAGAAGAAATTCAAAACATGCACAATCAGAAAACTTACGGAGTGTTTTGCTGTGAAGGGGATGAAGGGATCGTCTGGGTCAGAGCCTCGTTGGAATAGCTGGTACCAAAGCCTCAAAGGAGCCCTTGCACCTGAACTTCTGGAATGCTGGGAAAGGTAACCGGAAGAAAAATAGGGTTTTTTGAGGATGAGAAGAGAGAAGAAGATGGGAAATTTAGAAAATTTTCAAATAAACGGGTGGCCCATGCGTAAGGTGGCCACCCCTTTTATATACGTGAAAGACCATGGGAGGAGGGTCGTTGGATTGCCCTGATGTAGGATCCGAGGCTCCTACTCGAAAGGCGAAACGACGGCCGAGTATAGGCTAGGCCATTTAATGCGGTTCTCGGAAGACGTACCGTCACCAACCACGATGCTCCACGTATTCAGCGCCTGCGTAAATGGTGGAATATGAAGAGTCCATGAAGAAGCCTAAAAGCCCCCACTGTGGCCCCCGATGACGTCATGTGCCACGAGCAAAGGCTTGGGGGGCAAATGTACGCCCTAATTTTCCACGAGCTATTAGCGAGCTGAGATATGGCATAATTATATCAGCCACATGGACACCACGTGGCCAGAGCTGCTGTTGTCGTGTCCTACCTCTTTAGCTCGAGGTAGCCAAAAGTTTATCAAGATTATTTAATGGCTGAATCAGAGATATGAGGACCGCGGGTCGAGAAGGCATCCAGCCCAAGGCACGAGCTGGAGTTGGAAGCTGTGACCCCTTGTAAAGTCAACCATGCAATGTAAACGTGCATATATCAGACATCACGTGTCTGATATATCCCTGAATTCTCGGACACGCAGCATGAACGTGCGTGTTCAGGCACCCACGACTGGGTTGGGCCGTGCGGCCCATTATCCCCCTTACCTATTGATTAGACCGCACTTCATCTGTCAGGTTTTAGGAATTAATCATGAATATCACAGAAGTGACATGATGGGTAAGAAGGTCACGGGATGACCCCCCTTACCAACTCCCAGGTGCCCTCTCCTATAAATATGGAGACCCTGGGGGTTGCAAAGGGTTGGATTCGATTGTGTAACGAAATACCCTGTAAAGAATACCATAAATATAGCAATAATATTGGCTGGTGGAGTAGAAAGATTTTAACCTTTGAACCACCTAAAAAACGTAGTCATATCTTCAGTTCATATTAAAATCATTCATCTGCTTTGGTTCATCATTCAACACTAATCCCTTTATCTTTGCTGACTGCGTTTTTAGCCAATGACGTGAGAACGTCAAATACGACAAGCCTTCAAGAGAAATAAAAACGACACAGACGGTTTAAACAGGAAAAGTAAATAACACAAGAGATTTTATAGTGGCTCAACCCCGATTGTCGGTAATAGCCTAATCCGCTTAGAGTTGTGATTTATAGATCCGTACTCAAGATCAGATGGACTGAGCCAACTGAGTTTCTTCAGTACAAATTGTGAAAATACAAGAGTTCTCTCAAATATCAGCACTTTCTCTCTCTAGAATACACAGACCCAATTTTCTCTCTCTAGAAAGAAGAAGCCTCTCTCTCATCCCATAAGCTCTCTATTTATAGGCCTGGGATCCTCAACTGATATCCCCTTACGATAGGGATATTTTATTATTCATCTTATATTTATATTACAAAGAAACATTCAAAATTCGAAATGTAACAAACCCCCCATTTGTGGGAAGAATGAGAGATTCCCGCGTATGTTGTTGAAGTTATCTCTGGGAATCTTGACTTAGTCTCCTCTAGCTAGTTGATCCACCTCCTACTGACCACCCATGCAAGTGCTGGTCGAACGTGCATGGTGGTAGGACTTGTGCATGGTGGACATGCACTTCTCTCCTCTAACATGGCACTCTCCTCTAGCATGCCATGTTTCTCCTCGGACCAAATCCTTGGGGTCTCCTCGGACCAAGGTGGTAGGACATGCACTTCTCTCCTCTAACATGGCACTCTCCTCTAGTATGCCATGTTTCTCCTCGAACCAATCTCCTTGGCTTCTCCTCGGACCAAGGTGGTCCGAGGCAATCTCCTTGGCTTCTCACCTCGGATAGGTCCGAGGCAACCTCCTTGGCATCTCACCCTTGGGGTCTCCTAGGATCACTCTCTTGGGGTCTCCTAGGACCACATCCTCCTTAGGGTCTCCTAGGACTACTTTCTTGAGTTCTCCTCGATGCAACCTCCTTAGCTCTCCTAGGACCACTCTCTTGGCTCTCCTAGGATGCACTCCCCTTAGCTCTCCTAGGATGCATTATCCTTAGCCTCCTAGGATGCATTCTCCTTAGCTCTCCTAGGATGCATTCTCCTTAGCCTCCTAGGACCAAGGTGCACTTGGCTTGGTTATGACATCTTTGAAGCAGTCCAAATTCTTCGTCAGTCTACCGGGTCAGTTTATCACAACTCTGAGGAGTCAATGTATTTATTGACTATTAACGTGTCTTTTACTGACCATGCACTGCTACTTGTCACATTTATTGCCACGTCCTTGATTTCCAATTTTTGGGTATAACAATCTTATTTTCTTAATTACTTGTTGGCGAATAACCGCGTCAACAAGAGTATTTGCACTAAAATATTACAAATATTTATATAAACATTTTGAGATCATTCTTAAATAAATTTGTTTGATAATATTTTAGTGTAAAGTGGGTATGCACAGATATGGTTACTCATTACTTATAAGAATAAGAATAACACTCAATTAAAGATTGTTACACCCAAATTTCGAGAATAAATAAATAGCCTCGAAATATTGGCTCGAAAATAATAAGTGTTGGTTGTACACTTGTATATATTGACATGATTCCAGATTTGTTATCAGAGTTCGAGTATGAGTTGCAAGCTCGAACACACTAATCTTCTCCGATGAATGAGTTCGAAAAAATCACTAGATGAGGAGGAGAATATAACTGGAACGATGAGCTCGAAATTTGGATCGGTCTCGAATGCGCGTCAGCACTACTATCGAGCTCAGCAACGCATTTTGCACACGGAAAGACTATTAGGAAATCTCTATTCCTTAGGGATTTGTTATTATCAGATATTAAAACCCTATTATCATGGGATATTATGTAATTAATGCATTATTTGTATTTATTTCAAATTTAAATGCTTGATTATAACTTCCTGAAATGAGGGGAAAATATTCTCTCAACCAAGTCTATAAATAGCCTGGAGAATTTCATTTGTATTCACGCACAAATTGTACTGGAGAATACTCTGTCATATTGCTTTCTGAAAGAACCTTTGAAAGAGTAGCGAGAGTAATTATAGTGACTCATAGACTAGGCAGATTTTAACTATTGAACCACGTAAAAACCTTTGAATCCTTCTACTTTTTTTTGTATCTTTGTTTAGTTCTCTTCATATCTAAGTTGACAAAAAACAACATCAACAAAGATAAATAATAATAAAAAACATAAGAAATCCAACTATAATTCTATTATATTATATTTTATTTAAATTGTGTCTTGTGATATATTGTGATGCATTATCAATCTATTTGTTGCTACAATTTATATACTTGAATTTATTATCTATTAAAAGTTATGATTATTACATTATTATTACAAAAAAAATTAATGATCTGAATTAATCGCTTCAATCGTTTCATTGCAAGATATGTATTTTCTAAAGCGAAACTAAGATATATTATATAGAGAAATTTCCTGCTAAAATACATAATTTTTTTGCTTACTTACGTCTAAATACCAAAAAAAAAAAATCGGCGGTGAAAGTAGTAAAACGTTACTTTTTCTTGCATTCTATATAGATACCAACCGTTAAGTCTGACTTTCAACCAAAAAATTTACGGCAAAATTACCTAAACTTTATATTTACTTAATGACAAATACCAATTTTTTTGTAGTGAAAAAAAATGTTAAAATAATATAAAAGAATTATTTTTTCTATTTTTAAATACCTTTAATTATTTTAAAATTAAAAAATAATGAAAATATATTTTTAAATAATTAAAAAAATATTTTTTAAAATTAAAAGAAATATTAAAATTTTATTTTAATTAAAATAAAAATAAATGATATTTATGGCATAAATACCCAATGTTTGAGGTCTGTTATGAGCATATAACTATCTTTTTCTTTCACAACATAGCTAAATAGCCAAACTTAGTAAAAGAGTAAGTATGTTAATATGCTAGTTTTTTTTTCTAATTTTTAGCTTATTTAGATTAGATAAGATAGAATAGATTCAATCTTATCTCGAGATAAAATAATTGTATATATTACAAATATTCTATTTTTTAGGGCTATACGGACTCGAACTGTAGACCTTCTCGGTAAAACAGACCAAACTTTTTATTATCAAAATGATTTGAACTGTTTCAAAGACCCAACATGCTTTTTTTTGCATTGGGCTCTTTCGTTAACCGATATAAATATCGGTTAGTCTACCATATTTTTTTTTATAGAAAAATAAAAAGATGGCTCCACGTGCTCTGATTCATTATGTGCATTCCAATCCAGGAGCACTACCAAAGTGTTTCAAAGAAAGATTATCTATCAACTCATAAATATTTTTTAAAATTAATTTATATTAATATTAAAATAGAAAATTAATTAAAAAACATATTTAAAATAAAATTTTATTTAAAAATAAAAAAGAATAATAAAATATCCTTAACCTAGGTTTTAGATATAATAATAACTGTTAATTTCTCTTGAGATGAATTGATTTACCCTAAGACACATAATAGTTTATAATTTATCTTTTTTTAGATAGAAGGATAAAAGAAAAAAAGTAATAATAATAATAATAATAATGATAAAAGTTTGATGGCATCAAGATTAGTAATATTGAATTCTCTGTTTTTTTTTATACTCTTTGACTTAATTTGAAGTTAATGTTCTATTGAGTGAAACTACATATATATTACACTCACATTTTGTAGCACGGATAACAGTTTGTCTCCAATGAATATAAAATATCTTAATCATTTGGCCGAACCAATATGCCAAAAATCTACCACATTAATAATATAAAAATTTTAACTAAAACCATAATATAAATATATTATATAGTTTAAGCAAGGATTTTTCCTATCCTTAACTACTCAGCCATGAACCCTTTATAATGGCCAATAAATTAAAGTAAAATCTCTCACAAACAAATGTGGGACTAATTCCATTTATTTTTCAATTCAAAATAAAACCTTGTAACACTATCATTCTTGTGATTGCACAATGCGGTGAGTTTTTTAAATGATTTATCGCAGAGAGTACACTGGAAAGCACTCGCACCTGCCGCAGCACTGCCTTGATCGCCGCCTTGATCCATGTACGTACGTACGTGGTTGACTTTGACTTGAGATGATGATCAGACTATCAAGAGGGCTGGCTTATGGACTATGGAGAGAGAGAGACAACAGAGACACGAGAGACCAGACAGGGGTTCGCACATCGACTATGATAAATATATATATGATGTATGTTTACCAATTCAATTTACCGCACATTATTGACGCTAACTTTTATTTACTACATATAAACACCCCTGCTTAATTAAAAGCATAATTAAATTTGATGATTATTATTAAAGGGAAATTTGATTTTTAATGCAATAAGTGACACTCCGTTTGAAAAATACCATATCCCTATAAGCCTCTCGTTTTGGTTATACTAATGCCGTTACTACCCAAAATACCCCTGGCATAATTTTCTCAAACTCTCCATATTCTCTCCCAAAATACCCGAACCAAGCAAACTTTGAAATCGATAGGCCTCGATTGAATCCGTAGAACCCAACCTTCATTGTCTTCCACGAACACGAACAAGGGCTCCCAAAGGTCGGACTTGACGATCGGAGAATGGGAAGGAGAAAACGTCGAGCAAGGCAACAAAATTTTTAGGAAACAACCTCAAAGAAAGCGAAGGTGAGGGATTTCGTTTTTAATCTGCAATATGTGTATGTGCCTGGTTTTTTTGTTGTTGATTTTTGTTCATAGGATAGATCGGGGCTAGCAATGAAGAAATCTGGGTTTTTTTCAATATTTTCATGAAACTCGATAGAAATCGATAGGACTCGATAGTATAGGATGAAGAATGGATTAGACTGTGCCTCGATAGGCCTTGATAGGAATCGATAGGACTCAATGATACAAGGCTTTGAGAATTTTTAGAACCTACCTCGATAGGAATCGATAGGACTCGATGATACACGGCTTTGGGAATTTTTAGAACCTACCTCGATAGGACTCGATGATACAAGGCTTTGGGAATTTTAGAACATACCTCGATATGAATCGATAAGACTCGATGATACACGGCTTTGGGATTTTTAGGACCCACCTCGATAGGACTCGATATGACTAGACTTTGGTTTTTTTGCCTTACCTCGATAGGACTCGATAAGACTCGATAGTAACCCAATGATATTATTCTTTGTGATTTTGGAACCCACCTCGATAGGCATTGATAAGACTCGATAGAACTTGATTGTTTCTGCCTCGATAGTAACTGCCTTACCAGATTGTTTTACATTTTTAACATTTTTTTTGTTTTTTTTTTCTAGATGCCTGAACTTATTGTGCCGTTGGAGAAACACTTTCCTGGCCGTGTCACTTATAGGGGTAGTGCCTACTTGGATACCCTTATAGAGCAGTTTAAGAGGCATGGTCTTATTGAAAGGGCACGGCATGCTCGTTGGGACAGTTCTTTAAGGCAAAACCGTTTAGTTTTTCTGGGGTTCTGCTGCATCAGCTAATGTTGCGAAATGTAGAAAGTAAGAAGCCTGAAGAGGGTCAGTTCTACCTGGGCAACACTCTGTGGAGATTTGGTATTGCAGAGTTTGCCTTAGTTACCGGGCTAAATTTTGGGAAATCACCGTCCCCATATGAATTGAAAGAGCATCTTTCAAGTGATCGGATCATCCAAGAATATTTTAATGGTGATTCGAAGGTTAGTTTTGGTCAGTTGGAAAATGCATTGAAGGCCTCCACAAACCCAGAAGATGCATTTAAGCTGGGTTTGTGCTATTTGATAGAGGGGGTACTGAATTCCCCAGAGAAGACAACAACGATATGGGGAGATTCCCTGAGGATGGTTGAGGATATTGATTACTTTTTCAAGTATCCTTGGGGGAAGTTGTCATTTAAGAAGGTTAGCAAAGGCCTTCAAAAGGACATGAAGAAGCAATTGAAACACTATGAGGAGAAGAAGAAAGAGGGTCAAGCAAAAAATAGAAGGAGGCGAAGTATAGTTTCACTTGCTATGCACCCGCGCTTCTTTACTGGGCTTTTGAGGCCATGCCTTCTCTCAGGAGTAAGTTCAGTGAGAACAGTGGGAATCAGATTCCGAGAATGCTCAGCGGGGCTACGAAGACTGATATCACTATTTCGACAGCTCTGTTGGCTCCTATATTCGCCAATCGTCGAGTAAGTTCCATTTTATCTTGTTAAATGTCACAAATTAATTGATTAACGATTTATTTTATTAAAGTTTTTCTGACACATGTTATTCAACCATGCAGTTAGTGGTATTTTCCATGCTGAAGCCACGTCCCGGTGAGGTAGTCTACTACAATAGCCTCCCATAAGTTGATTCCAGGTTATTCCCTGAGTTGGAGGCTGGGACTGCAGTGGATGAAGTAGTGGTACCTGAGAAGGAGGCAGAGAAGCTAGCAGAAGTTGCATAGGAAGCCTCCATTTTTTATAAGGATGTCCCGAGGGTTAATGAGGGCACTTCACAGGCCTGTGCAGCTTCATCTAGTCAGGTTGCCCAGCCTGATTATGAGCAACTTCTACAGAGGCTCAAGAGGGTTGAGGAAGGCTAGGCAACCTTACTACAGAATCAAACCACGATCATGGCTCAGTTGGCGCAGCTGCTTTCACTGGTCTCAGGTTGATCCACCGACGTAAAATCATATATAGAGTCTGATATCTTGCCTGCAGACTACGAGCGCGGTGATCAACCCTCCACTCCACAGGCCCAGACATCTGTAGCTGCCAATGATGCTGACAGTCCCAGTGTACGAGTACTGCAGCCCGAGGAGGGAGTTGGCCTTGAAGTTGTCAGGAAGAAACGCAGGCCCAAGCGTTTTGATGACTTCACCGACCCAACAAAGAAGATCGGACTAGATAAACAGGGGCTAGTTGCTGAACCACTGAGAAAGTGTGACCCACAGTAGGAGAAGAGCTTCCATAAGTGGATCATTGGGAAGATCGACAATAAGAGAGACCGCAACATGTATACTGGGACGCACGGTGTGGCATGGTTCTTACAGTTGCACACAGTCCAGACTTGGCTTGGGATTCGGTATGTAAATTACATTCATGTTTTCAATTCAATCTTAAAATATATTGATGGTACTAACGAATTTTTATGTTTTTTTAGCATATTGATGCCGTTTTACACATGCTACGCCGCCGACGCCACTTTTACCATGCTGCATTTCGGCAGGATGCTGCGATCATGAACACCACCTTCCCCCAGTTGTGCCTAGGTCGTTGGAATCATTTCAGAGAGACCGGCACTAAGTATACATGGGACGACGATGTGTTGAGAATGTTGAAGGGCGATGATAATCAATTCCTTGTATCATGGAAAAATGTGAGTGAAGTATATTTTGCCTTGCACGTCGAGAAAGCCGCACATTGGATCGCCATTTAAGTCTCCATTCCAACGTGGTGCATCAACGTTTATGATTCCAACCATAGCGTGCTCAGTCCCACTCTGATGGAGGAAGCGATCAAGCCTTGGTGCTTATTGTTGCCTTCATTGTTATGGTGTTCTGGCATGTTTGACAACCATGAGGACCTCCAGGTATATCCTGAGTAGAATGCAAAGCCTTTCTCATATTGTCGTATTCTTCCAGAGGAGTGTCCTCAGACTAAGACAAGGTATTCCTCTATTTAATTAGTGAATTTTGAAATCTGAAAATTAAAGTTATTTTTATCTTCTATTGACACAAAATCGATTATATGCAGTGGGGATTGTGGTATGTTTGCCATCAAACATATCGAGCATCTGGTTGCCAGGCTACCACTCGATACTATTATCGATGAGAACATCCAGCATTTCAGGACCAAGTGGTGTGTGGACCTGTTCTATCAGAATTTGGCCCTGTGATGCTCTTTACATTTTTGTCTTACACATCTTGTATAGTATAGCATATAGTTAGTTTTGTATATTATTTTTTATCAAACAATATTTTTTGAAAAAGTTATTAAATAAAAATATATTAAATTAACATAATGTGTCTGCCTCGACATCCAAACACACAAAGTATTAGAAGAAGTATTCCATGTGATAAATGCAGCAAAATCAATTAAATAATTACATAACACAATATTTTAAATCCTAGCCTTACATGACTTCCTATTGTGCCCACTACCACCACATCTGCTACACTTACGTGGCTTGACAATCTTTTCCCCGCGTGAAGCATAGCGATTTGTCTTTCGCCTACCCACTTTCTGTTTCCTGGGCCTACCTACAGGGGTTTTCTCAGCGGGGACGCCGACGACCGTATCTCTGATGTGATCAGGGATTACCCATTCATCCTCGTTCCCAACAGGGTAAATAGTATCTTTATAAGTGTCCTTCAATGCCTCGATTCTATAGTAAGGGGAACACAATGAGTAAATGTTTATGCTTCTTTTTCTGGCTGCAGCAAAAGCATGTACACAAGGTATCCCAATGGTTTGGAACATGCCACAAGAGCATGATTTTGTGGCCAAGTTCACCTCACCATCACCATTACCATCGACCACAAGAAATTCGTGATAACCAAGGACTTTGACATCTAAAAAAATTGCTTTATCACCTATTTGCTTCAAATCCTTTTCCATCTCAGGTGATAACACAGTTGTTGCTTTTGCAGCTCTTTCACGTCTATCTGCAAACCAAGACTGAAGAGTGAATCTTATGAATTCAAGAAAAGTGGCGACTGGAAAGCTCCTTGCCTCCTTGGTCTTATTGTTAAAGCTTTCTGTGTAGTTACTCGTCATGATATTGTATCGGTTACCAGGAAAATAAGCACTACTCCTCCTTTCAAAGCCAATTCCCTCTAGATATTGAGCAATGGGCAGATCAATTATCTTAATCTTGTCAAAGAACTTGTGAAATTCTGTTCTTCGAAATGCGTACGCTGCACACCCCATGATGTCTTGCACGTGGTCAGTTTTGAATTTTTCCACAACATTCATACAGATATGATGGTAACATGCACCGTGATACGCATCTGGGAACACAAGCTCCAAAGCATGATTAATGCTTTTATGCCTGTCCGATACAAAAGCAAGGTTCTCAACGTCCCCTATGGCTTCCTTCAATTTTCTCATGAAATAAGTCCAAGAGTTATGGTTCTCACTGTCCACCAATGCAAACGCAATTGGAAACAACTGGTTGTTTGCATCCAACGCAACAGCACAGAGCATATGGCCACCATACTTATTCTTCAAGAATGTGCCATCCACACAAATTACAGGACGACAATACTAGAAACCACACCTAGAAACACCGAGGGAAAATAAGCAATACAAGAAACAACCATCTTCTGCTACAAAATCAATAATTGTACCTGGGCTCTTATGCTCCAATTGACACAGGTATCCAGGTAACTTGGAGTATGATTTTTCAGGTGTCCCTCTGACATACATAAGAGCCTTTTCTCTGCATCTCCACGCCTTCTCATAGCTCATTTCAACCCCAAAATGGTGCTTCATGTCCTCCCTTATGTTGTTTGCCATGTATCGAGTACCATCGGTAGAAAATTTCCTCTTGATTAGGTGTCCAACAACCCACGGTGATGCTTGACGGTGGTCCTTATCTCGAATTTCTTGTGAGCAAGTGAGTACTTCGTTGTATATAGTAATCTCGAACAATTCAGATCGCATTTTTTTCTTACCCCTCAATCTCCAACCACAATCAGGATCCTTGCAGGTAATATACCACACATCAGTCCCAGATTTCTTCACCATAAACTCAACATTATTCTTCATCGCAAATATGGATGCTTTGGTTTTCAATTCAAGCTTGTTCTGAAAGAACTTCCCAAGGTGCAATTCTCCTGAAGCTTTGCTGGTTGAGGAATGATGTTGATGTGAGGCCTCTATATCCTCTTTGGTGAACATGGGAGCACTCCATGTTCTACGATCTTCACCTAAGTCCAATGGAGAACTCCATCTAAAATTATCATCGGTTCTACTTGGACCTGGACGACTACTGCTGGTCCCAGGTGTTTGCCGATCTTCTATTCTGCGCTCCTCATCTACCATAACATATGAAATCTGTGTTGGAAAATCTGCCCTAACATCTGGCCCACCAAGATCTGTTGCATCAGCAACAGGATCGTCGTTGACATAGGGTTCGTAGCCATAGGGATCGTACTCCGCTGTGTCATGCACATATGAAGGATCTCTAACCGGGATATCACCATGGACTATGACATCTGGATTTGTCTCAGGAACACATGTTCCAACGTCACCTTGAGTTCCTTTGAAACCATGACATGGAGGAGAAATGTTCTTTTCAAATCTAACTTCTTTATTAACGCTGGCAAAAGCCGATGCATTTTTTACACCTCCCTTCTTAATCAATGTGACACATAGAGGAATGAGCTTCTCTACAGATTTCGATACTAACCCAATGAATGCACGCACATGCCTATCATTTTTTATAACGGTAGGTTTGACGGATTGTGATAGGCATGTGTACGGGACCTCAATTTTCAAGTCATGCACACATTTATCCACTTAAAGATCATCGTACAGAATGTCAAGCAGTTGCTCATATGTCACACCCTTCTCCACGGGCAGAACTTGATTTTCAGCATCTCTGAAAATCCAATCCCTATTTTCGAGTTCCCAAACACCATTGAATGCAAAAAATACGGAAACAGTCGAATCTGCAAAAAAACAAAAAACAAAAAAAAAAGGTCAAAAAGTTAAACTACAACATAAAACAGAAAATATCGATTTCTATCGATATATGTCGAGTCCTATCGAGGTCACACATATCAAGTTTTATCGAGTACATTCGAGGACTATCAAGGCAAACAATCCAATAAAACTCTTATACACCTATCGAGTTTTATCGAGTACAATCGAGGACTATCGAGGAAAACAATCCAATTAAACTCTTATACACCTATCGAGTTTTATCGAGTACAATCGAGGCAAACAATCCAATTAAACTCTTATACACCTATCGAGTTTTATCGAGTACAATCGAGTTATTAAATCCAATTAAACTCTTATACACCTATCGAGTTTTATCGAGTACCATCAAGGTACTAACATCCTAACACTATCGAGGCACGTCGAGATCCATCGAGGACCATCGAGCCAGCATGCATGCAACACATCGAGACCTATCGAGTTTCATCGAAACTCATCGAGGCAGACAAAAAATCCAGTAAAAAACGCACGAAGTATCCAAAATTCATTCCGTGAAAAATTGCAATAAAACATGAGGGCATACACAGATCTGTTCGAAATAAGACAAGTAATGTAACCAGACAAGTTTCCTCACTACATATAACAAATATATACTTACCCATACGATTTTTACCCTAGATCCGAAATCCAAAATGAAGTTTCTTGACTTGAAAGGACTCACAACTTGCCCCTAGATCCGAAATGCAAATTAATGGTGGCTGGCTTTTTTTGTGTGTACGAGAGTTTGAGAGATAGAGAGGGAAAACATAAGAGATAGAGAGTGAAGGCTATGAGAAAAAGAGAGGAAAAATTATGCCAGGGGTATTTTGGGTAGTAACGGCATTAGTAGGACAAAAACGAGAGGCTTATAGGGATAGAGTATTTTCCAAACAGAGTGTCACTTATTGCATTAAAAATCAAATTTCCCTTATTAAAACTATAGACAATGCTTATTATTATTATTCAATTAATTCCAAGAACATGGTATTTATGATCCTATTTCATGTGGTGGTATGCCTTTAAATTTTAGTGTAATTAATAAAGACGTTAACATTGTAAATTTTATATATAACCAAATATCTAACCTAGCTACGACTGCGTGCTTTTTTATTGCATGAATGAATGTGCGTGCATGAATGCATGTCATAAGTAAAAGATTTGAAAATTAAAAGTTACCAAAATATGTAAATATACGTTTTTTCTCCGTTTTTTTTCAACCTTAAATAGAAAGCATGGAGAAAAGTTTTGAATTTAAAGTGTTTGAAATTGTTGAAGATTAATTTTGAAGGTAAGTAATAATTACTACTTAATGTTTTATTTCTATTTTTTATATTATAAAAACTATTATTAAAAGAGTTTGAATATATTAGATATTTATCAGTAGTGAAATAGGTTCTGAGATGAAATTGTGGGTTACACTCATATTTTACTCCAAATGAAGTCACACCATTTTTAATATATAAAAATCTTTGTTTACAAAATAAACCTTGTATTATTCTATAATCACTTTCAGAAAATAAAAATCCCAATTTTTTTTCTTTACCTTAAATCGTGAGCTTATATATACATGTTTGTGTCCCATGACGCTGCATATGAAGCAGAGTAGGGTTATTTGTATTGAAGCCAAAGATTCTTGATTCCTTCCCTTTTGAGAAAGAAATCTGACCTAAGCGGTTCATTAATGTTGATCGCCCTGAAACGTAGAGTACCATTATGGAACTGAATTAGTGTGTTTTTCGATATCTCTCTCATCCTTTAGTTTAGTAAACACATGAATGAAAGTCATTACCACACATATCATTCTCATTGTCATTAAGTAAACATGCCACATGAAGAATAAGAGGGTGGAGGAAGATGAACAATTTTTGTTTGTTTTAATTATTAGATTTTGTTTAAATGCTTCATTATATTATTTTAATATTTTAAAATAAATTTTTAATTTAAAATCAATTAAAATTTATGTTTAAAAATATTTATAAGCTGCACCAATCATGTATGTTATTTCAGTCATCAACTAACGAAGATTAACATACGAAGACTAATAGAATTACTCTTTTACTCATTTTGGGTATTTATGCCGTAAAAAAAATAAAAAAATATTAGAAATATTGTTAGTATTAAATGAGCAAATCAAAAATACGCAGTGGGGGATGAGCTCATTTTAATAATTATTAATACGAGCCAAGATCACACACACACACACACATATATATATTAAATCACATACAATCAGATTAGAAATTACCTCTTGTTGACCTGTGAAATTGGCCAATGGTCGTATGTACAGTATACAACACCTTTTGAACGAAATAAATGATGGAGTACGATTATCTTAAATAAACACACAAGAATTTTATAGTGGTTCAGCCCTGTTAAGATGAACAGTAATAACCTAATCCACTTAGCTTTTAGTATTAAGTCACTCGACAATTACAAGTACAAACTGGTGAGTTCACTCGTCAGTAAGATTTTTCTCCCAAAATTCCATAGAAAGATATCAGATCCAGAAAAGAGAGTCCAAAAAAAGTCCCTTTAAATGAAGCCTTGGGTCCTTTATTTATAGTACCCAGGGGTTGTTACATGACTAGTCATACTGGGATCGTGGTTTGGCACACGATTATCAGGTAGTGGAGATATGTGTCCACCTTCCCATGATCATGAGATTGTGGGTCTTCTCGTTGTTTCTTTAGATCGTGGTAGAAAATGCACGATTAAAACTTTTGGGAAAATGTTAAGTCTCTGTCGGTATATGAGACTTAGGTGCTAGACCTGCGACCTTTTGGGTGCTGGACCTGTTGATCCTCTGGGTGCTAGGCTTACTGATCTCAGTTTGAACGAGAGTGATTATTTCGCAATGAAGTGTACTTGGGGGTTTAGGCTGACCACCCCATGAAAGATAGGGTGGGTCGACCACCCCTAGGGGGTTTAGGCTTGGTCAACTTTCCTAGGTCCTGGACCTATCTGTTTTGCCCGTCGGTCTTTTCTCAATACTTTTTTGTTTTTCCCTGATTGGTGATGTCACGTGTCTCATTCTCATTCGCCACGTCATCCTTGTACTTTTGAGGGATAACACCTTTTATAGTCTATCAAGCGTCCTCAAATATTTTTGTATAAAATCAACGATCTTCCTATCCAAGCTCTGAAAACTCACACATTGATCTTCCAGACCAAGCCTTAAACACACAAGGACGTGTGTGGGCACGTAGGATTTAAAATGTTGATTTATGACTTTCTAGATGTACTCAACACATGAGATTTGGAGAGATTTGATAGAGAGAAGAGGAATTGAATAGTTTTCAGGTTTATGAAAATTATCGCTTCTGTTTCTGAGCGAGTCTGTCACTAACAATAATTTATTTTTAGGTTTATAAAGATAATTAACTAATGTAATTAATCTTTATCTTTATTAAAATAAAATTGGTCAGTTATAACCTATTTAATTATTTAATATAAATTATATTTAAAAAATAATTAAATAAACAAATTATTTGAAATTCAAAATTCAAATCTCAGGAGTAGGAAATATCCCTATGTGGCATCACTCACTGTGCAGTACAGTGAGTGGCGTGAGCCACATTAGGGTTTTCCCTAATTTTCTCATTTTTTATTTAATTAATATTTAATACAATATATTTATGCCAAAATAAATATTAGTTAATTTAAAATTAACTTTATCTTAAAATATCAGTTTTAAAAAAATAAATAAATATCTTATTATAAATAAGATCATTATTAATCTCTCTTTGTATATTAATCCAAACAAGATTAATATT
Source organism: Humulus lupulus (assembly GCF_963169125.1). NCBI lineage: Eukaryota > Viridiplantae > Streptophyta > Magnoliopsida > Rosales > Cannabaceae > Humulus > Humulus lupulus. The sequence goes on along the minus strand of NC_084802.1, from coordinate 6,260,771 downwards.
TATTTTAACCTAAAGTTTTCAAAATAAAAACTATATAGTTAAATAATCAATTAATTCATAATTAAGCAATTGCACATAACTATCACATAATTATTTCATTGTCCTGGAAAATTAAGTCATTTGCAATTAAGGCATTCTCTCTACAAATCATTATTTTGACATCCTTACCCTTCACAGTGTAGGACAAAGGTGATCTAGGGACCATGAACCTATATTACAAAGCTCCAATAAAGCAGATTATTAATTAAACTCGTTAATCCAATAATCTTATCTATTAATTCAATGATTACTCCACTATAAATATGAAATTGCACTCTAAGTATTTATAGAATTATATTTACAGAGTTTTCTCTTGTAGTCCATTGATATAATCAATAAATATAGTTCTGTTATCCATTTATTGGTTCATTAATTAAAGCTGGTCAATATTACTGTTTTACCCTTCTAATTACCTCTGTATCCTTAAGTACCATTAGTTCACTGGTGAATAATTAATCTATAATCAAATTATAGATTTGAAATCAATAACTATTCAGTTCCATAATTAACCCTTAAGGGAACCAATATTCGGTCTGTTAGGAAAGTATGAATTCCATTATTGTAATTCATGTTCTCAACCATTCATGATATTGAATCTCCAAAGCAAAAGTCATTAACCTCGTTATACTAAGACACCTTAATGAGTGAATTAAAACATTAAATAAACACAAACAGGAGTTCGTGAATACTCGGGATTTCGACTGATCTACAAATGATCATCAATTATGACAAGAATCAAATTTTTATGTCAAACGGCAAGTTTATAAAGATAATTAATTCTTATCGGTCTTGTCATATATAATCAATATTATATACACCTTTACTAAAATGTCTATCCACATCAGTAATCCAAATTTAGATCACTTGCATCCCGTATGCTTAGTAAATCGCACTAGTAACCATTCATTAAATATTTATTAGTTTAATATGTTACCCATAATTTTATTCATTATATATGATCTTAATTCTCTCGTATTAATACAAGATCATATTCTCATTAATGAATAAGGACTTTTCTTTATATTATTATATAATTAATTCAAACTATAATTATAATATTCAACTATAATAAAATTGTTCTTTTTATTAAATTCAATAAAATGTCTTTACATGCTTTTAGGGCATTAATCCTAACAAGTATGCTGACAACAAACCCCATACATTGTGTATTTATGCCGCAAATATTCCTAAACCAAGTTTTTTCCCTTTGTTATACTCTTTAATTCTTTCCACCAAATTTGTTATTTCTTCCTTCTCCTCTCTTCCTTTGATTTTTTTCTTCTTATTTTAATTAAAATAGATTTTTAATATATTTTTTAATTTTCAAATCAATTAATAATTTTATATTTTAAAATATATTTGAATTATTTACTTAATTTTTAAAATTACTATAGGATTTAAAAACTGATGACAAATAATTTTTTTAATTAATTTAACGTTTTGATATTTTTACCGCCAAAATGAAAAAGTTTTAATATTTAGTTGTAAGTAACACAAACTTTAGGTATTTATCAGCAAATTTCTTAGTCAAAGATCATACTTAACGGATAGGTACTTATATAATACAAAAAAATAATATTTTCGTACTTTAAGTGTTAAAAAAATTGGTATTTAGCCATAAGTAAACATAAAATTTATGTATTTTAGCCGCAAATTTTCTTATTATAAATAAGAATCAATTGATGTAATATGAAAAATACACGGAGAATTCTCCCCAACTTAGTATGCATCATTTAATAAAAAAATACTAAATTTATCTAAGGAGTGGGCTGTCAAATTCTCATTGCTAACACTACTCATATAGATATATATATATATTAGGTGCAAATAACATGCATGTTTTTTTCTTAGTTTTATTTAGATAATTTATTGATAATTTTTATTAAATTTTTATGATTATCATATAAAATTTAAATAAATATATAATATTATATATATATAAATGACATAAACATGTTATAAAAAATTAAGCCAAAATATTGTCTATAATTTATAAAATACATTAAATGACAAAATAAATAATTTATAAAAGAAAGAAAATAATAAATTTAAACACATAATATATTTTCCGGTTATAGTTTTGAAAACATACTTGATGGAGTAATTTAAATACTTTAATATGAAAATTTAAAATACGTGATGAAAAATTATTATGACTCATTTATTATTTTTTATTTTTAATATATTTACATTATTTTTATGATATAATTATTATTTTTATTTATTTACCTTATTTAGATGACTTTAAAACTAACGGTGTTAGAAAACAATAAAATAAGAGTTAAATCTAACGGAAATCAACAATTTTTGCTAAAGTCAAATTTATAATATATAAAGATATATATTTTCACAACATAAAATTCAATGATACTCTAAAAGCATTTTTTTTTCAATTTTTTTTTCTAAAATTTTAATCAGGGCTAAATCGAAGGAAAAACCCTTTGGTTGGGCATTCTATGTTCTAAAAGAGTTTTTAACTTTACTTCATAAGCAATTACTAATCTTTGTTTGGTTTGTGATACATGTATCTTATCGGCCTTTCAAATTATAGCACCTGCTTCTTTTGGGGGTAACTTTCTTATGATTAGCTAGATTTAATTATTACCATATGTAAACTACTTTGTCTAATTTTCCGTGATCATCTTTGAATGTTCTTTGGTTAGACAATGAGTTTGTACTAGTATGAGAAATTATCTCCTCCAATTTATACTCTTTATCATATTATTTATGATGAATAATAAAGTTATTTCATACCAAAAAAAAAAGAATGCATCTCTTGGAGTGACAAAATCTGAAACCTCTTCACATAGTGCATATTAATTTAATAGTTGACATTTGTAAGGAAAATGAATGTGGTAAGTAGTAAAAGGAGGGTGAGCAGGACTACTCATATAAGTAGTAGGGTAGGGAGTGGTGGGCTTTACATGGGCATGCATTGGGCCCGTGGCCCAGTGGGCCATATGCATAGTTGGACCATCCCATCAAAAACTACATCTTCATTGTCTCTACTCACTCAAACCACCGACACACCAACATGGAGCAAATTGAACATTATCACAACACTACTTTCTTCACTTTCTCCCAAAATTGGTCTTATTTTTTTTTTAGGGTTATTCCCATGATCCCTTTTTTAAAAAGTGTCATTCTTAAAATATATATTTCATCCAATTAGAACACTATATTATGAGGTTAATAATGCTAATACTACTTGATTGCAAATTTAATTATGTGGAACTAATTATTATTGTATAGTCATTTTTCATTATTACATTATTCCATAGTGTTAGGTCACATATTATAACCATTAATATATTCAATAATTCAAATAGATTCATATCATTTCCTTTTAAGAAAATAATGGGTAAAACAGACAAAGTCCAATTCAAATTTACAAAAAGACGAGCAACATAGACATATTAAGTCATAAAAAATAATGAACTCCTAAGAAGAAAAAACAAACAAAATTCATCTATGAAACACATTTTTTTTTGCAACAAAAAATTTAGACAAAAACCAAAAAAATTACAGAGGTAAAAAAAATAAATACTATTATTAGCACCACATCATTTTAATTGATATGAATGAAATTAATGATACATTATAGTACATAATATATGTGTGCCATAATATTATTCAAAAATATTTTACCAATCACAACAAATTCAAAATGTTATATCTAATGATATTTTTGAGATATTTTACAATGATAATTATTATTTAAAAATAATAAATAATTAAACAAATTAAAATATGATATTTTTTAGATATTTTACAATGATAATTATTTAAAAATAATAAAATCATACATTTTATAACTTAAATAAAATTTAATTAAAATTAAACTCACTTATTATAATAATATCATATTAAATATATAATATATTCTACTGTAAATTAGCAATAAATTTCTTTTTTAAAAAAACTAGCAAGAAACTTAAATTTAAAATTCACGTATAATATTTAATATTAGATTAAACATATAATATATAATCTCTTGTTGGCACTCCCAAATTCAAAAACTAGAACAAACATAAACTTAAGCAAGAATAAATAAATAAATTATTTAATTAAAATATAATATTTATTTGAAATTTATATTACATTAATTTAAATTTAATAAAAATAATTAATAAATTCTATAAATAAAATTAAATAAACGTGCAAATTGAACGTTACTTGTATCGAGTAAAATATATACATACTAGAAGAAGTTAAAAATGCATGTGATTGAGGTATGACTTATGCCTTTTGTTTGATTTATATAATAAGAAATATAATATACATATATAGTAATAAAAGATGATATATACATTTTACTTGCTCTGAAATAGTGTACCCATATAGTTTTTAAGTTATTGGACTTTATATAATGAATGATTGTCAGCACTTCCTATCTTTGGTTTTGTTTAGTTCATTATTTTGTTTTTTCTTTCTGAAATTTTAGAGCAGTTTTATGAGAAGGAATCCTAGGCTTGGTGAATTTGGAAGTTTTATCACTCTTTAATGCTACTATATTTAAGGGCAATTTAATATATGTGGGGAAAAAACTATGTGAATTGTGTAAAATATTTTCATTTGAGTAATACTAAACACACATAAAGATTATACATAATATTTACATAAAATAATATGTAATTAATTTGAAGTGTTAACATTGTTAGGCAATACCTATATCATTTTGAATATGGTGTTATTTAAATTAGTTTTACATCATTATCATTATGTATAAATATTATGTGTTTCAATCATTATTATTTTTTTATATAATAATTCATCGATTGTTATTTATATGAATCACTAAAACCAATTAGCACATAAATTTTTGCTATGATGCTGCATAGTTTTAATATTTTTATATAGAATATATATATATATATAGATCAAGTTTAACTAATTATTGATATTTAGTTTAGTTATTAAAATAATCTAACTAATTGTTTTTTTTTTACTTGGGAGAGGAGAAATTTAAATTTGGAATCTTCTCTTAGTGAAGAGAAGTATAGCACTACTAAATTATGACTACGACCATATCTAATAATATTTTTAACTATATAAAATATATACAAAGTATTCTCATTAGTATTTACTCAAATATTATTATTCCATGAATAATTGATTAATATAGACATTATTTTAATGTCCTTTTACGAAGTGACATTGGTTTGAAAGTTCTTTAAAAAAGTCTTGTAGACAATGTGGACAATCTGTCATATTTATAATTTGCTAGATACCCCTTATTAACGAATTGCTAGGGAAATAAGTGGTACTCAGCACATTAATATATTGCTATTAATATAACTTAATATCAAATCTCACGTATTTGAATTTAATATGTATTATAAGATTTGTTAGCCAACAACTATAAGAATTCACTTCATATATTTTTAGACATCATCAATCGTCCTTATGAACAATACAAATTAGTGTCAATTTGTGTGTAATAATAACAACAATAAATAATAATAAATAAGTTGTTAAATTAAAAATATTTGGGAAATCAAATAATAATAATAATGGGTTTGTTTTGTTATAGCACCATAGTACATGACCTTTTGTCTTGGCCATTCAGTGGGGTATGTGGGCCACTTCTTGTTAATCAATTTGGGAACAATCTCTCTTCCTTTCCAATTTTATTTAAGGCCATGTTTGGATTCAACCTTTTATTATTATTATTATTATTATGGCATCATCAATCACTGATAGTGACTAAATAATTACCACTTACCATCTTAGCTTGTAAGATTTCCAAAATTTCATCAAAACAATGTATTGGTTTTCATAATACAATAAATACACACATAAAAATGTAAATAGCTAATAAAACATTACCAAAAATTAGTCATCAAAAAGATTTTGAGGGTTTATCTCTAAATGATATAATTTGTTGTATTGCCCAATGGATATATGATGATTTGTTGAATTAATTTATGAAATATTTATTTTAAAACAAAAATAATTAGAATGGTAGTAAAAAAATAGTAATGAGTATAATATCTTATTGTTTGATAAAGCTTGAGATATAATATTAAAATCATAATTATTTTGTTTGGTTAGGGACGGTTATTCAATTTTCAAAGTTCATTAGTATCTACTTAACATGCACAAGTGAATTTTGGTTTAGTGAAATTGAATTATAATAGTAAATTAGTGAAATAAGAATAGTTTATTTATTTGGTTTATTTTTAGAATGAAGAATTAAAATTATTTTACTTATTTTGATGTTGGAATTGAATGAATTGTGTGGTACAAGGAAAAAAATTACTTTTATTATATATAATAGAATAATACAATTGAAACGAAAAATATATATATATAATAGTAATTTTATTTAATTATTTTGAAATGGAAAAATTATTCTTATAGTTGCAGATTGGAATAACAATTCGCTTAAACAATGAAATTGTAATTCCATAATGATAAGAAGCCATTTTCGATAATCAAATTAAACAATGAAATGACCTCTCTATGTAGGAATGAACTTTCTATTTCAAATGTCATTTTGGTTAACATAAGTGTAATTAGTTTAAACATCATCCAAGTTTTTTTTAATACAAATCACTTCATCCAATCTCTATTTATATATTATAAATGTGAGTTTAATAAAAATTATTGTGTTTTAGTTAGACTTAATATTTTTTTATTGTTTTCTAATCCTGTTAATTTTAAAATTATTTAAATAAAATAAATAAATAATAAAATCATCTAAATAAAGTAAATAAATTGAAAAATTAAATAATAAATAATAAATGAACCATAATAATTTCTCATCACATTTTTTTAAACTTTATATTAGAGTATTTAAATTACTTTATTTTACAAAATTATGACCGAAAAATATTTATGTACTTAAGTTTGTTTTTTTCTCTCTTTTATTAATTATTTATTTTGTTAATTAACGTATTTTGTTTAAAATAATTAAAATTTGATTAAATAAACTTTTTTAATTCATAGTTTTAATTTCTAATTTTTAAATATTTTATTATAATTTTAAAACTATAATCACTATATATATAAAAAAATACCAAAATTTAAATTATTATGAACACTAAATTTCAAACTAATAAACAACATCAAATAATTTAATTTAAAATTAGAATGCACCATATCTTTATATGTAAAAATTATATATCTAATTGATTATTGGTTTAACGATTTTTAAAATTAATTAAAAATTATAATTTTTTTAAAACTATACACAATATTTTGACTTATTTTTTTAATATATGATATCATTTATTTATTTTAAATTTAAATAATAATTAAAAATTAAAATTAAAATTAATTAATTCATCTTCTAAATAGAACTAAACAAATACGTTATTTTTACTTAGTATATATATATATATTAAAGAGTAAATAACGGCAAAATCTTCTATTTCCTGATCCTTACATTTTCTTACACTTAAACCCCATTCTTTATTTTTGTGGCAAAACCTCCAAAACTAGTGTTCTGTTAACAAATTCACAATCTCTATTGGTTCTAGACCGTTATGTGCCAGCAATGATACACAAGTTAATAATTTATTGGACCACGCGTCATAATTTTTAAATTATTTTAAATTAAAAAATAAATAAAAATTACTTTAATTTAAAATACACAATTACTTAAAAATCATTAAAAACAAAAAAATAATATTAATTTATAAATCTAAAATAAAATTAAAAACTAATTCTTAATTTTTCTTCCTCGTTTCTTCTTCTTCTTCTTGCAGCTTCGGTAAGTGACGGCGCCAGACAGGTCTGGTTGACGAGGATCTGGGCAATGGTGTGGCTAAGGTGACTGGATGACTCAGCGACGAGACCTCAAGACTTGATTTGTGCTTCGCCATTCGCAAGTGGGTCTTCGTCAATCTTAGAGCTCCGTCGATCTGTGCTTCGCCATTTGCAGGTGGGTCGATCGCCGTCAATCTGAGAGCTCATTCGATCTGTGATCTATGCTTCGACCATGGGAGGAGGGTGTTGGCGACGATGGGTCGCTTCAAATAATCAGTTCATACTGTTTCATATACCATTTTTTCTACAGAGACCATTTTTCTGATTCTAAGATTGGTTTTGTATATTTGAAGAATTTGAGGTCTGAGTTATTTGTATGAATTTTGAGGTTGGATTAAAATGTTGATTTTTTTTTTAATAATTTGGTAATATAATTTTTGTAATTGTTCTTGAATTTGGGTTAGCTTGAATCTAGGATTACTTAAATTTGAGTTTGGTATTTTGCTTGAACTGAGTTTGAAATTTCTAAGTTTGGTATTTGCTTGAATTGAGTTAGAAGTGGGATTGAAGATGGACAGTTTGGGGAAAATAGGGAGACATCTAGGTGTGATTGATTTGTGATAATAAAACAAAATATTTGGGTTTTGAATTTGATTTGAAAATAATATTTAGCTTTTGATAGGTTTGTGATATTGTATTTTAAATAGGTGTGGGTCCATTTATTTTATTTTAGTTAAAATTTTAAGTATTTGTAGAAAATTAGTTATTGTTGTATTTTATTTGCATGTGTTTTTCATATTTTAAAATTTGTTTTGAATTTAATTTTGTAAATGTCCTACCAATCAATAATTATGTAGGCTTATTTATATTTTAGTTTTCAAAATTATAAAATTACATCGGAATGGTCCTCTAGTTTTTTTATTTATTAATTGAATTATAAATTATGGTTTAATTGATAAGTTTCTTAATTCTTTAATCTCTAAAAGAAGTTTAATTAATTAAATTTATTTTAAAATAATTTTTTTAAATAAATATTAAAGTATTTAATATATGACTTAATAAATTATAGACACGTGTATTTTCGCTGGAGTATCAATTTGGAACTAATGATGATTATGAATTTGCTAATAGAACACTAATTTGAGAGATTTTGCTACCAAAAAATGAGGATTTAAGTGTAAGAAAATATAAAAATTATGAATTAGGAAAAAAATATAGAATGGATTCATTTTTTTTTTAATTTTAGTTAAGTTTCAAAATAGGTAATATTTTTCAATTTAATCCAATATGTACTAAATACGTGGATATTTTTCTTTCCAATTCAATCTTGACATTATGCTCTACTTTGAAAATCTATAATTTTAGATATGGAGCTTTTTCAAGGGCATTCTAGAAGTAGTATTCTGTTTGAACAAATGATAGATCATGATATACATATGGCAGTGAATGATTGTACGACACTTTCAATTTTTATCGATTCATGCAAAATTGTATAATAGAAACAAACAAACAAAAAAGAGTAAAATAGTAACTAAACATAAAAGTGGTATTTTTGTAATAGTGATTTTATGTAACCTCTTTCAAACAAATTTTTACAAATTTAATAATTTGTTGGGAACCAAACAAACATAGTAAGATTCGAAAATACTTTCCAAAGGGTTAACCTTTGAATATCTTCGGAATAAATCATTACTCGGTAAAAATAGCATATAAAACACATTTGTTTAATTTTAAAGTTATAAATATATTTATTCAAATATGTATTTATTTTTTTTATTTTTTAATTATCATATAAAATTTAAATAAATAAACAATATCATAAAAATAAATCAAATATATTTAATATAATGTATGACATAAATGTATCAAAAAATTAGGGCAAAATATTGTCTGTAAATTTAATAAAAACCAGTTTATTTTTTTCAATATATAATAAAATGAATTATTTTTCTATAGTATATATACATATATATTTATATCAATAATCTTCATATATATGTCATTTAAACACAGCATTGACATAAATATATATTTATATGGCTACATGACATATATATATATTTTACAATAATATTTAAAAATAAATTAATAATAGAAAAAGTCATAGTGTATAGTAGTATACATGCATCAACTATTTTTAGTCTCTTGATAAAAAAACTATCACAAAAATTTATAAGATAAAAAAATGATAACTTAATTTTTTAAAATAAATATTATTTAATTGTTTAAATTATCGTAAAATATCTTACAAATGTCATATTTTAATTTTTTTTTGTTTAAATTTATGTTTGTTATAGTTTTTGAATTTGACAATGACAACAAGAGATTATATATTATATGTTTAATATAATATTAATATTATACATGAATTTTAAATTTAAGTTTGTGGCTAGTTTTTTTAAAGAACTTTGTTTCTAGTTGATAGTAGATTATATTGTGTTATCTGTTTAATATGATATTATTCTAATACGTGAAGTTTAAGTTTAATTAAATTTTACTTAAGTTATAAAACGTATGATTTTTATTATTTTTAAATAATTGTCATTGTACAATATCTCAAAAATATATTATTTTAATTTGTTTAATTATTTATTTATTTAATTTGATTTAAGTTTAAATCATGTTTACAATTTACCGTTAAATATACGAATATTATGTTATATATAAGAATATTCTATTAAAGTTAACAAAAAAAATAAAAAAACCGTTAAAACAAAAAAATTTCGTTGTCTATACACTTATTACATAAAAGAGATATATTTTTTTAGTCATCACACCCATCCTTCCCATAATTTTAACCATAATGGTTATAAATATTTAAAATATATATATTAATTAACATGACACATTGATTTGATAATATACAAAAAAAAAAATATGCTTCTTATATTAATTTTTTTTTAGTCATTAATAATTACGACAACACCCATCCCAGATCTACAGGGATTGGATGGATGGTGGTTTTGCAAGGGTGCCGTCACGGGTGGTGGTTCTGGTGGGATTGGGTTGAATTTTGCAAGTTCAAGCTTAGTTGTGATGGTATGATTTGGTTAGATTGACCCAACTCACTTATGCATACTGTACGGATCACGAGATTTTAACTGTCACATTAGTGGCCTGAATTCAATCTCATGGTGAATAGCTTTGTGATTGGGATCGAGGTGTTGTGATCCTCTTCAATGCTGATGCCAAATGTTTCCATGTGTCAGTTTGTTTTGTTTTGAGTTGTTTTATTTATATATTTTTTTATTTTGGTGAATAATGTCTCCCACTTTAGAAGTTGTAGTCCACCCTGTGTAGTGGTGCTTTATTTACTTTGTTGTGCTGGTGCTTGTTACTGTTCTTGATGAGGGGATTCTAGTGGCCCAACACTATAATAAAATTAAGTGTCGAGATGGAGATGGTTTAGGTTTTGAGATAAGTTGCATCTTATTTGCGTATCGATATTAGTGTTAATATTTCCTTTGGATAGTTGAAGTTTGTCTATGCATTACTAGAATTTTCATTTTTTTATGGTATTGTCTAACACAAAATATATCAGTATATTAATCTAATATTCTTTTTAAAAATATAAACAAATATATAAAAGTGTCCTTGATCCACATGCTAATGGATCCGACCCACAAAAACAAACTTATTAATAAACAATATTTTGGTACAGATCTCTCTAAGAACATCTGTCTTTTTCTTCTGGACTCATTAATTTTATTTAATTAATAATAATAATCTAAATTAACAAATGCCATATTAATATGAGATTAGTTGTCTCATTAATATAATTTAATGTTCTTGCTTTGGGTTCCACTTTTTATCTTTTTCATCACATCACCAATATGGGTTAAGTTAAGATCTATCTTCATAATATTATATTTATTATTTTTATAAGTATAGGGAATTCTCTTTTAGGAGCTTCACTTTAAGTTTTACTGGTGGAGCTCTCAGTGTTCTCGACCCGTTAACAGTTTTTAGTGCATTTTTTTTTTATGACAGTGTATATTGTAGCTATTTAGAGTATCCTGCAAATTTTTAAAAAATTCCAAATAGTTTACAATATCGAAAACTAAGTTCAAACATGTTGTTGCACGTGTGACTAATTTTTTTTATGCGCATGGAAAACAACATATTTGAACATAGTTTTCGGTATCGTAAATTATTCGGAATTTTCTGAAAATTTGTATAATGTTCTAAATAGTTACAATATACACGATCATAAAAAAATAACGCCAAAAACTGTTCACGAGTCAAGAAACACTAAAAATCCCACCAATAAAATTTAGGGGGAAACCCTCCCCCAAAAAAAAAAAGTTATCCTGTATAATATCACTCTTTTTATATATATAATTAATAAAGATCTTATTCATAGACACTTTTCCCACCAATACGTCAACAACACATGCATTTTCTATATTTTATTACTAGTCAAAAAAATTTACTGACAAGCATGCATTCCTTTTTTTATATATATATAATTTTATTTATTTATTTATGAAGATTCTCTAATCTCTATAATAAAATATATAATAATAATTAAAAAAATAGAGTAAAAGGTTTTGGATCTTGCCTTGGTGAATGGAGCTATGTTTTATGAACAATTAAAATGAAATAAAGTGTTGTGTGAGATGGAATTTAAAATAAAAGAACATTAATATATGTGGTTGAAGATGCTTTAATTGATTACTTTTTATTTTATTTTAATTTAATTTAATTTATTTACATCTCAATTGGGTTAGGACATCTTAATTTTTCCTCATTAATATCTAAGACAACGGTCTTCTTTGGTCAGGGCTAATTAAAGCATCATTGAATCTATTTGAATATGCCATAATTATATAATATATATATTTAATTTATATATATATATATATTTTTTTTAATGAAAAGTGTTATGTATGGTTTGAGTTGCTTTTCTCTAAAGGTGTCCACGTGTACACTTTTTTGGTTTATTTTATTCTTCTTAACCTATTCCTCACTAGGGTTTTGCAACATGTCCAATTTGAATAAATGACATAAATTAATTTGAAAAAATGATAAAAAATATAATTTGAAAAACTCGACATTCATTTCAAACCGCATAAATATTATATTGGGCTGGTTGAAATTTTTGGCAACCCGCTTAATGTAACCCAATCCGCCTAATTAATGATTTATTTTTTTAATTTTATATTTATTTAATTATTAATTATACATATATAAAACTAAATTCAAATAATTTTTTTTTATAAAATATCCTATATTTTAAAGTAACAATTATTTTAGTTCAAAATACAAACTAAAAATAGAGAAAATAATAAAAAAATGAGTGAAAAATGATTTATTTATTAAAAAAATTTTAAAAAGTTTCGGTAGTTTGGGCGGGTCGATGGTTGGGTTGAACTTCAATTTTTTTTTAATTAGGTGGATTATGAGTTGAAAAGTACTAACCCGATTATAAATTTGAGTTTGTAAAAAATCTACCAAACCCACCAAAACCGACCAATAAACACCTCTATTCCCCGCCCATTATCATGAATTACTAATTTATTTATAGAAATATATTACACACTACCTTAACAACCACACAAATGTAGTACAATTAAATTAGGAAAAATTAATTGAAATAAAATTTTACTTAACTTTGGATGAAGAAATTGTAATTTGTAAATAGTAAAGCTTGCAAGTTCATCTTTATAATATAATTGTGTATTGTTTTTATAATTTGTTACCCTAATGCAAAAAGACACTATGGGTTGAACACTAAATTAATATAATTATGAAGTAAAATAATTTTGTATTATTATGGATAAAAACTCGATTTTATTCAATAATTAACATGGAGCAAAATCTTTGGTCGTTGTAGAAGATCCAACCATCCAAAATAGTGTGTGGAAATTACCATTTGTGTAAAAACAAAACTTAATATGATTAGTTTAATTAGTTTTCTCATTTTCTTACATTGATGACTATTTGTAGTTGGGTATGACTATAGACACAATTTTTTTTCTCCCCTCACTATTTTATAATTAATGGGTAATTGATTGACCATTTACAAACATAATCATGTGTAAATTGATAGAAATATCCTCAAATAATTATAATTATAAACCATAATTCTTAACACGCACCCTCTCAACATTTATGTATAAATATTCAAAAAAATGTTAGATTATCAATTTAAAAAGGTAATGGATGAACAAAATATAGATATGAATATGAATGTGGATGTGTATGTGGGGATGCAAATGATTTTAATTCTAATGCGTTTTTTGTTTTTGTATCATATGTATAATTTTTTTTATTGTGTTTTATTTTTAAAATTGTGTATGATAACAACAAGTCACTCAAAATTGACATCGTTAAAAATATTAAATAAAAATACAAAGGGCAAAGAAAGGCCATTAAACTATGAAAATGATATGTAAAAGGCATAATATTGATCATGATATAAAGTCATTGATCATTATGGGTATTATTTTGCGTTTGCGAGTAGTGACAATGATTTAAGTTTTAGTTTTGTTTAGAAAATAGTGGTTTTAATAATATTTGTATTATTTAATAATAATAATAATATAAAAAGGTTATGAGAATAATATTGTACTTATTAAAATTTAAGAAAAGTGTGAAAATAAGTTCTTTTATTTTTAAATTTTAAGAAGATTTTAATTAGAAAAAGTGTGAGAGGTGAAAAAAAGTGTGTCAATAGTCACACCTTTCTCTATTAAAATATTTTTTTTTTTAAAGATCTCGAGATCAAAACTAAATATTAATCAATTGTTTTTTTTAATTAATTCCCCACTCAAAAAGAAAAAAGCCCTAAAAAAGAGACTTTTGTTTAGTGACTAGGTTATGATTACTATTATGTAAAAAAAAAATTGGAATACAATCAAATTTTGATATTTACAAAGACAATCCAATCTTAATGACATACTTATCCTTTTAATCAAATTTTGCACATTAATTAAGATCATTTAAGCTTGAGTGAATTTATGAGGAATGGGTAATAATAATAGAAGATGTATACACATTGATCATATATAAAACAATAATAATAATAATAATAATAACTTAAATATTATATAGGTAACTTTTCCAAGTACTAAGGTGGCTCAAATTTAGTTGACATTATTTTCCATCATATATAATGTGGTCCTTTTCAAAATTACAGTTAATAAATTTTATGAGGTAAAATATCAACATGTGACAATGTCACATTATTGTAGTATATATTATTTTCAATAAATACAATTTTTTATATATATATATTCATAATTTTTACTGCTATAAAAGAATAGAGAAAAAAAACAAGAAAACATCAATCCCAAAAAATAGGGTTAAGTTTTTGACCAAATAATAATAATTACTAATAATAATAATAAAGATTGTCTGTATTGTCTCTCTTCCAGATTTGGACCAAATCACAGGCAGATTTCTCCAAAGCCAATAAGAAATTTTATATATATTAACTTTTTGAAAAAATAAATAAATTAAATTTTTTAACAAAATCGAAAATATTATTATTATTTTTTGACGAATCGAAAATAAATAAATAAAAAAAAGGAAAAGAAGAAAAACAATATTCTCAATACACATGAAAAGGAAACGAAAAGACTCAGACTCACTTTCTCTCTCTTCCTCACTCTCTCTCTCTCTCTCTCCTCCGCTGCACACTCTTTCTAACAGAGACATCTGGTTCAGCCACCATTGACGTAGCTCGCATTTCTTCGTTCATTATCAGTTGGTGAATTTTCCACTTTTTTTCAAATTATAATGATGGTGATGAGAAATTTCGTGGGTTGGATTTTTGAATTGTTAATTTATTTGACATTTTAAGAAAAGGACGTTTCTGTTGCCCTAGATTTTGGTGATTGTGATGATGATGCTCTGCTCTGATCTGATCTCTGTGCTTTTTTCCTTTAATTAACTTTTTTTTTTTTTTTGGTTTTGTTTAAATCGCCATTTTTAGTAGTTTATTAGTTTTTAATTAATCTCATTTAGTACTTAGTAGTGCTGGAAGTTTTGTGTGATTAGTTTGATTTTTAGTGTTTTGTTATATGCGTGGAAAGATCTGGCAGTGATTGTAGTTTGATCTTGGTTTGTCATTATTGTTTTTGTTTAGAGTGTGTGGGAGCTTCAAGCTTGTGTATCAGTAGTGACACTAAAAACAGCTATGGTGGATAATTGGGTTGAGGAATTCTGGTAATGGTGGTTCTCAGGCTAAAGTGCTGTGCTTCAAGGTAGTGGCAACTGAAACGTAAGGAGTTATTCGGCATTTGCATTGCCAGGCGAGGTACTTCTCTTCTTTTCTCTTTCTTTTTTTATCTATTTGAAAAGAAAAAAAAATGATGTGCGGGGTTGCAATGCAATTTGAAGTATTTTTTATATTTGGGTCGGAAAGTAATCTTGAGAGTGACATATATGAATTGGGGTTTTGGTTGAGGGAAATGAGATCCTCTTCTTTTTCTCTGGCTAATTTAGTAAATAATTATGGGTAACTTTGATTCAGAAGACCAAGGAGAAATTCAAAGTGGCTTATATTGCAAATGTCAAAGTCTCCCTCTCCAAAACGCCAAGAGGTCGTACCGTCATCTACATCTCGGCTTAGGTACAGTAATTTTCTGTCTGTGGCTAAAGTCTTGTAATCACTTGATGTTTCTAAATTTGGTGCCTTTTACTGGTAATTACTAATTACTGGACTGCTCAGTGGCAAATTTCCAAATTTGTGTAAAGTGAGAAGTAGCATATACAAATACAGAAATAACTCGATTAGAGCACCGACTGGAACTGCTCTTCATAAATTGTTTAATTTTTTAGAATTTAATATCTTTTCTATTGGGTTTCTTTTGTAGGAAGTCAAATCTGGTATCATTTGTATATATCTTTTGATGCACTAAGATTGCAATTCTGATTTACACTTAATTATATACAGGGATTTAGATGAAATAGCAGAGATGGATGATGCAGAAGCTATCATGGCCACAGTTGCTCAGTTTGTTGAGCAACTACATGCCAGCGTGTCTTCACCTCATGAGAAAGAACTTATCACAGCAAAATTACTAGATATTGCTAGAACTAGAAAGGATGCTAGGGTTCTTATTGGTTCTCATGCCCAGGCAATGCCATTGTTTGTTAGCATTCTCAGAAGAGGGACCCATGCAGCTAAAGTTAACGTTGCTGCAACCTTAAGTGTTTTGTGCAAAAATGAAGATTTACGTCTCAAGGTACTTCTAGGAGGGTGCATTCCACCTTTACTCTCACTTTTGAAGTCTGAATCTACTGAAGCCAGGAAAGCTGCGGCAGAGGCTATTTATGAAGTTTCCTCTGGTGGGCTTTGTGACGATCACGTTGGTTTGAAAATATTTGTTACAGAAGGTGTTGTTCCAACCTTATGGGATCAACTCAATCCAAAGAAAAACCAGGACAAAGTGGTAGAAGGATTTGTAACCGGGGCTTTGAGAAATCTTTGCGGTGACAAGGATGGTAATTGGAGAGAAACATTCGAGGCTGGACGAGTGGATATAATTGTGGGTCTTCTGTCTTCTGATAATGCTGCTGCTCAGTCTAATGCAGCTTCTCTCTTGGCCCGTCTTATGTTGGCTTTCAGTGATAGCATCCCAAAAGTAATAGACTCTGGAGCAGTAAAAGCTTTGCTTCAGCTAGTTTGTCGGAAAAATGATTTTTCTGTACGTGCAAGTGCTGCTGATGCTTTGGAAGCCCTTTCGTCCAAATCAGCCAGAGCCAAGAAAGTTGTTGTTGATGCAAATGGTATTCCGATTCTCATTGAAGCTATAGTTGCTCCATCCAAAGAAGGTATACAAGGGGAGTATGGTCATGCCCTACAGGAGCATGCTACACAAGCTTTAGCAAATATTTGTGGTGGGATGCCTTCTCTGGTTTTATATCTTGGAGAGCTTTCTCAATCCCCTCTTCTAACTGCTCCAGTTTCTGACGTTATTGGAGCTCTAGCATACACTCTGATGGTGTTTGAGCTGAAATCTGGTTTGGATGAGGAGCCATTTAATACAAGACAATTAGAAGATATTCTGGTTATGCTACTCAAGCCTCGTGATAATAAGCTGGTTCAAGATCGTGTTCTTGAGGCCTTAGCTAGTCTATATGGAAACAATTATCTCTCAAGATGGATTAGTCATGCAGAAGCCAAGAAGGTTCTTATTGGACTTATAACAATGGCTGCTAATGATGTGCAAGAACATTTGATACTCTTTTTAACAAGTTTGTGCGGCGATGGTGTTGGCATTTGGGAAGCCATAGGAAAGAGGGAAGGAATTCAATTGCTTATGTCATTGTTGGGCTTGTCAAGCGAGCAACATCGAGAGTATGCTGTTGAATTGTTGGCAATCATAACTGATCAGGTTGATGACAGCAAATGGGCTATCACTGCTGCTGGTGGGATTCCTCCATTGGTGCAGTTATTAGAGACAGGTTCTCAGAAGGCAAAAGAGGATGCTGCACATGTTTTGTGGAACTTATGTTGTCACAGTGAAGATATACGTGCTTGTGTTGAAAGTGCTGGTGCAATCCAAGCATTTTTATGGCTCTTGAAAAGTGGTGGATCAAGAGGGCAAGAGGCCTCAACACTGGCACTTACTAAGCTTGTTCGAACAGCAGATTCTGCCACCATCAATCAGTTACTAGCATTGCTCCTTGGCGACTCTCCTAGCTCAAAGGCTCACATTATTAGAGTATTGGGTCACATACTCATATTGGCGTCACATAAGGATCTTGTGCAAGTGGGTTCTGCACCCAATAAAGGGTTGAGATCTCTTGTTCAAGTTCTCAGTTCATCCAATGAAGAAACACAAGAGCGTGCAGCTTCTGTTCTTGCTGATCTATTTAGCACAAGACAAGATATCTGTGATAGTCTTGCAACAGATGAGATTGTGAATCCTTGCATGAAGCTTTTGACCAGCAATACTCAAGTTGTTGCTACACAATCTGCTCGAGCATTAAGTGCTTTGTCTCGTCCAACAAAGGCAAACTCAACAAACAAAGTGTCTTATATTGCAAAAGGGGATGTCAAGCCTTTAATCAGGCTTGCTAAAACGTCTTCCATTGATGCTGCTGAAACTGCAGTTGCTGCTTTGGCCAACTTTCTGTCTGATCCACAGATTGCTGCAGAAGCCTTGGCAGAAGATGTTGTGTCCGCATTGACAAGAGTATTAAGAGATGGAACTTTAGAAGGTAAAAAGAATGCATCACGTGCTCTTCATCAACTACTAATGCATTTTGCAATAGGAGATGTGCTCCCAGGATACTCTCAATGTCGTCTCCTTGTTATTGCCCTTGTTGATTCCTTAAATTCAATGGATATGAATGGGAATGATGCTGCTGATGCTTTAAAAGTAATGGCACTTTTAGCTAGGTCAAAACAAGGTGTGAACTTCACACCCCCCCCTTGGTCTTCCCTTGCAGAAGTTCCCTCAAGCCTAGAATCTCTAGTGCGCTGCCTAGTAGAGGGGCCCCCTACACTGCAGGATAAGGCAATAGAAATTCTTTCAAGGCTCTGCAGTGATAATCCAGTTGTGCTTGGTGATTTACTAGTTGCGAGATCTGGATCTATGAGTTCATTGGCTAATAGGATAATGAACTCATCAAGTTTAGAAGTGAATGTTGGAGGAGCTGCATTACTTATTTGTGCTGTAAAAGAGCACAAACAACAATGTATGGAAGAACTTGATGCGTCAGGGTATGTCAAATCCCTTGTATTCTCTTTAGTTGAAATGATGAAGAGAAGTTCTAGCTGCTCTTTAGAAATTGAAGTCAGAACTCCTAAAGCATTCATGGAAAGAACTGCAGACCAGGAAGGGTATGTGTTTGATGTTCCTGATGCAGCCACTGTATTGGGGGCTACAGTTGCCTTGTGGCTACTATCTCTAATAGGCTCATTTCATACAAAGAATAGAGTCATTATTATGGAGGCTGGTGGACTTGAAGCTCTTGCTGACAAGCTTGTGAGTTACTCTTCTAATCCACAGGTATGACAATGATTATTTTTTTAATATTTAGTTTTTTTTCCATAATTTATTAAGAATATTTAAAGGGAACCTATTTACTCTATTAGTATGCTGGAGGACACGCCCCTTAAATAAAAGTGATACAACTAAAGATAAAGCAAAGTGACAAAAAAGAAATAAAAATTACAACGGATGTTATGTCTATTTAGAATGGGCTGATTTTGTTCCTGTGATGTTTTAAAGGAGAATTAAAAAAAAATTATTGTCAAGGTTTGGTGAAATAGTTTTTTTTTTTTTTTTTTTAAAAAAGCCTAATTTTTTGGATGAACAAATTAATGCAAATTTCAACCCTCTTTTAATTTGTTTAAAATTAAGATTTTTTTGTGAAAAAATAAAATAAGAAGAAAAATTATATTAATCTTCATTAATTTTTTTCAGTTTGTTACCCACTACTATTGTTATTTATTTTTAATGTTTTTTGGGATTTTATTTATTAAATAGTAGGGTTAACTTTTCTTTTTGTCATCCAATTTTTACCAATTGGATAACTGGATGAAATTTTATTGATTTGCTAATCTGAAAAAATATGTTTGTTGTTTATGAACACTAAGAAGGCGATCAAGTTTCCCTTGGAACTTTCATGTGTATATGTTACATTTTTTTTTGACAGAAGTGGGAGTTAAAGAAACTTGACAGTTTTTAAAACATAGTGGAAAGTGAAAATGACCTATACCATGCAATGTAGTCAGGTATAAATCAAGCATGTCCAATAAATAGAAAAGAAAAAAAAAATACACACTTTACCAATTGCAAGAACAAAGCCACCCACTTCTCTACTTGCGATTCTGGAGAATGGGTAAACTAAATTTAATTGTACAAGATAGCTTACTAATACTATTAACTGTGAAAGGGTCTATTGACTTCCATTCCTTTTAGTCATGTACAACCAGTCACCAATAATTTTTTCTAGCATTCTTCCTGGCAGTCTATAGACAACTAAAAGCTTAGTAGTAATCACTTTCCAACAACTATAAGCAATCCTTTAGTTCAAAGCATGATACTTGGCATTGAGTACAGTATAGTATCATATCACTTTGAAGTCAATCTTTACTTCGTAAGACAGAACTGTATGCAGCCAAAGTATAAGAGTACATTAATGGGTGGTGTGGCTCTCATTTCCAGGGTGAAAGAACCAGTATTTTCTTTGTTTCACTTTAGAAACTAGCATCTTGATGTTAAAAGACCATTTAACTTCTGTCGAGCTATATCGGCATGTTGGGGATTTTATTTATCATCTAAAATTAATTATTTACTTACAGGCTGAATATGAGGACACAGAAGGCACATGGATTAGTGTCCTACTTCTTGCTATTTTGTTCCAAGATGAAAATGTTGTTTTATCTTCCACAACAATGCGCATCATACCGTCACTTGCTCTTCTGCTTAGATCTGATGAGGTTATCGACAGATTCTTTGCTGCTCAGTCAATGGCCAGTCTTGTTTGTAATGGTAGTAAGGGAATTAATCTTGCGATTGCAAATTCAGGTGCTGTTTCCGGGTTGATAACCCTAATTGGTTTCATAGAGTCGGATATGCCGAATCTTGTTGCCTTATCAGATGAGTTTTCTCTGGTAAGAAATCCTGAACAAGTTGTTTTGGAGCAACTTTTTGTTATTGAAGATGTAAAATTTGGGTCCACTGCACGTAAAGCTATACCTCTTTTAGTGGATCTCTTGACACCAATGCCAGATCGGCCTGCTGCCCCTCCAATTGCTGTCCAACTTTTGACTTGCATTGCAGATGGAAGTGATACAAACAAATTAATTATGGCTGAAGCTGGAGCTCTAGATGCTCTGACAAAGTACTTGTCTCTGAGCCCTCAAGACTCAACAGAGGCCACTATATCTGAGTTATTCAGAATATTGTTTAGCAACCCTGATCTAATTCGCTATGAAGCATCAGCCAGCTCCTTAAATCAACTCATAGCTGTTCTGCGTCTTGGGTCAAGAAATGCCAGATTCAGTGCTGCAAGGGCTCTCCATGAACTTTTTGACTCTGAGAGCATCAGAGAGTCTGAGCTTGCACGACAGGCTGTTCAACCATTAATTGAGATGCTTACCGCTGCTTCCGAGAGTGAGCAGGAGGCTGCTCTTGTTGCTTTGATTACTTTGACTTCAGGAAATTCTTCAAAAGCCCTTTTTTTAACTGATGTGGAAGCAAACTCACTTGAGAGTCTACACAAAATATTGTCCTCTGCTTCATCGTTAGAGTTGAAAAGAAATGCTGCACAGTTCTGCTTTGTTATGTTTAGCCATAGCAAAATCAGAGCTAATCCAATTGTTTCTGAATTCATTGAGCCCTTTATTTCACTGATGCAATCTGATACTAGTTCAGCTGTTGAAGCTGGAGTTTGTGCTTTTGAGAAGTTGTTGGATGATGAACAACTTGTGGAGCTTGCATCAGCCTATGATATTGTGGATCTTCTTGTTGGCTTGGTTTCTGGTACGAGTTATCAGCTAATTGAGGCTAGCATCTGTTCTCTCATTAAGCTGGGGAAAGACCGGACCCCATGCAAATTAGAAATGGTTAATGCTGGTATAATTGATAGTTGTCTTGAGTTGTTACCTGTTGCACCCAATTCATTATGTTCCTCTATTGCAGAACTTTTCCGCATTCTGACAAATAGTAATGCGATTGCCAGAAGTTCAGCTGCTGCAAAAATAGTAGAACCTTTGTTTCTGGTTTTACTTCGATCAGATTTTAGTTTGTGGGGACAGCACAGTGCCTTGCAGGCACTTGTAAATATTTTAGAGAAGCCACAAAGCCTTGCAACTTTAAACCTCACACCTAGCGAAGTCATTGAGCCTCTTCTTTCCTTTCTGGAATCACCATCTCAAGCCATCCAGCAGCTTGGCACAGAATTGTTATCTCATCTTCTCGCACAGGAACATTTTCAGCAAGATATTACCACAAAGAATGCTGTTGTGCCTCTTGTGCGGCTAGCTGGAATTGGTATTTTGAACTTACAGCAGACTGCAATCAAGGCATTGGAAAAAATCTCTATGAGTTGGCCAAAGGCAGTTGCTGATGCTGGAGGAATTTTTGAGCTTGCTAAGGTAATCATTCAGGACGATCCTCAGCCACCTCATGCATTGTGGGAATCGGCTGCTTTGGTTCTTTCTAATGTTTTACGTTTCAACGCCGAGTACTATTTTAAGGTTCCTGTGGTAGTTCTTGTAAAAATGTTGCTCTCAACAGTTGAGAGCACTATCACAGTGTCGCTTAATGCATTAACTGTTCATGAAAGGAGTGATGCCTTAAGTGCCATACAGATGACTGAAGCTGGGGCCATAGATGCCCTATTGGACCTGTTAAGATCTCATCAGTTCGAAGAAGAATGTGGGAGATTACTTGAAGGTTTATTTAATAATGTGAGGATACGAGAGATGAAGGTTTCCAAGTACGCTATAGCACCTTTGTCACAATATTTGTTAGACCCACAGACCAGATCACAACCTGGTAAACTTCTTGTTGCTCTAGCTCTTGGAGACCTTTCCCAGCATGAGGGGCTTGCTAGAGCTAGTGATTCTGTTTCTGCTTGCCGTGCATTGATAAGTTTGCTTGAAGATCAACCGACAGAGGATATGAAAATGGTTGCAATTTGTGCATTGCAAAACTTTGTCATGCACAGTAGAACCAATAGGCGAGCTGTTGCAGAAGCAGGTGGTATTTTGGTCATTCAGGAATTACTGCTGTCACCCAATCCAGAAGTTTCTGCTCAGGCAGCCTTACTAATCAAGTTTTTATTTTCTAATCACACACTCCAAGAGTATGTCTCAAACGAGCTCATCAGATCTTTGACAGGTAGCTATAATGGCAACTTCAAATTTTTCTTTCACATGCATGAACCTGTCCGTAGAGTGTAGGTTCCCTTGTGTTTTGATAAATGATATAGGTTTTGGAATTTAAAGCTTCATTGCGAGAGAAACAGAGAGTAATGGTATTAGCAATAATCATTATAAAAAATAATCAATGTAAATATAAACCATACGCAAATGAACCAGAAAAAAAAAAAATAATCTAGTAGATCTTATATGTTTTAAATATGTACTTGGTCAAGAGCTTCTTGACAGCCTTTACTGTGGGAAAAGATTGAGTTTCTAGCTTCTTTTTGGGGTTCAATGGCAAAAAATTTGAGGATTTTTCACTTTCTTTTGTTACTCTTGGTCACTTCGTTTATTGGTGTTTATCTTGTTTCTCTTTTCTTATTTTCAGTTTGTATTTTTATGATTTTCATTTTCATTCTTTTTAAGATGACTTCTTTCATGTGCGTCTTGTTTTGTCACACAACAAAATTATAGTTTCTTATTAAATAACGAGCTTGTTGGTAGCCCTATAGATGAAAAGAACTTTTCCATTTCTTAAATAGAAGTTTGCAATAAAAGTAGGATTTTCATTCTCTCTTTTTCTATCTCAAAATGCCTTTGGTTTTCAGCTGCACTTGAAAGGGAGTTGTGGTCCTCAGCAACCATCAATGAAGAGGTCTTGAAAACCTTGAATGTGATATTTGCCAACTTTCCTAAACTCCATATCTCTGAAGCAGCTACCCTCTGCATTCCTCATCTGATAGGAGTTTTAAAATCGGGTAGCGATGCAGCCCAGGAGTCTGTACTGGACACTCTGTGCTTGCTAAAGCATTCTTGGTCAACCATGCCAATAGATATAGCAAAGTCTCAAGCCATGGTTGCCGCCGAAGCCATTCCCATCTTGCAAATGCTCATGAAGACCTGCCCACCAAGTTTCCATGACAGAGCAGACAGTTTATTGCACTGCTTACCCGGTTGCTTGACAGTTACAATCAGACGTGGTAACAACTTGAAGCAGGCTATGGGAAGCACAAATGCTTTTTGTCGATTGACAATAGGCAACGGTCCTGCTCGGCAAACTAAGGTAATGGTTAATATACTGAAAGCGGCTTTCTTTCATAGGCCAATTTCAATCTTTGTTTCTGGGGAGGTGGGCATTAATGTTAGTTCCTAGTGAAGACTCGTTGTCAATATATAATGAGGGTACTAGATGTAAATCTAGTTTGGAAAAATATCTGTATGGCAGCACCTAATCGTATTCCTAGCACCATAGAGTCGTATGTCATGCTAAAATGTCTTTAATTTAAACAGGTTGTGAACCATAGTAGTTGTCCAGAATGGGAAGAAGGGTTTACGTGGGGATTTGATGTACCTCCAAAAGGACAAAAGCTTCACATCGTTTGCAAAAGCAAAAACACTTTTGGAAAGGTAATTTTCTGTTTTTGATATACAAGAAATTTAGATTACACGCAATGCATCCTGACCATGAGAATTGTGGCTACTTTTCAGAATACTCTGGGGAAAGTGACCATCCAAATAGACAAAGTTGTTACTGAAGGAGTTTACAGTGGATTATTCAGCCTTAATCATGACGGAAACAAAGATGGATCTTCTCGAACACTAGAAATTGAAATCGAATGGTCCAACAGAAATGCAGATGAAGGAACGTAAGGGGTGATGTCGTATCGAGAGTAGACTGAGGTTGAGTGTCCAAATAGGAAGGACAAACTTGGTATGCTTGTAGTTATTAATGTCTTCTGGATGTCCATTTTTGTAGTCTGGAAGATGAAGAAGCTGCTTGAGTTGTAAGTGTAAATTATATTTTTCAAGTTGCAGAGGTATAAAGAGTGGAAAAGGCATTCCCTCGATATAGTGAACTTTAAAGAAAAGCTGATTAGGAGTTTGTACAGGTCAGTCTTTGTTGTAGGTGTAAGTTTTTAAAAATGCTAGGAAGAATAGGCATTTCAAAATCCCATAATCAAGCTTTTTTTGGCATTAAATTATGCCCTTTCAATCCTAAATGGGTCTGTATATGTATTTTGTTCTTGGTACTATTTTCAAATAGCATACCCATGAACATTGTTTGTCATAAATAGACCAAAAAGCTCTGATCTACCAACACAATTTTATTTTTATAATTCCTCTAATTTCAAAATACAGTTCCAAATTCAATAACCTCTCTTATTTGCTTAATTTACTCTTTGATATCAGTTGTCATATTCTAATAAGTTCAATTCACTCAAATTTCAATTCCCCCATTAAAATATTGTACATATATAAATGGCATCTTGACTTAGGCTCCATTGCAAATTAACAAACTTTACATTTTAAAATTCTCACTACTTGCAAGCAACATCAAGATAAGGTTTTTTTCATTCTGCCTTGAAGCCATTTCCCTATTCCACAAGCACATCACCAAATTTGCATCATATCCACATTTGCATCAATGAACAAATGAGAAACAAACCCTTTTGCCTAAAAAGAAAGTTGATGAGAAAAAAATTAGACAGATTACTACTATGCAGCAGCCACTAGAGAAGATCGAGCTTGTGTAAATGAAGCAATAAGCGATCCAAGTTGTAACTTGTCATTGCACCCAAAAGTCAATCTGTATCTGCAAACATACAATCAATGTCAATTTTAGAAAAGGCCTTGGCTATATTTTTTTTATTTAAGTGATTAAAAACCAGTTTGGATCAAAGTGTTGCATTCAAGAACTGAAAAAAAAAAAAAGAGTTCATAAAGGGAGCAAGGCATGTGTAACATACTCTATATCTGCTAAATCGTTAATCAACTGAACGCGAACTTTTGCGGGCATCTTTATCTTAAAGACAAACCTGTTCAAACAGCACATTGCTTAAACAAATGGGGCAGTAAAATTATCATAGTAGGACATCTAGTATCCATGCAAAAGAACTTACATTGTCACTTCTCGTACAATATCTATTATGGCCAATCCTTTCCTTGATTTCATATCAGATATATCTGAAATGAATGAGATGCAATGTGAAAAACAGAACATAATAGCTCATTAATTATAACTGATTAAGTGTTCATAGTAACAAGAAAAGGTTATCTACCTTTAAAACACTTTGAAAATGACTCATTTAGAAGACAATGAGATATTTTCTCGATGTCTTTGGGCAATGGGTTTCCAGTGCACAGGTACACTTCTTCTTCTGTTATCTTCTGTGAAGCCATATGTGTTGACTGTGCACATTCAGGAAGGAAAAGAAAAAGAACATTTGCCATTTAATGTCCACTCAACAACAAAGAAGAAATTATAATTCAAAATTTCAAGCATTTTACTCTTTTTAACAAATTTACTTTAAAAACAAGAAAGTTAAAACACATGTGAGCAAATTAGAGCAGCGATCTAAATAACCTGCAAGATGTTCAAAGCCTTTCTCATGTCACCATTGCTAAGCCGTACAAGTGCTGCCAAGCCATTCTCAGATACATCGAGCCTAGTTCAACAAAAAGTTGTCGAGGAGCTTTTCAGTTCTCATCTCAATTACAAAAACCAAAGAATAAAATAAACAATGGGTGGGGTGCCATGGGAGCTCCCAAAATAATTTACCGGAACAACAAAGGTAATCTTCTCTAAATAAGGTTATACCACACTCCACAGATAAAGCATTTATAATGCCACACAAAATTTACCGGTGTTGCAAACCACAATCCAAAATAATGTCACACAAACTAAACCCCACTCTGAGTTATCAACAAAATCACCAGAGATAAAAACACTACATTAAATTTGAAGGGATATAAAACTTACCCTTCAGCCTCAATTACGTATTTGAGTCGCTCAGTAACATGAACAGAATCAAGAGGAGCAAATCTAAAACGAGTGCATCGTGACTGTAGTGCTGGAATAATTTTGTTGACATTATTACCAATAAGAGCAAACCTTGTATTCTTTGTGTATTTCTCAATCACTGCACCACACAAACAATAATTGACAGGCAAATGAGGCAACTTTAGGAGTATTTGTTACCAAAAATTATAAGAACTTGAAATACTACAGCACTATACAGTACCTCTTCGCAGAGCAAATTGAGCATCTTTTGTCATTGCATCTGCCTCATCCAGCAATACCAATTTTACTGATGCCTTTGCACTGTCAACCAAAACCTTTAAATATCAGTTATGAATCATGAAAAAAATTGTAAATATTTAACATTATTTTTAAACTAGGCTCCCCGCCTAACCTATATCTACAATTTTTAAGGATGGAAACTACGGCAATTGCTACTCAGACTTGTGGAAGCAAACTATGTGCTGACCATTTGAGCTACCTCTAGTGTTACTGTTAATGTTACCATCTTATTCATAACCGGTAAAAGAAAAGAATAATATCAAAAACAGAAAAATACCCAAACGAGAAACTCTGAGTGCTAGCAAAATCTTGGATCTGTTGCCTCACAACATCAATTCCCCTATCATCAGAAGCATTCAACTCCAGAATCATGTTATGGAATTGAGCCCCATAAAGCTTGCGCGCCACAGCAAGAATGGTCGAAGTTTTGCCTGTGCCAGGAGGGCCGTACAGTAGAAGATGCGGCAATCTGTTCTCATTGGTTAATCTATCAACTGTTCACACACCAAAACAAGAAGAAAAAGGAAAAAATAGTTAAAATGATGAATGGGTTCGCGCGAAAACATGATATAAAAGAAATTAAGCAAATACCCATATGAGGAAAGTAAACAAATTCCCGAGAACCAAACAGAAAATCCGAAAAATACAAATAGAAAAGGAAATCGGTTAAAAAAACCCTAAGTAGAGAGAAATTGAAAAATGGGGAAAAGGGGAGAAAGAACTGACTGGTGTCAACAATGTCGCGGTGAGCGGCGACGTCGGCGAGGGACTGAGGGCGGTACTTCTCGACCCAGGGCGCGGCTTTGGCGGAGACGGAGGTGGCGACGTTTTTGGGATCACTGATGGGTTTGGAAAGGGGTTTAGTGGCATCGCCACCTCCGGTGCCGACATCGTCGATGTCCATGAGAGAGATGAGTTCAGTCATGGTGGTGGGGTGTCCAAGCTCTGAGCTTTCTACGGAAGCGTTGCGAGTGGGAGCTGTGTGGAGTGAGAGATGGAGCTAAGGTGAAAGCGCCTAAACTCTCTCATAAATTATGGCGCCAAAACAAACCCCAGTTGAGAAACGACATCCTTTCAGAAAAAACGACATTGTTCTGGAAAAGCGAAGCAAATCATATAAAACGACACTAATGATATAAACGAAACCTTTACAGAAAACGACATCCTTTCAGGAAAAACGACACTGTTCTGGAAAAGCGAAGCAAATCATATAAAACGACACCTTTAGATAAAACGACATTATTATGGAATACGACACAAATATGATACAACGACATCTTTTTCGGAAAAGGACTCCAATGTTAGAAAACGGCATACTTTCTTAAGAACGACATTATTCCTATTAAACGACATTTCCCGAAAAATACGTCAATGAAATAAACGAATCAGTTTATAAAAACGACAGCATTATGTAGAAATTACATATGCTCGAGAAAACGACAACATTCTACAAAACCCATAAAACACTTGCTCATTTTTTCGAAAAATCTTTGAAAGATAAACTAAAAGCATCTATAATGAAGTGTCAAAAATGTTGATGCAATACTATATTTAACACGTATTATAAAAAATATAAATTCAATGGTGTTCAAAAAATTGTGTCAAATTTTGCACAAAATATAACATGTGCCAAATTTAGCAACATCAATAAATATTACTTTTTTATTTACTATATTGTCACTAATTACTAAAATTGAGTAGTTGACAATTAATGATCATCCATATATTATTTTTTATTTATTGTTTTAATGATAAATTTCTTGAAGTACATGATTTAGATAATAAAAAAAATTATTTTTGTATGTTCTTAATCAATATCAAATGAGTTATTGACTTTTTTGTGTTAATTTGGTATTTTGTGCATTGGAGCACAATTGCAAATATTGTACCAAACATAGCATTAACAATTTACATCTTGCATTGGAGATCGTCTAAGTTAGTTGTTGGAGTAATGTAATGTTTTGTTTATGTTCAAATTAGATTTTGATTTAATTAAAGATTTATACCATTTTGGCTTTCCATTTTTTTTTTTGAGGAGTACTAGCTTCCGACACTATTTCATTCACACTATTGCAAACATATAGCTCTATAATTGACACGTGTAAATGTTGATTTATTTTTGAGTAAATGGCGGCTATAATACTCAATGTTTTTTAAAAAGTTACAATTTTACACTTAATTTTTTTTTTTGCGTTAAATATACTCAATGTCTTCAAAATGTTGCACTTTTATACCCAAACTTTTTTTTGTGGTAAATATACTCAATATTTTTAAAATATTGTACTTTATTTAATTTAAAATAAACTAAGTTTTAATTCAATTTAAGTTGATTTATTTTTTAAATTTTAATTTAACTAACTAATATTAAATATTATTTTTATATTATAAATTTTAAAATTATTAATTATTTTTAAAAGAGATTTTTTTTATTATATTGATGTTATGAATATATATTTTAAGACATTTATTTATTAATTAAAATTGAAATAAAACTAATGTAAAATGTGATTTTTGCAACAAAAACAACTACTTAATGACTTAAGTGCAACATTTTAGACTACTTAGTGATTTTTGTCGTCAAAAAAATTACTTAATGACTTATGCGCAATGTTTTAGACAACTTATTGACTTTTTCTACCAAAAAAACTACTTAGTGATTTAAGTGCAACCTTTTGAACTACTTCATGATTTTTGCTGCAAATTTCCCAAAAAAAATTATTGTATTAAGAGAAATTGGTGTAAATGTCATATTTTTATGATGCATTTTGTACTATGGCGGCCTACTTTACATAATTTTTAGTTAAATGACATCTTTTATTAATGAAACTTTTTTATTACCCTTTTTGCCCTTAGAATAATATAATATTAAATTAAAACAAAAAAACCCTAAAACTATCTTCTTCTTCCTCACTCATCTCACCCATCCACCCACAACCACCATCCCGCCACCACCACCACCTGGGATAGTCGCCGGGGACCACTACCCTTCACAGCCGCCACCACGCATCTCCACAAATCTGGCCAACAAGGTTAGTTTATTAAAAATAATATTAGATAAAATTTGATGTTGTTTTTGTATATTAAAAGTATAAAATTATTTTTTTAGTAGACTGAAAGTATTAGTAAGGAATTTGGTTTATTTCTGGAGTTTTATGGAGCTTAAAGCTTGAAAATCTGAAAATTTTAATGGTGGTTTCGGCCATTTTCGGATAGAGAAACCCATAATTTTTCGACAACTTGTCTAATTTTTTGACAGGTTGTCTGATATTTCAGACTAGCTATCTAAATTTCAGACTAGTCGTAGTATATTTTCAACCACCAATCTAAATTTTAAACCACATGTCGAATTTTCAGACAACATGTCATTTATTTCGACCACTTATCGAATTTTTAGACAGACTGTCGAATTTTCAAACAGGGCGTCGGATTTTCAGATTTTAATTTTCTTTTATAATATTTTAATTTAAGTAATACCAATAATTTATATTTGTTTGTTTGTCGTATTTTTTATTCATATGTCATCGAAAAACATTGTAATATTATGTGATGGATTATGGAAAAAGAATGAAGACTCGTGGAAATGGATTTCAAATGGCTCATGATCAATATCAAGTTTGGTACAAACTAACCTCACTTTTGAGGAGTTAGTTGAACATATTTATGAAGTTATAGAAATCAATCGCATCCTCTTCGATATAGAATTAAATTACAAGGTAACGATGATGGTGGAAATTGAACTGATTGCAATAAATAATAGTAGAGACGTTGTTAGTTTCTTTACATGGTAAAAGCGTGGTCTGATTCCATTATACGTGAGTTTGATAAAGAATATGGAAAATGTAGAGTCCAAGAACTTTACTTAGCTAGTTAGATAGTAGTATTATAGTATTTATAGTATTATCTTTATGACTGTGGATTTTTGGTTCAGACCGGGAATTATTTGGACACTCATAGTAGTACTTGTAGATTTTCTAAGTTTAACCTATAGTTTAAGAATATTAGTGTTAACCTAAGGTTTGATTAATATGGCTGATATTACGGATAATATTTATTATACTATATGGTTTAGATAAGAACCAATAGGATTTTAAGCACATGTTATGTATGGATGATTAAAGGATTAAGTATTTTGAGGATTAAATTTAATAAGGGTAAAGTTTGAATGCTCTAAGGTCAGTCAGCAGCTTTGAATACGTTTAAGGGCTTAGTCAAGGTTGTTTACTCCATTCAAACTTAGCTAAAAATGTGTAATTTCGTATTTAAATAATCAGCGTGTGCCGATATATCGTAGCTATAGGGGGCGATATATCGCAGCACGTAGATACGGAAAACACGAAACGATGCACGACTGCCTCGGGCATACTGGCCCAGGCGATATATCGCCTACAGGGGGCGATATATCGCCCCTCTCAACTTATTTTGAAAGTTTTTGAATTCTTTTTCCATTCAGCCATTCAACCTCTTGATAAGTCCAGCACCTTTTTGAACGAGTCTTCAGCCTCTGCTGAACGATTATTCAAATTATTTTCACCTAAAAAGCCATTATTTTTATTCAAGTGAAATTAAGATCCTTTCATTCCTAAACTCTATAAATAGGACCTAGTATCGAGCCATTATTCACCTTTTGCTCTAAGTTCAGAGGCTACATGTAACGCCCTAGCTACCCCAGAACAGTTACGGTGAACCGGAAATTTGACCCGCTACCCGAGTCCTTTGGTTAAAATGTGATCTAGGTGTCATTAACAGGTTAAGGTGCAAAACCAGTAAAAAGGAAAGGGCACTTTTCATTAAGTAAATAAACTGCTCATGAGCCTTTTAAAATATTTACAAGATGTTCGTAATACAAAAGAGTTGCTACAGTTCCAAATTTACAATCCCCGCCGGCCTAAGCGGCAAAAATAGGGTAAACCCCTAGTCCCTCTGAGAACTCCTTGACCGTGGCAGTCAAGCGGCCTTGTATGTACATTACATCACCCAAGCTCTCCACTCAAGGCTGGCCAAGCTTTTCCTTTCCTTTACCTGCACCACATAGCACCCATGAGCCAAGGCCCAGCAAGAAAACATAATAAAACATGATGTAATATCAACAACATTCATAATAACCACTCAGGACTATCAGTCCCACAAATAGGTGACAATAGCCAAAAGTCACAGTAATGAGCATCACTCCCTCTAGCCATGTGACGATAGGGTCACCAGGGCTTAACTGATAGGTGATTTCTTTCATAAGCTTGATCAGGACAGGTGCATGGTGATTGGTCACCAACATAACCTTCCTCACGACTCTAGAGTCGAAACTATGGACAACGTCCCTTAGCCTTGTGACAGACAGTCACCGGGGTCATATACCTTGGCTATAATCATCTAGTCGTAGACCAGGCAAGCGCTTATAAGTTTCTCGACCCTAGGGTCGGTCTGGCATTAATGCTATAGAGCCATTCAATGCATGATTCTCGACTTTAGAGTCGGTCCCTGACTAGTCAGTGTCTCAAACAGGTAACCAACGTTCAACAGCATTTAATATGCAATCCACGCCCACATATATCAACCAACATGCCTCAAGTATCAAACCACGCATGTCATATATCTATACAGGGTGCAACTGTACTAAAACACCGTTTTCTTACCTCTGGTTCAAGTGAGAATAATTATATGAACGACCCCTGAGAACGATCAACCTTTAAATTCCTCGACGGTCACCTGGTCATAACCAAAATATAGGATTCATCAATAAAAATGATAACCGGGGTTTCCCAAACCAAATCCCAGCCCTCCGAGACCTCAAATACTACCCAACCGGGTACTAGGTCCAACCCCGAGGCCTATGGTCTGAATCCCTAAGCTAAAAACCACTTTTAGCAAAGTTTGGCCTTATGGGCCGCGGCCCCAAAAAGCCGTGCCGCGGCACGCCCCCAAGCCCTATCTGCCAGACGCGCTTGGGCCGCGGCACCCAACCCAGAAAAGCTAGAACGGCCACACACGAACCAGAAATTCAACCCTGCATTTCCCTTCACAAACCAGACCTTCTAACCCTCTCTAAACCTCTTCCAAACATCCAATTCAACCCCTAAACCTTACCCATACACCTCCTCACCAAAACCCAATCAACTAACACCAAAAACCTCCTTTGATTCTCACTTCCCACATCAAACTCATGATTCAAAAGCTAGAACAAAAACAGAGCTTAACTTGAATTCAATGGTCAAAGCTTACCTTAGAACCTGTTTTGAACTTCCCACACAAGCAGAACCAAGTCTCCAATCCAGCCCTAAGTTCCTTTAGCTTGAATCCACAACTAAAGCTCAAAACACCAAAGAAGGAAATGGAGGAATTTGTACGGGAAGAGAAATGAAACTAACCCCTGTTTTACTCTGTTTTATTCTACAGTCTTCAGCCACTTAAGTTCATATATATCCACCCCTAAAAAGACCAAAATGCCCTTGTGTCATCTAAAGCCTTTCAAACTACTCTAGGGGTAAAATTGGTACTTCTAGCTTAACCCGTTAATCATAATTAACGCTTCCCAATTCCCGCTAATCTCAATATCCTCGAACACCAATGTTTCATAACCCGTTACCCTAAAATCCCCGGTAACGCTATAACCTTTAATATCACCCCGAGACTCACCCCGAGCCCCGAGCTCAAACCTGTTATGACCAAACCGATAAATCACGTTTAAAGATCGTCTCATGTCGAAATACTCGAACCAATCCACATTATAATGTGGTCTCACAATATATCATTATCGCACATATAATTATACAATTATACCCTCAACGGGCCAAATTACCATAATACCCCTGTAAACAAATGTGGACTCGCATGCATGCATTTAATATTCTATTATAATATAATTCTCATAAACATGCATAAACACATTTAATGGCATAATTAAACAGTTATGGCCCTCCCGGCCTACTAATCCAGCCATTAACCATAATAGGGAATCCGGGGCATTACACTGCAAGTTGCTAGGTGAGTGTGAGAGTTAAACACTTGGGTGGGGAAATCACAAGCTTGATCATCATAAGCTTATCAAACACTTGGGGAAGTAAGGTTTCATAGTATTTCGGATGAGGTTTAGATTGGTCTTACAAGTCTTCAAGGTATTTCCACACTCTAGATCATTGGTATTATGTTATTTTCTTTCTCATAGTCTTCTAACCTTATTCTTATTTTGGTTAGGAAATCTAAGAACTTGCACATAAGTTTTTGGTAAGTATGTTTCTCAATGGTTTAGTCCTTCCATTCCTTTCATTTCCTTTTCTTCATTAAACTCACCCTTTCATAATGGTTTTAGGGGTGTTCCAAAGTCCCAGCGCTATCCTCTTATCCCGGTATTTTGGTAAGGAAAATAGGATAGAAATTCATATGTTATATGTTTTATATGTTATCTTATGTTTCTTATGTTATGATAAGTGTTATGATATGTATGTTTGTAGGCTTGGGCATATGACCCATATGACTAACAAGACCCCAAATAGATTATGGGCATATGACCTACTTAGCTAGTAGGACCCCACTAATCTCATGGGTATATGACTTGTTTAGTCTATGGGACCCCAAGTAATAATGACCACTAAAGTATGTGTATGATATAAGTATAATGTTATGTTATGTTATGTTTTTATGTTTCTTATGAAATTTATGTATATGAACTATGTGTTAGATTTTCCTTGCCGGGCATTAGGCTCATTCCTTTTTGTTTATATGTGCAGGAAAGTAGCTACAGTGGCGGTAAGGTTCGTGGATGCTTGGGGAATGTGTATCGGTGGTGAATGGATTCAAGGAGTCGAGTGTTCGATTTTCGAGGATGTAGTCTTGTTTTATGGTTTTACATGTATTTTTCCGCACTTGCTATGTAACTCCTTTTATTTTAAATTATGTTTTGTTTTTAAGACAATGGGATCCCATATCCTACTTGATATTTTATGTAAGTAACTCTTATTTCTACAAGTTTTCTAAAAAAGTTATGGTATTTTCGCAATGTAAGTTTTATTAAGGGTTTGTATGTATAGTTTCGTTATATTAAATGAATAAGGAACAAAACGAACACAATTCATCTATATATTAACCCAAGGCGTGGCAAAACCAAGTTTGAGCATAGCCATCTCTAAGAAAGACCATTCAACTCGATCATATGTCTTACTCATATCCATTTTTATTACTGAAAAGCATTTCTTTCCCTGGTTAAGTGCACACGTGGTCTAAAATTAATGCAAATTATGCAATGAATGTCCCAAAGTAGAGATTTGTATTTTTCATCTAATGCTCTATGGTTCAATGCAATATTATTTTGTATATATGTGATTTTGATGCTTCAAAATAATCCTAAAATAGTTAAACCTACTACTTTGGATGGTTGAAATTACATTTGACCTTTCTTAGTAGTTTTACTATGATATCCGCCACTCAATCCTTAATCATTAAGTGATGGTTGGTTAACAAAATTTTATTTGAAAATTATTAATTATAATCCAATAATGACGACATGCACTTTATTTAGCTTTGATTATTGGACATCCTTTTTTGGACATTTTCACAATTTTAGTGTAATGCCCCAAATTTCCTAATAAGGTTTAGGACCTTGATTAGGAGGCTGGGAGGGCCATAATTGATTTATTATGGTATTTAATGATTATATGCATGTTTATGTGAATTATATTATTATATGATGGTGAATGCATGCATATGGGCTCATATTTTAAATGTAAGGGCATTTTGGTAATTTGGCCGTTGGGGCGTAATTGTGTAATTTCATGCATATGGGTGAATTATAATTTTACCACATTATATGTGGATTGGTTCGAGTCATTCGACATGAGACGATCATGAGATGCAAGTTTTCAGTCTAGTCATGACGGGATTTAGTTCGAGGCTCGGGGTGAGTCTCGGGGTCATTTTGATGATTAGAACATTACCGGGAATTAAAGGGTAATGGGGTATGATTTATTGGCATTTGAGAATGTTGAGATTAGCGGGAATTTGAGAGTGTTAATTATAATTAACGGTATAGGTTGGAAATGACGAATTTACCCTTGGGAGTGTTTAGAAGCTTTTAAATTGGCCTAGGGGCATTATGGTCATTTGACCTTAAAGATTTACATGACTTGGAGGCTGTAGAAAATACAGAACAAAAACAGGGTTTCTCTTCCTCTTCCCCGTACATCACTTCCCTTCATCTCTTCTTTGGTGTTGTTGAGCTCAAGGTGGGATATTAAGCTAGGGAACTTGAAGGCTGAGGTTGTGGACTTAGTTCAGCTGTTGAGGAAGGTTCAAAGCTGGTTTTGAGGTGAGTTTTAGTCTTGAACTCAGGTGGTGCTCTGTTTTTCTCTTTAGTTTTTTAGTTTTTGATTTCTTGATGGAAGTGTGGATTTGAAGAGGTTTTGATTGATGATAAGTTTTGGTTTTGATGAGGATGAGTTATGGGTGATGTTTGGAGGTTTAAATGAGTGTTTGGAAGAGGTTTTTAGTTGATTTGAATGGCTGGTTTGAGAGGAAAAACACAGGGGAAAAATTGAGTTCGTGCTGAGTTTTTGGCTAGTCTGGGCTGAGCGCCGCGACGCGGCGCAGCAGGGGAGGGTCGCGGCCCTTTAGGTCGTTTTAGCCCAAAATGGTGTTTTTTACTTGGGGATGCTAACCTTAGGCCTCGGGGTTGAACCTAGTACCCGGTTGGGTAGTGTTTGATGTCTCGGAGGCTGGGTTTTGGTTTGGAAACCTTTGCTTTCATTTTCATTGATGGTATCCTATATTTTTGGTTATGACTAGGTGACCGTTAAATGATCAAAGGACTGATCGTTCTCAAAGGTCGTATCTTTTATTAATTCTTACTCGAACCCAAGGTAGGAAAACTGCACCCCATGTGTGACATGCATGGCTGTGATTGATGCATGTTGGATGTTGAATGTGAACATTGATAGCGTAATGAATGCTTGGCAATCTTGCCCATTTGCATATGGTTGTTATTGAGGCATGCTGGGTGATTAAGTGTGATGCATGTGATGCACGAGAAACATGTGATTAGGGCATGCCATGATTGATGAATATGAGAATGGTCAGAGCTTGAGTCTCTGTGTTTGTGCACGATCATAATTATGCTAGCAACTGTTTGGTAAGCATGATGAATGCCCTGTTCTTGGATAATTGGCATATGATACACATTGATAGCATTGCTGACTTATGCATGGTACTGACTAATTAGTCAGGTTTGGCAAAGGTGCTAGTATCAACTGTGAAGTGTGACTCACTAGTCAGGTTTGGCAGTGGTATTGGGCACTGGTCACATCGTGCTAACTCACTAGTCATGACAACCCTAGTGTGTTTAGTGCAAGCTGTAACACCCTCACTTATTTTAGTTAAAAACCATATTTGAGGTGTTACGTTTTAAAACTATATCATAATTTATTTCTGCGGAAGTCTGGACATTTTTTTTTTTTTTTTTTTTTTTTAAACTTGAAAACTTATTTCACATTATTTACATTAAACATAAAGTGTGTCTCAAACATATTATACATAAGTATTAAATAACCCAATTTATTTTCAAAACATAACTTCACACTTTATTACAAACATCTCACTGATAACTGAAATAACCCACAAAAAGGTCGATGTGTTCATATGTACAAATCAGGGTCAGGACCATGCTTCAGTTCTCCTCATATCATTCACATATTTCTTTCTCTACCTGCAACACAAGACAACTGTGAGCCTAAAGCTCAGTAAGCAAAGTAATGCATGCAATGCTAATGATTACCCAATATCAATGGACATATACAACTTCTTTTTAAATTTTGGCCCCTTAATATTGTGCACACTGTTTGAATTGGTCAATGCCTGCAGGGCTTGTTACACATATAATACAAAATCCCATAAAACATCATATCAACTTTCATACCCAAAACATGCCTAAAACGCCTTAAACCACCTAGATCGAGCATTAGATTTATCTTAGACATTTGGGGAAATTTTGACAGAGTTTCCCCTTAATTTTAGCTATCCTCAAATATCAAAATCCACCAATAATCAACATCAATTAACCTGCCATAACCATATATCCCAAATACCAACATGATTCATCATAAAGTTATCATATACCGATTTTGATAAAATTCTTATCTCCTAGATCATCATCCAAATTAAATGAGTCTCCACATCTATTAAAACATTTATAAACATATATACTCTCTTATAAACTCAATCAAATAACCAAAAATCATCTTGTACTCCAAG
This sequence comes from Humulus lupulus, assembly GCF_963169125.1. Lineage (NCBI taxonomy): Eukaryota > Viridiplantae > Streptophyta > Magnoliopsida > Rosales > Cannabaceae > Humulus > Humulus lupulus. The sequence continues at coordinate 6,221,874 of NC_084802.1, read as the reverse complement.
AACCCCAAAAACCTCATAAAACACAAAATTTCACTTACCGAGCAACTTTTCGCCGAAAACAATCTCTTCAAGCTTTTCTAAACCTCCAACCACTTGGAAACCCCAAGAAATATCTTAAAAAGGATAAAACACCATATATAAGCTTTCAGAAAAATTAAAAAACATAGTTTAACTTCCAAGTACAAGAACTTACCATAAAAAGGCTAGAACTAAGCTTAATCTACTTCTTTGGCTTTGATTTCACTTGGATCTCCTTAGAATTTCTTCAAACCAGCCAAGAAATGGTTTTTGGTTTTCTTTTCTCTCTGTTTTTCAGAATAATGGTCGTGCAAAGTGATAAGGTTGATGAAAATTCCTTATTTTCAATGATTTAGCCTTATTGTCAAAAGTTGACACCTTTCATCTCATCATTTCACCTTTTGACTTATGAAAACCTTATCACTTCAATAATTTCGACTTAATCATCTGCTAGGCATATTATCCTTATGTGTAAAACACTCACACCAAACCTTAGGTCCATATGACTTCATACCCAATAGTTATGCTTACCCGATCGAGCGTAGCGCACTTATGCTAAGCTCGTTTTGACTTTGTATCAATACCACTGATTATGTATACCTCCCATCAAGAATTGATCTAATGGTTCTAAAACCATTTTTACATCATCAATGAGACCTAAATCATACCTCGATTACATTTGGTAAATCCATAAATACTCAATTTTACACCGAAATACTAGTAATCGACATTGTACTATTTTTCACTACTTAACCTATTTTGCCTTCTATATCTCACTTTCATCACTTAATTCCATGCCTTGTCCATATTTTTCATACTTTCTTATATCTTGAGCACATCAAACACCCATAAAAGACAACTCAAATGCCACAAGGTTAATAATATTGAGCATACATATAGACATCACATACACAACTTTTATACTTATACATGAGAACACTTATAAGAATATGCATATGCTCAAATTATACATATTGTATGATATGTAATGCAATGCAATCATGTGATTATTGGCTATATATATCAAAATAATGTGGGTGCTACAATCCTCTACACCTTATAAAAATTTCGTCCTCGAAATTTCTCTTACCCAAATAGCTCTGGGTATTTAGATCTCATTTCATCTTCCCGTTCCCATGTCATTTCCTCAATGTTTGAACTTCTCCACAAGACCTTAACCAGTGAAATCTTCTTATTTCTCAACTCTTTCTCTTTTCTGTCAAGAATTTTCACTGGTTTTTCTTCATATGTTAGGTCTTGTTCAACTTCTATTGGCTCGTAGTTTAGCACATGTGAAGGATCTGGCACGTATTTTCTCAATAATGAGACATGAAAAACATCGTGGACATTTGACAGTGATGGCGGTAATGCCAGTCTATAGGCTACCTTTCCCACCTTTTCCAATACTTCAAAAGGTCCAATAAATCTTGGGCTTAACTTCCCTTTCTTTCCAAACCTCATTGCTCCTTTCATAGGGGCAATTTTCAGAAATACCTTGTCCCCAATGTTGAACTCCACATCTCTTCGCTTTCGATCAGCGTAACTCTTTTGCCTACTTTGAGCCGTTAACATTCTTTTTCTTATCTTCTCTACTGCTTCAGTTGTCCTTTTGACCAGATCTGGACCAAGATACTTTCTTTCTCCCATTTCATCCCAATGAATTGGTGATCTGCATTTTCTGCCATATAACATTTCATACGGTGCTACACCAATCGTTGCATGAAAGCTATTGTTATAAGAAAACTCTATCAGACACAAATACTTCTCCCATGATCCTTGAAAATCTAGGACACAAGCTCGAAGCATATCTTCAAGAGTTTGAATGGTCCTTTCAGATTGTCCATCAGATTGGGGGTGATATGCCGTAGTAAACTTCAATTTTGTGCCCAATATTCTCTGCAAACTTTCCCAAAACAATGAAGTAAATCGAGCATCCCGGTCTGAAATTATAGATACTGGCACTCCATGAAGTCTAACAACCTCTTGAACATATAATTCAGCCCACTGATCCATAGTATAAGTCATGCGTACCGGAAGAAAGTGTGCTGATTTGGTATATCGGTCTACTATAACCCAGATAGCATCATGTTGTTTAGAAGTCTTTGGCAATCCAACTACAAAATCCATAGTAATCTCTTCCCATTTCCACTCTGGTATCCGTATTGGTTGTAGTAAACCAGCAGGTTTCTGATGTTCAGCTTTCACTTGTTGACAGGTTAAACACTTGGCTACAAACTCGACCACATCCTTTCTCATGTTGGGCCACCAGTAGTGTCTTTTCAAGTCATTAAACATCTTGGTCATCCCCGGATGTACTGAATACAAGGTATTGTGAGCTTCGGTAAGGATTTCTCTCTTCAACTCCTCATTATTAGGGACACAAACTCTTTCCTTGAACTTTAGCATCCCATTACATGACACACTAAACTCATTGACCTTCCCACTTTCCAATTCACCTTTTTGTTCCACCAAGTAAGGATCCTCACATTGACCTTGTTTGATTCTCTCTAACAAGGTAGACTGAATAGTCATCACTGATAATCTTCCTGTGATCACCTCAATCTCCGCTCTGCACATGTCCTCCTGAAGTGGTCTTGTCAGTTTCCTCAAAAATGACACATTACCATGAGACTTTCTACTCAGTGCGTCTGCAACTACATTTGCTTTTCCAGGATGATAAAGTATTTGACAGTCATAATCCTTCACTAGCTCCAACCATCTCCTTTGTCTCATATTTAATTCCTTCTGAGTGAAGAAATACTTGAGACTTTTATGATCGGTATATATTTCGCACTTCTCACCATACAGATAATGTCTCCAAATCTTTAGTGCAAAAACAACTGCTGCCAACTCCAGATCATGTGTTGGATACTTCTGTTCATAGTCCTTCAATTGTCTAGAAGCATAAGCTATGACTTTGCCATTCTGCATCAACACACACCCTAAACCTTGCTTTGAAGCGTCACTATAAATCACAAGTCCTCCTGATCCAGATGGAATAGTAAGTACTGGAGCAGAAACCAATCTTTGCTTCAAATCTTGAAAACTTTTCTCACAAGCTTCAGTCCATTCAAACTTATGATTCTTCCTCGTGAGTTGTGTCAATGGCATTGCTATCTTGGAAAATCCTTCAACAAATCTTCGGTAATAGCCTGCTAATCCCAGAAAACTCCTTACTTCTGAAACATTTGTTGGTCTATTCCACTTACTAACAGCTTCAATCTTTGATGGATCCACCGCAATACCATCTTTTGAGACTATATGGCCCAAAAATGCCACCTTCTCTAGCCAAAATTCACATTTCTTAAATTTGGCATAGAGTTGTTTTTCTTTTAATTTCTCCAACGTCAACCTCAAATGTTCCTCATGTTCTTCTTGGGATCGAGAATACACCAAGATATCATCAATAAACACTATTACAAACTTATCAAGGTAGTCCTTAAACACCCTGTTCATCAAGTCCATGAATGCAGCTGGAGCATTAGTTAATCCAAATGGCATCACAAGGAACTCATAATGGCCATACCGAGTTCGAAATGCGGTCTTTGGTACATCCTCTTCTCTAATCTTTAATTGATGATACCCAGATCTCAAATCAATCTTTGAAAACACTCCTCTTCCTTGTAATTGATCAAAAAGATCATCAATTCTAGGAAGTGGATACTTATTCTTGATTGTCAACTTGTTCAATTCTCTATAATCAATACACATTCGCATCGTCCCATCCTTTTTCTTCACAAATAGCACCGGAGCTCCCCATGGTGAAAAACTAGGCCTGATAAACTTTTTATCCAGGAGTTCTTGCAACTGTATCTTTAATTCCTTTAGTTCTGCTGGTGCCATTCTATAAGGTGCCTTGGACACAGGGGCTGTACCAGGAAGTAGCTCAATCACAAATTCAATTTCTCTGTCTGGAGGCAATCCCGGTAAATCTTCTGGAAATACTTCTAAGAAATCTCTAACTACCGGTACATCTTCCGGTTTTAACTTTTGCTCCTTATACGTGTCAACCACACTGGCGAGATAACCCACACATCCACTTTCCAACAGTCGCCTGGCCTTCATAGCAGAAATTAATGGAATGCAACTTTTTGATGTCGCTCCAGTAAACATAAACTCATCTTCCTCTGAAGGCTTAAATATCACTGTTTTCCTTCTACAATCAATAGTGGCATTATACTTTGAAAGCCAATCCATACCCAAAATCACCTCATAATCGGCCATCTCTAACATTATTAGATCAGCATATAATTCCCTACCATCAATGCAAATAGGAACCCCCCTCAACCAATGAGTAGAATACAGAATCTCTCCAGATGGTAACATTGTACTAAAAACTTCTGACAATTTTTCACACGATCTACCCAACCTTTTTACATATGTCAATGATGCAAATGAATGCGTGGCACCTGAATCTATTAATGCATGAGTGAGAATACCAGATGCAAAAATATCACCTGACACAACAGAGTTGTTGGTATCAGCATCAGCCTGAGTAATCGTGAACACCCTAGCATTTGTCCTCTGAGGTTCATCCTTCATTTGTCGGTTCTTCATCAATGGACAATCTTTGATAAAATGATCCCCCTTGCCACATTTGAAGCAGCTCTTAGTTAGAAGCCTGCACTCCCCGAAATGATTCTTTCCACAAGTTTGACATCGTGGCATTTGTTGGAATCCAGGTTGCCTGTTTTGCTGACCTCCTTTAAATTTCTTATTCTGTCCTTGTCTAAATTGGAAATTCTGGGCCCCTCTTTTGTTGTCATTGTGAAAGCGGCTTTGTTCTTTGTTGAATGGAGTGTCTCTACGAGGCATGCTAGTAGCAGCTTTAGCTTTTGCTATTTTTTCTTCTCTGTGTTCAGCTCTCAAAGCTTTCTCCACAGCCTGAGCATAAGAAAGAGGCCCTGTACGTCCCATATCTACATCTCTAGCCAATTCTGGTTGTAGACCCTCCAGGAATCGATTCACTCTACTAGTTTCAGTGTTAACCAAGTCTGGTGCAAACTTGGCTAACCGGTCAAATGTCCTGGCGTACTCAGCCACTGATAGATTCCCCTGTTGCAATCTAGTGAACTCACTTACTTTGGCAGTCAACACAGCTTCATTATAAAACTTCTCATTGAAGACCAGTTCAAATTCTGCCCAAGTCATCTGATTCACTTCTCTAGTCTGCTTAACCACTTCCCACCAGATCTTAGCATCCTTTTTAAGTGTATGTGCAGCACAAGAAACTTTTTCCCTGTCACTTAGTTGCATGAACTCAAAGATGTCTTCTAAAGAACTCTTCCAGTCTTGTGCGTCAAGTGGGTCAGTGCTACCTTCAAATACTGGTGGGCGTTGTTTTCGGAACCGTTCATATAATGGTTCCATGGGGTGCACTGCAGGTGGAGCTTGTGGAGGTGGAGCTTGTGGAGGTGTTGGAGTTTCAGTAGGTGGTGTTGGTGCTTGCCTTTGTCGTTGTTCTGCTAACAACTTCTCAATTTGTTCAGCCTGTCTATTCACCACCGCTCGAAGTTGAGCCATTTCTTGTTCATATTTATTGCTGCAAGAGCCTTCAGTAGCCCCCATACCATGTTCATGATCCATCTGTGTTATTATATATCTTTTAAGACAAAATGTCCATAACTTATGTCATTTAGCCAATAAAGCACATGATGCATGCAACCAGCACATAATAAATGCACACATAAAACTTACAGATGAACTGAGCATTATCATTTCCTCAATGTGTACATATGAACGGTCTACAAGAACATTTTAACCATGGCGCTCTGATACCAACTTGTAACACCCTCACTTATTTTAGTTAAAAACCATATTTGAGGTGTTACGTTTTAAAACTATATCATAATTTATTTCTGCGGAAGTCTGGACATTTTTTTTTTTTTTTTTTTTTTTTAAACTTGAAAACTTATTTCACATTATTTACATTAAACATAAAGTGTGTCTCAAACATATTATACATAATTATTAAATAACCCAATTTATTTTCAAAACATAACTTCACACTTTATTACAAACATCTCACTGATAACTGAAATAACCCACAAAAAGGTCGATGTGTTCATATGTACAAATCAGGGTCAGGACCATGCTTCAGTTCTCCTCATATCATTCACATATTTCTTTCTCTACCTGCAACACAAGACAACTGTGAGCCTAAAGCTCAGTAAGCAAAGTAATGCATGCAATGCTAATGATTACCCAATATCAATGGACATATACAACTTCTTTTTAAATTTTGGGCCCCTTAATATTGTGCACACTGTTTGAATTGGTCAATGCCTGCAGGGCTTGTTACACATATAATACAAAATCCCATAAAACATCATATCAACTTTCATACCCAAAACATGCCTAAAACGCCTTAAACCACCTAGATCGAGCATTAGATTTATCTTAGACATTTGGGGAAATTTTGACAGAGTTTCCCCTTAATTTTAGCTATCCTCAAATATCAAAATCCACCAATAATCAACATCAATTAACCTGCCATAACCATATATCCCAAATACCAACATGATTCATCATAAAGTTATCATATACCGATTTTGATAAAATTCTTATCTCCTAGATCATCATCCAAATTAAATGAGTCTCCACATCTATTAAAACATTTATAAACATATATACTCTCTTATAAACTCAATCAAATAACCAAAAATCATCTTGTACTCCAAGAACCCCAAAAACCTCATAAAACACAAAATTTCACTTACCGAGCAACTTTTCGGCGAAAACAATCTCTTTAAGCTTTTCTAAACCTCCAACCACTTGGAAACCCCAAGAAATATCTTAAAAAGGATAAAACACCATATATAAGCTTTCAGAAAAATTAAAAAACATAGTTTAACTTCCAAGTACAAGAACTTACCATAAAAAGGCTAGAACTAAGCTTAATCTACTTCTTTGGCTTTGATTTCACTTGGATCTCCTTAGAATTTCTTCAAACCAGCCAAGAAATGGTTTTTGGTTTTCTTTTCTCTCTGTTTTTCAGAATAATGGTCGTGCAAAGTGATAAGGTTGATGAAAATTCCTTATTTTCAATGATTTAGCCTTATTGTCAAAAGTTGACACCTTTCATCTCATCATTTCACCTTTTGACTTATGAAAACCTTATCACTTCAATAATTTCGACTTAATCATCTGCTAGGCCTATTATCCTTATGTGTAAAACACTCACACCAAACCTTAGGTCCATATGACTTCATACCCAATAGTTATGCTTACCCGATCGAGCGTAGCGCACTTATGCTAAGCTCGTTTTGACTTTGTATCAATACCACTGATTATGTATACCTCCCATCAAGAATTGATCTAATGGTTCTAAAACCATTTTTACATCATCAATGAGACCTAAATCATACCTCGATTACATTTGGTAAATCCATAAATACTCAATTTTACACCGAAATACTAGTAATCGACATTGTACTATTTTTCACTACTTAACCTATTTTGCCTTCTATATCTCACTTTCATCACTTAATTCCATGCCTTGTCCATATTTTTCATACTTTCTTATATCTTGAGCACATCAAACACCCATAAAAGACAACTCAAATGCCACAAGGTTAATAATATTGAGCATACATATAGACATCACATACACAACTTTTATACTTATACATGAGAACACTTATAAGAATATGCATATGCTCAAATTATACATATTGTATGATATGTAATGCAATGCAATCATGTGATTATTGGCTATATATATCAAAATAATGTGGGTGCTACACAAGCTATGTCGATTGGACCTAATCGACCCTCTGCATTGAATGACTCAAAGAGCATTAATGCAGGACCAACCTCAAGTTCGATGAATATAAACAAGCATTTATCTAGCCAAAGGCTAATCATTTAGAGCCATTGCGGGAAAGGCTAGGTAACGATGTTGTTACACGGCTATGGGCACTGGGCCCCTAGTGACTTGGTTGTCAGTCACTCAGTATGGTTTACCAGGACCTCAAAGTGATATTCACTCATCTGATCAGAGCTGTGAGCTCTGTATGATCATTTTGATCATCATATGCATGGCTTTGGGCACTGAGGCCCCAGTGACTTGCTTGTTGGTCACTCAGCATGGTTTACCAGAACCTGTTGAAGGTTAGAGGCTTACCCAACAGCCAGCCTTCCATTTGAATTAGTGACTTGCTTGTCAGTCACTCAGTATGGTTTACCAGAACCTGTTGAAGGTTAGAGGCTTACCCAATAGCCACCCTTCCATTTGAATTAGTGACTCGCTTGTCGGTCACTCAGTATGGTTTACCAGAACCATCTGATTAGGATTGACTTGATAGTCCTCCTATCAGAAGGCCAGGACTTCTTATCCTGGATACCCGAGCATCTGTTTGAATTCATTTGCATGCTGAATAGAGCTATGGTTGCTAGGCATGCCAGATATGATTTGATATCATGATATGATTGTGTTATGAGCATATGAGTTTTCTTGCTGGGCTTCGGCTCACGGGTGCTTTGTGGTGCAGGTAAAGGCAAAAGGAAGCTGGACCATCCTTGAGTTGGAGAGCTTAGGTGATGACGTGTACATATGTAGCTGCTCGACCAATACTTGGGCGAGGTTTGAAAGTGGAACTAAGGTTGAACCTTGTTTTGCCGCTTAGAACGGCCTGTTGTAAACACTTTCTTGTAATAAACTCTGAAATTATATTTTTGGGATCCCAATGTATACAGTAAACGTTCTAGTGTAATGTTATACCTTAACCAAAGTTTTTAACCCCTAAACCGCTAGTCATGCTTAGTTACACGTTTATGGCCAAACGACTCGATTAGCGAGTTTAGCACTGTTTGCAATGTGCACTGTAGCGGTCCTTGGAGTTGGGGCGTTACATTTAGACCATGAGTCGAAATTATTAGACAGACAGTCGAAATTTCAGACAACCTATCGAAATTTTGAAATAGGCAGTCTAAATATCAAGTTGTCTATCAAAATCATTAGACAAGCAGTCGAAATTTTGGACAGCCTGTTGAAATATTCATACAAGTATTCTAAATTTCAGACTGTATGTAAAAAATGATATAGAACCTCTCAAAATTAATAATAACCCGTTGAACTATAAGATGATTGAGTGTCATGAGCAGCTCCTAACATCAACAAATCTCACATTCTCTCAATAAATTTCACTAACTTCAAAAGACCTTCAAGAATTTCCTCAAGTGTGTTCTTTAGAGTGACCAAAAGTGAGAGCGAGGGGGGATGAACGTGAATCTTCTAGAGTGTTTAGCCCAAAGCCCCGTCTTGACTTAGTCCCAAATCCAAAAAGACATTTTTGCTCCTAAGCAAACTCAATACCAAAACCAAACTCGTCTGAAATATCGACAACCTATCTAAAAATTTCGGCACCTCATCTGAAATTTCGACAGCCCGTCTAAAACTTTTGACACTTTATCTAAAATTTCGACAACCTGACTAAAACTTTCGACAGGCTGTCTGAAATTTCGACAAGTTGTCTGAAATGTCCAAAAAGGCTCCAATAACATAATAAAATATCATATATCTTAATTAACATTTTATAAACTTAAACAAAACTTAATCTTAATGAGTGCTAAATATTTCATTCAAACTACTATGATGATTAACTATTATGATCAATGGATCTAATGGATTCTAGTATTTATCAAACTACTATGATGATCAAGGATTGGGTGGTAGATATTCTATTGAGGTACTACTATGATGATTATCTTTATAGTATTAGAACAACACTTTATCATGTAGAATTGGATCTTAATTATACCTTTTTGACAATTAGTCGTGAGTTTCGACAACTTGTCTAGACATTTCGACAGGTAGTCTCAAATTTCGACAGCATGTCTAAACATTTTCACAAATTGTCCAAAAAGTTTGAACTGTACAAAAAGGCTCCAATAACTATATAACAATATATATATATATTAATTATAATATCCCAATTAGCATTTTATAAAGTTAAGCAAAACTTAATCTTTATGAAATTATGATGATTACAGATTAAGTTGTACATATTTCAATCAAACTACTATGATGATCAAAGATTGGGTGGTAGATATCCTATTGAGGTACTATTATGGTGATTATCTTCATGATATTAGAACAACACTTTATCATGTAGAATTGGATCTTAATTATACATTTTTGACAATTAGTTGTGAGTTTTGACAACTTGTCTCAAATTTCGACAGAATGTCTAAGCATTTTCACAGGTTGTCCAAAATAGTTTGAAATGTACAAAAATGCTCCAATAACTATATAACGATATATATTAATTATAATATCCCAATTAACATTTTATAAAGTTAAACAAAACTTAATTTTTACGAGATTATGATGATTACAGATTGAGTGGTACATATTTCAATCAAACTACTATGATGATCAATGATTGGGTAGTAGATATGCTATTGAGGTACCGATATGATGATTATCTTCATAGTATTAGAACAAAACTTTATCATGTAGAATTGGATCTTAATTATACATTTTTGACAATTGGTCGTGAGTTTCGACAACTTGTCTAAACAACCTATCTATAATTTTTGACCACCTGTTTGTATATTTCGACAGGTTGTGTAATGTTTCGACCACCAATTAAAAATTTTGATATGCAGTCTAAAACTATCAACAACCAGTTTCAATATTCAGACAACCTAGTTAAGACATTACGTATTAAACCAAGTCCAAAATATGAAATCACACAATATTATCAAAATATTACATATCAAACAAAGTCCAAAATAAATAAATAAATAATAATTTCTTGCATGTGGTTTGGTTGTGCCCATAACATCCACAATTGGAACACTTCCATTGCTTTTTTTTTCCCATCAACATCAGAAACCTTATCCTTTACTTTCTTTGATGACGATTCAGGTGTAGAATTAGTATTCTCCTTTGGAAACTCTCATCTCGAAGGAATTCGTTTATTCTCCCTGGGGGAATTAACTTCACTGGTTTGATAACAACTTGAGACTTAGCCTCTTTTGGAAGATGCTGTTCAATTTCAGGTGGTAAAAGGTAAATAGATTATGCATAAGCCATCCTCCAAAATTCAGTCGTGTATTTTGAGCATAGACTATATACATCTACTCCACGATACATTGTCACAGCGACGCCGTGAGTACATGGAATCTTATCAATGGCAAACTCTTGACATGTACAAGAATGTTGCGATCATTGTCGTTATCTTGCAATTGCCATGTAAATAAACTAACAATGTCTCTACTATTTTTATTGCAATTGGTTCAATCTCTACCATTGTCGTTATCTTGTAAGTTAATTTTATATTGAAGAGGTTGCGATCGATTTCTGTAACTTTATAAATGTGTTAAACTAACTCTTCATAAGTTAGGTTAGTTTGTACCAAACATGATCTTGATCGTGAGCAATTTGAAATCCATTTCCACGAGTCTTCATTCTTTTTCCACAATCCGTCACATAATATTACAATATTTTTGAATGACATCTGAAAAAAAATACAATTAACAAATATAAATTATTTGTATTACTTTGATTGAAAAGTTATATAAAAAATGAAAATCAAGTTGAAAATCTAGAAATTCGACAACCTGTCTAAAAACTAGATAACTTGTCTGATAATTCGACAACCCATCTAAAAATTCGACAGGTGGTTGAAAATATACGACGATCTGTCTAAAAATTAGACTACTTGTCTAAATTCGATAGATGGTCTAAAATTTAGACAGATGGTCGAAAAAATAAGACTACTGGTCTGAAATTTAGACAGCTGGTCTAAAATATCAGACTCCTTGTCAAAAAATTAGACAAGCTGTCAAAAAACAATGAGTTTTTCTATCTTGAAAATGGCCAAAACCACTATTAAATTTTCAAGATTTTCAAGCTTTAACCTCCATAAAACTCAAGAAATAAACCTAAATCCTTGCTTATACTTTTAATATACTAAAACAATCATTTTGCATTTTAAATATACAAAAACAATATCAAAAATATCATTTTTTATAAAAATATAAATCAACCTTTTGAATGGGTGATGGGTGTATTTGTGGAGAGCCAGTGGTAGCCAATGATGAGCAGTGTTCGCCGGCGGTGGCAGCGGCAAGGGGCAATAGTTGTCGGTGGTGGAAGTGGGATGAGAGTGGGTGGTTGTGGATGAGTGAGAGGAAGAAAATGATAGTTTTTAGGGTTTTTGTTTTAATTTATTATTATTTGATTTTAAGAGTAAAATGAGTAATACAAAAAGTTCATTAACAAAATATGTCATTTAGCTAAAAACTATTGAAATTAGGTCAAAATACAAATTACACTAAAAAAAAAGACTATATTGCGAAGGAACCTTATATTAATCAAATACAAATGTTATATTTGGTAGTCTTTATATTGTATTTCAACTGATCATTATTATGTTGATAACATTATTATTAATTTTTTTTATGACTTTGTACTTAATTTTATAGATGAATGAGTTTGGCTACAAGTATTTTATTTTTATGAAAAAAAATTCTTAATATATAGATTTTTTTTTTTTTTCAAAATGAAACAAAACATGCACAATAAATTACCAATGTTCTAACTTTTATGATAGAAAAACAAAAATTGCTAAATTCCAAACATCATAAATAGATTCACATATAAATAAAACATGTGTAACGGATTCAACAAAGCCACCAATTTCTTTGGTGTGAAAAATACAAGAGTTTGTTTTGGTCTAAAATAATTTTCAACCATGTAGCAATAAAATGACTATTTAACCCCTATTTTTTAAATACACTAATATATTTGAAATGACTAAATTGTAATTTACGTAGATTCCTGTATTTTTCTCCATTTCTCCTCTTTCTATTGACATTTTATTTTATTTTATTTTTCTCTCCTCACCTCCTTTAGAGAGAAATCTCCATAAATTTTAAAATGTCTTTTTACACAAATTTTAATTTTTCATTTTGCACAAAATTACATTTTTTTTCACCTCTATACTTTATTATTTATTAATTTTTTTTATTATATTCTCTACTAAAAATATTGTTCACCCATATTTATATTTCTGATTTTTAATCTCTTATTAAAAAAAAACAAAATGACCATCTTTGGCAATGACTTCTTTAATAGATTTAAAGGATAATTAAAGAAGAACTAACATTAGTTACTTGTTAAATAATTAATTGAACTAAATAGGTAAAAATTGACAATAATAATAATAATAATATTATTATTAATAATAAGTTGCATGTCAGGCCGCCATGGCACACATAATAAATAAACCAAAAAAAGTTGAATTTAAAGTACCAACCAAACCAACTACCCAAACTTTTATGAAATCAAACTCTCTTTTTTGAACTATTCTTATTCAATTCACTTATTATTCTATACATTTATTATTAATATAATTATAATTTAATTATGATAAATAATAATAATGACCAAAACCTTACATAATAAAATATTCGCCTTTTATTTATTTTTTCGACAAAATTGGCCTTTCATTTTTTAATTACTAATAATTTTATAATTGGATAATAACTCTTCAAATATGTTTCAATTTATTTATAAAAATTAAATTAAATTCTATTATAAACTTTTAATTCTATTATAAATTAACAAAGTTTCAAGAAATTCTGAATAATTTACTACGTCGAAAATAAAGTTAAAACAACATGTTGTATGAGTGCACTTACAACCATACACACGTGGAAAATTTGACTGTTTGAACTTTATTTTCGACACTGTAAATTATTCAGAATTTCTTAAAATTTTGTGAAATATTCTAAATGACTACTATATATATTCCAATTCATTATTCTTTCAAAATCTAAACAAATAAAAAATTTAGATAAACAAAATTAATGCAAAATAACTAATGTAGACCTAGGTGACATATATATATATATATGTTATAAAAGTATTTTCAGCATACATAGTTTAAAATAAGTCCAAAAATTTACATTTTATAAAGAAGGTACTACCTAAAATAATAAAAAATTATAATTGAGCAAGGGTAATTTGGACATTTAAATATCAGTGAGAGAATCACACCAAATCAAAGATGATGAACATATTTGAAAATAACTCCAAAAATTGACATTTTATACAATATAAGGTACTACTATTCCTACTACACTTCAAATAATTAAAACAAAAATAATAAAATAGTTGAGCAAGGGCAATTTGGACATTTAAAAAACAATGAGAATCTCACCAAATGAAAGATGGTGAACATATTTTTGTCCAAAAAATAAAAAAATAATACAAATGATGAACATATTTGAAAATAAGTCCAAAAATTAGAATTTTATATAATAGAAATAGAGGGTACTACTATTGCTACTACCCTTAAAAAAAATAATATATATATATATATATATATAATTGAGAAGGGCATTATGTTAACATCTAAAAAATTTGATTAAGACACCTATTTTTATTAAATATTAATATAATATACATATTTTTTGAACTTATTCTCACATTTTTTTAATTTTTTTTCTTCTTTTTCGTAATCTAAAAAAAATACATATAAGCGATATATATTTTAAACATTTAGATAATAAAAATAAAAACAAAAAAATATATTAAAACTTGTTAGAGTAAAAAAAGTTATACATTATTTAAAAAAAAAATTATGAAAACAAAAATTAATTGAATAATGTAAAAAAAAATTGGGAAAGTGTTCAAAACAATTAGAAAAAAAAATATTTTTTATAATTGATGAGGATACTTATATATATATTCTTGGGATGCTACTATAATACCCGAGCACAGAAAATAGCACCAAATGAAAGATGAGGTACATATTTTTGTAAAAAAAATGATGAACATATTGGGAAACAATTCCAAAAGTTAAAATTTTATTCAATAGAAGATATTAATCGACATATCCTTATTTACATTTGAATTTAAATTAATACATATGAGATTTAATATTTATTTATACCAATAGGCCATAGCAATATAAGATGTTACAACTACCCTAAATAATAAAAATAATTGAGCAAAGGGAATTTGGACTAAACAATGGCACCATTTAAAGATGATGAACAAATTTTTGTCAAAAAAAAATTATAGCTTTATTTTAAAAAAAATTCACAATAGACTTTGTTTTTACTTTTTTTTATTTTTTAGAATTAGGTTCAAAATGTTATTAATGATTCATTTTAAATATCACAAATAAAGATTTACCGCAGTATTACAATTACTATTCTACTTACCCTTTAAGTAATAAAAAAATAATAATAATAATTGAACAAGGGCAATTTGGTAATTTCACATGCAGCGAGAGAGAGAGAGAGAGAGAGAGAGAGAGAGAGAGAGAGAGAGAGAGAGAGAGAGAGAGAGAGAGAGAGTCGCGAGAAAAAAGGCGGAGGCAGGCGCAGACAAAATTCAAAGAATCAAAAAAATGAAATAAAAGAAGAGAAGTCTTTGTTTTGGAGGGAGCTGAGCTACTCGAGACTCTCTCCCACTGATACCCTCTGCCAGAGACCACCCAAAACCCCTCTCTCTCCTCCTTTCTCTCTCTATACTCATGTTCGGAGCTAGCGGAAGCTCCTCCAGGTCCCAAAGGCCCTCCTCCTCCTCCTCCACCACCTCAACCTTTCGCTTCTCTCGCAAATCTCCGGCGCCGGCCTCCAAACCCGCCGGACGGCCGACTACCCCTTCCGCCACGACCTCCTCTTCCTCGTCTAAGCCTCCTCCTCCTCCTCCTCAGTCTCGGCTTTCTGTTTCTCCTACCACTTCGGCTAGTCCCACTGCTCCGATCCAGGCCATTGACCGACCTGAGGTTAGTAAGGCCAAGGAGAATGTTACTGTTACTGTCCGGTTCCGACCTCTCAGGTACTAAGTGTACTAAACTCTGTTTGATTTTGTGTTGGAAACTGGTGTTTGGGTGTTTTTTTTGGCTGGCGGTGAAAGCTGCCGGCGAATGTGGTGGTTGTGATTGAGAAAATGTGGTGAGTTGTTTTTCTGATTATGAAAATGTGATTGGTTAACAACCAGTGCTCGGGAGATCAATAAAGGAGACGAGATAGCTTGGTATGCAGACGGTGATAACGCAGTGAGGAATGAGTATAATCCTTCTATTACTTACGGATTCGGTTAGTCTTGTTCTTAATGTTTTCATGTTAAGAATGTAATATTTATTGGGTTTTAGATTTCAATTAAAACTATTTTGAAGTCAAATAAAGTTCGTTACTTTTTCCATTATTGAGAATTGGGAGTGGTGCAGATAAGGTGTTTGGTCCAGCTACTACAACTCGCCATGTTTACGATATTGCTGCTCAGCAAGTTGTTTGTGGTGCCATGGAAGGGATTAATGGTAAGTTGGTAACTTTATTAATTTTACTTGCGTTATTAATTGGTTTTTTTTTAAGGGTATAATTTTTCACTAACATGTATTTCCTTTAAACCTTTAGAAGAAAAGCACACAATTATCAGAATTCGTTGTGGGCTTTTGTGTTTCCTTTCCCATGCCACTTACGTTCACATATGCATACACATATATGAATTTTTTTTCAACAGGGTAATTTGTTATACATGCAGGTACTGTATTTGCATATGGTGTTACCAGTAGTGGGAAGACTCACACTATGCATGTAAGTGACTGTGCTTCTCTTGTTCGTGGTTTTAGTTTTCTTATTTGCGCGTGTTTCGACGTTGGTTCTTCTTTCTTCTTGCTCTGTTTTTTGAACAAGGAATACTCTCATGCATTATCTCTGTCTTATTATTTAGGGAGAACAAAAGTCACCTGGTGTCATTCCATTAGCAGTAAAGGATGTTTTTGGAATCATACAAGAGGTAGTGGATTAATTTACCTGTAACTTTTTTTCCTTTACGCTTCTTTGAATAACATTTTTTGTCCTTTCATATTTTCAGACTCCTGGGCGAGAATTTCTTCTTCGTGTTTCATATTTGGAAATTTACAATGAGGTCAGCCTTTCCCATTTTCCTATGATCATCATTTTAATGACTTGTGGATGTATGTTTGTTACAAGAATTTGGTTTGGTTGATTAAGCATTTTAAGGATGTCTTTACTTTCAAGGGGGAACAATGGGCTTATGAAAGTGTTAGTTGGTTTTGTTGTCATAAGTGATTTATTGTGCTTATTTCAAATGCTTTCATTTGTTTTAGAAACAGAAACAGTTTACTATGTTTATTGTATTTCTAATCAAGAGAGTAGCAGTGTGAAAATGAGAATGCATTTACACAAAAGCTACAGTGAAATAATGTGAAGATGGTTTTAATCATTGTTCACTTGTTGCAAATTCTTGTACAATTCCACTTTTTCATTGACATTTTTTTCAAGTACTTAAATGCAGTGAATCTATAGTTTTTTTTTACTAAACTTATGAGTTTTCCTTCCTTGGTTCACTTGTTATGTTCAGGTCATAAATGATTTACTTG
Source organism: Humulus lupulus (assembly GCF_963169125.1). Classification (NCBI taxonomy): domain Eukaryota; kingdom Viridiplantae; phylum Streptophyta; class Magnoliopsida; order Rosales; family Cannabaceae; genus Humulus; species Humulus lupulus. Next base: position 6,204,484 of record NC_084802.1, on the reverse strand, counting down.
ATCCTTTAGGACAAAATCTCCGAATTCGAGAAGATGCTCAGGTGCTTATACAATTACATTAAGATTATTATTATCGTCTCAAGTGTCTTTTCTTAGGCATATTAGCTTCTTGGGAAACCCAAGGCGTCTAATAGTAAGGTTTTTTTAACACACAATAGAATTATTTATTTTAAACAGAGCATGATACAACTTATTCTATGTATAGATTAAGTATTGCAACATTAAAAAATTTCATGTAGTTTTCTGCTCAGACTATTATATAGGTTCTACCATGTTCATGCATTGCAGATTTGCTGTCATTTACTTTAGATATGCTTTTAAGTTCATTTTATGACGTGCCTCATCTTAATGTTTAGTTTCAAGTTTGGTATTTTCAATTTCTAATGCATATATTGTTTGTCTTTTGGTAGGGTACTTACGTTGAAGGAATAAAAGAAGAGGTGGTTCTATCACCAGCTCATGCACTTTCACTAATAGCAACTGGAGAAGGTATGATACCTCCTTTTTTTTAATTTTATTTTCTTGTAGTTATCTTTAGAAATCATAATATTTTATAATTTTTATAGTTTTGGCAACATGTTATGCATTGAACTGATACACATTTAATATTTGTTTGAATACGAACTTAATTTTTGTTTCCGGATCTTTCTTTCTCAACTGTTGTTACCTTTCCCAACATCCCTTTGTTTGTATTATTATTAGTTCTTGTAGATTTTTTTTTTCGTGGTGTGTGTGTCACTATCTGTTAGCACCTTTTTTGACATTTTTTTATCACTCCCATTTATGTGCAGAGCACAGGCATGTGGGTTCTAATAACTTCAATCTGCTAAGTAGTCGGAGCCACACTATATTCACCTTGGTAATCATGTTTAAATTCTAATGAAAAACTTGGGCTTCATGGACAAGAGTTTCTTTAGAAGTTTGTTATTGTTGTATGTTATATTTATTTATTCTTTATTAAGATAATGGTTTAATTTTGACCTTTTGCTTTAAATTCTAATAGGGATGTGGAGATGTGCCATATTTCATTATTTTTAAAACATTGTGGTAGCAATTATTTGAATACATTGTGGTAGCGAACGCCTATGGTTGAATGATAGAGTGCATTCTGAACTAAAAAGATAACTGAAGACACATAGCTGAGCAATTAGAGCATTTTGACACTTCGGAAATTTGGAGAGATAAATCTTCTTGTAAATACCCAATCACTTAGTAAAATAACTTTTTAAGTAATTCTCCTTTTCATGTATACCAAAATCTACCCTTAGAAGCCATGTGAACCTCAAATTCTTGATCTGAAGAACTTGCTGTAAATACACGGCAGCTAACTTGGTAAAATAACTTTTTATTTTATCCTCATTTTCATACATACAGAAATCTACACTCAGAGGCCCATGTGAGCCTCAAACTTTGGGTCTGAAGAACTTGTTTTGGCCTCAGATAAATTGAATCCAACTTTTCTGAATTCAGTGTCAGAAGATTTAATATGAATATGCCCTTTGCAACTAGACTTTCTTCAGTATGTTTTTTGCTTCATGTTGCCTGCTGAGTTTTTGTGAACAGACCTCCTCTTTACGTTGCCTGGTGATGTCTTGCATATACATATATGTTCAATTTTAACATTTTCATCCAAAGCTTTGATTTAGTATGGGTTTTGGCTGATTATATCTTGTTGTTCAAGGTACTAGTTCTTGTATTGGTGTGATGCTAAATGCATATTTATCTTGCAGACTGTTGAAAGCAGTCCACGTGGGGAAAATCACAATGAAGAAGATGTGACCTTGTCCCAATTGGTAATTTCTTTCGTCTTTCTACTTTAAAACATAATATAGTAATAACAGCAGCAGCAATAACAATATTATTACTATTATTGTTATTGTTTCTTTCTGTTTCTGTTATATTGTTATTTACATATATTTTTAAAGTTTCTGAAAATTTTAATGTGTTGCTCAGTTCTATTCTAATTTGGATTGTCCTTGCAGCACTTAATTGATCTTGCAGGTTCTGAAAGTTCTAAAACCGAAACAACTGGATTGCGGAGAAAGGAGGGTTCATACATCAACAAAAGTTTACTTACCCTTGGAACTGTAAGATCAATATCTCTCTGTAGATTGATAACTTAACTTGATATTTCTTCAAAATTAGCTTTCACGTTCATTATTAAGATATGCCGGATTGTTTGCTCAATTCTGAAGTTAATCCTCTGGGTAGATTTAGGTAGCAGTAATTGTGATATGTTATGCCATATGGTTGGAAAGGAATAGATGGATTTTTGAACAAGTAGAGGTTAATTTGTGGGGGTGGGGGGAGTTTATGGGATTTTAGCTGTACTTCTGTGGGTCATTGTCATTGATTCTCTTGTTGTAGGTGATCTCCAAACTAACGGATGGTAAAGCAACCCATATTCCATATCGAGATTCAAAACTCACCCGTCTATTGCAGTCTTCCCTTAGTGGGCATGGACGGATTTCTGTAAGTTCATTGCCATTTTTTCATACTGTCTTGTCTTCTTGGTCATCATTGTACTGGCTTCCTTAGCAACTGTCTTATATTTCTGGCTAGTTAATTGTATTGCTTATTTGGGAGATTGTCTTGTGGTCATTGTAGCTTATTTGCACTGTGACTCCCGCCTCTAGCAATAGTGAGGAGACGCACAACACATTGAAGTTTGCACATCGTAGCAAACATGTAGAAATAAAGGCTTCTCAAAATAAGGTGAATCTCAGATTTTTTGTGTCATTGGTAAGTTGTTTTGGCAATTTTCTCTATGGCTGCTAACTCATTTTTCTCTTCCTTTTATGTTTCCTCTTTAGATTATTGATGAGAAGTCTCTCATTAAAAAGTATCAAAGAGAAATTTCCAGCTTAAAGGAGGAGCTTCAGCAACTAAGACGTGGCATGATGGAGAATCCAAATGTTGCTGGATCTGCTCAAGAAGATCTGGTTACTTTGAAGCTTCAGGTTTGTGGGACCTACTATGACAACTAATAATTTCTAGTTACTGTCCTATAAAGTTATTAGCAGAAATATTCAAGATAGTGCAAGTTGTAAGGTGTCTTGATACTATAATCAGTGAATTGAGTTTTTCTAGTGCTACAATGTTATTTTTTCCCCCTTGTACAAATATATTGTATGCTTTCTGGGCTTTTTTTCTCCCCTAATTAGTATCTTTTATGATGGAAAAGCTGGAAGCTGGTCAGGTTAAACTAAAATCAAGACTGGAAGAGGAGGAAGAAGCCAAAGCAGCTTTGATGGGAAGAATTCAGCGACTGACTAAACTGATATTGGTTTCAACTAAGAATGTAATCCCAAAAAGTATTTCTGAGCGGCCTGGTCATAGACGTAGGCATTCATTTGGGGAAGATGAGGTATGTGATATAGCATATCCGGCAGTTAAGAACCTTGCTTATGAGTTTGCAATATCTTAAATTAGCAGCAAACAATTTCATCTAGAGACAGAACAGTTGACCCTTTCACAATGCAGCTGGCATATTTACCAGATAAAAAACGGGAGTATGTAGTTGATGATGATGCTGGAAGCTATGTGTCTGAGATTCCATTGGAAGTGAGAGATGAGGTGACTAGTCTAGATGAGTTGGTCAAAGATTACAGAAGGAATAGAAAGCGCGGAATGCTTAGCTGGTTTAAACTAAAAGTACCTACTTTTACTCCATGATATATTTTGTTTTAACACTACAATAGATAATATTTCATGTGCTTATTTTAATGGTTTGAACTTGCTAGTTACTGGATGCCATATCATGCATTAGCAATTAGATTAATTTTTTTAAAAACAATTATATCCACCCTGATTAATCTCAACTAACACAGCTCAAATATTATGTATAGAAACCCGAAAATATGGCTGGATTATCATCCACAGCTGATAGTGAGAGCTCGGCAAGTGGGTCACCTGCATCTTGTTCTAAATCTTCACAGCGAGTAATGTTTAATGAAATGAAGGATGGAAAAAGAAAATCAGTCAGTAATAAGGGAGATGATCCTACCATTGTTGACTCGTTGCTGGGAAAAACACAGGCAGGTGACTTGTTTAGTGCAGCAGTTGGTGGTCGTTGCCTACCTCCGGTAAGATAAATTCTGTATGCTATCTTTTGGTGCTTTGGATAATCTCTTTCAGGAATACAAGCAAGAACTTAAATCCACTGGTTAATAGGGAATGATACAAGTACATAAAAGATTTTTTTTATAGATTGTTATGTGGTGTAGGAGCTTTATTCCTGTTCATATGGCGGAAGCCAGAGTTGATTTATCGTCTTGGATTATATATTTTAAGGCTATTATACAATCGTTGTTATTTCTAGTGCATCACAAGATAACTTTGGTTTCTTTAGTTCTATTTGGATATTATATCATTTTGTTCCTTAAAAATAAGAGTGATTACAATATGGTGGTCTTTGTGGCTGGCTTCATGGTAGAATGGGTCAAAAGAAGAAGTTGTGGAAGGTGGCAACCCTGGAAATATATATGGTGGTCTTTATGACAATTTAAAATAATAACTTATTATCTGTTATAACTTTTGTACTCTTATTTCATCTAAATAATATCATTCCATGCTTATACATATGTGTGTGTGTGTTTCCTCTTTTTTGAAGATGCTGCTTTTACTAGTACATTGGTATCTGTTTTAAAGAGTTGTATTTCATGGTGATTTATTAATTTACAGAAGTTGATGTGAAAGATTAGTTATCACCATAATTGATAATAATGACATTGTAGAGTGGTACCACTATTACGGATCAAATGGACCTTTTACGTGAACAAGTGAAAATGTTAGCCGGAGAGGTGGCTTTGTCTACAAGCTCTCTGAAAAGACTGTCAGATCAAGCAGCTATCAATCCTGAAGATTCACAAATTAGGGTGAGCTGCTGTTTGACATGTTGATTTCGAGTGTCAATCTGATTTTTTCCCATAATTATTTGATGGTTGTCTTGGCCATTAGGAAAAAATGCAGAAGTTGAAGGATGAAATCAGTGAAAAGAAGCTTCAAATACGAATTTTGGAGCAGCGAATGATTGGATCGTTTGAGATGATTCCACATACAAACAGCATTGAATTGTCTCAGGTAATTTCTACAGGAAATTCACTTGAACAATTGCACCTTATTTTGCTGAATAAGAGTTTACTTTTAATTTAGTGCCATATATTAGTGTTTTTTTTTTTTGTATATAGTGTTTGTATTCGCATGTTGACTCTTATTTATATGGTGGCTGAGCGTTATGAATCAATCAAAACTGGTTTTCCATTTTTTCTTCTTTGAAAATTAGTACTATTTTTGTTTTTCCTGATCATTTTGTTTCTCTTGTGTAGACTCTGTCCAAGCTTACTACACAGCTAAATGAAAAGACATTTGAGTTGGAGGTTTGTTTTCATGTTTTATTTTATGGCTGTGATAATAATCAATAAAATGTAAGAACTGTCAAAAATAGCTTACTAAGTCAAGTCTTTCTCTTTGGTTGATCATTCAAGATCAAGTCTGCAGATAATAGGATACTACAGGAGCAACTACAGTTGAAGGTAAGGCATGGATCTGCATGCAAGGTCCTTTTTTTTTTTTTTTTTTTCTGTTCTTGAGTTGCTGATTGTTTATCATGTCTTGTTACTGTTATTAGATATCAGAGAATGCTGAGATGCAAGAGACTATTCTTTTGCTAAGGCAACAGCTCAATTCTTTATCAGATAAGAGTACAAGTGGTTTGCGAATCATTGCTGACACTGGTGAAACGGAGCACGAGCACGGGGAAAGTAGAATTGCTTCATGTGGAGAAGCTTATGCTGATGAAAATACACCAACTAGTGTCATGAGCTTGAATAGAGTATTATCCCTTGAAGACAAAGACTGCAATAATAGTACATTTTGTAATTCCCAAGTCTATGTTCAGGTCATTCCAGATCTCTTCATTCAATTTTTTTTTTATTTTTTTCAAATAGGAAAACTCAATATTCTGTCTTGATTCATTGGTTAGCTATGTGGTCCCTTGAGGCTAGCTCAACTGGTTGAGTTTGCTAATTTGTAGCTTTTATAACAGGCTGCAGAGATTGAGGACCTAAAGCAAGATCGTTTGCGATTGGCTGAAGAAAAGGACGGGCTTGAAGTTCAGAATAGGAAATTGGTAGAGGAAACGTCATATGCAAAAGAGTTGGCTGCGGCAGCAGCAGTTGAACTCAGAAACTTGGCTGAGGAAGTAACCAAGCTTTCTTATGAAAATGCAAAGGTGGCTGGTGAGCTGGCTGCTGCACGAGAGCTCCGATGTCGATCAACTTGTTGTCAGAGTCCTGCATCAAATAGTTTCAAGCAAAATACTGTGAACGGAGGTCGACCTGATTCCTACCCTAGAAGGCGAGAGGATGAAATTATTTTTGAGGAGTTGGAGAAAGAACTTGATGCAAGATGCCAAATGGAAGCTGCACTTAAAACAGTCCTATCTGAAAGAGATAAAGTAGAAGATGATCTAAGGAGGAGGCTAGATGACGCGAAACGTCACGAGGAAGATTTAGAAACTGAGCTTGCAAATATGTGGGTTCTTGTTGCAAAGTCGAGAAAGCCTAGCAACAATGCGGAAGAGTCATCTGAAGTGATTCATTTAGCAGATACTACGCAATCAAGAGTTAGAAATGGGTTTTTACCATCTAATGGCCATTCTGATATGTTTAAAGATGATGAAATCTTCAAAAAGTCGGGAGGTTTAGAAGATTTGAGAGCCAAGTATCAGAAAGAAAAGAGAAAATGCAAACAGCTAGAAAGCCATATCTCCAGATTGAAGGTAAGCACATAGCAAAACCCCTTATAGCAAAGTTTTTTCGTACTGAGAATCCTTGAGTTAGATCCAATTTGATGCTGTGTAGTGTCATGATTCTTCAGTTATACGCTACTGCTCAGTAGTCTTTTTGTGACCGTGACTTAATAACCAAAACAAAAGGAAAAGACCAATAATCTGTCAGTGCACATATAATATTAGTAGGAAACTGGTTTTACAAAGTAGTTTAATTTTTATATTCTGTTCTTTTATTGTTTAGATGCTGTAATTTTCCCGAGCCTCTTTAATATGTTTGAAATATCTTACAGTTTATCCATAAGTTTGGTATATCTGGGTTTATTCTCACTTTTGCACTTTAAGATGAAAACATGCAAAGTGCACGCATGGAGTTGCTGAAATTGGTGGTGGCATATAGGATATTTGAATTTTGGTGTTCTTCATTTAAATAAAGTTAGTAGAACAAATGTTTTACAATGTAGTTCTTTATCTTAAGTTCTTTTATGAACGTAATATAGTTACTAATTCGATCATAAACTTGATGTCCAGGGTGAAGATATTGCTGGTCTGGACGTGACAACTCTTGAAGAACTACAGAACTTCCACGTGGAGGCCATTACAAAGATTTGCCGCGCAAAGGTGGTTTTTTAGTGTTACTGTTTCTGCACCATTTGGCATTCTATATATATTTTCTTTAAGTCATCCTAAAATAGTTTATCTTCGTTTCTGCAGTGCCTAAATAGTGTATTGTAGCATGCTGAGGCTGACCACCGTACAAATGACAAACACTCCACTGACACAGTTCTAACATTGCAGGTTAGTCTTGATTCCCAGTTGGTCATCAAATTAGAAAATAAATAGCATGGTCAATTCTTTTCTTATTTTGGTAGAAATGAGGATAGAGAATCATCAAAAGAACCAAACTAAACACCCAAATGGACAATGTTTAGATTACTGTTCCATAATCTGATCTTTTAGATTATACCAGAGATTAAAACTGTTTGGTTTGCCTTTAAAAGGGTATCTGGTGATTTATGCAGCTACTTTTAGTAAGCATTGAATTCATGCACTTAAATATGAATGTCTCTCATTAGCTTTACTCGCCTTGCAGGTAGTAAGCGGTTCTTTATTTTGTACAGTCGAGGAAATATTGACTAGAAAGTAGAAACAATTTGTTTCTCACGAAGGGAATTGACCAAGGAACTGCAATTTTTTTGCAAGAAAAAATGTTTGAGAAGCTGAAAAAAAAAAATCCCATTTGAGCAGTGATAGATTATTAGAATGCTTCGTTGTAAATGAAATTTCATTCTAACAAAAAATTATCATCATTTGAATGTGTATTGGTATATATACTCGGAATCCATAATCTGTTCTGTAATGTAGATTATATTAAGAAGATGACAAGGACTTCAAAAACCTTAATATAACCTAGCACAAGTATTATCTATAGACATATATATATTTGGATGAACCCGCTTTTACTTTAATTCTCTTTATTTGCCTTCTTCCTCAGTGGAGCTAGCTTGTTATTTGTAAAAAAAACCTGAAGAACAGCTGTTCTCTTCTGCTATGCCAAAATTAACTGCACATGATGGCTGGAGAATATCTTCATCATATTCACCTTCCACACTGTTTTTAAAACAGGGGAAAAGAAAAGAAAAGAAAGATGAGAAGCTACTAAATGAAATGCAAAAAACTTACAAAATTAAAAGGGTTCAAGAATTCACGGCTTGGGAGGCCTATCACAATTCACAGCACCCCATCCAATCTGTTGCTTTTCATTGTCGTAAATCACCATTTTTCCTTGCATCGAAATATCTGTAAAATATATAAATTGTAAATATAAAAAAAAGGCAATTAGAGTACTTTTGTTGTTGTTGTTAGGGGTCACTCTTTGGAAGTTTTCTTACCTCCAACGATATTTAACTTGCCCAATCCAACCTCAGCGCCATTCAAAATTCCCAAGCATGCATTTCCATGTTTCTGAGAGGAAAGAACTGGTGAGTTAATTCTTACTTTATCATGGGCAAAACAGAAAGAATCTCAATAGTTTAAAACATGTTAAAGATTCTCACCGAGACTATTAGATAAGCTTCCGGCGGTATTTGCAGCTGGGCATTCTTCGCGTTGGTAAAGCTTAAAGCGAAGGGTGTGAAGAATCTCTTGGCGTCTTTAACGGTTTTGAAGGCTTTGTTGCCTTTCCAGCAAAGTGGCAATGATGGATCATCGGATGCGTTCTTGAGAGGACTTCCATTTAAGCTATTTTTCACCTGAATCGTGCTTCAGTGATTAACTTTCCTTCTAAAGAGTTTATAAGCTAAACTAAATATAAGAAATCAACTTATGTCATCTTCTGTTTCTTGTTTACCAGGTTAACTACGGCCTCATAAGCTTGGGAATTCAAGTAGGTGTATGAGCTTCCACTGTCAAAAATGACATCAAGGCCTTTTGGTCCTGCTGGCTTTCCATTGAAGTAAAGCTCTGCCGGTCCTGATAAGTAGTAGTTTCTGAAATACAAACAATTCAGTGTTGTTTCTTATGAAACTAACTCTTACATCTTGCAATTAAGTTTTGTTTGTGAGCTTAGAATTTACTCACTCAGGAGATTTGGTTGATATTGGTATCCATGAGATTCCTGAAGAAGGCACAAAATCATCCCCAAAGAAGAGATAACCTCCTCCACGCTCACTAAAACAATGACTAACTACATTTCTAGTCAGACCCAGTTGAGAAAGTTGCGACAAGATACCGGCTTTGCCTTTGCCAAGGCCAATAACACCAGCGGTTGGAGGTGGCGTGCCATGACCTTTATACTCCTGATCATATCCACATCTGAGGTGAGCACAACATCAAGTTAAGACACAACATCTTAACCTTGGTAACACAGTTGAAATTTCACAGTAATGTTGCTAAATTGAGATATAGGAAAACTAGATAGTTTGAATAATCCTCACCCAAAAGCCAAACGAGGGCCAAGAGTTGAGCCATTTGTGAATTTGAGAGGAAAGCTATCCATGACCAACACACCCAAAGATGATCCATGATCGGCGTAATCAACTTTGTAGTCACATTGTTCGGTTGGGGAGTTGCAGGGCTGGTTCCCTGGAGGGGGGACGGCCGAGCAAATTGGATCTGCGCAGCGCAAGACATTGTTCTTCGGCTTATAAAGGCTATCACGAGGCTGAAAAATGCAGACAAATCCACCCCTTTCAGAGCAAACTAACAAAAGAACAAACTCAACAACTGTAGCCTATACTACCCTATAAGTATCCCAAGTTCATTCTTTACTCTATTCATACATTTAAAAATCAACTCTACTTCACTCCTTGAATAGATTTCCTTGAAAAGTTTTAAGAGTTGGATTTGCTTCTGGATTCTCATATCTACCAAGAAAATAAAACTCTTACAAAATCCACCTACTGCTTTTCTCGAAGTATTCATAACTTTCTACACAGTTCTTTATCAATAGTTAAAAAGGGGCAAAAGTAAAGGGTTTGTTTGTTTCTTAGTTTGTACCTTAGTGCAACCAGTACAAGGAGCATCGCATTGGACCCAAGTGAGGTCACTACCAGAGTCAATATCAAGGTCGAACACTTTGGGTGGATTGCCTATCTTTAGGGAAACAGAGTAGTAACTGTCAAAAAACCCAATATTCAATATTCAGATAAAAAACACTTTTTTCATCATTATATTATAATAAGGTTCATATGAAAAAGAAAAGTAGAAAAAGGAACAGGAAAAGAATACCCATGTCAGAAAAGCATAAAAAGTTGAGAAATTTATTCTTAAAACATTACTTTGAGACAACGAGGACCAAGAAAAGCACAAATTGGAACAAGAAAAAACACATACCCAAGAGGATAAACATTGCCCTGAACAGGGAAGATAGCCGAAGTTCCTGATGAAGCTGACGCTTTCTTTACGAATGGCCGCTGTTTGGCAGCCGAGAAAGAGAGTAGAAAACCAGAAGAGAGAGCCAGAAAAAGTAGGATAACGAATCCGATTCTACTCATTCTATCCCTTCACTTCTCCGTTCGAGTTATTTTTCTTTGCTTTTTTGATGGATTGAGTTCAAACCCAAGAAGAGAGATTCAGTCCTTTTATAGGGAACAATCCCAGAAAGCTTTCTGAGTAAACTTCAGCAGTGGGAAATCGAAATTAATCCCCAAAATGTAAAAAAAAAACTAAGAAACAAAAAGTGTCAGATGACAATGGACGCTGTGGTAGCTGTGACCAGAGTTAGAAGTGTTGTAAAGTTAAACTGGCGCTTTGGTCTCTTATAGTTCTACCACACGTGACATAATGCACACGTGTTTTAGGAAGACAATGAGATTTTTCAAATTAAAATTTAAGACAAGAAGAGAAGAGAAGAGAAGAAGTGAGTCAAAATGCGTGTGGTCAAAGTTTATATTGCTATGGTTAAATGAGCATTTGATATTTTTTGGTTTATCCGAATACATATTTGCTTCTTACTTTTTAATAATTTACTATTTTGTATTTTGAAATATTACTTATATAAATTATTTCAATTATATAACCAAATTATCATTAATTATGAGTTTCAAATTTAATTAGTAATTATATATAAATGATGATAATTTAATTATATTGATAAAATTTGAGTGCAAAGTAACAAATTTATACAATTTCAAATTATAAAGTAACGAATGAACATTAATAAAAATATAAGATGCTAAATTTGTATTTCGATAAAATACAGAGTATATTCCTTATTATATTATTATACAATAAGTAATTTTACTTATTATGGGGTTTGTTTTAAAAAATTTTAAACACAAAAATAAAAATAATATTTTATTTTTGTTTCTTTATTTTTAAAAAATAAAAATATGTTTGGTAACTATTTTTGTTTTTAAAAACAAAAAATAATAAATGCGTTTGATAACTTTTATTTTTATTTTTTGTTTAAAAATATGATGTGTTGATTTGAATAAGAGAAGAAAAAAAAAGAAAGAAAAAATTGAAAACTGTTTAAAAAAATTTTAAAAATAAAAAAAAATTCTATTTTCAAAATTTTAATTAAAATTTAAAAAATAATAAATAAAAATAGAATTAACAAACACATTTTATGTTTAATTGTCAAATTTTTAATTAATTAAATAAAAAACTATTTTTTTTTAAATATTACCCAACAAACAAAGGATATTTGATGACAATTGTTAAAGATGATGGCGTCGGTGGTTTCGATGGTAAAATCGATGCATTTGCTAAGAAAGTGCAAGTGGAGTGGCTGCCTTTTCATTGTTTGACTTTTTGGAGTTTGACTTGTTCTAGAACTTTCTATCTTTAGCTTTTGTTTGGTTTGGGAAAAAAAAAGAGGGAGGAAAGAAAAATTTGGAGAGAAAAGTGAAAAGGAAGAAAAAAAAAATGTCTATTTAGTATGGGAGAGAAAAGAGGGTGGAAAGGAAAATGAGTGGAAAAAAAGAGAGATGGGTCTCACACCAAATTTTTTCTCAAATTTTAGGGAAAGTAGTAGGGGAGGAATTTTTTTGGGTATTATATTTGTACTTTAAGAATATATAAAAACAATATTAATTAAAAAATTAAAATTTTAAAATTATTTCTAACATTTTTTCTCAATAATTTTTTTGGAATTTTTTAATTTCATTTTTCTTTGTTAATTTCAGTAATTTTATTTTATATTATTTTTTAAAATTTACATACGAATTTATATGTATTTTTTAGAATATAAAAAAAATAAAAATAAAAAATTGTAAGCACAAATTGAAAAAAAATATAATATATATTGAGTTTTAATAAAATGGGGCACTAATCAAATTTTGGGGTGCAAATATAATGTTCCATTTTTTTTCTCAAACTAATAAGAAACGTAATTACTAATATACCATTTATTCATTTAATTGTGTGCCAAAATATTACACCAACTCGCGTGTCAGTTTCATTTAACTAATCAAATTTATTTTAGGTGAGACCCACTATTTTAAAACACAGTGTCAGTTGATGTAATATTTTGATGCATAATTTTAGTACATATAATATTATTTTTTAAATTATTAATGAATAATAATAATTGATTCAGATATGTTTACTTCTCTCCTAAAATTAAAAAACCCACTCAAATCCAAATTAAGAAAAACAAACTCGTTATTCGGTCTTTGGACTATATGCAATCCATTCAAATTAAAACAATTTATACTGAATTTTTTTTTGAATACTTACACTATTTATTAAATTATAAAAGTAATGTTATTATTTTAAAAGTTTTATGAAAGGATGTATGCTTTTTTTAAAAAAAAATTAGAAAAATTAACTGTCATTCTCATATTATTATTTTCTATTTTCTATAATTATATAAAAAAAACTAATTCTTTAATATTGAAAAATTATTATTTTTATTTATTATACATAATTCTAAAGTTAAAATTATGAAGGAACTTTACATTTACCCATAAAATATTTTCAGAATTATTGGTAAATTATAATTTGTCCACAATCTGTTTCCATAATTTTACAAAATTTGGATTTATTTATTGTTTTATTTCACTTTTCAAAGGTGTGTCTAAATTAACTATATAGTTGATTTTACTTTATATGGCATGTTCTTTTCAGATGTGGGAATTTTTTCTTAGTTGAAATAAATGTTATGAAAGGTTATGACTTTGGAGTAGAACCTTGCTAAATTTGTATAGCATAAATTGTAACAAGAAAAAACACATAATACCCAAAAGAGCATAAACATTTCATGGGTGGCTGGCTGATGTTTGGCAGCCGAGAAAGAGAGCAGAAAATCATAAGAGAGAGTGAAAGAAAAAAGAGGACAATGAATCCAATTCTAGTCATTCTTTCCATTCCCTTGTTGTTCGAGTAATCTTCCTTTGCTTTTGATGGTTTAAATTTAAGTTTTAAGTAAATTTCAATGGGAAATGGAAATTAATCCCAAAAATGTAAAATTAAAAAAAGCAGATGCTAAAAAGTATTAGTTGCCAAATTAATTTTTGTACTTTGTGTTTTGTTAAAAAGTTAAAAATATGTCCTTAAATCCAATTTTAATCAAAATGTTTTTTAATATAACTAAAATTATAATAATTAATAAATTAATTAAATAAATAAAAATATATTTTCAAATAAAAAGTAATATAAATTGATTTTAGGATAAAAGTATTTAATAAAAAATATTTTAAATATTAAAAAAATTAACATAAAATCAATTTGTAGACAACACTAAAAAATATCAATCAAATTCAAACATATCATCTTAAATGTGAATACCAAAACCAAAATATTGGGAAATTTGAGTTTTTATGATTAATGAGGTATCCTAAAAAAAAAAATGCTAGATCTTCTAATCATTTAAAAAAAATGTCAAATCTTTTGATTATACCAAAAATAACTCTCCCATAATTTTTCTCGTCCACTTCCTCTTCTCCATTCTCTCTCAACTCGCTCTCTAAAAAAAATTCATGGGTAAGGTAAAATATAAGAGAACTTAATGTAATAGCAAGTTTCCTTACTTAGGATACTAAAATACTGTATTTCGAACCGATTTAGGCATGATATTTTGGTTAAACTTTGAAATCTACAGAAAATCGACGTGGTTCGATGGTGCTCGATGCCAGCTCGATGGGGCCTTCAAAATCAATATTTTCATAAAAAAATTGATGTATCTGAGTGAAAAATTACATATCTTGCAAGAATCGCATCGAACACCATTGAACCACCATCAAGCAATATCGATTTTTCATGAAAATCTTGATTTTGAAGGCCCCATCGAGCTGGCATCGAGCACCATCGAACCACGTCAATTTTCTGCATATTTTAAAGTTTCAGATTTGAAAAAAAATCGCATAAAAAACCCAAAAATCATATCAAGATATGTTCGAAATGTAGTATTTTAGTGTCCTGAATACTGAATACTTGCCGTTATATTGGGTTCTATTATATTTTACCTTACCCATGGATTTTTTTTATGGATTTTTTTTTTCTGGAGAGGGAGTTGAGAGGAATGGGTTAGAGGAGAGAGATGGAAGAGAGAAAAGGAGGTGGATGAGAAAAATTATAAGAGGAGTATTTTTGGTATTATCAAAAGAATTAACAATTTTTTGAAATGATTTAAATGCCTAGCATTTTTTTTTAACTTAGAATACCTCGTTAAGTATAAAAACTCAAATTTCCCAATCAATTTGGTTAATCTTGTGATTTTAGCTGATTTTTGGTCTTGATACTCCAATTAACCAAATTGAGATATTCAAAGCCAAGGATATTATATTTATTTGAGATATTTATTTCTGTTTATTATATTTTGAAAGTAAAATTAAATTTATAAATTTTTGCTAATTTGGAATGTAAATTTTAGTGAAAAAGTTAGAATATATATATTTATTTTTCTTTACACAAGAATTAATAAAATATTCACTAAAAATATTAAGACTAATTTTTATATAAATATGATTTTAGAGGTTTTAGCTTTAAAGAAATATAATGTATTATTTATATCACTCAGAAATAAACACAAACTACTATTTTTATAACATACAACATATTTATTCGATACTCATAGGAGTGCTCAAGATGTGATACATTGTGTATATTCTAATATTGACAAATTTATAAATATACCTTTTTATTTAAAAAATGATTTTAAATTACTTTTTATTGTGATTTTCAAAATTAATATCTTGAATTATCTGGTAAGATTTGCAAATAATTCATTATTTAGTTTGATGTTTATAAAATAAATTTGTATATTGGTTTTATAAAGAAAAAATTAATTTGCTTATTCGAATTCATTTTTTTTTTAATTTTCTATTGATTTTCGTGTTTTCCAAGATAATTAATTACACGAAATACAATTATTGAAAAATTAATTGTTATGTCTATCTTGAGAATTTTGATTTGACTCAGGTATTAGCTGTCCCCGCAAAATTCGTGCATGTCGGAACAGAGTCATCTAAATCGACAAATTTTCATTAATCAATAATATCTTCAAATATTATTGTTTTTATTGGAGATTATTTCTCAACCTTTCTGAGCACGAAATTGTCTCTGTAAATAGGCTTCTAGGGCCTTGAGAAAAAGTGAACTATTTGGTGCATAGTTTTGTGAGTGAATTGTAATATTTGTGAGGGTTCATAGTTTGTATTCAAGATAATTGTATTCATGTGTTCTTGTAGTAGAATGAGTGTTTAGTTTTGTGCAGAGTCTATACCACATTCACGAGTGAATACAAGTTGTAATTTGAACACAATTCTTATAGTCTTTAGGAGAAGATTTTTACAAGTCTTTCTTCGGGAGAATGCAAGCACTTGCTGGCCGTTGAAGGGAGTTCAAGTGGTTAGGCATTTCAATCAAAATCAGACTAGTAAAGAGAAGTACAACAAAGTTGCAGCAAATCTCAAAAGGGAGTCTTGTATTGTTTAAGTCAATAATGCTGAAAACTTCATTTTTGTATAAATAATCATTATGTAATGTAAAAGTGAAGGAAGACTATAGAATAACCAGCAACATAAGTTTGCCGAAAAGTATAGTTTTTCAAGCTTAAATATCAATAAAAGTGACTAAGTGGACGTAGGTCATCATTTTCGGGTCGAACCGCTATAAAATATGGTTAGCCAATCAAATAAGATTTTACAAATAAGAAACTTAATTACTAATATACCATTTCTTCATTTAATTATGCACCAAAACATTACACCAACTCACGTGTTTGTTTCATTTAACCAATCAATTTTATTTCAGGCGGGACTCACTGTTTTAAAAAACAATGTCTTATAAGTTGGTGTAATGTTTTAATGCATAATTTTGGTCCACATATTATTATTCTTTAAATTATTAATGAATAATAATTGATTCTCATATGTTTACATAACTCCTAAACTTAAAAAACCTACTCAAATCCAAATTAAGAAAAACAAAATTTGGACTATATATGCAATCCTTTCAAATTAAAACAATTTATACTGAGTTTTTTTTTTAAAAAATACATACACTGTTTATTAAATTATAAAAATAATTTTATTCTTTTAAAATTTTTATGAAAGGATATATGCTTTTTTTTTTTAAAATTAGAAAAATTAACCCTCATTCTCATAGTATCATTTTCTATAATGATATAAAAAAACTAATTCTTTAATATTGAAAAATTATTATTTATTATTTATTATACATAATTCTAAAGTTAAATTTATAAAGTAACTTTACAATTTCGAATAAAATAAAATTTTTCAGAATTACTCATAAAGTATAATTTGTCCACAGTCTGTTTCCATAATTTTACAAAATTTGGATTTATTTATTGTTTTATTTCACTTTTCAAAGGTGTGTCTAGATTAACTATATAGTTCATTTTACTTTATATGTCATGTTGTTTTTACATGTGGGAATTTTTTCTTAGTTTAAATAAATGCTGTGAAAGGGAATGACTTTGGAGTAGAACCTTGCTAAATTTGTATATCATATATACCATAAATTGTAAAAAGAAAAAAAAAAGAGCATAAACATTTCATGGGTGGCTGGCTGATGTTTGGCAGCTGAGAAAGAGAGTAGAAAATCAGAAGAGAGATAGAAAAAAGAGGACAATGAATCCGATTCCACTCATTCTTTTCACTCCCTTTTGATGGTATAAATTTAAGTTTTAAGTAAATTTCAATGGGAAATGGAAATTAATCCCAAAAATGTAAAATTAAAAAAAGTAAGTAGTAAATAAAAGTGTCAGTTGAAAATGGATGCTGTGTGGACCTTGACCAGAAGATCACTCACACAATAGCTTTTCTAAATGAGTCTCTTCTTTATTTATTTATTTTAAAAAAGAAAAAAGAGTAGAAAAAGTAGATTAATGACACTCCAACAAATGATGTATTTTAAAGAAGCATATAAAGAATGTGCCTCTAAAATTTATTGTAATATTTTATTTATTGATTGATATTCTATTATTGTATATTATATATTATTTAAATGATGTCGAGAAAATAAAGAGAATTTGATGTATGATATAATATAAAAGTTTGATGTAAAATAACAAAAGTGAAATTTTTGTGATGTATTTTAAAAAATAAAAAAATATAAAATTTTGTTGATATATTTTAAAGAATAAAAAAGAAAACTATTACAAACATTGTAAGTTTAATTGGAGCTATGGTCTATTCTATACCAGGAAACTACACGTGACATAATACACACGTGTTTTAGAAAAAGAAAGAAAAATAATTAGAATTATAAATAGAGGATAGAAGAAATGAGTTACTAGAATTGGGATGAATGACCATTTGGGAGGGAGAGGGGTTTAATTTAAATCCAATTGTATAAAAGGGTTTATAATATTTTGGATATTGTGTTTTACCATTATTTATTTGGACTTTGTGTTTTGGAAAATTATTTTTTTGGACTCCATACTTTTTTAAAAGATTAACAGTAGGCTCCCAAATTCGATTTTTGTCAAAATATTTTTAATATAACCAAAATATCCTTATTTATAATACCATTTTAGATCATGTATGTTGTCTCATTACTCGTTTGTACTCTTTTTCAAATTAATTTTTGTATATTGTGTTTTGTTTAAAAAGTTAAAAATATACCCCTAAATCTGATTTTGGTATAAAAAAAAATTAATATGACCAAAATTATAATAATTAATAAATTAAATAAATAAATAAAAATATTTTTTCAAATAAAAAATAATATAAATTGATTTTAAAATAAAAGTATTTAATAAAAATTATTTTAAATATTAAAAAAATTAACATAAAATCAATTTGATTTAGACAACACTAAAAAAATATCAATCAAATTCAAACATATCATCTCAAATGTGAATACCAAAACCAAAACCAAATATTCCAATTAACCAAAATGAGATATTCAAAACCAAAGATATTATGTTTATTTCTGTTTATTATATTTTGAAAGTAAAATTAAATTTATAAATTTTTGCTAATTTAGAATGTAAATTTTAGTGAAAAAGTTAGAATATATATATATATATTTCTTTAAACAAGTAATTAATAAAATATTCACTAAAAATATTGAGACCAATTTTGATATAAATATGAAATTAGAGGTTTTAGCTTTAAAAATATATAATGTATTATTTATATCACTCATAAATAAGTGCAACCTACTATTTGCTTTCAACGTGCATAAAAAAAATTATTAGTCACGCGTGCAACAACATGTTTGAACTTAGTTTTCAGTACTGTAAACTATTCAGAATTTTCTGAAAATATGCAGGATGCTCTAAATAGCTACAATATACACGGTCATAAAAAAAAATCGTGTCGAAAACTGTTCACAGGTCAAGAACACTGAGAGCCCCAACGGTAGGGCTTAAAGTGAAGCCTCTACAAGAGAATTGTCTCTATTTTTATAGCATACAACATATTTATTCGATACTCATAGGCGTGCTCAAGATGTGATACATTGTCTAAATTCTAAATTTTAAATTTTTTATAGAAATATTTTTTATTTAAAAGATGATATTAAATTAATTTTGGAATTAATATCTTGGAATATTTGGTAAGGTTTGCAAATAATTCATTATCTAGTTTGATATTCTCACAATATGTTTATAAAAAGAATTTGTATATTGGTTTTATAAAGAAAATATTTTGTGCTTAATCGAATTCATTTCTGAATTATTTTCTATTGATTTTCGTGTTTTCCAAGATAATTAACTACATGAAATACAATTCTTGAAAAATTAATTGTTATGTCTATCTTGAGAACTTTGATTTGACTCAGGTATTAACTATTCCCACAAAATTCGTGCCTATCAGAACAGAGTCATCTAAATTAGCAAATCTTCATTAATCAATAATATCTTCAAATATTCTTGTTTTTATTCGATATTATTTCTCATCCTTTCTGAGCACAAAATTGTCTCTATAAATAGGCTTTTAGGGCCTTGAGAAAAAGTGAACTCTTTAGTGCATAGTTTTGTGAGTGAATTGTAATATTTGTGAGGATTCATAGTTTGTATTCAAGATCATTGTATTCATGTGTTCTTGTAGTAAAATGAGTGTGTAGTTTTATGCTGAGTCTATACCACATTCATGAGTGAATACAGGTTGTAATTTGAATACAATTCTTATAGTCTTTGGGAGAAGATTTTTACAAGCCTTGCTTCGGGAGGATGCAAGCACTCGCTGGCCGTTGAAAGGAGTTCAAGTAGTTAGGCATTTCAATAAAAATCAGACTAGTAAAGAGAAGTACAACAAAGTTGCGACAAATCTCAAGATGAATCTTGTATTGTTTAAGTTAATAATGTCGAAAACTTCATTCTTGTATAAACAATCCTTATGTAATGTAAAAGTCAAGGAGGACGGTATAATAACCAGCAACGTAAGTTCGCCGGAAACTATGATTTTTCAAGCTTAAATATCAATAAAAGTGACTAAATGGATGTAGGTCATCTTTCTGGGGCCGGACCACTATAAAATATGGTGTAATTTATTTGATCATATCTCTATTATTGAATCCATGCTCTTATATTCTTAAGTTGACGAAAAACGGTGTCAACAATACACTTGAATAATAAATTAACAAAAACGTTTATATAACTATAACATGCTATTCTAATGTATTTTTTAATTTTTATTTGATTGATAAAATGTTTAAAAAAAATGACAACTACATATAATTATAACATACTTGTCTAACTAAAATATTTTTGTTTATTTTACTATACCATGATAAAAATAAATAAAAACGGTGTTTAACAATAACGTTATTGCCTAACTGTTACACCCAGATTTCGAGCCTTGAGAATTGTGATCTCGAAAGCTGGATTTGTTAGGTGTGAGCTCGCAATGTCTAGAATGCATGTCCGCAACCTATGCACCGAACCTACAAGCAGATGGCAACCTCGAAGATGGTAGCCTCGAAGTCCTCACAAGCTCGAAAGACAGATGCTATCCAGATTTCCGGATAGCGTTTAGATGGATATCCTCGGGGAAGCAGAATTATCAAAGTCTTTCACGGAAGGTGACCAGAGCTCGCGGATGGACAGAAAGGCTTCGCCTATCCCGTTTAGTGTCCGGCTTACTCTTTCAAGCAAACGCGACACGGAAGCTCGTCAACTCTCCCGGACTCCCGAAGGGATATCCTTCGGGGAAGCTCCTTCCAGGAGAAGCTCTTCAGGTTGCCTTCGCGGAAACAGTTCCGTGCCTCGCACGGAACAAGACCAAGCGGTCGAGTCATGGAGGAGGCATAGTTGGAATGATATTCGCCTGACACAGGATCCCGCCTGACACGCCCGACAGGTCAAGGCCGCACACATCCCAGCACGCCTAAAAGTACCATTTCGCCTACTGTTCCGCTGACAACTTGGAAAAGACGGCTGCCTTTGTGCATTCCCCATACTTTCACGTAAATATACCCACATAGAGCCTGGTAGCCAGGCGACTACGGTAATTGTATCCCCTATTTATGGCTGGTGTAATTAAGACTCATGGGAGTAGAGAAAAACCCTAATCCAAAACCCTAGCTATAAAGACCCCCTCATTTTACGATAGGGAGGACGGCCAAAAAATCACATAGCAAGAACTCTGCTAAAATCTCTCTAGCTTCATCTTCTCCAAGAGAACCCGAGAGAAACACTGTGAGGTTGTGAGTTTCTTGTACACCAGCTGTTTAACTGTAATTCTCTACAAGTATAATAACATCGACTCGTGGACTAGGGCTCGTTAACGCCTGAACCACGTAAAAACACTGTTTGTTTATTTACATTTCTGCACTTCTACAGTTCTTATCTTTTTATTATTCCGTTCGTATTCGTTTCCGAAAAACTCGGTAAACATTTTGGTGCTTTCATTGAGAGCTGTAGGAAGTTGTTAGTTAGCTCTTTTTCTGCGTACTGAAAAGATGGTGACTACGAGAAAATCTGCGGTTGACAAAAATGCTAGGGTCAACCCCGATACTATGATGGAAGATGTGGTACAAAACGAACCCTCGGACCACCAAGGTGAAGACCCGACATCCCGCCAGGATCGGGTCAGTACTGAAGATACGACATACTTAGAAAGCGAAGAAGAGTATGTCCGAGACGGTTACTACAAAGACGGCTACTACTACGAGAAGGATCCAGAACTGGTCCAAGTAGCCGAAGAACTGGTGGTCACTAAGGCCAAGCTTGCTGAGCAGGAGCGCGTCTCCGAAAAAATGCAGCGCATAATGGAGCGCCTCCAAAGCAAGTTCGGAGATCTAGGCGACTCAGACGAGGATGCCTCTGTTCTAGGTGGTGCTGATGCCACCATGCCGGATCCAGCCGCTGCTGGACCATCCAAAGCCGCCCCTAACAAGGGCAAAGAAAAGGTTGGGGAGCCTGTGCGCACTAACGCCCCTGCACCTCCTAAAGGCGTGAATCACCAGGCCGACTGCCCCCCCCGCGCGCAGAAGGTCTCTGGCGCTCCTAAGCCCAGACGTCCTTCAGCCCCAAGGGGGCACTCTGTGCCTAAAGGGCCCGGTGCTAAGGCACCCAGGCCTAGGGGAAGGAACAACCGCCCCAGTGATTCCGTCAACCAGGACGGTCGGGCTGCGGACACGCACTCCGAAGATAGCTGGTCCACGGTGGACCTAAGAAGAAGGTTGGAGGCCAAGTATGAAAAGGCCAAAGGAGAAAAGGCCCGGCCTCGCGGAGATGACCTGCGAAATTATCTTAATGACAAGCTCCGGGGACGTGACCTCCCGGAGAGTGATACAAAGAGGCTCGAGGAACAGATCGCTGCCTTGACCAAGCTGGTCCGGAAGCAAAGTGGGGCCCTGTCAGACTCCGAGGAGGAGGACCCGGAACCATGTATTCGGAGGATCGCGGAAACGTCCCTCCCGGATAACTTCAAAATGCCTCACATAGAATTATATGAGGGGAGGACAGACCCGCGCACCCATCTAGCTAAATACAACAAAATGATGCAAGTGGCGCGCGTCAGTGAGGATGCCAAATGCATGTGCTTCTCACTCACCCTTACCAAGTCCGCGGAGGACTGGTGGAAAAGATTAGCCCCCGGATCCATCCACAGTTGGAAGGAGCTACAGTCCGCATTCAGAAGGCAGTTCATTGCTGCCCGAGACCACGACATGGAGGTTGGTTCCTTAACCAACATCAAGCAGCTACCCAATGAGAACCTCAAAGCTTTCATTCAGAGAATGATGGAAGCTGCTGCTAAGACCAAGGTCAGCGACGACATGAAGCTGATCGCCCTTCAATCGGGCCTTACTGTCGGCTCCCTGCTATGGGGGGAAATGCAAAGGAGACGGGCAGAAACGCTGTCCGAATTCATGTCAAAAGCTCAGTGAATCATCAACCTTGAGGATGCCTACCAGCAGGCCTTTGGAGTTCCCCCAGCTCCGACGCCTTCCGTGACTGCGCCGAGCTTTGCTTCGCAAGCTCCCGCACCAGCCCTCACGCTTCCAAGAACCCAGTTCACTCCAAGCGTGTATGGGCCTTCCGCGTCTGCTCAGACGCCGAGTCAAACCCATTTCTCTGGGTACGGAGCTGTACAAACCAGATGTAGTATCGCTCCTGGACCATCGCAACCGCAAGCAGAAGGCCCAGAACGAAATCTGAGCCAATCGCGGAATAAACGAGGCGGAAGAAACTCCAACCGGGGAGACCATTCAAAGAAACCCCGGAAGGACTATGAGCCCAAGTTCACGGAGTACACCAGTTTGATAGATTCACGAGAGAATGTCTATCGGGCGACCTGTAATATGGTCAACTACAAGAAGCCCCCGAAAGTGTCTCACGGAGGAAGGCGTCCGCGAGACTCCAATAAGAGGTGTGAGTTCCACGGAGACGTGGGGCACACCACAAACGAATGTCTTCAGCTGAAGGATGAGATCGAGTCCCTGGCAAGAGCGGGACACCTCGGTCAATGGGTGAGGATACCCATAATTTATCCCGGACAGGGAGTAGTTCACGGAGCTGCATATTCTCCAGGACAGAGGGGGACCGCTAGCGCTCCTGGAGCTGGTCACCCCCAAGCTCCTGGGTCTCAGTTCCCAGCGCTCCCTGCTCCAACCTCTCCGGCACCCATTGCCTTATTGGCTCCGGGACCCGGAAACCCATATCCGCCCGGCCTTGCTCCGCCACCCGTTGACGGACACATAGCCACCATTTCCGGAGGACCGCACCTTGCAGGAAGCACCCGCAACTCCCAGAAAAGGTACTTGAGGGAGTTAGAACACACCGGAGAGATGTGCGCCTTGGTTCAGTCACCTGCTCAGCGTCTCTGAATGATGGATCTTCCCATCACCTTCACGGAAGATGACGCCCGACATGTGCACTTCCCCCACAACGATCCCCTCGTGGTGGAAGCTCAGATTGCCAATAAGAAGGTATCACGGATCCCTGTCGATAATGGAAGCTCCGTAAATATCCTCTTCAAAGCTGCCTTCCACGCTATCGGATTAACCGAGACAGACCTGACCCCATGCCCCATCCAGCTTCAGGGGTTCAATGGGGATGCACTCATGCCATTAGGCAAAATTCAACTTCCAGTCACCTTCAGAGGAGAAAGCGACGCTTGCGCCTTCAAGCACTGCACATTTGTAGTGGTCGACTGCCCCACGGCGTATAATGCTATCCTAGGCCGACCGGTCCTAATCGATTGTGGGGCCATAACCTCGATACGCCACTTATGCCTGAAGTTTCCATGCGACGACGGGCGTATCGGCACCCTCCGGGGAGACCAACGAAGTGCACGAAGTTGTTATAACGTCTCCGTCCGATCCGTCTACACGGTCCAGGAGGCGGTTGTTGCCGCTCCTTTAGCGGGAGATTTACCAGAAACTGGGGGTGCCCAAGGGGCGTGCGTTGACGAACTCGACCCTAGAGTAGGGGTCGAGAGAGCGATAGAGCCGATGGAGGAAGTCGAAGAGGTGATCCTCAACCCGGGAGATCCCACCAAAGTCATTCAGGTAGGGAAAAACCTTCCTTCGGCCATTTGAGAAAAGATCGTGGCCACTGTGAAGAATAATCAAGATATCCTGGCATGGTCCCACGCTGATATGACGGGGATTAATCCTAATGTTGCGTGCCACGCACTCAACATAGACCCATCTACAACTCCAGTTCGCCAAAAGAGGAGGCCGTTAGACCCAGTGAGGGCCGAAGCAGTCAAAGCTGAAATGGACAAGTTGATGTCCATAGGCTTTCTCCAGGAGTCACACTATCCCGTGTGGTTGGCCAACCCGGTTCTGGTCCCGAAACCCAATGGGTCCTGGAGAATGTGCATTGACTTCACGGACCTAAACAAAGCTTGCCTGAAAGATTGTTTCCCTCTTCCGCGAATCGATCAGATGGTAGACGCTACTTCCGGGTACGAACTCTTATCCTTCATGGATGCGTACTCCGGATACAACCAGATCAAGATGCATGTCGCGGACCAGGAACACACCAGCTTCCTCACGGACAAGGGTGTCTACTGTTACGTGGTCATGCCTTTCGGTTTGAAGAATGCTGGGGCAACGTACCAGCGTCTAGTAAACAAGATGTTCAAGGACCAGCTGGGGAGGAACATGGAGGTGTACGTAGACGACATGTTGGTAAAATCCAAGACCTCCGGGGACCACAGTGACGACCTCGAGGAAGCTTTCGCCGTGATCCGAAAGTATGGAATGAAACTGAATCCGAAAAAATGTACTTTCGGGGTCTCGTCTGGGAAGTTCCTCGGTTTCATTGTCAGCTCCCGCGGAGTGGAGGCCAACCCTGAGAA
Organism: Humulus lupulus; assembly: GCF_963169125.1. Classification (NCBI taxonomy): domain Eukaryota; kingdom Viridiplantae; phylum Streptophyta; class Magnoliopsida; order Rosales; family Cannabaceae; genus Humulus; species Humulus lupulus. Next base: position 6,179,026 of record NC_084802.1, on the reverse strand, counting down.
AATTAAGGCTTTCATAGATATGCCTTCTCCCCGGAAGCATAAGGATGTCCAAAGCGTTACCGGAAGGATAGCTGCTCTCAGCCGCTTCGTATCTAAGGCCACTGACAAATGTGTCCCCTTCTTCAATGTGTTGCGAGGAAACAAGAGGTTCGAATGGACCCCCGAATGCGAAGCAGCCTTCCAACACCTCAAGGAACATCTAACCCGAGCTCCCATTCTGTCCAAACCTGTCGAAGGAGAGGCGTTGTTCTTGTACTTAGCTGTGACAAAGCACGCCGTGAGTGCCGCTCTCGTCCGGGAAGACGGACGTATCCAGCTCCCTGTGTATTACGTAAGCAAGAGGTTACTGGACGCCGAGTCCAGATATTCAATGATCGAAAAACTCTCCCTCTGCTTGCTAATCGCTTCGCGGAAGCTAAGGCCCTATTTCCAGGCGCACACCATCAGAGTACTCACCAACCACCATCTCCGACAAGTCTTGCAGAAGCCCGAGTCTTCTGGCAGATTGCTTAAATGGGCCATGGAACTGAACCAATTTGACATCCACTACCAGCCACGTGTTTCCATAAAAGGACAAGCTCTCGCGAACTTTATTGTGGAATGCTCAGGAATGAATGACCTCCCGGAAGATCCTGTCCCGGAACTTCCCACCTGGAAGGTCTATGTAGACGGAGCCTCAAATGAAAAAGGAGCTGGAGCAGGGGTTATCCTAATTTCTCCCCAAGGACATTAGCTCCAGAGCGCCATCCATTTCGCGTTCCCAGCATCCAACAACGAGGCAGAACACGAAGCCATGCTAGCTGGATTACAACTGGCCAGGGAAGTCGGAGCCCAAAAAATCGAAGTATACAGCGACTCCCAACTTGTGGTAAACCAAATATCTGGAGAATACCAGACGAAAGGCGAAAAAATGGCTGCCTACGTGTCTCTCTCCCGCGGCCTCCTGCAGCATTTCAAAGGCCACCAAATCCGCCAGGTCCCCCGGGACCAGAATTCACTCGCGGACACACTGGCCAAGCTTGCAACAGACCCGGAAATTGAACAATATGGCCTAGTGCCCATCGGGCACTTAGAAGCGCCTAGTACTGAAACACGGAGAGTAAATGCCATCATCGGCCATTCCCATTCCTGGATAGGACCCATCCTCAGATTCCTCACCACCGGAGAGCTCCCCACTGATAAAGCTGACGCAAGAAAGCTCCAGTATCAAGCTCCCCGATACGTGGTTATGGATGGAAAGCTTTACCGCAGGGGGTTGTCCATACCCTTCCTTAGGTGTGTTTCCGGAACCGAAATCAGCGCCATCATCCATGAGGTTCACGGAGGCTTCTGTGGCGACCATACCTCCGGGCTAAGCCTCTCCAGAAAGATCCTTCGACAAGGATACTTCTGGCCCACCATGAAGAAGGATTGTGTGGATTATGTCAGAAAATGTGAGCAGTGCCAGAGGTACGCCAAGGTTCCGCGAGCGCCGCCTACAGAAATTACCTTAATGACCAGCCCCTGGCCGTTCGCCGTCTGGGGCATTGACCTAGTAGGTTCCCTTCCAACTGGAAGGGGCGGAGTGAAGTATGCCATAGTCGCGGTAGACTACTTCACCAAATGGGCTGAAGCTGAACCTATGAACACGGTCACGTCTAAGAAAGCACTGGACTTTGTCATCAGGAATATAGTGTGTCGTTTTGGGCTTTCACGAAAAATTGTGTCCGATAACGGGAAGCAATTTGATAGTGAACATTTCACGGACTTCTGTGCTTCGCATGGAATCATCAAAAGCTTTTCCGCAGTCGCCAGACCTCAAGCTAATGGGCAAGTGGAAGCAGTAAACAAAATCTCAAAGACCACGTTGAAGAAAAAACTCCAAGCCTGCAAGGCTCACTGGCCGGAAGAGCTTCCCCGAGTACTTTGGGCCTATCGCACAACATAAAGAACTTCGACGGGGCACACACCTTATTCCATGACCTTCGGTTGCGAGGCCGTCATCCCAGTAGAAACTATGATCCCCTCTCACAGGCAGGACACCTACGACCCTACCCGGAACCACGCCCTTCTCCAGGAGTCCCTGGACATGATCGAAGAGCTCCGGGAGCAGTCGCAGGTCCAACTAAAAATGTACCAAGGCAAGATAGCCCGACACTTCAACACAAGAGTCAAGAGCCGTACATTCGAAGTTGGGGACCTTGTCCTACGGAGAGTATTTCCTGCTACGCAGGATCCGGGAGTGGGAGTCCTCGGACCCAACTGGGAAGGCCCCTATGAAGTACAAGAAAAAGTGGGCCATGGGACGTATCACTTAAAGAGACTCGACGGGTCTAAAGTCCCGCGCGCCTGGAACGCGGAGCACCTCCGCCGTTACTATCAGTAGGCCCCGGACTATCTAGTCGAAAGTCCTTGGTGGACGTAGCAAAAGTGTAAAATGTGGAGATAATCCTCCCTGCTGTAAAACACATGCCTAACAGGCTAATTTAATGAAACACGGAGAGATTCACTCCGCTTTTACTGCATTATTTATCCCTTTGTTCAAAGCTGCGTTTTAACAAGTGACCACGCGGTCCGGAGACGTCCGGACCCCACGCTCACTTGGGGGGGTATACATGGCTAAGGCATAGTCATACGCCCCTTGAACAAAACATACACAGAACACACTTATGTGCTAGCATTTTTTAAATTGTTAAGCTTAGGTTAATTTGTTGCCATAAACATACTTGCATTACGTGTCATGTGCGCATTATGTGTTTATGTGAAAATTGCCATTGAAATGTCTGCCATTATGCATCATGAAAATTATAACCTATGTAGCCCAGCGATGAACAGGACTGGGGGTTGGGGCACATTCAGAGAGCTACGCCGAAACACCCCCAACTTCCGGGCAAGTCCTTCAAAAAATATTCCGCAACCGCTGTAACGCTTTGCTTCGCAAGCTCCAGCTCCGGGTCTCACAAGGCGAAAGATGACAAGATCCGCGACCGCTGTAAGCTTTGCTTCGCAGGCTTCAGCTCCGGGTCTAACAAAATAATGCATGGCGAGCTCCTCGACCACTGCAAGCTTCGCTTCGCAAGCTCCAGTTCTGGGAACAGATATAATCGATCCCCCAATGACAGCAGGCCTTGCTTACCAAAGCCCCTGCTCCAGGATCACACATGGTAGGCGTGATGGTTTCCCCGACCGCAACGAACCTTGCCTCGCAAGGCTTTATGCCAAGTCCCTGAAGTCGGCCACCGTGAGGTCCGCAACGATAGTTAATTTTGCTTCGCAAAAACCTAGTCCTAAGTCTAAGCGACGCTCACCAAAAGAACTCCCGTTCCAGCACCATCCCGCGAAAGCGTATTAAGTGTTTGCCTCGCAAGCTTTGTGAAAATCGCGATGGGGAGATAAGACGGATCACCATAGCCAACCCAGCGAACGGTACAACTACAAGTCCCGGGATTGGCTATTTACCTTAGGAAGGCTGAGTACGATGAAAGAGGGAGTCTGGCCATTGGAACCAAGAATCCTCTGCAACCTAGAAACTACGTGGGAAAGGACATAAGCCGTTGGAGCTTCAAGTTAGAAACGCATAGGTTCTGGCCGTTGGAACCAAAACCTCATGCGCCCCTACTGCAGTTTCTGTCGTATAAAAGTATCTACTCTAAGCGCAAAATTAAACAAGGAACTCAGCAGAAAAAGAATGAAGAAATTATTATAATGAAGGCCCTGCGGACCGGGCATCTGTAATGTTCCCGTAATTAAAAAGAATACAGGGAGCTTCGTCCCACAGGAAAATAAAGGAAAACATAAAAAATAATTAAAAATAAGGCCCCTTCAAGCATTGGGGGTGGCAGCGATATCCACGTCCAAGGCCTCGAGGTCAGCGGTTTCAACTGGGGCTGGCGGAGTCGGCTCATTGGAAGGCGGAACTTCATCACGGGCAGGTTCAGAGGTCCCCGCCTCTCCGGGATCTCCTGCCTTAGGGGCTCCAGCAGGTTCGTCAATGTTGTAAGTTTGGACGTACACCTCTGGGCCTTGATCCCACACCTGTAGCTTCTCCCTCATGGCGTCGGCATCCTCTCCCAGATAGCCTAGTACCTCCGGGTTCATTTTCCAGAGTTGATGCATGAGGACCACGTGCGATATATTAATCGTCCTGTTCAGTACCACCTCGGCATCCTCCTTCTCCTTCAAGCGCTCCGCCTCGGAGGTTGCCAGCTTTGCCTCCGCGACAGCTAATTGAGCTTTCAGTTTTTCCATCTCGGCCTTGGATGCATCCCGCTCTCCCTTAAGAGAATCAATCTCCTTGCGCTGCGCCTTATTTTGGTTCAGCACGGATTGCTTCTCGGTCACATGCCCCCTGGCGGTGAATTGCAAGGCTTCGATCTCTTTATCCTTCTCGGCGAGCCCCAACTCCAGCATAGACACGAGATCGCTGCTCCTCTTATGAAATTGCTCCTCCTCATGCAGCTTATTCTGAAGAGTGGCATATTCCTCTTGCCGCTTAAGGAGGAGATCATTTTTCGATTGCAAGCGGGCTTCCAAGGTATCCTTCTCCCCCCTGGCCTGGGATAGCTCTTCCTGGAGCTTAGAGTTTGTGACCTTCAAGTCATCCAACTGCTGCTTGAACTCCTTCTCCGCGCTGGCCCGGTACTCTTGATATTTGGCAAGATATTTCTTCTCCGCCTCTTCCTCAGCCTTGCGCCGAGCCTGGTTAATCTTCTCCGCAGCCTCCCCCTTTATGCTCTCGACCTGTTGGGACAGATTCTGCTTCTCCGCCTCCAAGGCCTGGTGAGCCACCTGGCTCTCCTCCAGCTGAACCAGAACTGCACCCACCTCCCGGAACGAGCGTTCCGCGATGAGAGAGGCCTGCAAGGAAAGACAACAGAATGAGTTAAGCAGAACCAAATGTGCTAAGATAGATGATCCCAAAACACAACAACTGACGGCTTACCCCGGACAATTGCTGCTTCACGGCATGTGTCAGCAACAGCGGATCCTTACTGCTACTGATGGCCCATTTCTCATAATTGAGCTCGCACAAGCTCAGGGCCATGTCCTCCATCATCTCCGCTCCGAACGGCGCCAATGCATGTCCGAGCCTAGGCACCAGCCTCTTCCCCAAGGCCGGGCCATCCAAAACTGCTCCGGCCGGGTGAAGGGATCTCACCCCTTCGGCCAGCTCAGCTCTCTTCACGGCAGATAGGTTGTCTGCCCTTCCCTGAACAACAGCCTTCTCAGCCTCCAACCGCCTCTTCAAAAAATTATCAGCCCGTCTTACGCCTTCCAGGAGAGCAGCGGGGAAACGGGTTGGTTTCTGAGGGAAGTGGAACTTCAGGCCAGGCGGAGGAAGGCTTGTTTGTTGAGAAAGTAGAAGAGGAGGAGAAGAAGGAGACCCCGAAAGGGTGGACTCCCTTTGGACCGGAGGAGGAGGTAGACGGGGTATTAGGGACGGTAGCGGAGTCACTATCGCCCCGGTTTGATGTTGCTGCTGGCGTTGCTGTTGTTTTGGTTGCTGCTGTGGCGTTGTTGATTTTCTTTGTTGTTGTTGTTGATGTTGTTGTTGTTGCTTTTGCTGCTGGGGTTGTGGTTTCTGCTGGGAGAGGGCAGTCTGGCGAGGACTGCGCGCGGCCCGGAGGTCTCCGTCACCTCCGGGGGAAGAATGTCTGAGGCGTTTCCTCTTGTCGCCCTCAGCCTCTCCTCCAGGACGCTTGCTCACCCCGGTCGTCTTCACGGGGAACACAAGACCTTCCCCATCGCTGCTGCTACTCGAGACCATCATGGTCTCGGAAGGCCCATCGGCAGGAGACTTCTCTACCCCCGGAGACACTTGCGCCTCGCCGCTTGTCTTCTTGGGAGTGGCAGCTTTACCTCCCCTACCAGCTTTGGCCTTTCGTCCTTTCCCCTTGGACGGCTCTTGGCTGGTGGCAGCCTTCTTAATAAGCGAGGTAGCTCTCCCCAATATTTTTGCTTCGGGATGTTCTGCAAGAAACGTACGAAGCAAGGTTAATGAACCAGCAAGCAATGTGAAAGAAGATAAGCAGAAGACAAGACAATCAACAACATAAAAGCACAAGCAAGTCCGCCAGCAGGGAACAAGGAACAAAAAAGAGAGACGTTTGAGAGGGACGACCATGCACGAGAAACGTGGATAGCCTTCCCCGAGCGAAACAAGACACCGCTTCCTGCTCCAGGAAGCTCCCGTACTCCTTGAAGTCCGGGAATGACATGCTGAGGGAAGAAGGGTCAACCATGGTGACACCTTCTTGCAGACTACCGTCATCCAAACATCCGAGGAGCTCATCTACCCTATCACAATATCTGTCAAAGGGTATCCTACGCGGATCTAGCCTAAGGAAGCGGGGATCGAACCCCACCTGAGAAGTCCGAGAAACCTCAGATAGGCTGGGGGTGTGAATCAATCGAAAGCTAGCCTTACCTATCCCAGAGGTGCCAGCTCCCGGAGTCCCTTCATTGGGGTAAGCCACGGCGTAGCGAGCCTCAATTTATTCTTCCTCCGACTGGGGGTCGGGGAACCTCTCCGCCCAACTGGGGGACAAATTATTCTCGTCCTGGGCTGCCTGGTAGATCACCTTGGACAGTTCCAGGGCAATCTGCTCCCGGACGTCAGCGGACACCTGACTTTGCCCCCTGCCGCTCACTGGCTCAATATTTTGGAATGAGGCGAGTAGCCCATACTCTCTCAGAGATTCGGTGGTCACAAGTCCTTCCACCTTCAGCTCTTCCTCCGAGAGCCCCTCGTAGAATTGCGACCTCCTTATCATCTCCGCACAGCGAGGCGTCCGCGGGATGGCTTCTGCAAAATTCAAACATGGGTGTCAAAGATCCTCCCGGAAGGCAAATCAAACGTGATGAAACAAAGTTAAAAAAAAGAAAGGAAGGAGCACTTACCAGGGACTTTGAAGTCCAAAGACAGAGCTGGCACCCTCTTCAATGGGAAACCAGTCATCAGGAACCAGTACTCCCGGAGATCTGGAACCCTCGCGGTATGACAGGTGGGGCACATCACGTCCGGATACCTCTCCAGCCTGTAGAACCCCACCTTGTCTGAATGGCCTCTCATGGGCTGAGACTTCAACCCGTAGAAGTACAGCACCTCCTCCGGGGTAGGAGCCTCCAGGTCCCGGGACTTGCAAAAGATGTACCACCCCGCTAGGAGCTTATAGCTGGGGGGAATCAACTGGAAGGGGGCAATCCCCGCCTTCACGCAGAAATGGGCAAAATAACTCCTTAGGGGCAAATGTGCCCCACACACTATATGTGCCCAGCTCCAGGCACCAAAACCCTCGTGACTCTGACTAGCAGACTCACCCAGCACCGACAGACGGTGCCACATCAGGCCTGGGATGTTCTTCAGGCCTGCCTCTGAGGAATACAGCTCCAGCATGTCGTAGTTCCTGAACAGGTTCGGCTTCTGGTCCATCTCCCAGATTGAACTGTTGATAGTCGGCGGGCTGGCCGCGACCACTTTGGTTTTTCCTTTCCCCTTTGCGCCAGCGACAGGGGAACCTTTGTCCTGGGCAGATTCAGCCTCTACCGCAGCGATGAGTTGTTCCTTTGAGATGTTCGTCACTGAACAAAAGAAACAAAGAAGAAAACACTCTGAGCAGTCAGCACCCTTGTCATACCCTAACGGTATCAAAGGCGTCGGGGAGACCCTCCCCGAAAACTGCTTGGAGAGGCTCCCACCGAGCTTGCTGCGGGGTTGGCACCATGCCACCCGAAGGACAGCAAGGAACCAAACTCAAACTCCGAGCCTAAGCCCGCCGAGAGAAGTGTTCTTCTGGAGAAAGACACCCTAAAGGCGTTCATGCTTATGCCCTAAAACAGCAAACCAGAACAGCGCAAGCAAGACGAGGAACAACTTTCCAGACGCAAATCACCAAAGCATGCAAAAAGATCACTTATTGGCTCGCATCAGTCACATGCCTATCAAAGCCCTATTCACGCATGCACATAGACGATACTGGCAGAAACCTCAACTCTAACAACTACCAACAACCTAAGGTTTGGGAGGAAAGAGCAAAGTAGAAATACTTACTGGTATTCGGGTAGTTGAAGATTGAAGGAGTAACCGGATCACTGCACAGCACGATCGCGAGAAGTAAAAGCTGCAAAGACAAACGGCGATTCAATCCCTGAACTTCGGCGAACAAACCCACTGCCAAATCAAAAGAAAAGTTTCTAGATTCCTTACCAAAAGAAGTGGCGAATTCGAAGAAAAGGAAGCTTGGAAGCTTGAGAGTTCGAAGATTTGGGAATCTGAGAATCTGAAAGCTCGAGAATTTGAAAGCGTAAAGAGGAAGAAAGGTCCGTTCCCTCGTTTTTATAGCAGGAACGAGATCATTTCGAATTCCACAAATGGACGGTCTCGATCTTCCCATACCGCATGCATCAAATCCAACGGCTGGGGGTAAAGGGCCGGTCCTATTTATGACTCCTCGGATGGGAATAAAGTATTTATTTCCCATCATTATACCACCTCGGGCCCGGTGTACCATTATAAACCGTCAAATCATTACTCAGATGCCTGACGCACGCATACTCAACCAGTCGCCTCACGCACACGTCTTGGTCACAGAGCCATTCCCGGCATGACGCGTGGCCCTTGCCACACTTGAGTACTTGAGTTCAAACAGAAGAAATTTCCTTTCTTTTTCATACTAACACTCAGGCGGGAAAAAGGAACCCTTCCAGGAACACAGGAGGTGACCCCTCGCCTAATCTAGAAACCAGAATACCCGGAGGACTGTACAAGCTCACGGATCTCTCAAAGCTCCGTGACCTTGGGGGGTAAATGTTATCCAGATTTCCGGATAGCGTTTAGATGGATATCCTCGGGGAAGCAGAATTATCAAAGTCTTTCACGGAAGGTGACCAGAGCTCGCGGATGGACAGAAAGGCTTCGCCTATCCCGTTTAGTGTCCGGCTTACTCTTTCAAGCAAACGCGACACGGAAGCTCGTCAACTCTCCCGGACTCCCGAAGGGATATCCTTCGGGGAAGCTCCTTCCAGGAGAAGCTCTTCAGGTTGCCTTCGCGGAAACAGTTCCGTGCCTCGCACGGAACAAGACCAAGCGGTCGAGTCATGGAGGAGGCATAGTTGGAATGATATCCGCCTGACACAGGATCCCGCCTGACACGCCCGACAGGTCAAGGCCGCACACATCCCAGCACGCCTAAAAGTACCATTTCGCCTACTGTTCCGCTGACAACTTGGAAAAGACGGCTGCCTTTGTGCATTCCCCATACTTTTACGTAAATATATCCACATAGAGCCTGGTAGCCAGGCGACTACGGTAATTGTATCCCCTATTTATGGCTGGTGTAATTAAGACTCATGGGAGTAGAGAAAAACCCTAATCCAAAACCCTAGCTATAAAGACCCCCTCATTTTACGATAGGGAGGACGGCCAAAAAATCACATAGCAAGAACTCTGCTAAAATCTCTCTAGCTTCATCTTCTCCAAGAGAACCCGAGAGAAACACTGTGAGGTTGTGAGTTTCTTGTACACCAGCTGTTTAACTGTAATTCTCTACAAGTATAATAACATCGACTCGTGGACTAGGGCTCGTTAACGCCTGAACCACGTAAAAACACTGTTTGTTTATTTACATTTCTGCACTTCTACAGTTCTTATCTTTTTATTATTCCGTTCGTATTCGTTTCCGAAAAACTCGGTAAACAACAGACATTGGAGTACTTCTATTCTCGGGTGGCCTCGGATCAGGGGTTCCGAGCCTGACACAAGTATGAGCTCGAAACCACATGATCTCGGGGAAAATATTACAACTCGAAAGTCACTAAGAGACCTGGGCTGACACGGCACTGACGATGTAGATTGCTAACTTCGAACATCTTAATGAGTCACTTGGAGAGACGCAGTCTACATTTATTGTTGTAACTTCCCTATAATAAAGGGATATTTATTATTTAGTTATACGCCTCGTGGTCTTCAGGGGACGTTTCCTTGTATATATGAGTTACAGGCTTTTAAAGCCATTAAATTTATTAATGTAAAAGATAACTTCCCAGAAACGTGTGGGAAAGTATCCTGAGACTTCCTCTATAAATAGAGAAGTCCTGTACATTTGTAAATGACCGAAATTTTGTGATCTTGAGAGAAACTCTGGAGAATTCATCTCTGAAGAATTTCCAGAAATTTCCTAAGTTCTAATAACAAAGACTCGTGGACTAGGCAGAGTTAACTGCTGAACCACGTAAAAAATCCTTCTTGTTTTATCGTATTTTTTTGGCCATAACTATTTATTGTTTACGTGCTCTACATTTCAAGTTGACGAAAAACGGCATCAACAGTTTGGTGCTTTCATTGAGAGCCTTAAGCATTCAGTCCCTGAACAAGTTATGGCCGCAAACGATCAAAACATTCCTGAAGAAAACTATCCGAGACGCCCTGAGAAGCTGCCAATGGTAAACTCGGATGCTGAAGAGAGAAGCGAGTCCTCCGATTCTCGGGGACCGCCAGCACCTCCAAGGGATGAGGATATGTACTACAATCCTGAGCGGTACGTTCCCATTGTGGAACTTGAAAACCGGTAGCTGAAACAGTAGTTGGCAGAAGCCAATAAGCGGAATAAGGAGTTGGCTAGGATAGCCGCAGAGGCTCAGGCGGCTCAGCCCCCGCCTCCGCGTGAAAACCAAGCCCCTCCTCTGAGGGACGTGCATGTTCCTCGCAGGCCTCGTGGGCGTCCACGAAAAAATGCTGCCACAAGAAGGCCGGAACAACCTCCGGCACCAGCAGAGTCATCCGCTCCCTCGAGACCCCAGAGAAGTACCTGAGCTAGGGCTCCGGTTAATTCAACTGCGGAGGTACCAGCGAGAACTGAGAACAACCGAGCCCCTGTAGAGGCTCGGACTCAAATCCCTGGAAACACACAGAATGCAACCGACCCATCTCGGGAAAACTCCCGACCGTCCAGGCCACGAAATGGGTGGCAGCCACTGTCACCCATATGATTCCCTCCATCGCCTATAAGATATCCTTTACCTCCTCGCAAGAATGCTCAACCAGTTCGAGATGATGAGGAAAGACGTGCGGGGAGGAGACAAGGAAACAGAGAAGCTTTCTGGGAGCGGAGAGGCGCCCCATCTGAAAAAAGTCAAACGTCCCGGTCTCGCACTGCAGAAACGAGGCGGCATGAAAGAGACCCATCTCGAAATAATCATGCGACAAGTCTTACTAGTGATGACTCTAGAGATACCAGATCAGTCAGTATGCATGATCGAGGTCGAAAGAATACTGGGAGCCGCAGGAATCGCTCCGACCTGCGGGAACACTTGAATCAGAATCGGGGTAATGTTAACCCGACAAACCCGGACCTGAGGGATCGCTTAAATAGGCGTAAAGACCCCCTGCAGAGGCGCGAACCTGGAATTGTGATCGACGACAGCCAATTTCAGGCAAGACCCCTCGCGGACCCGATCCAGGAAAGAATTGATCAGTTGGAAAAGGCCTTCAGGCTTTTGACAAATGAGCAAGGTCAAGGTCGATATGAAGATTCTGACGAGGAGCTTGAACCGTTTGCTCCCCATATTTCCAATACTCCGTTTCCTCAAGGATTTCGGATCCCTCACGTCCCAACGTTTGAGGGAAAGTCTGACCCGTACAACCATTTGAGTACATTCAATACCATAATGAGAGCAAGTAACGTGGGTTACGAGCTCAGATGCATGTTATTTCCAGCATCCCTGACAGGATCAGCCAAAAGCTGGTTCGAAAAATATAGAAGACACTCAATCACTTCTTGGGATCAGCTGTCTAAGGACTTCAAGAAGCAGTTCAGAGCCATAATGGGGGTTAGACCTGAGGCATCAACTCTGACTAACGTTCGACAGCAGCCAGGTGAGACATTGAAAAGTTACCTTACAAGGTTTAACTTGGAAGTTCCCCGAGCTCGAAATGTGGATGACAGCGGTCATCTAATGGCTGTCCAAGCTGGAGTAATGCCAGGGAGTGCTCTCTGGGACGACATGCAGAGAAAACTGGTGAGGTCCCTTACCGAGTTTATCAAACGAGCATAGAGGTTTGTCAATGTAGAGGAAGCGAGGTCGACACTTAATGTGACCTCCCAGCCCGCAACTACAATGATAAACGTAAATTCTGCCTCAACCTCGACGGACCCACCAGCTTCAAAGCCTGCTGCGGAAAACCCTTCCAAGATAAAAAAGAACGAAGGGAGTAACCCCGAGGCCGAGGGAAGAAAAAAAAAGAAGGGGGAGAGATATTTCTCCGTGTACAGAGTGTACACCGAGATCAACGAGTCTCGGGAGAACATAAACCTGGCTAATGAAAACCAGGTCCCCTTCAGACGTCCAGACCCAATGAGAAATCAGAAGTCCAAGAAGGACTCCAACAAATATTGTCGATTTCACAGAGACACGAGGCATACTACTGATGAATGTAGACAGTTGAAAGACGAGACGAGGGATTGATCTCGAGAGGTTATTTCAGACAATATGTCAAAAATCATAATACTAATCAGGCGTCTACGAGCCAGAGGGCAGCCGCGCCACAGCCTGCACAAAATAACAATTCCCGAGCTAGGGAAGAAGATAGGCCCCCTCCAATTGATGGAGAAGACGTGATAACCATCTCGGGAGGGCCTCATCCCACGGGCATGGGCAGAAATGCCCAAAAAAGATATGTGAACGAGCTAAAAACTGGGGACCGGTCTCCTTATGAACCCGAATCTATAGCTCCAAAAAATCAAAAGATTGAATCCCAGCCAATAACCTTCACTGAGGACGACGCGTCCCATGTTCAGTTTCCTCACCATGACCCACTGGTCATCACTCTCCAGCTTGCAAATAAGAGAGTTCACCGGGTTCTCATAGACAATGGGAGCTCGATTAACATTCTTTATAAAGCCACCTTGGAGAAAATGAGACTCACTCTTCGCGACCTGAAAGCATGTGCAACAACGCTGTATGGTTTTCCAGAAGAAGGGACTGCCTGCATGGGGTCCATCGAACTCCCCGTGACCTTGGGAGACTACCCAGTCTTAACAACCAAGATGATGGAGTTCGTAGTAGTAGACCTACCTTCGGCCTACAACGTGCTACTCGGAAGACCCGCCCTGGTTAGGCTGGGGGTAGTCTCGTCTGTAAGGTATCTGGCCGTTAAGTTCCCGACCCCTAGTGGCATCGGGACGTTGAAGGGAGATCAGTTAGCTGGAAGGGAATGCTACAACATTTCCTTAAGAGGAAAGAAACAGACGAGTGCACAAGCATTCGTAATTGTTCAAAATAAAGATGGGACGGTCTTGGAGATTGATGAAGAAATCAATCTGAGGGTTGAGGAGAAAGTTGATCTCGAACCGTTAGAAGAGCTCGAAGAGATCCAGCTCGAAGAGTCTGATCCCTCGAAAAAGGTAAAGGTTGGGAAACACCTCCATGAAGAAACCAAATAGCAACTAATTTTCTTTTTGAAGAGAAACCAGGATGTTTTCGTGTGGTCACATTCAGACATGGTAGGAATAAGTCCGAACATAGCGAGCCACACGCTAAATATTGATAAAAGCTTCCCTCCAAAGCAACAAAAGCGAAGACAGCTGGATGACGACAGAAAAAAGGCACTGAAGGAGGAGGTCGACAGGTTAAAAGCAAACCGGTTCATTAGGGATGCTTTTTACCCTGACAGGGTAGCCAATCCGGTGTGGTCCTAAAGCCTAATGGGACGTGGCGAACCTGCATTGACTATTCGGACCTCAACAAAGCTTGCCCGAAGGACTGTTTTCCCTTACCGAGGATTGACCAGCTCGTGGATGCCACGGCAGGGCATGGACTGATGTCGTTCATGGATGCCTATTCTGGATATAACCAGATTCCCATGCATGCCCCCGACCAGGAACATACGAGTTTTATAACAGACAAAGCACTATATTGTTACAACGTCATGCCATTCGAGCTCAAAAATGTTGGGGCCACATACCAGCGACTCGTGAACATGATGTTTTCGGAGCAAATAGGGAACAACATGGAAGTTTATGTTGATGACATGCTAGTCAAGTCTCAACTTAACGATAACCATGTTGATGACCTTGAAGAGTGTTTTGCTGTGCTCCGAAAATATAACATGAAGCTTAACCCTCAGAAATGCTCCTTTGGGGTATCATCCGAAAAATTCCTGGGTTTCATTGTAAACGCTCGTGGAATAGAGGCTAACCCAGACAAGATCCAGGCCCTAATCGACATGTCCTCACCTCGAAGACACAAAGATGTCCAAAGTTTGACCAGCAGGATGGCGGCACTGAGTAGGTTTATTTCGAAATCTACAGACCGTTGTCTTCCGTTTTTCAACCTATTGAGGGGAGGCAAGAAATTTGAATGGACGGAAGAGTGAGAGCTGGCTTTCCAGGAACTTAAGAAGCACCTCGCAGAGCCCCCCATCTTATCAAAACCTGTTACGAGAGAAACACTATACTTGTATCTTGCCACTATCGAACATGCAATAAGTGCAGTGCTCGTGCGAGAAGAGGAAAAGGTACAGAGGCCCGTATACTACATCAGTAAAAGATTACTGGGGGCAGAATCGAGATACCCCTTGATGGAAAAGCTAGCTCTCAGCTTAATTCATTCATCTCGCAAATTACGACCCTACTTTTAGGCGCACCCCATCCATGTATTAACTGATCAACCGCTGAGACAAGTCTTGTCTAAGCCAGAAGCTTCAAGTCGACTTCTTAAATGGGCAGTTGAGCTCGGGCAATTCGAGATCACTTACCACCCGAGGACCACCATTAGGGCATAGGCCCTGGCAGACTTTATAGTGGAGTGTACCAGCATGACCAACGATGAAGTTATAACCCTGGCCCACGAGCTGTGGAAACTTTACGTTGATGGGTCATCTAACGAAAATGGATCGGGGGCAGGGGTCATTTTGATTACTCCCGCGGGAAGCATATTTCATTCTGCATTAATATTTGACTTCAACGCATTGAATAACAAGGCTGAATACGAGGCTTTACTGGCGGGACTCCGTATAGCCAAAGAGCTCAAAGCTAAAGCAATACATTGCTACAGTGACTCCCAGCTTGTGGTGAACCAAATTTTGGGAGAATACCTGGCTCGTGGCACGAAAATGGCAGCTTACTTAGAAAAATCCAAGTCCGTATTGGAACATTTCGAGTTTTATGCGATCGAACAAGTTCCCCGAGAGCAAAACTCAAATGCAGATGCCTTAGCTCGACTCGCTACTTCCATCGAGAGTGATGAGCTAAATGTTGTGCCAATAGAACATCTCTCGTCGCCTAGCATTAACGAGCCGGAGCAGGAAGATGTGTGCATGATTGATTCTGAGCCTACCTGGATGACCCTAATAGTCGAATATCTCGAGACCGACGTCCTTCCAAAAGATCGGAACCAGGCTCGAAAGTTAATGTATCAGCTTCCCCGTTCCACCATTTTGGATGGAAAGCTATATAGAAGGGGATATTCCATGCCATTACTTGATATATTATTTTATAATATAATGTAATATTATATTATTTTGTAATATAATATTTTAGATTAAATAAATGTGACATAGAGTGTCACATATTGTAACATATAATAGAGAGTTACATTATTTGGATATATGTGAAATATCCAAACATGTAACATATTTGGTGTTACAAATTCATCACAAATTTGTAACTCCTAAATATCACCCATTATTGTGTAGATTTGTTGTTACACAATATTGAGATGAATTTCTTAAAGCCATATGAGAAATGGCTGATAGAGATGTGATTTTAACTCCCATATTGTGTATGGAAGTTACAAAATCAAGTGGGAATAAATTGGAACGTTTTGAAAAAAACTGAAAGAATGTGTTGCTGAAATTGACTGAGGGCCGCGGCGCCTGGAACAAGCGCCGCGGCCCTAAAGGCTGACAACTTCATATAATTTCGGTTTTTATCCAATTTTGAACGATTCCAACAGCCAAGTAACTCCCAAATCTCTATTTTAATTCCATAAAACACCCAATTAATCATTGGTAACAGCCATGGGGGTTGGTGGAATTTGAAATTCAAAGGGTGTCTCTAAACTCTATAAATAGGAGCCTAATGCTCACTTGTAAGATACACCATTTTTCTATCCACTAGAGCACTTGGCTAGAAACACCTTGAGGCTTGATTATTCCAGAAAGCATTTCCAAAATCTGAGAGAGATCCCTTAGTGCTTGAGTTAGGGGGAAATAAGCTTTTGGACAAAGGTTTCAAACCTTGTTCAAGTTGGTGATCCCCAATCCTCTTCACTTAGGTTGTGTAAGTGAGAGTTTGTTTGTGGTTTAAGTTCTTCCTTTTATTCTATTGTTCTTCTTCTTATTCTCTTGTTTTATTTACTTGTATATTTTGTTTAAGAGTTGTAATCTCTTCATTTGGTCCAAACACTTTATTTTATTTGTAACTTTTGTTTTGAGTTGTATTTTACTATTCTCTTCTTCTTCATCATCTTCTTCATTTCCTTTGTTTTATTTGTATTTTCAGTTATAGAGTTGTAACACTTTATTTAATCAATCTTGTCCATTGTAATATTTTGCATAGAGTTGTAACATTATCTTACCATTTCCATTGAGGCAATATTATTTTTCATAACATTACTTCGATGTGTGACTCCACCCGAAGCCAAGAAGATCATTGAAGAAATTCATGAAGGGTTCTGTGGAGACCATACTGGGGGGCATAGCCTGTCCAAGAAAATCATACGCAAGGCTATTTCTGGCTTACCATCAAATCGGATTCTTTCGAGTACGAAAAGAAATGCGATAAGTGCCAGTGGTTCGCCACGATTCCTCGAGCTCCACCATCCGAGCTGACCATGATGACTTCCCCATGGCCATTTGTGGTATGGGGAATTGACCTCATAGGCTCTCTCCCAACTGGCAAGGGCGGTGTGAAGTATACTGTAGTTGCCGTAGATTACTTCACAAAGTGGACAGAGGCTGAACCGTTAGCAACAATAACTTCCAAGAAATTCCTTGACTTCGTGGTAAAGAACATCGTATGCCGAGGAAAATTGTATCCGACAACGGAACCCAGTTCGATAGCGATTTTTTCACCAACTTTTGCGAGAAGAATGGAATAATAAAGATTTTTTCGTCAGTAGCTCATCCCCAGGCGAATGGCCAGGTCGAAGCTGTAAACAAAACTCTCAAAAGTTCACTAAAGAAAAAGTTGGAGGAAGCAAAAGGAGGATGCCCCGAAGAATTGCCCCAAGTCCTATGGGGATATAGGACTACAACTCGAACATCAACAGGACATACCCCGTTCTCTCTGGCATACGGTTGCGAAGCTATGTTGCCTATCGAGGTCGAGATACCTACAATTCAAACTCACGCTTATGACCAAAGCTCGAACCACACTCAGCTCGAAGAAACCTTAGACCTGATCGAAGAAAGAAGAAACGAAGCTCAGCTGAGGAACGCTGCCTACCAGCAGCGAGCTACCAGGTACTTCAACAAGAGGGTTCGAGATCGAAAGTTTGGTGTGGGAGATCTGGTGCTAAGGCGTGTATTTTTGGCAACGCGAGATCTAGCAGCTGGCGTGCTCGGGCCAAATTGGGAAGGACCATACCAGATAGAGTCAGTCATCCGACCCAGTGTCTACAAGCTAGCGAGATTGGATGGGAGCCTAATACCGCGAGCATGGAATGGCGAACACCTAAGACCTTACTATTAATAGTGTAGGAAGGGTGTTGCCTGTAACCATGCTTGTCTATTTGTACTGTTTTGCCTACTCTTGGATTTTATCAAATAAAGAGTTATTTCGTCTGATATGATTTATTTTTGCAATCTCTCTTAATCTAATAACCTATGGTCACATTCATAGGATATTAAGGGGGCATTATTGGTATATATATAAATACCACCAGCTTGAAAAATAAATTAAGATATACGAAAAACATAAGTGTTTGGATATAACCAAATACGCGAGCTAAGATAATTTGGATATAACCGAATTATTAAAAACATAAGTGTTTGGATGTAACCAAATGCGCGAGCTAAGGTAGTTTGGATAAAACCAAATTATCAAAAACATATAAGTGTATGGATTACGAACCAATCACAACCTTAAAAGGTTTGGAGCAAACCAGCTAAAACTAATCGACGATAAGTTGGAACATAAACTTACTTCAAGTTAAGTCGAGATCGAGGCTGGAGTATCTTATAAAAAATAGTTTCGAACTCATAACCTCGGAGAGATAATCGAGGACGAGAAAAAGTAACTAAAAAATAAGATATAACTAAACCGTTTACATTACACACCATACAAGTACTTTCGGGTTCATGGTTATAGTAATATCCGACCTTGATGAATAACGAGGTCGGAAGCGGATAATTCGAGCAAACTGTGCATGAATGCATTGAGCCTCGAGCCTAAATCCAAACTATGTTTGTACGAGTAAACAAACATACGCAATTCTTTAATTTAAAATGTGCAAAATATTTCAAACCAAGAAATGTAAAGCATATGTATTAAGAGAAAAGAAAAAGAAATTGTATCAGCCCTACGGGCATAAATTAAAACAATTATAAAAATAAAGGGACGCAGCCCCGAGATAAGATTCAAGAAGAAGCAGTCTCCTTAGCCTTTTCGGCACCAGGAGCACTAGACCCCCCAGGACGAATAGCATGACTATCCTTCTGAGCAGCCTCTCGAGCAGCCTCCTCCGCCTCAAGTCGAGCATTCCACTGATCTACGAGCTTCGCTTCAAGAGGACCTAGGAAGCTGGTATCGAGGTCAGCATTGTTAGCCCAGATCTTGTACATGGCTTGATCGACCGCTTTGTCTTTCTTCTCTTTGAACTCGTTAAGGAGGCGGGCCTTTTCATTTTCGATTATCTCGAAAGTGGCAGCTTTCTCCTCCTCGAGCTTGGCATTAGCTTTCTCCAGCTCCGCAAGACGAGCCTTCATCTTTTCAATCTCTGCATCGAGTCCTTGAGTTCATCAACCGTTTTAAGCTAGAGATCCCTCGACTCCTGGGCCAGAGACATGCTCGTATGCACCTCATTAGTTAGCTTATAATTAAGCTGAGCCGAGACGAAAAGAGCCTGAAACACAGATTGAATTAGAACATAAACCAAGACATGTGAGCTATTAAAGGTAAAGTGCAAAAATTACCCCGGCAGTAAGTTCAATACTCTTATCATAAAGAGTATTGCAGTCTCGGGCCTTATTCACAAACTCCCAATGATCAGTGTCGAATCCTGAAAGACTCTGACCCACCCGAGAAAGGACATCCGAACCAATTACAGCTCCGTGGGCCCCAACGGTGCTGTCAAGCACGAACTCATCAATGTGAGGTCGGGCCGACGGGAGGAGTGACTTGGAGATTGAGGGTTTCTTCGGGGTTGGCCGGGCATCGGAAGAGTTGTGGCTGGAGGAAGCATGGCAGACGCGGTTGAGACAGATGCGTCGACCTGGGCATCCGGGTCCTCGGCTGTGCTCGCAGCAGTTAGAGTCGGTGGGGTCTTCTCAGTGCGCTTGGGGATTTTAGAGGGTCAGTCTGACTTCCGAGATCCTCTCGGGCGCTTACTCTTTTGAGCTCCCTCACCCTCACTGAAGAGCACGGCGTCAAGGTCGGAGTCCATAGCACCTGAACAGTTGCAGTTAAGGTTTAGCATGATGCTAACAAACTTAGAAGATATATAAAAAAAAATCAGTGGAGAAAAACCTAACTGGAACTCTCCTCCGAGCTTGAGCTCGGAGACCATGAAATTCTCCCATCTTCAGAAGAGGCGGGGGGAGTACCTTCCCTATACGTGGACGTCAACCTCGAAAGGTCCTTATAGTCATCGGTCCCATATTGGACGGCTATTCCGTTCCATACCTCGTTCAGGCTATACATAGTATCGTATTGCCCGACCCAGCTATCAAACCTATGAACCCGTTCATCTACCCAAGTCCACACATAAAAGTGGTTCCTATCGTCTTCGCACAGGACTAGCCTATCGGGGTTGTGCTTTAACAGGGTGGGGGACCACATTTTCGAGCTTAGGATGACTGTACCTTGATCATCCGAGCCCGAGCTCGAGGCTTCATCGTTGGCCTCGTTCCCTGACTGTGGGCTCCTTCAGCGAACTGGAGGCGGGGGCCTCACCTCTCTCCTCGGGGGGAGGATGCCTGTTGGCAAGGGCACAAGCTCCCAAAGGTCATATTTTTTGTTAGTCCAGTTCAAGGTGGACTGGCCATCTCCCAAGAGCTCGCAAGCTTGAATTTTATCTTCATGCAGAAGGTACGAGAGCGATCTCCTGCCATAAGGGAGTTGGAGCAGGGTTTCCCTGCGCTCCTTCATCTCGTCAGAAGGAGTGGGACGACAATAGTTGGCTGGAAAATAAAATACATCCCAACTAAGTACAAGCCTATAGACAAAAGTTCGAACACAGAGATAAAGGAGGTGGGGTACTTACGGATCCGTCTGAATGAATAGCATCGAGACGGAGACAGGCCATCCGTCCAGAAGAAGGCCTTCTTAAAATCAGGAGGATGATTGGGAAGATCCTCAAACATCTTTTTCTCCTTCGGGTAGCTCGAGAGGTAATAGAAGCGATCTCCTCCCCGAGCTCGGGAGGGATTGCTTTTCAAACAGAAGAGATATAGGATCTCCGTTGGCGTCGGTCCTTCCCACTTCAGCTCGTGGTATATTGACCTCAGGGCAAACAGAACCCTGTATGAATTGGTGTTGAGCTGGAATGGAGCCAACCCAACGAAGTCCGTGAAGTCCTTGAAGAAAGACTTCAAAGGCAGTATCGCTCCTGCCTTCATATGCTCCTGGCTCCAAGCCGCATACCTTAGCTTGTTGTCAGGATTTCCATCTCCTGGGGCGTAGTAGCTTCGCTCGCTGGAAGTAGGGGCTCGGCACCATAACGAGCTTGACAATCTGATACCAAGAAAGGCCAAGATATCGTTTATCTGACCTAGCGAGGTGACCGAGCTCCAATAGTGCTCGGCCTCGAAAAATTCCCTCCTTGGCTGCGAGGTAGAGGGCTCCCCCATCAGTGAGAATTGAAGCTCCCCGGGTTGTATGCGATTGTTACTTTTAACCTAGGATCAAGGGGGATCGGTCTGGGCCCTGAACCAGATTCCGGATAAAGAGCCTCTCGAAGGATTCTTCTCTTCTTTTCTATGACCTCGACGATTTGGCGGCGATAATGAGCTCGGGTTTCTTCCTGTTCGCGCGCGAGATTGTATTCACGAATCAGACATTGGTTCCGAGCAAACAGCGATTCTAGGCTCGGAGTTTTTGGCGAGTACGGGATGGCAAGCAGCGACCCCCACCGTCTTTCCAGATTCTGTGACATCTAGCGAGAAATAAAAAATGGTGAGGGCCATGCATGCAAGGAGTCAAGAATTACGAGCTTGGCAAGACAAGCTCGGAAAGTGCTTGGGTACAAGACGAGCTCGATCCTGGAAACCCGGTTAAGGGTCAGAACATGTATTCTACGAAAAAAAGGAGGGAAGTGGGTCTACTCTTTGAGAATCCCGAAATATCAAGGAAAAAGATGGCGGTTGTTCAAAAATGGTATTCTTGGGTATCGTGCATTCTTTAAAAACCAAGATTTGGTACCCAATATCTTGGTGTACAAGATACGTCCTTTAAATTTTGAAAGCCCAGAAAAAAGAAACCATTTTTGGGTTTTTTTCTACATACAAACTGGATTTAGAACCAGTAACGGGAAAACCTAAACCTGAATACCTAATGGTCAAAGCGTCCTAGTTTATCAAACTACAAAGTGAACCAGTGCACCCCCGGGAACTAAAAGAACAGCAAAGCCAGAAACTGATAAAGAAAATATATATATATCAGATACTTACGCAATGAAGACGACGGTTGCAGAGAAATCGTTGATTGAAGAAGAGGCTGCAAGTATAGTCCCACGATCTCGAGCAAGCTGGCGGTCTTTTGCTTCTTTGGCTGGGAAAACATGCAAAAAGCAAGAACTTTCTGGGATATCCTCTGGTTTCTCTTTCTCTCTTCTTTTTTCCTCTGATGGGCGTAAAAATGAAATGAGGAAGATGACTAGAGCCTCATATATAGACGATCAGAGATGGAAAAAAAAAGGGTTGATCTGGGCCATTGATCAGGATCCTTATAAGATCGGACGGTCAGGGACAAATGACAAGATGGCGCCAAAAAGGTGGCAGGTGAACAATCGTGGGCAGGTTTCCAAGGCATTCGAGTACCTTTGAGTGGGCAATGCCCAGCTGGCACGTGTCCATATTCGAACGTGTGTGACGATGCAGTTCCCGAGAAAAGTAGTTCAAAAGTTTCCTTCTCATAGGATTCGAACAAATACTTTTGAGGGGGCAAAATGTTACACCCAGATTTCGAGCATTGAGAATTGTGATCTCGAAAGCTGGATTCGTTAGGTGTGAGCTCGCAATGTCTAGAATGCGTGTCCGCAACCTAGGCACCGTACCTACAAGCAGATGGCAACCTCGAAGATGGTAGCCTCGAAGTCCTCACAAGCTCGAAAGACAGACATCGGAGTACGTCTATTCTCGGGTGGCCTCGGATCAGGGGTTCCGAGCCTGACACAAGTATGAGCTCGAAACCACATGATCTTGGGGAAAATATTACTACTTGAAAGTCACTAAGAGACCTGGGCTGACACGGCACTGACGATGTAGATTGCTAACATCGAACATCTTAATGAGTCACTTGGAGAGACGTAGTCTACATTTATTGTTGTAAATTCCCTATAATAAATGGATATTTATTATTCAGTTATACGCCTCGTGGTCTTCAGGGGACGTTTCCTTGTATATATGAGTTACAGGATTTTAAAGCCATTAAATTTATTAATGTAAAAGATAACTTCCCAGAAACGTGTGGGAAAGTATCCTGAGACTTCCTCTATAAATAGAGAAGTCCTATACCTTTGTAAATGACCGAAATTTTGTGATCTTGAGAGAAACTCTGGAGAATTCATCTCTGAAGAATTTCCAGAAATTTCCTAAGTTCTAATAACAAAGACTCGTGGACTAGGCAGAGTTAACTGCCGAACCACGTAAAAAATCCTCATTGTTTTATCGTATTTTTCTGGCCATAACTATTTATTATTTACGTGCTCTACATTTCAAGTTGACGAAAAACGGCGTCAACACTAACATATACGATACTGTTTATTTTATTAAAACGGGATACACAAATATGACAACTATGTACATTTAACAAATATGTTTAAAGTACAATATATTCATTCAATATTGACAAAATAAACAATGTTTTCCAAAAAATAAACATAAACTTAAATGTATATTTATAGCAAGAAATATTCATAAACATCAATATAAATATAACTGTATATTCATAAAAATGAAAAAAAAATCAACATACAAAACAATCCAAAAAATTAAAAATGACATCATGAGCATAAATATAAAAATAAACAAAATTGTTACTGACAATAACAAGATATTAAATTTAAAATAAAAATATACTATCCAGTTTAGAAAAATAAACAAATAGTGACGTTAAAAATAATAATAAACATATTTGTTTAGAAAAAAAAAAGAAACATATTTGTTTATAATAATGAATAATAATCAATGATCAATAAAAAATACAGTCTTGAAATAAACTAACATCATAAAATAATAATGAATGCCAATGTAAAAGGGTCATAATTTTTACTTAGATTTTGCTAGATATGTGTTAGTTTTTTGAAATAAAAGCCAATGTGAAAGGCTTACTAAAATGGAAAGTTATGATTATAAATCCCTAATTTCACAATTTTAACAATAAATTGTATTTAAAAAATATAAAATAATAAAAAAAAGAATCTTATTAATTTAAATATAAAAATTGTTAAGATTTGTATACAAAAATGAAATTAGCATTATCAGTATTAATATAGTAATATAAATATTATTATAATGAAATGTGTAAAAATCTCTTTAAATTTTAGTGAAAAAAAAAATTAAAACATTTTCTTTTGTTTTTTTAAACAAAAATTCATAAAATGTTTTATTAAAATAAATAAAATTTTATATTTTTTTTTATATTTCCTTAAACATTTTTTTGTTATAAATAGTAACTACTCATTTGGTAGTGGTACCCTGTGTTTTATCGAAATACAAATTTGATACCATATGTTTCTGATAATTATCAATCGATACCCTCTGTTTGCAAAAACTACATACATTTGATACCCTCTGTACGTTTTTAAAGTTTTAATTAAATATTTATTTTATTTTATGAATTCTGAAAATATATTTAAATCAATTAAAAATAATAAAATAATTGAAAATCAAATAAATTACTAAAACAAGGAGTAATTTAGGAATATTAAAAATTTAAACACACGGAAGATACCAAATTATGTAGTTTTTGCAAACAGAGAGTATCAATTGATAATTATCATAAACAAAATGTATCAAATTTGTATTTCGATAAAACACATGATAGCTAAATGAGTTTTTAAAATAATCATTCTTATTTGAGGAGATATAGGATTGAGTCAAAGCTAATTGTCATGACTAGGGGCAGGTTAATTCTAAAAATAAAAATTAATTAATAAAATAAATAATAGATTATAAGACATTGTCTTTCTAATTTCTATCTTCTTCAACGGATTATATGCTAATAAAAGGCATTATCAAAATTCAAAACGCTTCTATCATTTTGCTCAGACCACACATTGAACATATTGTTGATATAGTCAATAATTATTTATTTTTATTATATTTTATAAAATTTATATTCCTTAATTTCTCTTAATTAATTACTTTCTTCTCTCTCTCATTCTCATGGTTGATCTTCCACACATTCTAGGCATTGCCTCCATTAGAAAATTCTGTAAAAGTTACCAATCCATTCTCAGAAAATGTTACCAGATTTCATCCTCTAAGAAACCCCACATTGAATTATTCAAACCCAGGAGGAGATCATACAAAGTTGAGGTAATTAAATACATTAATTATTGTTCTAATATATATATATAAATGATATGTTTATATATTAAAACATCTTATACATACTTATATATATATAAATAAAATAAGAAATCTCTCCACAATATTATGAATATTATTCAAAGTTCATAGAAAATATATCAACGCATTACAAATATATATTACGTTTTCTTGTTGATAACCTTCGATTTTTTTATCTATTTATTATAAAATATGGGAAATGAGTAATAATAACTTTTTCAAAATGCATATAAGGTGATTAATAATTTGTTTTAAATTATTTTTATGTCGAATTCAAATAATGTTGATATTTTTCGATAGGATGTTTGAAATGTTTTATAGGGTGTCAAAATTTTACATAAAGAGATTTCGGGTGTCTCGAAAACTATTTACAAAAAAAAAAAAAATTATCAAAACAAGATTATAATGCATAATAAAAATTATCATCTTTCATTTTTTTCAGGATTCAAAAGGTGACGAAGATATTGTTATCAAACAAAAAAACCAGAAAAGAAAAACTATGAGCTCAACAAGATCATTTCATCATAGCTTTAGAAGCAATAATAGCCAAAACATCAAAGTAGATGATGATGATCAGAGGAGTCAAAATAATAAATATAAGCACAGAAGTGCAGATAATTATTTATTCCCTTCTACTTATTACAATGATCATAATAATGATCTCTCAAGAAACTCCAGCAAGAGAGTGAACCCCCCAAAAAGCTCAATGGATTATTGTTATTATTATTCCAGTTCATCATCCCCACCACCACCTACTTTTTTTGGAAAAATTCCAAGCACTAGACATAGTTCAAATAATAATAATAATAATAATAATAATCCTATTATGTTCTCAAACTCTTCTGGGATGTTGAAACCACCACCCATTGAGAAGAAACTGGAGTGTACTCTTGAGGAGTTGTGTTATGGCTGCCAAAAGAAGCTCAAGATCACTAGAGATGTCATTAATGATTTAGGGTTTGTTCTCTCTTCTCTTATCTTTAATTATATATTAATTACTTTTATTTTTATATGCATTATGTGATAGGGAACAATAGTTAAAAATAAAATTCTCATTATTTTATTTTGAGTCATTCGTGAAAATAGATCATTTTATAATGTTATTTTACTAAATAATTAATAATTTTTTTAAAAAATAGTTTCTCTTTCGCAAAATATAGTATCAAGAATTTCCCACAAAGTGTCAAAGAATATCAAGGTGTCTAGGACGTTATTTTGCAAAAAAAAAAAAAATATCAAAATAAGATTATTATGCAGATGAATATATAATGAAAGTTATTTTGCTAATAATAAAGTAATTTGTGATAATAAAACTATTTTAATATCACTTTGCAATTAAAAAAAGATCATTTTTAACAAAATAACTAATAAGGAATTAATTTTTTTTTGACATGGTGTCAAAAAGATTGTGATTTTTATTTTAATAATATAAATGTAATTATTATGTTTTTTTTTTGCATAAAAAATTATAGAAATTTGAAAAAGTTAAAATAAATTACTTATAGGTTGGATTGAATCAAGTAATGTAACATGGAAATACAATTTCAATTGTTCATATTATACTTTTTTGAATTGTGTGGGCACATAAGAAACTATTATGTTAATATAATCATATTATTACGATCACATAACTATATTTAAATAATACTGTTATTTGGCATCTTAAGTTGTTTAACAACACATGAGATAGTAATTCATAATTAGTCATCGACAAATATAATATTTATTAAATTCCAATATACTTGGTAAGTATATTTATTAAACCAATAATGATACGGTTCACTTTTTGTGGCCTTAGCAATTCTGATATCTAAATTAACACTATGTACTCTTGTTTAACTTTACGTGCGTAGAAGAATAGTAGAAGAAGAGGAGTTGTTGACCATAAAAGTCAAACCTGGATGGAAGAAGGGAACAAAGATCACATTCGAAGGAATGGGGAACGAGAAGGCAGGGTCGTACCCGGCAGACATAATCTTCATCATCGCCGAGAAACGCCACCAGCTGTTCCGAAGAGAAGGAGACGACTTAGAGTTCGCCATAAGAATTCCTCTGGTGAAAGCTCTCACTGGCTGTAAAATCTCCATTCCCCTACTGGGTGGGGAGAAGATGAGGTTGACTGTTGATGATGTCATACACCCTGGCTTTGTCAAGATTGTCCCAAACCAAGGCATGACTGTTGCTAAAGATCGAGGAATTCGGAGGAGGAGAGGAGATTTGAGAGTTGTGTTCTTGGTTGATTTTCCATCTCACCTTAGTGATCATCAGAGATTGGATGTTCTTACTATATTGCAAGATGAAGGTTGAATTAATAAATTTGTTGTTGTTTTTTTTTAGTGTTTTTGTGTTGTAGGGGTAATTATGTATTGAAAGAAAAGTTTGGAGAGTGAGAAAATGTTGGTTTAGTTAGTTAGAGAGAAAAAAAGATAGTTGAAGAGAGGAGTGTAAAAAAAATTTAGTCTTACTAATATATAATTCTTACTTAAGTTCCAGTGATTTTGTTCTTTTATTATTCGTTGCAAAATGGTCCCTAACACCCCTCTGCTCAAAAATTGGTTAAAGATTATTGTTGTTTACTTCTGTTATAGTCTGATTAGACCCACCTTGATTAGCCTAATCTGTATATTTTTTAGTATCAAGAATTGAGATTTGTTAATCACATTCTGTAAATAAAGAACAACAGAATAGTTTCAATGAAAATTGTAACCATTTAGGCTATGTTTGGTTGAGGAGAAAAGGGAGAGGAAAGTAAGGTTTGGAGATGAAGAAAAAAATGTTTGGTTGGTTAGAGAGTAAATATATATAAAAGAGTGGGAAAAGAGAAGAAAAAAAACAGCCCACCAATATAAAACCTTCTCAAATTGCAAGCGAAAACTCGTATAAATTACAATCTTGTACATCTTTAAAAACCATTCATTAAAAATTGTTAAATTATTTTTATTTTTCTACCTTCTCAACCAAACAGTGTTAGGTGAACTGAAAAGGAAAAAGAAGGCTAAAACAATGCCAAAGTTGGCAGAACTATTTTTAGGTTAGGCGACAATAAACTAAAGACTGAATAAACAAGGTCGTTATGTATAGAAATATACAAGTTCAATCGAGGAAAAAACCAAACATATTTGAAGCATTATACACAAACAATGCTACAGCAAATTTTATTTCCATTCCCAGAATAAATTAAACGTGTTTAAATTGAAATCAAAACAAAAGATCCATATATAGAGAAAAACCTACAACAAACTCTCACATGCATTCAGAGTTGCTAAGCCTAAGACCATCCGAACAATGCTCGGATTATGCATACTATGCTACCACCCATGAGCGCCTTTAGCAGCCTTTGCTTTCCCAATGTGTAAGGTGGGTACCTTATTGCTGCATCGCCGAGAAAACTTCGATAGACAACCGCCTTTTTATGGCTAAAGGCATCGAAAGAAAATTTCCCATGGTAAGAACCCGTTCCACTCTCGCCTACTCCTCCAAATGGAAGTGTGTCAACTGCAAGCTGCACCCGCCATATGAAAAAAAAAATGTCTTCAGAATAGTGAACAATAAAAGACTACTATTATAGGGTACAAAGATTTCACAGATTGTTTTGAATGATGTGTTACTAGCTAGTAGAAACAATGCTCCACTAATTATAGATGACCTTACA
Organism: Humulus lupulus; assembly: GCF_963169125.1. Classification (NCBI taxonomy): domain Eukaryota; kingdom Viridiplantae; phylum Streptophyta; class Magnoliopsida; order Rosales; family Cannabaceae; genus Humulus; species Humulus lupulus. The sequence goes on along the minus strand of NC_084802.1, from coordinate 6,150,446 downwards.
TTAGGCTAAATCAGTGCCCAGGATGAACTCGAACCTCAAAACTTGTGGGAGCACACCTCTTGGGTGACTTCAGTACAACTTGTTAATTTTCAATTTCACTATGTGATGGGCACATTAAGTGATTTTAAGTGAATGGCACTCTACCTAAATGGTTTTATGTGTATGCCTATATGCTTGTAAATGACTATGCTATGGGCATATGAAATATGTGAGAGATACATAGAGAGAGAAGAAAAATTACATGTATGGTAGTGTCATTGACAACAACACCCCCAGCAGATACGGTCGTAACAAACTGCTTCTTAAGCTTATTGTTGCTGGTAAATAAATATGCGGCGAGGGGCTTTGTTCCCGAGCTGATAATATCAAAGCTATCTTCTACTTTGTCAACCTGTTGGAACAAAGACTCAAACACTTTGTAATCAATATGTGAACTGTCATATATAAATGTGGCTACTTTTAGGGAAGAAAATTTTATATTGGAAATCAGCTGCCTTTGTTCAAAATCTACAATGATAGGCATTCCATTGTTTTTTTTTTTTTTGTCAGATTAGAATATTACTACAATAGTCTATTCTTACCGTAATAATTGGAAGCAGGGGACCAAATATTTCCTCACTCATGATCAGAGAATCTCGTGGCACATCTAGCAAGATGGTGGGGGCAATCCTCCTGCCATTGCAGGGAGGTTAATTGACTGAAAGTGAAATATAGAGTAGCTAATATGAAAGTGCACCAACAACATGGGCATGGAAACTATTGAACTTACAAGTCGGTTTCATTCCTTTCGCCTCCAAGAACGATTTTACCAGAAACCTTTTCATCATCCAAGAGCTTTGACAAGCGAGCAAAGTGGTTTGAATTCACAATACGAGACAAATCTTTTGATTCCAATGGATTCTTCCCGTAAAATTTCTCCAACTCCTCTTTCAGAGTGTCCACCTGAAGAAAAATAGGGATTTTAGTTGAAAAGAAATAAAGTGAGTGCCGATTGAGATCTGCAATGTAGTATATCAGGAACCTTACCAACTTGGGAGCAAAATCTTTAGTTGTTATGATATAATCAGGAGAAATGCAAGCTTGTCCATTATTACAACACCACTTGCCAGCAATTATCCGCCTCACAGCGACCTTAGGTTAAACATAAAAAGGTTCACCATAAGTTAAAATGATAAAAATCTTATCAAGATATGTAGCAACATGTAGACTGAAAATCACAAATTACTAGCTCTATGCATGTATAGAAGAGTTCAGTACTTGTAAATTGACGCTTGAATCAACAACAACTGGAGATTTTCCACCAAGCTCCAAAAGAACAGGCGTAAGGTGTTTTGCAGCAGCCTGCATCACAATGCGACCTACCTTCCCATTGCCTGAAATTAAAAAAAAAATTGTATAATTACTATATGAGTACAAAGGATGATATATGTCTACTGTCTAGGTTGTTAACACAATTTTGCTCTTGTTAAATTGCATGTCAAATAAACCCCAGAACATACAGTTTTATCCAAATTAACTAACTTTCAAATTGTAAGAAAAATAATTAACAAGAGAAACTTTAGTTGCATCTGAAGAGATATCATTAGCATTTTATCAATACAAAAAAAAAATCATCTTAGATTAGATGCACCACAAAATGACAATTATCTATTGAAGCTAATTTAATCCAAGATTTCAACATCTCACAGGATGAGAAGAAAAAATGGAAAAAGGAAAGAACCTGTGTAACAAATTTTGTCCCATTTTTGCTCCAACAGCGCAGATGTTTCGGCCACAGCCCCCTCAACAACCCTTACACAAGATTTATCCAAATATTCACTTAGTAATTTAGCAAGCAATGAGGATGTGGCTGGAGCAACTTCTGATGGTTTCAGAACAACAGCATTACCAGCTGCAATAGCTCCAACAACAGGATCCAGGGACAGCACTGATAAACCAAATATTGCACGATTACAAGAGTTATTTAAAAATATATATACGCCATAATTTCAACAACAAAATAAATGAGTACTTTAGATATGGACATACAGAAAGGATAGTTCCATGCTGAAATGATTAATACGACACCTAATGGTTCAGACACTATCTCAGCTGAAGAAGGGAAAGTGGTCATTGAAGTTTTAACCTACAAAGACCAGATGATATTGAATTAAACTTGCAAAAATACATGTCAAAGACCACATGTATCGGAGGAGAACTTGTGACAACATATACCTTTTCTGGTATCATCCAACGCTTTAGTTGCTTAAGAGCCCCTTTACATGAGTTCTTCAACATAGATAGCTGCATAATAGCCATAGAGAAAAAATTGAGCAAAGGGATGAGAACTACTTAATTTTCACTCACAATTCCTGGCTAACTAATACTTTTTTTATGTCGTTTAATGTGTGGAAGGGGTTATTCTTAGTTTCATGGGCAATTAAACTTCAGTGAGATTTTAAATTTAATTTTTTTAAATGAACTAGAAAATAAATTTCTCAGAAAATCATGAAATTTCACATTGTAACTGTGAAGGTCTAAACTAATAGTCTCCTCTCTAGTAAATGCCCACGTGATAATAATTGTTATACTTGATAACCTGAAATTAAGAAGTACATCATTCTTATATCAGTGTCAACAAACATGTCCAGTAGGAAGCCAAAGTTACACTTTCTTTTCAAAAGTGACTAAGAAATCTTAGTATTTTAATAAAGTTCACGAGTTTAATTTTATCTAATGAGCATAAAGATAAAATTTGAGAAAAAATAATGAAAAACAAAATCTTAAATTACTGCATATGTGTTACTCTATATGATATCAGAAAACAGTCAAACGGTTTTTCTTATCCAACCACGGAACAAATATCAAATCAGACATTAATTATAGAGTGTTGCTAAGGGGCAGCAGTGATGTACAACACTTCAAATATGTTGCATACCGCTACTGCTACTGTTCTAATCCAATAAGGTCTCAGATATTTTAATTTAATAAGTGATATTGAATATCGCTAACCTTCGTGTGATGATGTGGTGTCTTATACAAGGCCAAAAAAAGATATTAAAGACATAACTTCCTAGAAAAGTGATGTGGACAAGTTTCTCATTGTTGCAATAAATGCGCAGTTCTAAAGCTCCTAACCATATCATGAAAGGCTAAGCAGTTAGTTTACATCAATTAATGCCCTTATGCCCATTGCATATGTAAAGTTTGTTGACTAGCATATTAAGAGCTGAAATTCAGTCAAACCGTTGCAAAAATGTAAACTTGAATTACATGACACCAGAAACTGAAATGCTAGTCACTTGAAGATTTATATATATATATATATTTGTATATCATTTATGGATATGGGGCAGGGTAAAAAATATCTAAACCGAAAATACAAGAAACAAAGTATATAAGTGTGAACAAAAGACACGGTTTATGGTTCACCATCAAAAACCCCACATGACACAATATTAAATTCAAGTTTCTTTTACACCAATTGTGACATGACTCCTTCTCCCACAATCAATGCAACGAGGCTTTTGTTATAATGGTCATCATATATGAGCACACACTTAAATCTGCATTGAATTAGGCTTAAATTCTTGCAATATATTTCTATGAATTTATCCAAATAACCCATACAGCCCAAAAGTCAGAGATTAATGTCTATACCTGAGTGTTCATAGAAAAATTAACCACGAACACACTAAACATCACTGCAAATTCACAATTTTTTTCTACCACAGATAACGAATCGAGATTTCTTTTTTTAATTTTAGAAAGAAAAAAAAAACTAATAATCGAGTATAGACCTCATAGACGACGGATTCGAATTCGGGCTTGGACAGGTCGGAGCGAAGAGCATCAACCACCTCTCGCTCGTGATCGTTGACCAGTTTCATAATACTCTTCAACTGCGAAACTCTCCATTCGTAGCTCCGAGTCTTACCAGAGGCGAAGCTCTGCTTCAGGTCTTTGACCAAAAACGACGCCGCTGTTGAATCAAACACCTCCTCGATCTTCTCCTCCACTCCTTGCGCCATAGCTAATCCGATACTTGATTTTTCTTATGTGTGCGACACTCTCTCTCCATATATATAGGTGTATAACCGTATATATACGCCGGCTAAGGTGGTGATAAAGGCGGTAAATTCCCGGTTACGAAAGCTATAGATTAAGGAAATAATACGCATAATTATTTAAATAAATAGTTTTTATATTATAAGGCTTGGTGGGCCCCCATGGGCCGCCCGTGCCTTACATCGAACGTAACGTTTGTCGTTTTGAGTTTTAGATTACACTCTAAATTGCTGCCACGCGATTTGAGTGCGCGTGAAGTCAGGAAGAGGTGTCGTTTCCCATTCAGCTTCCGGATATTTTGCTATATTTTGTTGAGACACGATACGATACGATACGAACGACAACACTGGATCCCGTCCACGCGTCAGCTTTGAAAATTAAATTAAAATAAAATAAAATAAAATCTTTGATTGATTTTTTTTCTTAAAAAATAGTCACCCTAGTTAACAAATTTAGGTAATCAAATTTAGTTTGAGTGTAAGGTAATAAATAAAAGACAGCATAGTTAACAAATTTAGGTGAGCAAATTTAGATTAAATTTTTTATTGATTTAAAAAAGGACAGTATAGTTAACAAATTTAGGTTAGCAAATTTAGTTTGAGTCTAAGTATCAAATATATATAATTTTAAAATATAATATATTAAATACGAATTATTAAAAAAAATGATAACAAAATAATACTTTACCAAAATATAAAGTACCAAACGAGCAAATTCCATATTTTTTTAACTTATTAAAAAAATATAATACAAAAAAATTACTCTATTTAGGCTAAATTCTACTTTAGATCCTTGAGAAATTATTGAAGATGGTTTTTTAAACACGATTTTAGTCAAATTTTGTTAAAAAAAACTAAAATGTCCTTAATTTTTATAAATTAATTATTTTAATTTATATCTAATTATTTTAATAATTAAAAAATTTATTACATTAAACTTAAATCTTAAATTTAAATCATATAAAAATAAATAAAAATTAACATTATACTGTATGTGTTTTTAAGATAATCAACGGTGTTCTTAAGTTTGTCACTTTATGCATAATCAAATCAAAGTCAAATTTTTTTAATTGACCTTAAAATTATGTTTTATTTTAGATTTTTAAAATGAATAATTATTAAAAATTGAGAGTATATTAGTCTTTTTCAAAAAATAAAAAAATGATGGGACCACTTTTACAATGAGCATTTTTTACTAATTTAAAAATCAAATGAGCCTTTTATAATTTCTTAAAATAGAGGGTGCAAAATAGAATTTAACTTTAACATAAGAATCTTTGTTATTTAAAACATATTATTTTAATGATAATTTTAAGTCATATTTCAAACCAAAATTTTAAAACTTTTATTTTCTAAATACGTACCAATCACATCTAAACTTTACTTGGATTATGACTCAATATAATTCAACTTTTTATATAAAAATAAATTATGCATGCTTGCGTGCAGCCGTAGATGGAAGACTGAATTTTTACACGCTTCAGATTCCGACTACCTCTGAATAATTTTGTAAGCTATTTAATTTTTTTTTTATCATTTATAAAAATAAAATGTAAATTATTACAAAATTAAGCTATATTTTATTTTACTATTATTATTAATATTATAATTAATAAATTAAATTAATGAGATAATTATTTAGTAGGGTCATAGAAAATGTTCCTACATTAGGGAACGTGTTTATTTCTGGTATTTAAAAAAATTAATTATTATTGTTTATATTATAGTTATAGTTGACATTTATCAATTTTTAAAAAATTTTAAATAATTTACTGTACTTAAATTAGAGTAGAAATAATAAATTGCAAGCATGATTAATTTTTTCTTATACACATTGGAATTCTGATTTGACCACTTTAAATAATTCAAAATTTCATAAAAATCAGTAAAATGTCATCTATAATTGTATACATTATTATAAAAAAAATTATGTTATAATTTCTAATTTGAGCACTCTAAATTATTCAGAATTTCATTAAAATTAATAAAATATCTGCTATAATTATAATATATATTATTTTAAAAAAGAAATTGGATTATATTTTTTCTAAATGTTAGATTTTCTATGCCCTACTATAAAATTATCCAAATTAATGAATGGAGGGGTAATGAAGGAAGATATTTTAAGAGATTCAGTCAAACATTCATAAAAAGCCAAAACGAACTTTATGGAAAAAATAAATAGCACACAAAACACAATCATAAATTTAAAAATAAAAATTAAAAAGAAGAACGAACGAACGAACCTCTTGAATATAAGCCTCGATTTCAGGCTTGGAGAGATCGGAGTGAAGAGCTTGAAGAATTTCAGATTCGTGAGAGTTTATGATTTTGATTATAGCTTTCAACTGAGAAACTCTCCATTCGTAGCTCCGAGTCTTACCGGAGGCGAAGCTTGCTCTGAGCTCTTCCGCCATATTCAATGCGTCTTTGCCTTCGAACACCGTCCTTCCTACGCTCCCCATCCCGAAATTATCGACGGTCCAGATCAATCGCAGATCGGATCGAGCCGATGAAGATGAAGATGAAGTATATGGTTTAGCGAAAAGCTTTTCCTGAGTGAGAGAGAAAGAGAGAGAGAGAGTTGTTCTTTCTAATACGATCGGTGTGTGTGTGTGTGTATATTTATATATGGAAGAGCAGTAGTGAGTAGTAGTACCGTTGGAGAAAGAAAGAGAAGGCCTATAGTCTCATCTGCTTTGGCGATAATTGTTTGTTTGTACTAAATTATTTTTTTAATTAATATTTATTTATTGTTTTGAATGTATAGTGAATACAAAACTGTTTTATTTTTTAATTAGAAAATGGTTCCAATGTTTTTGTTTTCAAAAATCATAATTATTATTTTAATTTGGATCTTATAATGGTAGGGTGAGTGACAAATTGATTCTTTAATTGTTCCCCACTTGTTATTTCTTTATTCTTTTTAATATATATATCTCATTTTTTAGAGTTTGGATTATGTTGAACGCATAATGTTCGTATTAAATGTGAATTGATCGAATGATTATTAATTATTAAAATTCTAAGTACAACAAATATAGTCCAAGTACATTATATTTTATTCTCATCCCATATCACATGAATGAAGTGGTAAACATATTATATTATAATTTATTAAATTAAATTATATTAGACTTAATATTTAATTACACTAATAATAGTAGGAGAAATTTTAGATAACTATCCTTTAGAGAATTTCCGATAGATAACTATAAAAATGGTGTATTGTCACTTTTAACACATTATTTTGACAAAATGAGACTCTATTGTTGATGAAAAAACAATAAATGTTACATTTTTATTTACATTTTTGCCACTAATTAATGTTGTTTATGTTGATTTAAAGCTTTTTAACTTTTTAGTTATTTATTTAATAATTTTGTTATATACCTCAATAAAAAATAAATAATTTTGTAAATTTTTTAAGTTAATTTGTACCAAATGCATTGGACCAAAATTGTAAAAAAAATGTACCAAATATAACATTTGTTAAATTTTTTTTGTCAAATTTAGTACAAAATTTACATAATCCATTGAAGATAATATTAACAATGCTCTAATCTCATTAGATAAAATCAAACAAGAGTATAATGATTTTGATTTTTATAAAAATAAGATTTACAATTTATTTTAAAAAGTAAGTTAATAAGCGTGTAGAATATCATTTATGGACTCCTTAGTCCTTTCTTTGGTATTCATTGCTTGACACTTAAACTTTCATATTAGTCAAATTATAGTGCATAGTTTTTCATGAAATTTAGTTGACTTTTTTCTACATAGTATTTATCATAGCATTTATCATTTTTTTAAAGAAATTATTTATAATATTCTTATTCTTACTCTATACCTCCTAGATTTTGTCCTCCCCTAATTATATTTATTATTTGTGATATATGGTAATTTACTGTAAATATATTTAGCAATAAATTTTAAGTTTGTTATACAATGAACACTATTATAAAAAAATTGTAGTCAAAATATCTTTATGTGTCCATATAAAAAGTATGTTGTACATTCATAGTGAAAATAAATCTCTACCACACAACCTTCTAAAAAAATTAAAAAATATATATTTTTAATTATTACAAAAGAATGCACGAAACACAATTATTAAATTAAAAATGAATGTTTTCACTATTCTAAATTCTTAAAAATTTAATGCTAATTGAATCAAAGTTTTGTTTTAATTCTTATCCTAAAGAAAGAAAAATGAAAGACTATTTCACTATATAAAGTCAGTATCAACATAGCACAATTTATTTATTTATTTTTGAATAAAGGAATACAATTTATTTTATATTGATAAGTATATATATGAGTAATAATTTGATTTTATCATTTTGTTAGTTGACCAAATTTAGTAATGGTGATGATGTTTGGGATTGAAATTTGACTATTTTAGTAATTAGGCTACCGAATCAATTGTTGGGGTCTACTTTTGGATTGGTTATTTATTATTAAAAAAATAATGTCACGTAACTTTGTATAATATTTTAATGTATATTATATACATATATTAATATTTTTATATACAATAAAATATAATTAATCTGAGTTACATGATTTAAAAATGATGTGATTTCACTCGGAAAAATATTAATGATTAAAACTAAATACACATTATTGTGTGTACATAATATGTGTAATATTTGTGTGCCTAACATTGGAATGGAAATTTGTGTAATAATTATGAAGAAATTAGGTTGGAAATTTTATTATGATCTAATTAAGAAATCTGTAGATAATTTAAACAATATATGAAATACTTATCAATAAAAAAATGATTGTACATCTTGAAGAAGATGATATTTATAACCCAATAATATATATACACGCATCTTATTTATTATTAAAAATTAAATAAATTAGCTTTTGGATTTATTCTTATTACTTTTTTCTCAAATTTTTCACATTCTTTAATTATTTTTTTGGGTTAATTTCAATCTTATATATATATACACTAGATACAAATACGTTATGCATATTTGTTTAGTTTTATTTATATAATTTATTAATTATATTTATTAAATTTGTATTATTGTCATATAAATATTTTTAAAATAAACAATATTATATATTAAAAAAATAGTATAAACATATTAAATAAAAAATTAAACAAATTTTTTTAAATATATATAATATGATAATTTTTTTAAACATAAATTATAATTTTTTTAATAAAAATTAAAGATTATATATCATATATTATTATTATAATAATATTTAAATTTATATTGATATAAGTATTAAATATCTAGTTTTATATTAAATATTACTATTATAATAATATTTTATAATATTTGAATTCATATTAATATAATTAGTTAAAAAAATAGGATTATATACTATTACCATAATAATATTGTATAATATTTAAATTTATATTAATATAGTTATTAAATATCTAGTCTTGTATTATATCTTATTATAATATTTATATTGATATAATTGATAAATATCTATTTTAAGTTAGTTTTAAATGTTGTGTTAAATATTTAGAATATTACCTTAAAGTTAATAAAGCAAATTATTAAAACAAAAAATTTATGTTATTTACACACTTATTATATAGAAGAGATATATCTTGTCTTCATAATATTCTAAAAACTAATGTATATATTTTTTTAAATATTTGTACTTTATAAGTTTTCATATATTTCTTTTGTTTTAATTTTATGGGTCCATCTATTTAAAATATGGTGTGTATTGGATAGAATAATGTATTAGCCTATAATATATTAAATAAGATTGGAATAAATTTAATATTATTTTGTATTTCGTGTTATAATTTAATATTAACTTTTTAAGAGAAAAAGTTTAAAAAGGGTACTAATGACATTAACACATTATTTGGACAACCAATTTAAATCTATTTAAGTGGAGACTATATATTAATATCCAAAAGATACGAAGAAGACAACACTCGAGACAAAAATAATTATATTTAAAAGATTTTTATTATTATTGAAAAGGAAATTTTGCCAGATTGTGAGGACCAAAGTTTGTGCTTCTTTAATCAAATTGAAAAGAACAATAATAGCAATAATCATGTTACATATACTAATAATTAACTTTGTAGATTTTTTTTTTTTTTTTAAAAAACAAAAGATTATTCTTCATTGATAATAAATTTGAAGTACAATAATTAAAATACAAATAATAATATCTCCCAATCAAGTAAATTTATTATTTAAAAAATGCATGTTTGATGTGATATTTTCTATACATAGGTTGTTATATTATTTTATAATATAATGTTTTAGATTAAATAAGTGTGACAAAGAGTATCACATATTGTAACATATAATAGAGTATTACAAATTCGGTCACAAATTTGTAACTTCCAAATATTGCACATTATTATGTAGATTTATTGTTACACAATATTGAGATGAATTTTTTAAAATCATATGTGAAATGGTTGTTAGAGATATGATTTTAACCTCAATAATGTCTTTTGAGAGTTACAAAATCAATTGGGAGGGTGTTGAAACCGTTTGGAAAAACAGCAAAATTTGATATGCTGAATTTGGTCAGTGGCCACAGCCTGGGGAACAGAGAGCAGTGGCCGCAGCCACAAGTGAAAACTGACCAAGTTTTTTAGTTTTTTCAAACATTTTTAACAGCTCCAAAAACCTAAATAACTTCCAAATCCCATTTTTAATTCCATAAACATTCAATTAATCATTGGTAACAACTATGGGGTTGGTGGAATTTGAAATTCAAATGGTGTTATAAACTCTACAAATAGGAGTTTATTGCTCACTTGTAAGACACAATTTTTCTATCCATTAGAACACTTGGCTAGAAAACACTTAGAGACTTGATTATTCCAGAAAGCATTTCCATAATTCGTGAAAGATCCCCTAGTGCTTGAGTTAGGGGGAAATAAGCTTTTGGACAAGGGTTTCAAACATTGTTCAAGTTGATGATCCCCAACACTCTTCACTTTGATTATGTGAGTGAGAGTTCTTGTTCATTGTTTCTGTTCTTGTTCTTTTATTTTATTGTGTTTCATCTTCTTCTATTATTCTCTATTTACTCTTTTATTTGTATCATTTGTTTTAAAGTTGTAATCTCATCTATAATTTTTATTTTACTACTTCTAATTTATTTGTATCTTTTTGTCTTAGAGTTGTATTTTCTATTTCTATTATCTTCTATCTCTTTATATATTTATATGTATATTTTGTTATAGAGTTGTAATACTATTTAATCAATAATGATTTATTTATAATATTTTGTCTAAAGTTGTATTTTCTTACCAATTTCCATGGAGACAAATTACATTTTCCTAACATAGACTATAGATGATACACTACAAGTAGAAATATATAAATAATAAGTTTCTAATATTCTCTAAAAATAAAAACCACATTAAGAACCATAAGGGAAGGAAGGGAGAGTCTTCATTATATGATGAGCCACATTTATATATACTAGTTGCAAAGCACATCTTTGGATGTGTTACCCTTTTTTTTTTTTAAAAAATGTTTTTTTCAAATTTGAAACAATAATTATAAATAAATAAGATCATATCTAAATTAATTTCAAACAAAAATAATTCAACCTACATATAGAATTCACTAATTTTGGTATAAATAATTTTTATTATGACAAAATAGGTTAAATTTATTTAATAAAAATTTGTCTTGTATTTAGAATATGCTGATAAATTTTATTAAAAATATTATTAATTAAACAATAAAAAAAATGTAACTATTTTTGTTTTTTGTTTTTCTATGATATAAACATTTCGTCACACTCTATATTCAATATAAATTTTTAAAAAATGTCAATTTGATATCATAAAATAATAATGTGAATGTAGTTCTAGTTTAAAACCATATCTTACTTTTATAATAAAATTATTTTAAATTTTAGGTTAGAAAGCTAGCTATGTGATATCAGAATAAAACATATATATATATATATATACAAGAATTTTCGTATAGGGGCTTCACTTTAAGTCCTACTGGTAGGGCTCTCGGTGTTTTTGACCAGTGAACAGTTTTTGGCGAGATTTTTTTTTTATGACCATGTATGTTGTAGCTATTTAGAGCATCCTGCAAATTTTCAAAAATTTCTGAATAGTTTACAGTACAAAAATCTAGGTTCAAACATGTTGTTACACGCGTGACTAATTTTTTTTATGCGTGTGGAAAGCAACATGTTTGAACCTAGTTTTCAGTACTATAAACTATTCATAATTTTTTGAAAATTTGCAGGATGCTCTAAATAGCTACAATATACACGGTCATAAAAAAATCGCGCCGAAAACTGTTCACGGGTCAAGAAACACTGAGAGCCCCACCGTTAGGGCTTAGGGCTTAAAGTGAAGCCCCTGTAGAAGAATTGTCCTATATATATATGGTGGGCCTAGAAATTTTGTTCTGGGACGAAAGTTTAAAAAATATTTAAAGAGTGCATAAATATCAAAATATACATAAAAAGTAGTAAATTGTAAAACTCAGAGGACATAAATATCAAAATCTACATAAAAAGTACTAAATTGTAAAGTTTAGAAGGTATAAATGTCAAAATTTACATAAAAATTACTAAATTGTATAGATAATATTAAACTTTTATTTTGAAGAAAAAAAAATCATTGTGGGCATTAGCCCACTCTAGGCTCTATATAGGTCCGCCAGTATATACGAGAATATACTTATTTGATACCTATGTTCACAATATTGATTTATCGGATACCTTGTAATTTAAAAAAGTGGATAAAATGTATTTTTAACTCAAATTTCGTAAACAATTTTATCAATATAGCCAAACTAACCTTAATTATATGTAATAGGTAATTAAAATTAATTTGAAAAAAATAACCTACTACATGTCATATTTTTATTTGTCTTTGTTGACGCCGTTTTTCGTCAACAGTAAAAGAAGAGCACGTAAACAATAATCAGTAATGGCCAATAAAAATATGATAATACAAACACGATTTTTTACGTGGTTCAGCAGTTAAATCTGCCTAGTCCACGAGTCTTTGTTATTAAACTCAAGATGATCTCTGAAAATTCTTCAAGGATGAATTCTTCAGAGTTTTCTCTCAAGATCACAAAAATTCCGCCCTTTACAATGGTGCATGACCTCTCTATTTATAGAGAAGATTTTAGAATACTATCCCACATACTTTGGGAAGTTACTCTTTTTATGCAAATAAATTAAATGACATTAAATGCCTGTAATCCGATATAAAAGGAAACGTCCCCTGAAGACTAGGGGGCGTATAACTGATCAAATAATATCCCTTGATTGTAGGGGATTTACAGTAATAAATGTAGACCGCGTCTCTTATAGATGACTGTTGGAAAAACTCATTGCAGGATCTTTATTTATTTTCATGCAATTTACATATTATCAAACAAACATGCAAATTCTTAGAACATGCTCCTATGAAATTGATACAAATACAGAGTAAAGTAAAAACTTACAATTACGCAGCAGAACTGGAACAACTCCATCCTTCAATCTCTCTAACCCTTGATTCCTTTCTGTAGCAGAGTATTATCAAGAGATTGAACAAGATCAACAACACAGTCTTCCTCACCAAGCATTTAATCAACCTATAACTAGTGTGGGCTGGTTCTCAACACATGAGATAGAGTTCTTGAAGAAAAGAAGAGAGAGAGTGGCCAAGAAAGGTTTAGAGTGTCTAGGTTTTCACTTACCCAAATCAACTGAGACTAACTTGCTTTTTTATGAAAACCCTAGATATCATATTCCTTATATAGGCAACTTAATGAGATTTATTTAAATCTAAATTAATTAAAAATAATAAACAAAAATAAAAGCCTTGGGCTGCCATAAATGGACTTGGGCCCAATCTCTTTGTTTTGAATTTAAATCCCAACTGGGCCTAAATTCAAAACCTTTTATTTATTTATTTTTTAATTAATTAATTAAATCCTTATTCAAATCAACTAATTATAATTTGAAACTTGATTTAATATTATTTATTTATATTGATACCAATTTATCAATATTAATAAATTTACCCAAAGATTCTATTTTGTTCTCTAAATCTCATATCTCTATAAATTTTCCAAAATTGACCTAGTCAACTTTAAAAAATCCTAATTGATATTTAAATCAATTAATTGAGACATTCTAGATGATTTACTCAAAGGTGATGCGGGGACCATGGATCCATGAAATCAAGCTCCAATAAGTTACCGTGAATTTATTTACGAATAATTTCACTACCTTATTAATGACTCCACTATAGACTTGGAATTGAACTCTTGAATTCATAGAACGTATTTTCCAAACCATAAATACGTTATCCATTGTTATAACCATTACAGTTAGTCAATTCTCTATCGATGACTTACTAACAAGCTGGGTGCAAATTACTATTTTACCCCTCATCAGTATTTTATCCTTAACTCCCACTAAGTTCCTTATAAATGATATTTCCATTAACTTAATCACAGAAATGAGATCTCAATCATTTAACCTTTTGAACAAAGCAATTAAGGAAATCATCTTTTCACTTCTCATACAGAAGTTATAGATTTCATATCTATGAATAATACTCCCACTCAATTACATTACTAAATCTCCAAGATGTAAGTATGGGCTAGACCATAGGGTAAGCTGGTAACGAACAAGTCAAAAGATTTAAATAATATAATTAGCAGAATATTATCACTCAGAATTAAGATTGACTTAATATATGGTCAACGTTGTGACATTGATTAGATTTGATAACAACGATACTTATTTATCAATCAATAATCAATATCGGTCCTAGTCCGATGTAACTAAATACATCCGATCTTATCTACTTGGCCGATGCCTTGGACAAGACATCACACCCTGAATGTGTAAGTAGATCATATCGTAGATTGCCTAATCAGTGAAAATCCAATGCACTGATATAATCTTAGGACTCGTTCTTTTGAACATATAATTACAACTATAATCCACTGTGACCAAGTCACTATAATTGTAACTATCCATATGTTCGGGATTTTATAAATATTTTTATTATTTCAATAATCATGTAATAAAACAAGCAAGCAACACGGTTTTCAAACTAAATGATTTCTACTACTTTTATTGATAATATGAAATCGTGCTACATGTCCGACATGGTTTTATAAGGGCATAAAACCCAACAATAACTCATTAGGATATTCAAAGTTATTATCCTATATCACCAAGGCCCTATTCTCCCAGGTTTCCTATTGACTTTCGAGCTATAACATCTCCCGAGGCCACATGACTTCGAGCTCATACGCGCGTCAGGCTCGGAGCCCCTGATCCGAGATCATCCCAGAGAACAGATGCACCTCGGGGCCTACCTTTCGAGCTCGTGAGGATTTTGAGCTACCGTCCTCGAAGTCGCCTCTGCTTCGCAGGCTCTTTGTTTAGATTTCGGACATATTCCAGACTTTACAAGTTCATTCACTATGAATCCAGCTTTCGAGGTCACAATTCTCATGGCTCGAAATCTGGGTATAACATCTTGCCCCCTCAAAAGTATTTGTTCGAATCCTATGAGAAGGAAACTTTTGAACTACTTTCTTTGGGAACCGTACCGTCACATACTTGAGAATGGACACATGTCAGTTGGGTATTGCCCATTCAGGGTACTCGAGTACCTTGGAAATCTGCCCACGATCATTCGTCTGCCACCTTTCTGGTACCATCATATCAGTAATCCCTATCCGTTGGATCTTGCAAGGATTTTATTCAATGCCCCAGATTAATCCCCTTTTACCGTCTATATATAAGACCCCATTCATCGTCTTCCTTCTATTTTTCGTTCATCAGAGGAAAGAACAAAAATAAAACCAGAAACTCTCCCTGGGAACTTCTTGCTTGTGCATGTTTTCTCAGCCGAAGAAACAGAGGACCATCAGTCTGTTCGAGACCGTGAGCACATACTTGCAGCCTCTCCTTCAGTCGACAATTTTTTTGCAATCACCTTCATTGTGTAAGTATCTAATATGTATATATATTTTTATCAGTTTCCGGCTTTGCTGTTTTTGTTCCTGGGAATGCACTAGTTCATTTCGCAGTTTGATATTATAGGATGCTTCGACCAAAAGGTATTTAGATTTAGGTTTTACCATTACTGGTTCTAAATCCAGTTTATATGTAGAACAACCCCAAATATGGTCTCTTTTTTCTGGGTTTTCAAAATTTAAAAGACGTATCTTGCACACCAAGATATTTGGGTACAAAATCTTGGTTTTAAATAATGCACGATACCCAATGTTACCTTTTCTGAATAACCGCCACATTTTTTCCCTGATATTTCGGGATTTTCAAAAAGTTATGTCCACTCTCCTCCTTTTTCCCGTAGAATACACGTTCTGACTCTTTAATAGGGTCTTAGTATCGAGCTCGTTTTGTTCTTAAACTCCGAGCTTGTCCTGTCAAGCTCGTAATTCTTGGACTCTTGCATGCATGGCCCTCACCATTTTTTCTTTCTCGCTAGATGTCACAGAATTTGGAAAGACGGTGGGGGTCGTTGCTGGCAATCCCTTACTCGCCCAAAACCCCGAGCCCGGAGTCGCTGTTTGCTCGGAATCAACGTCGAATTCGCGAGTACGACCTCGCGCGCGAACAGGAGGATATTCGAGCTCATTATCGCCGCCAAATTGACGAGGTCATAGAGAAAAAAAGGAGGACCCTTCGAGAGGCTATTTATCCAAAATCCAATTCAGAGCCCAGGCCGATCCCACTCGACCCTAAATTGACAGTGACCGTTGCGTACATCCCGGGAGAGCTCCAATTTTCACTCATGGGGGAGCCTTCTACCTCGCAACCGAGGAGAGAAATCTTCGAGGTCGAGCTCTATTGGAGCTCGGTTACCTCGATAAATCAGATAACTGATATTCTGGCCTTCCATGGCCTCAAGTTGTCAAGCTCCTTGAGATGTCGAGCTCCGACCGCTAGCGAACGTAGCTGCTATGCCCCAGGGTCTGGAAACCCCGACAACAGGCTGAGGTACGCAACATGGAGTCAGGAACACATGAAGGCAGGAGCGCTACTGCCTTTGAAGTCTTTTTTCAAGGACTTCACGGAATTTGTTGGGTTGGCTCCGTTCCAGCTCAACACCAATTCTTACAGGGTTCTGTCTGCCCTGAGTTCGTTATACCACGAGCTGAAGTGGAAGGGGCCTTCGCCGCAGGAGATTTTATATCTCTTCTATCTGAAAAGTAATCCCTCCCAAGCTCGGGGAGGAGATGGCTTTTACTACCTTTCGATCTATCCCAAAGAGAAAAAGGTATTTGAGGATCTCCCTAATCATCCACCTGATTTCAAAAAAGCATTCTTCTGGACAGATGGCTTGTCTCCGTCTCGATGCTACTCATTCAGGCGGATTCGTAAGTATTCCAACCTTCTTTATCTCTGTGCTCGGGATTTTAATTGTAAAATCCGTACTTAGTTGAAATGTGTCTTGCTTTCCAGCCAATTTTCACCATCCTACTCCCGACAAGGCAATGAAGGGGCATAGAGAGACCCTGCTCCAACTCCCTTACGGCAGGAGGTCTCTCTCGTACCTTTTGCATGAGGATAAGCTCCGAGATTGCGGGCTTTTGGGAGATGGCCAGTCCACCTCGGACTGGTCCAATAAAAAGTATGATCATTGGGAGCAGGTGCCTTTGCCCACAGGCATCCTCCCTCCGAGGAGAGAGGTGAGGCCTCCACCTCCAGCTCGCCGAAGGAGTCCACCATCGGGGAATGATGCTAACAACGAAGCCTCGAGCTCAGACTCAGATGAAGAAGGTAAAGTCATCCTTAGCTCGAGAATGTGGTCCCCCACCTTATTAAAACATAAACCCGATAGGTTAGTTTTATGTCCAGATGATAAAGACCACTTCTACATATGGACTTGGGTAGACGACCGAGTTCATAGGTTTGATAGTTGGCTCGGGAAGTATGACACCATATACAGTCTGAACGAGGTGTGGGACGGGATAGCCGTCCAATATAGGACCAATGATTATAGGGACCTTTCGAGGTTGACGTCCACCTATAGGGAAGGTACTCCCCCCACCTCTTCTGAAGATGGGAGAATCTCATGGTCCCCGAGCTCGAGCTCGGGGGAGAGTTCCAGTTAGGTTTCTTCTATCATTGCTTTGTATATCTGTGCAATACTGAATCACTTCATATACTATTCCTTCTTTTTGTTATGATTCACCTTGTGTCGTGACTTGTGCAGACAAGATGGATTCCGACCTTGACAACATCATCGAAAGTGGTGGTGCCAAGAGGAGCAAGCCTCCCAGGACGGGGTCGCGAAAGGTGGATCGGCCCACCAAAGTCCCCAGGAGGTCCGAAAAAACTCCTTCTGCTCCGCCTGTTACGAGCTCCGTCGCGGCGACAACTTCCCAGGTTGGTGCTCCTACAGCGACGCCGACCTCGCAGGTCGGTGCCTCTGCAGTGGCGCTGACCTCGCAGGTTGGTGCCTCCACTATGGCCGAACCCCAGTGTAACGCCCTGGTTACCCTAGAACAGTTACGGTGAACAGTGAACCGGAAATTTGACCCGCTACCCGAGTCCTTTGGTTAAAAACGTGATCTAAGTATCATTATCAGGTTAAGGTGAAAACCAGTAAAAAGGAAAGGGTACATTTCATTAAGTAAATAAACTGCTCATGAGCCTTTTAAAATATTTACAAGTTGTTCGTAATACAAAAGAGTTGCTACAATTCCAAATTTACAATCTCCGCCGGCCTAAGCGGCAAAAATAGGGTAAACCCCTAGTCCCTCTGAGAACTCCTTGACCGTGGCAGCCAAGCGGCCCTGTATGTACATCACATCACCCAAGCTCTCCACTCAAGGCTGGCCAAGCTTTTCCTTTCCTTTATCTGCACCACATAGCACCCATGAGCCAAGGCCCAGCAAGAAAACACAATAAAACGTGATATAGTATCAACAACGATCATAATAACCATTCAGGACTATCAGTCCAACAAATAGGTGACAATAGCCAAAAGTCACAATAATGAGCATCGCTCCCTCCAGCCATGTGACGATAGGGTCACTAGGGCTTAACTGTTAGGTGATTTCTTTCATAAGCTTGATCAGGAAAGGTGCATGGTGATTGGTCACCAACATAACCTCCCTCACGACTCTAGAGTCGAAACTATGGACAACGTCCCTTAGCCGCGTGACAAACGGTCACCGGGGTCATATACCTTGGCTATAGTCATCTGGTCGTAGACCAGGCAAGTGCTTATAAGTTCTTCGACCTTAGGGTCGGTCTGGCATTAATGCTATAGAGCCATTCAATGCATGATTCTCGACTTTAGAGTCGGTCCCTGACTAGTCAGTGTCTCAAGCAAGTAATCAGCGTTCAATAGCATTTAATATGCAATCCATGTCCACATATATCAACCGCATGCCTCAAATATCAAACCAAACATGCCATATATCTATACAGGGTGCAACTGTACTCATACACTGTTTTCTTACCTCTAGTTCGAGTGAGAATATTATATGAACGACCCCTGAGAACGATCAACCTTTAAAAACTTTGACGGTCACCTGGTCATAACCAAATTATAGAATTTATCAATAAAAATGATAACTGAGGGTTCCCAAACCAAATCCCAGCCCCCGAGACCTCAAATGCTACCCAACCGGGTACTAGGTTCAACCCCGAGGCCTATGGTTTGAATCCCCAAGCTAAAAACCTCATTTTGGCAAAATTAACCTTAAGGGCCGCGGCCCCCCCCTCTGCTGTGCCGCGACGCGCCTCCAGACAGAGAGGCTCTCTGCCTGCCAAACGCCAAGGGCCGCGGCGCTCCCCTGCTGCGCCGCGGCGCTCAACCCAGAATGGCTAAGTCGGCCACACGAACCAGTTTTTCTCCCTGTGCAATTCACTCTCAAACCAGACCTTTAAACCCTCATAGAACCTCTTCCTAACACATAATTGAACCCCCAAACAACACCCTTAGCTTACTCACATCAAACCCCAATCAAACTAACATTAAAACCCCCTTTGATTCACACTTTCCACATCAAAACCCATGACTGAAAAGCTTAAACGAAAACAGAGCATAACTTAAGTTCAGTGTTCAAAACTTACCTCAAAACCTGTTTTGAACTCCCACACAAGCAGAACCAAGTCTACTAACTCAGCCTTGAAGTTCCTTAGCTTGATATCCCACCTAGAACTCAAAACTCTCAAAGAAGGCAATGGAGAATATGAAGCTAGGAGAAGGTACGGGAATGAAGAAGCAAACCCCTATTTTACTCTGTTTATTCCACAGCTTCCTAAGTCACTTAAGTCATATATATCCTTCCAAAAAGACCAAAATACCCCTTGTGTCATCTTAAGCCTCTAAAGCCACCCCAAGGGCAAAATTGGTACTTCCCGCTTAACCCGTTAATTATAATTAACGCTTCCCAATTCCCGCTAATCTCAATATCCTCAAACACCAATAATTCATATCCCGTTACCCTAAAATCCCCGGTAACGCTATAACCACCAATATCACCCCGAGACTCACCCCGAGCCCCGACCTCAAACCTGTTATGACCAAACCGATAAATCATGTTTAAAGATCGTCTCATGTCGAAATACTCGAACCAATCCACATTATAATGTGGTCTCACAATATATCATTATCACACATACAAATATACAATTATACCCTCAACGAGCCAAATTACCAAAATACCCCTGTAAGCAAATGTGGACTCACATGCATGTATTTAACATCATATCATAATATAATTCTCATAACCATGCATAAACACATTTAATGTCATAATTAAGCAGTTATGGCCCTCCCGGCCTACTAATCCAGCCATTAACCATAATAGAGAATCCGGGGCATTACACCCAGCTTGTACACACCGGGCCGGATGACTGACTCTATCTGGTATGGTCCTTCCCAATTCGGCCCGAGCACACTAGCTGCTGGATCTCGTGTTGCTAAAAATACGCGTCTCAACACCAGATCTCCCATTCCGAACTTTCGATCTTGAACCCTCTTGTTGAAATATCTAGTAGCTCGTTGCTGGTAGGCAGCGTTTCTCAGCTGAGCCTCTTCTCTCTTTTCTTCAATCAAGTCTAAGGTTTCCTCGAGCTGAGTGTGGTTTGAATTTTGGTCGTAAATCTGAGTTCAGATTGTTGGGATTTCGACCTCAATAGGCAACATTGCCTCGCAACCGTATGCTAGAGAGAACGGGGTATGCCCCGTTGATGTTCGAGCTGTGGTTCTATATCCCCATAGGACTTGGGGCAATTCTTCGGGCCATCGTCCCTTCGCCTCCTCCAACTTTTTCTTTAGAGAACTCTTGAGAGTTTTGTTCACAGCCTCGACCTGGCCATTCGCCTGAGGATGAGCTACTACCGAGAAACTCTTTATTATGTCGTTCTTTTCACAAAAGTTGGTGCACAAGTCGCAATCGAACTGGGTTCCGTTGTCGGATACAATCTTCCTCGGCACCCCATATCGGCATACGATATTTTTTACCACGAAATCAAGGATCTTTTTTGAAGTTATTGTTGCCAATGGTTCAGCCTCCGTCCACTTAATGAAGTAATCCACGACGACTACAGCATATTTTACTCCGCCTTTGCCAGTTGGGAGGGAGCCTATGAGGTCGATTCCCCATACCGCGAAAGGCCATGGGGAAGTCAACATGGTCAGCTCGGATGGTGGAGCTCGGGGAATTGTGGCGAATCTCTGACATTTGTCGCATTTCTTCACGTATTCGAAAGAATCCATTTTAATAGTAGCCCAGAAATATCCTTGGCGTATGATCTTCTTGGATAGGCTATGCCCCCCGGTGTGATCTCTGCAGAACCCTTCATGAATTTCTTCAATGATCTTCTTAGCTTCAGGTGGAGTTACGCACCGAAGTAATGGCATGGAATATCCCCTTCTGTATAGCTTCTCGTCCAAAATGGTGTAACGGGGAAGTTGATACATTAACTTTCAAGCCTGGTTCCGATTTTTTGGAAGGACTCCGCTCTTGAGATATTCAACTATTGGGGTCATTCAGGTAGGCTCTGTTTCGATCATACACATATCTTCCCCCTTTGGCTCGTTAATGCTAGGTGCCGATAGGTGTTCTATGGGCACAACGTTCAGTTTTTCATTTTTGACGAATGTGGCGAGCCGAGCTAAGGCATCTGCATTTGAGTTCCGCTCTTGGGGAACCTGTTCGATTGTATAAAATTCGAAACACTCCAATGCGGATTTTGCCTTCTCCAAATAAGCTGCCATTCTCGTGCCACGAGCCTGGTATTCTCCTAGGATTTGGTTAACCACGAGCTGGGAATCGTTGTGGCAATGTATTGCTTTAGCTTTGAGCTCCTTGGCACGAAGCCCCGCCAGCAAAGCCTCGTATTCAGCTTCATTATTCGACGCCTTGAAGTTGAATCTCAAGGCAGAATGAAATCTGCTTCCTGTAGGGGTAATCAAAATGATTCTTGCCCCGATCCATTTTCATTGGATGAGCCCTCGACGTATAGTTTCCACAGCTCGTGGGCCGGGGTTATGACTTCGTCGTTGGTCATACCAGTACATTCCACTATAAAGTCCGCCAGCGCCTGTGCCCTAATGGTCGTCCTCGGGTGGTAGGTGATCTCGAACTGTCCGAGCTCAACAGCCCATTTAAGAAGTTGACTTGAAGCTTCTGGTTTAGACAAGACTTGCCTAAGTGGTTGATCAGTCAACACATGGATGGGATGCGCTTGGAAGTAGGGGCGGAGTTTACGAGACGAATGAATTAGACTAAGCGCCATCTCCATCAGGGGGTATCTTGACTCTGCCCCTAGTAATCTTTTACTGATGTAGTAAACGGGTCTTTGTACCTTCTCTTCTTCTCGAACGAGTACTGCGCTTATTGCGTGTTCGGTGGTGGAAAGGTATAGGTACAGTATTTCTCCCGTTTCAGGTTTTGATAAGATGGGGGGTTCGGTGAGGTGCTTTTTAAGTTCCTGGAATGCCAGCTCGCACTCCTCTGTCCATTCAAATTTCTTTCCTCCCCTCAAAAGGTTGAAAAACGGAAGACAACGGTCTGTAGATTTCGAAATAAACCTACTTAGGGCCGCCATCCTGCCGGTCAAACTTTGGACATCCTTGTGTCTTCGAGGTGAGGGCATGTCAATCAGAGCCTTGATCTTGTCGAGGTTAGCTTCTATTCCACGAGCGTTCACGATAAAGCCCAAGAATTTTCCTGATGACACCCCGAAAGTGCACTTCTGAGGATTCAGTTTCATGTTATACTTTCGGAGCACGCCAAAGCACTCTTTGAGGTCATCAACATGGTTATTGTTAAGTTGAGACTTGACAAGCATGTCGTCAACATAAACCTCCATGTTGTTGCCTATCTGTTCTGAAAACATCATGTTCACGAGTCGCTGATATGTGGCCCCAACATTTTTGAGCCCGAATGGCATGACATTGTAACAGTATAGCCCCTTATCCGTTATGAAGCTCGTATGTTCTTGGTCGGGGGCATGCATGGGAATCTGGTTATATCCATAATAGGCATCCATGAAGGACATCAGGCCATGCCCCGCTGTGGCATCCACGAGCTGGTCAATCCTTGGTAACGGAAAACAGTCTTTCGGGCAAGCTTTGTTGAGGTCTGAATAGTCAATACAGGTCTGCCACGTCCTATTGGGTTTTGGGACCAACATTGGATTGGCTACCCAGTCAGGGTAAAAGGCATCCCTAATGAATCGGTTTGCCTTCAACCTGTCGACCTCCTCCTTTAGTGCCTTCTTTCTGTCTTCGTCCAGCTGTCTTCGTTTTTGTTGCTTCGGAGGGAAGCTTTTGTCTATATTCAGTGCGTGGCTTGCTATATTCGGACTTATTCCCACCATGTCCGAGTGCGACCATGCGAAGACATCCTGGTTCTTCTTCAAAAAGCAAATTAGTTGCTATTTCGTCTCATCTTGGAGGTGTTTTCCAACCTTCACCTTTTTCGAGGGATCGGCTTCCTCGAGCTGAATTTCTTCGAGCTCTTCTAAGGGTTCGAGGTCAGTTTTCTCCTCAACCCTTGGATCGATCTCTTCATCAATTTCTAAGATTGTCCCATCTTTATCTTGAATAATGACGAGTGTTTGTGCGCTCGTTTGCTTCTTTCCTCTCAGGGAAATGTTGTAGCATTCCCTCCCAGCCAATTGATCTCCCTTTAATGTTCCAACGCCGCTAGGGGTCGGGAACTTAAGGGCCAGATGCCTTACTGATGAGACTGCCCCCAGCCCGACCAGGGCGGGTCTCTCGAGCAGCACATTGTAGGCTGATGGTAGATCTAATACCACGAACTCCATCATCTTGGTTGCCGAGACTGGGTAGTCTCCCAAGGTTACGGGGAGCTTGATGGATCCCATGCAGGCGGTCCCTTCTCCTGAAAAGTCGTATAAAGTAGTTGCACACGCTTTCAGGTCGCGAAGGGAGAGTCTCGTCTTCTCAAGGGTTGCTTTATAGAGAATGTTGACTGAGCTCCCATTGTCTACGAGAACTCGGTGAACCCTTTTATTGGCCAGCTGGAGAGTGATGACCAGCGGATCATGGTGAGGAAACTGGACATGGGACGCATCTTCCTCAGTGAAGGTTATTGGTTGTGTTTCAATCTTCTGGCTTTTTGGAGCCCTAGGTTCGGGTTCATAGGAGGGCCCATCCCCAGTTTTCAGCTCGTTAATGTATCTCTTTTGGGCATTCCTGCCCATTCCTGCGGGATGAGGCCCTCCCGAGATGGTTATTACATCCTCTCCATCTATCGGTGGGGGCCTTTCTTCTTCCCGAGCTCGAGAATTATTGTTTTGTGCGGGTGGAGGCGCGGCTACTTTCTGGCTCGCGGCCGCCTGACTAGTACTCTGGTTCTTGACATATTGTCTGAAGTAACCTCTCGAGATCAATCCTTCGATCTCGTCTTTCAGTTGTCGACATTCATCGGTAGTATGTTCGGTGTCTCTGTGAAATTGGCAATACTTACTGGAGTCCCTCTTGGACTTTTGATTTTTCATCAGGTCCGGACGCCTAAAGGGGACCTGGTTTTCATTGGCCAGGTATATGTTCTCCCGAGACTCGTTGAGCTTGGTGTACACTCTGTACATGGAGAAATATCTCTCCCCTTTCTTTTTCTTTCCTCCCTTGGCTTCGGGGTTACTCCCTTCGTTCTTTTTCCTCTTGGAGGGGTTTTCCGCAACAGGCTTTACAGCTGCTGGATCCGCCGAGGTTGAGGCAGAGTTGACGTTTATCGTTGTAGTTTCAGGCTGGGAAGTCACATTAAGTGTCGACCTCGCTTCCTCTACATTGACAAACCTCTGCGCCCATCTGTTAAACTCGGTTATGGACCTCACCGGTTTTCTTTGTATATCGTCCCAGAGGGCACTCCCTAGCATTACTCCGGCTTGGACAGCATTAGGTATCCACTGTCATCTATGTTCCGAGCTCGGGCGACTTCCAGATTAAACCTTGTTAGGTAACTTTTTAACGTTTAACCTGGTTGATGCCTCTGGTCTAACCCCCATCATGGCTCTGAACTGCTTCTTAAAGTCTTTAGACAGCTGCTCCCAAGAAGTTATTGAATGTCTCTTATATTTTTCGAACCAACTTTTGGCTGGTCCCGTCAATGATGCTGGAAACAACATGCATCTGAGCTCGTAACCCACGTTACTGGCTCTCATTATGGTGTTGAACGTACTCAGATGACTGTACGGGTCGGTCTTTCCTTCAAACGTTGGGACGTGGGGGATCCGAAACCCTTGGGGAAATGGAGTGTTGGAAATATGGGGAGCAAACGGCTCGAGCTCCTCGTCAGAGTCTTCATATCAATCGTGCTCTTGCTCGTTTTTCAAAAGCCTAAAGGCCTTTTCAAGCTGATCAATTATTTCTTGGACTGGGTCCGCGAGAGGTACTGTCTGGAGTCGGTTGTCATCGATCACAATTCCAGGCTCGCGCCTCCATAAGGGATCTTTACGCCTATTCAAGCGATCCCTCAGGTCTGGATTTATCGGGTCAACATTACCCCGACTCTGATTCAGGTGTTCTCGCAGGTCGGGGCGATTTCTGCGGCTTCCAGTATTCTTACGACCTCGGTCATGCTTGCTGGCCGACCTAGTATCTCCAGAGTCGTCACTGGTAAAACTCGTCGCATAGTTATTTCGAGCTGGATTTCTTCCATGCCGCCTCGTCTCCGCCGTGCGAAACCGAGATGTTTGACTTCTTTCTGATGGGGCGCCTCTCCGCTCCTGGAAAGCTTCCCCACTTCCTTGTCTCCCTCCCTCACGCCTTTCGCCCTGATCTCGAACTGGTTGAGCATTCCTGCGAGGGGGCGAAGGATATCTTATTGGTGATGGAGGGAACCGTATGGGTGACGGTGGCTGCCATCCATTTCGCAGCCTAGACGGTCCGGAGTTTGCCCGAGATGGGTTGGTTGCATTTGGTGCGCTCCCAGGGATTTGAGTCCGAGCCTCTGCAGGGGCTCGGTTGTTCTCAGTTCCCGCAGGTACTTCCATAGGTGGATTAACCAGGGCCCTAGCCCGAGTACTTCTCTGGGGCCTAGGGGGAGCGGATGGCTCTGCTGGTGCCGGAGGTTGAGCCGGCCTTCTTGTGGTAGCATCTTTCCGTGGGCGCCCACGGGGTCTACGGGGAGAAACGTGTACGTCCCTTGGAGGAGGGGCTTGGTTTTCACGCGGAGGCGGGGGCTGTGCCACCTGCGCCTCTGCGACTATCCTTGCCAACTCCTCATTCCGTTTGTTGGCCTCTGCCAACTGCTGTTTCAGTTGCCAGTTCTCAAGTTCCACAATGGGAACATACCGCTTAGGATTGTAATACATATCCTCATCCCTTGGTGGAGCAGGTGGTCCCCGAGAATCGGAAGATCCACTTCTTTCTTCGACATCTGGGTTTTCCATTAGTTGTTTCCCAGGACGTCTTGGGTAATTCTCTTCAGGAGCGTTCTGATTATTAGCGGCCATGACTTACTGAGGGACTGAATGCTTAAGGCTCTCAATGAAAGCACCAAACTGTTGACGTCGTTTTTCGTCAACAGTGAAAAAGAAGAGCACGTAAACAATAATCAGTAATGGCCAATAAAAATATGATAATACAAACACGATTTTTTATGTGGTTCAGCAGTTAAATCTGCCTAGTCCACGAGTCTTTCTTATTAAACTCAAGATGATCTCTGAAAATTCTTCAAGGATGAATTCTTCAGAGTTTTCTCTCAATATCACGAAATTCCGCCATTTACAATGGTGCATGACCTCTCTATTTATAGAGAAGATTTCAGAATACTATCCCACATATTTTGGGAAGTTACTCTTTTTATGCAAATAAATTAAATGGCATTAAATGCATGTAATCCGATATAAAAGGAAACGTCTCCTGAAGACCAGGGGGCGTATAACTGATCAAATAATATCCCTTGATTGTAGGGGATTTACAGTAATAAATGTAGACTGCGTCTCTTATAGATGACTCATTAGGATATTCAAAGTTATTATCCTATATCACCAAGGCCCTATTCTCCCAGGTTTCCTATTGACTTTCGAGCTATAACATCTCCCGAGGCCACATGACTTCAAGCTCGTATGCGCGTCAGGCTCGGAGCCCCTGATCCGAGGTCATCCCAGAGAACAGATGCACCTCAGGGCCTACCTTTCGAGCTCGTGAGGATTTCGAGGCTACCGTCTTCGAAGTCGTCTCTGCTTCGCAAGCTCGTTGTTTAGATTTCAGACATATTCCAGACTTTACAAGTTCATTCACTATGAATCCAGCTTTCGAGGTCACAATTCTCATGGCTCGAAATCTGGGTATAATAGTCTCTAACTAATAAAAGAAATAAAACTGTTTTAAGTTACAAAATTAATTAAAAAGATATTTTAAAATTACAAAAATAATTAAAAATATATATAAATTAAATTATTTATTTTTTAAATAATATTTTATTAATCACAATAACTTGTAATTTACAAGTAAGTGTGTCAATTATGTAACGAAATTGATGTATATGTTAAACAAAATTTGAGTTATATATTTAATTCAAAATTACAATCAAATTAAACAAAATTTAAATAATAAAACGATTTTGAGGGAAATATATTAATAAGAATACATATATTTGTTTTCTGTCTCTCAAACTTTTTTTTAATGTATTAAAAAAAAAGGAAGTTCAATGATTGTAGTTTTAGTTTAGTTTTTATGCAAATTAACTTTAAATTTCAATTCTCATAAAATATTTAGCTTAATAGACTTTATTTAATTCCCATAATGTCCTCTGTACATTACCTTGGAAAAAAGAAGAGAAAATTTAAAAACATGGATAAATAAAATGAAGAATACCCAAGAATAAATGTTTAGTGTTTGCAAAAGTTGGTCAACAAGTCAACTGCCATAAAATAATAATATAATCAAAAGGAAATGATTAAAAAACAAATAGACTAAATGATCAATTTAAAGAAAAGAATTAGAAGGAATTTCATACAAATTTACCTAAAGGACTTATAGTGGCTTAGTAGATTGTAGGATAAAATATATTTTTTAAAGAAATAATTATTTTTAACATTTAGTCTTATCATTAGGATCTTAAAAATAATTAAAAATAATGGTATTTGGAATTTATAAAATATAGTTCTTATTTTTTTTTATTTCAACAATAATATTTTTTAATTTGATACCAAACATATTCAAAATATATATTATACATGGTAAAAATGAAAGAAAAAACATTGTCAAGAATGTTTTTATTTTTTTAGAAAAATTATTAAAATTATATAGATAAACACATTTCTAAAAAAAAATTAATAAAATTAATTATGTCACACCATAAGTGTAATTTTCAGCATTCAAATCATTGTTGCTACAATTTTGTAATCTTGATAGGACTTTTTTTTTTTCTTTTTGATATTGAGAACGAGAAAATCTAACTTTGAGATTTTTTTCTCCTCCATGAGAAATATTGTATCAGGTTTTATATTTTTTTAGACAATGTGTTTTGTTCTATTATTTATTTGGACCTTATATTTTGGTAAATTCTTTTTTAAATCTTGTATTTTGTAAAATTGTTCAAATAGACCCCTAAATTTATTTTTGATGAAGAAAAAAATTGAATATAATAACACAATTGTTAAACAAAAAAATTTTGATTTTTGTTTTAAATTGTTAGTCTGGTAAATTATTTGTAATTTTAGCTCAAAATACTTTGACCAAATTCGAGTTTAGAGTTCTATTTGAATCATTTTACAAAATACAGAATCCAAAAAGTTATTTGTCAAAACACAGAGTCCAAATAGATAATTAGACAAAACACAAAATCCAAAAAAAACTATAAACCCATCATTATAATATGTGTGAGAAGTCATCTTGATCGGATTAGTATCTTACTATTCAATTACTTGTTCATTTGTTTTCTTATTAGTTGAGTCATTATTGTCAATATCTAATTCAAATAGTATTGCTAGGCTTAGGTCCACATCCACAGCAATAAATATTAAAAAGAAAATTATTACTTGAATTTGTAATTTTAATGTAAGAAAAATAAATTATAAAATAAAAATGTGCGTAGTTGTGGGAGGAGTCAGGATAGATTAGACACCACAAATGCATGATTGATTGTTTGCCTTTTCAAGTAATTAAGACTTATTGGTCCCATATAGTTTGGCCAAACCACTACAACAAACTTGAGCAAATTCAGTACCACAAGTATAGTTTTTTTCTTTTTCAAGACTTCATGCACTTATATTAATGAGTGTTGCTACTTGCACATTAATAGTCTATTTTAGGTTTAAATATATAAAATCTTATACTAAATTATACAAATCAATATGCGACACATCACATAGTTTTGGACCTGCACCGTTACGTTACATGAAGATTGTTATCTAATTAGACAGGTACCAGACATGAAATTTATAATTAGAATTCTTACACGATAATTATTTTAATTTACGATTAGATGTGGAGCGATCATTAATCAAGCATAAATAAAATTAAGAAATGGTCACGTCGAGCAAAACACGATAATTAATAAATGTAACTAACGAATCAACTATATTTTTGTAATCACCTTCCATAAAGTTCACTAATAGTATTTGTAACAATCTCTAAAAAGCATTTAGAATTTATTTATTTTTGGTAATATAAAGGAAGATTAAATGTAGGGAAAAAATTATTAAGTGGTTGATTGACTATAATTTTGTGAAAATGTAGTTTAGAATATTCAATCAAATGTATATAATAATTATGGGTTAAAATATTCAAACAAATTTTTAATTGTGAAAATTAATAAAAAAAGAGTAATTAGCAGTGAAACCCCATTATCTTTACAATTTCTTATACTTAACCCTCTAATCTATATTTTTGGTTACAATACCTCCAAAACCATCATTCCGTTGACAAATTGATAATCCCGGTAGTTTCACTCTGTTATCTACCAGCATGGACATACATGGCTATATAAAAAAAATGAATTATGAACAAAAATTGGGGGGTTAAGTATAAGAAATTGTAAAGATATGAAATTCTGCTGTCAATTTCTCTTTAAGAAAAATTAATGAATTATGATGTGACATTGGTTTTAAATTGTTACGTGCGTCCATACTGGCAGATAACTGAGTGAAACAAACTGGACTGTTCATTTGCCAACAGTTAGACAATTTGGGAGGTTTATCCACAAAAAATAAAGAATGGGGGTTTGGGTATAACAAAAGGTAAACATCATAGAGTTTTGCCACCAATTTCTCAACAAAAAAATGATTGAAAAGCTTCAAGAAAAGATAAGTTTTTTTAGTTCAATAGAGGTCATGGTGGTGCAATTAGTAGGTCAGCCAAAAGGAAGAAAAAAGTTAGGCTTATTAATTTATTATTATTAATTTGAAATTGACTTACTATTTTTAATGTCAATGCTAGAAAATGAGAGAAACCAAGAAAGAGGGATTTTTTGTATTTTATCTTGATTTTGTTTCTTAATTAACTGAAATTATTTTGTTTAGTCTTAATTATTTATTTGAAATATAATTTATAATTATTATTTAAATTAATTATTTATTTAAAATAATTACTTGGCAATGACAGTTGAGTTTTGTTATGCCATATAAACACCATTAATGTGTTATAGTGTGTGGTAACAAAGACACACTTTTAGGAATTTTAGATGTTTTTTACATCGAAAAAAAAGATGCCAAAATTTACTCAAAAAAAATAAATATATATATATATATCATACTCATATGCTAAGAGCCTATATACCATTTAAATGGAAAAAAATAGTCTAATCAATGTACTTATTTCCATTGATGTCTTTTTTTTTTATTCGGAGTCGTTACCAATTTAGTTCTAAATATTTCCATTGATAACTTTTTTTGTTTTACTTTATTTCCATATATATCCATTTTTTGTTTTAATTGGTAAATCATTAATTTAATAATATATATTTGTGGTAATAATTGTGATATCATGAGAAAAACCACATATGTACACTAATATATTAAAGTTTTGTATTATTATTTAATTAGTCTTACAAGTTAGTTTAATAAAATTTCTTTAAAATTGTTGAATGAGACAATATATGAGAGGATATAAAAAGGACAAAAAAAAAATATATAAGTTCACCATGATACAAACTATGTAAGAGTTTATTTATATATTTTGTGCATGATATCATCTTCCCAAGTTACAACATTTAATTATTATTAATAATTTATGCATAATTAATAAAAATATATATTAGTGGTCATGTCATATGAGTATAATTTTATGTTCAATTTTAATTTAATGTTAATTTGTTATGTTTTTTACTTTGATTACAATTTTAATAATAGAAAATTAGTTGTGTTATTACTTTTAGATTACAAAAATTGCCTAGGAAAAAAGAATCAATGACTATCACTGTGGATAAATTTTAAAAATAAGTTATAGATAATTTGGGTATTTTTTACATAAAATAAAAAAGATTGAGTATATAAGTACAACATTTGTAAAATATTAGATATTTTTACCACCATTTACTAAAAAATATATATAATTAACCAATACTTTTGTAAGATTACACTTTTTTATATTTCAAAGGCTACAAATGAATCATTAAAAATTAAAAATGCGGTATAAAATTCAATAATAAGATAAAATAAGTTTATATTGAACTTCACAAATTCAATGTATGAAGTTGATACATGGAACCTCCCCTCCGAATTAGAAAATGGGCTTCAGGAATGGGCTCTCAATTGGAACATGAGAACTTTACAAAAATATGGGAAAAAATAAATTACTTTCTATATTTATGGGCATTAAAGTTATGCCACAAAATATAGTAATTCTAGCAAAAAAAAATAAAAATTAAAAATATGGGAATCCCACAAAATACTATGAACAAAATACCATAAAAAAAATACACACTCTTTTTCTTACTTTCCTCTTTCTCTCCATCTCTCACGTATTCTTCACTTGCTCTCTCCATTTTTCTCACAACAATGGTAGCCAACCATGGCAGCCAACCATTTTCTCTCACAACAATAGGAGCTCTCTCACACCGACAAATGGACGACGTATCTCCGGTCACCGCCGACGTCATCTCCAATTCGTATTCTTCTTCGCATTCTTCTTCGTTTTCACGTTCTTCTTCTTATTCTTTACATTCTTCTGCGTCTTCTTTGTTGTTTCATATCTGTTTTTTCTTTTCTTTTTAGATATTGTTTTCTTTTACAAATCTGTTTTTTTTTTTTTCTAAATCTGTCTAAGTAACCAGTTACTGTCATGATTCTATTTTGTTTTCAGCTATGAGTTTTTTTGTAGACTTAGTTGTAACCAGTTACCTTATTTAATTTCCTTCTTCATGGTTGTTTTTAAATCTGATTTTGTTTTTTAGATCTAGTTTTCTTTATAAAACTACCTAAGTAACAAGTTACTGTCACGATTTTATTTTATTTTTTAGATCTGAGTTTTTTTGTGGACCTAGTTGTAAACATTACCTTATTTAATCTCCTTCTTCATGTGTTATTTTTAAATATGATTTTATTTTTCAGATTTGGTTTTCTTTATAAAACTTCCTAAGTAACCAGTTACCTTCTTCGATCTTCTTCTTCTTGGTTATTTTGTTTTTCAGATGTAGTTGTTTTTTTTTGTTTTAAATATTTGGCTAAGTAACTAGTTACCAATTAATTGTTATTTTGATAGGGGTAACCAGTTACCACCTTCTTCTTATTCTTCTTCTTCTACTACTACTTCTAAGATTAATTTTTTATTTTCTGAGTTTTTATTTTCTAGCTTTGGCTCAGTAACTAGTTATCAATCAGTTATTTTAATAAGGTTAACCAGTTACCTTCTTCTTCTTTACTGGATGTATTATGATCTGTTTTTTTTTCTTCCAAATCTGTTAGTAATCAGTTACAGTTCACTCGAGTACTTGCCATGACAGTTAAAATTGATAGTAGTAACCGGTTACTGCCACATTACTAAAAAATCTAAATTTATTTTTATAGTGGTAATCAGTTGTTATTTAAAATAAAATTAAATGACATATATACATCTCCAACAATAATCCAAAACATACATATGTATAATGACATAACCCAAACATCATCATCATCACCACAATTAATGAAAGTCATTCTCATCACCTCATATTTGAATGTATATATAAAATTAATATAATAACAATAATAATACATCCATATATATATAAATGTATACTATTTTATAATCTTATATGTATGTATATACATATAAAAATAATAATAGCAATAATATATGTATATATATAGTGGAAAAAATTATATGGTTTAATGTATACGATTATATTATTAACTTAAATATGATTAAAAAATATATAGTAATAAAAATATCCCGTGATTAAAAGAAATCAATATTGAAATTATATGGTATTTTAATAAAATTACAAAAATATGGGGAAAAAATCCCATAAAAATGTAAATAAATAAATTATGCGGAAAACAAATGTCATATTTATCAAAGTTTTAAAAAAAAATCTCATATTTCATGTAATTTTCTCTTTGAACATTGTCCGCTTAAAAAGGCGTCTATGGCCCAATATATGAGCAACCTAAATTTTGTATTTTTTTCCAAAAATAACAAATATATATTTTTATTTTTGTTGGTTTAGACTGTTTTTTTTTTTCCTAAAATAGTCTTGAGTTTTTTTTGTTTAAAAAAAAAAAAGAAAATTAAACACTTATTGAAATTGAAAATGTTTGTCAAAGATGGTAAAAATAAAAACTATAAAAAGATAGTTGTTATCCCCATTTCCTGCCGTGGGCCCGAGGCGATGATCCAGGCCCCTGGTCTGGGCATTCGGATGTGGGCCCAGCCCGGGCCCGCCTGGTACGGGAGAAACCAAGGGCTATGGCCCAAGTGTGATTCCGGACCCGGATGGTGTCCGGGAAGGTGATCCAGGACAGTCGCCCAAGAGACGTATGGTCAGCTGGGATTATGGTCGAAGTATACGCGAAACGATCCCGGAGCCTGGTAACGGTCTGGGACTTTGGTAAACGAAGGGGGACAGAGGTAAACGAACCCGGATCAGGTCCTCCCCGTTTGGCAAAGAAAAGCATCCGTGACCCTGAAGCCGCCCAACGACGCGTGGGGGTTGTCCCCACTTTTCTCCTGCAGAAAAGGCCTCCTCGGGATTGCATGTCGCTGTTTCAGACCTGCGCTTCCAAGTACTCTGACTGGCTTTGTCCCCTTAATCTGCCTCGTAACTCGGAGTGCCCAGGCCAAAAGCACCATTTTGTCGGGCAAAATATAGTTCTTGGGCCTTAATTATTCTTGGACCTATGTATTTTTATCTTTTGTATTGGGCTTCCGCCAGAGAAGCCAAGAGTATCCACATCTTTGATGGGCCCGTGTCATACCCGGCCCAGACCCAGTGTTCCTACGAGCCTATAAATACAGGCGATAGAGCACTGGAAAAAGGGGCTCTCTTGGACTTGTATACAGTTACTCTGTTAAAACATAGAGAGAAACTCCATTGTAAAAGACTTTCCAAGCTCTAATACAACTGACTCGTGGACTAAGGCTTATTAACGCCCCAACCACGTAAAAATCCTGTGTTAATCTTCTAAATTCCATGTCATTAGTCTTAGCTAATATTCATTAGTGTAGTTTATGAAAATCTTGGTAAACAATAGTGTTTTTGCAATTGAAATTGTAACAAAGATTAGTTTGTCTATATACTTTCTTAAAGGAAAAGAACGATGAGATCTAATAAGCCAAAATATTAGATTTGTCTAATTATATTTTATATATTGTTATTGGATTAGTTAGAGAATATTCTAGAGTATTTACTACGCTTAGGACCAGGCCGGCCCATGAGTATTGGGGGCCTAAGAAAAGTTTTGGAATTTTTACAGTATTTATATATAAAATGGTAGTTTTGTAAAATTATGAAGCTTTTTTGTATAGAAAGAAATAACATTTTTCACAAAATGAAGCATTTTTATTTGGGGGTCCTAGGCATAGGCCTCACCTGTCCATGCCTATGGCCGACCCTGCTTAGGACACATGTCCACTTGAACTACTATATATAACTATAGTACAAGTATCTTTCAATATATGAGAATATATCACAATTTCTCCATTGAATCTCTTTCAATTAGTGCACTACATATTTATATAAGGATATGAGTTGTAAATGTTACTTTTTCAAATTTGGAAAATTGATTATAGGAAAAAAGAGAGTTTGTTTTGGTTTTAGCTTGTCTCAATTGAGGGATTCACTTTTGACCAAAACATTTAAGCCAAACGCAAACCACAACAGAGAAATAGAAAAAGGCAAAGTATGAATAGCCAAAGCCACCAAACAATCTCTACAAAAATCCAAAACTCACCTACCTAACACGATTCCTTTCATATTGATTATAATTTATATAAAAAAATAGTGGTTTTTATATTTTAGTTTTTTTGTTTTTAAAGGGATTATACTTTTTGAACTCCGTGTTTTGTCTCATTAATTTTAGACTCTATATTTTGATAAATTATATTTTGAATCTTGTGTTTTGTAAAATGATTCAAATAAAACCCAAAATTTGATTTTGGTCAAAATTTTCTTAACTGAAATCACAAATAATTCACTAAACTAACAATTCAGAACAAAAATAAAATTATTCTGTTTAAAAACTGTGTTGTTATATTCATTTTTTTTTCATAAAAATTGAGTTTAGGAGTCAATTTGATCAATTTTACAAAATATATGATCCAAAAATAATTTTTTTAAAATACAGTTCCAAACAAAAAGGTGTGAACCATTTTTTAAATTTAAATGGTTGGTTACAAATTAAACACTCTAATTGGATAGATTGAATGTGAAAATTAAACAATTATAATTACAACTAAATGGTCAACCTTAATTATGTTAAGTAATACATTAAGCTATATCTTAGGATCATACAATTACAAAACACTGTTAAATTGTCTAAGTTCAATATCTAAATTCTCGCTAATTACATAATTTATTAAACATGAGAAACAATTTTTATATTCAATATATATTTAGTGAAAAACAATTTAATTACGTCTGTTTTATTTAAACAATATTTTTTGAAAGGAAGTTTTATTTAGCAATTTAATCACTGTTAGAAAAATATGTGAAAATGGTTTTACTTAGTAAGAGTAGGATGGAGTTATTGCTGCTTTAAAAATTGGGAAATTTGCTATTATATACTAAAAAATTAAATAAGTTAAAAAATTAAACCCAAAAAATAAATATAAGAAAGTTATCTACTTTTTCAATTTATTCCCCAAATTACCCTTCACTTTTCAACTTCCCCCCATTTTCTCTAACTCCCTTCTCTCTCCTCCTTCTCTAACTCCCTTCTCTCTCTCTCTTGCTCTCTCTCTCTCAGACAAAAAAAAACCACCATGGCTTGCAGTCAGTCGGACCTCCACCCACCACAACCTCAGCCGGACCTCCCACACACTCAACCAACCTCCACATTCATTTGTCTCACCCAAAAACAATGGGTAAGTGTTTTTTATGCAAAATATTGTTGGCTTTTGTTATATTTAGTGTAAGTTGTATGGATCTGCACATTGTTGGTTGTATTTTGTCTATTTTGCATTCTGAAATGAAAGTAGACTATGCTCTGTTTTCTGCGTTTTTCGTTTTTTTGCGATTTTTGAACGATAAATTGCGATTTTGTGCGATTTCTACCAAAGTCAGAGGTTAGGGATGAAACTATGCGACATTTGAACGATGCCATTGCGATTTTGTGCGATGTTATGTGTGGCAAAAACTAAGTATTTTTGGGCGATTTGTGGGCGACTTTATCTGAGTGCGATACTTGTGCGATGTCTGTGCGATATCATTGCGATTTTGTTTGTATTAATTTTGTCCAAAATTTCTTGCGATAGTTGTGCGACTTTGTGCGATATTGAACGATATGTGTGCGATTTTAAATTTGTACGACTTTATTTGTACCTTTTTCTGATTTTAATTTTTTTTGTTTGTGACAGATTCAACTGTATTTGTGCCTGTATTGTATGATGGTATTTGCGAGTTTTTGCGAGTTCTTTTGCGACATTTGTGCGATTAATAATAATTCCTATTTTTAAAAATGCAGATGGCTCCAGAGCTCGTTCTCCCATTGTCCGAGCATTTTCCAGGGCGTATCACCTACAGAGAGAACGGGTACTTCAGTGCTATAAAGGATAAGTTCGAAGCCTTTAAGTTGATTGATAAGGTGAAGGAAAGTCCCTTCGGATCTTTTTGGAATGCCAGTATTCTTCAATTCTCCGGGGTGATTGTGCATCAACTGTTATTGAGGAAAAAGAAGGTCAGTAAAGTTAAAAACGATGAAGTGTGGTTTTACGTGGGTAAAACGGAAGCCAGATTTGGGAGGTCTGAGTTCAGTTTGATCACAGGCCTAAAGATGAGCGGTGGCCCCTCGACAGCAGAATTGAATACATGTAACAGACTTCTAATTTGTACAATATTGAACGATATGTGTGCGATTTTAAATTTGTACGACTTTATTTGTACTTTTTTATGATTTGAAAGGCACTTGGTGCCTTTCATGTACATGTAACAAACTTCTAATTTCAGTTTATACACCAAATGATCCACATCCAACTCTTCATACAAAACTTCACGCAACTTTTCCAGAGTAGTGTCCATGTCAAACATCAACGTCTTACTTGTTTGGGAATTGAATAACCAGTTGAAACTCTCGACAGCCCAAACACCATCATACAATACAGGCACAAATACAATTGAATCTGTCACAAACAAAAAAATTTAAAATCAGAAAAAAGTACAAATAAAGTCGTACAAATTTAAAATCGCACACATATCGTTCAATATCGCAAAAACATCGCACAAAGTCGCACAACTATCGCAATAAATTTTGGACAAAATTAATACAGACAAAATTGCAATGATATCGCACAGGCATCGCACAAGTATCGCACGCAGATAAAGTCGCCCACAAATCGCCCAAAAATTGCCCTAAAATCGCCAAAAAATACTTAGTTTTGCCACACATATAACATCGCACAAAATCGCAATGACATCGTTCAAATGTCGTATAGTTTCATCCCTAACCTCTAACTTTGGTAGAAATCGCACAAAATTGCAATTTATCGTTCAAAAATCGCAAAAAAACGAAAAAACCCAGAAAAAACGCAGAAAACGGAGCATAGTCTACTTTCATTTCAGAACACAAAATGGACAAAATACAACCAACAATATGCAAATCCATACAACTTACACTAAATATAACAAAAGCCAACAATATTTTGCATAAAAAACACTTACCCATTGCTTTGGGGTGAGAAAAATGAATGTGAAGGTCGGTTGAGTGTGTGGGAGGTCCGGCTGAGGTCTGGCTGAGGTCGTGGTGGGTGGAGGTCCGGCTGACTACAAACCGTGGTGGTTTTTTTTGGTCTGAGAGAGAGAGAGCAAGAGAGAGAGAGAGAAGGAAGTTAGAGAAGGAGGAGAGAGAAGGGAGTTAGAGAAAATGGGGGAAGTTGAAAAGTGAGGGGTAATTTGGGGAAGAAATTGAAAAAATAGGATAACTTTCCTATGTTTATTTTTTGGGTTTAATTTTTTAACTTGTTTAATTTTTTAGCATATAATAGCATATTTCCCTTAAAAATTGGGGGAAATTCTAGCTGCACCCCATTTTTAGTACCTACATGATTTTTACATAATTTTTATAATTATTGTGTTTGTGTATATTGTAGTTGTTTAGAACATCTTATAAATTTTTGGAAAATTTCGAACATTTTACAATGTCGAAAACACGGTTCAAATATGTTACTTTTCACGCACATAAAAAAAATAGTCATGCGTGCAACAAATCATTTGAACTATGTTTTCAATAATAATTATTTCGAATTTCTTAAATTTTTTACATAATATTCTAAATAACTATAACGTACACCGTCATAAAAAAATTACAAAAATTACAGTGTAGCATCACCCAATAATATTTATTTATGTCATTTATTCACAGTAATGTATTTGATTAATAACATACAAAATTCTTATAGACCCTAATTGCATATAAAATTATGTGGAAATAGAAAATTAAAGTACAAAATTAATTAAAAAAAATCATCTCCGAAAAAGGCTAAATCCAAAAACTAAAAGTGATATAATTTATTTTGGAAAAAAATAAGGTTTACATTTTTAGACCTTGTGTTGACTCATTACCTGTTTGAACTTTGTGCTTTGACAAATTATTTTTTGGACCATGCGTTATGTAAAATGATTCAAATAGTGCCTTAAACCTGATTTTGATGAATAAAAAATTGAATATAATAACACAGTTCTTAGTCAGAATTATTATATTTTTGTTATGAGTTGTTAGTTTGATGAATTATTTATGATTTTAGTTAAAAAAATTTTGATCAAAATCGAGTTTAGGGGTCTATTTAAACTATTTTAGAAAATATAAGGTCTAAACAATAATTTGTTAAAATAGGATACAAACAGATAATAAAACAAAGTCTAAAAAAAGTCATATACCAAATAACATATTTATTTTTTGTCTTAAAATAATAATACGTAATTAAATTAATTAAAGGCATTAAATCGGAGAAGCGGACTGGTCTGGCGACCAGTGCGGCAATCGGGCTAATATAAATAGTGGGCCGCCACTCAGACTGGCCTTTAGTTTAGTTAGTAGAGGCTTTTCGTTTTCAATCCAAAAACCCAAAAAAACAAAAAAAGGAGAGGCAGTAAATTGAGAGAGAAAAGGAGACTTTAATGGCGACAACATTACACGCACACCTTCCACCACTTCCCAAAACAACTCACTCCTCTTCCTCTTCCTCTACTCTCTCTCCCATGGCGACTTCTGCAGCTTTTGGCTCTCGTCTTCTTCCCTCCGCCGCCAGAGCCACCGCCTCACTCGCTCTCCCTTCCCGCTCCTCCTCTTCCTCTTCCTCGCTCAAATGCCTCCGATCTTCTCCTTTCGTCTCTCGTCTCTTCCTAAACCAGGTATTCATTCGTATTTAATATGATATAATGCTTATATATATTTATATAGATTGATAGATAGCTATGTATTTGCTAGTGTCTGTGTTGTGAACTGGTTCGTTTCTCCGATTTCAGAGAAGAACGTCGGTTTTCTTATCGGCCAGGGGTTTCAGCGCGGTTTCCGCTCCGAAATGCTTCGCTTCTGATCCGGACCAGTTGAAGAATGCTAGAGAAGATATCAAGGAGCTTCTCAAGACCAATTTCTGCCATCCTATTTTGGTATTTTATTGTTTTCTCTGATTCGATTTTGTGATAGTTTGAGCTCGGTGGCTTTTCGTTTGATTTCTCTTTCCACTGTTTGTTTTAGGTTATTGTGAACTACATTTATGCTATTACTATTGAGAAGAAACTTTAATGGCTTTGCTTAGCTAGTGTTACGTTCTTATTAGCAATTGGAAGAGAGCATCAATAGAATTTTACTTGATTGGTGACCTAATACGCAGATTAGGAGCAACGCTACTGCTACTAGGAAAATTACCATGTAGTCTAGTCAAAGTGAAAGATTTTTAAATCTTTTGAATATCAAAGTGACCGATAAAGTATAGTATATTAATCTGTGGTTATGTAATAGGTTCGCCTGGGATGGCATGATGCTGGTACTTATAACAAGAACATTGAGGAGTGGCCGCAAAGAGGCGGAGCTAATGGAAGTTTGAGATTTGAGATTGAGCTCAAACATGGAGCCAATGCAGGTAAGGACTCTGAAACTTTTCTTGATTGTTAATATCGGTTGCTAAATAATTTTGTCTTACAAGCTCTGCTATTTTTCAGGTCTCGTGAATGCATTGAAACTTCTTCAGCCAATTAAAGAGAAATACTCTGGTGTGACATATGCAGACTTGTTCCAGTTGGCCAGTGCTACTGCAGTGGAGGTTGTTCTTAACTCATTTGATTAATTGCTATTTTGAAATTCTAAGTTGATTAAAAAAAAAATTCTTACCAAGTTTTTTTTCTTCCCAAAACTTCAGGATGCTGGGGGACCGAAAATCCCTATGAAGTATGGAAGAGTAGATGTGTCAGAACCTGCACAGTGCCCAGAAGAAGGGCGACTTCCTGGTAAGCAAACTTATATATAATTTCTTAACAACCCACACTGTTTATGCTAGTCTTATTGCCTGAACCGTTATTATTTCCTTCTTTAATGTACTTATCTGATTTCCAGATGCTGGCCCTCCTTCACCTGCTGATCATCTTCGAGAGGTTTTCTACAGAATGGGTTTAAATGACAAAGTGAGTTTTCAGTGGCTCTCTCGATTAGGTTTCTGGACATCATTTCAGTGTTCATGTTGTGTACTTTTTATCTGCAGGAAATTGTTGCACTATCTGGTGCTCATACACTGGGAAGGTCCAGACCAGAGCGTAGTGGTTGGGGCAAGCCAGAAACAAAATATACGGTATGGAAGAATCTTTCTGTTCTCTAATGCTGAAATCTGTTTTGCTATGTACCTGTACAAAAATGTTTTGTTTCCAAAGAGGAGGGTTAGTGGTGGATCTTATAGTAAGAACTGTTGGTAGTAATATTTTGTTAGAAGCAATAAAAATTCGACACACGTGAATTGAGCTATTAATTCAATTACAATGTTTTCATTCATTAGTAT
The DNA here is from genome assembly GCF_963169125.1 of Humulus lupulus. Classification (NCBI taxonomy): domain Eukaryota; kingdom Viridiplantae; phylum Streptophyta; class Magnoliopsida; order Rosales; family Cannabaceae; genus Humulus; species Humulus lupulus. The sequence goes on along the minus strand of NC_084802.1, from coordinate 6,108,359 downwards.
CTAACCAAATGATAACCCTACTATACATATGTATACATGTTCATAATAATCTTTCTTCTATGTAAATTGCACATTCTATGATTTGGTTGACATTAGTTTTCTCATTCCAAGTTTTATACTTGGTAGTGTGTGGATTCTAGGCATTATTTTCGCAAGGACAGCTGAGCAATTCAGTGGTTGTCTAGCAGAAACTGCTATGTATTATGTAACAATGAAAAGAGTAGCAACAATAACAAACAATGAAACCTTGATAGTTTGCTAGAATATGTTGTTTGGCAGAAAGATGGGCCAGGAGCACCTGGAGGACAGTCCTGGACTGTGAAATGGTTGAAGTTTGACAATTCTTACTTTAAGGTACAATTATTTGATATTTCTTTGTGGGTGGGAATTTGTTAAATTGGAAAATATGTATTTTTAGGACTGCAGAGTTTCTCGAATTGAATGGTATTGGTCTGTACAGGATATTAAAGAGAGGAAGGATGAAGATCTACTCGTGTTGCCAACTGATGCTGTTCTTTTTGATGACCCGTCTTTCAGAGTAAAGCAAACAGCTTATAGAGCATATCACAATTCTCCTCTATTTCTTTCTAACTCACAAATATAATTACATTATTTGCAGGTATATGCTGAGAAATATGCTGAAGATCAGGAAGCATTCTTCAAGGATTATGCTGAAGCCCATGCTAAACTTAGCAATCTCGGGGCGAAATTTGATCCTCCAGAGGTTTGTCAGCTTTAAATGCTTCTTTTTACTCTTTGGTTAGGGTGATACGGTCTCTGGTAGACTGGTGGTGTCCTCCATGAATATAACTCCAAATCTCTTAATATGTTTTCTGATCAGGGTATTGTGCTCGATGATGGTTCTTCAAAACCCGTTGGAGAGAAGTTTGTAGCAGCTAAATACTCCACTGGGAAGGTCGTAATAACATCTTATTGTTCATTTTGTCAAATTTTATCAAGGTTTTATTTCAAATTATAGCATAAAAGACTTTTACAGGTGAAAGAATATTTATTTAAATTGTTCATCGTTTATGGTTTATTGCAGGACTAAATAACCAAGTATCATGTTTTCTTATGCCGTGTGTTTTAATAAAATACAAGATGAAGCTTTTTTCAAACCCTTGTGAACTCACATCTATAAATTGGAAGTCTTAAAATGAAGAACAGGAATAAGAAAATTCAATAGTGTTGTTACCTATTTGAATTGCAGAGAGAGCTGTCAGATTCTATGAAGCAGAAGATTCGAGCAGAGTACGAAGCCGTAGGCGGAACCCCAGATAAGCCTTTAAAGTCCAATTATTTTCTGAATATCATGATAGTGATTGCTGTTTTGGCATTTTTGACATCACTAGTTGGAAATTAGAGCTTGGACTTTTTATAAAATGATATTACATTGTTGGTACCTGGTTTGTACTCTAATTCAATGGAGGCAGTCCAAATTGGGAATGGTCCCTTCTGTTCTTTATGTCTCGAATTCATAACGTGCTTATCCAAGCTATAACGTTTTTAGGGGGTTTAATCCCTCGACAAACAAGATGAATGTAAATCTTAACATTGGCATTGAACGTGACCAGAAAGAAACAAAGTTACATTTTCATCCGTAGTAATTGCAGAACAATAAATTAACAACAAAAAAAAAAAAAGCCCTGCCTCTTTTTTAGTGGACCAGAAAAAAGTAGGCCTGGGTATAGATAAGGGTAAATTTGAGTCCACATTTTTAGGTAAAATATTTTGGAAAAATGGTCTTTAATAAATGTCATTTTGGCTTAGGGCAAAGAGCAAAATAGCTACAAAACAATCATTATTTAGATAAATATTTTTGTTTTAAAAAAAATTAACAAACTGCTCAATACAACAATTTTGTATAGCGAATTTTTATGTTTACTCTTACTCTCTTTAGTCTTAGGTAAATCATAATATTTAACTGGTGTTTAGGTAATCAATAATATAAAATGATCATTTTTCTACAATTTAAAAAATGAGGACATTAACTTTCTCATACCATTATTTTGAGTCATTTACTATAATAGAATTAACTTACTATTTGACCCAAAAATAGAATGGACAAACATGTTTTCCGAAGCAAATAAATGTATTGATTAGATTCATGACATCTATTGCTTTGAACTGTAGTCTCCATGCTAATCAGAGGAATAAGCTGATAAAATAAATCACCTAACATGTAAAAGCTGGTTTTTTTTTTTTTTGAAAAAAGATGCTTGCATGGAAAATTGGATTACGGACATTCACAAAGGATATTACTTGCGTAAGAGATTTCTTCTTTTCTATGTAGTCAATGCAAAGCTCTAATAATATCAGTACATTTTGTTTCGAGATTGAGGGTGCATGCCATGAGATTAAATATTTGCTATGGTTGATGCGGCATATGGTTGAATATGGTATTGAATATTAATATCATATCAATTTAAGGGTTTCAGTTTACATTTTTGCCAAATTATGCGGTGTGTGGTACAGTGCACCTTGCGATTTTGAATTTTATAAATGCGGACAAGCTTAGATTAAGCACGTTCTTATAATACAAAAGGAGGGGTTTAGGTTAAACACTTTCTTATAATGCAAGACCTACGACACAATAAGAACACCACTAGTGAACACGAATTACTGGGGTGCACACGGGTCGAGTTTGGGGTGGATCGGGTTCGAATTTTGCGGATTTCGGGTGGAGGAAAGTGGTACCAAATCCGGTCTGAAAATTTTGGGTTTTGGGGTGATTTCGGGTTTCGGGTGGGATTGGTCCAAAAATGGGCTTTACGCCGAAAATGGGTCTTGGTAAAAAAATTTCAAAAATACCATTTTTTTTAATTATTTTTTTACTTTTCACATGTTTTTTTTAACTTTGTTGTTAGTTTGGTAATGTTGATTTTTTATAAATTAGATCTTGGTAATTTTTTTAAAAAAAATATTAATTTTTTCGAAAATTAATTTTTTTTTAATTATGTTCGGGTGTAACCCGAACTTGTGTACCCTTAATTTCAAAATCCGAACCTGACCCGAACCATGTTGGGTTCGAATCGGATTTCACCCGAATTTAAGGGATTTTGTAAAAATTCGGGTTGGTCGGATTGGGTTTGGTCAGGGTTGCGGGTTTTTCGAATCAAATGTTTACCTCTACGAACTATTAGAGGATTTGCAGCAATAGCAATACTCCGTGAGATTTAAAGTAACAGTGGTAGGAGGTTGGTTTCTCTGGCTACTATGGTGTAATTTTTTTGAGAGGTGTTGGAACTTGGTACTCCATTATGACTTGGAAGTTGAAAATATATATAATAAAAGAACATATTATTACGATATATGGGAACTAGGGAACGAAAGAAAAATGTTGACAGCTTATTAGTGTCCTCAAAAAGAGAAGTGTAGACATAATGAAATTAAAACTATAGCTATGCTCCGATAGAGGAAGCACAATGAATGTACTATAATAAATAGCTTTGACTTACATTTCATGAGTATACCCATTCATAATTGTGTTCTTCAGTCTTTTCAGATAAAGCCCACAAGTATGGTCCTTGACTCCTGGGCCTTTCTTGACCTTTTTTATGACTGGTTCGAGTCACTTTTCTTTAATGAAGAGCATATGTTAACTTTTACTGTCACAATCCATGCACAGGCATCTTCTTCTTCCCTGGTTTGGTTGCTTGTTGGAAATTGTTAAAACGCTCTTTAATTCATTGTCGTTTACAGAACATGTCGTTTGTCTAGTTCTGACCCTCTCACCACACCACACCACGATACAATCAATATCTTTTTCAACACTTCATACTAATGAGTGCTGCCTTTGTGGCTTTAGTACCCAGAACCAGGCACTACCTCACCAAACAACTAAAAAACATCATTGCTTCTCGATCACTCACAAGAACTAAACTACTCCATGCCCAGACCATCACCCTGGGCTTGTTATCCTCCTCCCTAAGATCAAATTTTGCTAAGTCTTATGCTCTGTGTGGTCATGTCTTGTATACCCGCAAACTGTTCGATGAATTGTCTGACCGAAGCTCTTTATTGTTTAATACTGTCATAAGAATGTATGCGCAAAAGGGTATGTACTGTGATGCCCTTAAAGTGTTTTCTGAAATGATCACTGCTGGAGAGTGTGTTCCGGATAACTTTACGTACCCTTTTGTTGCTAAAGCATGTGGCGAGTTGTCGTTGCTCGACGTTGGCGTTGTTGTTCATGGACGGGCATTGGTTGCTGGCTTTGAGTCGGACTCTTATGTTCAAAACTCTCTTATAGCAATGTATATGAATTGTGGGGACGTAGAAACAGCTCGAGGAATTTTCAAGGCGATGAAGGAGCGAACGGTGGTGTCTTGGAATACCATGATTAATGGCTACTTTCGTAATGGGTGTGCTGAGGAGGCTTTGGTCATCTTTGAATGGATGTTGAATGAGGGGGTGGAGCCTGATTGTGCCACTGTTGTTTCAGTGTTGCCAGCTTGTAGTTGCACAAAGAATTTGGTGTTGGGAAGAGAGGTTCATGCCTTTGTGGAAGAGAAGGGATTGGAGAAGAAGAATATAACAACATCCAATGCTTTAGTGGATATGTATGCAAAGTGTGGTGAAATGGGTGAAGCAAGATTAGTTTTTGATAAGATTAGTAAGAGGGATGTTGTGACATGGACAACTATGATCAATGGCTACATTTTAAATGGTGATGCAAGAAGTGGGCTGGAGCTTTTTGTACTGATGCACAATGAAGGGGTAAAACCCAATGCTGTGACTATAGCTTCTCTTCTTTCAGCTTGTACTAGTCTGTCTCTTTCATGGCATGGCCGGTCCTTGCACGGTTGGGCATTGAGGCAAAAACTTGAGCGTGATGTAATTGTGGAGACTGCCTTGATTGACATGTATGCAAAATGTAAATATGTAAATCACAGTCTTCGTGTTTTCGCACAGACTTCAAGAAAGAAAATGGTTCCCTGGAGTGCCATTATCTCTGGATTTAGTTATAATGGTCTTGCCAGAGAAGCAATAGAGCTTTTCAAGCAGATGAGAATGGAAGCTGTACAAACACATGAGGCAACACTAAATGGTCTTCTTCCTGCATACTCGATTCTTGCAGATTTTCGTCAAGCAATGGACATACATTCTTACCTTATACGATCTGGTTTTCTTTCAAGCATTGAAGTTGCCACTAGTTTGGTTGATGTTTACTCAAAAGCTGGAAGCTTAGAATCTGCACACAAGATGTTTAGTGAAATTCCCGCCAAGGAGAAGGACATAATCGCATGGAGCGCGATAATTGCAGGCTGTGGAATGCATGGCCAAGGCGAAGCTGCTGTCTCACTTTTTAATCAGATGGTTCAATCTGGTGTGAAACCAAATGAAGTCACTTTCACTTCTGTTTTGCATGCTTGCAGCCATGCTGGGTTGGTCGATGAAGGGCTGCACTTGTTCAAATCTATGTTCGAAACTAAGTTAGTGAAACCACAAACCGATCACTACATGTGTATTGTGGATCTTCTTGGTCGTTCGGGTCGATTAGAAGAGGCTTATGATCTAATCAAAAGTATGACATTTATGCCTAACCATGCTATATGGGGTGCATTGCTTGGTGCTTGTGTAATACATGAGAATGTTGAAATTGGAGAGATAGCTGCAAAGTGGTTGTTTGAGCTTGAACCAGAAAATACAGGAAACTATGTACTAATGGCAAAGATTTATTCTGCACTAGGTAGGTGGAAGGAGGCAGAAAATTTGAGACAAATAATGAGTGAGATTGGATTAAGAAAATCACCAGCTCACAGTTTGATTGAAGTTAGAAATATTTGAGTTGATTTTTGGTAACTTCTTAATAGAATGTTTCATGTGTATTCCTTGTATTTTCATTAGGAATGCATATCTTATTTGTTTCTTGAGTTTCACATTTGTCTACAAAAAACAAATTCTCCCTTGTAATGTCATTGTTGTATTTGAAAAACAATAGTAATACAGAGAAAAAGAATACAATATCAGAATTGCATATTACAGCTTAAAGGTTTACATTTGTACCCTTTTTTTCCCAGCTGCACTTTACCTGAAAAGTTCTTTTCAATTTTGACACCAGATTTTTTTTTCTGAATATATATATATATATATGGGTAGTTAACCATTTGGTACTCTGTGATTTTGCAAAGTATCATTTTGGTACCCTCTGTTTTTAATAATACTCATATGGTACCCTATATTTTAAAATCGTACATATTTGATACCCTAAACTCACATTTAATTAATAAAATTTTACCAATTTAATCAAACTGCTGTCAATTATCTAAGTTCCAAATTTAAATTTAATTACTTAATTACATATAACTTATGACAGTTTGATCATATTGACAAAATTTTATCTATCAAATCTGAGTCTAGGGTATCAAATATGTATAATTTTAAAATACAGGATAACATATGAGCATTATTGAAAATAGAGAGTACCAAAATAATATTTTGCAAAAATATAGGGTACCAAATGAGTAAATTCCCTATATATATATTGTTTTGTAAATGAATGTCATCATAGTGTACTCTTCCATTTCCATTAGTTTATCAACTGCAGATCTTTTATTTTAGTATGTTTCTTTTACATTTATTTTTTTCAATATTTAATAAGAAGGGTCAAGCCAAAAAGTGATTCTCCTTTCCCCCACTAAAAAAAAATTCAGAGAATAGGCATAATTGAAAATCAATAAAGTCCCATATACAATAAGCATAATTGAGTTTTCGAATTGGATACTCCAATTTTGTCAAAAACTATATTTTATAAAGTTTATAACAAAATCTTACTTATTTTAGTTAAATTACAGAATTAGAACATATCTACTTTCAATTAAAAACTAAATTAAATAGTAGTTCTTTTACACTTTTCACATACAAAAGAAACCATTTCTTGTATGTCTTAAATTTGTTGCCTACATTTAACTTTCCTTACTATATCTAATAGATACAATTTTTCTTTCACTTAATCTTAAATTTATATAATTTTTCTTTCACATAGTATTAATATTAGATCTATGTGGGTTTTATTATTTTCTTTGTGACTTTTTTAAGTTCAAATCTAAAATATCTCAACAAAAATGTTGAGGAGTCTATTCTAAATTGAAAGCTACATTTATTTGATGGTTGAGTTGAGTTTTCAATACTTCCCATAAATAAAGTCCTTATTTTCAGGAGACTATTTATACATATATAGAAATTTATTCTCATTAATTAACTCCACAAATAGAATTTAGATATAGTCTCTTGAAGTCTATACATGTATAGTTTTTATACGTTTGTAACTTATGGATTTGTATTGTAATTCATACCAAAATTATATCTAGGTGTTTAATACCATGGTTTATATCTTTTTAGACCTTGTGTTTTGTCTAATTATTTATTTGGACTCTGTGTTTTGATAAATTATTTTTTGGACCCTATATTTGTAAAATGGTTAAAATAGAATCCTAAACCCGATTTTAGTCAATGTTTTCTCAACTAAAATTACAAATAATTTACCAAACTAACAATTCAGAACAAAAATAAAATCATTCTGCTTAAAAACTGTGTTGTTATATTCAATTTTTTCTTCATCAAAATTGAGTTTAGAGTTCTATTTTAACTATTTTACAAAATATATAATCTAAAAAATAATTTATCAAAATACATGATACAAACAAGTATCGAGACATGATTTATGACTATGGTACCAAAGAATGAGGAAACTAAAATAGTAATTTCATGAAAATTAGAAGGCAAGGGCTGAGAATTTTAGACACGTAAGAACACTCTTATTCAAATGATATATAACACTCTAATTCAAATTTTAGACACGCTTGAACAAAAGTCTTCGTTGAAATATTTGCACATAGAACCATGAAAGACATACATATGATATGATATGATATACAGAGTCATTTCATCACACACGTCTTAGTATCATGAGACCAATCGAATTCGAAAAAATTGTTGTGTTCTCCCAATGAGAAAACAATACCAAATCACATGACGTCTTGGTATGTGTACATGTAACCAAAGCACTAAGTTCAAAGGTTAGAAAATTGAGGGCCTCAAATCAATAAAAATTGTTGAACAAGAATCTTCAGGCAGCAAACTCGGACTTGGTCCATTTTGTCGCACTCAACTCGTTACAAAACCTTCAAAAAGACTCTGGTTTTCTTCACTTACAATTCTTAGGATAACGGCTCACCTCACCTTACCTCCTTTTCGTATCTATATCTACTGTTTTGATATATTTAGCGAAATTCTACATGGAACCTTACGCTATGTTTGGTAAGAGAGAAAATGAAAAGAAAGAAAGAACAAAAAAAAAATGATTGTTTGTCGAGAGGGAAAGTTAGAAGGAATCTCCTTCCAAATTCGAAAGAAAACAACATGATTATGAAAGATATCTTCTTCATCATTCATCAAATTCTTCATAACTTTAGTCTTTATTTGGTAAGAACGATGTAATGAGTTAAAGATAAATTGTATGTGAGTTATGAAAAAAATAAAATGAGATGATTTATCTAAAATTATTTGGCAATTATTTATTTTTACTATCAATGCAAAAACTGAATACATATAAAAATTAGTCTTCCCTTTTCTCAATATCCTTGAAGGTGTCTTTGGTAGGCTGAGGTGCGCTAATTTTTGTCAACTACTTACATGAAGGAAAAGTTTGTAGAAAATCGAAAGGAAGAAAGAAATTTTTTTACGTAGTTTGGTCGTTAATGAGACTTAGTCCACGAGTCACTTGTATTACTAAAGGCTTGCTGGAATCACAAGACTCTTAAGGTTTACAGATTGGGCAAATGATAATTTTGCACCAAGGTAACAATAGTAGGTCGAAAATATGGTTTCAGATACTTACAAATGACCTTTCAATGCCTTATTTAGAGGTGGCAATGAGGGATCAGTGCAGAGAATTAAGTAAAGTAAAGGGATTGCCGATAATCCTCCAATTAGATTGGAGTCATGCATGGGATACATAACATGTGTTGCCTAGCAAGAGGTTGTGCTTGATTTGGTAAGGCGGGTTGGGTTGCTTTGGCCTTACGAGTTCCTTTTATTTAGGAAAAGAAGTAGTCCCATGTGTAAGGGAAATGGAAAGGGGGACCAAGAGGTGCTAACGCCACTACTCGGTTCTCACTGTGCGTAGGAAGGTGATACGCCAAAATGTCATGAGTAGATGGGCACGCGGAACTACTGGGCGTATTTCTCGTGGAGCCCACCTTCCGAGAAATCTGCTGGTACCCCTGGGGAGGCTTCTCGGGATTCCGAGGAATTGTCATGCGGGTAAGCTCTTGATTCACTACTAGAAATATAGACTTTTACTTCGGTTTTTATAGTGAGCATACAAAAAAACGAAGTAAAAACCTATTCAAACTCTTTTACTTCGCTTTTGAAAATGGAGCCCTAAAAAAAATTACATACTACTTCACTTTTTTAAAAAAACGAAGTGAAAAATTCATAGTGAAGAGGGCCGTGTTTGGTTGCACAAGCCCGTGACTTATGTTTAGAGATAATAAAAATGCAAAAAAATGGTCAAGCCAAACGCGGCCCTTATGTACATTTCACTTCGGTTTTTACCTAAAAACCGAAGTGAAATGTGCACAACCATTATTCCCCTGTGCACCTTTAATTTCGGGTTTTACTTAAAAACTGAAGTTAAAGGGTTTTATAACCCTTTTTTAACACCTGAACGGTCATCTCCCTCAAGCCCTACTCTCTCCTCTGTGCAAAAAAACCCTAAAAACCTTCATTAACAATCGTGAGCCAAGACCCATTTTCATTCTCCACACCTTTTTTTTTTTTTTTTTTCTTTATTTCTTGCTGCTTTTCTACACTATAAACCGAAATATAGTCCAAAAATCTTTTCTTTTTTGTTTTTTAGAGAAAAAAAGCATTTGGCCGTGGGTATTTTCTCCATTGTTTCTTGGTGTTTCTTGCTGGATTTTGATCGATGTTTTGTCATTGCAAGGGGATTTTGAGCTTCAAAACAGGCATAGATTACTAAAATATGGTTTTGATGATAATTTTTTATTTTTCTATGTTTTTTTTATTATTCCGAATTTTATAATTAATATTTTGTTAACTTTTATAATTATTTGTTTATTTTGTTAGGTTAAATAATATGATAAAAATTAGGTTTATTATAAATATATATGTATATTAGTGAATTTTAGAAATTAGATAAATTTGTTTTTTAAATATTTGAAAAAAAATAAATAGCTTGAAGATGATCAAAGTGTGGTTCATTAGTTTCATTAACTAGTTTGGATTTTTTTTTATTATTTGGTTTGATAATTAATTATGTAGTTTACTAATTATGTAATGTTTTAGTAGGGTCGTTGATTGAGTGGTGAACTTTGTTGTTCATTTCGGGTGCATTGAAGAGTAATATTGAAGGTTTGTTATTTTTTTTATTTATATTACTACAAGATTTATGTATAAAGATAAGACAAATGTAATCATGCATATTAGATTTAGTGAAAGTTATGTTTGAAAATTAGTGAAGTAGGCTCTGGGAAATTTGCGTGCTGTGGTGATATAAGGATGGATTGATTTATGCTTGATTATTGTGTTTGTTTGTGTTGTTGTTATAAGAAATTTTGAAATTGTGGTATGCTATAGAAACAGAGGATACTCTGCCGAATTTTTTAAAAATTTTATAAGACTAGAACCTAATAATGATGGATTCATCTATGCTTGATTATTGTGTTTGTTTTAATTGGTTTTATAGGTAATTATGAAATTACGGTATGCTATAGAAACAGAGGATACTCTGCCGAATTTTTTTAAAAATTTATAAGACTAGAACCTAGTACGAGAAAAGCACAAGAAAAGAAGAAGGTTCTTGTCTCAGATTTGTACGAGAAAATTCTATAATATTTTAGTTTAGATATTAAATATATAAATAATACATGCTTTTATATTTTAAGAAATACCTTGTATATATAAATATATATCCATTAATATGCTTTAACATTAGAGGCTAAACCTAGATAATGCATGCTTGCTGAATTAAACATGATGTTTATTTTTTAGGGTAATTAACGGCTAGAGTCTCTGTTCTTTTACAAATATAGCATTTAAGTCTTATATATATATATATATTTATTTGGCAAAAGTCTCCAACTTTACGTAATTTGTGCATATTTTCTCAAATCCGTTATTCATGCGTTAAAATAGGGACTAAACATGAATGTTAGAGATTATTACCGCTAAAAAATAAAAGATCGGTGACCTAAGTTAAACTAAAATATTTTATATATTGTATGGGCATCAAATGCAATAGAAACCCTAAAAGAAAAAGTAAGTTCATTTTTTATAACTTATTTTGGTATCGATAATCTATAAAATTAATTTATATTTATTAATTTTACAGTTTGGTGGGAAGACGCAATATTGTGAGATTGCAGACCTCTTGCAAATCCAACACGAATGGTTAGCTCAATTGATGACATACATTTATCAGTGAGTCTATTTTGTTTATAAGTTCGTTTAGTTGTAAGTATAGTTTTTTGTAAATGTATTAATGTTAAGGGTAGTTATCTTACTTAAGTACTTGTGTTTTATATGCTCATGTATAACATTTTTAATTAATAAAAGTTATCATTTTTTCATTCAAAAAAAATTCTTAACCAATTTCAATTGTAAAAATATATATAATTGCAAATTCATATAATTAAATTGCTGAAAAAGAATTAGGCCAAAAAAAAAAAAATATATATTAATTAGACCATTTAAATAAAATTAGGCCAAAAAATATATATATAAATAGAAATCGTCCATTTAAAAATAATCAGAAATATATATTAAATAAAAAGGTGGGCACATTCTACTTCGGTTCTTAGTAAAAACCGAAGTTGAAAGTCCCCTTTCTACTTCGGTTCTTAGTAAAAACCGAAGTTGAAAGTAGCTCTTTTACTTCAGTTTTACCTAAGAACCGAAGTAGAAAGTGCCAAGGATGGTCGCGTATATTCACTTTCTACTTCAGTTATTATGTAAAAACCGAAGTAGAAAGTGGAGATTCTACTTCGGTTTTTAACTAGTTTTTACTTCGCTCCGAACTACTGCGGTTACGAATTTTAGTGAAAACCGAAGTAAATCAAGTTTAAAAACCGAAGTAAAAACTCATTTTCCTTGTTGTGATTAAGTCCTCAGGGACCCTGTTACCGAAGATGTATTCTTAGGTCTCGGGTCTCGAGTAGTCGACAACCGATCTTCCTTCCATTTTCTCTTCACGAGAAGTGAGATATTCATGAGTGCTGGCCACATGTTAGACATTGCTAACACGACATTACCCTTCGAAAAAAAACGTGAAACAATATATATTTTCTCAAAACTATGGGGGATCTTGGCCAGGTATTGCTAGCAATTTTCTTTTAAATTCAACCAAATAAATATGATAAAATGATGCTGAAGGACAGGTTATGACTTGTAACTTGTAAGTTGTAACAATTTTCTTCACACAACAAAACTCTTTTCTTTTTTCTATTTTTCTACTACAAAAGCTGACGTGTGGTCTGAGTCAGATCATAATTTACAACCACATGAATTGTAGTGAAAGTCAAAGTAAGTCCCCACTTATTTATGAGCTAAAATCTTTTCATTTATGCATTCAAATAAATTTCTGTCTCTCCTTTTCAAAATAAAAAAAAAAAAAAAAACTGTGATATTCTTTAAAAAAAAAAATGGATTTTATTTTTATTAATTATGTTATTCAGACCACGGTGCACACACGTGACACTGCTCACCGTTTATGGCGCTGGCACACCACACTGTTACTCATACACTTACTAAATAAATATTTTATATGGTTCATGCAAACAAAACATATTCATATTTTATTTGATTTTTAAAAAAAAAAATTTATTTCATTAAATAAAGGATTCTGATCCAAAGTTTATTTTTAAATGATGTTGGTATATAGTTTATTATAGCAAATTAGACCCATTTTTTTATATATATATTTTTAATTGACTCTAACTTTGGGCTATATAAAACATTATATTTAAAAAGAAAAAATTGTTTAAATATTTTGAGCAAATAAGGGTGCTCAAGTTCAACCAATTTAATATGCATTTTTTTTATTGACAAAATCAATCCAATCTTTGAATTTTATATTTTGGATCCAATCTATTTTATAATGTATTTAAAAATCAATCAAATCTGCACTTTTGTAAATGTAGTTTGTTTTTTTATATCAATTACATTTTCAATGTTTAAGTTAATGTTATTTTTTTAAACAATGAAATTATTCATGGATTTATATTTTTTTGGACTCTGTGTTTTGCCTCATTATCTGTTTGGATCATTTGTTATGATAAATTTCTTTTTGTATTATGTGTTTTGTAAAATTGTTCAAATAGATCTCTAAATCAAATTTCGATGAAGAAAAAAATGAATATAATAATACAGTCGTTAGGTAAAATAATTTTGTTTTTGTTTTAAATTATTAGTTTGATGAATTATTTGTCGTTTTAACTTAAAAAACTTTGACCAAAATCAAATTTATGATTTTATTTGAACTATTTTACAAAATATAGGATCCAAAAAATTATTTGTCAAAAACACATGGTTTAAACAGGTACTTTGATAAAATACAAGGTGCAAATAAGTATAAACTCATTATTTATTAATTTTCATAATTTATCACCAATTTTTATAGCAACAAAAACAATTAGTACTGAAATATTGAAATAAAATATAATATTTAAAATATTATTTTATACATATATAAATAAGTACATATTAGATTGAAGTGATTACTTTTGACATAGACAACAAACTCTCACAAATGCCAATTTTATTATTTTCGATTCAATCTAATCTTACACTATTTTGCTTAACACATTCGACAAACCCTCCAACATATTAGACACCTTATTTGAAAGTAATTTTACAAAATAATATTAAAAGATGATCTATTTTCACTAATTATATATTAATTATAATAATGGTATGAGAGGTGAAATAGTGATAGTTTATGAACAATGATTTATGAGGGTACTTGGGTAATTTGGTAATTTTATGATTAAAGAAAGAGTTTATTCCTCTTAAAGAAAGAGAAACTTGAATATGAGGATATTAATCCAAAGGTAACAGTCTAATCTAATTCTTTGCAAAATTTATTGATCAATAATAAGAAAAAAAATCAATGGTTATTGTTTTGATTTTTTTTTTTGGTTAAAGAATTTATTGTAACTTTATTGCTCTTGATAGTCTCTTTCTTAGAAATGCTGTTCAAATTTCAAGAAGTCTCATTTTTTGCATCTTATTAATGTTTGTAAGACAAAAATAAACTATTATTAGCTACAACAAATGTACTTAGACATAATCTAGTTAGCCTAAAAATGGTTATTAAACTAATTATAGGCAAAAAGAAAATAAAGATATATATATATATTATATAAAATAAACATTAGAATCCAAAGTGAAGATTCTATGTATGTGAAAGAGTTTAAACCCAAAAGGTTGGGACTAAGATTGGTTCAAAGTCCAATCTACACCAACCTAGTCCTACCACAATTAAGTGGGGCATGCATAAGTCCAAAACACAATAACTTTTATTTATTTTTTTCATTTATTTTTAAAAGTTATTTTTTTATTAATTTTAATTTGTTTGATTTGCTAGGTAGCTAGCCCAAGTAGTTGGTCGGAATTAGCCAAACTCATCATAATTATTAATTAAGTGAAAATAAAATTAGCTATCCAATATCACAAAATGACATTTTGTTTTTTTCTTTCTATATCAAACCTAGATTCAAACAAACAAAAACTACCAATTAAAGGTTGCAACATTTTGATGTATTAATTTTAATATATATTTTAGTCATAAATAATACAAAATTATATTATATATTGTACATTTATATGATATATAATTATGTATTTTTGGTTAAGATTATATGTGTAGGTACAAAATTGTGTCTAAATATACAAAATTATTTAAATATGTGGTGTCAGCGTTATTTCACAAAATAGGTTTTACATATATAAGAGAATTTTATAATAGAGTCACCACTTTTGCCCTCTAAGAACATTTTTATTGTTTAAAGCGTGAAAAAATTATAACCCAAATATATTTATATAATATTGTATTTTGTAGTTATAGCAAACATTCACCAATTTTTGAGAAATTTTGAATAATTTATGGTAAAAAACACACGTGTCAGTTGCACGCGTATAAAAAAAACACATGTGTAATGCAACTGACTGTTTAAACCCTGCTTTCGGTATCATAAATTATTCATAATTTTTTAAAAATTAGTAGAATGATTGTTATAACTATAATGTACATCATCATATAAAAAATAAAATTATAATTTTTTCACGTGACAAAATTATTATCTGTAGATTTTCCCTATATAATTGTTTATAAGGTAGTCTTTTAGATATAGTTTGGAGTATCTTAGACAACTCTATAATGTCCATAAAATCAAACGTGTTTGAAATACTATTTTTCAAAGAATAATTATAAAATAAATAAAATTTGTACAAATTATAAGAAAAAAAAAGGACATTTTTGTGAAGCAATCCTTATATTTTTATCCAAAGTCATTTTCATCACAAACTACTTTCTCCCCACTTTTTGGCTTTTTTTAATTTTTGGGTACACTTTTTTCTAATTTTGTTAACCAAGTTGTGTCTCTCCAGAAGAGACTGTTCTTTTTGGGACCCAAATAATAGATGGGATTAGGTTCTATTGCAAACTTAATAGATAGTACATAGGCCCACATGTGAAATTACCAAATTATCCCTGAGCTAGAATAAAATTACCAAACTACCCCTAAGATGGAGTGAGAGTTGTGATCTTTGCATTGCGTGCATCTTACTGTTTTTTTTCCTCTAAAATTATGCTGTTTTTATATGCTTTAGAGCATTATGGTGGGTTGGCAAGCAATAATAATATTCATTATAACTATACAAGATTCTACTTTTATAATAATAATAAATAATAAATTACTTAAATATATTCGATCTTCATCATTAAAAAAAATTAAAACTTTGCCATTTAAAAAAAAAATGGAGCATTGTATTCATTTTGAGGTAAAAAAATTAATGAAATCCGTGATATCCTACTTGAGTAATATTATAACTGAAAATAGTGTTTTTATTACATATATGCTAATTAATATTGATTATTTTCATCTGACACATGTCATATTCGTGATACCATTATTAGAATCATTTATTTTTGTCTATAGATATGTGTATATTATAGTTAAAATATTGTATATTGTTTGTGTTAATGTATATTATTAACAAGGATTTTGTTGGCTATTTTTGTTAATAATTATTAATGTATTTTTTTAAGCGTTTTGAACTTAAGATAGTTTTTAACGTTATATGATCTCTTGATTAAACCAATAAATTTAAATTTTAAAATGATCATAGACAAATAAATAAAAATTGGGTGTAGAAATTTGTAGAAATACCTCAGATGTTGCTACTGGAATGAACTTTTTTGGTAAATTATAGTTACTAAGATTAACAAAGCCATAAAATCTAAATTTGGGGAGATTTGATCTATTCTAATCTATTTTAACAATATTACATGTTACCATTTAACCATTGATTATAAACTAATTTAATATATTATTAGGATTTAGCAGTTATATTTTACTTGTATTGTAATAAACAAGACTATATTAGTACTCCCACAAAGTAAATATATAAATATTAGAAGTAAGATGGAGTGGCATCCAAGAACCAATGTGGTACATTATAGTAGTAAAACAAGGTAAACTTTCATTATATATAGGGGATCACTTTTTAAGACATTTTGTAAATTTTCAAGAAATTACGAATAGTTTACAGTACCGAATACAAGGTTGTTGCACACGTATTTATTTTTTTTATATGCGCGTGTAAAATTAAACAATTTGAACATTGTTTTTGATACTGTAAACTATTCGATATTTATTGAAATTTTGTAAGATGTCTTAAATGACAACAATATACAATATCATAAAAAAATTAAAAATTTTTTTATTTAAGTGCGGAAATAGTCAAATAATTGCACTATATATATATATATATATATGATAGACCTAGATGGGTAAAATTCAAATTTATGTAAATGAGACTGATCCCTAAAAGTAAAACTACTACATAAATACTAAATGAGGTTTAATTGACTGAAAGTTGTTAAAAGATAGAAGTAAGAATAAGATAGTGTGAGATTGATTATTATTATTATAAGATAATGTTCATAATATATATAGTCACTGCATGAAAAGGCATTGTTAATCATAACAATAGAATCATATCATGTGCCCTTCCCTCCCTTATGCACCAACTCAATTCAATCTTATAAATATAAATATATATAATCTCTTTCTTTGTATTTTATCTTATTTTCATATAAAAACTATTACAAAAATAAAATTACCAAAATACCCTCATTATATGATTAATTTAGACTTATATTACATCTTTCTTTGTGTTTGAAATGCACATATCATTCATATTGAAATTAATTTTATTACCTAAAACACTCCCAAACCGTTTTCTTACTTTATTTTTCAAAATATGTTGTTAAAATTCTACTTTTTTTTATTATTATTTTACATCTAATTTTTATATTACACTGTACACTAAAAATAATAAGAAAGAGAAAAGAGAATATAAGATAAGAGAGAGCAGAGATATTATCAAAAGATATTTAAATAATGAATAATAATCTCTAAAGTAATATACCTTTTTAGAAAGAAAAAAATATGCATTACTTAAATGCATCAACTTTTAAAAAAAAAAACAAGGGATCTACCTAAACACAGTCTTCAAAATTATAACTAAAAGAATCATTAGTTCTCAGCAGTTGTTCAGCAGATGTTCAATTCTGTATTTCAAAATACTTTATTAAAATCCTATTTTTTATATTTTACCTCGTATTTTTACATTACACTATATATTAGTCTTTCTATATTTTTTTTTGGCTATTTAGGGTTTTTGCCCCTAAGCTATGACTTATATATTATTATACCCTTGATTTTTACAGGCCATTAAAAATTCCTCTGAACTATTCACAGTGTTATAAAATAGGACTTCCGTCTAATTTTGTCAAATGTGGCTAACAACATACTGATGTGACTCTTTGTTTGCTTATGTGTGCTGGACACGTCAGCGCAATATGTGTATTTTAAAAAAATTAATTTAAAAATATATATTTTTATTAAAAATTAATAAATTTAAAATAAATCATTACACTCAAAATAATTTAAATTAAATCAAATCTTACAAAATAAAATAAAAGTTTAATTTAAATTAAGTCAAATCATAGTTTATAAAAAAAAAGGTTAATTTTTGTAAGGTTTGACTTAATTTAAATTATTTTTAGTGTAATGATTTATTTTAAATTTATTAATTTTTAATAAAAATGTTTTTTAATATTTTTAAATTACATATGTGACGCTGACATGACTAAGTCACATCAAACAAAGAATCATGTCAGCATGCCGTTAGTCATATTGGACAAAATTGAACGAAAGTTTCACTTTACAACACTGTGAATAGTTATGGGGAATTTTTATTTGCCCAAAAAAATCAGGGGCATGATAATTCATAGTTCGGGGACAAAAATCTTAAATAACATTTTTTTTATATCATTTAAATATTATATTTATTAGTTAAAATCAAAGAAAAAATTTGAAAAAATAAATAATTAAAAAAATAACTAATGGGAAAGAGAAAAGAAAACAAGATAAAAAATATTTAAATTTAAGATTGAAGCTTAGCTACATTTAGTTTTCTGTTTTATTTTGTACATATTAGCTAATTTATAGCAGCCATTGGGACTACTTAAGTGTACTATTCACTCAATTTGCCGAATGCATAACGATGAGAGCCTCTACCCATAATATCTAATAAAAGCAAAACGGGTCAGACACGATAATAACACGATTCGAAACTTGCACAAAATTAACGAATTTGAGTTATTTTTTGGTTGATCTGTCTAGTCCGTTTGATAAACAGGTCGGGTTTGGATTGACATGTTTAACACGAAACTAATCCATTAATGACCTGTTTAAAATTATACAGTTTTATATATCATATCTTTGTATTTAAAATAGATGCATAATTTAGAAATATGCTAAATTATTTATATTAAACATGTTAAACGAGTCATAAATATGTTTATAATGTGTTATAAATAGGTTAATTGGTATATAGATCGACTCAAATTTTACACGATCTTTATATAAACGGGTTACACGAATCACGCTAAATCAATTAATTTATAAATAGTTCGGGTTTGAGTTTTAGTTTTTGACATGATTAACAAACGGATCGAGTTTGAGTTGAACATTTTCTTATAATAACACGACTAAGAGCACTCCCAATGGGTGTTCTACTCTATCATTTAAAATACTTCCCCAAAACACATATTTTTATATTTTATCTTTAAGTTTTACATTATACCATACATCAGCTTCTCTATATATTTATCTACATCATTTAAATATTATATCTTTAAACATATTTTATTAATGAGTTTATACATTTTTGGACCATGTGTTTTGTCTCATTACCTGTTTGGACCATGTATTTTGACAAATTACTTTTTGGATCCTATGTTTTGTAAAATGGTTAAAATGAAACCCTAAACTCAATTTTGATGAATAAAAAATTGAATATAACAACACAGTTTTTAAGTAGAATGATTTTATTTTTGTTTTGAATTGTTAGTTTGGTAAATTATTTGTGATTTTAATTGAAAAAACATTGACTAAAATTGGGTTTAGGGTTCTATTTTAACCATTTTACAAAACATAGAGTCTAAAAAGTAATTTATCAAAACACATGATCAAAACAGGTAATGTGACAAAACACAAGGTCCAAAAATGTATAAATCATTTATTAATTAAAGTAAAATAAAATAATTACATACCCTTTATTAATTAAAGTAAAATAAAATAATTGAAAAAGAAAAAAGAAATAATAAATATATACTAAATAGGATAAATGGGAGAGAGAAAACTTATAAAGTAAAATAATAATATTAAAATATTATATAAATGATATGTAAATGTATATATAAATTAATTAGAGTTTGTGCATAGTTATTATAAATATATGTATAAAGAAGCTGATAGAAGATGTTTTTGTGAGTTTTAGCTAAATATTATAGAGAAAGTGTACATCACCAAATGATAATTTTTTATAATTTACCTCAAATTTTTATATTATACCATAGACTTCTCTATTTTTTTCTACATCATTTAAATATATATATTTTTAAATATTTTATTTATTTTAAGAAATAAAATAATTAAATATAATAGAATCACACTCATATATATATATATATATATATATACAAAAATTTATAAAAAAATAATAAAATATTTATAACTTGTTAAATAATATTTCACTACATGTAAAAAAAAAAAATTATTTATTTATTCATTTAAGTAATAAAATATAAATTTACATCCTCTATTATTAAAAGATTATTTAATAATTTTTTATCAATATTACGTATAATAAAACATTTTACCTATTCTATTGTATGTCTAATGACACCAATTGCCGCCCTAGGTGTGTCCTATTTTAATTTCACTGATTATAAGCACGTGGAATGATTTTATCACCAAAAATTGTCAAAAGGTTAATGCATTTCTAAATAAAACTTTTTACTTTTTTTTAGTTTAGAGAAAAGAAAAGAAAATAAAAGAAAAAAGAGAAAAGCAAAGGCTGAAAATGGTAATAATGACATGTCCAGTTGGCAGAGCAGAGCAGACCATTCTATTCTATTCTTTTTACAACACAAAAAGCACAAATTACAAAACATTTGTAACTCAAAAACACGCTTTTCAAAACCTTATTTCTCGTTTTTTAATTCTAAAATAACTGTTTTCAAATACAGAAAAAGAAAAAAAAAAACTCTCAGTTTCCTCTGTTTTTTATTTAATTTAGTTTTCTTCTAACTCAGATTCATACTACAACATCGAATCGGAACGAGTTCTCTGACTCAGTGTCGGGGTTTGTCTCTCTACCTCTCTCTCTCTAACTTTCTCTCTCTGCATGGACGGTCATTACTCTTCATGGTCGATCTCAACGGTCAGATTTGCATCCAGTAGTCACTCATTTTCATGCACCATCAATGATCTTCATCATCTTCTTCTCTCTCTCTCTGTCAGTCGATTTTTTTTTTTTCAATTTGGAATTTAATTTCTTTCTTGCACCGAGCAAGAAATTATGTATGTGTATACGTATATATATATGCATATGTGTGCTGTTCTGAATCTATATTTATATGTTAATTAACTTTGTCTGAATATTTTTGGTTGGTGGTAGATCATCTTTGGATCTGGGGTTGTTCACGATGCTTCGTTTGTACGGACAGGCATGGAGAAGAAGAAAAGGACCATGAAGATCACTACCTGTGTTGAAGAAGAAGAAGAAGAAGAAGAAGAAGAAGAGTTTTCTTCTGGTTTTTTTGGATATGGGCTGTGGAACTTCCAAGGTCGATGACTTGCCGTTAGTGACTCTTTGCCGGGAGCGGAGGGACCTTATCAAAACGGCGTCGGATCACCGCTACGCTCTCGCCGCAGCCCACGTCTCTTACTTCCAGTCCCTCAACGACATAGGCAACGCTCTTCGTAAATTCGTCGACGAAGAGCTCGTCGTCGCCGACTCTTCTTCTTCCACCATTCCTGGCTCTCCGGTTCTCACATTGCCCTCAGACGAAGGCAAAAAGAAGAAGAAGAAGAACCCCGGTGGCGGTGGTGGCGGTGGAGTAGAGAGCAAGAATTCGTCGTCGTCAACTTCGATTTCGATTTCGCATCTGGAGGAGGAGGAGGGCATTGAGGACTCCCACTTGCATTTGTCTTCTGGGTCTGACTCGGATTCCGAATTGGATTCCTCCGGTGGTCACATTCACATGGAGGATAGCCCTTCAGGAATGAACCACGGCCACGGCCACGGCCACGACCACAGCCATGGCCACAGTCACGGTCATAGCCAGAGACCTTTTCCTCAAAGTTATCCTCAGAGTGAGATTCCTCCAGGAAGTTACCCTCCCAATTATTGGTCTTCTCAGATTCCTCCAGGAAGTTACCCTCCCAATTATTGGTCTTCTCAGATTCCTCCCGAAACTTACCCTCCTCAGAGTGACTGGAATTCTCAGACTCCTACCGGTAACGGAGTTAATTCCTACATGTATTACGCGAAAAGGTCCGGGACGACCGTACAGTCCAGGGTGTATGAGGAGCCTGAAACAGAAAGGTTTACTACTAGTGCCGCAGTTGGGCAATATGCCGAATCATCTTATGGGTACCCGGGTAATCCACAGTACGGCGGTGGTGGGTTTTTTGGTTTCTCAATGAGTTCGCCACGGCAGCAGCAGTCTGGTGATTATCAATATCGGCAGCCTAGTCCGCCGCCGGCTCCGCCTTCTCCACCGAGAGTTTCAACTTGGGATTACTTGAATTTCTTTGATACTTATGACAACAGTGGTTACCCGGCTAATTATCCTGCTATGAGATACGGGTACGGGTCGAATACTAGTAGTCCTGATTCGAATGAAGTGAGGGAGAGAGAAGGGATACCTGAGTTGGAAGATGAAACTGATGCAGAAGGGATGAAGGTCAAAGCTAAGAAAAAGATGAATGAGGATAATAACTTTAACAGGCATAAGAATTCAGGGGAAGTGAAGAAGAAGATGCTGAAGGAAGAGACCTTAAACAGGAATAAGAATTCAGGTGAAGGGACTTCTAGAGCTGTACCTTCATCTCTTAAGAGTAGTGAAGGAAGTTCCTGGCCAATGAGAAGCAGTGATAGTCCAGAGTCTATTCCAGAGACTGAGATAAAGAGTAGTTCAGAAACAGTTGATACAATTGATACGAGTACGTCTAAGAGTCCTGAAGAAGAAGGGTCTAGGAAGAAAGGAGTGAGTTTTGAGATTGATGAGTCACCTAATGTGGAAGATGAGTCTTCTAAGATGAGTAGCTTGACAACATTGTCTGTTCATGGTACAAGAGACCTTCAGGAAGTTGTCAGGGAAATAAAGGATGAATTTGAAACTGCTTCTACTTTCGGGAAGGAGGTGGCTGTGTTACTTGAAGTTGGCAAGTTGCCTTATCAGCCTAGAGCCACTTCACTTAAAGGTAGATTTTTTTTTAAAGTGGGTTATTCTTGATCATGTATGTGAAATTTATTGACCCCAACCTGAACTTGAATGTGTGTATTCATCAGTTTCACTTGAAATGGCTCTAGGAAACAGGGTACTTAAATCATTCTCTCATAAAGAATTTCTGTTGTAGAATATGATTTTAAGACGGCTTGTTTTTTGTTTCTTGTGATCTTATTTGTTACAGCTTTTTGAAAAGTTTCTTACTTAAAAGTACTATTTAAGGTGGATACTTTAAAGATTAAAGTAGAGATTAAGATATGAGAAATTAAATTTCTGTGTTGTTATAGGTGAATAAAGTTGAAAATTTGTGGTCCCAAATGAGTCTCAAATTTATTACTTACATGATTTCAGTGGGTGAAGATGTTGCTTAAGTTTACATATGAACAGGCATTTATTAGCTCACTGAATATTTGAAACTTATTGATCTCTGTGCAGTGATCGTTTCCAGGATCCTGTACATTATAGCACCTTCCATGTTATCTTCAAGGACCCCACCCAGGCGACCTGTACGGTTATCATCTAGAACGTTGAAACTGGCAAAAGCATATGGTGGAGTTCCTGGAAAAGATTTCGAATTGAAGTCTGGAAACCTTTCTTCCACTTTGGAGAAACTTTATGCTTGGGAGAAGAAACTATACAAAGAAGTTAAGGTATGCATTTATAACAATGAAGTGTCTCTTGATTCTTTGATTTGCTTTGTAGTGAAAGTATGTAATACGTGAACATTGTTGGTTTGAATTGAAGAAAAGAAGTTAAAATGCATATTTGATGGATTGGATCATGATTCTTAATGCACTTGTTGAATTTCAAGTTCCCATTGTAAAATGAGATTCATTAGCCTTGGCGTTTCTTCCAATTCACTGTTGCATGATTAGTATTTGTTTGTTTGTGCATCAGGTGGAAGAAAGGCTCCGCGTTATTTATGATAAGATGTGCAAGAGACTTAAGTACCTAGATGAGCATGGAGCTGAGTCCATGAAGATTGACGCTACCCAAGCTTCTATACGAAAATTGCTGACAAAAATTAATGTTTGTATAAAAGCTGTTGATGCCATAGCATCTAGAATACACAAGTTGAGGGATGAAGAGTTGTTGCCTCAAATCACAGAATTAATTCATGGGTATGGATTTGCTCAACTTTGTACTCAGTTTCTTGGTTGCATTACTGTATAAGAATGAGGCTTGTGCCAAATTGTAGTTTTGGGAAATTGTAGTTTTGGTTACAACTTATAATAGCTAAATAATCTGTACATACCTTTATTATGCATGAACGTTGCTTTGAGTGATGAGGAGAGAGACCTGCTGGTTAGAAGACATCGATTGCGCCTTTTGGTCAATTTTTCTGGGTTGTTGCCTACTTATGTTGAGTTTTTTTTCTTTCTTTATTATGTGTAGATTGATAAGAATGTGGAAGTCGATGTTTAAATGCCATCAGAAACAATTTCAAGCTATCATGGAGAGTAAAATGCGCTCTCTTAGGGTGCATACCAGTTCTCGAAGAGAGGCAGGTCTGAAAGCTACTGTTGAACTTGAAATGGAGCTTCTTAATTGGTGCAACTGCTTTAACAATTGGATTACCATGCAAAAGTCGTATGTTGACTCCTTGAATGGATGGCTTTTAAGGTGTCTTCTCAATGAACCTGAAGAAACAGCAGATGGTATAGCTCCTTTCTCACCAAGCCGGATAGGAGCCCCGGCAATATTCGTAATATGTAATGATTGGTTTCAAGCAATGGAAAGAATTTCAGAACAAGGGGTATCAAAAGCAATGAACGAATTCGCTGGAACACTGCGCCAATTGTGGGAAAGGCAAGACGAGGAGCAACGCCAGAGGATTAAAGCAGAGTTTCTCTCCAAGGATGTTGACAAGCGGCTTAGGCACTTGCGCATGGAGAATGGAAAACTAGAGCAGGATCGCGATGCATCCTCAGACAAAACTGCTCTATCTAAAGTTCATTCAGGGAGTGGAATTTCTCCACTGGATGATCTAAAAGTTGATTTAGATTCAATGCGAAAGAAATTATCCGAGGAGAGAGCAAGGCACAGGGAAGCGATCAAACTGGTTCACGATGCAGCTTCAAATAGTTTACAAGCGGGATTGACCCCAATTTTCGAGGCTCTCGGTAACTTCACTTCAGAGGTTCTTAAAGCTCACGAGCAAGTCCGACTTAAAAATTCTGAAGAATCGTAAGGAAGCTACATATCTCATGTACGATTAGATAAGTTAAATGCCTTTTTGTGCTGTGTATCATTGTTTAAGTGCTATTGTATATGTACAGCTACTTTCATGAGAATCACACACACTTAGAACAGTCAGTCTATGGAGAAGAGGGAAAAAGGTGAACTTTTTCCATGAAGGAGAGCAACTCCTTAGGTGTTTAGGAAGGAGGGGTTTTAGAATAAAAAAGAAAGATTGGAGGAAAAGTATTTATAGATGAGGGGAAGTACTAGAACTTGCCCTGCTTATCTTGAAATTTTCTTCTGCAATGCAAACCCTCCAAAAAAATAGGTAGGAATTTTGTACAGGAATTCATTTATTGGTTGATTGGTTTGCAGGTGGCTGTAGTTGTCAATGGCAGTGTTGATGGAAGGATGTAATTTAAGTTTTGTAGAAGGAACTATATAAACAATTTTGGCTGAGCTTTTTCTAATATATATATGTAGATATAGATATATATTTTGTTTTATTGATAATAGATGAATTCTAATTGATATTTCTTCACATGTTTAGCTTAAAATTGTTTCCTCTGCAATTTACTATAATGGAAAGCAAAGAAAATTATTACACTTTCCTATATAAATCAGTACCATGAACAGCATAGCATTATAAGTTATGCTTCCAATAATTTTTCTTTCCTTATTTTGCATATTGGATTTTTAATGGTCAATAAATAAGCAGCATCATTGAAACAAAAAACAAAGTTGTACCTTTCAGCTCTAGACAATGCTTTAATTGACACTATCACACAAATATACCAAATCTACCAAAACAGAAACAAACATGAGTGACTTTAAGAGATTTAATGCAATATTTGGTGCAATATAAATAAGTAATAAACAAATCAACTTTACAATATATTGATAAAATAAAGGGTTTATATCTTTTTGAACTCTGTGTTCTGTTCCATTATATGTTTGGATTCTATGTTTTGTAAAATAGTTTAAATAGACTCGTAAACTCAATTTTGATAAATGATAAATTGAATATAATAACACAGTTGTTAGGCAAAATGATTTTGTTTTTGTTTTAAATTACTAGTTTGGTGTTATTTGTAATTTTAGCTCAGAAAACTTTGACCAAAATTGAGTTTAGGGTTCTATTTGAACTATTTTACAAAATACATAGTCTAAAAATATATTTGTCAAAACAAATAGTTCAAACAAATAATTAGACAAAACACAGGGGGCAAAAAAGTATAAATCCTAAAATAAATATGTGAAACCCTAAAATACTAAAATAGATGTGTGAAAGTAAAGTAGGATACTGGCCCTGCAGATGCAATGTCTCTAAATACAGACAAGGGCAGCAATTTCAAGTTGAATAAATAATGGTGGATCAATGTAGTGAGTGGTGGTGACCAAAGCAGAGGCAGCAATTTTCATGATCGGAAATCGATATAAACAATTAACAAAGTCATGTCTTTGTGTGTGTATGTATGTATGTAGTAGTAGTAGTAGGTAGTGGTTGTTAATTTAAGGTTTTCTAACTCAACTAGAATATTTCTATGGCTCATGGCTATGGCTACTTAGGTATTCTGATAGTAGACTTATGAGTTATTATTATTATTATTTTCTTCCAATTATGACTTTTTTTTTATTGCTGTGCTCCTAAACCTGCAACCTGTTGTTATTGTTGACTATACAATTTCATCACTTGTTCTATGTACTCAAGGAGGGAGCCACTTTTAAGGGCTAAAGCCACTCCAAGAATTTTGAAAAAACAAAATTTATATATAAAAAAATATATAGAAAATTTCTTCAAAAATTATATAATTTGGCTCCCCTCAATTTTTTTTTTGGCCCCTTGAAGTCAATTCCTACTTTTGTCCTTGTATGTACTCGTTGGAAACCACTAGCCATTAACAACTTCAGACTGAATATAGATACAACATTTGATCAACAAAGCAACACTATAGGTGTAGGTGCCCTTATTCGAGATTCCTAAGGTTGTTTGGTATGCAAGAATATGGAGAGAATGAGAATATTAACATTTTTCTATGTTTGGTACTGGGTATCACCGACGAGTTTTAACATTTTCTGATTTTAGATTCAAGTAAAACCTACATATTCATGTAGTTTTCAGATGTCCAGAAATATGAAACTCTCTAAAAGTATCATTTTATTTTTTTAAATTAAAAAAAACTTAAATCAATAGGATTTTAGTTAATGACTTGTTTTATTTTTGAAGCTTATAATATAAAAACAAATATATATATATATATGTTTACCCAAAAAAGAGTCACTTGAAGACGTGGTAAGATTAGTACACATGTGAGATGCGCGTGGCTATTTAAGTAGTTATGTTCTAGTCGACCATCGACCATAGGGGAATTCATACAGCAAAGGGGATATTTCATAGGCGACCAGAGCTGGTCGCAGAATATCAGATATTTGACCTTGCATTTATGTAAAAAGTGTAATTTTCATAATTATTTAAATATGTTTGTATTAAATGTAATTAAGGCCTATCAGCCATAATTAGATCTTTGAGCCTATAAATAAGACTCAAAGGGCTCATGAGAGGGATCTTTAAAGACTATGTCGTTGGCCAAATCAAGGGTCAACATTTTGGTGCTTTCGTTGAGAGCTGAACTCAAGACCTCCAAGAATATCGAATGGCGAAAACAACTAGGAATACTAGACAAACCTCTGGGAATATGCCAAACCAACCTCCTACACAAGGTGTAGCTGAGGATGAACCACAGGTGGAATTGGAAGAGGAGGAGATGGATGCTGAAACTTTAAGG
Source organism: Humulus lupulus (assembly GCF_963169125.1). Classification (NCBI taxonomy): domain Eukaryota; kingdom Viridiplantae; phylum Streptophyta; class Magnoliopsida; order Rosales; family Cannabaceae; genus Humulus; species Humulus lupulus. The sequence continues at coordinate 6,080,276 of NC_084802.1, read as the reverse complement.
ACGACTTTGATTATGTTGCAAGAAGAATTAACTAATTTGAGAGCTAATCAAGAGAATGTGGCTGAAACAATGGTGTTGCAGCAGAGGGAGATTGATCGGCAACGCTAAGAACTGAATGAGCGGGAGGCTGACATGGACTGCTGGCAAAGGGATGCCACTACAGCCTTGGAGGCAGCCATACAATTGGCACGAGGACAACCTGCACCTGCCTCCCAGCCGAATCAGCCACCTAGTACTCACCCACAAAAAAATTCACATTCAGAGCATCCCCAGCATCACCACAATTCGCCACAACCAATGAATCCTCAGAGGTCAGAGAAACCCCCTGCTGCTCAACAGGAGAGACCTATCTAGGATCCTGAGCAGCAACCACCCTTTCCCACTGGTCAAGAAAACACACAGCAGCAAAGGCAGAATAGAGCTGGACAAAATCCTAGAAGCCCTAAACGCCAGAAGGCTGAGGAGCGAAACCCCCCGAGCAGAGGCCAACGCCCTTCAGGGGGCAGAAGGCAAGTGGAGTCAGCCTTTGTGGTCAGAGGTCCCCCACGACATAATAATGCAAGGGGACCTACCAACCAACGCTTTAATGCCCCAAAATCCCTAATGTGGTTTAATGGTTGGATTAGTAGGCCGAGAGGGCCATAATTGTTTTATTATGTCATTAAACTATTATATGCATGTTTATGTGAATTATATTATAATATGATGTTAAATGCATGCATGTGGGTCCACATTTTATCGGAGGGGTATTTTGGCTCATTGAGGGCGTAATTGTATGTTTGTATGCATGTCGGTGATCTATTGTTGAGGCCACATTATAATGTGGATTTGTTCGAGCCATTCGGCATGACACGATCGTTGAGTGCAAGTTAGCGGTTTATTCATAACGAGATTAAGTTCGAGGCTCGGGGTGGGTCTCGGGGTAATTTGGTGATTAGAACGTTGCCAGAAATTAAAGGGTAGCGAGATATGAATTATTGGTATTTGAGAATATCAAGAATAACATGAATTAGAAGGTGTTAATTATGATTAATGAAATAGGTGGGAAATGACGGCTTTACCCTTGGGAGTCTTTAGAAACCTTTAAATGACCTAGGGGCAAAATAGTCTTTTCACCCCTAGGATATATATATCAACCCTTTGGACTGTAGAAGCTTACCCAAAACAAAGCTTCCTCATCCCTTCTCACGATCATCATCCTACCCCTTCTTCCTTTGGAATTTTTGAACCCTATTTGAAGAACCAAGTTAGGAAATCAAATTTTGGAGCTTAGAGCCTTAGTTCATCCATTAAAGAGGACTCAAATCCAGCTTGATGTAAGAATTCATCCATGAAACCTTAGCTATACTCTGTTTTTCTAATGGTTTTTAGTTAAGAAATTTGAAGTGATTAGTTGGGAATCAATGGAAGTTTTTGAGGAAGTTTACTTGGGTTTTGACGAGGTTGGGTTTAGATGAAGTTTTGGGATTAAATGGCATGTTTGGGGCTGGTTTGAAAGCTTAGTTTTCAGGGGAGGTCATAGAGGAGACGACCGGAAAAATATGGTCTTGCAGGTGGCGCCCCAGCGATAGGCAAAGCAGGGAGATGAGTCTCTCTGACTTGGGGCAACGCCCCAACGCTACCAAGCAGCGTCCCAGCGCTAGTCCACTTTCCAGCAAACCTATTTTTGGGGTTTGGGATGCTTTGGGGGCTTAAGGATTGGTTCCTGTAACGCCCTAACTCTAGGGACCGTTACAGTGTGCCTTGTAAACAGTGCTAAACTCGCTAATCGAGTTATTTGGCCAAAAATGTTTAACTAAGTATGATTAGCGGTTTAGGGATTAAAATTTTTGGTTAAGATATAACGTTTCATTAGAACGTTTATTATATACATTGGGATCCCAAAAATATAATTTAAAGGTCTATTACAAGAAAATATTTACAACCAGCCGTTCTAGGCGGCAAAACAGGGTTTAACCCTAGTTCCCCTTCAAACCTCGGCCGTGGTGGTCGAGCAGCTGCATATGTACACATCATCACCTAAGCTCTCCAAATCAAGGATGGTCCAGCTTTCTTTTACCTTTACCTGCACCACATAGCACCCGTGAGCCGAAGCCCAGCAAGAAAACTTAATATGCTCATGAATAGTAATAACATGTCATCAAATCTTAATGCACACGCCTAGTAAGTATAACCCTATTCAAGCAGGCAAATGAGTCCACGTAATGTTGAGTATAACACATCAACCAATGATCATAATAATCATCCAGGGCTTTTAGCCCCAAATAGAAGAGTGACAGTTGTACAAGTCACTAAGGTGGGTTCTGTTCCCAATATAAATAAGTGATCCTTTCACTAGCTTAAACATGATAGGTGCATGATGATTAGTTACCAACATAACCTTCCTCATGACCCTAGAGTCATAACCATGGAACACTGTTCCCTAGCCATGTGACAAGCAGTCACCTAGGCCTTAGGCCCTGGCTCTGAGTAATTAGTCTTAGACTAGACAAGCGCTTATAAGATTCATCGACCTTAGGGTCGATCCAGCGTTACTGCCTTAGAGTCATTCAACGCTGATATCGATTAGATCTAATCTTCATTCGGCCCTGCGTTCAGGACACTTATGCCGTTTCTGCCTCTTAGGTCAATATCCCTGACTAGTCAATACCATATACAAGTAAGCAATGCCACCAAACATATATCATATGTCAAATATCCAAATACAGGGCATTCAGCATGCTTACTCAATAATTACTAACACAATTAGGATCATGCATAAACACAGAGGCTCAAGCTCTGAACAATCTCATATTCAATACTTATATTATGCCCTAATCACATGTTTCTCGTGCATTACATGCATCACATTTAGACATCCAACATGCATAAAGAATAACCATGCATGTCACATATAGATAGGGTGCAGTTTTCTTACCTTTGGTCCAAGCATAGGTTACCAATAAGCAAGCCACAAGCACAATCCCGATTCCAAGCCTCTAGTGATAACCTAGCCACAACCATAAACGGTGATCCAATGAGTTCAAGTTCTAAAACCAATCCCAGAACCAAGACCTAGCCTTCGAGACATCAAATCCCACTAAACCAGGTATTAGGAATGCTCCCGAGGCCTAAGGTTTAAGTTCCCATGACTAAAAACCCACTTTGGTCACTTTTCCTCTTTTGAGCCGCAGCCCCAACCATTAGAGCTGCAGCCCCACTCAAGTCAGGCCCAAAAATCCTCTCTGACAGCAATTAGAGTCACAGCTCTACCCAATAGAGCCGCAGCTCAAATAGCCCATCAGTCCCAAACCACCAGCTTCTTCAAGCTTGAGCTGCAGTGCCCAAGAACAGAGTCGCGGCTCAACCTCGAACCCAGCCACAAAACCTCCATTTCTTCATCTAAAAACCTTTCAAAAACATATCCAAACATCTCCATACTCAAAAATTAAAGTTTCCAAACATCCCCATGATCTAAAACCCATAAAACCCAAGCTTCAAATCTAACAAAAACTCACCAAAACACAAAGTCCAATTCAAGCTTAAAAACTTTAAAAACTTAGAACTTAAAACTTGAATTACCTCCGATTGAGTTGTTTCCTGTAATGCCCCGGATTCCCTAATGTGGTTTAACGGCTGGATTAGTAGGCCGGGAGGGCCATAACTGTTTAATTATGCCATTAAATGTGTTTATGCATGTTTATGAGAATTATATTATAATATGATGTTAAATGCATGCATGTGAGTCCACATTTGTTTACAGGGGTATTCTGGTAATTTGGCCCGTTGAGGGTATAATTGAATATTTGTTTGTATGATAATGATATACTGTGAGACCACATTATAATGTGGATTGGTTCGAGTATTCCGACATGAGACGATCTTAGAACATGATTTATCGGTTTGGTCATAACAGGTTTGAGCTCGGGGCTCGGGGTGAGTCTCGGGGTGATATTAAAGGTTATAGCGTTACCGGGGATTTTAGGGTAACGGGTTATGAAATATTGATGTTTGAGGATATTGAGATTAGCGGGAATTGGGAAGCGTTAGTTATAATTAACGGGTTAAGCGGGAAGTACCAATTTTGCCCTTGGGGTGGCTTAGAGGCTTAAGTTGACACAAGGGGTATTTTGGTCTTTTTGGAAGGATATATATAACTTAAGTGGCTTAGAAAGCTGTGGTATAACAGAGTAAAACAGGGGTTTGCTTCTTCATTCTCGTACCTTCCCATAGCTTCATCTTCTCCATTGCCTTCTTTGAGAGTTTTGTGTTTTTAGTGGTAATTCAAGCTAGAGGAACTTAAGGCTGGATTGGAGCACTTGTGTTAGCCTGTGAGGGAGGCTTAAAGCTAGTCTCAAGGTGAGTTTTGGCCATTAATTTCAGCTGGTGCTCTGTTTTGCTTATAGTTTTTAGTTCATGGATTTTGATGTGGGGAGTGAGGATTAAAGGGAGTTTTTATGTAGTTTTGATTGGGGTTTAATGTGAGTGAGCTAAGGTTGTTATTTGAGGGTTTAATTACATGTATGGAGGAGGTTTTATGATGGTTTGAGAGGCTGGTTTGAGAGAAAAACGCGCAGGGGGAAAATCTGGTTTGTGCGTGGGCTAGTTGCTGAACTGGGCTGGGTGCCGCGGCCCAGCTTTTGCGTGCCGCGGCCCATGCGCATCTGGAAGATGGGGGCTTCTCTGTTTGGGGGCGTGCCGCGGCACAGCTTTTGGGGGCCGCGGCCCATAAGGCCAAATTTGCTAGAAAGAGGTTTTTAGCTTAGGGATTCAAACCATAGGCCTCGGGGTTGGACCTAGTACCCAGTTGGGTAGTATTTGAGGTCTCGGGGGGCTAGGATTTGGTTTGGGAACCCTCGGTTATCATTTTTATTGATAAATTCTATAATTTGGTTATGACCAGGTGACCGTCAAGGATTTTAAAGGTTGATCGTTCTCAGGGGTCGTTCATATTATAATTCTCACTCAAACCAGAGGTAAGAAAACAGTGTAAGAATATAGTTGCACCCTGTATAGATATATGGCATGTTTGGTTTGATATTTGAGGCATGCTGGTTGATATATGTGGACATGGATTGCATATTAAATGCTATTGAACACTGATTACCTGCTTGAGACACTGACTAGTCAGGGACCGACTCTAAAGTCGAGAATCACGCATTGAATGGCTCTATAGCATTAATGCCAGACCGACCCTAGGGTCGAGAAACTTACAAGCGCTTGCCTGGTCTACGACCAGATGATTATAGCCAAGGTATATGACCCCGGTGACTGTCTGTCACAAGGCTAAGGGACGTTGTCCATAGTTTCGACTCTAGAGTCGTGAGGAAGGTTATGTTGGTGACCAATCACCATGCACCTGTCCTGATCAAGCTTATGAAAGAAATCACCTATCAGTTAAGCCCTGGTGACCCTATCGTCACATGGCTAGAGGGAGCGATGCTCATTACTGTGACTTTTGGCTATTGTCACCTATTTGTGGGACTGATAGTCCTGAGTGGTTATTATGAATGTTGTTGATATTATATCATGTTTTATTATGTTTTCTTGCTGGGCCTTGGCTCATGGGTGCTTTGTGGTGCAGGTAAAGGAAAGGAAAAGCTTGGCCAGCCTTGAGTGGAGAGCTTGGGCGATGTAATGTACATACAGGGCCGCTTGACCGCCACGGTCAAGGAGTTCTCAGAGGGACTAGGGGTTTACCCTATTTTTGCCGCTTAGGCCGGCGGGGATTGTATATTTGGAACTGTAGCAACTCTTTTGTAAACATTTTAAAAAGGCTCATGAGCAGTTTATTTACTTAATGAAAAGTACCCTTTCTTTTTTACTGGTTTTCCACCTTAACCTGTTAATAACACTTAGATCACGTTTTTAACCAAAGGACTCGGGTAGCGGGTCAAATTTCCGGTTCACCGTAACTATTCTGGGGTAGCCAGGGCGTTACATTTCCCAACTAAATCCTCTGGCTAAAAAGCTTCTAATCTTCCCTAGGATCGCTATGCCTTGATCCTCGCTTGAATCCGAGTCTTAGAACTCAAGTTACCTTCGAAAATGCGATCGGGGAACGAAAATGGAACTTTGAGGGAGAGAGAACGTACAAAACGTTCTTTTTATTTCTTTAAAAGGTTACTTCAAGCTTAAGTAGCCTGAAACAAATCCTAACGCTCGGGGTCTCGAAAACACTCCCGGGGGCAAAATAGTCAAAACCTCCAGAATTTCCCGCTGATCTTACTAACTCCCAATTTATCACCAAATATTGATTCCCATTACCCGATAACCTGGTAATGCTCTAAATACCCCTTGACTCACTCCGAGTCAAGAATAAATCCCGTTGTGACTTTCCCACTAGCTTACCTCCTAGGATCGTCTCGTGCTGGGTAACCCTGGCATAACAAATAATAATAAAACACCACACACATATCACATATATGCCAAATATGCCCGAAATGGCCAAAATATGAAAACCACCCAATTACTCAGAAATGGGTTCACATGCATATTTAATACACCTAAACATGCATATTATCATTTAATAACATAATAAATCAATTATGACCCTCCCGACCTCCTAATCAAGGTCCTAAACCTTATTAAGAAATTTGGGGCATTACAGTTCCTTTACCCCGTTTGGGTGGATTGGAAGTCCCGAGAGTACGTGATTGATCCCGGGAGTGAGGTTTAAGATTGTGAACCTTTTATTGATTTACTTTATTAATGGATTCCAATTGCTTATGATTAGGTGACCACTAAGGATCTAAAAGACAGATCGTTCTCAAGGGTTGTTCTTTTACTAATTCTTGCTCGAACTAGAGGTAAGAAAACTGCACCCTATGTATGTGATATGCGTGGTTATTATAGAGGCATGTTGATTGTTTAAATGTGGACATTGATTGCATATTAAATGCTTAGCAAATCTTGCTTATTGATGGACCCAAAACAGGTATGTTTTAAATATTTATAACTCGCAAGCGCACGAATCGTATTTATAGAATAGTGTTCGTGTAAGCACGAGGTCGAACCCAAAGGAGTTGTCTAAAATCGAAAAGAAAACTATTTTAAACCAAAATTAATAAATTATAACCTAGTTCCAAAGATTGATGAGATTTTTGAATAATGAAAATAAAATAAAAGACAATAATATAGAAATTAAAGACAATCTATATTACTAAATTAACAATTGTAAACAAGATGGTAAAATAAGATTATTAAGGATTAGAATCCACAAAATATAAGTTCAATAATATTTAAAAGTACATTGGTTCCCAAGTTTTAGTGATAGTTAAAATAAATCAAACTATCATTTTCTAAATAAATTTGTAATTTTAAGCACCAATTACTTCTAAAAAGATAGGATTTTTCTTCGCTTTTCAAAATTATAATTTCAAAGCATTTAGTGTAAATCAATCTAATGAAATAACAAATAAATCAATGAACATTATTTATAAGGCAAAACATAATATTTTTGTTCTAAGCATGGATGTGTACAATTTAATGACATATCTTACACAAAGAATATTATGTCTTTGCACTAATGAAGAACAAAGTTTAAATATGTGCTAACAATCCAAAATACATGATATTTAAGATAAAAGAAGATATTTGAAGAAGAAAATTCCATAAACTTTGTTGCACAAAATGGGAAATCAACATACAAAATAAATATTATCTAGTTACAAATTGTTTCATCATCACCTTAATAATCTTAAAAAGATTAGAAACTCATAACTAGAATAGCAAATACAAACTAAAAATTACAAACATAAATAGGAAAATTTGGAGGATGAACCCCCAAATTGTTCCTCTAAAAATACATAGAAAATAACAAAAAGAAGAAGAAGAAGAAGAAAAAAATAGAGTGGTGGAAGAAGTGGTCTAAGAGAGGATGTCCAAATTTTGTGGTATGAGATTCCTATTTATAGGAGGGGATGAGGGCTAAAAAATAAAAGTAAATTATATTGGGGGTTACCAACAAGGACTAAGCCAAAATAAAACATGAAATAATTAAAAATAATAAAAATGGCAATTTTATAACTTTCTTGGGAGTGAGCATGTTGAAGTTGTGGATTTGGAGCAATGGAGTGGCTCTAGGTGCTGCTGCTGGGTACTTTTTGGCAGCAAGGCTGCTTGGAGGCGTTGGGCCTGTGGAGAGGAGAAGCTGGCATTGGCTTTGAGGAGCTGCAGGGCAGGTTCGGCTGGGAGTGTTTAGGCTGGCCTTGAGTGGCAGCTGCTCATGGCAGTCTTGGGTCGAAGGAGTGTACGGCTGGGCAGAGAAAGGGGCCAGGCGTGGAGCATATTGGGCCTGTGCTGGAGCTGGGAGGCAGATGGCTGAATGGGTGAGATGCTGAGGGATTGGGCCTGGAAGCTGGGCGGGCCCAGGAGGGCTGCTGAAATTTCATAAATGCCAATTTCCTTAGCTTTCTCCCAAAAATACTACTTTTCTCTCATTTTTCTTGCTTTTTTAAGAGCAAAAAATTTGCAACGAATTCTCTACAAAAATCAACATAAATTAAATTAAATATAAATATTTCCAATAATAAAATACACAACAAAAGTTCCATGAAAATATTAATTAAAATTTAATTTACTTAAACATTTAAGCTCAAAATTGCATCTTGTTACTCATAACTTAACAATATTAATTTTAAATAATTAAACTATAACATTTTACAATAATATAACTATTAAAATAAACAAAAATCTATAAAATTAAAATAAACCTAATAAATTCAAAATTACTTAAAAACTCAAGAATTAAGCAATAATTAGCACATAAAAAGTGGTAAAATAACTCTATTTTGTAGAGTTATCACTTATTTGTGAATGGCACTGATTTACTAGTCAGAATCAGCAACGGTGTCAGATCCTTCTGTGAAGCTGTGACTTACTAGTCAAGTTCATCAACGGTACTGAGCACTGGTCATGTGTTATTGACCTAAGAGTCAGGAGTGGCATAAGCGTCATGAATGCAGAGCCGATGAAAGATTAGATCTAAACGACATCTGCATTGAATGACTCACTATAAGCATTAATGTCGGACCGACCCTAAGTTCGATGAAAACTAAAAGCGCTTGCCTAGTTCTATAACTAGTTACTCAAAGCCAGGGCCAGAAGGCCAGGTGACCTTATCGTCACATGGCTAAGGGTACGAAACCCACAGTTGTGACTCTATGGTCACTCGGTTGGTTTACATTGGTGATTTGCTTATCAATTGTTTATTATGCTTAAGCTAGTAACGTGATCACTTATTTGTAAAGGGAACGGAACCCACCTTACTGACTTTTACAACTATCACTCCTCTATTTAGGACTAAAAGTCTTGGATGATTATTATGATCATTGTTTGATATTATATTCATGCAGTATTGAGTTTTTTTGCTGGGCTTTGGCTCATGGGTGCTATGTGGTGCATGTAAAGGGAAAGAAAAGCTCACCCAACCTTGAGGAGAGCTTAGGTGGCGATGTGTACAAATGCGGTCGCTTGACCACCACAACCAAGGAGTTTCTCAGAGGGACTAGGGGTTAATCCTATTTTTGCCGCTTAGGTCGGCGGGTTGTAAATTTACAATGTAATGACCATTTTGTACTGTAAATAACTTGTAAACGTTTTGTGGGCCCATGATTAGTTTTATGTTTTAAATAAAATATATCATTTCCTTTTGTTTAGTTTTACACCTTACCCTATTAATAACACCTAGAAGCACGTTTTTAACCAAAGAACTCGATTAGCGAGTTAAGCAAGGTTCAAAGTTCACAGTAACTGTCTTGGGGTAACCAAGGCGTTACAAACGCAGGCCTCCACCTATCTATCGGGACATTCCAACAGTGAGAGAGGGAATAGTGCGAACAGCAGGTTGCACCGTCATAGGTCACAATTTAGAGATGGCCATGATTATAATGAGGCAGATTCTGGCCAAAGGAATGCTAGTCGACGGCAAGAGGAAAGGGGTGAAGGACAAATTCCCCCACCAATGAAGAAGCCAGAATGCTGGGGGGCAACCTAAACAGCCCAATGTCTTTGACTGACTAGGTGTGAGCTAACAAAGGCGTAGGGATGAAGATCTGAGGGATGTTCTCAATGATCGAAGGAAAAGGCACGACGAGTATTTCCCTTAGCACCGGTCACTCCAGCAGTACCAGATGCTATACAGGCCCAGCTAGATGCCTTAAATCAGGTCGTCCAACAACTGGTTGGGAATCGGACATCCCATATAGAATTTGATCAGAGAAATGGCACTTTATTGTGCATAGAACCGCCGTAGTAGAGACTCCAAGAAAATTTAAAATGTCGGTCTTGCCCAATTTCACTGGATTGGAGGATCCTGTATCCCACGTTAACAAATTCGAGATACAGATGGACATCCAAAATGTGTCAAACGATGCTCGATGTAGAATTTTTCTGGCAACTTTATTCGAAACTGCTCAGACGTGGTTTTTCAAATTCACTCCGACCAGTATAGTTTTTGGGCAATGTTCGTAAAAGAGTTTTATGGACAGTTCTATGCTGGTCGAGTACATCCAACCGAGGCAAATCAATTGATCGAAATACGTCAGAAGGAAGAAGAGACCCTGAAGGGGTATATTCAACGATTCATGCGGCAATTGCTGAGGCCAAGATGGTTGGGGATGAGGGAAAGATGATGGCTCTCACTGCTGGGGTACGACGCCACTCATCCCTATGGAACAGTTTATGAAAGAATGGAGTCAAGAGCACTCAGGAATTTCTAGATCGAGCAGACAGGTATATCAAGCTTGAGGAGGCCATCGCCAATGAAGGAAAGTCTCATACATAAGACCAGGGCCAGAAAGAAGATCCCACCAAAGCCACCAATGGATCAGGGAAAAGCAATGGCAACGATGAAAATAATAGGAAGAATGGGGGAAAAAGGGCGAACCACGAGCCTACAAAATCTGATAACAAACGTGCGAAACATAATAGATATAAGTCGAGGTTCACCAATTACACAACCCTAGTCGATAATAGAGTGAGGGTGTACCAGGCCAATCACACTATTGTTCCCTTTAGGTGACCAGCCCTAATCAGGAAAGATATATCCAAGAGAGACACTACCAAGTTTTGTCATTTTCATAACGACTATAGCCACGACACCAATGAGTGCAACCAGCTCAAGGATGAGATTGAGTTCCTTATCAGACAACGACATCTGAGGAACTATGTGCGAGCAGCTGGAAGTTCTCAGCAAGGTGCTCAAGGAGGCAACGAGCAGGCACCTGTACGCCAACGCTCGCCTCCTTTACAGCCAGCTCCAGTTGCTGGTACATTGCTGACCATCTGTGGAGGACCACACATAGCAGGTGACAGTGGGAAGGCAAGAGAAAGATATGTCAGAACCTTACATCACGATCATGATATTGAAATGCTGAACGTTGAGGAGCGAACTCCCAAAAAAGCTCGAACAGAGGAAGAATCAATAACTTTCTCCGAGCTAGATGCTCAACATGTTTGATTTCCCCACTCAGATCCTCTAGTCGTGGATGTTTAGATCGCCAACATGATGGTCAATTGAGTGTTGGTGGATATAGGAAGCTCAGTCAACATTTTGTATAAATCTTCACTGGAAATGATGAAATTATCAATGCAAGATTTGGAACCATGCAACTAAACCATTTATGGTTTTTCCGCCAAAGGGCTCGCATCGACTGGCTCGATCAGGCTTCCAGTCACAGCAGGGGCTGCACCTGCGAACATGACATTACTCGCTACTTTCATAGTAGTTGATTTTCCTTCTGCATATAATGCTGTGATTGGACGACCCATTCTCGTCGATCTGCGGGCAGTGACCTCAGTATGGCATTTGGCCATGAAGTTTCCAATCGACACAGGAATTGGATGCGTGTTGGGAAACTAGCGAGAAGCACGAGAATGTTATAACTCCTCGATCACAAAAGCAAAAAGAGGCAGATTAGGAGAAAAAGTTGAGAAAATGTTGCTGGTGACAAATGAAATACAAGCCCAATCAGGTGAACAGGTGTAACGACCTCCTTTCTTAACATACATATATATAGTGTAAAAAATAAAGTTTAACCTGAATATAACAATACTGAAATTCCGAATTTACAAAAAACTTTATTAAACAATACATAACTAATGTTCATAACCTCAAACCTTACAATACTCACAACTAAATAAAAACGTTATCTTACATACAAATCTTAATACTTTTATAAATAATTTTCGTGGCGTTACACACCTTAATGTAGAAATGAAGATGTATCTAACCGATAAATTGAAAAGCTTTATGTAAATTACAATGTTCATGAAATACTTTTAAAGCTTTAAGTAAAATATAAAGTTCACAAAATACTTTTAATGAAATATAATTATAAAATCAAGTTTCTCATTTATTTATAAAATAGCATATAGCAGAACTCCATTCCCTTTAGGTCAGCCCCATATGTACAGTCATGTTGGCTCTACGTATACTCATCAACAATTTATATTTGGGGCCTCTTACCTACAATACAAAACATTATCTGATGAGCTAAGGCTCAGTAAGTAGAATAACTACCTCATATGCATAAACGTGCAACATGCTATGTATTTTCTTTCTTTCTTTCACTTTCCTTTCTTTTGGGCCCTAGAGGATGCTGCTGCCGGCATTACATAGGGAATCACATTCCCACCTGAACATAAACATGATAATAGGGAATTTCTCCCTCATAAACATTCATTATATAGGGAAGTACATCTCCCTCCTTACATATTTGGGACTTAGGTCTCCTAAGCAGCACCTCTACTTTAACGCTTTCAGTAACTTGTTTGTGAACATTAAGCGTGCTTATGCATAATAATTATAACATTCTTGAAAATAGCTTATGCATAAGAACATGGCAGGATAACATATAAAGCATATAAATGCACATAAGACACATAAAAGACTTGTATTGTAGATGAGGATTCTACTTACCTTGCGTCTTGATAAAACAACCGAAATTGTTAGCTTCCTGATAAGAACACAAACTATTAACTTACATAAAATCTACATGATGTAACTTTAGTTTATGATTGTTGTTATTCTATTTTTTCTTATTTTATTGTTTATTTTATGTCTAGGTGTATGGTCATACTATATTTGTCCATGGGAAGCATCTGGTCTAAAAGTCGTGGTCATGGTCATACGGAAAAGTCCAGGTCATAATACTTGTCCATAATAATAGGGAATAAGGTTATAAGAGTCCATAATAATAGTCCAAAGTATGACCATAGCCTATATAAGTTTAGTATTATGAAGATATATATAAAATAGTTTATATTTCAATTTTAGCATTGTAAATTATAACGACATGGTAAAATAATCCATATATAAATTTTAGCATTTTAATGGCATAGTAAAGTAATCTATATAAATTTTGGCATTATAATGGCATGGTAACATAATTCATATATAAATTTTTGGCATTATAGTAAAATAATCTATATATAACTTTTGGCATTATAACGGCATAGTAAAATAATCTATATATAACTTTTGGAATTATAACGGCATAGTAAAATAATCTATATATAAATTTTGGAATTATAACGGCATAGTAAAATTAATCTATATATAACTTTTGACATTATAACGGCATAGTAAAATAATCTATATATAACTTTTGGCATTATAACGGCATAGTAAAATAATCTATATATAACTTTTGGCATTATAACGACATAGTAAAATAATCTATACATATATAATAACTAAATAACTGAAATGAAAGGCTCAGGAAAGAGCTTACCTAAAAGGTTTTCGTAGGCTATCGTTTCGGACAGAACTTCGCCTAGATCTTCAAGGTTTAGAACTTTAGAAGGGTGTTAAGAAGATTTTTGGGTAGAGTAAGAGAAAGAAAATGAGGATTTTGTGATTCAAGATGAGTTTTGGAAGGGCTATTTATAGGAAAATTTTGGGCTACTATGCTAATAAAATATTAAAAATATCAAGCATAGTGGAATAATAAAATATTCAAAATATAAGCATGGTGGTTTGCTAAAGTCATCATTGTATCACTACTGCATCATCATGTGGGAACCATGGGGTGGACCCCGCTGTGGGACCCATGTGGACCCTAATGTGGGACCCTTGCAGACCCCACTGTGGGACCCACTATGAATAGTACCCGGTGAATAGTAAAAAAATAAAAATTTCCTAATCTTCTTATATTACTTAGTTTAACATTTTTTTACTCACAAACTTTTCTGAAAATGTTTCTCTAACACCCATAAATTAATTATTCTCACCTGTTGGTTACTTCAACAACTTAGAATTGTTAAAATCCTATAATAGAAAACAACTATATCCCCAACGGTCAGGATCACTATTCACCAACGGTCATAAACGGCTAGTTTTTGTCCTATAAATACTTGTTCCTTCAACCATTTACTTGCACAACTTCTTCATCTCTTAACCTTCTAGATAAAATTCATCATCAAATCATGAATTTCTCTTTATTTTTCATAACTTTAGTGATTGTTTGATTGTATTTAGCATCATTCTATGGGTATTATACTAATGAAATGCCCATGAATGTTATAGTTGCATATTCATTAGTTATTCTTCCACTTTACTTAATAGCTCTAGCCTTCGGTTAGCATTGTAATGCACTCAAAAGTATGAATAAAAATATCTTCTCTTATTTTTCATAATTGTTGTAATGTATTTTTAAAAAGAAATGGGAGTTACAACAGGTCACCAAATAGGGTGTTGTCCAAAGTGAAGATAAGGATTTAGATCCTCGTTTTGGGGATTTTGAAGAGAATGTTGGACCCGTGGAAGACCTCAAGGAGGTCCAATTAGAAGAAGCAGTTCCAACCAGGGTTGTGAAAGTCGGTAAAAACTTAGAGACAAAAAAAAAAAAACTAGTGGAATTTTTTAGAAAGCACCAGGAGGTGTTGGGATAAACCCAGCAGTGATCAGCCATGTCTTAAATATAGACAAAAACTTTCCACCTGCACAACAAAAAAGAAGGTTGCTCGACAAAGACAAATCGAAGGCCCTAAAAGAAGAAGTCGAGAAGTTGAAGGAAAATGGATTCATCAAGGTAGCGTTTTATCCATCTTGGGTCTTGAATCTGCACTGGTTCCCAAGATGAATGGCAAGTGGAGGACGTGCGTGGATTTCACAGACCTTAATAAAGCCTGCCTGAAGGATTGTTTCCCACTTCCAAGAATCGACCAGCTGGTCGATGCTACATCAGGGCATGAAATTTTATCGTTCATGGATGCATACTTTGGATACAATCAAATCAGTATGCATCCACCTGATGAGGATCACACTAGCTTTCGAACAGATACAGGGCTATGCTATTATAAAGTAATGTCATTCGGTTTGAAAAATGTTGGTGCCACTTACCAGCGACTGGTCAACCATATGTTTAAAGAGTTGATCGACGTTAACATGGATGTATATGTCGATGACATGCTGGTTAAGTCAAAGAAGGTCGAAGAACACATTAAGGACCTGCAAGAATGCTTCAACATCTTGAACAAATATCAGATGAAGTTGAACCCTCTCAAGTGTTCCTTTGGTGTTGGATCAGGAAATTTTTTGGGATTCATAGTAAACTCACGAGGAATCGAAGCTAATCCCGAAAAAATTCAGGCACTGATTGAGATGCAGTCTCTTGCCAAGATTAAAGATGTTCAAAGCCTAACTGAAAGGATTGTCGCCCTGAGTAGATTCATATCCAAGTCAACATACAAGTGTGTTCCATTTTTTAATCTACTCAGAGGCAACAAGAAGTTTGAATGGACAGAAGAGTGCAACTAGGCCTTTCAGGCGTTAAAATCCCACATGTCGCAACCACCAATCTTGTCCAAATCGGTCGAAAAAGAAACTTTGTTCATTTACTTGACAATTATAAAGTATGATGCTAGTGTTGTTCTAATCAGAGAAGAAGACAACATTCAGAAAGCAGTATACTATGTAAGCAAGAGACTATTGGAGGCAAAATTACGGTATCTACCCATAGAAAAGTTGGCCTATTGCTTTATTCTGGCCTCTAGAAAACTGCGACCCTACTTTCAAGCCCACCCCATTGTGGTACTCACTGACCAGCAATTACGGCAAGTCTTGCAAAAACTAGAAGTCGTTGGTCGGTTATTAAAATGGGCAGTTGAACTAGGGCAGTTCGAAATTTCTTATTCTCCACAAGCAGCTGTGAAAGACAAGCTCTAGCAGATTTCGTCGCAGAATTCACCGGGATCCCAGTTAGCGAACCGATGGAAGAAATTGAAAGTCAAAATCGAGCTCCTTCCTGGAAGTTGTTCGTAGATGGCTCTTCGAATGAGCACAATGCAGGAGTAGGTTTGATCTTAATCACACCCGAAGGACATTGGTTCCACTGTGAAATCAGATTCAACTTTACAATTTCCAACAATAAAGCCGAGTACGAAGCTCTGCTCGTAGGATTAAGACTAGCTAAGGACATGGATATAAAGTCACTAGAAATATATAGCGATTCCTAGCTAGTAGTTAATCAAATTGTGGGAGAGTATCATGTTAGGGGTCTCAGGATGGTTGCTTATTTGAACAAAGAAAATGACTTATTGGCACAATTTGAAAAGTATACTCTCCAACAAGTGCCTCGCGATCAGAATTCAAATGCTGATGCATTGGCCAAGTAAGCAAGTGCGAAAGATGACGACACCTTTAGCATAGTACTAGTTGAACATTTGTTGGCACTGAGCATTCAAATACAAGAATCCTCACTAGTGATTCAAGTGACAGACACGTGGATGACGCCCATCATCGAATATCTTGAACAGGGATTGCTGCCAGCGGAAAGAAACAAGGCGAGGATGCTTCAGAAACAATCAACTCGATTTATTCTGGTCGACATAATTTTGTATAGAAGAGGATACTCAATGCATTTGTTACGGTGTATTTCTAAGGAGAAATCCAATAAACTTATGTAAAAAGTATTTTGTACTTTTATAGATGATTTTAGTAGATATACCTATGTGTTTCTTTTAAAGCATATAGATGAAAATTTTGATGCTTTTAAAGTATATAAATTAGAAGTTGAAAATCAACTCAATAAAAAGATTAAGGTGATAAGAAGTGATAGACGAAAAGAGTACTTCTCTAATGAATTCAATACACTTTGTGAAGAAAATGGTATAATTCATGAGTGCACCGCACCTTATACACCACAACACAATGGTGTTACTAAAAGGAAAAATAGGACTTATCTAGAGATGATAAATTCTATGTTGGTGTTTTCTAAGTTGAACTTCAACTTATGGGGTGAAGCGTTGTTAAATGCTTGTCACATTCTCAATGAATACCGATGAAGAAAAATGAGATATCTCCATATGAGTTATGGAAAGGAAGAAAATCCAACATAGGGTACTTCAAAGTGTGGGGGCATCTTGCATATTGTAAGAAAAATGAACCTAATAGAACAAAGTTAGGTTCAAGAGCCATAAAATGTGCTTATGATGGTTATGCCAACAATAGTAAAGCTTATATGCTATTAGATTTAGAGTCTAATGTTGTGGTTGAGTCTAGAGAAGTTGAATTCTTTGATAACATGTTATGTGACAACAATTCTCAAGCTTCAATATCTCTAAAGGAGAATTTGTTATATGACAACAATTCTCAAGCATCTATATCCAAAAATGGCTCTCAAGAGGAGAAATCTCAAAGAAATGTAGAGCAACCCATTGAACTTTGAAAAAGTCAAAGGGTTAGAAAAGAGAAAAATCTAGGATTAGATGAGATAGATTCTCAACAAATTTCTTTCTACATGGTAGAAGGAAATAGATAGGAAGTCATTAGGAAAATTCCTATTGTACTTCTTGTTGAGGATGATCCTAAGACTTATAGAGAAGTCCTGCAATAAAGAGATAATGCGTTTTGGAAAGAAGCCATCAATGATGAGATTGATTCCATTCTTTCTAACAACACTTGGAAATTGATAGACCTCCCACCGGAGTCTAAGCCAATTAGGTGTAAGTGGGTATTTAGGAGAAAATACCACACTGACAGCACTATCCAAACATTTAAAGCTACATTAGTAGCTAAATGGTTTAGGCAAAAAGAGAGTATTGATTATTTCGATACCTATGCGCCTGTTGCAAGAACAACTTCTATAAGAATTTTGTTCGCTTTGACTTCTATACATAATTTGTATGTTCATCAAATAGATGTGTAACGTCCCTAAGGTAGGGTACGTCTGCCACATACTCGTAATTCTAGGGTTTACGAGTATGTAAGGCACTTGACCAAAAGAATTAAATAAAATGATACGAAGAAATACAGAAAAATTTAAAACTTTTATATAAACTTATTAGAAGAAATTATTACACGTATGAATACTTTAAATTTAAGGCAGCCATATGAAAACTCTAAAACCATTATTGCATTGCTACTGAGTCCGTGCTCCACAAGTTGCTCAACAGCTAAAGCCACACCTGGAAAAATGTTGGAAAATAACATAATGAGCTAACGCTCAGTAAGCAAATCTCATGCATACACATACACATGAATGTCGTGAGTTTGTAGTGCACATATACTAATATGCTGACTTATATACTTATGCATTTCATTTATTGCTCATGCACTTTCAAACTTTACTTTTATGCTCTTTCTTTTAGTTTCACATTTTTATGGGCCCAATATCACTTGTGCACACTGTTTGATTCAGCCAATGCCTGCAGGGCTTGTTACACATATCATATAGAATCCCATGGGTTCTCCTCCGGCTAGCCATCATCTCAGCTAGGCTCATCATAACACTCATTTCATCGTTGCCATAGCTGCCATACTTATTACACATATGGAGGAGAAAGACGGAAACATGGCAAACATATCTGAATGGTCAACTCTGACCTAGCCCACACTAGTGGGCAGCCACTATAAGTCTTATAGACTTCCGTCTTCTTTACTGAACTTACTTGATTGCTTCATCAAAACAGTGGCACCCTTTTTAAACATCTTATTATCACTTTGCTTAAGCCTTGTGTCATTAAAATGTTTAACTTTACATAAGACTTTTCAAGACATTTCATAACTTTTCTCATATTCATATGCATGGTCTTATATCACATAATAATGTATCACATAACTGTACATGCCATGCATACATGCTGATGCTGAAATGCCAATGTTCGTGTTCATGACTCATGTTGATGGTATTCAATCAAGGCATTGTATCACATCTCATATAACTCAAAACATCTTTAGTCATAATACATGAAGCTTTGGGTTGGTGGCGTTGTTATACCTTAACGTAGAGCTATGGCTCAGGTCTAAGGTTTCCAGCCTAAAAACTTAAACGCTTCATATATCATAACATATAACAAATCATGAACATAGAGTAATCCACATATCCATCAACATAAGAACACATACTTGCACATAATTCATATCATTCTTAACCAAGTAAGACATCTTTCACATATCACAGAATTCATCAATTACATATCACACAACACCCTTATGGTGTTCATATAACCATTTTTCACATACTTATCATATGCATCATCATCATACCATACTTAACTCATCAGATGTACACAATCAATGTAGTCATGCATCTTACACTTAAGCACAAAATGTGAGATTTACTTACCTTAGGTCCTTAGCTTATTTTAAAATTCCTCACCAAGAGTCAATCAATCAAATCCATACAAATCCTATTCAAGGCACATCATTTATTAAATTCTATCAAAATCATAAATATACACTATTGATAGTGTATATTAATAATACCAGAAACTATATAAATGATAATAATAAATTATTATCAACGTAATGCAAATAACTCTTCATATAAAACCATGCTTTAAACCTTGCTCATAAGATAATGTACCCTTATGATAATAATAATAATAATCCCAACAAAAATAATAATTATCGTCTATAATTAAACTTATTTCGATATTAATAACAAAATACTTCAATAGCAATACGTATATGGATGTATATATTCAAATAGTCATTTTATAAAAGAAATCATATTTTTAACATAAAGTTGTAATAATCAATATAATGATAATAATATAAATATAAATATTTATATTATTATTAATTAGTCATAATATCAATTCCAGTGATATAATAAATATACTTTCTCCAAACTTCACTGGTCTTACAAATATCAATAACTGTAAGAAACTAATATTTGATATTATTTTAATATTCAAATATTAATATACAATAATAATGGTTAGATAATAGGTTTACTATAAATCATACTTTTCATATATATATATATATATATGAATCTGTATTCTTGATTCACTTAACAAAATAATAACAATAATAATTAAAATTACTTAATCATAATAATTTCCATATTAATATAAAATCAATTAACTATGTATTTTTATACTTTATTTAATATCTAATATTTTCTAGAAAATTAGACAGCACAACGGCTATAAAGTGGACAATTCCAAAATCAAAACCTGTATCAAAAATATATATAATCCCAGACAGCCAGTAAATTACAGAAAATATTCCATATATCAATAATATATAATTATATACTATAAATACACATAATAACAATTACTCTAATCAATCACAATTAAATCACAATATATAGGTTAAAGAAATTATACCAAAATGATCGGGTTCCACAATAAGTCAAACGATGATTTTCTGAGACTCAAAACGTACTTCGGAACCTCGAACACTAAGTTTCGACCGTCGATCTACGGTGGATCGCGGTGGCTCGTGGTGGGCCCACCACCCAACTATGGTAGATGTAGGAACAAGTTATTGGGTTTTGAAGCCCACAACACGAGGAGCACGATGGTGGTGACGGATCGGCAAACGGATGCCCGAGGTGGCCGAATCGCAACTTTGAAGTCGCGGGGTGGCCGAACTTAAATCGAGTGGTTGAGGCGTTTAATCGGCGAGTGAGCTCTAGATTCCCGCGTTGGTCGATAGTTCGGAGGCCTCTGAATCCAACGGTCCGGCGCGTGGCTAAAAATGGTGGCCGGAAAGTACTCCTGCGTCGTCGGCAACAGTAATACGCAGAGGAGAGAGAGAGAGAGAGAGAGAGAGAGAGAGTTTCTGAGGAGAGAGAGAGAGAGGGTTTCTGAGGAGAGAGAGAGAGGGGCTCGGGTAAAATGAAAGGCTGAAGCCTTTTATTTTATTTTATTTTATTTTTTATTTATTTATTTTTAAAAATTACACTTGGACCCAAAATACTAAAATTCTTTTCAAATAAGCCCTTTAGCCAAACTTTCTTAATTTTATAAAAATCCCCAATTAAAATTATTTGACATTTGGGTCCAATACTTGACTACTCAAGTTTCTCTTTCTTTAATCTCATTAAAAACATAAAATCATATTTTAAACACTATTTTTCCATTACTATTTCTTAAATTTGTAAAGTTGTACATTTTATGTATTAAAACTTTGATTTATAATAAATAAATGTATTATGAAAATGTTGGATATTACAAGATGTCAAAACAAAATTCCTTAATGGTGACCTCAATGTGTCTATATGGAACAACCCGAAAAGTTTGTCCTACCAAGATATGAACATAAAGTATGTAGACTTGTAAAATCCTTATATGGATTGAAACAAGCTCCTAAGCAATGGCATGAGAAATCTGATCAAGCCATCATGTCTAATGGGTTTAGGCATAACAATGGAGACAAGTGTTTGTATTCCATAACTTGTAAGGAATAGGTGATCATTGCCTGCTTATATGTGGATGACATGCTTATTCTAAGTGATAGCATGAAAGGGATAGAAGAAACGAAGAGGTTTCTATCATCAACCTTCAAGATGAAAGATCTTGAAGAAGTTGACACCATACTTGGTATCAAAGTAAAAAAACATAGTGGGGGTTTTGCGTTAGGGCAAGCCCACTATGTTGAGAAAGTATTGAACAAATTTAACCATCTCAAGGTTAAAGATACCAATACTCCATTCGATCATAGTGTAAAACTAGAGAAGAAGGAAGGAAGAGCAGTGGCTCAATTGGAGTACGCTAGTGCTATAGGGAGTCTAATGTATGCTGCTCAATGTACTAGACCTGATATAGCATTTACAGTAAGTAAACTTAGTAGGTTTACGAGTAATCCAAATGTGGATCACTGGAAGGCTATTGGGAGATTCCTAGGTTATCTCAAGAAAACCAAAGGACTAAGCCCTCACTACTCCAAATTTCCTTCAATCTTAGAATGATATACAGATGCAAGTTGGATATCCATTATTGGGGACAACTTGTCCACAATTGGTTGAGTATTTACACTTGGTGGGGGTGCAATTTCTTGGGGTTCCAAGAAACGAACTTGTATATCTCATTCCACTATGGAAGCAGAGTTTATAGCTCTAGCTGCTACCGGAAAAGAGGTCGAATGGTTAAGGGATCTATTGATAGAGATACCCCTAATCAAAGAAAATGTATCTACTATATCGATTCATTGTGATAGCCAAGCAACATTGGCTAGAGCATACAACTGAGTCTATAATGGGAAGTCTAGACATATTAGTCTAAGACATGGATATGTAAGAGAATTGATTCAAAGATGAGTCATCTCAATATCCTATGTAAGAGCAAGTGAAAACTTGGTAGATCCTTTCATTAAGCCACTAACGAGAGATTTAGTGGCTACATCATCTCTAGGGATGGGAACTCCCTAAAGAGATTCACGATTGATGGTAACCTATCTTAACACTAGTTATTTAACTACTGTTAGGTTCAATAGGTAATAACAAGTCAATCAAGTGAATATTAGTTGTACTCAAAACAAGTCTCATATGAGATGTTGAGTACTTGTGAGTTACCAAATTGAGGATTAAAACCGAGAGGTTTTTTTAATAGAATTTAGTTTTGTGAAGACAAGTATTTTTGGTAACAAAATACTGTAAGAGTTCTACCTATATGGATCTAGGGGTAGTGCCGCCTCTCATAAGAATTGGGAGTATTCTCAAGAATGTCCATGAATGGAAAGTGCACATGGCCATTAATGGTGCAAAGCAATACATAGAGGTATCAAGTGAACATGGCAAATGTGTGTGTGTTATGACCGATTTGTTATCATGGAAAGATGGTTCAATGCCTAGTGCAACCAATTTTTCAACAAATTTTGTGATAATTACACTACAGTAAAGTTCAAGTTGAAAAACACTTTACTTTATGCACCAATCAATGACTTTTATAAGAGAGAGTTATTATTTAATCAAGTGGGGGATATGTTATATTTTAAAATATAATGTTGAATGATTAAATAAGTGTTATAATAGATAACTATTTAATCTAGTGGGGGAATGTTATATTATTTTATAATGTAATATTTTAGATTAAATAAATTTGACAAAGAGTGTCACAAGTAAAATATAAAAGAGAGTTACAATATTTAGATATATATGTAACATATTTGGTGTTACAAATTCAGTTACAAATTTGTAACTTCTAAATATTGCTCATTATTGTGTATATTTGTTATTATACAATTTGAGTTGAATTTTTTAAAGCCATATATGAAATGACTGTTAGAGATATGATTTTAATCCCAATAATGTGTTTTGGGGGTTACAAAATCAGTTGGGAATGATTTGGAACCGTTTGGAAAAACAACACTATTTAGTGTGCTGAAATTGGTCAGTGGCCGCGGCCAGGGATGTTGGTGGCCGCGGCCTGGGGAACAGAGACCAGTGGCCGTGGCCACTGATACTCCTGGCCGCGGCCACAAAGGCTGACTGACCAAATTTTAGTTTTTTCCAAACTTTTTGAATGACTCTAAAAACATAAATAACTCTCAAATCTTATTTTTAATTCCATAAACATCCAATTAATCATTGATAACAATCATGAGGGTTGGTGGAATTTGAAATTCAAAAGGTGTTTCTAAACTCTATAAATAGGAGCCTATTGCTCACTTGTAAGACACAATTTTTCTATCCATTAGAGCACTTGGCTAGAAAATACCTAGAGACTTGATAATTTCAGAAAACTTTTTCCAAAAAATTGTGAGAGTTCCCTTAGTGCTTGAGTTAGGGGGAAATAAGTTTTTGGACAAAGGTTTCAAACCTTGTTCAAGTTGGTGATCTCCAACACTCTTCACTTTGGTTGTGTGAGTGAGAGTTTCTTGTTTTTGTTATTGTTCTTACATTTTCTACTATTGCTTTTCTTCTTATTCCTCTTGTCTTATTTACTTGTATTTCTTATTTAAGAGTTGTAATCTTTTATTCCTTTTGTTACAAACACTTTTACTTTATTTTTATCATTTTGTTTAGAGTTGTATTTCTCTATTATCTTCTTCTAATTCTTCTCTTATTTATTTGTATTTTTCAATCATTGAGTTGTAACAATATTTAATCAATCCTATTTATTTGTATTATTTTGTCTAGAATTATAATAATTCTTACCATTTTCATTGAAATGACATATATTTTCCTAACATAAAGTAGTAGTGGGAATTAAGTTATGCTTTTCAGAATCAACGTATTGTATATATAGTAAAATCAAAAAATTTATGACAAAACTAATTGTACATTAATTGAGAGATTATAACTAAATAGATGTATTAGCACAAAAATATTTCAAAACACAAAAAATTATCAACTTTAATAACAATAACAATAAAACTTCCTAATAATTATTACATATTTAAAAGTAATTTCAGTAATTTAAATGTGGAATAAATCTTTAATTTTCTTTTTTGAGTACAAATAAATGACATAATATATATTTATTTTACTGTATATATAATTATTACTATATAGAGATATATTTTTTTAATACGAAAGTTAAAAAATATATAACTGATTATAAAAGTTATTTTTATTTATAACTAACTGAAATTAGGATAATTTTTTTTTATAATAAAATAGAATTTATTCTTATATACATGTTTTACTGTATAATCAAATGATGAAGTGATGCGACTATCATGGGGTTGTCCACGGGAAGAGAATGACCATAGAAAAGAAAAGAAAATTCTTTAGCCATAAAAGTGAAAAAGGAAAATACCTTATGACTGTATAAATATTTTTTTTTGGTCTTAATATAGTATTTTGTGTAAATATGCATAATTTTTACTCATCAAAATTTTTTCTAAGTTTATCTTCGTTTGCTACTCACCACAGGAAATGGAAGCAAAATCTTTGTTCCATAGCCTGCAAGGGACTCTTCATAGGCCGATTTTCTGCTAGTTTCTTCAGCTCTTTATGGTTCATAAGGTTAATTCTAAATTATGCGAGGTCTGATTCAAAATATATTATTTTTCTAACTTTTATAAATAAGATGATAATTTTTTAAATTTGAGACCTAACCCAACTCAAAACTAAAATCGATGGCTCATCATGAAGAATTGCTAATGGGCATCATTGGTGTCCAACATCACAAGAAAATAACATACCACTATTAATACAATATAATATCGAGTCTCTCATATTTGAATTTAATAAGTATTATGAAGTGTTGCTAACCAACCATGATGTGCCAACTTATGTGGTATTGGACACCTAGCAACACTCCATTATATCGTGTATCAAAGTTTTATAATTGGGAAATTTGAATTTCTATGCTTAATAAGGGGTTATAAGTAAAAAAGATGCTAGGTGTTTAAATTATTTAAAAAAAAATGCTAATTCTTTTGACAATATACAAAATACTCATCTCATAATTTTTCCCATCCACTTCCTCTTCTCTCTTCCATTTCTCTCCCTCAACCCATTCCTCTCAATTCCCTCTCTAGAAAAAAAATCCATGGGTTAGGTAAAATATAATAGAAATTAATGTAACGGCAAATATTCCTCACTTAGGACACTAAAATACTACATTTTGAACAGATATGGACATGATTTTTGTTTTTTTTTGCGGCTTTCTTTTCTAGATCTGAAACTTTGAAATTTGTAGAAAATCAACGTGGTTCGATGGGGTCTTCAAAATCAAGATTTTTATGAAAAAATCGATGTTGCTCAATGATGGTTTGATAATGTTAGATGCGATTCTTGCAAGATACGTAATTTTTTGCTCGGGTGTCCGTTTATGGTGATTTTTTTTAATTTTGGGTATTTTTTCAAGATCTACACGTTTGAGATGTGTATATACACATTTGGGAAATATAAATCTTGAAAAAAAATGATAAATGCAAAACATACCTCATGTTCAAGATATGTTTTGGTATGTTTTCAAGTTCTAAACTTTGAAAATATGTATGTGAACATCTAAAATGTGTAGTTCTCAAAAAAATATCTAAAATAAAAAAAAATCATCCTAAACGGACACCCAAGTGAAAAATTATGTCTCTTACAAGAATTGCATCGAACGACCATCAAACCACTATCGAGCAGCCATCGAACCACCATCGAGCAACGTCGATTTTTTCATGAAAATCTTGATTTTGAAGGCTCTATCGAGGTAGCATCGAATACCATCGAGCAACAATCGAGTTGGACATGATTTTTGAGTTATTTTTCAGATCTTAAACTCTGAAATATGTAGAAAATTGACTTTGCTCGATTGTTGCTTGTTAGTGCTCGATACCAACTCGATGGAGCCTTCCAAATCAAGATTTTCATGAAAAAATCGACGTTGCTCGATGGTGGTTCGATGCAATTATCGTAAGAGACATAATTTTTCACTCGGGTGTTCGTTTGGAGTGTTTTTTTTTTAATTTTTGGTATTTTTTTGAGATCTACATGTTTTAGATGCTCACATACACATTTTCAAAGTTTAGAACTTGAAAACATACCAAAACATATCTTGAACATGAGGTATGTTTCGCATTTGTCATTTTTTATCTTCAAGATTTACATTTCCCAAATGTGTATATATACATCTTAAACGTGTAGATCTTGAAAAAATACCCAAAATAAAAAAAAATCACCCAAACGGACACTCGGTTGAAAAATTACGTATCTTGCAAGAATCGCATCGAACACCATCGAACTACGTCGATTTTTTGTAAATTTCAAAGTTTCAGATTTGAAAAAAAATCTAAAAAAAAAACCTAAAAATCATGCCCAGATCGATTCGAAATGCAGTATTTTAGTGTCATAAGTAAGAAATATTTGCTATTACATTGAGTTCTCTTATATTTTACCTTACCCATGAATTTTTTTTTCTAGCAAGAGAGTTGAGAGGAATAAATTGAGGGAGAGAGACGAAAGAAAGAAGAGGAAGTGGATGAGAAAAATGATAGGAGGAGTACTTTGGATATTATCAAAATATTTGACATTTTTTTGAAATGATTAGAATGTCTATCATTTTTTTATTTAAAACACATCATTAAGCATAAAAACTCAAACTTCCCTTATAATTTATTAGATGATGCATCACCTCTTTTATTTCATGCTTACAAAGCTACACATAGTAAAGGTCGCTCTAAGTTGAATGAAGGGTGGACATGGTTGGAGAATGTCCCCATGCTCCCTCTCCAATCCACTAAATTATTATTGTAATTGATTAATTTCATTGACAATAGTAGTTTTTAACCTTAAATAAATAACTTATCATAGGCAGCACGTGCCTTTTTAGGGGTGGTAACATCACGTGCCATTTCTTATATAATATAATATTCGCTGCGTTTTTTATTTCTTCTCTGAAACTGTATTCAGTGCGTTTGTTTCTCGAGAAAGCTCATTCAAATTTCTCCGAACTTGGATTCTAATGCCACTGTTAAGTAACCTAGATCGCGGCGCTTTTAATTCTTGATTATCTGATTTCATATCTGTGGGGGGCATTTTCACGAGATGAAATTAGACGCTTTCTTAGATTTACTGTGTTCTCCCGGAATTTGAAAAGAAAATGTGGGGTTTCCTGATTATATTTCGTTTCTTTTAAAATCGATAGTGTTAGGTTTTTACAAATTTTGGTGAAAGAGGATTTTTGGGGTTGTTGAAGACAATGTCTGTATCATTGACACCCTCGAAGAGACAACGCGATGACAGTCTCACGGAGCCAGACGGGAAAGGAAATCGGCGAAATCAGCCTTCTATGAATTCTTCCGGTAGTGTTTTTTTTCGTGTTCTGTGTCCTGCTTCGAAAGTTGATTGTCTTATTGGAGAAGGGAGTTCTTTAGTTTCACAGATTCAGCAAGAAACTGGTGTAGAACTCAGAGTTGAGGAAGCGATTCCTGATTGCGACGAGAGAGTTTTCGTTATTGGTTTTGAGAAAGAGGGTGATGGAGCTGGTGAAGAAGAACAAGAAGAAGAAGCCAAAGATGATTGTGAGACAAAGGAAGAAGAAGATAAGAGGATTTCGTCACTTAAGAAGGCTATGGTACTTGTTGTTGAGAGAATGATTGAAGAACATCGAGAAACTGATGGAGGGGATGAAAAAAGCAAGAAATCTTCACCATTTGTTTTGAGGTTACTTGTACTCTCAACTCAAGTGGGATGCATTTTGGGAAAAGGTGGCTGTGTGATCAAGCAAATGGCATCTGATAGTGGTGCGCAAATTCGAATTCTTCCAAGGGACAAACTTCCTCCATGCGCATCATCGTTGGATGAATTGGTTCAGGTAATATGACAAAGATTTATATATATATATATATGTATTACATTGACTGTAAGTAATGTATTTGATATTAAGCTGTGATATGGGTGTAGGGTTTTGTTATTCCTTTCCAATGGGTGACTCAAATTTACATTATTATGTGGGTTTTTAAACTTAAAGTAATGCTTAAGCATGAAATTTGAGATGGGATAGTCTGCCTGCCCTGGTTAGTCATTCTGGTTTTTGACAGAACTGGCAATTGGTTGCATACTAATCAATATTCAAGCTGTACTATGCTGCTTTATTGTGCATGTATTTTGGAATAGATGATTCTAGGAAATTTAATTCAATGTATAAACAAAAATATATTTGACAGACCTTTCCAGGCAGTCCATTTTCAGTACCAGGTTCGAAGCATTAACGAACATCTCATAATATGCTGTACCTGCAATTTTCTGTCACACTTCTTCCATTTTTTATCTGAACGACTACTTCTGCTATTTTCATAGATTTTGACAGAATCTGCATTGCATTTGTTTTAGAATTAAAAGTATCTTAAATAAATTATTTTCCTGCTTAATAGATATTAGCTAATATAAAGCATTAGTAATAAAGGAAAGTAGAGTTTATAGTGTGGTTCTCTTAAGTTTTTTGAGTAAAATTGTATTGATGAAGAGATAATTCAACCTTTTGGAGAATGGGGATTTATCACAGTGGTTTTGCAGAATGTTGAAGTCATCATCAGTAGAGAAGAAGTTTCTATAAATTTTTGTTATTTTTTGGGCAATATTGAATGCCTAAATATTCGGCATAAACACACGTGGTGGAATTGAGACTCCTTCAAATTCAATTGTTATAAAGTTCAAATGAATAAACGGAAGAATAATTATGAAGAAGTACATATCTGATATGTAATAAATGGCTCATGGATACTGGTGTTGATTGTATGTTGAAACTTTTTTTTGGTGTTGGTTTCAGGGCCGTGTACTTACTATTTTTTGGGTACTTTGGTGCAGATTACTGGGGAAGTTGAGGCAGTAAGAAAAGCTCTTAACTTTGTCTCTCTTCAGCTTTTGGGGAATCCCCTCCGTGATCATGACGTTTTCTCTACCAATGTTACGGCACCATCCTCTCATTTATTTGATCAACCTCGTCCTAGACCTGAAGCATTCCCATCATCTAATCGTTCTTTTTCTGCTCAAGGAGCACCCTATGCTGATGGGCCTCGTGATGTTGATTTTCATTCTTCTGCTCCCCCATTAGTACCTAAATTTCATGATGGTTTCCATAGTCGAATGAAGCCAGCACTAGAAATACTAACCTTCCGGATATTATGCCCTGCTGAAAGAGTGGGGGCTGTAATTGGAAAAGGTGGAACAATTATCAAGGCAATTCAGCAAGACACTGGTTGTGAGGTTAAAGTCATAGAAGAAGGCATGTCTGGTTCTCAGGATCGTGTTATTGCTGTATCTGGTCATGTGGTATGATTTCAATGATTTGACTGTTTAATTTTTCCTGGATACTTTAAGTTGTTAATATGAACTTATCTCTACGAATAAAAACATGTGACTTTGTCTAGAGAAATGCTGATAGTAAATTATCTTCTGCAGCATCCAGATGATCGGGTATCAGCTGTTCAAGATGCATTTCTTCGTGTCCAAAGTAGAATAGTCCGGGCAGCACCTGACAGTAAGGAGCAGAGTGTGACAGCCAGGCTTCTTATTTCCTCCAATCAGATTGGCTGTCTTCTTGGCAAGGGTGGTTCCATCATAACAGAAATGAGAAAGTTATCACGAGCACATATTCGTATATGGGGCAAGGATCAAATTCCAAATTGTGCTTTAGAAGATGAAGAAGTAGTTCAGGTATGTTTCTTTGAGTTCAATAAGGTTGGAGATCGCATCTACGGCTATCATTAATTTTAATTTCCCCGCCCCTTCCCAATTCTTTTTTCGTTCAGTTATAATCAATTATGTTGATTTTTTAGTTTTGTACCTTTAGATTGATCACTTGCTGCGATATCTCCCAACTATACTGTTTTCTATTCATTTCTTTGTCAATCAGATAAGTGGAGAGTTCGAATCAGTTCAAGATGCTCTTATACAGATCAGCACTAGGTTGCAGCATAATTTTTTTCGTGATGCTTTTCCTTCTATTAATCATCCCACAAATCCTGCACTTTTTGATCCTCCATTCCTGCCATATTTGGGACCGCGGGAGCTCTCACCTCCAGGAATGCATTCAAACTATGGCCCATCTTTTCACAAGTTTGATTTGCACCGACATGGTGGTTTCCAACCTCGTGATGATCGTGTCCCTTTCATGCATGATTTCCATAGGTTTGGTGGCCCAACACTATCTGAAAGAAGACCGTGGGGTCCTCAGGTAATAGCTGTTATTGTGGTGCTTCACTATATATTTATATAAATACATATACATCTAACAGGCCCGGATTTTTACTCTGTTTGGGGATGAATTCCATTCGGCTCACATAAGTCCCATTATTGATTACATTAGTCAAGCAGTTGTTTATTATTGGGGATCCAAATACATAAAACTAAGTCGAAAGTACATTAAATCTAAACTTAAGTACATAAAACGAAGCCCAAAGTATATAAACAGATTTGTCTCCAACCGAGACAATCCAAAGCGTACATCTAACATATGAATATACATTTTAAATATGTAAAACAATCTGAAGTTACTTTATTGCTTTTGTTGTATCCAGAGACTTCTTGAAGGTGGTGGTCCAGGTCTGCCAGACTTTGGTAGATTTCCCGAAAGAGAAAGGTCTGCTTTATTGTTAGGATATTTGTATATGCTTGTATGAAGTTTCTTGTTTGACTCCTGCCTTGAATCTAATGCCTGTGTCTCTTCTGTGTCCTTGTAGAGTTGGCCAGTCGGCTGTAGTTTCTAGCACCACTGTTGAAGTTGTTGTTCCTCATTCAGTTGTTCCAGCAATTTATGGAGAAGATGGTGAATGTTTGAAACAAATTCGTCAGGTACATTGCATATTTTGATATGATATTTATTTTTAGTTTAGACAAACATGAATGTAATTATAAGTTGAAATACTAACTATTAACTAAGAGCTGGCATGCATGGAGAAGTAGGTACTCGTAAGATATTTTGAAGCTATATATTTATCTAAAAGGAGATTTTTGCACTATTTTCTTCTTTTAATCTTATTACTTCATTTTCCTTTTCTACTTTGCCAAATGCATGTATTAGATATTCATCAAATCACTCTTATCCCTTCCCAAAAATTAAGGTGGTCTATAACTTGAAGAAATAAAAAAATGAACTGTGTTCTTTTCAGATTTCTGATGCAAATATTACTATTATGGAGCCTGAGGCTGGAGCGGTGGAAACTGTGATAATTATATCTGGAATACCGGAACAGACTCATGCTGCACAGAGTCTAATTCAAGCATTTGTGATTAGTGAGACTGAGTCTACTTAATATTCCTTGTTCAGGTAACACTCATAGCTACTTTTGTTGGGACATCAACCTTCAGTCCATAGATATGCTCTGCAGCACACAATGTAGAAAAATATGGTACATTCCTGCTGTTAATATGCACTCTTTTTTAGTTTCAAGAAGGAAATTAGTGCTATTGTGCTTGCTTATCTTTGGTAAATTATGGTCTATGTTAGACAACTTCATTTTCTGTTCCTGCCTTCATTCTTTAGCACATAAATTCTTCCTAAAACTCTGATTTTTAAATTATCTCTATATTGCACAATCAAACATTGGACCTTTAGAAGAGAAAACATAAGGTTGTCCTTTGTGCATCGACTTATTTACTGAATCTCTAATGAAAGCACTCTATTCATGCTATTATCAAACAAGTTTAACCTTCTAACCATGAAATTTTATGGGTGTCCTCAGGCTTTGTCATATAAATTTCAAAACATCTCTTAACATCTAATCCACTGGCATATTGTGTATCACAATTTAGAATATAATTCCAACTGCTACCTTCTTGAGTGTATACATTGATATTAGTTGGATATGCATTTCATTTGATTTTGTCTGTAAAAATGTGTTGAAACTGAGATTAATGGCAGGAACCAAATTACTCTTTCAACTATTAAATTACTCCTTGAGAAAGAATTAATTAAATTAAACATTTAACAATTAAGTATCCGTGAACACTTGTTAATTACCTTTTTTATGCATGTGTTTTTTTTTTCTTTCTGTT
Organism: Humulus lupulus; assembly: GCF_963169125.1. Lineage (NCBI taxonomy): Eukaryota > Viridiplantae > Streptophyta > Magnoliopsida > Rosales > Cannabaceae > Humulus > Humulus lupulus. The sequence goes on along the minus strand of NC_084802.1, from coordinate 6,047,679 downwards.
CGAGTTAACAAGAGTTTATTACCATTAGCATAAGCCAAGCCACCACTACAATCAGACATCTTCTTCAGTTGCATTATTTTTTACAATTGCACCAATAAACTGTACTATGGCTCAAGGATGATTTGATTTCAACTGTGGCTGTAGAGATGTTAATGTTGTAACTATTGCTTTTATTAGCTAATAATATGTTATAATGATCATTTTGAAATAAATTGCTTCTGTTCTGATTTTGAAAATTTTGGCTATTATTATTTATATTATAATTATGCCGCTTATCAATACTTGTACCAAATGCAAGTTTAACAAACATCATCTCAAATCTCTTTAGTTGTTCTTCTTATTTCTGAAATATAATAATTAATGGATAAATAGTGTGATTAGATAGTATGTATACATTTAATCGAACATTATTTATCCTTCCTGAGGTTAAAATTGTGTAATAAACCTATTCTTGTATATTTATAGACAGAGATGGTTCTTATTCATAACAATCTTATTGGTTTGACGTTATCTTTTTTAAATCTGTTTGTAAAACGATAACTTATATCATAAAACAACAATATTCCTAACAAACGACAATTCCTCATTAAATGTCAACATCTATTCGAAACGACAATGCTTTTGAAAACGACATTTTTCTTTATAGTGACAATTTTCATGAAAAATGGCATCTATCCTAAAAGCGACGATATTTGTCAGAAACAATATTTTCATTAAAAATGACAATTACATTTATAAAACAACACTGTTTTAATTTTTTGATTCTTAAAAATGGCAATATATTATACAACAACATTGCCTTGTAATCGACAATGTTCATAAAAATGACAAAATCATTGAGAAATGACAGAATCATTAAGAAAATGACAATTTACTAGAAAAACGACATAATTTAATAAAAAAAAACCACACATTTTTTTTTTGAAAAATGATTATATGATACCCGCCTTTGTATTAGAGCCATGAAAACTTCTAAAGTTTTGCTATTTTTTTTTCTTTGTACATTGTGTTAATAATATAAGTTTTATTAATATGTAAGGGTAGTTTAGTCATTTAGCCTCTCATTATTTTGGATATATATTTTGTTGCTCTTGCACTCTTATTTTTATCTTTTTGATATAATGAAAACCTAGCCTCCCTTTTGATTCTCTCTCAAATCTCTTTTATCTATTTGCAAAATTATCATGGTATCAGAGCAAGGATTTTTTTTTTTTTTTTTAGGAATTTGGTTCTGTCTTTGGATTTGATTTTGAGGTTTTCGCACCGATTCTGGGGATTTTGCACCAATCTTGGGGATTTCACACTTTGTTCTGTCTATTTGGATTTCGATTGTTCGTCATGGTTGACACAAAAGATGATTCACTTCAGTCCATCAATGTAATGCCCCAAATTTCCTAATAAGGTTTAGGACCTTGATTAGGAGGCCGGGATGGCCATAATTGAATTATGATGCTATTTAATGATCATACGCATGTTCATGTGAATTATATTATTATATGATGGTAAATGCATGCATATGGGAGTATTTATTATTATATGAGTATTTTGGTAATTTGGCCGCTGTGGGCGTAATTGTGTATTTTGGGTGCATGGTTGCGATTAATTAATATAGCCATATTATAAGGTGGATTGGTTCGAGCTATTCGGCATGAGACGATCATGAGATGTAAGTGTTCGGTCTAGTCATAACGGGTTTAAGTTCGGGGCTCGGGGTGAGTCTTGGGGTCATTTTGATGAATAGAACATTACCGGGAATTAAAGGGTAATGGGGTATGATTTATTGGCATTTGAGAATATTGAGAATAACGGGAATTGCAGAGCGTTAATTATAATTAATGAGATAAGCGGGAAAGGACGGTTTTACCCTTGAGAGTGTTTAGGAGCCTTTATTTGACCTAGGGGCAAAATAGTCTTTTCACCCCTAAGTTATATATCAGCCTTTGGAGTTTAGAAGGCTGTGGAAGTGTAAAAAACAGAGCATCATTATCCTCATCCTTCTCCCTCACCCGTACACCATTTTCTCTCTTTCTTCCTTTGGAATTTTGAAGCCAACTTGAGGAAACAAGCTAGGAGATCAAAGGTGGGAGCTTAGAAACTTAGTTCAACCATTGAAGAGGGTTTAATCCCAAGTTTGAGGTAAGAATTCATCCATAAAAACAAGCCATACTCTGTTTTTCTATATAGTTTTCAGCTTATAGTTTTGATGTGGGTAGTTGGAATCAATGGGAGTTTTTGTGTAAGATTGATTGAGTTTTGATGAGGGTATGATATAGATGATGATTTTGGGTTGAATTGGATGTTTGGGATTGATTTGGAGGGTTGGTTTTAAGAGAAATCGCAAAGAAGAAGAACCAGAAGCCATTTAATAGGGCTGCATCGCTGGTCCATTTTTCAGCAAACCTATTTTAGGGCTCGGAATGATCCTTAAGGCTCGGGGTTTAGTTCCTTTGCCCTGTTTGAGCATATTAAGATTCCCGAGAGTGCGGGATGGATCCCGGGAGTGTGGTTTTAGATTATAAACCTTTTTATGATTTATTTTATTGATGGGATTCCATATTTGGTTATGACTTGGTGACCGCTAAAGGATCAAAGGGTTGATCGTTCTCAAGGGTCGTTCTTTTACTAATTCTTGCTCGAACCCAAGGTAAGAAAAACTGCACCCTGTGTATATGTGACATGCATGGCTATTCTTGATGCATGTTGGTTGATTATTGAACGTGACATGCATGGCTATTCTTGATGCATGTTGGTTGATTATTGAACGAGACATGCATGGCTATTATTGATGCATGTTGGTTGATTATTAAATGTGACATGCATGGCTATTATTGGTGCATGTTGGATTGTTGAATATTATGCATATGATGCATGAGAAACATGTGAGTGGGACATGCTTTGTATACTAAGTATGATATCGTTCAGAGCTTGAGCCTCTGTGTTTATGCATGATCCTAATTGTACTAGTACCTGTTAAGTAAGCATGTTGAATACCTTGTTTATGGCTATTGGACCGACCCTAAAGTCGATGAACTTGCATTGAATGGCTCTATGGCATTAATGCTAGACCGACCCTAAAGTCGATGAACTTGCATTGAATGGCTCTATGGCATTAATGCTGGACCGACCCTAAAGTCGATGAACTTGCATTGAATGACTCTATGGCATTAATGCTGGACCAACCCTAAGGTCGATGAACTTGCATTGAATGGCTCCATGGCATTAATGCTGGACCGACCCTAAAGTCGATGAACTTATAAGCGCTTGCCTGGTCTAAGACCAGATGATCAAAGCCAGGGCATATGGCTCCGGTGACTGTTTGTCACATGGCTAGGGAACGCTGTTCCAAGGCTATGACTCTATGGTCATGGGGAAGGGTTATGTTGGTGACTATTCACCCTACACCTATCCTGTTCAAACTTATGAAATGTTCTCTTATCAGTTAAGCCCTGGTGACCCTATCGTCACATGGCAAAAAGGAGCTGTACCCACTTTTGTGACTTTTGCTACTGTCACCTACTTGTTTTGGGACTGAGAGTCCTGGATGATTATTATGATCATTGTTGATACTGCATCATGATACATTGTGTTTTCTTGCTGGGCTTCGGCTCACGGGTGCTTTGTGGTGCAGGTAAAGGTAAAAGGAAGCTAGACCATCCTTGAGTTGGAGAGCTTAGGTGATGACGTGAACATATGCAGCTGCTCGTCCACCACGGCCGAGGTTTAAAGAGGAACTAGGGTTGAACCCTGTTTTGCCGCATAGAACGGCCTGTTGTAAATATCTTTCTGTAATAGACTCTGAAATTATATTTTTAGGATCCCAATGTATATATTAAACGTTCTAGTGAAACGTTACATCTTAACCAAAAATTTTAATCCGTAAACTGCTAATCATACTTAGTTACACGATTTTGGCCAAATGACTCGATTATCAAGTTTAGCACTGTTTACAAGGCACACCGTAACGGTTCCTGGAGTTGGGGCGTTACAATCAATGTGCAATTGAATGGGCAGAATTATTCGTATTGACATTATGTCATGAAATATTTTCTGAAAGGGAAATGTATGTGGGGTTATGTTTCTGGAAATTCCACGAAACCGAAGGACGATAAGGATGAGATGAGAGCTTTGCAGAACAGTTGGATCTTTGGGATGCCAACAATTCGAAAATCATCACTTGGGTCAACAACTCGGTTCAACAATCAATCGGTATCCAATTGGCGAAATATGAGACGGCAAAGGAAGTTTGGGAGCACTTGGAAAGGCTGTATACACAATCTAATTTCGCAAAGCAGTATCAGTTGGAGATTGACATTCGGGCCCTTCAACAGAATAGCATGAACGTTCAGGAATTTTATTCTACTATGTCTAATCTGTGGGATTAGCTTGCTTTGACTGAATCAACGGAGTTACGGGCATTTACCCTTTACATTGCTCGGAGAGAGGGATAGCGTCTGGTTCAATTTTTGATGGCTCTTCGAGATGAGTTTGAAGGTCTTCGTGGAACAATTCTGCATCGCAGTCCTCTTCCGTCGGTTGATTCGGTGGTTAATGAGTTATTAGCAGAATAGATGCGCTTGAAGTCTCGAGTTGATAAAGGGGGGGCGGAAAAGGGGATTCTTCCTTCTCCGAACCCCTCTGTCTTTGCAGTTCCTCATCGGCCAGCCTCCAACAATCAACACAAGACTCAAGCCAAGGTTGGCTACGACGAATGCAGTTTTTGCAAGCAAAATGGGCACTGGAAGGCTCAATGTCCCAAACTGTTGAACATGGGGCAATCACCGAATCAGCCTCCTCACTGGAAATCTGGCAACCAAGCTCACCGACCTCTTCACTCTATGTCTTTGAACATGGCAGCTATTGTTCCACCTGCAGATTTCAGAAGCACTCCTAGTACCTCGATTGCTACACTCACAGAGTAGTTTCAGAAGTTCATTGCCTCGCAGCCACACGCCATGTCAGCCCTTTCACACATAGGTTTGCCTTCTAGTAGCACACCTGGTATATCTTCCTCTATATGGGTCCTTGATTTTGGAGCTTCACATCATATGTCACCTAATTCCAATTCTTTCTTGTCCATTAAATCAACACCCTCTGTATCTGTCATGACCGCTGATGGCACTACCATGCCATTAGCAGGGATTGGCTCGATTTGCACTCAAAAAATGTCATTCTCTAATGTATATCATATTCCAAATCTTACTTTGAATCTTGTCTTTGTTGGTCAATTATATGACTCTGGTTTCTCAGTTATTTTCTCCAATTCTTGTTGTTATGTGCAAGATCCTCATTCCAAGAAGCTGATTGGGACAGGCCATAGGCGGGGGGTTTTACATTTTAGATGAGCTGAGAGTTCCTGATGTTGCAGCTTCTAGTGTCGATTTGTCTTCATTTCGTTTAAGTTCATCTTCGTCTAGTTTTTATTTATGGCATTCTCGTCTTGGACATGTCTCTGGTTCACGTTTAAAGTACCTAGCTTCATACCAAGATGCCATTATCAGTAAAGAAATTCAGTTTTGGATTCAAGCAATGAAAGAAGAAATGCCATCAGTTGAAAAGAACCAAACTTGGACTTTTGTAGACAAACCAGAAAAGAAAAGGCTAGTAGGATGCAAATGGATTTACAAGTTGAAGAAGGTATCGCAGGAATTGAAAAGAAGAGGTATAAAGCCAGACTTTTGGCCAAAGGGTTCACACAAAAGGAAGGAGTTGATTACACTGGAATTTTCTCACCAGTTGTGAAACAAACTTCAATCCGAGTAATGATGGCTAAAGCTGCAAAAGAAAATCTTGAGGTGGACCAAATGAATGTAAGAACAACCTTCCTACATGGTACTTTACAAGAAGAAATCTTTATGAGACAACCTGAAGGTTTTGATAATGGCAATCATAATCAAGTGTGTCTATTAAAAAATTCACTATATGGGCTCAAACAAGCACCTAGACAATGGAATATCAGATTTGACAACTACATCGCTAAGGTTTGTTTTATCAAAAGCAAATATGATCCATGTGTTTACTTTGATAAAAATATATAAATCTATTATTATATATTGATGATATACTTATTGTTGGGAAATGCAAAAATGAAATATCAAGACTAAAGTTGCAGCTGAGTAGTGAATTTGACATGAAGGATCTTGAGACAACCAAAAGAATACATGGCATAGAAATAGATCGAAAAGAATAAGGGGTTATCAAGCTATCTCAGAAAAGTTATCTTGAAAAGGTATTGGAAAAATTCAGTATGGATGAAGCAAAGGTAGTTTCAACACCCTTAGCTCCTCATTTCAAATTATCTCAATCTCAACCTCCATAAACTGATGCTGAAATGAAATACATGGAAAAGGTTCCATATACAAATGTTGTGGGCAGCCTAATGTATGCTATGGTTTGTACTCGACCAGATTTAGCACATGCATTAAGTGTAGTCAGTAGGTACATGACTAATCCTGGAGAAACTCATTGGAAAACTTTGAAATGGATTTTGAGATACATTAAAGGTACAACAGATTTGGGACTGGTGTACGGTAGAAAAACTTAATATGCTGAAGAAGTTGTTGGCTTTGTTGACCGTGACTATGCTGCAAATGTTGACACAAGAAAGTCCCTTACATGTTTTGTTTTTACAGTACTTGGTGGAAATGTAAGTTGGAAATCTAATATCCAAAAGGTTGTTGCCCTCTCCACCACTGAAGCTGAATATATGGTAGCAACAGAAGCATTTAAGGAGACAATTTGGCTTAAAGGTTTGACTCAAGAACTTGGCTTAAATTCAAGTGATATTATTGTCTATTGTGATAATCAAAATGCCCTACATTTGATTAAGAATCCTATGCTACATGAAAAGTCCAAGCATATCGACATCAAATATCATTTCATTAGATAAATTGTGACTCAAAAAGAAGTTCAAGCCAAGAAAATCAGTACATAAAATAACCCTGCTGATATGTTGACAAAGAGTGTTACCTTGCAAAAGTTTAGTCACTACCTAAAATTGCTTAACATTGAGAATTCAGATCAGCCTTAATGGCATTTGTTAGAACAACTCTTATTATCTATTTCTCACTTAAGTGACTGAACCAAGGTGGATTTGTTGTGATTGGTTCAAGCCACTTAAGTGATTGCTGAAGTGGTTTTTTTTTCCTCATTGGTTGAAGTTCAAAATTATGTTAATACAGTTGGCTAAAGGCTGTAAGTGTTGGAGGCCTATATATAGTCTTGCTTACTCTCCTTCAGATTAAAGGTTTGAGAGAAGAATTTTTTGTATCAGCTTTAGTTCTGTTTTGTAAGCTCTGTTTTTTGAGAGAGTTGATTTGTATGTGGAGCAAGTCTCCCTTGTATAAATTGTACTTGATACTTGAGAGAAATAAAGCCATTCCAGCCATTTTTTGGGCTGTTCTACCTTGGATGTAGGCTTTTAATTAAGGTGAACCAAGTGATTTTTGGTGTTGTTCTGTTTGAAAGTTTTTATTTTGATTCTAGTTTGCTGCTTTACTTTCTTGTTTGCTGTTCTTGAAGGGTGTAGGCTTTACATCACATATTTGAATTAATATAATTAATAAATATCTATTTATAATTAGTTTTCAAGATATATTCCGTTAAAGTTAACAAAAAAATTGTTAAAACCAATAATTTATGCTATCTACATGCTTTTTATATGTACTAGGTGCAAACAACGTATAATGCACATTTGCTTAGTGTTATTTAGAAAATTTACTAATTATTTTTATTAAGTTTTTATGATTGTCATATAAATTTTAAATAATAAAACAACATTATATATGTTGACGTCGTTTTTCGTCAACATAGAAATGAAGAGCACTAAACACAAAATCAGAAAAATAAATAATAAGAAACGCACGATTTTTTACGTGGTTCAGCAGTTAAAATCTACCTATTCCACGAGTCGATATTATTCAACTGTGGAATTCTCACAAAGCTTTTAGAAAGAAATTCAACAGAGTATTCCCAGTATCAATTTCCATCCCCCTACTAATGAATTTCTCCAGTCTATTTATAGACTGGTTTACAGAATATCTTCCCTCACATTTTGAGAAGTTATTATCCAAATTTCCAATAAATACAATTAAATGTGTTTAAATATATAATATCCCCTGACATTCAGGATTTATTAACATATTACAACAAATCCTCTAGATATAGGGATTTCATACAGTAACCGTATTCACACTAGATTTTCGACCTCGAACATATGAATTACATACCTTCGAGATAGACTAATCATCACGAGCTCGCTACCTCGGTTTGTGTCAGTCTTAAATAGTTACTCTATCGAGATCATTCTCTCTGTGCTCACAATGCCTAAGCTCGAACCTTCTTGTCTGATGCCACTAGGAAATTTATACAAGTGTTGAACCCTTGTCATTGTAACTTCGAGCTTGACTTGTAACCTTGAAACACCTTCGAGAACACATAGTTCCAAGCTCACCAATTCCGGTGTTGTTGTTTTAATACTGAGCGAGACTCTCAAACTTAATTCTCATTAATGCTGACCACATGAAAAAATTTCTTATTTCGAGCTTACACTTTACGAGCCTGACTTTTGAGATCAAAAATTTATATTCTCGAAATTTTGGTGTAACAACATATAAAAGAATGACATAAATATATTAAAAGAAAAATTAAACCAAAACATTGTTTATGGTTTTTTTTTTTTAAAAACGATAACATTATAATAGTAATATTTATAACACTTGAATTTATATTAATAAAATTAAATGATCTAGTCTTGTATTATATTTTATAATAATGATATATATAAAAGATCACTGATGTATATATATCTCTTCTATATAAAAAGTGTGTAGATAACGAAAATTCTTAGTTTTAACAGTTTTTTTCCCGTTAACTTTAAATGAATATTCTTATATTTAACATAATATTCTTATATTTATAAGTAGATTGTAAACATGACTTATACTTAAATAAAATTAAATAATTGAATAAGTAAACAAATTAAAATAAGATATTTTACAATGATAATTATTTAAAAATAATAAAATTATATATTTTATAACTAAAATAAAATTTAATTAAACTTAAACTTAATATTATATTAAACATATAATATATAATTTTTTGTTGTCACTGCCAAATTCAAAATCTAAAACAAATATAAACTTAAACAATTTTTTTTAATTAAAATATGATATTTTAAGATATTTTAAATAATTAAATCATATTTATATAAAAATAATAAAGATATACATATCATTTTTTTATCTTATAAATTTATGTGATAGTTTGTTTTTTATTAGGTGATTGAAGCTCTTTTTCTTCATCCAATTCACCAAAGGAAATTGTGAGATACATTAGAACTAAAAATAGTTGATGCATGTATACTACTGTCTACACTATGTCTTTTTCTATTCTTATTTTATTTCTATTATTAATTTATTTTTAAATATTATTGTGTTATATATATATCATGTAGCCATGTAAATATATATATATTTGTCAATGTTGTGTTTATATGTCATATATATAGAGATTATTGATATAAATATTTATATATACTATAACACTATAATTCATTCTATTATATATATATTTAAAAAAAGTCAACTAGTTTTTATTAAGATTATAAACAATGTTTACAACTTTAAAACTAAATAAATGTGCATTACATGTTGCTTCTCCCTAGTATTTATAATAATGTCACTTGCTTACTTGGCATGCAAGTGTCAATATATTATATATATATTTATATATTCATTTTCATTCTTATTAGTATACTAATTCTATTTTATGAGCCACATAATCCAAATTAATCCCACAAACATACTATCATAGTTAATAATATTATAGTTGCAACTTGCAAAAGGAAATGACCTTCTTTCACTCAAGTTTGTAACTATAATTGCGGCCACAATAAGAAATTTAGTCCGTGATGAGCAAAAAAAATATTTTTATAAGTCATCACCGTCAATACAATTATATATTTAAATTTTCCAAATGATCATTAAAGTTTTAGGATACATTTTGAATTAGAGATGTTAAATTAAAATTGATAAATGTTTCACTTTTAAAATTCAAACTTACAAACAGATAATATTTATTGGGTTTGCCATGCACGTCTTTTGTCGGCTTTTTAAGCAGAAGCTCTTGCGCTTGCTTAGTTGTACTTGTCTGGGTACAAAGATTTGCATTCAACTTGATGCAGTTTTTTTTATTTCTTTCTTTTGTAATGGCTTTGAACAATAATACAACCAAACATAATGAACAAAGAATTATTTTTTCTGATATTAAAATTTTATTATTTAGTTTTTTGAGAACATTTATATCTCATGTTATTCTAATAAATTTAATGCAACATCATATAAGTTGGATAAATATGCTTTTTAACTAGACATTAAATTTCAAATTCTAAATAATAGAAAGAAAAGTCTCGTTCTCTTTGTCTTCGGACTTTTCAAAAGCGTTTTACTCCGCATTTTTTCTACCAATGGAAGAATGTTGTTGTTGCTTTTGGGAACTTCTTTGATCCCCTTTTATCTCGTACGAGGAAATCCAATTTTCTCGTATTCAAGCCGAAGACCTATTCGAGGTCAAGGTTGATATAATCAAAATTATGACGGGCCTCTTACACCAAACTACTTTCACTATATATACAGGACAGGAACTGGTTTGACAAAATGAGTCGAGAACTACATACATCTGAAACCTTTTTTCTTGGGCTGGGAGATAGGTTATGATGAAACATAATTTCTCTGCCAATTATAATTCTTTTTCCTATGTAATCTTAATGGTAATACCGACAAAAAAAAATAAAAAATTGATATCTTATATTTCTTCCAATCACTCTCTTTTGGATTGAAGAAACAGCTATCAAAGACCATTAATTTTGGTTTTATTAATAGTTTAATTAAAGGCATGACATTATAATACCGAATCCTTACTTAAAAATATATATAATAGTATTACAATCATTATAGCTCCTACCCTACCCCTAGCCCTAACCCTAACCCAGTAAAGTTTCATTAGTTTAATTCACGTCAACTTTGCACGATTTCATTTTTTATTACATATTATCATCTTAACTTTACTAATGAAGTAAGTCAGAAACAAAATCATCATAAATTTCAAAACCTTATAGATAATTAGGGCTACAATGCTACAATATGAAAAGTGTCACGTCAAAGTGTCACTAACTAGTTTTGCAATTGGTGCATTTATTCAATAGCTTTATATATATATTTTTTTTCTTTATCATTTTTTCAATTACTTGGATTTTTTTTTAATTTATTTTTTAGATGTTATATTTTATAAAATAGTTCAAATAGACTCATAAACTTAATTATGATGAAAAAAATGAATATAACAACACAGTTTTTAAGCAGAATAAATTCATTTTTGTTCTGAATTGTTAGTTTGGTGAATTATTTATGATTTCAGTTAAAAAAACTTTGACCGAAATCAAATTTAGGGTTCTATTTGAACCATTTTACAAAACATAGGGTTCAAAAAAATAATTTTTTAAAATACAGAGTCCAAACAGATAATGAGACAAAACACAGAATTCAAAAAAGTATAAACCCTTATTTAAATGATAATTAAATAATGATATATGCACTAAAATATTACAACAACAACTTTCATTCAACTAATCAAATATATTTCATCCAAAATTTACTATTTTAAAAAATAATAACGTAATTTAATAAAATACTAATAGAAATGAAATGCATGCCTTGACATGTGATAAACTTTAACTATTTGAATTTTTTAATAGAATATATCCCCGTATTGGAAAATTGAAATGAAAAAATAGTATTCAATACATTATAAATAATAATGTTGACGCGGTTCTTCAGCAACAGATAATTAATAGAATAAAGAGCGAGATTAGTGCTAAATAATGAACTGTAATAGATGAATGATCTCAAAATAAAACGACAACACGAATACTTTTTTAGGTGGTTCAAAGGTTAAAATCCTTATAGTCCACCCGCCACTATTATTGATATATTTATGATATTCTTTACAGGGTATTTCTTTGCAGATTAGAATCCAACCCTTTGCAACTCTTATGGTCTCCATATTTATAGGGAGAGGGCACTTGGGGGTTGGCAAGGGAGGTCATCCCGTGACCTTCTTACCCATCATGTCACTTCTGTGACATTCATGATTAATTCCTAAAACCTGACAATGAAGTGTGGTCTAATCAATAGGTAAGGGGGATAATGGGCCGCACGACCCAACCCAGTCGTGGGTGCCTGAACACGCACGTTTATGCTACTTGTTAGAGAATTCAGGGATGGATCAGACACATGATGTCTGATATATGCATGTTTACATTGCGTGGCTGACTTTATAAGGGGTCAGAGGCGCCAACTCAAGCTCGCATCTCGAGCTTGATGTACTCTCAGCTCGTGGTGTCCATACTTCTGACCCGACCCCTTAGTAATCTCATTAAGCCTTTGGTTACCTCGAGCTAAAGTGGTAGGACCTGGTAACATCAGCTCTGGGTATGTGGCATCCACGTGGCTGATATAATTATGCCCTTTCTCAGCTCGCTACTAGCCCATGAATATTTAGGGCGTACATTTGCCCCCCAAGCCCCTGCTCGTGGCACACGACGTCACCTGGGGCCACAGTGGGGGCTTTTAGGCTTCTTTGTGGACTCTTCACATTCCACCCATTACGCTGGTATCGAATACGTGGAGCATCGTGGTTGGTGACGGTCTGTCTTCCGAGAATCGCATTAAATGGGCTAGCCTATATTCGACCGTCGTTTCATCTTTCGAGTAGTGATCCTCGTATCCTACATCAAGGCGATCCAACGACCCTCCTCCTTTGGTCTTTTACGTATATAAAAGGGCTGGCCACCTTTCGCATGGGCTACCCGTTCATTTGAAAATTTTCTCATATTCTTCTTTCTTCCTAGTCTCAAAATTCCTCCCTTCTTCCGGTCACTGTTCCCAGTGTTCCAGAAATTCAGACACGAGAACTCCTTCGATACTTCGGCACCAGCGATCCCAACAGGATTTCAACCCAGACGACCCTTTCAGTCTCACCCCAGCAAATCATTTCTTTAAGTCCTCTGCTTGTGCATATTTTAAATGTTTTCCTTCGCTGTTGCTTAGGTAAACTTTCTCTTTAATCGCATGCAGTAGGTTGCTTGTTTTTTGCTGGTATTTTATGCGTAGGTTTGTATCCTAGGGGCATCGACTGTAGGAAAAATCATTTAGGAGCATGACTCATAGGATACACTTTCTGGGGTGATTTTCTGGGAAATTTTTTTTTATGCCTGTTTGGAATAGCCAGTTCTTAGGGTGCAAAAACCGGGTAGCTTAGGGGACACGCTTCACAGGCCGTTTTGCCTACTGTTTCTTACTGAAACTTTCCTTCCAAGGCAAACTTTTACTCTGACCCTCCTGACACACGAATTTCGAGTAATCGGGGACCCGTGTGGAGCACAGGCGCGTGTTCATAGAACCGTGTGGTCTCACTTGCCACGGGCTGAGATTACCTCAGCCCGTGTAAAGGAAACACTTTGCGCTAGATTCTTTCTTATCCTTAGGTCACCTTTTCTAAATTTTCTTCTTTGTTCGTTAGGCAATCAAATGGGACCTAAGAAGAGCGCACCCAAGAAGAGTGCAGGCAACTCGTCTTCCCAGCAATCCAACAAAGGAAATGAGGTGGTCCTGGACTCCTCGATCCCCAACTTCGGCCCAACCGTGGAGAAGGAGGTCGAGGTGGGGCCCGACGCCTTTTTCGAGGCCGAGAGGATCGCCTTGAAGGTCACCACCCAAGGGAAAGTCAACAAAATCTTGCTTTCCCATAATATTGAGATAGGGAGTGGCGCCCTGGACGCCCGACCTCCCCTTGAAGGCGAGCGGAGCTGCGCACCGCTTGATGAGGAGTACGCCGCCTGGAGCGACGAGCATCTCAAGGCTGGGGCCTTCCTCCCACTAGACCAGTACTTCGCGGATTTTTTAAATTACATGAAGCTGGCTCCCTTCCAGCTCCCCCCTAACTCATATCGTTTGTTAGTGGGGTGGAAGTATCTATTCCTGAAGCAAGAATGGGAGGTCCCCATGCCGGCGGACATCCTCTACTTCTTCTGCCTCAAAGCTAGCCCGGAGCAGCGGGGGCAAGCCGACGAGTTCTACTACCTGACCCGTTTTCCAAATTCGGCTGCGGTCATCGAGCTACCCAGCCACCCCAACGACTTTAAGGACCAATTCTTTATGTCAAAGGGGTTTCGCAACTGCGAGCACCATTATTTCAACCGTCCTCGTAAGTACCTTCCACCCTCAGCTCGTAAGTTGATTTCTGACTAGTTTCTTTTTATTTGTTCCTGACTTAGAAACCACCATGCAGCTATTTTTTCGAGGACGGCTGTAATGCCCCAACTCCAGGGACCGTTACGGTGTGCCTTGTAAACAGTGCTAAACTCGCTAATCGAGTCATTTGGCCAAAAACGTGTAACTAAGTATGATTAGCGGTTTAGGGATTAAAAACTTTGGATAAGATATAACGTTTCATTAGAGCGTTTAACATATATACTGGATCCCAAAAGTATAATTTTAGAGTCTACTACAAGAAAATATTTACAACATGCCGTTCTATGTGGCAAAACAGGGTTTAACCCTAGTTCCACTTTAAACCTCGGCCGTGGCGGACGAGCAGCTGCATATGTACACGTCATCACCTAAGCTCTCCAACACAAGGATGGTCCAGCTTTCTCTTGCCTTTACCTGCACCACAAAGCACCCGTGAGCCGAAGCCCAGCAAGAAAACACAATACAACATGATATAATATCAACAGTAAATGTATTAATTGTTCAGGACCAATAGTCCAAGCAAATAGGTGACTATCACAAAAGTCACAAATGTGGGGACAACACCCTTTATCCATGTGATGGTAGGATCACCAGGGCTTAGCTGATATCAAAAGTCATTAATATGGGAACAACACCCTTTAGCCATGTGACGATAGGGTCACCAGGGCTTAACAAGTGAGTGAGCATCTCATTAGCTTCAACAGGATAGGTGCATGGTGATTGGTCACCAACATAACCTCCCTTCCGACTCTAGAGTCGTAACTATGGAACAGCGTTCCCTAGCCATGTGACAGACAATCACTGGGGCCCTATGCCCTAGCTCTGAGTGCTAGTCTTAGACTAGTCAAGCGCTTATATGATCATCGACTTTAGGGTCGGTCCAACATTAATGCCATAGAGCCATTCAATACTGATATCGATTAGATCTAATCTTCATTCAGCCCTGCATCCCCGACGCTTATGCCGTTTCTGACTCTCAGGTCAGTGAAACACGACCAGTGCTCAACCCGTTGTGAGCTTAACTAATAAGTCACAGCCTCACAGACGGATCCGACACCATTGCCGATTCTGACTAATAAGTCAATGCCATACACAAGTAAGCCATGCCACCAAACACATATAACACATGTCCAATATCCATAAACTCAGCATGCTTACTTAACAGGTACTAGTACAATTAGGACCATGCACAAACCCATAGACACAAGCTCTGAACAATATAATACTCAATACTCAAAGCATGTCCTAATCACATGTTTCTTGTGCAACACATGCATTATATTTAACAATCCAACATACACCAATAATAGCCATGCATGTCACATTTAATAATCAACCAACATGCATCAATAATAGCCATGCATGTCACATTTATGCAGGGTGCAGTTTTCTTACCTCAGATTCGAGCTATAATGATTAAAAGAACGACCCTTGAAAACGATCAACTTTTAGTCCTTTAGCGGTCACCTAGTCATAACCAAATATAGGATATCATCAATAAAAATGATCAACATAGGTTCCCAAACCAAAATCTAGCCTCCGAGACATCAATCCATACTTAACCGGGTAGTAGGATCAACCCTGAGGCCTATGGGTAGCATCCCCAAGCTAAAAACACATTTCTGGCCAAAAATGCCCTGATGGGCCGCGGCTCATCCATCTGACAGGGCCATTTCCCTCACAAAAACAACCGTAGGTCGCGGCTCACCATAGCCATGCCGCGGCCCTTTACCAAAATCAGCAAGCACCTTCTTGCTTTTCCCTGCGTTTTCCCTCGGAACCAAACCTTCAAACCAGTTCCAAACCTCTTCCAAACACTCAATCCAACCCCTAAACATCACCTATATCAAACCCTCATCAAAGCCCAAGTTAAACATCAATTAAACTTCCATCAATTCAACTATCCATCAAGAGAGTTACAAACTAAAACTCAAAGCTAAAACAGAGTAAAACCAGAAACTTATGGCTGAAACTCACCTCAAATTTGAGGATCAAACCCCCTCCAATGGCTGAACCAAGTCTACAACCTAGCTCCTTGATTTCCTAGCTTAACTCCCCAATTCAAGCTCAAAAACTCCAAAGAGGAAATGGAAGAGAATGATGCACGAGAAGGAGAAGGAAAACCCTGTTTGTGCTCTGTTTTTCTAAAGCCATCTAAAGGTCATATACATCCAAACTAAATGACCTAAATACCTCTAGGTCTTTAAAAGTTTCTAAAGCCTTCCCAAGGGTAAAATTGGTACTTTCCACCTATCTCGTTAATTATAATTAACGCTCTCCAATTCCTGCTATTCTCAATATTCTCAAATGCCAATAAATCATATCCCATTACCCTTTAATTCCCGGTAATGTTCCAATCATCCAAGTGACCCCGAGACTCACCCCGAGCCCCGAACTTAAACCTGTTATGATTAGACTGAACACTTACATTTCATGATCGTCTCATACCGAATAGCTCGAACCAATCCACCTTATAATGTGGCTATATTAATTAATCACAACCAAGCACCCAAAATACACAATTACGCCCACAGCGGCCAAATTACCAAATTACCCTTATAATTAAAAATACTCCCATATGAATGCATTTACCATCATATAATAATATAATTCACATGAACATGCATATGATCATTAAATGTATCATAATTCAATTATGGCCCTCCCGGCCTCCTAATCAAGGTCCTAACCCTTATTAGGAAATTCGGGGCATTACAACGGCCAAGTTAGCGACCCTTGGGGGTCAATATGAGACCTTGGCGGGGCTCCCCCCAAGTGAAAAGGATTATCGCCAGCTCGTGTCCGACGAGACGATGCTGGCATGCAAGTTAATTTCTCCAAGCCAGACTTTGGCCTTGAGGAGACCGCGGAGCCTCCCTCCGGCTCGCGAGATGGCTCCCATCCCCGAGGAGGAGGCCGTGGGCGAGGATGATGATGAGGAGGGCGAGGTGCCCCTCGTGCGGCGGAAGCGGGCTCTGGAGGTCGCCCAAGATGTAAACGTGGAGAGGGCCCAGTCCGGGGCAACAGCCGGCCCCTCCGGCCAAGGTAATCCTTATTTGTTTAGGGATTTAGATAGGGCCACTGCCGACCTACAGCTTGCTAGGTTTAACCCCAGCCAACCCATTCATCGCCACCAAAATGACCCAGATCGCGACACCACTTTACTCCAATGCGTCGACTAGCTCGTGCTATATTATGACATGAGTCACCCTAGGGGTACTGTAGTTGTAGGTAATACCTTAGCTTTTAGGTCGTCCTTTTTCGAGGAGTACGGGACCAATCTTAGGTCGTGGACCTCCCTCCTGGAGGGTGTAGTAGCTCCAGGTCTTGGGCAGTACGTAGAAGAGTCCAGTCCCGAGGCAGATTCGGACCTAGATCCTCTTCTAGCTCGCGAAGTCGTTATCTTAAACTCCCCCGCTGAAGCTCCGAGGCTGGAGGTCGTAACCATAGATTCCTCCTCTAGCTCGGAGGGTAGGACCCCGCTCAATACATACTTAAGATCTACTTTCTTTTCTTTTGTTGTTTTGCACAAATATTTTTACATGTATATTAATGCTTTGCTGTCTTTGCTTCCACAGAGGAGATGTCTCAGCCCGGAAACAAAGATTTGCGAGCCATGTTCCCTGGAGGGAACCCTTCCTCCGGGGCTTCCAAGCCCATGGTGAAGAGGCTTCGGATGGCGAAGAAAGCCATCGGGACCACCCCCAAGTCTCCTGCAAAGGGGAAAAACCAAGCCCCGGCTGCTCTGGAGAAAGTGCCTCCGCCCCCTCCTACAATGGAGAAGATGCCCGCGCCTCCTCCGTGAGCTCCTGTCTCTATTCAGGAATCGGAGGTTCCCACTGGGACCTTATCGACTACGACCCCTGAGGTGCGCGTCTCGGTCAACCCCCGGGCCTTGGAGAAAATCCCCGGTGTCTTCAGGGGGACGGTCTACGAGACCGCGACCTACATGGTGGATCACTGTTACAATGCCACCTCGAGGGTTCTGCGGGAGATCGAGACAAGGAGTCCCGAGAATGTGATGGAGTCTTCATTGGGGATGACCCTCACGGTAAGTTGACCTTGCCACTGGTACTCACTGTTTGTTTGTATTATTACTTTTCCTAAGGCACTTGCCTTATTATCTTTTGGTCTTGCAGGGGGCTTTGGCTCTCCACCGGAGGATATCTCGGTCCCGGGCCAGGATCGAGGAGATCAGGGGCGAGCACCAGGCTGCTTAGGTCGCCCTCGCTATAGCTCAACAACAGGAAAGGGACGCCAAGGCAGCCCTGGCAACTGCTCGAGAAAACGAGAGGGTCGTCCGAGGTGAGCTGGAGGCATCCCAAACCAAGCTGCAGGAGGCCGACACCACCAAGGCTGCCCTAGCCACTGCGAGGATCGAGCTCGAGGAGGCCAAGGCTGCCCGGGCCGCACTGGACACCGCGAAGGTTGAGGCCGAAGAAGCCAAGGTTGCCCTGGCAGTGGAGAGGGCAGCTTCCAGCTCCTCCATGGAGGCTATGCTGTACCACTGCTGGGTCTTCAATCCGGAAGGTGACTTCTCCTTCCTGGGGTCGGATGCATGGGAGTCGTTCTTGGAGAAGTTCAAGGCTCGCCTTCAACAAGAGGCGCCCTCCAAGACCGGGGAGACTTCCATTGCCGCCGAGCAGGATGGCGAGGGGGTGATCTCATCAGAGCGACCTGGCAGGGCATAGGACTTTTCTCCTTTTCTTTTATCATTCTCTTTTTTTTTTTTGTAACTTTATATTATGAGGTTTTTTAACCTCGAGACAATTGATTTCCTCAACTTTATTTCAATTGATTTATATATTTTATCTTCTATGCATTTGGTAGTAATTTTAGTTTCTGTTGGTGTTTAATCAACTTGAGCCAACTTCTAAGACTTAAGTCCTGGTTGCATCCAGGACATTAATTTAAAAAAAAAACTTAGTTCGCGTTAATTCTTTATCGATATCTCGTGCTTTTTAAGAAAAACATCGATCAACCAATTTTCAAATAACTTCTAAGTTTTAGGACCTGGTTGAATCCAGGACATTAATTTGAAAACTTAGTTCGGGTTAATCCTTTATTGATATCTCGTGCTCTTTAGGAAAAACATCGTTCAATCAATTTGAACTAACTTCTAAGTTTTAGGACCTGGTTGAATCCAGGACATTAATTTTGAAAACTTAGTTTGGGTTAATCGTTTATTGATATCTCGTGCTCTTTAGGAAAAACATCGATCAATCAATTTGAACTAACTTCTAAGTTTTTAGGACGACCTGGTTATATCCAGGATATAACTTAGTTCGCGTTAATCCTTTATCGATATCTCGTGTTTTTTTAAGAAAAACATCGATCAATCAATTTGATTTAACTTCTAAGTCTTTAAGATGACCTGGTTATATCCAGGACATATGCCCCCCAAGTAATTAGGAAAGGGTCTTTCATGGTTGCTTGACATTACATCCACAAATATACATAATAATGAAAAAAGATTTAATTCTCATTGCTTAATAAACAAAAGATGGCCTTTCTGATTAAGCCTTACAAAGGTATCATTGATAATATTTCTTCAAACGGATAGCGTTCCAAGTTCATGGGACTGCTTTTCCATTAAGTCGGGCTAACTTGTAGGTTCCTTCTTTTATGACCTCGGTTATTTGGTAGGGCCCTTCCTAGTTTGGCCCCAATACTCCGTCTTTGGGATCCTTACTAGCTAAGAAGACTCTTCTGAGGACCAGGTCGCCAATGCCAAAGGCGCATCTTCTGACCTTTGAGTTGAAATAACGAGTGATCTTTTGCTGATAATGTGCGAGATGTAGCTGTGAATCCTCTTGTCTTTCATTAATCAGGTCGAGGGACGCGCAGAGCAATTCGTGATTGTGGTCCTGGTTAAATGCCTGGACTCTATGCGAGGCTACCTTTACTTCGACAGGAAGGACTGCCTCACTCCCAAAAGCCAGGGAGAAAGGAGTATGACCCATGGCGTTCGATGTGAGGTCCGGTATGCCCACAGTACCTGGGGGAACTGTTCTGGCCAGACTCCCTTGGCTTCATCAAGTCTTTTTTTAAGGCTTACCTTAAGCATTTTATTGACGGCCTCGACCTACCCATTCGCCTGGGGATATGCCACGGAGGAGAAGCTTTTCATAATGCCTTGCCTCTCACAGAACTTGGTGAAGAGGTCGCTGTCGAACTGCGTTCCATTATCTGATACGATCTTCTTTGGCAGCCCGAATCAACAGATAATGTTTTTGACCACGAAGTCGAGGACTCTTTTTGAAGTGATGGTTGCCAGGGGCTCTGCTTCTGCCCACTTGGTGAAGTAGTCGATAGCCACCATCGCATAACAGACTCCTCCCTTTCCAGTGGGGAGGGCGCCAACCAAGTCGATTCCCCATACCACGAATGGCCACGGGGACGAGATCATCTTCAGCTTGACCGGGGGAGCTCGGGCAACTGTTGCGAATCTCTGGCATTTGTCACATTTTTTGACGTAGGAGATCGAGTCCTTTGACAGAGTGGGCCAATAATATCCTTGCCTTAAGATCTTTAGGGCCAAGCTTTGCCCCCTAGTGTGATCTTCGCAAAAACCCTCGTGCACTTCCTGCAAAATGGTCTTCGCTTCGCTTGGCAGAACACATCGTAGGAGAGGTAGAGATTGTCCATGCCGGTATAATATCCCATCTACCACTGTATACCTTGGAGCCTAGTAAAGTACCCGCCTTGCGTAATTACGCTCTTCAGGTAACTTTCCTGTTGTGAGATATTCGAGGATGGGGGTCATCCAGGTCGGCCTGGCATTGATCATCTCCGCCCCAACTTCCTCTATGCTTGGTTTCTCCAAGAACTCTACCAGCACTAACCCCAGAATCTCCGCCTCCCCGAAGGTAGCGAGCTTAGCGAGTGCGTCTGCGCTGGCATTCTGCTCCCGAGGTATCTGCTCGATTGAGCCATGCTCGAATGCAGATAGCTCGCTCCTTACCCTGGCCAGGTAAACAGCCATCTTGGTTCCTCGTGCTTGGTATTCACCTAGCACTTGGTTTACCACGAGCTGGGAATCCCTGTAACATTGGACGGAGCTAGCCTTCAGCTCCTGGGCCACCCTTAGCCCGGCCAGTAAAGCTTAGTATTCAGCCTCGTTGTTGGATGCTTTGAATCCAAATCTCAACGCAGAGTGGAATCGATGTCCTTCTGGGGATATCAAAATGATTCCAGCCCCGGAGCCATTCTCGTTAGATGAGCCATCTACGAAGACCTTCCATGAGGCTTGGACTAAGGAGGCCTGGGTTGAATCTTCCGCAGGATCTTCTCGGAATCCTGTGCATTCTACCACAAAATCAGCCAGGGCTTGGCTTTTTATTGCAGTTCATGGTGTGTACAAAATCTCGAACTGGCTGAGCTCAATAGCCCACTTCAACAGACGTCCTGATGCTTCAGGTTTTCGCAAAACCTGCCTTAAAGGTTGATCGATTATGACATGTATTGAGTGGGACTGGAAATACAGCCTGAGCTTTCGGGAGGCCGTAATGAGACAGAAAGCCATCTTTTCCATCAACGGATACCGGGACTCAGCTCCGAGAAGCCTCTTGCTGATGTAATAGACCGGCTTCTGAGACTGGTCTTCTTCTCGGACTAATACGGCGTTAGCTGCATCTTCTATGACAGCTAGGTAAAGGACAAGAGGCTCTCCTACCGTTGGTTTGGACAATACGGGTGACTCAGCTAAATGTGCTTTCAGGTCGAGGAAGGCACGTTCGCACACCTCGGTCCATTCAAACTTCCTATTCCCCCGGAGCAAGTTGTAGAATGGCAGACACTTGTCGGTAGATTTAGAGATAAACTGATTAAGGGCCACCACCCTTCCTGTCAGGCCTTGAACGTCCTTTTGCGACCGAGGTGAGGGCAGCTCGAGCAATGACCTGATCTTATCGGGGTTTGCCTCGATTCCTCTGGTATTGACAATAAAACCCAGGAATTTCCCTGATGCGACCCCGAAAGTTCACTTCTACGGGTTAAGCCTCATGCCGTATTCTCTCAGTATCTTAAAGCATTCCTCCAGGTCGGAAACATGATTATCGGAAATTTTTGACTTGACCAGCATGTCGTCAACGTACACTTCCATGTTCTTCCTGATCTGGTTGGCAAACATCATGTTTACCAACCTCAGGTATGTAGCCCCGGCGTTCTTCAGCCCGAATGGCATGACCTTGTCAAAATAAATGTGAGTTGGGGTCATGAAGTTAGTGTGCTCCTGGTCCGCTGGATTCATGGCGATCTGATTATAGCCCGAATATGCATCCATAAAGGACATGAGCTCGTGCCCCGCCGTGGCGTCTACCAATTGGTCGATCCTTGGCAAGGGGAAACAGTCTTTGGGGAAAGCTTTGTTCAAATCGGAGAAGTCATTGCAGGTCTGCCATTTCCCGTTGGGCTTCGGGACCAACACATGATTGGCGACCCAGACCGGGAACTTATCTTCGCGGATAAAGCCACACTTTAAGAGCCGGGCTACTTCCTCTTCTAGTGCTTCAGCTTGGGTTGTTCCTAGGCGCCTCTGTTTCTGGGATTTCGCAGGCACACTTTTATCCAAATGGAGGGTGTGCATGATGACGCTCGGACTGATCCCCACCATGTCCTCACGAGACCATGCGAACACGTCCAGGTTCTCCTACAGGAACTTAACCAACTCTGCCTTCCTTTCGTCACATAGATTTTTCCCGAGCTTTACCATCAGCGAGGGATTCTGAGGATCGATATTTACCTCTTCAAGCTCTTCGATTTCTTGGAGCTCGGATTTATCCTCGCCTATTCTGGGGTCGATGTCATCCCTTAAGATGATATTTTCTCCTTCGGCATTCTGAGGTTTTTCAATCTCAGGACTAGGCACGAGTTCCTGATATTCCTCATTTCCACCTTGGACGTTCATCGCTAACTGCCCGGTTTTAATTTTCCCTTCATAGAAATGTTGTAGCATTCCCTGGCAGCAAGTTGATCACCACAGACCGTGCATATCCCCGTGGAAGAGGGGAATTTTAGCGTGAGGTGGCAGATGGAGGTAACGGCTTCAAACGCTATTAGCGTAGGTCGACCCAAAATGGCATTGTACGCGACGGGACAATCGATGACCACAAACTCGAGGAGTTTTGAGACTGTCCGAGGCACCTCTCCCAAGGTGATCACCAACTCGATTGTTCCTATTGCTGCCGATCCTTCTCCGGAGAATCCGTAAAGCATCATGGAGGTGGCTTTCAGCTCGGTGACAGACAAACCCATCTTTTCCAGCGTGGACCGGAACAGTAGGTTTACCGAGCTCGCATTATCAACCAGCACTCTCCTAACCCTTTGATTAGCGAGCTGCATGGCTATGACTAGAGGGTCGTTATGAGGGAACCGGACGTGGCTGGCATCTTCTTCAGTAAAAATGATTGGTTGCCTCTCCAATCATTGCTGCTTCGGTAGATGCTGCTCAGGGATGAACTCCACTCCATTGTGAGCCTTAAGTTCGTTGACATATCTTTTTTGGGCACCTCTGCTCGTGCCAGCCAGATGGGGACCTCCAGAGATCGTGGAAATCTCTCCTCCTATCACGGGAGGAGGGACGTCCTGATCTACCCGAGATCCGGGCTGGCTCATTGGGGCTTCCGAAGCTGGATGACCGGCGGGAACTCTATTCCGCGCATACTGAGCCAAGGGTCCAGCTCTGATGAGAGTCTCGATCTCATCCTTCAGGTGCCTACAATCATCGGTATTGTGGCCAATGTCGTTGTGGAACCGACAAAACTTGGAAGGGTCTCGCTTACCCTTCTGGTGCTTTAACGGTTCCGGCTTCTTCCAGGGGAGGCGAGCAGAATTTGCTAGGAAGATGTTCTCTCTGGAGTGGGTGAGCTCAGTATAAGTTGCGTAGACCGGCTTGGATTTTTCTACGGACTTGTTCTTCTTTGGGCCGTGCTGATTGCCCTCGCTGCTCCCCTTTCTCTTGCCTCCACCAAACTGGTTATTCTGTGTAACAGTTTGGGTCGCTGTCATGACCTCCGTTCCTACTCCAGCGGGCTGTTCAGGGGCCTGGCTGGTTCCCGCGGCTGATGCCCGCGCCTCCTGCAGGTTTATCCATCCCTGGACCCTATTTGGGAATTCATTTACGGTGCTGACTCCCTTCCTTTGTATCTCTTCCCAGAGTCCTCCTCCGACAAGGATCCCCGTCCTCAAAGCCATGAGCTTGGAGCTGTCATCTGCGTCTCTGGCCCAAGCAGCGACGTTCGCGAATCTGCTCAAGTAAGCCTTTAGAGGCTCATCGGGTTATTGCCTTACGTTTGCCAGGGTATCGGCCTTGACGCGGGCAGCTTGGGAAGCTCGGAATGCTTCTTACTCTGTTTGAACCATTGTCTGGCCGGCCCCGTAGAGGCAGAGCATGAGTATCTGTAGAGTCCAAGAACTTTACTTAGCTAGTTAGATAGTAGTATAATAGTAATAGTAGTAGTATTTTTATGACTGTGGTTTTTGGTTCAGACCGGGATTTAATTGAACACTCATAGTAGCACTTGTAGATTTTCTAAGTTTAACCTATAGTTTAAGAATATTAATTTTAACCTAATGGTTGATTAATATTGTTGGTTATTAATATGATAATTATTGTAACCTAAGGTTTAGATAGAGCCAATAGGATTATGTCATTTGACATATGCATGATTATTAAGAAATTATTATTTTAATGATAAAATAAGGGAAATATAAGACTTAGTCTTCACCAAAATCTATTAGGAGCATGACATTTATCACAATTTTATTTATTTGTGGATTAGGTTGATATTTAGATAATTAAATAGATTTTTCGAAACTTTAGGGTACTGTAACTTCCGACCTGTTTTTGACCTAGTTATATTATGAATTTCAAAAAATATTATTTCTTAAAAGTTGTAGATAATTTAATTATCTTTCTAACGGTATAAAGATAGTCTAAATCGGAGTCCTAAAACTCAGATATATTGATTTTACTGCAGGAGAGTTTAGAGTTACGAGATTTAGGGAGTTAGAAGTTAGGATTCTATTTGTTTTTATTATTTTTGTTTTAAAAATCAAGCTTTGAATCCTTAAATCTCTCTGAACAATTTGATTAATTCCTAAGCCTTTGGCTGAAGGATATTCAAATATTTTCAATTAAATTTATTATTTTTATTCAAAGCCAAAAAGAAGATTTTTATTCCTAGAACTCTATAAATAGGACCTAGCACCAAGCATTTTTCATTCATTCATCAAGCTAAGTTCAGAGGCTGCAAGTTGCTAGGTTATTGTGAGAGTGTAAACACTTGGGTTGGGAATTATAAGCTTGATCACTATAAGCTTACCAAACACTTGGGAAGTAAGGTTCTATTCACATTTCGGTTCAAGGTTTAGATTGATCATAGAAGTACTCAAGGTATCCCAAACTCTAGTCCATTTCGGTATTATTTTCTTTAAAGTTCTCATAGTCTTCTACTCAGTATTCTAAACCTTATTCCTATTATTGGTTAGGAAATCTAAGTTCTTGAGCACAAGGTTTTTGGTAAGTATATTTTGATAGCATAGTTCCTTCATCACTTTCATCCCTTTTCTTAAATATACTCACCCTATTATAAATGGTTTTTAGGAGTGTTCCAAGGTCCCAAATCAGTTCTCATATCCCGGTTATTTTGGTAAGGAAAATAGGATAGGATTTATGTGTTATATAATTTTATATGTTATCTTATGAATATGTGTTATGAGAAATGCTATGTTAAGTATGTTTGTAGACTTGGGCATATGACCTATACAACTAACAAGCCCCAAATAGATTATGGGCATATGACTTGCTTAGCTAGCAAAACCCCACTAATCTAATGAGCATATGACTTGTTTAGTTTATGGGACCCCAAGTAATAATGACCATTATAGTATGTATGTGACATAAGTGTTATAATATGTTTTATGTTAGATTTTCCTTGCTGGGCATTAGGCTCACTCCTTTTTGTTTATATGTGCAGGAAAATAGTTTTAGTGGCGGGGGAAGGTTCTTGGAAGCTTGGGGAATGTGTATTGAGGCGGAATGGATTCAAAAGAGCCGAGAGTTTCGATTCGAGGATGAAGTCTTTATTTATGGTTTATGTGTATTTTTCCGCACTTATTTATGTAATCTCTTTTTATTATTAAGTTATGTTTTTCCTTTTTAAAACAATTGGATCTCATATCCTAACTTAAATTTTATGTAAGTTTGACCTTTGTTTTTAAAAGTTCTAATAAAGTTATGATCTTTTCACTTGCAAGTTCTATTAAGGATTAGGGTCTATGTGTAGTTTTCATTAATGGTACAAAGTCTATAGTAGTTGGGTCATTACAGTATCACCTGAGATTGGTTCTACAGAGACTGAGGGAACACAGATTGTTTGCTAAATTCAAGAAATGTGAGTTCTGGTTGTCTCAAGTATCTTTTCTTGGACACATTGTCAGTAAGGAGGGGATTAAAGTGGATCCAGCAAAGATCGAAGCGATCAGAGATTGGCCAAGGCCAAAGAATGCTTCTGAGGTTAGAAGTTTCATTAGATTGGCAGGGTATTATAGACGTTTCGTGGAAGGGTTCTCAAAGATAGCTAGTGCATTGACTGAACTGACACGCAAGAATCAGAAATTTGTGTGGTCAGATAAGTGTGAGAACAGCTTCCAGGAACTGAAGCAAAGGTTGATTACATCTCCGATTCTGAGTCTTCCGACAGGTCAGGAGAAGTTTGTGATTTACTGTGATGCTTCTCATCAGGGTTTGGGCTGTGTTTTGATGCAATCAGATAGGGTTGTTACCTATGCCTCTCGTCAGTTGAAGGAGTATGAAAAGAGGTATCCTACTCATGATTTAGAGTTAGCAGCTGTGGTTTTTGCTTTGAAGATATGGAGGCACTATCTCTATGGAGAGAAGTGTGAGATTTATACAGACCACAAGAGCCTGAAGTACTTCTTCACCCAGAAAGACCTTAATATGAGGCAAAGGCGTTGGCTGGAGTTAGTAAAACATTATGATTGTGAGATCCTGTATCATCCAGGAAAATCCAACGTGGTAGCTGATGCTTTAAGCCGGAAGGGTCCGGGACAAATTTATGGTATGAGGCTGATAGCCAGGGAGTTAGCTAATGATATGACCAGAGCTGGTATAGAGCTGCTGGTGGGCCAGTTGGCTAATATTACGCTACAGTCTACGATGTTGGATTGGATCAAGGAGGGTCAGCTGAGTGATCCACAGCTGATTAAGATCAGAGAGGATGTTCTGGTTGGAGCATCCAAAGATTATACAGTGTCTGAGTTAGGCTTGTTGAGATACAAGGGGCGAATATGTGTTCCGTTAGACACTGCAATGAGGCGAGAAATTCTGGATGAATCTCATACTACACCTTACTCTTTGCATCCAGGCACCACGAAGATGTACCAGGATGTGAGATCGTTATATTGGTGGCCAGGGATGAAGAGAGATGTAGTAGAGTATGTGGCTAAGTGCTTGACATGTCAACAAGTGAAGGCTGAGCATCAGAGGCCGGCAGGGCTACTGCAACCTCTGGATATCCCAAAGTGGAAGTGGGAAGACAGCACAATGGATTTTGTGGTGGGCTTACCCAGGACCGTTGGTCAGCATGATTTAATTTGGGTGATAGTGGATTGCTACACCAAGTCAGCTCACTTCCTGCCAGTGAGGACTACTTATACAGTTGACCAGTATGCAGATCTCTATGTGAGAGAGATTGTGCGGCTCCATGGTGCGCCTAGGTCGATCGTGTCAGATCGGGACCCTACCTTTACCTCTAAGTTTTGGGGGAGTTTGCAGAAGGCCATGGGGACGCAGTTGAAGTTCAGTATTGCTTATCATCCTCAGACAGATGGACAATCTGAGAGGACGA
This sequence comes from Humulus lupulus, assembly GCF_963169125.1. Taxonomy (NCBI): domain Eukaryota; kingdom Viridiplantae; phylum Streptophyta; class Magnoliopsida; order Rosales; family Cannabaceae; genus Humulus; species Humulus lupulus. The sequence continues at coordinate 6,019,499 of NC_084802.1, read as the reverse complement.
TCCATATTTTGGAAGACATGCTAAGAGCATGTATGCTGGACTTTGGTGGATATTGGAGTAAGTATCCGCCTTTGATAGAATTCTCCTACAACAACAGTTATCAGTCTACCATTGGGGTTGCACCTTATGAGATGCTATATGGTAGGAAATGTAGGTCTCCCATTCATTGGGATGAAACAGGTGAAATGAGATACTTAGGTCCTGAGGCAGTTCAGAGGACCAATGAGGCCATAGAGAAGATTAGAGCTAGAATGCTTACTTCTCAGAGTAGACAAAAGAGCTATGCAGATCCCAAACGCAGGAGCATGGAGTTCCAGGTAGGAGACTACGTCTTCCTTAGAGTCTCGCCATGGAAAGGGGTGAGAAGGTTTGGGAAGAAAGGCAAGCTGAGCCCCAGATATGTAGGTCCATTTGAGATCTTGGAGAGGGTTGGTCAGGTGGCTTACAGGTTGGCTTTGCCTCCGACGTTGTCTTTCGTGCATAATGTATTTCATGTTTAAGCTCTTTGGAGGTATGTGCCTGACGTTAATCATATTTTGAGCTATGAAGATCTGGAGCTTGAGGCAGATCTCTCCTATGAGGAACAACCTGTCCAGATACTCTACAGAAAAGATAAGGTCCTCAAGAACAAGACGATACCTTTGGTTAAGGTATTGTGGAGGAACAGCAAGGTCGAGGAAGCGACCTGGGAGCTGGAGTCAGACATGCAGAATCAGTATCCCGAGCTGTTCAGGTAATGCTCTGAATTCTCCGGTATGGTTTATTGGCGAGATTAGTAGGCCGGGAGGGCCATACTTGCTTAATTATGCCATTAAATGATATTATGCATGTATATGTGAATTATATTATGATATGGTGTTATATGCGTGCATGTGGGTCCACATTTAAATAATTAAGCTATTTTGATAATTTTGCCCATTGAGGGTGAATGTGTGTATTTGGGTGCGTAACTTGATTTGTGAATGAGATTCCATTATTATGGAGATATATTCGAGCTATTCAGCATGAGACGGTCATATATAATGGATTAGTGGTTTTGTCATAACGGGGTCAATTTTGGGGTAGTAGAAATGTTTATTTGATGATAAATTGGGAATATTTGAGATCAGGGTGAAATTTCGGAGGTTTTGACTATAATGTCCCCGGGGGTATTTTCGGGACCCCGAGCATTAGGTTTTATTTGAGGTTACTTAAGCTTGAAGTAGTTGTCAGATATAACGTACGATTAGAAAACCTCTCGTTCTCCCTTTCGATAGTCTGTTTTACCGTTTGAGCATTTTCGAAGATATCTCGAGTTCTAGGAGTCGGAATCAAGCCAGGATTGAGGCATAGAAATCCTAGGAAATATTAGAAGCTTCTTAACCGAAGTATTTGACAGAAAAAAACCCAATCAAAGGTAATCTAAGTTTAAAGTTTTGAGTTTTCTGAGTTTCTAAGCTTTGAATTGGACTTTGTGAATTGTTGAGTTTTTGGTTGGTTTGAACCTTGGGTTTTTAGGGTTTTGGTGTTTTGGGAAGCTTAGGAACTTTGCTTTGATGATTGGGGATGGTTAGGTATGATTTTGGAAGCTTGGAGAAGTTGAAAACGCGTTTGGGAATGGCCCAGGGTTGGGGGTCGCGGCCCTAGCTTGAGGTTGAAGGAGGAGGTTCTGTTTGCGCTGGGCGCCGCGGCCCTTGGGTTGGGCGTCGCAGCGCTTGCCTCTGGAATCTCTGGGGGCCGCGGTCCAAGGTGTGAGGGCCGCAACCCTTGCCTTGTTTTTGCCCCGTTTGCTCGTTTTGACCCCAGGAACTTATCTATAGGCCTCGGGAGTGTTCCTACTACTTGAATTAGTTGGGATTGATCTCCCGGAGGCTAGATATTGGTGTGGAAACCTATGTTGACCATTATTATTGATGATTTCTCGTGTTTGGTTATGATTAGGTAACCGCTAAAGGACCAAAGGTTGATCGTTCTCATGGGTCGTTCTTTTAATCTTTCTAGCTCGAATCTGAGGTAAGAAAACTGCACCCTGTGTATATGTGACATGCGTGATCATTATTGAGGCATGTTGATTGATAAATGTGGACTTGGATTGCATATTAAATGCTAGCAAATGTTGAGTACTTGAATATGTACTGATTAGTCAGGGACACTGACCTAAAGAGTCAGAAATGGCATAGCGTCATGAATGCCGAGGCAAATGAAGATTAGATCTAATCGATATCAGCGTTGAATGACTCACATGGGGTATTAACGCTGGACCGACCCTAAGGTCGATGAACTTATAAGCGCTTGTCTGGTCTAAGACCAGTTATTCAGAGCCAGTGCATATGGCCCCGGTGACTGCTTGTCACATGGCTAGGGAACGCTGTTCCAGGGATTATGACTGTAAGTCATGAGGAAGGTTATGTTGGTGACTAATCACCATACACCTATCCTGTTCAAACTTATGAAAGGCTCACTTATCTGTTAAGCCCTGGAGACCCTATCGTCACATGGCTGGAGGGTGCTGTCCCCGTATTAGTGACTCTTGCAATAGTCATCTATTTTCTAGGACTGATAGTCCTGGATGATTATTATGATCATTGTTGATATTATATCATGCTCTATTGTGTTTTCTTGCTGGGCCTTGGCTCATGGGTGCTATGTGGTGCAAGTAAAGGAAAAGCTCACCCAGCCTTGAGTGGAGAGCTTAGGTGGTGATGTGTACATATGCGGCCGCTTGACCACCACGGCCAAGGTGTTCTCAGAGGAACTAGGGGATTTACCTTATTTTTTCCGCTTAGGTCGGCAGGGATTGTAAATTTGAAACAGTAATGACCATTTTGTATATAGAACAACTTGTAAATGTTTTGATTAGCTTTGCAGAGCAGTTTGTAATGAAAATATCCATTTCCTTTTTAGTAGTTTTTCACCTTAACCTGTTAATTACACTTAGAGCACGTTTTTGACCAAATGACTCAGGTAGCAGGTCAAATTTTCGGTCCACCGTTCACCGTAACTGTTATGGGGTAACCAGGGCGTTACATTTACATTGCGTGGCTGACTTTATAAGGGGTCAGAGGTGCCAACTCAAGCTCGCATCTCGAGCTTGATGTACTCGCAGCTCGTGGTGTCCATACTTCTGACCCGACCCCTTAGTAATCGCATTAAGCCTTTGGTTACCTCGAGCTAAAGAGGTAGGACCTGGTAACAGCAGCTCCGGGTATGTGGCATCCACTTGGCTGATATAATTATTCCCCTTCTCAGCTCGCTACTAGCCCGTGGATATTTAGGGCGTACAAATAATGTTTCATTTAGTTTAGATTTATGGCACCATACGGTGCTAATATCACTTGAGTTAGCATAATATATGAATAGTTGAATTTAAAATCGAATCTCATATATTATTATTGTAATTATTAACACAATTAAAGACCATATAATATTTTATAAAAATATTCTTAATTTTAATAATTATGAAATTACGTCGTAAAAAATTGTAAGCTTAAATTCAATAATCCATCTATATATATATATATATATGTAATTTTTTTTGTTCTAATTAATTTGCACACCTCCATTAAGAATATATATAACTCATTATAAAATATACCAAAATGTACTAGATATAAGACATTTTAAGGTGTTGCCCGCTATAATAGAACATCATAATACTTGGTTCAACAAAGTTGTTCTCATGGTGAAAGAGTTAGTTTGAGTATAGTTTCTCTATAAGCTATATAGTCTGTTATGTAAGTGTTTTGGACTACTCACTGATCTATCATTGTTGGATTTTGTTGTGATTAATTTGTTAGAACTTCTTGATTCTTTTGTAGTTATTTCTTTGATTCGGTATTATAGATCAATAACTCAAACTAGTATCTAATCCAAAACAATAGTAAACCTAGAGCTTCTAGTATACGATGAAAATGATCAGTATTGAGTTTTAGTTCATACAACAATTGAAATACTAGTGTGATTAAAATCCTTACTTTCTAAATTGGACATATATATAGCTCTTCCATTTCAACATAACAAGAGCAATTTTTCTTAGAGTGAATTTTGAAATTACGTTTTTAGTAATTACAAAATTAATTAAACCATGTGAATTAATTAAAGTGCAGAGTGGTAATTAATTGTTTAAACAGATTGCAGTTCTGTCGGGATAGAATACGAACTTGTCACAACATAAACTGAACACAATAAAAAGACAGTGCAAAAAAATAAAGAACACAACAAATTTTTACAAGGTTCAAAAACCCTTTCGGATAACCTACTCCTTGGGGTCACCCCCAGAGAATAAAACCAATTAATAAAGAATTACAAGTACAAAATATTGACTTAAACAAAACAAGACTCCCTCTTGAGATTTGCCGCAACTTTGTTGTACTTCTTTTCATTAATCTGATCTTGATTGAAACACTCAACCACCTAAACTCCCTTCAATGGCCAGCGAGTGCCTGCATCCTCCTGATGCAAGACTTGTAAAAATCTTCTCCCGAAGACTATAAAAGTTGTGTTCAAATTATAATGTGTATTCACTCATGAACATGGTATAAACTCACCACAAAAAACTAAACACTCATATTTCTACAAGATCACGTGAATACTTATCATCTTGAATACAAAGAGGAACTCTCACAAATATTACAATTATGCTCACAAATTATGCATCTCAGAGTTCACTTTTCTCACTGCCTTTAGAGCCCTATTTATAGAGTCATTTTTTGTGTTTATAAAGGTTGAGAAAGAATTCTTCTAATAAAGGCAAGAATAATTAAAGATATTCTTGATTGATGAAGAGTTACCTTTTTTAGAAGATGCTGATCCGACAGATACGATTTTGGTGGGTGATGCGTGTCGTATTGCGTACCAAATTTAACAAATATTTTATTTACTCTAAAACCAATTATTTAGTATAACGGCAAATAGAGGTCGAACCCAAGGGAACTATACTCAGTTTATTATTCACAAAAGCTTAACAAAGTTAAAGTGGAAAGGGGGGTTTTTTAGAAAATAAAAGTAATAGCAAGAATTAAGAAAACAATTGATAGCAAGAAGAGATTAACAACGATTTTAAAGACGGTTAAGAATTATTCTCCACCTCAGACAATCATGCATGATCATCAATAATAAATATTATTCCGATTCCAATTAAACTATTAACCCCGCAGATAATGCTTAAGCAGTCAATTATCCCAATCTCCCTATCACAATCAATTACGGCTTAGCGCTCAATAATCAATTCTTTTTACCAAACAACAAACCTATTAATCATACGATTCATTCAATTTAGTAAAAGCATTAACAACAGTGGAGACAGGTTAGTCTAGGCAATAAATCAATGAAGCATTTAATTCATTTAACCTAGGTTCTATTCTTCATCACAATCAACAACGCTTTTGACCACATCATCAATTGCAATTTATCACAAACACTTAGAATCCTAAACTATTAGGTGAATAGAAATTCTAAGATGACAGTAAAATAATGCAAGCCCTAATTAGTTGTACACCCTAACAAGGAATCACAATATTTCATACAATAGGCATAGAAGAATAGAAGCAATTTAACATTATGGAAATCAAGAACAATATTCACATCTCAAATCAAACATTCATCTCTGGGTTTTGAATAACCCTTAACCTAAAAGAAACTTAGCCAACAATCATGATGAAAAACATAACCAAAATCAAAGAATAGAAGAGTTTAGAGAAGAAGAAAACTATTGAAAAAGTTGAATGCGATCGTCCTTCTTCTCCTGCGCTCTCTCTGTGTTCCTCTCTCTAAAATCGCGAATCTAAAACTCCCCTCACGAATATGACCTAATCCCTCTTTTATTTCCCGTCTAAAAATTAAGAAAAATCGAATTTAAATTTGAATTCAAACGCGTGCCGCGGCAGCCATATTTCCTTGCCGCGGCACGAGGCTTCAGATAAGCGATATAGGCTTTTCGTGCCGCGGTATGAAATTTTCCTTGCCGCGGCACGAGACTCTCTGTTTCTCTTGTAGCGGCAGGGACTTTTCCCTGTAGCGGCAAGGACCTCTCTGACTTGCCTCGTAGCGGCAGGGACTTTTCCCCGTAGTGGCAAGCTCTCAGATTTCTCGCTTTTGTTCTTTTCTCGATTTTTCTTCTCTTTAACACTTTACTCCAATGGTTAGAATCCTACAAAATCATCATTCAACCAAAAATCATCAAAAATATACAATTATCCTTAAAAATAATGATTTAGGTTAAATGAAACAAATTAACAAAACGATTCTAACTATCCCCAAACACACTACTTATGAACACAAAATCTGATAAGTAGAAAGGTAAACTTTATACAAAAAATATACTTATCAGTGGTGATGAGGACACCAAGACTAAAAATCCAAGTCAAGTTCCAGTTGATCCAAGTCAAGAGGGGAGGAATGATGAGGACACCAGTTTAGGAGCTTGATCAATATTTAGCTTCCTGTAATGAGTCTTTTTATTTTTAATCACGTTTTTTATTTAGTCTTTGTTTATTTTGTGATAAGTCAAACATTTGACTTGTGTGAGTCCAATAGTCCTTTTGTCTTTAATTTTCGGTTTTCATTAGGAAGACAAAAGGCTTGTCTTTAATTTCGGTTTTCATGAGGAAGACAAAAGGCTTGTCTTTAATTTCAGTTTTCATTAGGAAGACAAAGGGGCTGTCCTTAATTTTTCGGTTTCATTAGGAAGACAAATGGGCTTGTCTTGATGTAATTTTCGGCTATATAAGGCCTTGAAAACATTTGGAAAAAATCAGATTATGTTGAATGAAATTGTGAGTTTATTTCTTCTTGAGTTCTTGAAGAAACTTTTGAACTTATCAAGGAGATTCCTTGTGGCGTTCATCCTGACTTATCAAACGGATTCCATCCCCGTTTGTGGCGTCTTCCTCATACCAAGGTTCGTGCTTGGCTAAGCATTGGGTCGCGGTTCCATTCCAATCTCGTGTGTTCTTGGTGGCTGTTCCATATTTGGTGTCGGGTTTCGTCACACTTGTTGGCGTGGTTCGTATCAGTTGGTATCAGAGCTTAGGATCATCCGGTTTGGCCTATCCTTTTTCATTTTTTTTTTCTATTCAGTTCGTGTTATTATATTAGGATTTCTGAAAAAAAAAACAAAAAAAAAAAATCAATTCGTATTCCTCTATATTCAATTCGTGTTCATCTAGTCATGTTTTTCTATTCTAGAGCTTGTTAATTTCCTTGTTGCAATTGTTTCCTTGTTTCCCTTATTTGTTGTGAAATCCGAAACTATTCTAGAGCTTGTTTTAGGGTTCTTAACGTGAATTAGGGCTTTGAGTTTTTCTCTTGTTCTAATTGTGGAATCTAAATTTTCATTGAGTTACTCTTGCTGTTTTGTTTTGAAATCCGAATTTTTCCTTGGGTTTCTCTTGTTCTTGTTGTGAAATTCGAAATTGGAATTGAGTTCCCTTGTTCTTATTGTGAAATCTGAATTGGGATTGAGTAAATCTGAATTGGGATTGATATTCTCTTATTCATATTGTTAAATCCGAATGTGGGTTGAGTTTTCTCTTTTCTTTTTTGTGAAATCCGAATCTGCATTGTTTCTCTTTTCTTTTTGAGTCTCTATTGTTTCTCTTGTGAAAACCGATTCATTTTGTTTTTGAATTGTTCCTTGTATCTGCATTTGAGAAAAAGAAAAGAAAAGAAGAAAGAAAGAATAAGAAAAAATTCAAAGGGATTCGAACCTAAAAAAAAAAAAATCACCATTTTTTGTTCTATTCTTGTTCCCCATAGTCTAGAGGCCCTTTTTCCAAAACCCCACACAAGTGTTCCAAAAATCACCATTTTTTGCCACTTTTTCATCGGTTTTCGTTTGATTTGTTTGGTAGAATTGGCTGCTTGAACCTCCATATCACCGTTTCATTAGTTTTGAAAGAACTTAAAGAAGAATACGAGTGGAAAAAGGCAGAGGTGTGAGCCTATTTGAGGGTAAAAGCCATTGAAATTGAGTGAAACACGAGGGGATTTGAGTGAAAATATTATTTGAGCGAAACACGTGAGGGAGTGTGGTGAGGTCTTTTCTCCTTATTATTCTAACCTTATTTTGCAGATTTCCATCATGGCACAAAATCCAGAGAAAAATGCAAGCAATGATATTCCACCACTTGAAGTTCCGAATCTGCAAATGCAAGCACTAATTGGGGAGATGCGAAGGATGATGAGGGCGGAGTGTAAGCAAATACATGAGAGGTTGGATAGGGTAGAAGAAGGAACACAACGGAGGCCACGGAGGAATAGGGTGTACCAAAGGGAGGATGAGAATGAAGGGGATTTGGAAGGGTTAGTTTCTGATGAAGAGTTTGATAGGATGTCGGCGGGTAACCATAGGAGGTATGGTCGGGATAGAGAAGCTAGGAACCAGGTAGATGATTATTTAGGAAATATAAAGATGAGAATTCCAGCATTTCAGGGGAAGAGCGATCCTGAGGCATACCTTGAGTGGGAAAAGAAGATGGAGTTAGTTTTTGATTGTCACAACTACTCCGACATGAAGAAGGTAAAACTAGCTGCCATTGAGTTTACTGATTATGCTATTGTTTGGTGGGATCAGTTGTGCATCAACAGGAGGCGGAGTGGAGATCGTCCTATTGACACATGGGAGGCAATGAAGAGGGTGATGAGGCGACGGTTTGTACCACCTCATTATTATCGAGATCTATACCTTAAGTTGCAGGGCCTTCGTCAAGGTTCCAAGAGTGTAGATGAGTATTACAAGGAGATGGAGATGGCTATGATTAGAGCCAATGTTGAAGAGGATCGGGAGGCAACCATGGCAAGGTTTTTGAATGGGTTGAACCGAGAGATTGCTAATCCAATTGAGCTACACCATTATGTGGAATTGGAAGATTTGGTGCATATGGCAATCAAAGTTGAGAGGCAGCTCAAGAGGGGTAGTACAAGTTCAAAGCCAAGACCGAGCCCACACCATTCAAGTGCAACACCTTGGCAGTCGAACTATCCAAAGAAGGAAGAAGACCAACCTACTTCATCCTTTACACCAAAACCAGCCACGACCCCTCAAGGTAAAACAGCCCCTACTTCGTCCCATTCTAGTGAGATAAAATGCTTCAAATGTCAGGGGCGAGGACACATAGCTAGCCAATGTCCAAACAAGCGAGTTATGGTAATTCGGGATAATGGGGAGATAGATTCCGAAGAGGAAGATGATCTTGATGACATGCCACCATTGGAGGACGCTTCTATGGGTGATGAGGAGTTTGGGGCAGAATCTGGTGAAATGCTTGCACTAGTCACAAGACGAGCCTTAAACTTGCAAGCAAAAGAAGAGGAAGAAGAGGTGCAGCGAGAGAACATCTTTCACACTCGTTGTCATGTGAAAGACAAGGTATGCAGTGTTATTATTGATGGTGGTAGTTGCACTAACGTTGCTAGTTCTTCCATGGTTGAAAAGCTGGGGCTCCCAACGCTTAAACATCCTTGTCCATACAAGTTGCAGTGGTTGAATGATAGTGGTGAAGTGAGGGTTACAAAACAGGTGCTGGTATCATTTCGAATTGGCAAGTATAAGGATGAGGTATTGTGCGATGTGGTTCCCATGCAAGCTGGACACCTCCTTCTAGGAAGGCCTTGGCTATTTGATCGGCGAGTCCAACATGATGGCTTCACCAACAAGTACTCATTCACGTTCCATCGAAGAACAATCACTCTAGCTCCATTGACGCCAAAGCAAGTATATGAAGACCAAGTGAGGTTGCAAAGATTGAGTGATCAAAAAAAATTGAGTGAGCAAAAGAAGGAGAGTGAAAAGATGAATGAGAGTGAGAAAAAAAAGAGACAAAGAGAGAAAAGGGTCGAATCAAGTGAGAGAGAAAAGAAAGAGAAGAGTTCGATCAATGAGGGAAAATTAGAGAGAAAACAAAATAATTTTTATGCAAAAAAAAGTGAGGTTAAGGAGGCTCTTTTAAACACTAACCAACTTGATGCTAACAAGCAGGTTTTTGATCCCGGTGATTGGGTATGGTTACACATGAGGAAAGAGCGATTCCCAGCACAAAGACGTTCCAAATTGCTACCTCGAGGAGATGGGCCGTTTCAAGTGCTAGAAAGGATCAATGACAATGCCTACAGACTCGATTTACTAGGTGAGTATACTGTTAGTGCTACTTTTAATGTTTCTGATTTGAGTCCTTTTGATGCAGGTGACGATTTGAGGTCAAATCTTTCTCAAGAGGGGGGGAATGATGAGGACACCAAGACTAAAAATCCAAGTCAAGTTCCAGTTGATCCAAGTCAAGAGGGGAGGAATGATGAGGACACCAGTTTAGGAGCTTGATCAATATTTAGCTTCCTGTAATGAGTCTTTTTATTTTTAATCACGTTTTTTATTTAGTCTTTGTTTATTTTGTGATAAGTCAAACATTTGACTTGTGTGAGTCCAATAGTCCTTTTGTCTTTAATTTTCGGTTTTCATTAGGAAGACAAAAGGCTTGTCTTTAATTTCGGTTTTCATGAGGAAGACAAAAGGCTTGTCTTTAATTTCAGTTTTCATTAGGAAGACAAAGGGGCTGTCCTTAATTTTTCGGTTTCATTAGGAAGACAAAGGGGCTTGTCTTGATGTAATTTTCGGCTATATAAGGCCTTGAAAACATTTGGAAAAAATCAGATTATGTTGAATGAAATTGTGAGTTTATTTCTTCTTGAGTTCTTGAAGAAACTTTTGAACTTATCAAGGAGATTCCTTGTGGCGTTCATCCTGACTTATCAAACGGATTCCATCCCCGTTTGTGGCGTCTTCCTCATACCAAGGTTCGTGCTTGGCTAAGCATTGGGTCGCGGTTCCATTCCAATCTCGTGTGTTCTTGGTGGCTGTTCCATATTTGGTGTCGGGTTTCGTCACACTTGTTGGCGTGGTTCGTATCAAGTGGGGACAGCTCAGACCTGTGTCGGATAAAAAACAAGCTCAAAAAGGAAGTAACAATTAATAATATTAAGGATCCAGTTTCCTGTTTATTAATTCTTGAGCTGCACGAAAATATATAAACAAATAATCCAAAAATGACTTTGGGTAAGTACTGAATATTTGTAATATAAAACTTCACTTTATAAACAAATTTGGACAATATAAGCTAAATAAGGAAGCTCATAATTATCCAAAATTCACAAAATAAGAAAGTGGATTTCCGAAAATTATAATAAAAGGAAACAACTAATTTATCTTTTAAGAAAAATATATTTCTATAAAAATGTCGATTATAGGATTTACAAATTTAGTTTAACATGCAAGAACAAAACACATAAAAAAAATACTCATTTTGTAAGAGATATGGTTCCATAAAAGAGCAAGAGATTCATTAACAACATATATGCACTCGATCACCAACAGATTATTTGTGGATGTGTTCATTTTTTGATATAGGGATAAACTCACCTAAATCAAAGGGTGTAACAAAACATCAAGTTTCAGCTCAACAAATTATTTTTCTTAGTGAAGGAGTTTGTTTAATTTAAATCATTTGCTAAGTACGTATAGTATGTTATGTAACAATTTTAGACAACTCATTGATTTATTGAATTAGAATCTTCAAAATTTATCTATATATTTATGTGTAGGGGCCCTACTTTTATCCTTACTGGAAGGACTCTTTCCAATTTTTGGAACGCAGATAAATTAATTTTTTTTTTTTATTTGTACGTTGTAGTATAACAAATATTTCATTATTTTTTAAGAAATTTTGAATAATTTTTTGTGTTGAAAGTATGTTTCAAACAATTAGTTGCAAGGGTGTTTATTTTTTTTTATAAGCATGAGAAACAAACTTTTTGAACTCTATTTTTGACAGCATAAATTATTTAATATTTTCTAAATACTAGTAGAATGTCGGCTATAATTACAATGTACATTGTCATATAAAAAAAAATTATATTTTCTCAGTATATCAAAAACGAAGATGCTATTAGGGGGCAAAAGTAATGCCCTTTCTTGCAATCTAGACACATTTTTTCTATATGTTTTCCCACAGAGTATGGTTAACTTGTAACTATATATAATTAAATATATATAATAGAAGATAATATAGCGTGGCAGTTTAAGGAGGTCAAAGATCAACCTTTGTTGAATTCTATATACTCACACGTTACCACTATAGTGGTGATTGGTTTTAATTACTATATCTATAGGTATAATTTATATGACGGTGTATAATGTAGCACAGAGAACCTCAAAAAAAAATTCAGAAAATTTCAAATAATTTATGATATACCCAAATTTGGAATGTCACTGCCCATCGGCCTAAATCATGCCTAAGGCCCAGTCACTTGTTACTTTGTGTAATTAATGGATCAAGCCCAATAACTTAAGCCCACTCAAATGTAACCCTAACTCCTTAATATAAATAAGAGGAGTAGGGGCCAAAAAGAAGGAGGAAGAAAAATGGGCGACAACTTTTGCAGAGAGAGCTCTCCATCTTCAATGAAGCCAAATAGCTGAAAGCTAAATACAAATGTAATCCATGGTTTGCAAGATCAATGAGAGTGACTAAGTAGATGTAGGTCATCTTTTTGGGGCTGAACTACTATAAAACTCTCTCTCTCTCTCTCTCTCTCTCTCTCTCTCTCTCTCTCTCTCTCTCTCTCTCTCTCTCTCTCTCTCTCTCTCTCTCTCTCTCCATTATTTATAGACACTAGATACTTTCTCTTACACTTTATTTAGCTCTAAAAAATATTCTCAATATTATTCTTTGGGTGTTAGAAGAGTTAACGAAAAAACGAGTCAACATTTTTGTGCTTTCGTTGAGAGTTGAACGCACGAAAAAAGACATCGGATTCTATGAAACTTCAGACATATCGCTACAGTAGCTAGCAGATAGGCTCTTCAACCCCCCACATTGGCAAATAACCTCAATTACGCATGTTTGAGGTTATTCAGATATGGGGACCCATCTTCAAAGGCGTGATTAGATACTGGAACCTGCCAAAGGAAAAAGATCACTCCTAGGAGCTATCGCATGTCTAGGATCGCTTGGGACAGTCTGCAAGGAGAGGATGCATTTGAGCATTCCTTGTGCTTGGTTCCTAGAGGTCCTCAGAACCTGGAGCAATAGGTCTTGCTTGGTTCTTGGAGAACCTCAGAACCTGGAGTATTCATTTTACTTTGTTCCTAGAGGTCCTTGGAACCTTTGAGCATTCGTCTCGCTCGGTTCCTAAAGGTCCTCGGAACCTTTGAGCATTCATCATGCTTAGTTCCTAGAGGTTTTCAGAACTTTTGAGCATTCACCTTGCTCTGTTCCTAGTGGTCCTCGGAACCTTGAGCATTCATCATGCTTGGTTCCTATAGGTCCTCAAAACCTTTAAGCATTCATTTTTCTAGGTTCATAGAGGTCCTCGGAACCTTTGAGCATATATTTTTCTTGGTTCCTAGAGGTCCTCAGAACCTTTGAGCATTCACCTGGCTCGGTCCCTGGTGTTCCTCGGAACCTTGAGCATTCATCATGCTTGGTTCCAAGAGGTCCTCGGAACCTTTGAGCATTCACCTTGCTCGGTTCCTGGAGGTCCTCGGAAGCTTTGAGCATTCATCATGCTTGGTTCCTAGAGGTCTTTAGAACCATTGAGCATTCACCTTGCTCTGATCTTGGTGGTCCTCAGAATCTTGAGCATTCATCATGCTTGGTTCCTAGAGGTCCACAGAACCTTTGAGCATTCATTTTACTGGGTTCCTAGATGTCCTCAGAACCTTTGAGCATACCTTTTGCTTGGTTCCTAGAGTTCTTCAGATCCTTTGAGCATTCACCTTGCTCGATCCCTGGTGGTCATCGAAACCTTCTGCATTCATCATGCTTGGTTCATAGAGGTCCTCAGAACCTTTGAGCCTTCACCTTGCTCGGTTCCTAGAGGTCTTCAGAACCTTTAAGTATACATCATGCTTGGTTCCAAAAGGTCCTCAGAACCTTTGAGCATTACTTTTGCTCGGGCCTTAGAGGTCCTTGGTACCTTTGAGCATTCACCTTGCTCGGTTCCTAGAGGTCCTCAGAACCTTTGAGCATTCATCATGCTTGATTCCAAGAGGTCCTCGAAACCTTGAGCATTCATTTTATTGGGTTCTTAGAAGTCCTCGAAACCTTTGAGCATTCACCTTGATCGGTTCCTGGTGGTCCTCAGAACCTTGGTAATTCATTTTTCTTGGTTCCTAGAGGTCCTCGGAACCTTTGAGCATTCCTCTTGCTTGGTTCCAAGAGGTCCATGGAATTTGGAACATTCATTTTGTTGGGTTCTTAGAGGTCCTCGAAACCTTTGAGCATTCACCTTGCTCGGTTCCTGGAGGTCCTCGGAACCGTTTAACATTCATCATGTTTGGTTCCAAGAGGTCCTTCGAACCTTGAGCATTTAATTTGCTTGGTTCCTAGAGGTACTCGAAACCTTTGAGCATTCACCTTGCTCGGTCCCTGGTGGTCCTCGAAACCTTGAACATTCATCATGCTTGGTTCCTAAAGGTCCTCGGTGTTGGGTTTTATGCCCTTATAAAACCATGTCAAACATGTAACACGATTTCATATTGTCAATAAAAGTAGTAGAAATCATTTAGTTTGACAACTGTGTTGCTTGCTTGTTTTATGCCATGATTATTGAAATAATACAAACATTTATAAAAACCCAAACATATGGATAGTTACAATTATAATGACTAGGTCATAATGAATTTTAATTGTAATTATATGTTCAAAAGAACAAGTCCTAAGATTAGATAAGTGCATTGGATTTTCACTGATTAGGCAATCTACAATATGATCTACTTACACATTCGGGGTGTGATGTCTTATCCAAGGCATTGACCAAGTAAATAAGATCGGATGTATTTGGTTACATCGGACTAGGACCGATATTGAGCATTGATTGATAAATAAGTATCATTGTTATCGAATTTAATCAATGTCACAATGTTGACCATAGGTTAAGTCAATCTGAATTCTGAGTGATAATATTCTGCTAATTATATTATTTAAATCTTTTCCTTTGTTCGTTACCAGCTTACCCTATTGTCTAGCCCATACTTACATCTTGGAGATTTAGTAGTGTAATTGAGTAAGACTATTATTCATAGATATGAAATCTATAACTTCTGTATGAGAAGTAAAAAGATGATTTCCTTAATTGCTTTGTTCAAAAGGTTAAATGATTGAGATCTCATTTCTGTGATTAAGTTCACGAAAATATCATTTATAAGAAACTTAGTGGGAGTTAAGGATAAAATACTTATGAGGGGTAAAACGGTAATTTGTACCCAGCTCGTTAGTAAATCATCGATAGAGGATTGACTGAATGTAATGTTTATAACAATAGATAACGTATTTATGGTTTGAAAAATACGTTCTATGAATTCAAGAGTTCAATTATGAGTCTATAGTGGAGTCACGAGGAATTAATAAAGTAGTGAAATTATTCGTAAATGAATTCATGGTAACTTATTGGAGCTTGATTTCATGGATCCATGGTCCCCGCATCACCTTTGAGTAAATCATCTAGAATGTCTCCATTAATTGATTTAATTATCAATTAGGATTTTTAAAGTTGACTAGGTTAATTTTGAAAAATTTAGAGAGATATGAGATTTAGAGAATAAAAGAGAATATTTGGGTAAATTTATTAATATTGATAAATAATCAAGTTTCAAATTATAATTAGTTATTTGATGATAAGAATTTAATTAATTAATTAATTAAAAAATAAATAAATAAAATATTTTGAATATAGGCCCAATTGGGATTTAAATTCAAAACAAAGAGATTGGATCCAAGTTCATTTGTGGGAGCCCAAAGCTTTTATCTTTTTGTTTATTATTTTAATTAACTTAAATTTAAATAAAGCCTATTAAGTTGCCTATATAAGGAATGTGATATCTAGGGTTTTCATAAGGAAGTCAATTTTAGTTGATTCATTGGGTAAGTGAAAGCCTAGACAGTCTAAACTTTCTTGGCCACTCTCTCTTCTTCTTCTCATCTGAATCTCTATCTCATGTGTAGTGTCTCGGAATTTTACTTAGTAATAGCAGTAGAGTTGCTGCAGCAGCAGTAGCAATAGTAGTAGTAGTCGTGGATATTGGTCAAAGTCGGGATTTAGTTGGAAACTTGTAGAAATAGGTATGGATTTTATAAGTTTAACCTATAATTTAGAAATATTAATTTTAACATAATGTTTGATTAATATAGTTGTTCTTAGAAATATTATTTATTATAACATAAGGTTTAGATAGAATAATTAAGAACGTGACACTTGTCACATATATGATTATTAAAGATTTAAGCATTTTGGATGAATAAATTAATAAAGGATAGATCTAGAAGGTCTAGAATCTTCCCTCAGCTGTTAGGATTACATTTTACTCAGTCAAAGTGGTTAAAACAAATTCAAGTGTGCTAAAAACGTGTTTAAAATATCAGCTTATGTCGATATATCGCAGCTATAGGGGCTGATATATCGCATATGATTGATACGGAAAACACATCGACTTCGCACGAATGAAACCCCGGACCCTCGGGGTAGAGGTAGGGGCAATATATCGCCTACGGTAGGCAATATATTGGCTCTTGGAGCCTGTTATCCAAAAAACAGATATAGATGACGTGGAAGGCGATTTATAACACGTGGCTGACACCTGGCAGAGTTCTGTTCGACTATCGACCAGTAAGGCATTGCAAGCACGGAGCTGAGTTTTATCACGACCAGCATGGTCGTACATTCCAGATATTTCAAAGATAATCTTATAGAGATCATCATCATATCCGAGATTATCTCCCATGATTTACTGAATATTCGATTAATTAGGAAAGAATATCTGTAACTAATTCATGTAATATTCCTTGAGCCTATAAATAATGAGAAGATGGCTCAAGGAAAGGATTTTTGGCTTTTGCTTAATTATAATTACATATTCAGGAGAGAATTAGAGCTATTATATTACAATTGTACTATTTGTCTCTCCCAGGCTTGTGAAACTCAGAGAACCCTAGTTCTTTGATCACTCATTTGAGATCTCATATCAATAATAGCTTAAGTGGACGTAGGTCATTACCAGTTCTTGGGGCCGAACCACTATAATCCCTTGTGTCATGTACTGTTTTTGTCATTACATTCATTCCAACACCTCTTTCCACGTCAAGCGTTTTGACTCCGTGTCAGTTGGCCAAATCGAGGGTCAACAGAGCCAATTTTGAATTTTTGTGGAAACCGAACTAGAAATAGCCCTCAACAACTTTGACTCGTTGCTGAACGTATTTGACTGAGTTCTGGGCATCTGTTGAACACATAATTCAAATTTATTCAATTTTTAATCATTTATTTATTCATTTTAAAAGGAGTTAGTTTCACTCCTTGAACCCTATAAATAGGACCCTTATCTCAGCCATTCTTTTTATCATTCAAGCACAGTTCAGACCCTCCAAGCTGCTAAGTTCGTTCTAGAGAGAAACACTAGGGTTTTGGGGTTAAAGCTTTCAAATCTAAAGCTTTTTTAAACACTTGGCAAGTAAGATTTTGTGTGATTTTGGTGTTTGAGGTATAGATCGAAGCTCTAAGCTATCTAAGGTACCATTAATCTTTAGGTTTAGTCAATTTCCATTTCTTTTCTTTTATTTCAAAACCTAACTCGTTATTATGACTTTTGGTTAGGTGTTTGAGTTTCTTGAAACTTAAGGTCTTTGGTAAGTTACTATCTTGATGGTTTAGATTTTCTTATCATCTTCTTTTCTTTAGAGGACTTATGGTTTCTTATGTTTGGTTTTAGGAGTTTTCAATCCCGCTCTTGTCTCCAATATCCCAGTTTTGTAAGGAAAATTAGGTAGTTTAGTTTATGATTTAGTTTGTGTTTTGTATGACCTAACATTTCAGGTATAATAAAGGGGTAAGTGTGTCTGGACCTAAGGTGTCCAATGATGTATGATGGACTTATGTCCAGTAGGCTCGGTTACCACAATTTTATGACGGACCTAAGTTGATGTCCGGTGTATGACAGACTTATGTCCGGGGCTTAATTGCCACCCCCTGTATAAGCACTTATCTTTTTATTATATCTGACTTGTTATTATGATCTATGACCTATAGTTACAATTATGACTTATGGCCTATGTCTTATGATTATGATTATGACTTAGATTATGATTTATGATTATGACTTAGGCTATGATATGACTTACAGTTTTGTGATGTGATATGACTAGTATAAATAAGTTTTTGTTATGACTCTTGTGTAATTTAGGATATGTTGATTAAATGATTATATGACTAACTCTTGCTTGTATTTTCCTTACTGGGCTTAGAAGCTTATCCCTTATGATGTTGTTGTGCAGAAAATTGATGATAAAAAGTCCGGTGGCGAGTGGGACCTAGGAGCTTCATGATGTACTCGTGGGGATCATATAGTTGAGGAAGATCAATGCAAAGTCAAAGTACTTTACTTAGCTAGTTAGATAGTAGTAGTAATAGTAATAGCTAGTAGTAGTATAGTATGTTTATTACTGTGGATTTTGGTTCAAGTCGGGATTTAGTTGGAAACTCCTAGCAATAGTTATGGATTTTATAAGTTTAACCTATAGTTTAAGAATATTAATTATAACATAAGATTTGATTAATATTGCTGGTTATTAATATGATGATTATTATAACCTAAGGTGGCCCCCTTTCAACTCCCCCTAACTCCTATCGCCTATTAGCAAGGCTGAGGTATCTGTTCCTAAAGTAGGAATGGGAGGTCCCTACACCGGCGGACATTCTCTATTTCTTCTACCTCAAAGCCAACCCGGATAAACGGGTGCGAGGCGATGGGTTCTATTACTTGACCCATTTTCCCAACTCTGCTGCAGTCATCGAGCTGCCCAGCCACCCCAACAACTTCAAGGACCAGTTCTTTATGTCGACGAGGTTCCGCAACTACGAACACCACTACTTCAACCGTCCTCGTAAGTTCTTTCTATCCTCAGCTCACAAAATCGTCGCTGACTTGTTTCTTTCCATGCGTATTGACTTGAATACCATCGTGCAACTATTTTTGCGAGGACGGCTAAATCGGTGGCCCTCGGGGGTCAATATGAAACTTTGGCGGGGCTCCCTCCAAGCGAAAAAGACTACCGCCAGCTCGTGTCTGATGAGACAATGCTAGCGTGTAAGTTAATTTCTCCGAGCCAGACCCTGGCCTTGAGGAGGCCGTGGACCATCCCAGCAGCTCGCGAGATGGCGCTCATCTCCGAGGGGGGTGCTGCGAATGACAACGAGCAGGATGAGGAAGATGAGGTGTCGCTCGTACATCGGAAGCAGGCTCTTGAGATCGCCTAGGGGTCGACTTGGAGCGGATCCAGTCCGGGGCAGCAGTCGGCCCCTCTGGCCAAGGTAACTGTTGACCCTTATTTTGGGCAACTGACACGGAGTCAAAATACGCTTGACGTGGATGAATGCGTTGAAAAGAACGTGATGACGAAAATAATAAGAACACGATATTTTATAGTGGTTCGGCCCCAGGATTTGGTAATAACCTACATCCACTTAGATTGTTATTGATATGAGATCAAAAC
Organism: Humulus lupulus; assembly: GCF_963169125.1. NCBI lineage: Eukaryota > Viridiplantae > Streptophyta > Magnoliopsida > Rosales > Cannabaceae > Humulus > Humulus lupulus. The sequence continues at coordinate 5,999,985 of NC_084802.1, read as the reverse complement.
AAATGATCATAGAACTAAAGTTCAATGAGTTTCACCAATCTCTGAAGAAAAATACAATTAATCTCGTGTGTTTCTCTCTAATCTCAAAGCTTGAGATACAAAGGATCGACCCCCCTTCCCTGAGCCCTCTTCTTCTATTTATAAGCTCAGGGAAGATTTACATTGATTCGTTACAGATATTATTTCCTAAATAATCGGATGCTCAAGAAATCATGGGAGATAATTTTGGATTCCATGATAACTACTTAAGATCTTCTCCGCGTATAATGCACGTACGACCAGGCTGTCCGTATGGAAAAACCGATCGTATGACACGAGGGTGCTTTCCTGGTCGATAGTCGAACACAAACTCTTTCAGGTGTCAGCCACATGTAATTAATGCTGGCCATGTCATTTACTTCTGATTTTTGGGATAACAGTAACCCATACTTGTTTAAGGACTTAGACAGGGCTAGCGCAGACCTACGACTTGCTAGGTTTAACCCCAGCCAACTCGTACATCGTCATCAAAATGACCCAGACCGTAACATAACTCTACTCTAGTGCGTTGATCAACTAGTGTTGCGCTATGACATGGGCCGCCCTAGGGGAACTATAGTAGTAGACAATACCCTGGCCTTTAGGTTAGCCTTTTTTGAGGAGTACGGGACCAACCTTAGGTCTGGCCCTCCCTTCTGGAGGGTGTAGTAGCTCCGGGGCTTAGGCAGTATGTAGAGGAGTCCAGTCCTGCGGTGGATCCGGACCCAGAGCCCCCTCTCATTCGTGAAGTTATAATCTTAGACTCCCCCGTAGAAGCTCCGCGGCCGGAGGTCGTGGAAATAAATTTCTCCTCTAGCTCGGAGGGTAAGACCTTTTCAATACATTCTTTAGATTATTTAGAGATTTTTTTATCAAGTATTTTTACACGTACACTAATGTTTCCTTGTCTTTGTTTCAGGCGAGGAGATGTCACACCACGGGGACAACGTCCTGTGATCCATTTTCCAGGGGGAGAATCCTCCCTCCGGGTTGTCTGGACCATTGGTAAAGAAGCCCCGGCTGACCAAGAAATCTCCCCCTCCCGAGACCACCTCCAAGTCTCCCGCCAAGGGGAAGGGCCACGACCCTCCCGCGACCTCCGGTCTCCAACTGGGAACTGGAGGTACCAACTGGGACCTTGCCAGCTCCGACTCCCATTGTGTGTATCCCAGTCAACACTCAGGCCCTAGAGAAAATCCCCAAGGCTTTTCAAAGGACGGTTTATGAAACCGCGACCTATATGGTGGATCATTGCTACAATGCCACCCCAAGGGACTTGCGGGAGATTGAGACGAGGAGCCATGAGAACGTTATGGAGTCTTCACTGGGGATGAACTGTAATATCCAACATTTTCATAATACATTTATTTATAATAAATCAGAGTTTTAATACATAAAATGTACAAGTTTACAAATTTAAGAAATAGTAATGGAAAAATAGTGTTTAAAATATGATTTTATGTTTTTAATGAGATTAAAGAGAGAGAAACTTGAGTAGTCAAGTATTGGACCCAAATGTCATATAATTTTAATTGGGGATTTTTATAAAATTAAGAAAGTTTTGCTAAAGAGCTTATTTGAAAAGAATTTTAATATTTTGGGTCCAAGTGTAATTTTAAAAATAATTTTTAAAAAAAAAAAGAAAAGAAAAGGCTTCAGCCTTTCTTTTTTACCCGAGTCTCTCTCTCTCTCCTCAGAAAACCCCTCTCTCTCTCTCTCTCTCTCTCTCTCTCTCTCCTCTGCGTATTACTGTTGCCGACGACGCAGGAGTACTTTCCGGCCACCATTTTTAGCCACGCGCCGGACCGTTGGATTCAGAGGCCTCCGAACTATCGTCCTACGCGGGAATCTAGAGCTCACTCGCCGATTAAACGCCTCAACCACTCGATTTAAGTTCGGCCACCCCGCGACTTCAAAGTTGCGATTCGGCCACCTCGGGCATCCATTTGCCGATCCGTCACCACCATCGTGCTCCTCGTGTTGTGGGCTTCAAAACCCAATAACTTGTTCCTACATCTATCATAGTTGGGTGGTGGGCCCACCACGAGCCACCGCGATCCACCGTAGACCGACGGTCGAAACTTAGTGTTCGAGGTTCCGAAGTACGTTTTGAGTCTCAGAAAATCATCGTTTGACTTATTGTGGAACCCGATCATTTTGGTATAATTTCTTTAACCTATATATTGTGATTTAATTGTGATTGATTAGAGTAATTGTTATTATGTGTATTTATAGTATATAATTATATATTATTGATATATGGAATATTTTCTGTAATTTACTGGCTGTCTGGGATTATATATATTTTTGATAAAGGTTTTGATTTTGGAATTGTCCACTTTATAGCCGTTGTGCTGTCTAATTTTCTAGAAAATATTAGATATTAAATAAAGTATAAAAATACATATTTAATTGATTTTATATTAATATGGAGATTATTATGATTAAGTAATTTTAATTATTATTGTTATTATTTTGTTAAGTAAATCAAGAATACAGATTCATATATATATATATGAAAAGTATGATTTATAGTAAACCTATTATCTAACTATTATTATTGTATATTAATATTTGAATATTAAAATAATATCAAATATTAGTTTCTTACAGTTATTGATATTTGTAAGACCAGTGAAGTTTGGAGAAAGTATATTTATTATATCACTGGAATTGATATTATGACTAATTAATAATAATATAAATATTTATATTTATATTATTATCATTATATTGATTATTACAACTTTATGTTAAAAATATGATTTCTTTTATAAAATGACTATTTGAATATATACATCCATATACGTATTGCTATTGAAGTATTTTGTTATTAATATCGAAATAAGTTTAATTATAGACGATAATTATTATTTTTGTTGGGATTATTATTATTATTATCATAAGGGTACATTATCTTATGAGCAAGGTTTAAAGCATGGTTTTATATGAAGAGTTATTTGCATTACGTTGATAATAATTTATTATTATCATTTATATAGTTTCTGGTATTATTAATATACACTATCAATAGTGTATATTTATGATTTTGATAGAATTTAATAAATGATGTGCCTTGAATAGGATTTGTATGGATTTGATTGATTGACTCTTGGTGAGGAATTTTAAAATAAGCTAAGGACCTAAGGTAAGTAAATCTCACCTTTTGTGCTTAAGTGTAAGATGCATGACTACATTGATTGTGTACATCTGATGAGTTAAGTATGGTATGATGATGATGCATATGATAAGTATGTGAAAAATGGTTATATGAACACCATAAGGGTGTTGTGTGATATGTAATTGATGAATTCTGTGATATGTGAAAGATGTCTTACTTGGTTAAGAATGATATGAATTATGTGCAAGTATGTGTTCTTATGTTGATGGATATGTGGATTACTCTATGTTCATGATTTGTTATATGTTATGATATATGAAGCGTTTAAGTTTTTAGGCTGGAAACCTTAGACCTGAGCCATAGCTCTACGTTAAGGTATAACAACGCCACCAACCCAAAGCTTCATGTATTATGACTAAAGATGTTTTGAGTTATATGAGATGTGATACAATGCCTTGATTGAATACCATCAACATGAGTCATGAACACGAACATTGGCATTTCAGCATCAGCATGTATGCATGGCATGTACAGTTATGTGATACATTATTATGTGATATAAGACCATGCATATGAATATGAGAAAAGTTATGAAATGTCTTGAAAAGTCTTATGTAAAGTTAAACATTTTAATGACACAAGGCTTAAGCAAAGTGATAATAAGATGTTTAAAAAGGGTGCCACTGTTTTGATGAAGCAATCAAGTAAGTTCAGTAAAGAAGACGGAAGTCTATAAGACTTATAGTGGCTGCCCACTAGTGTGGGCTAGGTCAGAGTTGACCATTCAGATATGTTTGCCATGTTTCCGTCTTTCTCCTCCATATGTGTAATAAGTATGGCAGCTATGGCAACGATGAAATGAGTGTTATGATGAGCCTAGCTGAGATGATGGCTAGCCGGAGGAGAACCCATGGGATTCTATATGATATGTGTAACAAGCCCTGCAGGCATTGGCTGAATCAAACAGTGTGCACAAGTGATATTGGGCCCATAAAAATGTGAAACTAAAAGAAAGAGCATAAAAGTAAAGTTTGAAAGTGCATGAGCAATAAATGAAATGCATAAGTATATAGTCAGCATATTAGTATATGTGCACTACAAACTCACGACATTCATGTGTATGTGTATGCATGAGATTTGCTTACTGAGCGTTAGCTCATTATGTTATTTTCCAACATTTTTCCAGGTGTGGCTTTAGCTGTTGAGCAACTTGTGGAGCACGGACTCAGTAGCAATGCAATAATGGTTTAGAGTTTTCATATGGCTGCCTTAAATTTAAAGTATTCATACGTGTAATAATTTCTTCTAATAAGTTTATATAAAAGTTTTAAATTTTCTGTATTTCTTCGTATCATTTTATTTAATTCTTTTGGTCAAGTGCCTTACATACTCGTAAACCCTAGAATTACGAGTATGTGGCAGACGTACCCTACCTTAGGGACGTTACATGAACCTCACGGTAAGTTTGCTTAATCAATGGTTCTCTTTGCTTTTTCTAAAGCACATGCCTTATCATCTTTTGACCTTGCAGGCGGCTTTGGCCCTACACCGAATCATAGCTCGGTCCAGGGCCAGGTTTGACGAGGTCAGGGACGAGTTCTAGACTACTAGGCCACTATTGCGTCTGCTCAACAACAAGAGCAAGATGCCAAGGCTGCCCTAACGGCTGCCAGGGAAAGCAAGAAGGTCGCGCAGGCCGCCTTGGTTGTTGCGCACGCTGATCTGAAGGCAAACCGGGCTAAGTTACTGGAGGCCAAGGCTACACAGGTTGCCTTGGATGCTGCGAAGGTCGAGCTTGAGGAGGCCAAGGCCGCCCTTGTGGTAGAGAGGGCATCTTCCAGCTCCTCCATGGAGGCCATGCTTTATCATTGCTAGGCCTTCAACCAAGATGGTGATTTTTCCTTCCTGGAACCGGAGGTGTGGGAGCCCTTCCTCGAGAAGTTTAAGGCTCGAATTCAACAGGAGGTGCCCTCTGAGACTGGGGAGACTTCCGCCGCAGCCGAGCAGGATGCCGAAGGGGTGACTTCTTCGGTTACTCATTTTATTTTTTATTTGTAATCTTCTACCACGAGGTTTTTTCTCCTCGAGATAATTGGTTTCCCCAGATTTCACTTTAATATATTTTTTTTACCTTTATTGTTACTCATTTTCAACGCATTTGGTAAGAACGTAGTTTCTGTTAGTGTTTTTATTGATATCTCGTGCTTTTTTAGAAAAATATCGGTCAATCAATTTAAACTTAACTTCTAAGTTCTAGGGCATGGTCGTATCCAGGACATTAACTTTTAAAAACTTAGTTCGCATTAATCCTTTATTGATATCTCGTGATTTTTAAGAAAAACATCGATTAATCAATTTGAATCAACTTCTAAGTTTTAGTACGTGGTTGTATCCAGGATATATGCCCCCCAAGTAATCAGGAAATGATCTTTCGTGGTTACTTGAAACGTACATGCCATTTTTTTTTAACATTACATCCACAAACATTTATGACAATGTGAAAAGACAATCTCTCATTATTTAATAAACAAAGGTGGCTTTTCTAATTAAGTCTTACAAAAGTATTACTGATAATATTATTTCAGGTGTATTGCGTTCCAAGTCCGTGGGACTGCTTCTCCATTAAGCCGAGCTAGCTTGAAGGTTCCTTCTTTCATGACCTCTGTTATTTAATAGGGCCCTTCCTAGTTTGGTCCCAACATTCCATCATTGGGATCATTACCGGCTAAGAAGACTCTTCTGAGTACCAGGTCGCCTATGCTAAAAATGCGTTTCTTGACCTTTGAGTTGAAATAATGAGTAATCTTTTGTTGATAATGCGCGAGCTGTAGCTATGAAGCTTCTCGTTTTTCGTCAATTAGGTCGAGGGACGCGCATAGCAATTTGTCGTTCTGGTCTTGGTCAAATGTCTGGACTCTATGGGAGGCTACCTTTACTTCGACAGGAAGGACGATCTCACTCCCGAAAGCCAGGGAGAAAGGAGTATGACCCGTCGAAGTTCAGTGCGAGGTCCGGTATGCCCACAGTACCTGGGGGAGCTGTTCGGGCCAAACTCCCTTGGCTTCATCCAGTCTATTCTTAAGGCTTGCTTTTAGTGTCTTGTTGACAGCCTCGACCTACCCATTGGCTTGTGGATAGGCCACGGAGGAGAAGCTTTTAACTATGTCGTGCCTCTCGCAGAATTCAGTGAAGAGATCGCTATCGAACTGTGTTCCGTTATCTGATACGATCTTCTTTGGCTGCCCGAATCGGCATACAATATTCTTGACCACGAAGTCGAGGACCCTCCTTGAAGTGATCGTCGCCAGGGGCTCTGCTTCCGCCCACTTTGTGAAATAGTCGATAGCCACCACCGCGTAGCGAACTCCTCCTTTTCCAGTGGGGAGGCACCAACTAGGTCAATCCCCCAGAACGCAAACGGCCACGGGGACGAGATCATCTTCGGCTCAACTGGAGGAGCCCGGGCAATTGTGGCGAATCGCTGGCACTTGTTACATTTTTGGACGTAGGAAATCAAGTCCTTTGACAGAGTGGGCCAATAATACCCTTGCCTCAATATCCTTAAGGCAAGGTTTTGCCCCCCAGCGTGATCTCCGCAAAAACCCTCGTGCACCTCCTGCAAAATGGTCTTCGCCTCGCTTGGCAGAACACACCGTAGAAGAGGTAAAGAGAGACCACGCCAGTACAATATCCCGTCTATCACTATATACCTCGGAGCCTGGTAAAGTACCCTCCTTGCGTCGTTTCGCTCCTCGGGTAACTTCCCTGCTGTGAGATACTCGAGGATGGGAGTCATCCAAGTCGTTCTGGTGTCGATCATCTCGACCTCCACCCCGATTTCCTCTATGCTTGTTCTTTTCAAGAACTCTACCGGCACCAGCCCCAAAGTCTCTGCCTCCCCGGAGGTGGCGAGCTTCGCCAGGGCGTCAGCATTGGCGTTCTGCTCGACTAAGCCGTGCTCAAATGTGGATAGCTCTTTCTTTACCTTGGCCAGGTAAGCAGCCATCTTGGTTCCCCGTGCTTGGTATTCTCCTAACACTTGGTTTACCACGAGCTGGGAATCATTGTAACACTGGACGGAGCTGGCCCTCAGCTTCTGGGCCACCCTTAGCCCAGCCAATAAAGCTTTGTATTCGGCCTCATTGTTGGACACTTTGAATCCGAATCGTAACACCGAGTGGAATCGTTGTCCCTCTGGGGATATCAATATGATTCCAGCCCCGGAGCCGTTCTTGTTAGACGAGCCATCTACGAAGACTTTCTATGAGGCTTGAGCTGATTCTTCCACCAGGTCTTCTAGGAATCCTGTGCATTCTGCCACAAAATCAGCTAGGGCTTGGCTTTTTATAGTAGTTCGCAACATGTACAATATCTCAAATTGGCTGAGCTCGATAGCCCACTTCAATAGACGTCCCGATGCTTCAGGTTTCTGCAAAACCTGCCTTAAAGGCTGATCGGTTATGACGTGTATTGAGTGGGACTGGAAATACGGTCTGAGCTTTCGGGAGGCCGTAATAAGGTAGAAGGCCATCTTTTCCATCAACGGATATCGGGACTCAGCTCCGAGAAGCCTCTTGCTGATGTAATAGACTGGCTTTTGAGATCGGTCTTCTTCCCAAACCAGTATGGCGCTAGCCGCATCTTCCGTGACAGCTAGGTAAAGGAAAAGAGGTTCTCCTTCTGTTGGTTTGGATAATACGGGCAGCTCGACTAAATGTGCTTTTAGGTCGAGGAAGGCACGTTCGCATTCCTCAGTCCACTCAAATTTTTTATTTCCCCGGAGCAGGTTGTAGAATGGAAAACACTTGTCAGTAGATTTGGAAATAAACCGATTAAGGGCCGCCACCCTTCCTGTCAGACTTTGAACGTCTTTTTGCGACCGGGGTGAGGGCATCTCTAGTAGCAACCTGATCTTATCGGGGTTCGCCTCTATTCCTCTGGTATTGAAAATGAAACCCAGGAATTTTCCTGACGCAACCCCGAAAGTACACTTTTGGGGGTTTAGCCTCATGCCGTATTCTGTCAAAATCTTAAAGCATTCCTCCAGGTTCAAATACATGGTTATCGGCAGTTTTTGACTTGACCAACATGTCGTCAACATACACTTCCATATTTTTCCCGATCTGATTGGTAAACATCATATTTACCAACCTCTGGTAGGTAGCTCCTGCGTTTTTCAGCCCGAAATACATGACCTTGTAACAATAAATGTTAGTTGGGGTCATGAAGCTAGTGTGTTCCTGGTCTGCCAGATTCATGGTGATCTTGTTATAGTCCGAGTACGCATCCATAAAAGACATGAGCTCGTGCCCCGCCGTGGCATCTACCAATTAGTCAATCCTTGGCAAAGGGAAACAATCTTTGGGGCAGACTTTGTTTAGATCGGAAAAGTCGATGCAGGTCCGCCATTTCCCGTTGGGCTTCGAGATCAACACAGGATTGGCGACCCAGATCGGGAACTTTGCCTCACGGATAAAGCCACATTTTAAGAGCCAGGCTACTTCCTCCTCTAGGGCCTCAGCTCGGGTCGTTCCTAGGCGCCTTTGTTTCTGAGACTTTGCAGGCACGTTTTTATCCAAGTGGAGGGTGTGCATGATGACGCTTGAGCTGATCCCTACCATGTCTCCATGAGACCAGGCAAACACATCTAGATTTTCTTGTAGAAACCTAATCAGCTCCGCCATCCTTTTGCTACATAGGTTTTTCCCGAGCTTTACCACCTTCGAGGGGTCTTGTGGGTTGATATTCACCTCCTTGAGCTCTTCGATGGCTTGGTGCTCGGATCTATCCTCGCCTATTATGGGGTTGATATCATTATTTAAGATGATACTCTCCCCTTTGGCATTCTGAGGTTTTTCTATCTCAGGAATAGGTACAATTTTCTGAGATTTCTCACTCCCGCCCTGGATGGTCATCGTCTGCTGCCCGGGTCTTGACTTTCCCTTCATAGAAATGCTATAGCATTCCCTGGTAGCGAGCTGATCGCCTCAGATCGTGCATATCCCCGTGGAAGAGGGGAATTTTAGTGCGAGGTGGTGGATGGAGGTTATGGCTTCAAATGATATCAATGTAGGTCGGCCCAGAATAGCATTGTATGCGGCGGGATAATCGATGACAACAAACTTGAGGAGTTTTGAGACAGTCCGGGGTCCCTCTCCCAAGGTAATCACCAGCTCGGTTGTTCCTATTGTTGCCGACCCTTCTCTGGAAAATCCATATAGCATCATGGAGGTAGCTTTCAACTCGGTGACAGATAAACCCATCTTTTCCAGCGTAGACCGAAACAGCAGGTTCACCAAACTCCCATTATCAACCAGTATACTCCTAACTCTCCGGTTGGCGAGTTGGGTGGCTATGACTAGAGGGTCGTTATGGGGGAACTGGATGTGACTAGCATCTTCTTCGGTGAATATGATTGGTTGCCTCTCCAGTCGTTGCTGTTTGGGTAGATGCTGCTCTGGGAAAAACTCCACTCCGTTATGAGCCTTCAATTCATTGACATATCTCTTCTGGGCACCTCTGCTCGTGTCGGCCAGATGGGGGCCTCTGGAGATCGTGGAGATCTCTCCTCCTATCACAGGAGGAGGGGTGTCCTGATTTATCCGGGGCCCGGGCTGACTTATCGGAGCTTCTGGAGTCGGTTGACCGGCGGGAACTCTATTCCGCGCATACTGAGCCAAGGGTCCGACTCTGATGAGAGTCTCGATCTCATCCTTCAAATGCCTACAATTGTTAGTGTTGTGGCCAATGTTGTTGTGGAATCAACAAAACTTGGAGGGGTTCCGCTTGGCCTTCTGGTGCTTCAAAGGCTCCGGCTTCTTACAGGGAAGGCGAGCAGAGTTTGCTAGGAAAATGTTCTCCCTGGTGTTTGTGAACTGGTTTAAATTTTTCCACGGGCTTGTTCTTCTTTGGGTCGTGCTAACCGCCCTCACTTCTCCCTTTTCTCTTGCCTCCACCCAATTGGTTATTCTGTGTAACGGTTTGAGTCATTTTCACATCTGTTCACACTCCAGTGGGCTGATCAGGGGCTTGGCTGGTTCCCGCGACCGATGCTCGCACCTCCTCTAGGTTTATCCATCCCTGGGCCATGTTTAGGAATTCGTCCACGGTGCTGACACCTTTTCTTTGTATCTTTTTCCAGAGTCCGCCTCCCACGAGGATCCCAGTTGTAATGCCCCAAATTTCCTAATAAGGTTTAGGACCTTGATTAGGAGGCCGGGAGGGCCATAATTGATTTATTATAGTATTTAATGATTATATGCATGTTTACGTGAATTATATTATTATATGATGGTGGATGCATGCATATGGGAGAATTTATTATTGTGAGGGTATTCTGGTAATTTGGCCGCTGTGGGCGTAATTGCATAATTTGGGTGCATGATTGTGATTAATTAATATAGCCACATTATAAGGTGGATTGGTTCGAGCTAGTCGACATGAGACGATCATGGGATGCGAGAGTTTGGTCTAGTTATAACGGGTATAAGTTCGGGGCTCGGGGTGAGTCTCGGGGTGAATTTAATGATTAGAGCATTACCGGGAATTAAAGGGTAATGAGATATGGATTATTGGTGTTTGAGGTTATTGAGAATAGCGGGAATTGGAGGGTGTTAAATGTGATTAATGAAATAGGTGCGAAAGGACGGTTTTTCCCTTGGTGGCTATTAAGGTTTTATTTTAGACCTAAGGGTATTTAGGTCTTTTTACCTTAAGAGATATATATAAGCCATTGAGGCTGTAGAAGAGTAACAAAAACAGAGCCTCTCCTCCTTCACTCCCGATAGATTTTCTTACCCTTTTCTCTTTGGATTTTTGAGCTCAGTTTGAGGAATCGAGCCAAGGAACCAAGATTAGCCAAGCTAGGGTTGTACTCCACCATTGAAGAGGGTGTGTTGCCAAGATTAAGGTGAGTTTCTAGCCACTAGAACTCTTGGTTTTACTCTGTTTTATAAGCTAAGTTTCAGCTGGTTTTTGGGTTGGAAACTTGGGAATTGGTTGGAGTTTTGGCTAGGGTTCTTGGGGTTGTGGTCCTTAGGACATGTGGAGATGGTATTTGGGTTCATTTGGGAGTTAATTTGACATTTGGAATCTTTTGGATTGGGTTAGAAATGGTAGAATCGAAGAAGGAAAAATCTGGGAATTGGCTGGCTGAAGGTAGCGCTACAGCGCCCAGTGTAGGGCGCTATAGCGTTACCTGCAGGGAGGTTGGGCGGTTTGTGTTTCTGCCTTGAGCGCTGGGGCGCTGGAAGGGCAGCGCTCCCCTGTTTCCTCTTAACCATGTTTTGGGTGTTTTTAAGGGTTTTTGACTTAGGGTTTCAATCTTTAAGGCCTGGGATCGAATCTACTCACTGTGTGGGCGTGTTTTGAGGTCCCGAGAGTGGGGTTTAGGTTAAGACCCTATCTTTGGTAATTTTCATTAATTGGAGATTGTTTTGGTTATGACTAGGTGACCGCTAAAGGATTAAGGATCGATCGTTCTCAAGGGTCGTTCTTGTTCTAACTCTCACTCGAACCGGAGGTAAGGAAACTGCACCCTGTGTTAAACGTGACATGCATGGCTACTATTGATGCATGTTGGATTGTTAAGTATGATGCGTGTGATGCATGAGAAACATGTGATTAGGACATGCTTTGTATACTGGGTATGATATTGTTCAAAGCTTGAGTCTTTGTGGTTGTGCATAGTCCTAATTGTACTGGTATCTGTTAGTAAGCATGCTAAATACCTTGTTTGTGGATATTGGTCATGTGATATATGTGTAGTGGCATGGCTTACCTGTGTATGGCGCTGACTTATTAGTCAGAATCGACAATGGTGTCAGATCCTTCTGTGAAGCTGTGACTTATTAGTTGAGTTCACCACGGGCTGAGCACTGGTCGTGTTTTACCGACCCAAGGGTCAAAAATGGCAGTGCGTTGTCAGCGCCAGGCCGATTAAAGATTGGATCTAATCAAGGTCGGCATTGAATGACTCATATGGGGTATTAATGCTAGACCGACCGGAAGGTCAATGAGAACTATAAGCGCTTGCCTGGTTTACAACCAGATGACTATAGCCAAGGTATAGAACCCCGGTGACTGTTTGTCACATGGCTAAGGGACGTTTTCCATAGTTTCGACTCTAGAGTCGTGAGGAAGGTTATGTTGGTGACTAATCACCATGCACCTATCCTAACCAATCTTATAAAGGGAACACTTATCAGTTGAGCCATGGTGACCCTATCGTCACGTGGCTAGAGGGAGCGATGCTCATTATTGTGACTTTTGGCTACTGTCACCTATCTGGATGGATCATTGGTTCCAAATGGTTACTATGGTTATAGTTGATATTATATCATGTTATATTGTGTTTTCTTGCTGGGCTTCGACTCACGGGTGCTACGTGGTGCAGGTAAAGGCAAGAGGAAGCTGGACCATCCTTGAGTTGGAGAGCTTAGGTGATGACGTGTACATATGCAGCTGCTCGTCCGCCACGGCCGAGGTTTAAAGTGGAACTAGGGTTGAACCCTGTATTGCCGCTTAGAACGGCCTGTTGTAAATATTTTCTGTAATAAACTCCGAAACTTTATTTTCGGGATCCCAATGTATAAATTAAACGTTCTAGTGAAACGTTACCTCTTAACCAAAATGTTTAATCCCTAAACCGCTAATCATACTTAGTTCACGATTTTGGCCAAATGACTCGGTTAGCGAGTTTAGCACTGTTTACAAGGCACACCGTAACGGTCCCTGGAGTTTGGGGCGTTACACCATTCCTCAAGGCCATAAGCTTGGAACTATCATCTGCGTCCCTGGCTCGAGCCGCGACGTTTGCGAATCTGCTCAGGTAAGCTTTCAAAGGTTCCTTGGGCTGCTGCTTTACATTTGTCAGGGTGTCGACCTTGACACGGGCAGCCTGAGAAGCTCGGAATGCCCTCTTAAAGTCGGCAGAAAAGGTTTTCCACGAGCTGATGGACTGCTTTTTATTCTGCTTGAACCATTGCCTGGCCGGCCCAGTCAAGGTGGAAGGAAATATCAAACACCTTAGCTCGGGACCGATGTTGTGGGCCATCATCAGGGTGTTGAACATACCCAAATGATCGGACGGGCCTCCGTCTCCATCGAATTTGGACAAGTGGGGCATACGGAAACCAGGTGGATACGCCGTGGCTGCTATGCTGGGGGCGAAGAGCTCGAGTTCGTCCCCCGAGTCGTACTCATATTTTTCCTTTTCTGATAAGAGCTTCTTCATCAGCTCCTCCATCTGAGCTAGACGCTCTAGGGTTTGATCCTTACTTCCTTGGTTGTTCTGGGGCTGTTCAACAGCTCCAGTCCCATTGTAAGCGCTAGGCGGGTTATTGTCCCTCCTAGCTTGAACTAGGTTAGGTGGGACATTCCCACTGTTACGTACTTCTGACAGACCCTCCCCTTGGTGAGCACGACTACCATTTCTAGCTGGATCTCCTCTTTGAGAATTGAGGCGATCTCAAAGGTCAGCTCTTGGGGTGGCCCGAGAGTTTTGAGCCGAACTCAAACGATGGCGCAGGTCTTCGCCAGACATGCCACTTCAATGAATCCCGGTCCAGTAACTCCCGTTTTAAGAACTCGGAGCCCGCCGCTAAGGGCGAGGACCCAAGATTTCCCCGTGCGTCGGCTACGACGGGAAGGACCGGTGGAAGGAGGATTTCTCCTGCTGCTCCCATGAGCCGGAATGTCTCAGACTGGACGGGGAGGAGATGGGTATCTTACTAGTGACGGGGGATGCCTGACTGGTGACGCGAACCTAGTCTTGTCTGGGTGGATCAAGCTAGGTCGCGACTGCTCCACTCTACCATTCCACGCGTGGTGCTCGGCGGTCTGACCGTGGTGCAGGATGGCTGGCTGGGGAAGGCTGTCTTTGCGAGCCCTCCCTGGATCTCCTCCGTGAGCTGCCTCGGACCCTCCTGGGTGCGTTCGAGGGTGGAATTGAGCTAGGAGTTGAGGTCTGTACCGATCAGCTGAATTGCTGATCGGCCCTAGGAAATTCCTCAAACACAGTTTCCTGGTGGTGGTGTGACGTGGGAGAATAATTCAGAGTCGAGACTCTGATCGACCGGCTGGGCCTAGACCGGTTATCCCAGCAGGACTTATGAGTCCCACTATGCCTCTTTCCAACATTAGTGTCGGTTGTAAGATGGGGTAACTGGGCCAAGACCTCTTCGATTTGCTTGTTTGCTTTTGACAGCTGACTTCTCAACTGTGTGTTTTCCATCTCTATCGCCATGTAGAAATCCGGGTTCGGATTTGGCGGCCGGGTAGCCAAACTTCCGGTGTCGCCCTGGCCCACTAGCTGCTTTCCCGGTCGCTGCTGAACCTCAGGGTTTTGTTCATCAGATATGGCAGCATGGTGGGCCTTCTGTCCATCACGTTGATCCGCTTCATTACCATGCCTCGAACGAGTAACCACCATGGTTAGGTTTCTGCAATAGCACCAATCTAAATCCTCTCAATGAAAGCACCAAACTGTTGATGCGGTTCTTCACCAACAAATAATTATACGAATAAACGGGATGGATTAGTGCTAAATAGTGAACCGTAATATGTAAATATTTGTTATATTATTTTATAATATAATGTAATATTATATTATTTTATAATATAATGTTTTAGATTAAATAAATGTGACATAGAGTGTCACATATTGTAACGTATAATAGAGAGTTACATTATTTGGATATACGTGAAATATCCAAACATGTAACATATTTGGTGTTACAAATTCATCACAAATTTGTAACTCCTAAATATCACTCATTATTGTGTAGATTTGTTGTTACACAATATTGAGATGAATTTCTTAAAGCCATATGAGAAATGGTTGATAGAGATGTGATTTTAACTCCCATATTGTGTATGGAAGTTACAAAATCAAGTGGGAATAAATTGGAACGTTTTGGAAAAAACTGAAAAATTTGTTGCTGAACTTGACTGAGGGCCGCGGCGCCTGGAACATGCGCCGCGACCCTAGTGGCTGACAGCTTCATACAATTTCAGTTTTTATCCAATTTTGAACGATTCCAACAGCCAAGTAACTCCCAAATCTCTATTTTAATTCCATAAAACACCCAATTAATCATTGGTAACAACCATGGGGGTTGGTGGAATTTGAAATTCAAAGAGTGTCTCTAAACTCTATAAATAGGTGCCTAATGCTCACTTGTAAGACACAACATTTCTATCCATTAGAGCACTTGGCTAGAAACACCTTGAGGCTTGATTATTCCAGAAAGCATTTCCTATAATCTGTGAGAGATCCCTTAGTGCTTGAGTTAGGGGGAAATAAGCTTTTGGACAAATGTTTCAAACCTTATTCAAGTTGGTGATCACCAACACTCTTCACTTTGGTTGTGTGAGTGAGAGTTTATTGTTTTGGTTCTTGTTCTTATTTTCTTCTATTGCTCTTTCTTCTTTTCTTCTTATTCTATTTACTTGTTCTTTTGTTTAAAAGTTGTAATCATTTTATTTCCTTTGTTCAAACACTTCTAGTTTACTTATCTTTTTGTAATAGAGTTGTACTTTCTATTTCTATCATCTTATATCTCATTCTCCTTTTATTTGTATTTTTCAGTTATAGAGTTGTAACACTTTATTTAATCAATCCTTGTCTATTGTAATATTTTGCATAGAGTTGTAATATTTTCTTACCATTTCCATTGAGGCAATACATATTTTCCTAACAATATTTATATTCCAAACTAGCGAAATTAGTATGGTGGGAAGGTTATCACTCCTTTCCTTTTAGGTGGTTCGAAGGTTAAAATCCCTCTAGTCCACCAGTCAATATTTGTAACTCCCATTTTCTTTTTACAAATTATAACAATTATGAAAGATAAGAGAAGATATTTTTTATTCATTTTTGAGTGCATTACAATGCTAACCGAATGTTAGAGCTATTAAGTAAAGTGGAAGAATAACTAATGAATATGCAACTATAACATTCATGGGCATTTCATTAGTATAATACCCATAGAATGATGCTAAATACAAGCAAACAATCACTAAAGTTATGAAAAATAAAGAGAAATTCATGTTTTGATGATGAATTTTATCTAGAAGGTTAAGAGATGAAGAAGTTGTGCAAATAAATGGTTGAAGGAACAAGTATTTATAGGGCAAAAACTAGCCATTTATGACCGTTGGTGAATAGTGTTCATGACCGTTGGGGGTGTAGTTGTTTTCTATTATGGGATTTTAACAATTCTAAGTTGTTGAAGTAACCAACAGGTGGGAATAATTAATTTATGGGTGTTAGAGAAACTTTTTCAGAAAAGTTTGTGAGTCAAAAATGCTAGACTAAGTAATATAAGAAGATTGGGAAATTTTCATTTTTTACTATTCACCGGGTACTATTCATAGTGGGTCCCACAGTGGGGTCCGCAAGGGTCCCACAGTAGGGTCCACATGGGTCCCACAGCGGGGTCCACCCCATGGGTTCCACATGTTGATGCAGTAGTGACACATTGATGACTTAAGCAAATTACTATGCTTGATATTTTGAATATGTTATTATTCCACTATGCTTATTATTTTTAATATTTTATTAGAATAGTATCCCAAGTTTTTCCTATAAATAGCCCTTCCAAAACTCATCTTGAAATCACAAAAACCTCATTTCCTTTCTCTTACTCTACCCAAAAATATTCTTAACATCCTTCTAAAGTTCTAAACCTCGGAGATCTAGGCGAAGTTCTGTCCGTAACGCTAGCCTACGAAAACCTTTTAGGTAAGCTCTTCCCGAGTCTTTCTTTTCAGTTATTTAGTTATTATATATGTATAGATTATTTTACTATGCCGTTATAATACCAAAAGTTATATATAGATTATTTTACTATGCCGTTATAATGCAAAAATTTATATATAGATTAATTTACTATGCCGTTATAATGCCAAAATTTATATATAGATTATTTTACTATGCCGTTATAATGCCAAAATTTATATATAGATTATTTTACTATGACGTTATAATGCCAAAAGTTATATGTAGATTATTTTACTATGCCGTTATAATACCAAAAATTTATATATAGATTATTTTACTATAATGCCAAATTTATATATGGATTATGTTACCATGCCATTATAATGCCAAAATTTATATAGATTACTTTACTATGCCATTAAAATGCTAAAATTTATATATGGATTATTTTACCATGTCGTCATATTTTACAAATGCCAAAATTGAAATATAAACTATTTTTTTATGTATCTTTATAATACTAAACTTATATAGGCTATGGTCACACTTTGGACTATTTGGACTTTTATTATATGACCTTATTCCCTATTATTATGGACTGATACTATGACCTGGACATTTCCGTATGACCATGACCATGACCACGACTTTTAGACCGGGATCTTGCCATGGACAATTATAGTATGACCATATGCCTGGACATAAAATAAACAATAAAATAAGAAGAAGAGAAAAATAGAATAACAACAATTATAAACTAAAATTACATCATGTAGATTTTATGTAAGTTAATAGTTTGTGTTTTTACCAGGAAGCTAACAATTTCGGTTGTTTTATCAAGACGCAAGGTAAGTAGAATCCTCATCTACAATACAAGTCTTTTCTGTGTCTTATGTGCATTTATATGCTTTATATGTTATTCTGGCATGTTGTTATGCATAAGTTATTTTTAAGAATGTTATATTTCTTATGCATAAGCACGCTTAATGTTCACAAACAAGTTATTGAACGCGTTGAAGTAGAGGTGCTGCTTGGGAGACCTACGTCCCAAAAATGTAAGGAGGGAGATGTACGTCCCTATATAATGAATGTTTATGAGGGAGAAATTCCCTATTATCATGTTTATGTTCAGGTGGGAATGTGATTCCCTATGTAATGCCGGCAGCAGCATCCTCTAGGGCCCAAAAGAAAGGAAAGTGAAAGAAAGAAAGAAAATACATAGCATGTTGCACGTTTATTTTAATGCATATGAGGTAGTTATTCTGCTTACTGAGCCTTAGCTCATCAGTTAATGTTTTGTATTGTAGGTAAGAGGCCCCAAATATAAATCGTTGATGAGTATACGTGGAGCCAACATGACTGTACATATGGGGCTGACCTGAAGGGAGTGGAGTTCTGCTATGCTATTTCATAAATAAACAAGAAACTTGGTTTTATTATATTTCATTAAAAGTATTTTGTGAACTTTATCATTTACTTAAAGCTTTAAAAGTATTTCATGAACTTTGTAATTCACATAAAGCTTTTCAATTTATCAGTTGGATACATTTTCATTTCTACGTTAAGGTGTAGTAACGCCACGAAAATGATTTATAAAAGTATTAAGATTTGTATGTAAGATAAAGTTTTTATTTAGTTGTGAGTATTATGTGGTTTGAGGTTATAAACATTATTTATGTATTGTTTAATAAAGTTTTTTGTAAATTCAGAATTTCAGTATTGTCATATTTAGGTTAAAAATTGTTTTTACACTATATATGTATGTTAAGAAAGGAGGTCGTTACAATATTATTGATATCTCTCAAGTATTCCTTACAGGGTGTTTCTTTACAATAAAAAAAACCAACCCCCTGCAATGCCCAGGGTCTCCATATTTATAGGGAGAGGGTATCTAGGTGTTGGTAAAGGGGGTCATCCCGTGACCTTCTTACCCATCATGTCACCTCTGTGACACTTATGATTAATTCCTAAAACCTAACAATGAAGTGTTGTCTAATCAATAGGTAATGGGGATAATGGGCCGCATGGCCCAAACCAGTCGTGGGGTGCTTGAGCACGCACGTTTATGTTGCGTATTCGAGAATTCAGGAATGGAGTAGACACATGATGTCTGATATGCGCATGTTTACATTGCGTGGTTGACTTCACAAATGGTCGGGGGTGCCAGATCTATGCCGCACCTCGAGCTTGATGTAGCGCCAGCTCGTGATATCCATACTGCTAACCCGATGCCTTCGAGTATACTTGCTAACCCTTTGATTAGCTCGGGCTAAAGAGGTGGAGACTCATAACAACAGCTCCGAGTAGACGGTTTCCACGTGGCGGATTGAATTATGCCCTTTTTTAGTTCGCTAATAACTCGTGGATATTTAGAGCGTACAATGCCTATTCTGGATACAACCAGATTGCCATGCATGCTCCTAACCAGGAACATACGAGCTTCATAACAGATAAATGGTTATATTGTTATAATGTCATGCCATTCGGACTCAAAAATGCTGGAGCCACTTACCAGCGGCTCGTGAACATGATGTTCTCCGAGCAAATAGGGAACAACATGGAAGTTTATGTTGACGATATGTTAGTCAAATCTCAACTTAACAATAACCATGTGGATGACCTCGAAGAATGCTTTGCTGTGCTCCGGAAATATAACATGAAACTTAATCCTCAGAAGTGCTCTTTCGGAGTATCTTCAGGAAAATTCCTGGGTTTCATTGTAAATGCTCGAGGAATAGAGGATAATCTGGATAAGATCCAGGCCCTGATCGATATGCCTTCACCTCGAAAACACAAAGATGTCCAGAGTTTGATAGGCAGGATGGCGGTACTAAGTAGGTTTATATCAAAATCTACAGACCGTTGTCTTTCGTTTTTCAACCTGTTGAGGGGAGGCAAGAAATTTGAATGTGAAAGAGAAATGAAGAAGACGATCAGAAGCTTATTTATAGGCCCATGGAGATGTTAAATCAAACTAATCTAGGCCATTGGCCAGATTCCGTATCAGATCTGACGGCCAGGGACAAGTGAGATGATAGTACACAAAAGGAGGGCAGGCAGATAGACATGGGCAGAGTTTCAAGGCACTCAAGTACCTTGAATAAGTAATACTCGACTGACGCGTGTCTATACTCGAGTATGTGATGGAACGGTTCTCGAAGAAAGTAGTTCAAAATTTTCCTTCTCATAAGATTCGAACTAATACTTTTGAGGGGGCAAAATGTTACACCCAGATTTCGACACCTGAGATTGTGACCTCGAAAGCTGGATTCGCCAGGTGTGAGCTCGTGATATCTAAAGTGCATGTTCGTGGTCCAGGTGCCAAACCCTCCAAGCAAGGTGGCAACCTCGAAGATATGTAACCTCGGAGTTCTTTCTAAGCTCGAAAGACGTAGCATCGAAGTATATCCATCAACAAATGTCTTGGATCAAGTAACCCGAGCTTGGTATGGGTATGAGCTCGGAATGTAACAACCTCGGTGGTATTTACCCGCTCCGAGTTGGTCTTGGGGAAAGCTGCATAGCTCATAATTTACCTAAAGACATGGACTGGCATGATAATGATTGCCGACCTCGAACGAGTTAATGGGTCATATAATGAGACGCAGTCCATGCGTCCAAAAGATATTTATTATTGTAACTTCCCTACATTAAAGGGATATTAACTAGTCTGTTATATGCCCCCTGGTCTTCAGGGGACGTTTCCTTGTATATAGGAGTTACCGAATTTAATGTCATTATTCCCATTAATGAACAGGAGTATTTTCCCAAAATATGTGGGAACGAACTCTGAGAACCCTCTATAAATAGGTAGATCATGGACACTTAGGGGGGACGGAATTTTGTTATCTTGAGATAATTTCTGGAGAATTATTCCCTGAAGGATTTCCAGAAAACTCCAAAATCCTAATAAAAAAGACTTGTGGACTAGGCAGAGTTAACTGCTGAACCACGTAAAAAATCCTCATTGTTATACTATACTATTCATCTTTGTCATAGTTTTTATTGTTTACGTGCTCTACATTTTAAGTTGATGAAAAACGGCATCAACAACTGTGTTTTTGATTTAGTTCAATCTCTTGATAATACTCTGATACAGAAATGAATCAAGGGTTAGAGAGATTACAAGAAGGAGTTGTTTCAGTTCCATTGCATATTCGTAAGTTTCTACATCTTTGTGTTTATGTTAACTTACGAATCTAATGTTCATATGTATGTCATGTTATTCTATGTTTCAATTATGTGTTTGGAAAAATAATAGGAAGCATGCATCTAGATTTAAATTCCAAGGTCCTACACTCGGAACCTTTGAGCATTCACCTTGCTCGGTTCCTTGAGGTCCTTGGATCCTTTGAGCATTCATCATGCTTGGTTCCAAGAGGTCCTCGGAACCTTGAGCATGCATTTTGCTTGGTTCCTAGTGGTCCTCGAAACCTTTGACCATTCACCTTGCTCAGTCCCTGGTGGTCCTCAGAACCTTGAGCATTCATCATGCTTGGCTCCTAGAGGTCCTCGGAACCTTTGAGCATTCACCTTTCTCGGTTCCTTAAGGTCCTCATAATCTTTGAGAATTCATCATGCTTGGTTCCAAGAGGTTCTCAGAACCTTTAAGCATTCCTTTGCTTGGTCCCTAGAGGTCCTCGGAACCTTTGAGCATTCATCCTTCTTGGTTCCAAGAGGTCCTCGGAATCTTGAGCATTCATTTTTCTTGGTTCCTAGAGGTCCTCGGAACCTTTGAGCATTTACCTTGCTTGGTTCCTTGAGGTCCTCGAAAACTGGAGCATTCGTTTTGCTTGGTTCCTAGAGGTCCTCGAAACCTGGAGCATTCATATTGCTCGGTTCCTCAAGATCCTCGGAACCTTGAGCATTCACTTTGCTTAGTTCCTAGAGGTCCTCGGAACCTAGAGCATTCATATTGCCCAGTTCCTCGAGATCTTCAAAACCTTGAGCATTCATTTTGTTTGGTTCCTCGAGGTTCTCGGAACCTTGAGCATTCATGTCGTCTATCTCAAATCTTGGAGCCGCTCGCCTAGCTCAGAAGTGGAGCGTCTCAGAAAAGCTCGCCCAATTAGCCTACGAGCAACTCAAATCTTCTTACTATCATTATTAAAGGATCAGCGAAGTCAAGTATTGATACTTCCAAGGCCTAAATATCTGGTCCTTGTGAAAGAGAGAGTTCACACAATAAGTCAGCCTTATGCAAATATGAAGACTGACTTGGAGGGCTATTGTTATACCCATTTTTGGAGTGTCACTACCCATCGACCCGGATCATGCCTAAGGCCCAGTCAGTTGTTACTTTGTGTAATTAATAGGTCAAGCCCAATAACTTAAGTTCACTCAAATGTAATCCTAACTCCTCAATATAAATAAGAGGAGTAGAGACCAAAAAGAATGAGGAAGAAAAAGGGGTGGCTGCTTTTGTAGAGAAAACTCTCCATCTTCAATGCAGCCAAAAAGCTGAAAGCTAAATACAAATGTAATCCATGGTTTGCAATATCAATGACAGTGACTAAATGGATGTAGGTCATCTTTTTGGGGTTGAACTACTATAAAACTCTCTCTCTCTCCATTATTTTTGGACACTAGATACTTTCTCTTACACTTTATTTAGCTCTAAAAAATATTCTCAATATTATTTTTTTGGTGTTAGACGAGTTAACGAAAAAATGAGTCAATGAAAAAACGAGCCAACAAAAAAATGTGTCAATAAATTAGAATGTCAAAATCAAGATTCAAACAACTTAATTATTGCACTCGTGCTTGTTTCAATATTTATACATGTGTGCAATAGACTATTTCAATATTGATTTCGACATCTTAAATTTTCTAAAATTTCCTAAAATTTTATGCGAAGTCACTGTAACTACATTATTTACTGTCATATAAAAAAAAAATACAATTTATAAGTGTATAAAAAATACCAATCACTACCCTATAATTTTCCATATATATATAAATAGTACCCGAAACTATATATACAAAAACACGATAAGAGCGATTTTACATCAAACTGTGTTAAAGTAATGTCCACCGCTACATTATTGATATTTATCTACTTATTAAAATAATTAATTAATATTATGAAAAACAAAGAAACAATAATATTTAATGTATCGAGAAGGAATAACTTAATCTTAATCCACGGATTTTTTCGTTTGAAAAAAGATCATTTTGAAAATGACTTAAAACAACAATAATTACAATAATTAATGCAATGAAAAGGAATAATGAATAACTCAATCTTGGTACTGATTTTTCGTTAGAATATATACACATTTCGAAAAATATTTTTTTATTAAAAAAAAACTGATCAAATTTTAAATTATTTGTAAATAGTAGTTTTCGAATATGCATTTAAAGTGAAAAAAACTTTGAAAGCATATGCTTAGTAAAATTCACTGTTCAAAATTAAAGTTTAGTTTAACATACCCAAAAAAAACTTTTTCTTTATCCTTTTACTAAACTAAAGTATTATTAAAAAAATAAAATTTATTTGGTCCCGTTACATATTATAAATAATTTAAGAGCAAAATTCATAAACGATATATGATACATTATCAAAATATGTACCGAAATCAGTCCAAAAGTAAGATTATATATTTATATATATACTAGATATAACCAATTAGCATTGTTTAGTTTTATTTATAAAATTTATTAATTATTTTATTAAATTTGTAACATTGTCATATAAATTTCAAATAAATAAATAATATTATATATATAAAAATTACATAAACATATTACATGAAAAATTAAACAAAAACATTATTTATAATTTTTAAAAATATATATATAATATGATAATTTTTTTAAACATAATTTTTTTAATAAAAATTATGATTATGTATTATATATTATTATAATGATATTTTATAATATTTAAATTTATATTAATATAAGTATTAAATATATAGTTTTGTATTAAATATTATTGTCATAATAATATTTTATAATGTTTAAATTCATATTAATATAATTAGTAAAAAATTAGAATTATATATTATTTTCATAATAATATTTTATAACATTTAAATTTATATTAATATAATTATTAAATATCTAGTCTTGTATTATATATTATTATAATATTGATATTTTATAACATTTGAATTTGTATTATAATATTTGAATTTATATTAATATAATTCACAAATATTTATTTTTAATTAATTTTAAATATATATTTCGTTAAATATTTAAAATATTATGTTAAAGTTAACAAAAACAAACTGTTAAAATCAAAAATTTCAATTATCTACACATTTTTTATATATAAGAGATATATCTAGGTTGCGAATGTAGTGTTGCTTCGACCGGCAATTGTGTCGTTCAATTAATGGAGTAATTTATAGTAACGTTAAAGTAATTGAGAAATAATATTATATTGATGCTGTTGTATATTATCATATAATGGAATGACATCCGAAATAATATTATATTGAAGTTGTTGTATATTACCATAGAATGGAATGACATTGAGTTTGAGCGATATTATATATCCTATATATATAGGATAATTTTTATATAGGGGTTTCACTTTCAGTTTTATTAGTGGGATTCTTCAGTGTTTTTGACCTGTGAACAGTTTTCGGCACGATTTTTTATGACTGTGTATATTGTAGTTGTTTAGAGCATCCTGCAAATTTTAAGAAAATTCCGAATAATTTATAATACCGAAAAATAGGTTTTGTTTTCCACGCACATAAAAAAAATTAGTTACACGTGCAACAACATGTTTGAACTTAGTTTTCGGTATTATAAACTATTCGAAAATTTTTAAAAATTTGTACGATGCTCTAAATAACAACAATATACATAGTTATAAAAAAAAATCGCACCAAAAATTGTTCACGGGTCAAAAACACTAACAGCTCCATCGATAGTACTTAAAACGAAACTACTATAAAAAAAAATTGTCACATCTATATATATATATATAACTCAATAAAATCTAGGAGATTTGTGAACCATGGATTTTAATTTTTTTTCCCATATATATATATATATATGTAATACTAATTAGTCGTGGCCACACATATCCATAGTAGATATATATGTGGTCCATCCAAATTATGAAGTAAGGGCATACACATACATAATTTTAATAATTAGAGCAAATAATTAATCATCGATCTGATCTAATATGATGATGAGAGCTAATCACCACGAATATTAGATATAATTATTTATAAAAACATTGAATCGAATTGTATGGGGGGGAGGTAACAAGTACTTAGTTTGACCAAATGGGACCATATATAATAATAACATATATTATATTTATGATGAGAAAACATATAGATAGATATATAGATATAGTGGATTATTGGATACCTATTCGTGTCCCTGTAGTAGTAGTGTTTTGTCAACCATAAAATCTTGCTCTATATATCACGCGCAACAACATTGTAATAAAGCATATATATAAAAGATATGGATATGTTATATATATATATATATAAATGTGGCTAAGATTACGGTGTAATCACTTTTTGTTTTTAATGTATCGGTGTCACTATTTTGTATTCCTACTTTATTTTCTACCGTCAATAATTTTTTTGTATATGACAATTTATATTATAGTTATTTAAGATTTTTTGTAAATTTTTAAAAAATTTTAAATAATTTACAATACTAAAAATAAGGTTTAATCAGTTTGTTGCGCATGTACTTTTTTTTATATACATGTGTAAAATTCAACTGTTTGAATCTTATTTTCGGCATTATAAATTATTTGGAATTTCTTAAAAATTTAACTAATGTCTTAAATGACTATAATGTACACATTCTTATAAAAAAATTATCTAACTATAGAAAACACAAAGTGAACGCAGCGAAATCTTACCCAATATATATTATATTATATAAAGATTGATAGATTTGATGAAGAATCTTGTAGTGGATTATGTACGTATAACGTTGAAGTAAAGCTTTTCTCCAAGGAAAGTTTTTGTTAAGGAATTATTATGTGAATTGAACTAGGGTTTTTTTTTATTAATATTATTGGTGGGTGCAAAAGCTATAAAAACTTTTTCACTATATATTTCATGTTATATACGTAGTACTGAGCTTTTACATGCGTAATAATAATAATAATAATAATAATAATAATAATAATAATATTTTCGTTTTATTCCAACACATTAATTAATAAAATTAGACAAATTTCTACGTCGCGCCATATAATTCTTATATTTGGTAATATTTTCTCTTGTACATGGCTTATAATAATATATATTTATATCAATTATGTTTGTTAAAAAAATGACAAACATAAATAACACTAATATATTAGTCATTTTGAATTTTAGATCTTAATATAATGATCATAATAAATCACTTTTGCCATATATATCATTCATTCCAACAAATATTTTAATATAACATTTTCTTTTTATTCTTATAGAACTATTTTATATATATATACTAGGTAAAAGCAACGTATAATGATTGGTTTTAAAGTTGTAAACATTATCTATAATTTTAATAAAAATTAGCTCATTGTTTTTTTTAAATATATATATAATAAAATGAATTATAGTTCTATAGTATATATAAATATTTATATCAATAATCTCTACATATATGACATCTAAACACAACGTTGAAATAAATATATATTTACATGGCTACATGATATATATATAAAATACAATAATATCTAAAAAGAAACTAATAATAGAAATAAAATAAGAATAGAAAAAAATCATAGTAAATGTAGTAGTATATATGCATTAACTATTTTTAATTTATAATATATATATCTCGCAATGTGCTTTGATGAATTTGATGAAGAAAAATAGCTCCAATCACTTGATAAAAAATAAACTATCACACAAATTTATAAGATAAAAAATTATATGTATGTCTTTATTATATTTAAATAAATATGATTTAATTATTTAAATTATCATAAAATATCCTATTTTGATTTATTTATTTATTTATTTTTGCTTAAGTTTATATTTGTTCTAGTTTTTGAATTCAGCAGTGACAACAAAATAATATATATTATATGTTTAATGTAATATTAAGTTTAATTAAATTTTATTTAAGTTATAAAATGCATGGTTTTATTATTTTAAATAATTATCATTATAAAATATCTCAAAAATATATTATTTTAATTTATTTAATTATTTATTTATTTTATTTTATTTAAGTTTAAGTCATGTTTACAATATACAGTTAAATATAAGAATATTCTATTAAAGTTAACGGCAAAAAAAAACCGTTAAAACCAAGAATTTCTGTTATCTACACACTTTTTAAATAGAAGAGATATAAGAATTATTTAATAAGTTACATAATAAAATGGAGAAATCAAATCAAATCAAAGATATTATCTTTTTCACATAATCTTTTGAGAGAATGAAAGAGAGAAAGAACTCATATTCATCAAATTCTTTTGTTGACCCAAAAGAAAGGGAGATAAGAGATGAGATGATTTTTCAAACTTCTTACTATAAATAAATAACAAAATATATAGTTTTTATTGTTACAAAATTGAGAAAAAGCAAGCTTTTTAGTTTGATTGAGGCCTAGCTAGAGATCTAACGAAATCTTAATTACAAGATTTCAGGACAAGCTGATTAAGGAGTTAATTAATTAATTAAATGGTCAATTAGATCCTGATTTGTAGTAAATAAAAAAGGGTCCACATTACTTCATTACTTCCCTTGTTCTTTTCTCAGTCAAAGTAACTCAATATATATAAATATTTATCTATATATATATATATATAAGAAGAACTTTACAAGCATGTGGATGGCACGATCTGATAAATTAAAAAGAAAAGGCAAAACAGAACACGCTTTGCTTTTTCTATATTTGTTTCAAAAAGAATAAACAAAAAAAAAAAAGAGATTAATTTGATGATGAGATGATTTTTCTACATGCCTGCCTACATATAATTTATTTGTGAGATTATTAGATTCTTACTTGCTTGTCTTTGTGTTTGTGTGCACGTCACTCCTATATATATATATTTATATATACATATATACATATACAATAATTGTATTTGTACGTATTGATTAATAACAAAATACTTTTAAATACTTTATTCATAAATAATCATGTCATGTATTTGTGTTAGATTAAGTTTAGCTAGGTTAATATATAATATAATAGGCACGATTATAAAATATTTATGAGATGATTGATTTACATTTTATAAATAATATAACAAATATAATTGATTAAAATTGAATTCAATCTTTTGAATAATGAAATCTTAAACTTATATTTTAAAATTGTTGGTTTTAAAATAAAACCAATCACAATATCATTGATACGATTGATTAGCTATATATAATCTTTTTGTTTTTTGTTTTTAACGTATACATACGAGAGAAAGATAATAAAAAAGATAAATTATTCTTTCTTTTATTATTTAAGAGCTGTCGATAAAGGATGAGACTTGAGCGAGAAAGGAGCTTTGACTACACTATGCTAAAATATTTATTTATATGATATATAGAATCAATTATGTTACAACTAATTAATTTAAATTTATTTAAGGGAATTTACTTATTTGGTATCTTATATTTTTGCAAAGTATCATTTTGGTACTTTCTGTTTTCAATAATGCTCATATGGTACCTTGTATTTTAAAATTATACATATTTGATACCCTAGACTCAAATAGATAAAATTTTGTAAATATGATCAAACTGTCATCAGTTATATGTAATTAAGTAATTAAATTTAAATTTGGAACTTACATAATTGACAACAGTTTGATTAAATTGGTAAAATTTTATTAATTAAATTTGAGTTTAGGGTACCAAATATGTACGATTTTAAAATACAGGGTACTATATGAGCATTATTGAAAACATAGGGTACCAAAATAATATTTTGTAAAAACACAGGATATCAAATGGTTATCTACCCTTTATTTAATATATCAAAGTCAATATTTTATTTATTGGTAAATATTCTAATTAATGGTAAACATTATTCGTCACCCGATTTTGTATATCCCAACTAATTGTGATAACATTTTAATCTGTGACAAAGACTCCAATGAAATGCCTCGCCGTATAAATATAAAGTATCGGTCTCTAAGCTCATTGCTTATTTTCTGTCTTTCAATAACTCCATCTAAATAATTAATGAGAGTTTAAAAACTCATATACTCGTTCTAATTTCTTTTATTTTATATTTTATAGATCTAAAACTTATAAATCGAAATTATCAATCAAAATAATTGAAGGTATATATCCGATATTATTAATTTATATATAAGAATCTGTTTATTCGGAACTCTACAAAATTTTGTATTTTGTATCTCATTCACCTAAGGGGCATGATTCATGCTAAGTGATTGTATTTTGTCTTATTTTTCGTCTAAACGTACAAAATCAGTCGCCATATATATACTTTAGTCGATCATTACCCTCTCACAATATCTTACTTTACTTTTGAAAAACAAAAAAAGATTAAAAATCTCCACAACGTTTACGTTACTTTTTTTCTTTGTAAATCAAAAAAGAAGTTATACAAAGGATGTGCAAGGGTATAAAATATAAAAAAGAAAAAGAAAAAGAGAAGAAAAGGACAGAAAAAAAAAAGAAGAAAAGAGAAAAAATAAAAATCATTATGGATGATAGTAACGTGATCGAGCGGTTCATGTTCAGCCACGTCTGCCCTACTGTTATCCACAGTCAGAACTATGATAAGGGCAAAACGTGGAGAAGCCAACACGTGGCAGACAATGATTGGGTCCCACACAACAAAGAGCAACCAAGCGTGACAAAAGAAAATTTTGATGAAGACCCCCTTTTTCTTTTTTCTTTTTTGAAAAAATTTAAATTAAAATAAAAAATATAATAATAATAATAATATTTGGTATGGAATGGATGGGTATAGATTCGTAATATTAGAAGATTTTACAGCATAATAAGGTTAGGGGAAACTAGAGGACCCCACAAAAGATTATATTTAAATTGACCCCACCAAAGATTTTTTACCATAAAATTCAATTATTGTTTTTGTTTAGTAGGTCCCTTGGAGGCTCTTTCCTCCAACCCCTAAACAACACCCAATTTACTTTCTTTTCTTTTTTTTTTTTGTATGATTTATTTAGTTTTAGGTCTATTTCGTTTTAATATTAGTTTAGATTGTTAATTTAAAAAAATTGCAATATGATGTCGACAAAATATATATAGGTTCAAAACAGTATCACAGCTTAACAGTTTAGATTTTTCTTGTCGTTATCAAAGATTAGCAACGAAATTCCAAACTATTATTATAACCAAATTTAAGCTGAGGTACTTTTTTTATTATTATTAATTTACAAAACAGAGAAGTTTCAAAAATAAAAGAACAAAAAATGATATAAACTTTATATATATATATGAAAAAAAAATTTATCGGGGTTTCACTTTAAGTTTTATTAGTGTGGTTATCAGTATTCTCGATCCGTGAACAGTTTTCGGTGTGATTTTTTTTCATAACCGTGTATATTGTAGCTATTTAAAGCATCCTGCAAATTTTCAGAAAATTCTGAATAGTTTACAATACCGAAAACTAGATTCAAGTATGATATTTTTCACGCGCATAAAAAAAATTAGTCATGCGTGCAACAACATGTTTGAACTTAGTTTTTGGTACCGTAAATTATTCAAAATTTTCTGAAAATTTGTAAAATGCTCTAAATAGTTACAATGTACACGATCATAAAAAAAATTAGACAAAAAATTATTCACATATCGAGAACATTGAAAACCCTATTAGTACTAAAAGTGAATTGTATATTAGAGAATTACTCTATATATATTAAATATATATATATAGGAATTGTCGTATGCATATGTATTTAATATAATATATTGTATGGTCCTAACTTCCCTTTTCAGTACTCCAAAGATCTCATAATTATGTTGGCCTTCTCTTTGATTCGTTTGCACTAAATTTGGTCTTTTCTCAGTCTTTCATATTATCTTTTTGACATATTGCAAAATCAAAATGAGAGTTTTCTCCAAACTTTTCTTTTTAGAATAATAAAATAATAAAGAAGAAAAGAAAAAACACTATTTTTTTTTTATATTGCCAAAACTAACATTCAAACTCATACTTAGGCACTATAATATTGTAGTAGGTATCTTAATAATAGTATCAAGATCTTCACACAAGATATTATATATAAAAATATATGTATGACAAAGTGACAAAAAAGAAAAATGAAAAAAAGAACAATCTACACTTAGTAATATATATCTCTAATCTCATTATTATGTTTATTATATAAAATAAAAGTCATATCCTAATTGTATATTTATATATAGGTGGTGGGTACATATATGTTTGTTAGTTGAGAAGAGAAGTTTCCAACTAAGTTTTCATGTTTATATATATATATATATGAACAATTATGTAAATACCTAAAAATCAATAATAAAACTAGCTAGATATATAGTTGGGACCTCATGAAATATCTAATTAAATTAATAAAGTAGAATACAAAAGATCGAGCAGTTTAATTAGTTAACCACTTTTGTGAATTAAAGTCATTAATCAATATATATTTATATAATATATGAGAATGACCCCTCAATATATTATGTGAATGGGATTATGATATTTTGGACTTTATAAATATAAATTATTTGTTTAGACCCTGTATTTTGACACATTATTTTTTAAATTTCATTTGTAAAATAGTTCAAATGCCCCTAAATCTAATTTTGATTAAAATCATAAATAATTCATCAAACTATCAATTCGTAACAAAAATACAAAATTATTCTGCTTAACAATTGTGTTGTTATATTCAATATTTTTATCATCAAAATAAAATTTAAGAGTCTATTTGAACTATTTTATAAAACACATGCTCCAAAAAATAATTTATTAAAATACAAAACCTAGTACCACGGTATTGTAAACTATTCGAAATTTTCTAAAAATTTACAGAATGCTCTAAATAGCTACAATATCCACGGTCATAAAAAAAAGTCACACCGAAAACTGTTCACGAGTCGAGAAACACTAAAAGTAGGCTTAAGGTGAAACTCGTGCTGAAGAATTGTCATATATATATATATATATATTTATAAACCCTAATATTATAGGTAGAAATTAATTAATTAAATAAATGCTGTTGTTTCATCATTATCATGACTAAGTGGGAAAAAGATATACCCTATGGATTTTCCTTGACAATCAAACAAAATCCAAAGAAAGAAAATAAATAAAAGAGAGAGAGAGAGAGAGAGAGAGAACACAAGTGGTTGTACCAAAGCGGTGGAGAGAATCTAGTGAGAGATCATATCACAACATCAAACAACATTAATATAAAATCTATCCATATATATATAAATCTTTTATTACACATCTCTTTTTATTTTATTTTTATTTATTTTTTTATTTTGGCTCTTTGCTCACCACCTACTCGATAAAATTTCACCTACGGGAATAGACACCGGCCATTACTCCTCTCTCTCTCTCTCTTTTTCTCAAATAAAAGAGAAGAGTTCTGAGCTTTGCTTATAATAAATTGAAATTCTTTGTAAAGGGGTTTCTTGTTTCTCAGTAATACATATATATATATACATATATACATAGTAGTACACTCACTACTAGTACTATATCTATATATATGTGTTCTGGTTCATGTGTGTATCTTGAGCAAGGAATTAGAGAAGAATTTTTTATTGTATGATGATGGAGTCTTCTTCAGAGAAAAATGTTAATGATATTATTATAAATTCTTGCCAAGAAGAAGAAGAAGAAGAAGAACAACAACATTTTCATGTTTTGGCCGTGGATGATAGTCTCATTGACAGAAAGCTCTTGGAAAAGCTTCTTAAAGTTTCTTCTTACAAAGGTCAATTACACTTACACACATATATATATATATTATTGATTTATATATTTGTGATTTAATTAAATTGTTGACTTAATACAGTGACATGTGTTGACTCCGGGGACGAAGCTCTGAAGTATCTGGGTTTGGTTGATCATCAAGATTATTCAGACAAAAATTCCAGTGCTTCTTCTTCATCATCCTCAACCCCAAACTCACCCCCACAACCACAACCACAAGAGGTATATATATATATATATTCTTCTGATGATGATAATGATTCCATTTTTAATTTTAATCCAGGTTTCTCTAGTCTATTATTATCAATTTAAGTTTCTTAATTTTTTTTGAAGACAACTTATAATCTAGCTTCTTTTATACTTAAGAAAACGTTTTATGAAAAATTCTCTGAAAAATAATTACCTCCATTTATTTATATGTTAAGGAAAATTTAATGCTCTTATTAATTAGGTGATGTGTGATTATATATATATATATATTTACTAAGCTAATAAGATAATAATTTCCAATTTTTCTGTATACCGATTCAGATTTGTATAATACATTTGTGAGAATACAATCCAAAATTTTGAAAAGAAAATAAAAAAAAAATTGGAAAAATAAAGCTCCCCAAAATATTGAAAATATATATTACACATTAAGATAATCGAACCGTTCTAATGTGATGTTTTAGTGCAAATTTAGTGTATATATATATATATACCTAACAATTAATATGAAAAGATGGCTCAAATAATCTTAGGCATGTGACAACATTAATGGTGAAAAGAAATGATCAGACCTATATACTCCTATATATATATATAAATGTACATATATATATATAGTACTAATCTTGGTATAGAAGTGAATAATAGCTCAAAATGTGGTTCCTTAATTAATTATTTCAACTGACCTATAATTAATCTAGGTAGCGTGTTATCTTAAGTCATAAGAAATTTCTTAATTTTTTTCACTCATAGTATTATTCTTTTCCTTTATGATCATGTTTAGTTTGACCACTTTCAAGTGTCAAAAAGTTGGCCTTAGGAATCTTGACATTGTTAATTAATTATTACTACTTTACAAGTAATTACTTAATTAATATATATATGATGATTAATTATATGCATTATTATCTGAATGTAATCGAATGCAGTTGGGGTTAAAAGTCAACTTGATCATGACAGACTATTGTATGCCCGGGATGAGCGGCTATGATTTACTTAAACGAGTCAAGGTATCACTATAGTTAATTATACACACATATATATAGATAGATAGATTATTATTAGTGAATATACATATGTTATAACTTTTGACAACTCATAATATATGATCAAATTTAATTATAACAATATATTTTAAAAAAAATATGTAACTAACTATAATACGCTCCTCTATGTACATTTATATAATAAACATCTTTTCTTTGCAAAAAAATTGATGATGTGTAGAGATTTTCAAGTAGTCATGTAGTGAGTGAAAGTACTCAATTTATTATGTTTGTAGCACTTAAATATCCAAGTTATTTTTTTAGCGGCGAAAGTACCCTTCTTTCATATTTTGGTGCAGTTTAGTACAACCGTCAATTCCCACCGTTAAGTTCGATTGTGACACGTAGGTAAAAGTGTCCAATTAAATAGATATTTACAGTGAAAGTACTCAATTTAAGATAAATCTGTGGCAAAAGTACTTAAGTTATAAGTAAATTTCACACTATGGTAGCAGACTTAACAGTGAAACAAACAGATGCACTAAACTGCACAAAAACATAGACGAAATGTACTTTAGCCGCCAAAAAAATAACTTAGATGCTTAAGAGTTACAAATACAATATTTTAAGTATTTTCACAACAAATATCTCATTAATATATATATATTTATATATATTGCACCCTGTTCAAACCAAAAAAAAAGTGCACCAAATTTACTCAAAAAGTAACATGTCCATCAATTATTCCCCAAAACTTTTTCTTTTCTTTTCTTTCTCTTAAATGTTTTCTTCTTTATATAAAGATCTATGTTTGGATATTGGATTTAATCAAAATATATATATATATATATAAATATATTATGAGAAAAAAATAGAGGGAAATTTTAGTTGATAAGAATTTTTTTTTGACATATTTATATTTTTCACTTGTACCAAACATATGAGAAAATAAAATCAATTACAATTCTTTTTTTTTAATAATATTGTTGTGCTCATTGCAACTCATGCCTTCTAATAGGGATCTTTTTGGAAAGATGTACCAGTTGTAATAATGTCATCAGAGAATGTACCTTCTAGAATCAACAAGTAATTAGTCTCTCCTTCTCTCTTTAATTAATTATGTATCATGATAATTAAAAGTGATTAATTAATTATAGAGTAATTATGTATATATATAGGTGTTTAGAAGGAGGGGCAGAGGAATTTCTGCTAAAACCACTTCAGTTATCAGATTTAAAGAAACTTGAGAATTACCTTCTCAAACCCCTGGACGACGATCGTGAGCATAATTTTTCTTCTTGCCAAAGCATTAAGGACGATTACGATTTCACAGCAAACGAGGTTGTTGCTATTGAAACCGTGAACGACATTATTATTATTGACAATAACAATAATAATAATAATAATATAAAGGTGAGCAAGAGAAAAGCATCAGCATCTCAACCAGGGCCTTCCGAGAGAAGAAGACCGAGAGTCGAAGGACTATAGCTGTCTTGTGAAAATGTTGATCACGAGATTATCATCATGCTATATATATTAACCTAGCTATTGCTATATACTATATACTATATATATATGTATATATATATGTGCATGGATGCATGCATATGATATATATAGCAATAGTTTGAGTAGTACCATGTGCAAAGGATATTCCTACGGCCAAATAATTATTTTTTGGTTCTTGCTGGTCATATAAGATAACTTATTTGGCAGTTTGGTTTTGTTGTAATCTGCATTTTGGTACAAGGGTTTTGGTAAATAAAAATAAAAGAACAAAAAATGCAAAGTTTAATGCTGTTGTACTTTAATTATTTGTGCTATATATATATATATATTTATATATGTTTAGTAGAGATTAGATTTGTGTGGTATATATTATTAGCAGCACACTGCGAATCTATTATTTATAAAATCTTTAGCTTAATTAATATCGTTAACTTCTGTCCATCTAAAGATACATATATATAGGAGTTTTATAAAGTAGTTTTGTATCAGTTTGTTCATAATAATTGATTAAAGCCAGGTTGCTTATCTGAACAAAATTTTCCATTCATCTACGATCTTGCACAAAATTTCGGGTGTGTATTTATAGTATTTTCGGTATATGAATAAATTGTAATTGTATTTTTTTTATATGATGGTATATAATATAATTACAGGAGACCTCTCATAAATTTTAAGGAAATTCCGGATAATTTAGAATACTGAATAGTACTCAACTGCATGCGCATATAAATATTGAAAGAAACACATGTGCAACAAATTGTTTGAATCTTGATTTCAACATTTTTAATTATTCGGAATTTCCTGAAAATTTATGAGATGTCTCGTGTAACTATATTATACACTGACATGTAAAACAATAGAGTTGCGTCTTATTTATGTACCGAAAATGTTAGAGAATATATATTATTCAATGGAAATAGGGAAAACCAAAATACAAAAAAATACAATAGCAAGGTATTTGATTAAGATAAATGTTGCAGCAACTCAATTATTAAAAATACAAATAAATAGAAGAAGAAGATTACAAACTCAAAACAATAAGAACAATAGAAAGAACGCAAACTCTCACACAACCAAAGCGTAGAGTAGTAAGGATCACCAACTTGAACAAAGTTCAAGACATTTGTCCAAAAAGTTTATTTCCCCCTATTCTCTAAGGCACTCTAAGGGACTCTTAAGTTTGGAATTATCAAGCATTTTGATGTATTTTCCAGCCAAGTACTTTGTGTATATAGAAAATATTGTGTCTTACAAGTGAACATTAGACTCTTATTTATAGAGTTTTGAGACACCCTTTGAATTTCAAATTCCACCAACCCCCATGGTTGCTACCAATGTTTAATTGAATGTTTATGGAATTAAAATGAAGATTTGGGAGTTACTTTGGATGTTAAAATGTGATAGTCAGAATCTCGTGATCCGCAGAGGGAAAGACCAAGTAAAAAGCTGTGCAATCCCACACTGCCTGGTGAAGATCAAGTGTGATGATTCTAAGACTGTGTAGGTATGTGACTACATAGTTGAAGATGACTTAAATGGATTGACGGGTACTACCTATGTCAACAAGATGCATCTTCTTTTCGGTAGCCCATCAATTGAGAACTCCAAAGTTAAGCGTGCTTGACCTGGAGTAATCTCAAGATGGGTGACATCCTAGGAAGTTTTCCCAGGAAGCGTGTGAGTGAGGACAAAGCACGCTGGAAAAACTCGTGTTGGTTTGTAGGGTCAGTCGTCATTTCAAGAAGCAGTCATAGTGACGTATGGCATTACATAAAACCATTCAAATTAGAGAAAAGAAAAAATTGGATTTGGCTGCTAGGGACATTAGCGGCCATTGCCGCTGGCCCCTGCCTCCCAGGCCGCGGCTTGGGATGTCAGCGGCCACGGCCGCTGGCCTTTCTAGCCTCCCAATTTTTCAATTTTTCCAAAAACATCCAAATCTCTTCCCACATAATTTTGTTACCTCCTTACACATAATGGGAGTTAAAAACATGTATTCAACAGCCATATCACATAATGACTTTGTGAAATTCAATATCAAATGTGTAACTCTTAATATACACATTATTGGATAATATTTATGAGTTACAAATTTGTAACTGATTTTGTAACTCCAAAATATATTACACTTGGACACACACATATATCCAATTTTGTAACTCTCAATGTTATGTTACAAGGTGTGACAAATCATATTTTGTCACATTATTTAATCTAACGTCATATTATACAAAATAATATAACAAAAAAATACTAAAAATATCTATAGGTAGTGATTAAAAATAATTACTAGTGGTACCTATATATATAGAAAATTCTATAAATTTTATGCACCATTATATCCAGTGGTGTCATAATAAACAAAATTATACAGTATTTGAATATTTTAATTATCAAATATTGTATCAAATATATTGTCAATTTAATTTGTATTAACAATTTATATATGGGTGCTAGTTACTTTGAATGGAAGAAAACTAGGGTTAACCAAACGAGCTAAGCCATGCCTATGCGTGCAAAGTTGTTGAAGAGAATATATACATGCCAAAAGAGTCTAAATAGCTACAATTTATTTATATATATATAAAGATTTAGAATATCTAACTTTCAATTCAATTTAATATCCCAAATGACGTTATATAAACAATAATATGTTCCTTAGAAGGCACTTTACTGACGTGAATCTTCATTATTTATGAATTAACTTCTTACTGGGTAATGATTTTTTTTTATTTTAAAAGGAAGATACTACAAAAGAACTGATAGGCAAGTCTGCCTTAAATGACAGAAGGAGCACTAATTTGGCTAACCAAGGCACAATTGACTAAACAATGAGCTAATCAATTAGCATCTCTATTAGGCCTAAAACATAAGCCATTAAAACCACACCTACAAATGATTCCATCAAAATCAAACAAGAGTTTTAATTTCAGCACCATTTAAATGACAAGTTTAATAGCAGCTTGAAAATGTGAGTTTAAAACCAATATCAACAAAACACCATCTCTAATAGCCAAAAAGCTCAGCAACAAGTGGGTTATAAAATGTGTTTGAATTAATCTAACACATGGCCAAGTTCCAGCATCAACATTGTTTATTTGAATTTCTTCTCTAAGTGGTGGAAGCCATCTGACCTTTTCCTTGCAATATTTTACATTAGGGACTTGCAAGTGTTTTGGTAGTCAGATAAGTACTTAGACTTGCCAAGAAATTAACCACAGCAAAGTACTCCATTCCATTCTGTCTCTAGGAAGATAATCTCAGCAACTTTCATAATAAGCATGGACATATGATCATGGACAGGAGTAATGATTTTGTGCACCAAAATATTACACACATTTAAGTGAGTTTTTTTTTTAATATATTGAGTCTTATATATTTTGAGTAAATATTATTGGGTACATTTTTAAAAAAAATCAACTAGGTATATCCTATCGTCATTCATTGGCGTTTGTTGGTGTCCCATTTCGGGAATGAAATAGCTCCATTTATGGTCAAAGAAAAGCCAAAACATGTTTCATTGAAAAGAAAGAACGAAAAAAGTGTTGTAATAGGTCCACTTCAAATTGTATAGTAGTAGTAGTAGTGGAGCAAAATCATGAAGATTCCTTCTTGTTTTTGTTTTTGTTACTTCAAAGTAAAATTATAAGCTGCTGCTACTGCATTTGCAGAAAAAATAAAACTGTGGGGCCAAGCCTAGATTCGCAATTGGCACGTACCTCAAGAAAACTCCACTAACTAGATTCGTTTGGTGAGATTTTAAGCACGCCACAACTAGCTATTCGTCACATTTTTTATGAGGAAAAAGTTGGTAACGACTTAAATATGCTTAATGTGTCAACAACCCCTTTTATTATGAGCAAAAATGGTCTCTTTCTTAAATTTATTTTGCATTTTGGTTTAGATAATGTATTGCAAAACTTTCGATATTATCCAGAGGCCATAGAACTATCAAAACAAGTACAAAATGGATAAAAAAAACCTATTGGTTGTTGTTTACTTCGAGTACTCGTAATATCTCAAACTGAAATAACGAACTCAAACTTCTCATAAAGAAAACTAGCATTTACCAATCTCAATTCTTGAGGAATAGAAAAAGAGTATTTTTTTAGCTGAATTGAAAAAATAATTTTCGACCATGGAATATAACTGATGATGATTAACAATCGCTTAAAGTTATTAAAATGAACGTAAATTGGATTAGCTTCTTTTAAAATGGGATATTGGTTTAACTTGTCATATCATTTGGTGTATAGTATAGATATTAGATGGATTGAAGCGAGATTCTGGCACTGAAAACATAACTTAATATCGTTTCTAAATTTAAAGGTTTCTACCAATAACAAAACTTGTACAATGTAAGCTATAAGCTATTCCTGAAACTCTTGAAGCTCTACAAATGCCAAAACCCTCCTCTCCAAATTTATTAAAAGGAAACCAAAAACAGTACTAACCGAAAGTATAAAAATTGGACGGGAAGAAGTAAAAGGAGGGGAAGTCGAGACATTTTCTTTGCTACCGATGTTAGCCGCCAAGTACCTTAAATAGTTGCTATGCTTTTCACGTTGTATAGCAGCGGCCGCCATTGCTGTTCAAACCAACAACAAAAAAATCCTCGGCATTTCAAATACGAGATACCGATTCTAACGAGTGCGAACTGCATTTTGTTAGATTAACACCTAGAATAACTGTAAAGAGCAAACATCTTTAAAAAGAGAAACATACCATATTTAGAGCTCATCTTTGGTTGCTGCTGCTTCTTCTTCCTTTTCAGCTTGCTTTTCAGCCTTGTCCCGATTCTTCTCGATGAAATCAATGATGGCTTCCTTGGTCCTGTCCTCATCATATAGAGAGATTTTCCCGCTTGCTGTCTTGAAATATAGAGTGGGATACCCTTTGATGTCGAAAGTGTCATTTGGGAGATCATTTGCTGTAGCATCCTGGAAATTAAAAGAAGCAAGTTATACCAGAAACCAATTTGGGATTCGTCATTTCAATCTTTTACTAAGATGATAAGGAAAGAAAGCAATTCAATGATGGAGAAAAAAGACTTCACAACATAAAGAAGCAGGGTTACAGAACTTACAAGCTTTGCGATAACAATTTCAGAGTCGCTTTCGTATGAGGTGGCAACTTCATCCAAGATAGGAGCAAGTTGTTTGCAGTGTCCGCACCATGGAGCATAAAACTCTAGGAGGACTGCAGCAAAAGTATAATCTCATTATTCCAATATTCACATAAAAGAACCGGAAGAACAGAAATAAAATCAGTTGTACACCAATCCCAGAATGGAGCAAAGCATATATTTTCCTTGTGAGGAAAGAAAAAGTAAAGCAAATAAGTGAACAACAGAACCAAGATCAACATAACAATTGAAGTTAGGAGAATTCAAGACCACAAATCACTACAGAGAGAATTTGTAGTACGCACTATTTTTGTCAGATTTGAAAACAAATTCCTGGAGGGTGTCAGCAACGACCACTTTAACAGGTTCGTCGTTCTTCTCAGGGATTGGTTCAGACTTCTTGTATGGTGGCACACTGCCTTCCTGCAGTTGTATCATTCACCCACAAAGGTTAAAAGACACATACACTAATATTTATAAGTATAACAAATTTAAGATCAGCCTTTCAGATGTAGGTATGTTGATGAGAAAACTAACCTTGTATTCCTTCACCCATGGTGCAATATGGTCAGGCTCCAGATTTGCCTTCAAAAACTTTTGCCCATCATTGGTCTGTACAACTATTAGGGGCACTTGATCCTCCCTAAGTCCAAAATACTGTAAAACAAGTAAGCAGAATCAGTATAAACCACGAAACATATTGGGTTATTGCACTACATAAGGAAAAGATTGGCAACTGGAAAAATAAAACTTCAAAATTTAAATCATGATGTTACAAGCATACAGAAATAAATTATTATCTGTTAAAAAATCTTGTCCCAAAAAGAAGAAAATAGATACAAATAGGAACTGGCAAATGAAAAGACACCAACCTGGAAGGCACCTTGGCTGGCCTCAACATCTCCCAATAGAAAACTTAAACCTTCTGTTCTGTATTTCTCAGCAACGTCACGATATTTTGCTTTAAAAGCATCAGCCACGTCACTGGTGAAGTTCAGAAACAACATTGCCTACAAAAACCAAAACTCAGTCTCAAAGTAAAACATAATTGATGACTTTATCGAATGCCATCAGGAAAAGTAAAAAGAGGATGCAGGAAAAGCTTGCGCATCCACGGATGAGTGGAAACTTAAAACATATAATATATATATATGTGCATAATAAAAAGACAGTACATATATATGTGCATAATAAAAAGACAGTACATATATATGCTTCAAAAATCTTCCAAGTATGATCTTCCATCACTAGACTACAGGATGCAGTACCAGTGTGATCATGTAATAATTCATCCGCATAAAAATTTAAGGGAAAAAGAAAAACAAAAGAGTATTGATCATACAATACCTTTGCGTTGGGGCTATTAAAGAATTTGATAACAAAAGGGTGATTGTTAGGGTCTTTGTTAAACTCGGTAACAACTGGCACACTAGTCTCTTCAACAAATTTCTCCAGAGCATCAACATTGAAATCCTGCATCCATGATTCCTCAATCAGATACTTTACTTGACATGGTTTCTTTAAACAATCTTGTTTAAATAAAGGGTCTTGCACACTATAATTTAACTTTTACAAATTTGTATTACAGTACCTTAGAATCAACAACAAGTTCGTCAAATGGCTTGAAAAGTCTAACCAAAGGCCCAGTAACTGATGATTCACCACGTGGGAGGAGTTTAGCGTCTGAAGTATGACCAAACTCATATTCTGCACGCAATTTTTCTGCTAGAGCCATGAAATTCTCAAACTCCTCTCCAGAAAATTTCGGGAACACTCCAACCTGCAAATGCAAAGACAGTTATATCTATGCCATGTAAGGATGTTGAGGCAAAAATGTAAGGGGCAGGACGGTAGCACATAAGCAGCGAGCACTTACGATGAATATCTTCTTGTCTTCAATGATACCACTGGCAACTTCCACAGTATTAATTTCAGCAGATGCAGGGCCGCTTTGTTTCTTCAAATAATCAACAATACCATCCGCTTCACGTGGTCCCTTGTATTCCTGAACATTCTTACCACCATTCCTTATAATCTTAATTGTGGGGAAACCCTTGATGTCATATTCAGACGCAATGCCTTTGTTCACTTCCTCATTACAATCAACTTTAGCCAAAACAACTGGTGGATCATGACTGCTCAAAATGGAGGCAGCT
The DNA here is from genome assembly GCF_963169125.1 of Humulus lupulus. Lineage (NCBI taxonomy): Eukaryota > Viridiplantae > Streptophyta > Magnoliopsida > Rosales > Cannabaceae > Humulus > Humulus lupulus. The sequence goes on along the minus strand of NC_084802.1, from coordinate 5,957,297 downwards.
TTTTCATACTGCAACGTAATAGATTTTGATGTTAGCTAATCTGATATTCCATAATTATTTTCCTCAAATATAAACACGCAACTGAAATGAAAAAAAAAAAAAGGTAAGTGCACAAATTTATATAAATGCTTCTTACCTCTGGAGCAAGCTTCTTACAGTGGCCACACCTACAAGATAAAAGGAAAAAAAAAACAGAGATTATTAGTAAATCGATGGATTTGAATTCAGGACATTTAGAAAATGAATTAAATAAAAGAAGCACAATACTCAAGTGCCCAAACAGTAACATTTAATAATGATATAATAATAATCGCACAAATTGAATCAGCCAGGGCGAAAATGAAGGATCGTTAAACCATTGCATGCAGAAAAAAGAAAAAAAGGCTCGAATATTCGGATATAAATATTAAATTGCGAAGAAAATCAAATCTAGGATACAATATCGCAAAACTAGTAACGCAAAAGAAGTTGAAATACGGGAAATGACGAAGCAGATCCACAAAATTACCGAACAAATAATATACTGCGATCGGTCAATATAACATGTTAAAAATAAAAATAAAATTCCATACCAAGGAGCGTAGAACTCGACCACGATGAATTTGCTCTTGGTGATTGTTTCGTTGAAATTGGAGTGATCCAAAGTGAGAACGAACTCCTTCGATTCAGATTCTTTCGATTCGGTCTCCTCAGCGGAGATCACATTCAAGGAGGAAACAAAGAGAATGCAAAATGAGAAAATGAGAAACGAAATCGGAACCCTAGACGCCATTGTCGAAGCTCTCTCTGAGTGATTTTGTTTCTCTCTCTAGCTCTGGAAAAGCTGAGCCTTTTGAGACTGGCTCTCTCTCTAACTGAGCTTTTAAGACTTGGCCAGAGAAGGTAGAGAAGGAACGCGACAAACATGTTAGTCGCACACGTGACAGTATTTTAGATACTTAACCTTTTTCACGCGCTTGACTAATATTTTTTCATGTGTACTCGCACTCTGGTTGGTCAACTTCCACGTGTCGATATATCATTGGTTTTATGTTGTCACAGATGAAAATTCTGAATAAATAATCCAAAAATAAAAATATCTCTTTTTCTATATAAAAATTAAGTGTTTTTTTCAACCTCAATCTCATTCTTTACGCCTTTTAATACTTAGCACCCAAAAATTTATTTTGTATAGTTATCTCCTTAATATTTTCAAATCATATTATTTACATCCTTAAATAATTTTTTTTTCTTTTAAAATACATAAATAAAATATAAAAAATTAACGAGTCAATCTTAAAAAAAAATTATACTACTTAATATTGATATTGAAAAAATATATATTTAATATTAAAAATATCTTTTGATTGACATTTTAAAAATATTTAATAGTTTTATAAATTAAATTAGCTTTTCATTAAAAATAATTCTTCACTATAAAATTTTAATATAAATAACTAAATTATCATAAAATTATCAATATTTATAATATACATATTTAATTTTTATTTTAAAATTTTTTTCAATAATACAACTTATAACTAATCATATATATATATATATATGCACATAAATAATTTTATATACACTATTATTAAATTTTAAAAATAATGTATAAAATAAAAAAGTATAAACATAATAAAAATTGATAATACCAATATAATCGAAATAATATAGTTATTAATATTAATTATACAACAGCAATGTAAGTAAGAATATTTTTTTTAATAAAACATTAATTTAATTTATAAAAATATTAAATATTTTTAAAAATATCATGAAAATATTTTTTTCTCATATCATGTTTGTTATTATCATAAATTAAATATCTAAATATTTTAATAATGATTCACCATTTATTTTATATCTTTTTATGTATTTTCAAAGAAAAATAAACAAAAATAGCATTTAGGGACTTAAATGACATGATTTGAAAATATTAGAGACCTAACTGATATAAAATTAATTTTTTGAACCTAAGTATTACGAAGTATAAAAAATAAGAATCGCAGCTGAAAATTACCCAAAAATTAAATTTGATATATTTTTTTGGCAGTAAAAGTTGATACTCATTTCTGGGATTTATTTGTAGTTTCCTTATTAATAATAGTAGATTTATAATTAGTATTAAACTAATGGGAAAATATGATCTAGGGGCTTCAAAAAGAGCAGTGGAGTTCTTGTGTATTCCGACTTCTAAATCGTTTTTCGCCCGATTTTTTTTATAATTGACATGCGTGATTAATTTTTTTATGCGCTTGTAAAATAACATGTTTTAACTTAGTTTTTACCACAGTAAATTATTCGAAATTTTCTAAAAATTTATAAGGCCGAAACTATCACGGTTCAGAAACATAAAAGAATCTCGCTAGTGAGACTATTTTTGAAGCCCCTACTGCATAATTATCGTACTGTGCATTTTTTATAAAATAATTTATCAAAATTATATAATGATTTAATTCACTGAATTTGTTTGTATTGAAAATTTAGAAAAGTTTGGTGAAGATTTAAAGACTATCTATATTTATATTATCTCCTATGGCTACAAACAAAACCGTCAACTCACATAAACCGCTCATCACACTATACAAAGCTCTTCTAAGCTGTAATTTTCCTAAATTATGAGGTGCGGTACAATTTACAGTTTAAGATTTTATAATTGTGATTCAAATGACATAATTCTGTATTTTTATAAATATATTAATTTTTATATATATTTCAATTTTATTATTTAATTTTTTTTTTTTATAACATGTTAGAAAAACTGAGATGATTTTATTTAATTTGTGAAATCAATTTCTTGAAATCAAAAGAGTGGATAAGAGGGCTTGTAAATAGAGCAAAACTAATTAACCAAATGTGGTTAATTGTCAAACCAATCCAACAGACTAACTAATCTAACTAACTACCTAACTATTTAATGGTTCTAAATTTAATTTTGATCATCTTGTTTAAATTTTAGTTGTATTGTTAAAATTTGAATCTTTGGTTGTATTATTCGAATTTAGTGTTAAATTAAATCAGTTTAATTGTCGTGGATGTAGAAAGTTATTAACTTTTAAATTTTTTTAATTATAAATCACATCAAACCATTCCACACTGTTTCACTGGATTTGAGATCACGTGCATTAATGGTATGTGCACTCATAAAATGCACCAAAACATTACACTCGTCATATTGTTTTTCAACCAATCACATTTGATTAAAATGGGATGCTACTAAATGTAATATTTTAGTTCATATTTTATACGCATATATCATTAAAAAAGCTACTCAAACTGCAAATGCAATGTAGTTTATTAAAAAAAATTGGAGTATATAATTTGGATAATAAAAAATAATTAAAAAATTAATTTTATATGTTCTTAATAAATATTAAATGAATTAATGATTTTTTTATGTTAATTTGTATCATATGCATTGGAGCACAATTATAAATATTGTGTCAAATATAGTATTAATATATAAATTGTATTAGAGATGGTCTAACATATAGTGCTTGAGAATGGATAGCTAACCCTTATTTTATTCTTCCTTAAACTTCAGGTTGAGATTATATCGCGAAGTTAATTCTTTACTCTATTCTTTGTTAATTTTTGCCAAATTTACAACTTCACTTGATGCATTTCATGAGCTTATTAAATGTATTAAATTTTTAAATTTTTTAAATGGTAAAAAGTATTATGATTGTTTCGCAATAAGACATTAGGATCACACTATTTTTTTTCTCTTAATCGCACTGATCCTTTCGAGTAAAAAAAATACGCAAGGATTAGCACAGAACAAAATTTTAAGGTTTTTGCATTTTCATATTCGGGTTTAGTGATGTGTGTTACCAATACATAGCTAAAATGTATCGGATGCAGTTTTAAGATCCAACAAATTCAGGCAAAAATATGAAATTGTTGTAAAAATTACAACCATATAACAACCATTAATGACCAAATCAAGATTTGGGATGATCACCATCTTCTCCCTCAAAAGAGCACAGCTCACCCTTTAACCAAATTGATATATAGGTCAACATTATCATGTACACAATCAATGACCAACTCAAATTTGAGATAAGAGTATGACAGATACATTATCAAATTATACAATATTTTTACATATTGTGATGTGTCATTGTTATCTACCACACAGATTAAAATTTAAAAATAGTGTGTAATTTGAGAGTAGATAATCATCAAGCGCGGAATTTCGAAGCATAATAATAATAAATTCTAATCTCCTTAAACTATTATTATCATACCTCAATCCTTCATTAAGACAAATAGCCTATTAGTAGAGGCCAAGTTGGGCATAAGTAGGAATAATCCCCTCACTTTAATTACTCTCACCATTTGAAAATAAGAAAAAGACTTTCTCATCCACAAAGGTGTCTTATCATTAAATGATTTAACTTTTAAAAAGTAGTTGTACGGATTTCAAAAGTAGTTTTTTACCATTAAATGATTTAACTTTAAGCACATTGCTACAACTACAAGTTGTGTAACGATTATTATCACTTTGATTGGAGGCCCATTTCACTCCCTAAAGAAGAGACAAACAGTACTATGTGGGCCGGCCCATCTAACAACTCAAACCTTTAACAACATTGCTAACAGCTCATCACTGCAATAAAAAGTGGAAACTTTTGTTTAGTATCACTATCACCTTTTTTTTTCTTCTATTTATTTCATTTTGAGATTAGCTTTAAATTTTTGTTTAATTTAATTTTAGAAACAACAAATTTAAAGTTTATATTATTTTGGAAAAATTATATATAGCATTGTAAATCTCAATTTTTTTTTTTTTAAATATGGAATTTTACAAAAATACTAATAATAGTTACAACACTTCTGTTACTACTTATTACAATTTTCTATTTAGTCTATAAATGTTGTTTACAAAATTATGACATAACTTTAGTTACAGATTTGTAAATTTTGGGTACAAAAACAAACAAACAAAAATTTTATATTTACGATTATGCCCATCCGCATTTTGGTGACACACATTAGTCCATTCACATTAGAAGAAGTAGTAAGAGAAGCAATTATTCTAATATATCTTATATATTAAAAGTGTGTAGAAAACAAAAATTATTAGTTTTAACAACTTTTTTTTGTTAACTTTAACAGAATATTCTAAATATTTAATGGAATATATTTTAAAAACAAATTAAAAATATATATTTATTAATTATACTAATATAAATTCAAATATTATAAAATGTCATTATTATGACTATATATTTATTAATTATATTAATATAAATTTAATGTTATAAAATATTATTATTATAATAATATATAAATAAGACTAGATATTTAATAATTATATTAATATAAATTCAAATGTTATAAATATTTTTATTATAATAATATATAACATATAATATATTATCATAATTTTTATAAAATTTTACTACAATAAATATTTTGTAATTATAATAATATAAATTCAAATATTATAAAATATCATTATAATAATATTTAATACAAAACTAGATATTTAATAATTATATTAATATAAATTCACATGTTATAAAATATTATTATTACAATAATATATAATAGATAATAAATACATTATATATAAGTGTCATATGTGTATAGATAATATGACTGTGTAACTAAATAATAAATTAGAATATCATTTATCTTCTATCGATAATAAACAAGTTTTTTCTCCACTCATTATAGGGGTGTTCACGGATTGGTTTAGTCCGGATTGTTAATTTTTTCAAACCAAACCACTATGGCAGTTTTTTGAAAATTCAAAACCAAACCAGACTAGTAAAGGCTCATACCAAACCAAAACAATCCACTTAAGAACGGATTGGTTTGGTTCGAAACCACAGTTCGAACTTTATCATTGTTCCATTATTTTTTTTGAAGTAATTGTTCTATTTATTGCTTTAGTTTTTTTTTTTTTTACTTTTCAATGTGAATCATATATTTAACTCAATAATGTTGGAAATGTGTCCTTAAAGCATATGTAGTAGACATTGTTTTTATGAAATAAATAAATGAATTGAATTTGTTATGCATATATTTTATGGACTATATTATTCTATGATAATATTATGTAAATATCAGGAAAATTCCTAAGTTCATATATGTGATCTCAAACACGTATTGGTATGAGAGGATTGTGTTTGAGATAAATGAACTTGAATAGTTCGCAGTAAAATAAAGTTATGGAATCTTTAGATTAATTACTGCAAGTACGGTCCACTAGTATTATGAATACATGTGATCTAGATCCGGATCACTAGTATGGTAGGAAACTTTAGTGGAGGTGCTTTATATATTAGAGAATATATAGAACTAGACCACATATATTTATTAATACTTAGTTAAATACCGTTTCGAAGTATTAATCAAATATATCAACTGATGATCATATACAAATAGATCTTAATCCTGAAGTTACTATGAATTCATGTTTATGTTATATGAGTTCTTTAATTCACTTGTTAGGGTCTGTCAAAATGATCAGGCTAAAAACTTTTGTTTTGGAAACTCATTAATACAGATGGCTGGGGACATAGTATACAGATATGTAATCTATACCTTATCGCAAGAGATTGAATGATGGTTCTCTTAAGGGTTGACTTTTGGGACTGAAAGGTTATTGAAAACAAATTCATAATTTAATTATGAATTAACATTCACTAGTAGAGTCAATGGCACTTAAGGAAACAAGAGATAATTAAAAGGGTAAACCGGTAATTTTATTCCCGATTAATTATGAACCATTATTAGAGGGTCAAGTTGTATGCAATGATTATATCAATGGACGCTTTATGAATATAAAGTACTCAGTAAATGATATGTCTATAATTACAAGAGTGCAGTCTCATATTTATAGTGGAATAATCACGAGATTAATAAATTAAGATTATTTAATTAAAGAGTTTAATTAATAATCTCAAATTTATTGGAGCTTGGAATTATAGGTCCATAGATCCCCATAGAGGCTCTATCAACACTGTTCAAGGTAAGAGTTGATATGAAGGGAAAATAGTTTAAAGACATATTTAAGAAGAAATTTGTTATTCAGGCCAAATATGCAATTATATAATAATAGTAATTAATTAATTAATTACAAATTAGTTGTAGTTAACAAAATTAATTAATATTTAATTATTGTATAATTTTCGATATTATATTAAATAATTAAATTAATTTCGAAATTTAATTAAATAATTAATTAATTATAATTTTCGAAATTATAATAAATTAAATATTTATTTTCGAATTTTTGGATTTATTTAATTGGTAGAATTAATTAAATATCTTTATTTGAGTGGGAGAAAATAATCTGATAAGTTCAAATTGGATTTGAATTTAAAAGATTAATATTTATTCAAATAATTAATTATATTTGATAATTAATTAAAGAGATAATTAATTTGAATTCAAATTTGAATTAGTTATCAGGTTGTTAGATCTGACAAAGTAATTTGAATAAATAATTAAATAAAATTTGAAAAACCAATATCCCTAGAAATTAGGAAGTTACACGTTCACACACAGTCCAGGACTGTGTGTGGCGAGTAGGCCAGCTTTTTCAGGGATGAGATTTTCAATTTTATTTATTTAATTAATTAATGGATAATTAAAAAATTAGTTTTTCGATTTTTTCATTAATAGAATAATTAATTAATTAAAAAGTAAATTGTAAAATAGTTACAGATTTATTTTTAAATTTTGAATATTTTCTGTTAAGTATGACTGATCAAAAAATTATTCAGATATGAGAAGTGAGTGAGACTACTCTGAACATTCGCTCTGTGAAAAATAGAACGATAGTTTTCTCTCCCTGAAAATAAAGAACCAATTCTCAGGCCTATTCTCTTGATGTCATGTGCTGAGTACATCAAGTAGAATCGCAAATAAAATATCTTTCATTCTCTAAGTGCTCACACATTTCTTGAGATGTAGATAACGTTTTGGAAGATCTTGGTGTGAGTACGTGGGAGCGGCTTGGATAGGAAGATTGTTCTAAATACGAAAAGATAGCAAGGATACTTGATAGGCTTTCAAGAGGTATGAATTATATCATTATCTTGTTTATGATTAATGTATGTATATTAATGGATCCGCTTATTTAAAGGTAGTTTAAATATGTTACAAAATTTTTGTTGTACACTAGGCCAACCACACCACCATTCCGCTGCATATTAGGAAACTCGTTCCTAACAGGGACGTCCATAACACATAAATAAAAATAAAAAAAATATTTTCAAAACATAACATAAAGTCCATAATTCTTTAGTCCATGCAATAAAAACCCAACATAACAAATCACATAGTCTTAGGTCATCCAAACCTAATACTTCATAGTTGAAATTTCGTTTTTATGGTTACCAACTTAATTATTCAAATTAAATAATTAATTGCTGAACTGTTACAGAAATGTTTAAATAGACACAGAGACTATTTGAACAGAAACCAAATATGTTTAAACAGTTTATCACCAGAAGATAAAAACGAACATAAGATAAAGAACACACGAAGTTATACGTGGTATTAACAATCTTTGTAGATTGCTACTAGTCCACGGGGCCACGCCCAGAGAATGAAATTTATTAGAAGAATATCTAAACGATTACAAAACCAAATTGACTTATACAAATAAAGACTCCCTCTTGAATTTGTCACAACTGTTGTAATCTCAACTCCTAATCAAATTTCTGAAGTGTTAAGATCTTGAACTCCCTTCAAATCATAACACTCGCACTTTTCCTCCCGAAAAGTGACTCACGAACAAGACTTCTACTGAAGCTTGATAAACAATGCCCAAGTGTGTTCTACCTGCACAATTAGCACAAAGAAAATAATACAGAAGTACACTGTAATAAACCACTAAGAACTTGCTGGACTCAAGTTCTTCACATAATAAAAAGTCTCTCTAAAACTTGAAAATATTTGGAAAATAATACACCAAGAAAGATGATAAATAACCAGCGACCTAAGTATGATTATATACTTTTTAGAATCCTTTTAGGTCATGGAAAACAAATCAGAAACCAATCAGCCAATAAATGGAAAATATTCCCAAACAGGAAAGTCAGAATCTGTTCAAACAGACTGAAAATCCGTTCAAATAGATTCATTGAACCTGGACAATTTTTAAACTCAGTTTCCTTAAATAAATAAGGAAACAATATATACATTATCTTTGCAAGCTGTACACGATTTATGGACAAACAAATTAGATCAAAAAATAAAAATAAATACCAATAATTTCTATTTCAAGAAAAGATATTCTTTTATAGGAAATTATATATTTATTTTATTAACATATATAGAATAATCTGATTATAGAAAACATATTACAACAAAACAGGAAACTACCCATTTCGAAAAATCTTCTTTAATTAATTTTGTCAATATTGTCAAACATGCCAATAAATGATTTTACAATAGTGTTCATAGTCCATACAAAACATAACTCAATGTATCAAATAACAAACTAAAAGAAAACACAATGAAAACATTAATCCTTCAAACTTGAGTCAAACAATAAAGTAGTAAAATGGTTGAAGACAATACCCTCTAACCATCAACCCTTCAATCTACAATGAAAACATAATAATAATATTATGAGTAAGTTGTCAATTAAGAAAAATATAGTATAATTAAAATTGTTCTTACTCAATCATTTCCATAGCCTGTGTAAGAAATGAGATTTCATCTAAAAACAAAATAAATAAAGAAACTAAGTTAGCATATAATAACACAAGTGAATACAAATGAAATGAAATGAAATTTGAGAGTTGAAAGACTAATCACCTGGAAGAACTTCAATACAATCTTTGTAACCTTCAACTTCATCCATATATTCGAGAATGACAACTGGCTCACCCTTAGAACTTAACCAATTTTTTTAACAAATCAATGCCTCAACCATTTTAGGAGATCATGAACTCCTAAATGGATCAAGGATTCTACCTCCAGTAGAAAAGGCAGACTCTGAGGCAATTGTAGAAATGGGAGTTGCAAGTACATCCCTTGTAATTCTTGACAACACTTTGTACCTACTAGCATTTTGTTTCCACCATGCTAGTATATCAAAGTCATCACCAAAGTCATCAGAATTTGCATCCAAGTATCGATCAACTTCATTCCTCTTAGTCCCATCTCGCTTTATTGCCTTTTGTCTCATAAAGGTCGAATGAATTTGTCTTTTAGCACCCATGTAAAATTCATGGGAAAGGGATATCATTGTACTCATGGAACATCCTACGAATTTATCCTCAATAGATTTCAACAAGTTTTTTGCAACTGTTTCCTCGTAGATATAGTTAAAGCACACTGCAACATACTCCAATTTATACCATGGATCAAGTACTATACCAAGAAATAGAACAACATTCATCTTTTTAGGATTCCCCCAATACTTTTCAAACTTCTTCCACATGCTAGCTGTCATATTGCCCAACAAATTGTTTGAGTATTTAGATAGAACATTCAACTCCTGCTTCACCTCACAAAATTCTAAGAAGTAAAGGTTGCTCGTGGAATACAATGATCCACTAAACTTGAGAGTCAACTGATAAAAAGCCTTCAAAAACTTGAGAAACACTGTTGCATTATCCTAATCTAACTCACTTAGAGGGCCATCTACCTCTTTACCATTCAAGGGTTCATCAAAGTAGCTAGTGAAATTCAAATCCCCCTCTAATCTACTGAAAGCTTTCTTAAATTTCAAAGCAACTTCAAGCATCAAGTACGTCGAGTTACACCTAGTTGGAACATCCAAAGACAACAATGCCTTAGATTGAATGTTCTCCTCCTTTGCACATTCCTTGAACCTTCTAAGTCGTGCCGGTGAAGATCTAACATATCTCACTGCATTGCGAATACTGCATATAGATGAGTGCAAGTCCTTCAAACCATCTCCATCTACCAGATTAATAATGTGACAACAACACCTCATGTGTAGCAAGTCACCACCAATATTCTCACCCAATTTATTTTTTATCCTCTCAAGAGTCGTGTCATTAGAAGATGCATTGTCAACTGTCACAGTAAACACCTTCCATATTCCCCAAATTTCATTTGCAATTGTCTCCCCTTTGTGATTGGAGACTTGAAAAAACTCAATTATCCTCTTATGCAATTTTCAATCTCCATTAATCCAATGTGATTTCATGCACATGTAATTGATGTTTTGAATGGAAGTCCATGTATTTGTAGTCAAACATACTCTCTCCCTACTCATCACACTTTTCAGTTTTTTCTTCTCATCCACATACACATTGTAAATATCTCTAGCAATAGTAATCCTAGATGGAGGGTCAAACTTTAGATTCATGTAATGGGAGTACTGCCTAAATCATTCTCCTTCCACATGTCTAAAGGGAAGCTTGTTTAACGCCCAAATCGTGACAACCACTAAGCGGTGGTTGTAGTATAATCAGGTGGTCGATCCACAAGGAGGTAACCTAAAATCAAAAGATTAGTATAAAATAACACAAAGAAATTAGTAACAAGAAATAAATAACAAATGGAAATTAAAAGAGATTTGAGATTTTTGTGTTGTCTTTTTGATGAAATGAGATAAGTGAAATAAATGTAAGATGTAATCAAGAGTTGAGAAATGGAAAGGTTTCAAGTATCATCCATATGCTTGCTTAGTTACTTGGTTACTTGATTTACAAAAATACACAAGTAAATAGTTCACATCCCAACATTTACTTGGAAAATCTAACATTAAAGTCCATATTTTTTTTCTAACAAAAGTCCATTTGAGTTATAAAGTTCTTTACTTTAAAAGCACAATGTTAATCTTGTGAAAAATCTAAAAATGACAAAATACCCAAAGACAATAATGCAATAGAAGATTAGACATAAAATTATGTATCAATATTACTTTTACTAATTAAAAGCACATAGAAAGAGCATGACTAATCATATGTACTGTTAGCAAAAATAAATAAAGATAACAAGATAGAGATGGAGATGAAAAAACATAAATAACTCCAATATATTACATTAAGAACATAGTAAATCAAAGTAGCAAAATAACATCACTAGCATATGGAATCATCCCTAAACTGCTAGGAAGATTAGGCCATTATGCTCATGATTCTCCTAAAATTCTAAGAAGAAAATAAGAGAAGAAAGTGAGTAGAAATTTTGCTATAGTTTCTTTACTCTCAAAATTACATGCTAATTGTGAAGAAAGAGTCCCTATTTATAGGAGGAGAAAATGACTAAAAAGAAATTAAACAACAAAATGAGGTTTGATAAACGAGTTTTAGGCTCGTTTATGGTTCTAGTTTTTAGGCTATTTTTCATTAGTTAGGGTTGTTTTATTTCGGATTTATGCTTGTTTGTTCTTGTTTCAGGGTTATTGATGTTAAGTGATGCAAATATTTAAAAGGAGCGAAAATGGAATGAAATCGAGACGGATTTGTGACTTTTGGGTGGTTCTGTAAGTAGCGCTACAGCGCTACCTTGGGAGCGCCGTAGCGCTAGGAAGAAATCTTGAAGAGGTTCGGCACTGACTTAAGCGCTACAGCGCTACAACATCAGCGCTACAGCGCTTGGACGCAGTTTTCAGGAAGATAGTTCTTGACTTTAGCGCTATAGCGCTACAGCGCTGGTGCCCAGTTTTTCCCCCGTATCGTTTCTGAGTTTAGCGCTACAGCGCTACAACATCAGCGCTACAGCGCTGGTTTCGCGAATTCTGGCATAATTGGTTATTTTTTATGGGCAATTCAGTCTTTTCTAGAGGGAACTTTCAGTAGGGTTTTTGGGAATCATATAGGCGACTGAGAGAGGCTGAAAAGGGATAACGATGGCTGGAGTAAGAACACCATATTGGAGGATTCGTCCCTGAGTTTTTCATCTTTTTCTGTTAATTTTCATGTTTGTAATTGAACCATTATATGGCTAGAATGCATATCATAGGCTAAATTTTCTTTTAGGGCTTTTATGTGAATCTTTTGGAAACCCTTGTTATGGTTTAATGCAAAATTGATATTCTTCTTCATCTCTTTCAATTCCTTGCAATCTATGTTAATTGTGCGGTTATTGATTGATCACCTCTAATTGCTATTTTATGAATCAAATTGAAATCTAAAAAGTGAAATTTGATATGCTTTGATTGTTTGGATGCAAATTTAATTTAGAACGAAAGTATCTAGATTATTTGTCTATTTTCTGAGTTGCGTGGCTAATGCCCTCTACATGATTCAACTTACCATAGAAATATAGGAAGTTGTCATTTAGATTGAATTTCATAAGTCTTGACCAGATTATGAATTGTTGTTGCAACTTATTCTTGAATAGGGATAAGGGGATATAGATGCTTGCATTAGGAAATAAGAGGGTGGAAAATAGAGGATCATAATTGTCCTAATTGTATTTTCTCCGTTAATTTGTTTAATTCTTCATTGTGCTTCGTTAGTATTTTTCTTAGTTTAAAATCTCTGAAAATTGTTTAATCAAATAGAATTAAATGATTAATTGATTGGTAATTGATAAATCAGTCCTTGAGGACGATACTTGGTTTTTACCATTTTATTACGAACTGCGACTGTGTGCACTTGCATAGCAAAAATATCGCAACAAGTTTTTGTACAAAATAAATCTGAAATATTAATAATAAAATATGATTTTGAAAAATCAAATCTAATTATAAATATTAACCTAGTTATTTTGGTGTATAGTCAATATGCCTTTTTTCTAAAGCACCAAAAAAGATGAGCTTTAAAGCTCAAAATGACAATTTTGCAAAGCCCAATACCCACAAAATATGGGTTGAAGGTGGCTGGTGGCAAAAGTGGGTTTTGACCCATTTCCAGCCAATGAAAACGTGCCACATGGGCGGCTGGGTTGAAGGAGCTGGAGTGAGGTTGCTAGACCTTCGGGCTGTCACCTCAATATGGCACCTAGCCATGAAATTCCCAACAGACACAGGGGTAAGACGCGTGTTGAGAAATCAGAGGGAAGCAATGGAGTGCTATAACGCCTCAATTTCTAAGGCCAAGAAGGGAATGTCGAGGAGCACTCCCCCAGAAAGGTTGCAGATGGTCATTGATACACAAGCCCAATCAGGTGATGAAGTCACCAAATAGGGTGTTGCCCAAAGTGAGGATAGAGACTTAGACCCTCGCTTTGGGGATTTTGAGGAAGATGTTGGACTTGTCGAGGACCTTGAGGAGGTCCGGCTTGACGAAAAGTTTCCAACCAGAGTAGTAAAGGTCGGCAAAAATTTGGATGCAACAACAAAGCACGCACTGGTGGAATTTTTAAGGAAGAACCAAGAAGTTTTCGCCTGGTCACATAAAGACATGGCTGGGATAGATCCTGCAGTCATCAGCCATGTCCTGAACGTCGACAAAAGCTTTCCACCCGTGCAACAGAAAAGAAGGTTGCTCAATAAAGATAGATTGAAAGCCTTAAAAGAAGAAGTTGAAAAACTAAAGGAGAATGGGTTCATCAGGGTGGTGTTTTATCCATCGCGGGTCTCTAATCCAGTACTGGTTCCCAAGCCTAACGGCAAATGGCGAACCTGTGTGGATTTCACAGACCTTAATAAAGCCTGCCCAAAGGATTGCTTCCCACTCCCAAGGATCGACCAGCTGGTCGATGCAACTGCAGGACATGAGATCCTCTCTTTCGTGGATGCATACTCAGGATACAATCAGATCAGTATGCATCCCCCTGACGAAGATCACACTAGCTTTCTGTAACACCCAAAGTTGCTAATGAGGTTTAGGACCTTGATTAGCGTGCCTGGAGGGCAATAAGTGAATTAATATGCTAATATGTGAATCTAAATGAATATATGATTAGAATTCATGTTTACGTGGTATAAATATGCATGTGGGCCCCGTTCGCATGTTAAGGGTAAATTGGTAATTTTAGCCCGTCGATGGCATAAAAGTGATAATTGTATTATGTGATTTGTACCACGTGTGTGTGGTGATAATAATGTGATGCAAGTGCCGAGACGGTCCTAGAGAGCTAGATAACTCAAAAGTCACAACGGGATTCTATACCCGACTCGGGAGGAGCCTAGGGGTACTTTGGGGAAAACTCATGAGTTGGGTTGTGAGTTTGTGGTTAACGGTTATTGGTGATTAGGTAACCTGAGTAACCATTAGTAACTGCTGAGAGTAACAAGTTTGGATGGAAAATGGTAGAATTGTAATATAAGTGAAAGGACAAGAGTGTCCTTGAGGCTTAGTTAGAAGATGAATTAGATAGAAGGGTAAGATGGTCTTTTGGCAAGGATTTAGATAACTTCAGCTGAGGAGAGAAGTCATTCACGTTTTAACACTTAGGTATATTTTGTTTTGGCTGAAAGTTTGAGGAGAGAACTAGAAAGAAAGGAAAGGAAGAAGGGAGCTGAAACTTGAGGGATCTAGGAGGAGAATCAAGTGGTTGGATGCCATTAAACTTGATCATAAACCAAGACTTTTCTGAGGTAAGGATTTATCTCCGTTTTGTTAAGTTTCTAAGCTTGATTTTCTTAGAGTGTTAGTATGAAAATTGTAAGTTGATGTGTGGCTGTTTGGTGGGTTCTTGGGGATGAAGCTTGCTTAGATTCAGTTTGGGAATAAGGGGGATTTTCTTGGAGTTGAACTTGGAGAAGACTTAGGGGCGAATTTCTACTTGAGGTAAGGGTTTTATGCATCTCTGTTATGTATTAGCTGCTGTGAATCAAGTTTCTGGTTTGTTAGTTTAAGTTTCATAAAGTTTCAAGCCAATTGGTGAATTGGGGATTTGATTGTGTGTTTGGGTTTATTGTTGATGTTTATGAGTTGTTAGATGGTCTATGTGGGGTTTTGAATTGAATTTGGGACTTAGGTATGCTTTGGGGTGGATTTGGGAGTGTTTTGGCTAGGGGAAAATGCAAGAGAAAACCCAGAATTTTGGGCTCGCGAAGGAGCGCCGCGGCCCTGTTCTTAGGCGCCGCGGCGCGAGGCTGTTTCTGGGAAGGGGAAATGCTCTCTGACTTGCTGGGCACCGCGGCCCTCTAGGGTAGCACCGCGGTGCTAGGTTATTTTCAGGACATGGAATTTTGCAATTTTGAGCTTTTGCTCCGGGGGTTCAGGGGATGTTTCCGATGTATTGTTTTAGGAATTTGGGGATTCCCAGAGTGTGGGATTGGTCCCGGGAAGTGGTTTTGGATTGGTTAGCATTAAAGGGTGTTTATATGTGTTGTGACTAGGTCCTTGGAGAGGTTTGAGTTAGAGGACCGTGCTCGCGGCCTTAGTGCATCGGGAAGCTCGGGATACAGGTAAGAAAACCACTGTTTCCACAGAGCTTGTATGCAGGGCTGAGCCCAATATATTTGAATTGTAGGGCGTAGCCCTTTGATTGAATTTGTTAGTATTCATTATATGTTTGTTATGCTGTGAATACGATTACGTAAACGTTCGGCGAGAGCCGGGAACAGCGCAGGCCGAGATCGGCAGGGGACCGGGAACGGCAAAGGGTCGGGAATGGCATTTAGCACATTGAGTGCAAGGCCGAGTACGGCATGGGGCCGGGAGCAGCGTTGAGCACGTGGAGTGCGAGCTGCCAGGGTGAGACCCTAAAGGATACCTGGGATATCCTCACGGTGTGGACCGTGAACCCAGGGCCTGGTAAAGCACCTGGGACGGCATGGCCATATGTGTTTAGCCCACCGGTGGCCTGATTATATGCTAAGTGTTTGCTGTGCATATGTTATCTGCTTGTGAGGGTTTTCTTGCTGGGATTCGGCTCACGGGTGCTCTGTGGTGCAGGTAAGGGCAAGAGGAAAGTCAACCAACCATGAGTATGGAGAGTGTGAAGCGGCGTGTACATGTTTGGTCTGCCTGGCTGCCACGGCCAGTAGTTTTGGGAGACGGTTGTATTAAAACTTAGATTTTTTCGTCTAGTCGACTCAAACTTGTAAATTTTATGTTGTAAATATTTCTAAACAGTATCTTGGGATCCAAGTGTCAAACTCTCAACGATTTGTAGTAAATGGAATTATTTTCAAAGTTTATTTCACTGTTAATGTTTTAATTACACTTTTGACCTAAAAACCTCGATTAACGAGTTAAACGCACGTTTAAAACTCACTTAGTAACGGCTCTAAGGAGGTAGGGCGTTACACTTTCGGACCGATACAAGGTTATACTGTTATAAAGTAATGCCCTTTCGGACTGAAAAACACTGGTGCGACTTACCAGCGACTAGTTAACCACATGTTTAAGGAATTGATCTGAGTAAACATAGAGGTATACATGGATGACATGCTGGTAAAGTCGAATAAGGCAGAAGGACATGTGAAGGATTTACAAGAGTGTTTCAATGTTTTGAATAAGTATCAAATGAAGCTAAATTCTCTCAAGTGTTCCTTCGGAGTAGGATCAGGGAAATTTTTGGGGTTCATTGTCAATTCGAGGGGAATCAAAGCCAATCCCGAAAAGATCAAAGCCCTGATTGATATGAAATCGCCAGTAAAAATCAAAGATGTGCAAAGTTTGACTGGAAGGATTGCCGCACTCAGTAGATTTATTTCAAAATCAACGGATAAATGCATCCCTTTCTTTAATCTACTTAGGGGCAACAAGAAGTTCGAGTGGACTGGAGACTACGAACAGGCTTTCGAAGCCTTAAAAGCCCACATGGCACAGCCTCCTATCTTATCAAAACCTATAGATGGAGAAACTTTGTTCATTTACCTAGCGATCGCCGAATATGCTGCTAGTGCGGTGCTAGTAAGAGAAGAAGAAGGCGTACAAAAGGCAGTGTATTATGTAAGCAAGAGGTTAATCGGGGCCGAATTGAGATATCCTCCCATCGAAAGATTAGCCTATTGCTTAATTTTGGCCTCAAGGAAGTTACGTCCTTACTTCCAAGCCCATCCCATCGCAGTCTTAACTGATCAGCCCCTCCGGCAAGTTCTACAAAAGCCAGAGGCTGCTGGTCGTTTGTTGAAATGGGCAGTCGAACTCGGGCAGTTCGATATAACATACTCACCACGAGCAGCAGTAAAAGGACAAGTCTTGGCTGAATTCATCGCTGAATTCACTGAACTCCCAAACAACGAACAGAGCGAGAAGCCTAGTGCGCCTGAGCCTCAAGGCGTAGCTCCTTCGTGGAAGCTTTTCACTGACGGATCGTCCAATGAATCTCACGCAGGAGCAGGAGTGATATAGATAACACCAGAGGGGTATCGATTTCACTGCGCAATTAGGTTTGATTTCACTGCTTCAAACAACGAAGTCGAGTATGAAGCCCTACTCGCTGGGTTAAGGTTGGCCAAAGACATGAGCATAAAAGTGCTGGATGTATATAGTGATTCACAGCTAGTAGTGAATCAAGTCTTAGGAGAGTATCAAGCACAAGGTCTGAAAATGGTGGCCTATCTGAAAATGGTGGCACAATTTGAGAAATATACCATCCAGCAAATACCTCGAGATCAGAATTCAAACGCAGATGCCTTAGCCAAACTCGCGAGTGCGAAGGATGCAGACACTTTAAATATAGTGCTAGTTGAGCGGCTACACGAGCCAAGCATACGAGCAGATGAAACCAATATGGAGGTCCGGTTAGAAGATACACGGATGGCACCATACTGGGAGTATATAACGAGTGGTGTACTACCAGCAGATAGAAACATAGCCAGGACTCTTCAAAGACAGGCTGTGTAACGCCCCAAACTCCAGGGACCGTTACGGTGTGCCTTGTAAACAGTGCTAAACTCGCTAACCGAGTCATTTGGCCAAAATCGTGAACTAGGTACGTTTAGCGGTTTAGGGATTAAAACTTTGGTTAAGATGTAACGTTTCACTAGAACGTTTAATACATACATTGGGATCCCGAAAATAAAGTTTCAGAGTTTATTACAGAAAATATTTACAACAGGCCGTTCTAAGCGGCAAAACAGGGTTCAACCCTAGTTCCACTTTAAACCTCGGCCGTGGCGGACGAGCAGCTGCATATGTACACGTCATCACCTAAGCTCTCCAACTCTAGGATGGTCCAGCTTCCTCTTGCCTTTACCTGCACCATGTAGCACCCGTGAGCTGAAGCCCAGCAAGAAAACACCGTATAACATGATATAATATCAACGAATAACATGACGTAGTATCAACAGATGGCATGATGTAATATCATCAGGTAACATGATATAATATCAACAGATAGTTCAATTGATAGGTGGTTCCTTCATAAGATTAATCATGATAGGTGCATGGTGATAGTCACCAACATAACCATCCTCCCGACTCTAGAGTCGTAACTAAGGACAGCGTCCCCCAGCCATGTGACAAACAGTCACCGAGGTCATATACCTTGGCTGAAATCATCTAGTCTTAGACCAGGCAAGCGCTTATAGTTCTCATTGACCTTCCGGTCGGTCCAGCATTAATACCCCATATGAGTCATTCAATGCCGACCTCGATTAGATCTAATCTTTAGTTGGCCCGGCGTTCACAACGCACTGCCACCCCTGACCCTTGGGTCGGTAAAACACGACCAGTGCTCAGCCCGTGGTGAACTTAACTAATAAGTCACAGCTTCACAGACGGATCTGACACCATTGTCGATTCTGACTAATAAGTCAGCGCCATACGCAGGTAAGCCATGCCACCAAACATATATCACATGTCCAATATCCATAACCAAGGTATTCAGCATGCTTACTTAACAGGTATTAGAACAATTAGGGCTATGCATAAACACAGATGCTCAAGCTCTGAACAATATCATACCCAGTATACAAAGCATGTCCTAACCACATGTTTCTCATGCATCATATGCAATATATCCAGCAATCCAACATGCACCAATAATAACCACGCATGTCACGCTCAATAGTCAACCAACATGCATCAAGAATAGCCATGCATGTCACATACACACAGGGTGCAGTTTTCTTACCTCCGGTTCGAGTGAGAGTTAGAACAAGAACGACCCCTGAGGACGATCGATCCTTAATCCTTTAACGGTCACCTAGTCATAACCAAAATAACCTCCAATTAATGAAAATTACCAAAGATAGGTTCTTAACCTAAACCCCACTCTCGGGACCTCGAAACATGCCCACATAGTGAGTAGATTCGATCCCGGGCCTTAAGGATTGAAACCCCAAGTCAAAAACCCTTAAAAACACCCAAAACAGGGTTCTGAAGGAACAGGGTAGCGCTACAGCGCTGCCCTACTAGTGCCCTAGCGCTTAAGACAGAAACACAAACCGCCCAACTGAGCCCTGTGTAGCGCTATAGCGCCCTCTGATGGGCGCTGTAGCGCTACCCCCAGACAGCACCACCCCTGAAACTTCCTTCTTCGACTTCCTCAATTCTAACTCGATTCCACTGCTTCCAAATCCCATTTTTGGTGCCAAATGAACCCAAAAACCATCCCCACATGTCCTAGGGACCACAACCCCAAGAACCCTAGCCAAAACTCCAACCAATTCCCAAGTTTCCAACCCAAAAACCAGCTGAAACTTAACTAAGAAAACAGAGCAAAACCAAGAGTTCTAGTGGCTAGAAACTCACCTTAATCTTGGCAACACACCCTCTTCAATGGTGGAGCATAACCCTAGCTTGGCTAAGCTTGGTTCCTTGGCTCGATTCCTCAAACTAAGCTCGAAAATCCAAAGAGAAAAGAGGAAGAAAATCTATCGGGAGAGAAGGAGGAGAGGCTCTGTTTTTGTTACTCTTCTACAGCCTCAATGGCTGATATATATCTCTTAAGGTAAAAAGACCTAAATACCCTTAGGTCTAAAATAAAACCTTAATAGCCACCAAGGGCAAAACCGTCCTTTCACATATTTCATTAATCACAATTAACACCCTCCAATTCCCGCTATTCTCAAAAACCTCAAACACCAATAATCCATATCCCATTACCCTTTAATTCCCGGTAATGCTCTAATCATTAAATTCACCCCGAGCCCCGAACTTAAACCCGTTATGACTAGACCGAACACTTACATCTCATGATCGTCTCATGTCGACTAGCTCGAACCAACCCACCTTATAATGTGGCTATATTAACTAATCACAATCATGCACCAAAAATATACAATTACGCCCACAGTGGCCAAATTACCAAAATACCCTCACAGTTAGCATATGAGCCCATATGCATGCATTCCCCATCATATAATAATATAATTCACGTAAACATGCATATAATCATTAAATACTATAATAAATCAATTATGGCCCTCCCGACCTCCTAATCAAGGTCCTAAACCTTATTAGGAAATTTGGGGCATTACAGGCTGCTAGGTACATACTGGTCGATGGTGTTCTATGCCGAAGAGGATACTCCATGCCACTGTTCAGGTGTGTTACGCCAGAAAAGGCTAAAGAACTGATGAAGGAGGTACATGAAGGCTTCTGTGGAGATCATGCTGGGGGGCAAAGCTTATCAAATAAGATTTTGAGGCAGGGTTATTTCTGGCCGACCATGAACGAAGACTCGATGGAGTTTGTGCGAAAGTGTGATAAGTGTCAGAGGTTTTCCAAGATCCCACGCGCAGCTCCTAATGAGTTAAAGCAGATGCAAAGTCCGTGGCCCTTCGGGGGTATAGACTTAATCGGGTCCTTGCCAACAGGAAAAGGTGGAGTAAAATACGTAGTTGTAGCAGTCGACTACTTCACCAAATGGGCCGAAGCTGAGCCACTCGCTACCATAACGGCAAAGAAAGTGCTTGACTTTGTCATTAAGAACATTGTTTGTCGATATGGATTGCCCCGGAAGATTGTCTCAGACAACGACACCCAGTTCGACAGCGACCTATTCACAGACTTCTGCGAGAGGCATGGAATCATCAAGAGCTTTTCTTCAGTTGCGCATCCACAAGCAAATGGGCAAGTCGAAGTGGTAAATAAGACATTAAAGGATACCCTGAAGAAAAGGATCGAGGAAGCTAAAGGAGCATGGCCAGAACAGCTGCCTGAAGTACTCTGGTCGTATAGAACTTTTCATCAAACAGCAACAGGTCATACCCCGTTTTCCTTAGCATACGGGTGTGAAGCTATGTTGCTAGTCGAGTTGGATCTGCCCTCACATCGAAGAATCACATACGACCAAGACCAGAATAGCCAACTGTTGATGGAGCCCCTAAACTTGGTTGAGGAGAAACGAGAGAAAATCCAACTCCGAGTAGCTGCGTACCAGCAAAAAGTCGCTCGGTATTTTAACTCTAAAGTAAAAGAAAGAAAGTTCAACGTCGGAGACTTAGTACTTCGAAGAGTTTTCTTAAATACTCGCGACCCGGCTGCTGGAGTACTCGGACCAAACTGGGAAGGACCTTACCAGATTGAAGAAGTCCTTCATCCAGGCACATACAAACTTGCACGCTTAAATGGAGATCTCGTTCCACGCTATTGGAATGGAGAACACTTGCGTAAGTATTATCAGTAAACAGTCATTCTTAAAGGACTGGCTTGTATTAATTTTTACTTTTTACAAGTTTTGAAAAAGGGTTAGTCATGTTATATGACTGATCGCTTATAAGTGTAAGATCTTTTAAAGATCACTCGTAAAGACATGTTTAGTCCATTTAAATACGAGAATTATAAGGGACTGTGCGCAACCAGTCATTCTTGCCAAGCTTTGTAATTTTTTTACAAGTATTTGTTCATTACGTGTGTTGTTTTGCTGTATTATAAGTTTTGCATTTTATACCGAGCAGTAATGTTCGTACAGGTCGTGGTCAAGGCAAGTGACCAAGGACCTAAAGCTCCTCAGTTAGCTTCGCTCAGGTCTGCTCCATGATTGCACCTGCGCGGGCATGAGCAACAGTCATGGTCAGCATGGCCTTCAATCAAAGAATAAGAGTTAGGCCAACTTCAAAGAAGGAAAAGTCAAGACCATGATCACAAAAGAGGAAAAAGAATGCTTACACTAGCCACTTCATTAAGGGCCCTATTGAGGATCTGGTCGACCCCCATGGTTTCAGCTTCAGCCATGGCCTCTCTACAACGGTCATGCTTAAGGATATGGGTGAGGCGATCCTTGGCCGACCGTAGGGATTGACCCGAAAATATAGCCCCAGGGAGAACACCCTCGGCTTGCTGGGCCTGTTCGGTAGGAGTCGTAGGTGAAGGATTTGTGGCAGCAGGAGGAGGAAAGATTTCCTTCTCAGCAAAGGCAGGAGTTTGGGTAGATGGTTGGCCAGAGGGCCCATCCTTTGAAGGATCGGTTGCTCGATTCTTCTTGGCCGGAAGTACTTGGTTGGACTCACCATCGTGTTTCCTGGCCGATTTCCTCCTTCGGACCAAAGGAACCTCTTCTTCTTCCTGGGTGCTGTACAGATCGAAAACATTTGCGGAAGTCATATCTGCAAAAGAAACAAATATGCAGACAGTAAGCTAAAAATAAGTGACAAGTTATGGCACATCAGAAAAGTGATAAAGAAAATTACAAAGTCCAATACTCGAGCTATTACTACTGGTCGCTACACTATTGACTCTACTAGTCATACACTCACTCTCTGGCATGAAGAAGTCTGGCCCTAGATTTGGAGTATATGTAAAATTTCCATCCCCGTCAAATAAATGACAGGGAATTGGCAAGTTATCTAAGAGTGAAATAACAATATCGTTTTCGTCGGAAGACTCGTTTAAGTCTAAGACAGTCTCAACTGCCTTTTGTTTTCCCTTCCCTTGAGGGGCAGAAGACCTTTCTGCTGAGGGAGTGCCAGTGGGTTCCCTGATTGTAACCCCAGTCGGTCTCCGTCGAGGAGGAGACGCTAGTGGTTGCTGCTCGGGATTTCCCTGGACAGTGGCACTTACCGCCGCGGGTTCCCTCATATCCTGGTGAGGGGCAGGAGGCCAGACAGCCTCAAGTTAGCCTCGGTGACCAGAGACTTGACGCTCTTCTCAGCATCTGTCATTCTGGCCAACATGGCAGACCTCAACACCATGTCTGGTGTTGGGTCTGGTCGTAACCATGGGCCTGAAAAGCACAAGTTAATTCAGAAAAATACAGGGAAATTTGCTGAGTAAAAACAGAGACCAGTGGAAAAAGGCATGTACCTCCTTGAGGGAAGGCCAGGTGATTCACAACCATGTCAGGCGTGAGGAAATACTCCTGACTGTATTTGCCCACGTTGGAGATGTGGGTGGTTTCACTCAGAAAGGTTCGGGTGGTCTCCTGGTGAAAAAAATGAAAGAACCCGTACCAGACTGTTGGGGGTTGGATTTAAGGTCAAAGGGATAATTGACCTCGTGGGGGGTAGGCTCTGGGCAATTTTTATGTTTATAAAGGATATAGAGTGCAACAAGCATTCTATATCCATTGGGTGTAATTGGAAAGGGGCGACACCAAAGTAGTTCGCCACCCCCTGGAAGAATGGATGAAGAGGAAGGATAGCCCCAGCCTCTATGTGATACCTCGACCAGGCGCTGTAAACGCCTCCAGGAAAATTAGCACTCTCATCCGCAGTGGGGATTTTGAGAGTTACCCCAGTGAGGCTATACTTCCTGAGGTAATTAGCAAGCATCCTGGGGGTTACTTGGCTAAGTGGAGAAAGATACCACTCGACATCAAGAAGAATTGAATGTCGAGGGTGAGACCTAACCTGGATAAGGGGGTCTGGGACAATGTTTTCTCGACCACTGGTCGAGGGAACCCTAGCCTGCGAATGAGGCTGAGTTGAAGGGTTTGCAGTGTGTTCATGCTTTTTCTTTTGGGCAGTGGGTTTGACACGACCAATTCTGGCTAAAGATGGTTGAGGTCTGGAAGGAGAGAGTCTAGAGAACGAAATCTCGTGAATGCGCTGGGCAGGCTGTTCTTCGCCTTCAAGTAGTTGCGCAAGAAGATCATCTTCGATCGGCCTCTCACCTCCCCACAAATCTGGCATTAAAATCTGCGGACAGAAAAATGGGGAGGTGAGGATGGAAAGTCTAGAAAGTTGATTAGAATAACACTGGTCGTGTATAAAAGTCAAACTTTTATACAACAGCATTCTAGCAAAAAACTAACTTTTCCATGCGAACAAGTTTGAAAAACAGATCAAAAGGTGAAAGTAAAAAGTTTTTTTTTTCTTTTCTGAAAAAGCTTTTTCAACTTCAGTAAGGGCGGGAAAAACTCAGATTTTCAACTAGCATAAAAATCAAATTTTTACTTCGATTTTACGTCCTAAATTTATGATCTCGACTATCAAACTGATTCATAACTCCTAAATGACAAAGATACACCATCCTATCTAACATCACTCTATAAATCCCCTATTTTCATGCATTTCTACCCAGGAATGCAGACAATATTAGAACCTAAACAGTTAATTTACATCGGCATGCACAACAAAAATAAAGAGTAGAAAAGTTCTGAAACTTACCGAAGCGAAGATTATGAAGCTTTGAAGAAATCCCGAGTGTAGGTGGACGAACGGCTAGTCCCTGGAACGTCGAAAGATGATCTTCAGAGAAAGTAGAGGTTCTGACTTAGGGTTTCTTGATAAGAAAATAGCTTGC
Organism: Humulus lupulus; assembly: GCF_963169125.1. Taxonomy (NCBI): domain Eukaryota; kingdom Viridiplantae; phylum Streptophyta; class Magnoliopsida; order Rosales; family Cannabaceae; genus Humulus; species Humulus lupulus. The sequence goes on along the minus strand of NC_084802.1, from coordinate 5,931,888 downwards.
GTAAAAAGAAAAAAGAAGTTCTAGAAGCTATATATTTCGTCTGCAGCATGAAAAAAGAGGTAATCATAAGTTTCCTCTTTTCAAAGCATGGGGAAGAGTGATAGCCGTCAATGGATTGCTTGGGAACCGAAAAGGCATGATTAGACAGGGGTAGGTCACTTTTTCCAAGAAGGCACGAACTACTCTGACAGATTTGGTGGGGTAATCGAATAGTCGTTTTCTTTAAAGTTCATTTATTGCTGGTCGTAATAAATAAACTTGGGGGGCAAATGTTATCCAAAAAGCAGGCATGTGTGACGTGGCACGCGTTTTTAACACGTGGCTGACACCTGGCAGAAGTTTTGTTCGACCATCGACCAGTGAGATTCCCCTGACGTAACATTCGAATTTTATATATGACCAACCTGATCGTATACTCCATATATTTTGAGATAATCTTGTACAATTATAATCATATCCGAGATTATCTCCCATGATCCACGATGATCCAATTATTTAGGAAAGAATATCTGTAACTAATTCGTGTAATCCTCCTTGAGCCTATAAATAGAGGGAAATAATTCAAGGAAGGGACTTTTGGCTAATTTAAGTTTATACTTTACAAGATAATTAGAGCTATTATCTTACGATTGTATGATTCATCTCTCTAAGGTCTGTGAAACTCAGAGAACCCTAGTTCTTTGATCACTCATTTGAGAATTAATAGCAATAATAGCTTAAGTGGACGTAGGTCATTACCGATTCGTGGGGCCGAACCACTATAATTTGTCGTGTCGTTTACTGTTCTTTCCATTAGATCTATTTCAACACCTTCCATCACATCAAGTATTTGACTCCGTATCAGTTGACCAAAACGAGGGTCAACAGATATAAACCCACAAAAATATTTTAGTAATATTAGACAAAACTGATTGACACACATTATGCATCATGTAATGTGTCCAAAGGGTTTAATTTTTTTTTTTTATATTTTTTATAATTATGTAATATAATATTAGGGAAATTTGCGGTATTAATCCCTATGTAGTTTATTTTGTTGCACTTAAATCCCTATGTAAATTTTTTGGCGGCAAAAATCCCTGCCGTTACACACTTGGTGCGAGCGTTGATCCCTCAACCGTTAAGTGTGTCAAACAGTACACGTGGCAGCACCTAATTGGCGGCAAAATTCACTTTTGAGAAATTTGTGGCATAAATATCTACGTAGCTCATTTTGTTGCACTTTAATGCCTAAGTAAATATTTTGTTGCCAAAAATAAAATAAAATAATTTTTTCACCTCAAAAAATTATTTAAATATAATTAACAAATTATTGAAATGTTAATTAAAACAAAAACAATTCATCTACACAAAACTAAGATTTTAATAAATTTTTAAGATGCATTTTTTATTATTTTTGTTTTAATTAACATTTCAATAATTTGATAATTAGTTTTAGTAATTTTTTATTGTTGGATTTTAATTAACAACTTATTGAAATGTTAGTTAAAACAAAAATAACAAAAAAATTATCTTTAAAAAACTAAGAATTTAATCAATTTTTAAGATGAATTTTAATTTTTTTTAAGATCAATAATTTGTTAATTAGATTTTAGTAATTTTTTGAGGTAAATAAATTATTTTGTTAATTTTTTGGCAACAGAATATTTAGTTAGACATTAAAGTGCAACAAAATAAACTACATAGGTATTTATGCTGCAAATTTCTCAAATGTGAATTTTGCTATCAATCGGGTGCTGCCACGTGTACCGCTTTATATACTTAATGGTTGAGGGATGAATATCCGCACCAAATGTGTAACGATAGAGATTTTTGCGCCAAAAAATTTAGATTAAGATTAAAGTGCAACAAAATGAACTTTATAAATATTAATCCAGGAAATTTCCCAAAAATATTATCAACCACACCTACCTACCAATAATAAAGTCAGAGTTTTATACCTTAGTATATGCTTAATTACTTATAATTTTTTTTGTCAAAGAAAGCACAATGTCACGTTCGAATTAGACTCGCCTAATTTGGTCTAAATTAAAAATAAAGTAAAACCAGAAGCTAATTATTTAAAAAAAAATGAATTAATGTTATTTATTATTCGGTAAATATATAAGTATAAGTTCTTGAAGAATTTACTTACTAAGTAAGTAAAAAAAATTAAATAATTTTATTTTATTTTATTTTGTTTTGAAAGTTGATTTTATATAACTTTATATATGCTTAAAAAATAGAATTATTCAAATATTTACAATATTATTATTAAAAAGTTTGTCAAATATTATTTTTTTAAGTAATTTAATACAAATTATTTTTCTATCCTTTGTTTCATACTTGCATTATAATAAGAGAAAAAAATTTAAACAAGTTTATGAAAACGACATGTCGTTTGACATTGAAACAAAAAAAATGTCGTTTGAAGAGTTGGTGTGAGTCCTTAGGTGGGACCCAATAGAATCCGATCCAAAGACGTCTGTCATCTTCTTCCTCCTATCTCCGATTGGCTCTCTCCTATCTCCTTCATCCCATACATAATCGCTTCTCTCTCTAAAACTAACATCTTTATTTTCCTTTTCTCTTTCTCGCCATCCAAACACACACTAAACCAACCAAAATAACGGTTTTTTTGGTTTAGAGTTTGTGTTTTGGGTTAATTAATGGCGTCGTCGACGACGATTCTTAATGTGCCCACTAATGTGGGAGCAATCAAGGGTTTGGATTGCCAAAGCTACGTCGGTCTTCGACCTTTGGTTAGTGTGAGAAGCTTTAATTCTGTAGCGATTAAAGCGAAGACCAATCGTCGATTTGTGGTGCGAGCTAGCGAAACGCATAGCGGACCGTTCAAGAAGTTGGGTTTGAGTGATGCTGAATGCGAAGCTGCTGTTGTGGCCGGGAATGCTCCTGTTGCGCCGCCTGTGCCTCCGAAGCCGGCGGCACCAGCTGGAACTCCTGTGGTTTCTACGCTTGTGAGTTGTAGTTTTGCTAGATTCTAGTTATTATGACTTTGTATTAATAGTATTCTGTTGCCACTCTGATCATCTTTACTAATTCCTAATAATATCACTTGCTGATGAGTTTCTGAAGGAAAATGCTGCATATATCATGATAATTTATTTTAGAAAAGTACCTTTAATGGTGTGTTAGTTTTAGTAGAGGAAAAAAGTTAAGTGTTAACAATAACACAATGTTAAATCAGCTAAGCTGTGCTTTAATGATAGTTTGTTAGATATGGAGGCATAGAGCATTACTCATTTCTAAAAATGCTGTATGTATCATGATAATTTATTTTGAAAAAGTAACTTTAATGGTGTGTTAGCTTCGGTGACAAAGAGTTTAGTGGAGGAAAAATGTCAAGTATCAACAAGTAATACAATGTTAAATCAGAATGATAATTTGTTAGACATGGAGCATTAATCATTTCTGAAAGGCCAATTTTTTAAAAATTGATTAGCTTGTTGAATTTAGATACTCAAATGTTCTACTAAGAATTCGTTAACGTTGTTGGGATTGTCCTTTTGTTTTTTTCAATGGATGCATCAAGTTTTAATAGTTTGAGCTTGATTTATTTTTTGTCAGCCAATAAATAGGCGTCCTCGTCGGAACAGGAAATCGCCTGCATTTAGAGCAGCATTTCAGGAAACTACATTATCCCCTGCGAATTTTGTCTACCCACTATTTATTCATGAAGGTTTTGCATTACTTCTGCTGTTTGTTTTTGCTAGTTTGCTCTTTTCTACTTCAGATGCTGTATGTGTGATTTATATGAGGGAGTTTTATCAATTTGCATTGTATGAGAGTCTATTGATAGTTTGCAAAACTTTTCAGGTGAGGAGGATACACCTATTGGAGCTATGCCTGGATGTTATAGGCTTGGTTGGAGACATGGACTTGTGGAAGAGGTGATACTATATTTGGTTTCATAATTATGTATAGTTTAAATGATTTGGATTCATGACTCATCTCCTACTGTTTCATACTTAAGTGTTGTTTATAGATTATTGGTAGTAGTCCAATGGTTTGCCTGTTTGGCCTGTTGAAGAGGATTACCAAAATCGATTGGCTTTGAGACTAATTATCAGTACTTTCTATGAACCCAACTGTAAAATTCTCTTCCGTAAAGTAACTGAGTGAGAAAAATACCAAAAATGAAGCTCCTTTTGGGAACGATATATAGAGATGAGATATTATGAGTATTTTGCAATAAAGAAGTATTTGGTGCTTTAGTAGTTCTGTAAACTTGATATCGCTATTAAATGTCATATTTCACCTAAGAGGGGTAGCATAAATGACTAGGCATGTGGTTTACTCCCACAAGGTTTGAGGTTCAAGTCCCTCCTAGGTACTTATATAGCAATTGCTACTGTTTTCTGGTCCCCAAATATTGTAGGCTTAGGCAGGGAGCTTGTTTAAAAAAAAATATCACATTTCTTTAGAGTAAGTGAACATCTTATTATAAAGGTATTTAGAACATGATTTCTCATTGTTTGTTTTCGATTTCCTGCACACTACGATGTAACAATATAAGTGTCTATTTGGTTGAGCAGGTTTCGAAGGCCCGGGATGTTGGTGTTAATAGTATTGTGCTTTTCCCCAAAGTTCCAGATGGTTTAAAGGTTCTTACTTTGATTCTGTATGTTAATCTCATGTTCTATATGATGACATAGTATAATTGGGTTGTCTCGTACAGACTCCAACAGGAGATGAAGCTTACAATGAGAATGGTTTAGTGCCGCGGTCAATCCGGTTGCTCAAGGACAAGTTCCCTGATCTTGTAAGTCACCATACCTATAATAGTTTTTAGGGTGATGAGTTCTTAAGAATATTGTGAATAATTTTGATTAATAGATCATTTTATAAATTGTTCTGTCCACCTTTTTGCAGGTAATCTACACTGATGTTGCTTTAGATCCCTACTCATCCGATGGGCATGATGGTATCGTTAGGGAAGATGGTGAGGCACAGTAATGCTTTATGATTTTCTATCATTCTTTTTGTTATTTATTTCAAGGAAAAGTATATGAATGATTTTTCTAACAATTACCATCAAATTTAAATGTTTATTAAGATTTCAAGCCAATGCGTTTCCTAGAATAGGTGATTTCATTTAGATAGAAGACTTTCTAGTTGCTGATGCAAAACTGAAACTTGATCCACTGCAGGAGTAATATTGAATGATGAGACTGTACATCAATTGTGCAAACAAGCTGTAGCCCAGGTAATTGATGGTTGCATTATTTCTGCCATCTTTGTTAATTATTGCTTCAGTCATTTAAGTGTGTAATTTACCATTAACCTTATTCTTATTCTTATTATCTGCATCCATGCCAATTTCCTGGACTTCTGAATTGGAACTGTGTTTTTGCTTGTGATTACAATATGTATTGCTATGACATCTGTGTCACTAATGCATTATGCATTTGCTACTACTATGACCTAACCAGGTTTGCTTTGCCTCTTTTTCACTTCAAATAACAGGCTCGAGCTGGAGCAGATGTTGTCAGTCCTAGTGACATGATGGACGGTCGTGTTGGAGCAATTCGATCTGCTCTCGATGCTGAAGGCTTTCATCACGTTTCTATCATGTCCTACACAGCAAAGTAATATTTTTATTCTTACCACTGTTTTTGTTTTCCCAAACTAGAACTTACATTTTTGTGTCACTGATTAAGCTGGACTCCCTCCTTTGCCCTACCCTTTGGTTCCTCAGTTTCAATGCATATGTTTCTCCCTTCCCTGATTCCATTCTATGAACCTTTGTGTTTGTCTCTTTAAACAAATTACAGTTTAATGACCCACTAAATCTTGTTTTTGTTCGACAAACCAGTCGTGTGTCTATGGTTAATATTCTTTTATATTCATATTGAAGGTAGATTTATTTACACGATCCGTTTTACCAACTTGTTTTCCTTGTCCATAACAGGTATGCAAGTTCATTTTATGGTCCATTTCGGGAAGCACTAGACTCAAATCCACGATTTGGTGACAAAAAGACGTATGCATTTTTCACAGTTGATTTAAATGACAAGTTACGTTAACTTGATACATCGAATGCTGACTTCTTTTCTGATATGTGGCTTTCAAAACCGAAGTTATCAGATGAACCCAGCAAATTATAGAGAAGCTTTAGTTGAGACCCGTGAAGATGAGGCTGAAGGAGCTGATATTCTGTTGGTGGGTATTCTTTGTTGTGGATTATTGAACATACTAAGAAACTTCATTCGTTCTCACATTACCTAAACTTTTATTACAGGTGAAACCCGGTCTGCCTTATTTAGATATTATAAGACTACTCAGAGATAACTCTTCTTTACCTATTGCTGCATATCAGGTAATTTAAGTAGGCAAGAATCTATTATGCTTGCGAAACAAATCCTTCAGAATAGTATTGGCTTACTTTCACTTGTTTCACTTGTCAGAAGATAGAAAATAAATGTAAAAAAAAACAGTACTTACATTTGGAAAATACCATTTTGGCTTTCTGTTGCATGGGAATTTAGTGTTAATCAGCCAAGGAATAAGCATATTTTAAGCTTACACAGAAAACTCTTGACATGTTTTCTTCTATATATAATTGTTGTGTATAGGTATCCGGTGAATATGCAATGATCAAGGCCGGAGGAGTACTGAAAATGATCGACGAAGAGAAGGTTATGCTAGAATCACTGATGTGCCTCCGACGGGCTGGCGCTGACATCATTCTTACTTATTTTGCCTTACAAGCTGCCAAATCTTTATGTGGAGAAAAGTGAGAAGAAAGGGAGCTTGTTGAATTTGGAAGGGACTTGAAATTGTGATTGATCACATAACAATGTGAAATAATGTAATATTAGAAATGTAGGCACGAGCTGGAACTTGAAAATGCTAGGCTTAACAATGCGTTTTGTACTTTTGTAGTATTGAGAGTTAGGACTTGTTTGATTAACAGTAGTGTTGTCATATTATTGATTGATTGTATTTAGGTCCTCTGTTGTAGATTGTTGTCTACACTACTCAGACTACCAAACATAGCCTAGTTATTTGTGCATGCCCTATTTGATATTTCCATTTTTTTTCTTTCTTTTATTTTCAATGAAAAATGAAAGAAACAACGATTAAATTTTTGTTGTTTGTTGATCTTGGTGCTTTTGGAAGCTCTTCACTTTCGTGTCTGTTAAAGATTTATCACAAAATCATTAAATACTAATTTTTCAATATATGAACAGATTATACTTGCTACAATTAGGCTTTTCCTCTAGTCCTACAATATATTGAGACTAGGACTTTTAAAAGCAAATTACAAGCCTAACCATTTGATAAGGGAAATTTGAGTTTTTATGCTTAATGAGATATACTAAATCAAAAAAATGCTAGCATTTCTAATCATTTAAAAAAAAATGCATCTTTTGACAATACCCAAAATACCTATCTCATAATTTTTCCTTCAACTTCTTCTTCTCTCTTCCCTCTCTCTCTCTCAACCCATTCATCTCAACTCTATGGGTAAGGTAAAATATAAGAGAACTCAATGTAATAGCAAGTATTCCTTACTTATGACACTAAAATACTGTATTTCGAACAGATCTGAGCATAATTTTTGAGTTTTTTTTGCGATTTTTTTCAGATCTGAAACTTTGAAATCTGCAGAAAATCGACGTGGTTCGATGATGCTCAATGCTAGCTCGATGAGGCCTTCAAAATCAAGATTTTCATGAAAAAATCATCCCAAACGGACACCACTATCGAGCAACATCGATTTTTTCATGAAAATCTTGATTTTGAAGACCCCATCGAGCTGACATCGAGCACCATCGAACTATGTCGATTTTCTGCAGATTTCAAAGTTTCAGATCTAAAAAAAATCGCAAAAAAAACTCAAAAATTATGCCCAGATCTGTTCGAAATGCAGTATTTTAGTGTCATAAGTAAAAAATACTTGCTATTACATTGAGTTCTCTTATATTTTACTTTACCCATGAATTTTTTTCTAGTGAAAGTTGAGAGGAATGAGTTGAGGGAGAGAGAAAAGGAAGTTATTATGAGAGAGATATTTTGAGTATTGTCAAAAGATTTGGCATTTTTTTGAAATGATTAGAAATGCTAGCATTTTTTTTATTAGTATATCTCATTAAGCATAAAAACTCAAATTTCCTTTTGATAATATATGATTATGAGGGTGGTAGGAATGAAAATATTTTCAAGTTTAGCCTGCTGACAATCAGATATTATTTATTTTTAAATTAAAGGAAAATAATATTAGCAAGTTGTGGACTTTTTGTCTTGCATGTTTTATATGGGGAAGCAAATCAAGGCATTTATCTTGCATATTATTAACTGAATATAACAACCTAACTAGAGTGCATTCCAAGAAAGCACATCTCTTAACTTGAAGATAGTAGAGACAAAGGAATGCATGTTTATAAATTAAGACTAATACTAACACCAAAACCTATTTTACTCAATGGTGTATGCATCATCATCATCATCAAAGGCTCGTTGCAAAATTGATTGATGGAAAGTAAATTTATGTTGTACATGAATACTGAGCTACAAGGCTTCTTTGTCTAACAAGCTCATGAAGATCATGAACTATCTTAAATACAGCATCAGGCTTTGCTAGCTTTAGAGCATTTTCAGACATTTCCTTAAGCTCATTAGCTTTCGGACCAAACCATTGAGCAACAATTTTCGCTATCTCTTTCGGAGATTTAGAGTACTTCCCAAATCCATTTTCAACCACATAAGGAACATTTCCAGCTTCCTGTTACAAGATGAAGAAGACTTGTAAAATTGCGAAAGCTGTAACAAAAAGGAAAGAGCATATAACAGTACTCGATTTTCTTTACCTGCCCAGCAATGTAATCGTTCAAAATGATAGGCACTCCGCGTATCATGGCTTCTGCAATAGTCCCTGGACCCGCCTACACTCGAGGAGGCGAAACTAGATTAGCCAAAAACTAAGAAGATGATGATGAGTGTCGATGTTTCAAAGCAAAACTCACCTTGGTAATAATGCAATCACAAGCTCCCATGCATTCCTCCATCTTAGTAACAAACCCCTTCACCTGTAAAAAATGATAAGTATCAGCAACTTCTATATTTCTGTGTATAAATTCTTGTTATAATGGAAGTAAAATGCATGCTACTAAAGTACACCAACCATCTACAACATGATATAGAATAAAATATCAATCCAATTCTGAGCAACTACATGGTAACATGGCCAATCAACATTTACAGTGCATAGTGATCAACTCCATTAAAAGTTTTAGCAACAAATGAGTAGGTCACTAGCCAAAATCCTTTCCCATTCAGAAATGGCAAGATGAACATGAAAGGGCAAAAGGTATAAAGCATGCTGTAAATTAACCCGAGATACAACAATACCTCAACAGGAATTTTCCATTCGATTGAGCGAAGTTTGTTTGCGAGCTTTTTGTTGTGACCACATATCACAAGTATCTGACCAATTGGCTCCCCAAGAACCTCATCATATAATGACTGCCCAAGTGCCTTTGCAGTAGATTCAATGGGGCCCATTCCTTCACCTCCTCCCATTAACAACACAGCAGGAAGATCTTCATCCATCCCCAGATCCCTTTTTAGTTCAAACTACAGAACAAAAAAAGAAAAACAGTGACTAGATAGCTATATCATCTCAACAATTGAAATCTAACATGAAAAATAGATTTAAGATATCCAAGAACACCAACTATTATAAAAAAAAATGCAATCTCTTCTCATTACTTTTAAGAAGCAACTGGGCAAGCATGCCTAGTTACATGCCATTAATCAAATATGCGTAGACATAATTAAATTTCACTAATCTAAACAAATGGAGTGGTCAGATAAAGAGGAAAATGTTTAAATTTGACATGAACATACATGCATGCACACGAATGGATATGTTCATATTTGACATCACAGGTGATGGAATGAAAGGAAGCTAATAATTTGAAAATAAAACAAACTTAAATAGTGAATCAATTTGATTAGCAACCAACCTTTGGCCGAACAGGCTTGACAAATGAAGGTCGTACGGGAAGGCCATAAATCTTGATTTGGGAAGGCTGGAGTCCAGCTTTCAGTGCCCTCTTTGCTACCTCATTTGTTGGACAATAACATCTAGTAACAAGCTTATGAAACCTGAAAACAAGACATACAACATTAAAAACTACTCTGATATTGGACAATTATTTGAATACAGTGCAAGCGTAACCAACCACGTAGGATGGCAAGTGCTTAGATCCGTGATTACTGTAGTAAAAACGATCTTATCCAGTAGACCCTTTGACCTCAAGATACGAAGTGGTACATGTTGCATTAGAGGATGCACACTGATAATAATATCCGGCTGGTACTTCATCAGTCCTTTAGCAACCTCCCTAAAACATAAAAATCATAACTCTGTCAGATCAGAGTCGAGCATATTCAAAATGGCAGTCACATTATGGGACATAGATATAAAAAAGAAGCCAATCTAGTCTATCTCCTACTCCCATATTGCTCAGTTCTAAACATGTAGATACATAGTGGTTCCACACACAAGTGTCATAAAATCAACAATATGATAAAGCAAGTAAACAAAAGAAAGTAACAAGTGTGAGAAAAAAACTAGATCAACAAATGAGATCAGTCCTAATAAAAACAGAAGCGATCATTACCGAGCTATAAATGTTGAAGTTGCAGCAAAATTAGACTGATGAATAACTCGGGGTGCAGATGCATAATATGTCATCTTCCATAATGACCCGTGTTTCACCAAGAAATTATAGCTCCTGGGAAGTTGATTAAACGGCCAAGGAGTATGATCGGACCACAAATCAGTAACAAACACCTGTTACACACACTCTTTAGGCTTAACACAAAGAACAGATTACAAATGTAACTAAGCAAAGAAATGGAGTGAAAAGAGAAGATTGACCTTGTAAAGATCAGTATTGCTCTCCCAGAATTTTTAAGCAATAAATGAGAAGACAATAATAATGACTAACCTGGTATTCATCTCCGTATTCTTCATAAAAAGCTGCCTTTATAGCTTCTGCAGAAGCTCGGTGACCACCACCGGTATCACTCATCAAAATAAGAACTTTCTTCGGTTTTAAAGGCTCAGCCCCATTCAAGGCCAAGCCATCATCCTCCAAAACACTACACCCCTCTTCTATTATGCCATTATTATTATTATCACCACCACCAACATTTCCACTCCCAGAACCGTTATTATCACCAGGACTAATCCGAACCGAAGCAAACCCAATTGGAATTCTCTCACAGTGAAGCCTAATAGCTCTGTTAAACTGAGTAACAGCTTTCCTAATACTCGAACTACCTCTACTACTCAAAGCCAATGAAGCACCAAACTTGGGTCTTTGTCCATTGCCAGAATCCCCAAACGGATCAAAATACATGAAATTAGACAAAAAGGAAGAGTGCCCATCAGAGCCAAAACTTCGAAACCTGGAACTGAAGGAAAATCGACCCAAATGGGATACCAAGTCATAGACTGGACTGGACTCTTGAACTACGGTCGAAGAGTTATTCATATCTAAATGAATACAAGAGGGAATATTACAAAAGAGCTTAATCTACTGCTCCATGGCGATCGTTGTGGTATAGGACCAAATGGGTTTCCCTAAATAACACATGCAAACAAAACTGATGACAGAGAGAACCCAGATAGGAAAAGGGTAAGTGGGGTTTTGAAAATAATGGTCGAGAGATAGAAGAAGTGGTTTATAAGAGAGGAAATCTTGAAGAAGTGTTTGTAGCCACAAAGAAAGGATTTTTGGTATGTAAGTTCTCACTTTCTCACTCTTGTGATAGAGAGAGAAAGAGTAGATTCTGGGAATTGAGCAAAAAATATGCGTTTTTAAGCTTAGGAAAAAACAACCATTTGTAATTGGATGAGGCTCTTGGTTGGGACTTTTAACTCGTAAAGTCTCTCGTATCACACGAAAAAAAAAAATTAAAAAAAAAAATCACATCTTTGGAAGAATAGATGTATGATAATCAAGTGTGACCTACCACATTCTATTAAATATCTAGACAACCAATGGGTCTTTGCCATGTCAGCAATAGTCAAATGGGAGACTTTGAATACCTTACACGTCACGGCTGACCTGGCCTTAGTATGAATGCAATGTTGTAAACGGCAAAAGAACAAGTTCAATCAAGACCTGAATATTGACACTTTTGTGACTTGAAAAAATAAAACTTAAAAAAAAAACTTTCTTTGTTGAGGTTATTAAACGTTACACTATACACTTGTGTTAATGTAAGTGTGAATATTAATAACAAATTTAGAATAAAATATTGATTAAAAAAATAGAATAAAAACTAATAAAATATTTAGTTGAGCAATTATATGTGCACCAAAATATTACACACATATAATTTTGTTATTTTCTTTTTGGGAAATGGTTTGGTATCATTACTCTATTTAGTATTATTATGTTCTAATGTTTAAATATTATAATGGTATTTAAGAATAAAAGTTACAAAAATTAATGACATTATAATTGAGCTTTAAACTAATAAAATAAAAATTAAATTTGATTAAAAACATATTATTTAAATATTAAAAATATATATATGCTATATTAAAAATCTTATATAAAATAAAACATTTATTTTTAAAAAAATGGTCAAAAGTAGAAAGAGAAAAAAAAACATTTATTTCAATTTATTTGAGACAATAATGTATTCTTTTAAAAATTTATTAAATTGTTTAACTTGCAAATATGTAATAATAACTAGAGTATATAAAACCTTCATGTTGCCAAAATATTTTTAAAGGTTTTATACATCTTTTTAATAATAATAATAATAAAATGACTACAATAGTGTTAGTAAATTACAGTTATTATTCTAAGATGCAATTAATTACTCTAATAAATATAAGAGAATATACAAGGTCGGTGTTTTAGTATAAAATTTAAAAAAAGAAACACATATGGGCGGTGAATGGACGGAGATCACAAAACCAATGCCCTAAACAAATAATTATGACCAAAATGAGTCAAAAACTTTTACAACTTCAATTCAATTTTTTTAAGAATTATGTTATGTTTTACAACATAACAAATAGATATTTTTTTCCAATTTTTGAGTGGAGTCCTCATTGGATGAGTATTCAAATGTAAAGAGTGTGCACCAACGTGATATTCATGGCAAAAATGACCAAATAGAAAAAGAAAAGAAAAAGTAAGAAGAATGTGTCATATTATTATAGGACATAGTATAAAGATGGACATGTGTATCGTGCATATGATTAAGATGTACACTAGACATACCATAGTTGTTATGTTTGAACAAGTATATGCTCTCATCTCATTCGTTACCGTCCAAAAGTTTGGAGTTTGACAACTATTTATATTAAGAGCAACTCCAGAAGTTTTTCTACTTTATTTTTTAAAATATATTACTAAAATTTTACTTTATTTTTATTGTACATCAGATTTTTACAGTACACCATATAACAACTTTTTTATATTTTTTTTCACCTCATTTAATAAAAAATTAATTAATTAGAGAGAAAAAAAATATTTAAAAGAGATTTATCTTTTTTTTACATGTAGAGATGACTTATGGTTTGGTTCTTCAAATTTTTTAAGAACACTTTACTCAGAAGGAGCTGTTGGGAGCACTCTAACAAATTAAGTTCAATATTTTTAATGATTTTTCTTTTCATAGTTTCTTCTAGATTGATTGTGTGTTGATTGTCCTGTGAAGAAAACAAATGAGTTATGAAACATTCCCTCTTTAATGGGTCAAGAGTTTGAATCTTGTGATTGGAATCTAAGATTGCTTCAAAAGTCAATGAGTATGGAAATAGAATCAGCACTTAGAAGAAAAAAATGCAAAATAAAAGAAAGAAATGAGTGTTTTTTTTATCAAACTTAGAGATGTTATGAATATGTATAGTAAACGTGTTATTTCCATGTCAACTTGCTTAATTTATTTAAGTATATATTTAATTGAATTTTTTTTGTTTTGTTTTGTTTTATGGTAAATTAAGAAAAAACATAAATTAATTATTGTTTTTTTACTAAGGATTGTTGATTGACAATTTGTAACGCCATGATTTTTTATAATATTATCGAGAACACAGTATTGGATCATAAATATAAATATTACTCATTTATTTAAAAAAATCATAATAAGCAAAGAAATTCCATGTTTTTACAAAAATAAAACAAGGTTTTTAACAAAATTAACTTAGCAACATTTGAATAAAAAGAAAACTTAAAAGAAAATGTTTGTAAATAAAGTCATAGGCACGTTGATTATTTCTCGACTATATGGTCCCCACGAATAATGTAACATCCCAAATTTGCTAATAATGCTTAGGGTCTTAATTAGTATGTCGGAAATGTATAATTGGATTTATATGTGAAATTAATTGAATATATGTGTGGTTATGTGGCATAAATGAATTATATGGTAATATGAATATTTATGCATGTTTATGTGTATTAAATATACATGTGGACCCGTTTTTTTAATAAATACATATTTGTAATTTTGACCCGTTGAGGGAATAAAAGTAATTATATGTATTATGTGATTGAGACCACATTATTATGTGGATATATTTGCGATATTCGGCTCAAGGCGATCCTAGTGAGCGAGTTAGCGGAAAAGTCACAACGATGTCAAATACCCGGCTCGGAGTGAGCCTAGGGGTGTTTTGGTAATTTAGTGCGTAGTCAGAATTTATCGGATGATGGGTAGTTGTTTGGTGATCTTTTGGGTATGTCGGGATTAATTGAGGATTTATAGTGCTATTTGAGGATTAGTGGCAGTCAGAAGTTAACTGAAAGTGGTTGCAAGGAAATGATGGAGAGTGTTTGGAGAGAATGATTGTAACACAATGAGGAAAATGTGAAAATGAGGAGCTCAACCAACTCGGTGAGATACTCCTGAGTATATATATAAAAGAGTGTAAGAGAGTTAGTTACAGCAGAACAAATTAGCCAAGCTCATACAGAGCTGTTAGAAATCTGTTACAACGGCTTAACTAACTTGAGAATATTCTAACAACTTATTTCTAACAGTGGCAAATGTGGAAAATGGCAATTTCGCCCTTGGGGGCATTAAAGAGTAAGGTTTTGATCAAAAGGCATTTTAGTCTTTTGTGTCAAAGGTGTAGACTTAACCTTGGGTTGCCTTAGTACTAGACTTCTATAGAGGCTTTGGGAAAACTTAGGAACAAAATAAACACTCAGCTGCACACACTTCCCTCTCTCACGTTTCTCTCTCTCCCTTGAAGCTTGGTTGGGGTTTGAATCATTTTGAAGGAGTTTGGCTTGGGAAATTGAAGGCTGGAGGCTAGGATTGGTTGAGGTTCAGCTTAGGGGTCGTAATTCTCAGTTGAGGCAAGCTTTAAATCATGTTCTGATTTGGTTTTTAGTGTGCTCTAGAGTTTTGAACTCAAGGATTGGGATTTTAAGTTATGTTGATGTTTTAGCTCAATTCTTAATGGTTATATGTTGGTTATATTGTGTTGTCATGAGATTAAGACTTAATTATGAGTTTGGTTGAAGTTTGGTGACTAATTTTAGGGGTTTTGGCTTGGGGAAAACGCAGGAAAAAACCCAGACTTTCTGGGTTCACGGGGTCGCGCCGCGACACTGTTCTTGGAGCGTCATAGCCCTCATGAACTTAGGGGCTAAGGATGGTTTTCTAAACTGCCTTAGCGCTACGGCACTGGGTGGTCTGAGCTGCGGCGCGTGTCCAGGGTAGCAAGTGGGGAGGCTCTTTGACTTATAGAGGGTCGTGACGCTTTTGAGCGGCGCCGCTGCTCAAATGGAGGATTTTGGCCAAATGGGGTTTTTAAGCTTGGGAACTCAAACCTAAAGGCTCGGGAAGGGTTCTACTACCCGGTTTAGTAGAATTCGAGATCGCAGAGGTTAGGAGTTTACCCTGAAGCTTTTAAATAGTCTAAGTGCTTGATGGTTGTCCATTATTTTGTTTGTGACTAGGTTATACCATTAGGGCACGAAAGTAGGGATCGCGCTTGGGATTGCCATACACTATCTGCTCGAGACTCAAGGTAAGAAAACTGCACCCTAGTTGTAATCGAAGCTCAACCCCTGTTAATGAATACGACTATGACTGTACTTGTGATTATCTGGTTAGGCATGCTTGTATGCGCTGCATTTGATTGCGCGTTATGCAATCTATATGTTTGATTATATCTAATCTGAAAGCTCGACCTAAAGGCGCCAGTTGTAACTCCTTACTACCCAGGGACCGTTGCGTTGTGCATTTTAAACAGTGCTAAACTCGCTAACTGAGTCATTTGGCCATAATCGTGTAACTAAATGTGATTAACGGTTTAGGGTTAAAAGTTTTGGTTATAGATACAACGTTTCACTAAAATGTTTACTATATACATTGGGATCCCAAAATATAATTTAAATGTTAATTACAGTAAAAGATTTACAACCAGCCAACCTAAGCAGCATAATAGGGTTTAACCCTAGTTCCTCTTTAAACCCTCAGTTGTGGTGGTCGAGCAGCCGCATATGTACACATCGTCATCTAAGCTCTCCAACTTAAGGATGGTCCAACTTTCTTTTGCCTTTACCTGCACCACATAGCACCCGTGAGCCGAAGCTCAGCAAGAAAACTGAATATGCTCATGAACAGGTAATAACATGTTACCAAATCATAATTGGCATGCCTAGCAATAATAGCCCTATTCATGCATGCAAATAAGTCCAAATAATGATTGTGGGCCTTGCCATTTGTATAGATGACTATCAAGTCAATCTGGGAATAGATGGCTAATGTGTCCATCTTTGAATAGGTGACTAATGAGTCACACACTTGGGCTTCACACCCTAATCAGGTAAGTGACAAATGAGTCACGCACTTGGGCTCCGCACCCTAATCAGATAAGTGACAAATGAGTCACGCACTTGGGCTCTGCACCCTAATCAGATAAGTGACAAATGAGTCGCGCACTTAGGCTCCGTACCCTAATCAGATAAGTGACAAATAAGTCGCGCACTTGGGCTCCGCACCCTAATTAGATAAGTGACAAATAAGTCGCGCACTTGGGCTCTGCACCCTAATCAGATAAGTGAAAAATAAGTCACGCACTTGGGCTCTGCACCCTAAGCCATGTGACATTACACTCACCTTAGCCTTTTGCCCTTGGCTCTAAGTAACTAGCCTTTAGACTGGACAAGTGCTTTTAGTTTTCATCGAACTTAGGGTCGGTCAAGCATTTAATGCTTATGTTGATTAAATCTAATCATTTCGGCTCTGCGTTCAATACGCTTATGCTGCTCTTGACTCATAGGTTAATTCCATACGACTCATGTCGTTTCTGACTAATGAGTCAGTACCACTCACAAATAAGCAATGCACCCAGGCATATATCATATGTCAAATATCCAAATATAAGGCATTCAGCATGCTACTCAACATTCATTAGCATAATTATGATCATGCACATTTACAGAGACTCAAGCTCTGATCAATCTCATATTCAACATTCATGCCATGCCCTAATCACATGTATCTTATGCATCACATACTGGGTGCAGTTTTCTTACCTTTGGTCCAAGCACAGATTACCAATAAACGAGCCACAAGCACGATCCTGTTTCCAAGCCCCTAACAATACCCTAGTCACAACCATAATATAGCATCTCATCAAAAACGAGTAAATAAATACTTCCGGACCAAGTCTTAGCCTCCGGGACGTCGAATCCTACCAAACCAGGTAGTAAAATCGATCCCAAGCCCTTAGGTTTAAGTTCCGATGACTAAAAACACATTTTGGCCATTTCTGCCCTTTTGGGCCGCGGCCCAAAGTGCCCCCAACAGCCAAAAACCTCTTTTTTCAAGCCTGGGTCGCGGCACACGATAAAAGGGTCGCGGCCTAACCACGAACACAGCCATGAAACTCCGTTTTCCCCATTTTAAAGCATTCTAAAAATCTATCCAAACATACCCAAATCTCATAAATAAAGTTCACAATCATCTCAATGGCCCAAAACCATCAAAACCCAAGTTTCAATTCATCCAAAAACTCCTCAAAACGAAAATCCCAAATTCAAAACTTAAGAAATTCCAGGAAACGGAAACTCGGAAATTCAAAGCTTAAATTATCTCTGATTATGTCGTTTCTCACCAAATCCTCCGGCTAATAAGCTTATAATATTTCCTATAATCACTATGCCTCGATCCTTGCTTGAATCCGAGTCCTAAAACTTGAGTTTCCTTTGAAAATATGATCGGGTGTCGAAAATGGAACGGGAGGGAGAGTAAACATTCTAAATGTTCTTTTATAATTCTGACAGGTTACTTCAAGCTTAAGTAACCTCAAGCAAATCCTAATGCTCGGGGTCCCAAAAACGCCAATCGGGGTAAAATAGTCAAAATTCCCAGAATTTCTCTCTGATCCCACTAACTCCCAATTTATCATCAAATATTTATTCTTATTACCCAATATCCCGGTAATGTGCTAAATACCCCTTGACTCACTCCGAGTCAAGTATGGATCCCGTTGTGACTTCCCCACTGGCTTGCCTCATAGGATCGTCTCGTGCTGGGTAACCCAAGCATAACCAAATAATAATGAAGTACCACACACATACCACATATATGTCAAATATACCCAAAATAGGCCAAATTATGAAAATTGCCCAATTAAACAGAAATGGGCCCACGTGCATTTTTTTTTTGGTAAATCAGCAAGCTTGTATTATGCACAACAACTTACAAACACCAATCAATACAGACACCAAATACAAAAACCCAAACAACTATACACCATTAATTACAATATAACTCCCTCACCCAGGCCAAATCCTCCTTTCCAAGGTTCCTATCAAATAACAAGCACAATCTATTACAAATGTCTGATTTAATATTCTGAGAAACACAACTCACTAACGGCACCTGATGATTCCAATAAGTTGAGTTTCTAGCTTTCCAAATGTGGTACACACAGGCACTAAGAGAGCAAAAATACACTCTTCTTCTGCAAGCAGAGTGTCTACTTCGCCTTATCCAATTCATCAAACCAGTCAGCTCAAATATATGGGAACCTATCCTTAACCAATTCAAGATAGAAAGCAGGCAACTCTTACTAAACTAGCATTCAAAAAATAAGTGTCTGTGACTTTCATCATACTGACCACAGATAACACACAAAGAATCTTGAGCAATTCCAAATCGAAACAGCCTGCCTTTAGATGGCAACCTTTGCTTTAACACCAACCAAGACACAAACTTATGCTTTGGAATTCCTAATCTATCCCAGATAGAAGCAAATTTCCATCTGGTCTGAGAATTATTCTTCATCAACTTATACAGCTTGGCTATACTATAATGAGTCCAGCTGAGAACAGATCCTTGATAAGAATCCTTTAACTCCTCCTTGATCCTAACAATTTGTTTCCAGTGCCAACTACTAGAACTAGGCGCCTTATAACTCCACCAGTCCTCTTGCTTTATGTAAACAACATGAATCCACTTCACCCACAGGTTATCTTCTTTTTTTGCAATGGCCCAGACATATTTTCCTATGGCGCACCTGTTCCATAGCCCTACATCTTTAAATCCCAGACCTCCTCTCTGCTTAGGAAGGCTACTTCTGCCCAGGAAACTCTCCCATATCCTTCCTTTCTATCACCACAATTCCATAAGAAAACTCTACATATATGGTTAGTTCTAGCTATCACAGCTTTAGGTAAAATAACTATTTGAGACCAGTAAGTGTTAATGGATAACAAAACAGAGTTTATAAGAACACACCGACCTACATAAGATAGATTCCTAGAGCTCCAAATTCTTAACCTTTTCACCATTTTATCCACCAAGCATTCACATTCAGATATGGAAATTCTTTTATTGCTTATAGACATCCCTAAGTAATTAAAAGGGAGCCTACTTCTCTAGAAACCAGAAACCTCTGTTAGTTGAAACCAGACCTCCTCCTGCATCCCCACTCCAAAAATGGCAGATTTCTTCTGATTAGCCTTCAACCCAGAAGCCTCCGAAAATAACTGGAACCCTCTTAATAGCATATAAGCTGCCTTGAAATCACCCCTGCTAAACAACAATAAATCATCTGCAAAGCACAAATGAGTTAATTGTAAATTGCCACATCTAGGATGATATTTAAAATCTGGATGCAAAGCTACTTTAGCTAGAATTCTTGATAAATACTCCATCCCAATCACAAAAAGTAAAGGGGACATTGGATCCCCTTGCCTTAACCCTCTTCTGGATTGAATCGTATCTGATGGGATCCCATTAAGCACAATCAAGAATCTAGTTGTTGTCACACAAACCATAACTAACTGAATAAACTGATCTGACATCATTTCTTGTAAGAAGTTTCAATCAAGGAAATCATAGGCTTTTTGAAGGTCAATTTTGATAAGGCATGTTGCCTTAGCATTTTTCCTTCCATACTCTCTAACCATGTCCTGACATAGCATTATATTATGAGATATGTTCCTACCTTTGATAAATCCACTCGGGTTTTCAGAAATAATCAATGGAAGAATCTCCCTAAGCCTATTACATATAAGCTTAGTAGCAATCTTATAGACCACATTGCAGCAAGCTATAAGCCTAAAATCTCTAACATTCTTAGGACAATTAGACTTAGGGATAAGGATTATATTTATGGTATTGATTTCTTTGAGTATCCTCCCCCGAATGAAGAAAGGAAAGAACTGCCTGTGTAAGATCATTACCAGTGATATTCCACGAGTGTTTAAAGAACGCACTACTATACCCATCTGGTCCAGGTGATTTCTCATCAGGAATTGAATAAAGAGTAGATTTAACCTCCTCTTGAGTATAATTTCCACATAAAAACTCAGCTTGCTGAGATGAAACAGTAGCTCCTTGCTGCACCACCGAATCCAACACAGTCCTTCTCCCTCTCATTTCTGAACCTAGCAACTCTGTATAGTAATCCTGAAATGCCTTTTGAACATCTTCCTGCCTATCCAGCCAATTAGCCTTCATATCGCAAATGGAGTAAATAGCATTCTGAGTGTTCCTAAACCGAATACTATTATGGAATAATTTTGTATTCTCATCTCCTTGCTTTAACCACTCCTCTTTGACCTTCTGCTTAAGGAACTGGATCTTATTTTTGTGGGCTAACTGATAATCTTTCCTTCTTGTAATCTCCTCATCAATCAGATGGTTGTTTCCAGGATCAGTTTGAAGTTTCCCTTGAATATCTAGCAATATCTTAAGCATCTTCACCTCCTGAACAAACACATCTCTTTTCCCATCTCTGTTAAGAATTTTCAGTTCCACTCTAAGCCTTTTTAGTTTTGATATTAGACAAAACATTGGAGTCCCTTTTACTTCCTTAGTCCAGCTTTCTGTCACTATCCTCTGAAATCCTTCAAGGTTACTCCAGAAATTAAAGAATTTAAATGGTTTTCTAGTCTCAGGAGCTGATCCAAAATTCACCATAAAAGGACAATGATCCATGCCACCTTCAGGGAAAAAGACAACTTCAGCTGTATTAAATTTCTCCAACCAGCTATCATTAGCCAATACTCTGTCCAGTTTAGCAAACACTCGGTCCTTCCCAGCTTGCTTATTATTCCAAGTGTAGAAAGAGCCCGTAAATTTCACATCTACTAGCCTACAATTCTCCACACAGCTTTGAAAAGCAACTAACTCTGATCCATTACCTCGATAAGGAAATCTGTCTGATGGGGATAAAATTGCATTGAAATCTCCCATAACAATCCAAGGGTATCTGATATCTTGAGCCATGTGATCCAAGTCCATGCATAACTTTTCCCTACCCTTCATATCATTAAAAGCATACACCATTGTTAAAGCAAACTGAGCACCATTCTTGCCTTGAACATGAAAATGCATCCATTGATTAGATCCACCTCGAATATCCACATCAAAACTCATAGGATTCCAGGCCACTACAATTCTTCCATTAGGGTGGTGCATTAAGTTTGAAGAGAAACACCAACCCTTAAACATGTTTAGGTATAAAGACCCCATATTAGAAGCCTTTACCCTAGTTTCTAGGAGGCTAACAAAACCAATTCTCTTGTTTGAAATCATTCTCATGACCTCCCTTTGTTTACTAGTTTTGTTAAGCCCCCTAACGTTCCACCCAAAAAGTCTATCCATTTATGAATGGAGGCTCTCCCCCTCCATTCGTGTTAGTCCTCATTCCTTGTAATGCTTCCCCAGCTTTAACCTCAAAGTTTGAAAATTGACCTAGCATCGAAAAAGAGTTGCTCTCTGATATCCCCTTATTCTTAGCCATTATACCCTTCTTCCCCTTAATTTGTTGATTCCCCTCTGAAGTTTCCTCAGATGCTCCCTGACCTTGAATTGTCGAACTTCCATTCAAAGGATTATCTGGAATTGGTACTTCTCTTTTCTTCTCCTGCCAGACTTTTGATGAGTCTCCTTGGGTCCCCTTCTTCTTACACATTTCCTTCCGATGACCTATCCCTTTACAATGCATACAAATATCAGGTTTCCATTCATATTGCACTTCAACATACACATATTCCCCTTTTTCATCTTCAAACTTGATCTGATTAGGTAACTCTTTTGTAATACTAACTTCAATTAGAACCCTAGCAAATTGAAGCTTCTCCCTGGCCATTGTTGCTCGATCTTGTTTCACAAATTTTCCAATGGTGCCCACAATCTTTGCCATAGACTGCTCACCCCAGTACTTTAATTTCAAATTGCTCAGTTGAGCCCAAACCGGTACTGTAAATATTGTATCCTTAGAGAATTTGGAGTTAGGATCCCATATTTTCATGATAAGAGGCTTCCTATCAAAGAACTGGTATCCACCATTCAGAATTCCATCTCTAGTCTCCACCAAGTTAAATCGAAGAATAAAAACCCCTGGAGCAAGAAGGCTGATTTTATCTATACCTTTATCTTTCCAAATTCTCCTAAAGAATCCTTCCATCAACGATAATGGAGGATTGGCTCCCAAAACATAACAGACCAGAGCAGAGTTCCAATAATGAACTTCATCTTCTATATCTTCTGCATCTATCTTAACACAATCGGACTCAATATGCAAGATAGGATTATAATTAGATGTACCTGATTGTCCTTTCTTGATCGATCCTCCTTTCAAAACCCCCAACCAGTCATTCAGAGTCTTCTTGATCATAGCTTGACCAGCCAAAGCTTCATACTCTAGCTCGATTCCATTCTGAGACTGCTGAGGCTGACTCTTCATATCATCGAGCTTCATTCCTGCTCCAGTATTAGTTTCCAGCAGAGATTCCTGCACCCGAACCTCCTCATGATTTTCCAATCGCTTTTCATTAGTTTCCTCCTCTTCATCAAAAACCATGGCCTCCACCCTTAAGATACCAGCCATAGATTTTACTTTAATGATTGGATCCGTGGAAGAAGGCCCCATTTTCTTCTTCCCTGGCGTTTTCTTCTTCATTCTCGGTCTCCCTGCCATGGCACCAGCTCTAGCTGAAGAGAGAGCGGGAAAATAATAATAATAATAATAATAAATAAAATAATAAAAAAATAAATACACCTAATACACCTAAACATGCATATCAAGTCATATTATAATATAACTCACATAATCACATAATAATACACATAAATATCAGATAATCGCATAATTCCATAATTTTCCATCCTGGCCTCCTAATCAAGGCCATAAGCCTTATTAGGAAATTTGGGTCGTTACACCGGTGTTGGGAATAGTACCTTAAAAGCAATTGTAATTGACAAATATTTTAAATGAAATAAATAATTGAACTGAATTATTATATATATATATATGTTATGTCTGATATTATGTTGATAATATTAAGTAAATATCAGAAGATTCTAAAGTTTATCTATGTGGTCTTAATCTCAAATTGATATGAGATGATAGATATTAAGATAATAAACTTAAATAGTTCGCAGTAATATAAAGTTATGGCATCTTTAGATTAATTACTACTAGTACGGTTCGCTAGTATTATGAATACAAGTGACCTAGATCCGGGTCAGTTGTGTAGTAGGACACTTTAGTGAATGTACTTTATATATAGTGATATATAGAACTGGACCAGATATGATTTGTTAATACTTGTTTAAACATCGTTTCATAGTATTAATCAAACGCATCAAACGATGATCATATACACGATGATCTTAACCCTTAGATTGTTGTGAACTCCTATATATGTTATCTGATCCTTTGATTCATGTGTTAATGTTTGTCGAAATGATCAGGCTAAGAACAATTGTTTTGGGGACTCAATGATGTATATGGCTGGGGACATAGTTTAACAGATGTGTAATCTATACCTTCTTATAGATTGAATAATGGTTCCCTATTAGGTTGACTTTTGGATCTGAAAAAGTTTTGAGCGCTCAAGTCGCAAACTTGTTGTGACACAACCTTCACTAGTAAAGTCAATGGTACTCTAGGAACAAGATATAACTAAAAGGGTAAAATTGTAATTTTATTCCCTTTTAATTATGAACCATTAATAGAGGATTAACGTTGTATGTAATGATTATATTAATGGACATTTTATTCTTTAATAGTACTTAGTAAATATATGTCTATAATTATAAAGAGTTCAATCTCATATTTATAGTGGAGTAATCATGAGATTAATAGATATAATTATTTAATCAAAGAGCTTTGATTAATAATCTAATATTTATTGGAGCTTTATATTATAGGTCCACAGGTCCTCAGGGTGGCTCTATCAACACCATATCAAGGTAAAAGTTGATACAAGAGTATAACTGTAATTTGAAAATTTGAGAAGAATTTTATTCTTCGGGTCAAGTATGCAATTATATGATAATTGAGACTGAATAATTAATTTGAAATTAATTATTAATTTTTGAAAATATATTTATTTATTTAAATATATAATTTTTTAAATTCATGTATATAAATTAATTATTTTATTTGAGTGAGAGAAAATAAAATTGGTAAGTCAAAAATAATTTTTGATTTATTGAATTTTAAAAGTTGATGATAATGATCATCATTAATTTGAATTTTGAATTATAAAATTTAAAATTCAAAAGAAAAATACAAAATACAAAATGATCATCATCAATGTGGAAGATTGATTTTAGTTAAAAAAATAAATGAAAGAAAAATACAAAACCCCTGAAAAGGGAATAGCAGTCCACGCATGACATAGTCCAGAGACTGTGTCATGCATGTACCACTGTACTGATATTGTATCAATGTTGTTTTGATTTTATTTATTTAATTAATTAATAATTTAAAAATATTTTTTTCAAATTTGGTAAGTTAGATATTTACCTAAATCAATTCATATCATCATTATATTATTATTATTATTATTGTTTACCCAAAAAAGGTCACTGATGACGTGGCAAAGATTACTTGCACGAAGATTGACACGTGACAAAATTAAAGGGCAGAGGTGTTGTTCGGCTATCGACCAGAAGCGCGCTTCCTTGTCGGAGTTAATGTTTGTCACGACCAGGCTGGTCGTGAAGCCCGATTTATTTCCTTCTTAAGTTGTAATATAATATTAACTGCATTTGAATATTTCTTCATAATTATCCTTGAAACGCGGTTATTGAGGATAAGATAAGACACGTTATCATATGTAACCCTCCTTGAGCCTATAAATACACATGAAATAGCTCAAGGAAGGGACTTTTGGATTCATTTTTAGCTTTTTTGCTCAAGATTAAGAGAAAAGGAGCTAAGGTGAGTTGTGACCATCTGATTGTATTACGCCTAAGGTCTGTGAAACTCAAGAACCCTAGTTCTTTGATCACAACTTTAGGATTCTATAATATCAATATCATAAAGTGGATGTAGGTCATTACCAATCACTGGGGCCGAACCACTATAATTCTTGATGTTTTTTCCTTTCCATTAGATTATATTTTCAAGCATCGTGCTATTTTCTGTCGTATATTTGACTCCGTGTTGTTGGCTAGTTTAAGGGTCAACACTCTGGTGCTTTCATTGAGAACTTGTGAAAGAATCTAATGGCAAAAACATCCAAGAAGACCGGACAGGTCGCTGGCGCTGCATCATCCCAGCCTCCTCCCCCAAATGTGGCTGAGGACGAACCACATTTGGAGTTTGATGAGGAGGAGTTAGATTTTGAAACCTTGAAGGCAACACTGGGGGTGTTGTAGGATGAGTTGGCCAATCTGAGGGCCAATCAAGAGAATGCTGCAGAGATAATGGCGTTGCAGCAAAGAGAAATAGAACGCCAGCGTCAGGAGCTGAGCGAGCGGCAGGCTGAGATGGATCGTCGACAGAGGGATGCCATGGCCGCCCTTGAAGCAGCCATCCAGCTGGCTAGGAATCAGGCTGCGCCAGCCTCCCAGCCAGGCCAGCCACCAAACGGGTCACCTCAAAAGGGTCCCAATCCTAGTCCTCCACTCCAGCCAGTAAGCCCTCAAAGGCCGGAGCAGCCACCTGTGGCTCAGGATGATGTCCCACCTAGGGATCCTGAGCAGCAGCCTCCATCTCAGGCTGGTTGAGGCAATCCCCTGCGCCTGAGGCAGAATAAGGCCGGGCAACCGCCCCGCAGCCCTAGACGCCCAGGGGATGAAGAGCCACATCCACCGAGCAGGGGCAGCATCCTTCTGCCAACATGAGGAACTTCGAGACAGGCTCTGCGGTCAAGGGCCCCCCACGGCATAACAATGCACGGGGACCCACCGACCAGCGCAGCCCCCCCTAACGCTCAGGAAATGCCAGCCCAAGGAGGCAATAAAGTTAATAGCCGGTCACACCATAGTCAGCCACGATTCAGAGATGGCCACGACTACAATGAAGCCGACTCTGGCAGAAGAAATGCTGGTTGGAGGAACGAAGAAATAGGTGGAGGCAGGAGCCCCCCACCTAGAGAAGACCGACCAGCAGGCCATAACGCTAGGGGGCAGCCCAAGCAAAATAACGTCTTTAGTCGGCTGGGAACCAGCGAGCAGCGGCGAAGAGACGATGATCTGAGGGACGTACTTAACGACCGCCGAGAAAGACACGATGAGTACATTCCCCCGGCACCAGAGGCCCCAGCAATCCCAGAAGTTGTTCAGGCTCAGATCGATGCCCTGAACCAGGCGGTGCAGTAGCTGGTCGGGGGGCGAACATCCAACATTGGGTACGATCAGAGGACAGGCACCCCCTTCGTACAGAGGATTGTTGTGGCTGAGACCCCCAGTAAGTTCAAGATGCCAACACTGCCAAATTTCGACGGGTATGGAGACTCGGTATCTCACGTTAATAAATTTGAGATACAAATGGATATACAAAAGGTGTCAGAAGATGCCCGCTGCCGCATCTTCTCGGCAACATTGTCTGACACTGCCCAGGAATGGTTCTTTAAGTTCCATCCTGCTAGTATAGTATCATGGGAAATGTTCGTAAAGGAGTTTTATGGATAGTTCTATGCGGGTCGTGTGCACCCCACTGAGGCAAACCAACTGGTCGAGATACGCCAAAAAAAGGGAGAGCCTTTGAAAGAATATGTTCAACGCTTCATACGAGCTGTAGCTGGAGCCAAAACTGTGGGTGATGAAGGTAAGATGATGGCCCTAACTGCTGGGGTTAGACGCCATTCACCCCTCTGGAGCAGCCTCAGAAAGAATGGGGTAAGAAGCACCCAAGAGTTCTTAGATTGAGTTGATCGGTACATCAAGCTCGAAGACACAATTGCCAACGAAGGGAAATCGCCAACAAAAGACAAGGGGCCCAAGGAAGAACCCGCCAAAGCGGCCAATGGGTCAGAAAAACCCAATGGCAACGACAAAGGCAAAGGGAATGGCAATGGTAGAAATAGTGGGAATCGGGCGAACAACGAACCCTTGACCTCCAAGAATAAACGCCCCAAAGGTATTCGGTATGAACCGAGATTCACCAACTACACTTCCCTTGTTGAAAGCCGAGTTGAGGTCTACCAGGCGACCAGCTCAAGCGTGCCCTACAAACGACCCGCACCTATAAGGAAAGATATCTCAAAGAGAGATAACACAAAGTCCTGTCATTTTCACAACGATTACGGGCACGACACCAACGAATGTAACCAGCTGAAGGACGAAATTGAGTTCCTGATAAGGTAGGGACATTTAAGAAGATTTGTGCGAGCCGCTGGAGGTTCTTAGCGAGAGGCTCAAGGTGGCAAAGAGTCGGCACCTGCACGCCAATGCTCGCCACCTTTACAGCCAGCTCCTGTGGCAGGCACCCTACTCACCATTTGCGGAGGCCCACATCTTGCAGGAGATAGTGGGAAAGCGAGGGAACGATATGCTCGAACCCTGCGCCATGACCAGGACATCAAGATGATGAGTGTTGAGGATCGAGCACCAAAAAAGGCTCGAACAGAGGAGGAACTTATCACCTTCTTTGACGACAATGCCCGGCATGTGCGATTCCCACACTCCGATCCGCTGGTCATGGACGTCCAGATTACAAACATGATGGTGAAAAAGGTGTTGGTCGATATAGGAAGTTCGGTCAACATCCTATACAAGTCTTCGCTGGAAAGGATGAAGTTGTCCATAAAAGACCTAGAGCCATGCAACCAAACCATTTATGGTTTTTCCCGAGAAGAGCTCGCCCCAACAGGGTCGATTAGACTCCCAATCATAGCAGGCACTGCACCTGCTAATAGGACATTACTCACTACTTTTATAGTAGTTGACTGTCCTTCGGCGTACAACGCTGTAATAGGGAGACCAATCTTGGTCGACCTACGAACCGTGACCTCCACATGGCACCTCGCTATGAAATTCCCAACGAACGCAGGGATAGGATGCGTATTGGGAAACCAGAGGGAAGCGAGGGAGTGCTACAACGCCTCGATCACCAAGGCGAAGAAGGGTGTATTGAGAGATGCCACCGGAAAGGAGTTGCAAATGGCCACTGATGTTCAGGCCCACTCAGGTGATAATCTCACCAAATAGGGTGTTGCCCAAAGCGAGGATAGGGACTTAGATCCTCGCTTTGGGGATTTTGAAGAAGAAGTGGGGCCCATCGAGGACCTTGAAGAGGTCCAACTCGATGAGGAAAATCCAACCAGAGTTGTGAAAGTAGGTAAAAACTTAGAGACAACAACAAAACAAGCACTGGTGGAATTTTTAAGGAGGAACCAGGAGGTCTTTGCCTGGTCGCACAAAGACATGGTCGGGATAGATCCTGCAGTCATCAGCTATGTCCTGAACATCGACAAGAGCTTTCCACCAATACAACAAAAAAGAAGGCTGCTCGACAAAGATAGATCAAGGGCCTTGAAAGAGGAAGTCGAGAAGCTTAAGGAGAATGGGTTCATCAGGGTGGCGTTTTATCCATCGTGGGTCTCTAATCCCGTACTAGTGCCCAAGCCGAATGGCAAGTGGCGTATGTGCATGGATTTTACAGACCTAAATAAAGTCTGCCCCAAAGATTGTTTCCCACTTCCAAGGATCGACCAGTTGGTCGATGCCACTGCAGGGCATGAGATCCTCTCATTCATGGATGCATACTCCGGGTATAATCAAATCAGTATGCATCCCCCTGATGAAGATCACACTAGCTTTCAGACTGATACATGGCTCTACTGTTACAAGGTAATGCCCTTCGGTTTGAAAAATGTTGGTGCGACTTACCAGAGACTCATCAACCACATGTTCAAGGAGCTGATCGGCACAAACATGGAGGTCTACGTTGACGACATGCTGGTCAAGTCAAAGAAAGCAGAAGGGCATGTAAGGGATTTTCAAGAATGCTTCAACGTCTTGAATAAATATCGGATGAGGTTAAATCCCCCTAAATGCTCCTTCGGAGTAGGATCAGGGAAGTTCTTGGGATTTATAGTTAACTCAAGAGGAATTGAAGCCAATCCCGAGAAAATTAAAGCCCTGATCGATATGAAGTCGCCAGCGAATATCAAGGATGTTCAAAGCTTAACCGGAAGAATTGCCGCTCTTAGTAGGTTTATTTCAAAATCAACAGACAAGTGTGTTCCGTTTTTCAATTTACTAAGAGGCAATAAGAAATTTGAATGGACAGATGAGTGCGAATAGACCTTTCAAGCACTAAAAACACATATGGCGCAACCACCCATCCTGTCAAAGCCGGTCGATAAAGAAACTTTGTTCATCTACCTGGCAATCATGGAATACGCTGCTAGTGCTTTTTTAGTAAGAGAAGAAGAAGGCATGTAAAAGGTTGTCTACTATGTAAGCAAAAGGCTGATTGGAGCAGAACAGCGGTACCCTCCCATCGAGAAACTAGCCTATTGCCTAGTTTTGGCCTCTAGGAAGCTATGGCCTTACTTTCAAGCTCATCCAATTACGGTCTTGACCGACCAGCTTCTTCGAAAAGTCTTGCAAAAACCAGAGGCTGCAGGTAGATTGCTAAAATGGGCAGTCGAACTCGGGCAGTTCGACATATCTTACTTACCGCGAGCAGCGATAAAAGGTCAAGCCTTGGCTGACTTCATTGCGGAATTCACTGAGCTTACAAATGGCGAGCAGGTTGAAGAGCCTAACGAGCCTGAATGTCAAATCCAAGCACCTACGTGGAAATTATTTACGGATGGTTCTTCTAATGAGTCCCACGCTAGGGTAGGAGTAATACTGATAACACCGAAAGGGCATCGATTTCACTGTGCAATCAGATTTGACTTCACTGCTTCTAACAATGAGGCCGAATATGAAGCACTACTCGCTGGATTGCGGTTAGCCAAGGATATGAATATAAAACTGCTTGACATCTATAGTGATTCTCAGCTGGTGGTGAATCAGGTCCTGGGAGAGTACCAAGCGCGAGGATTAAAGATGGTTGCCTATCTAAACAAAACAAAGGATCTATTGGCTCAGTTTGACAAGTACAGTCTCCAGCAAGTTCCTCGCGATCAGAATTCCAACGCGGATGCTTTGGAAAAATTGGCAAGTGTGAAGGATGCTGATACTCTGAACATAGTGCCAGTCAAACGACTATCTGTACCAAGCATCCAAGTAGAGGAGACCACTCTGGTAATCCAGATGATGGATACGTGGATGACACCATATGTAGAGTATCTGATGCAAGGCGTGTTACCAACAGACAGAAACAAAGCTAGAGCCCTTCAGCGGCAGGCTGCTAGGTATATCCTGGTCGATGGGATTTTGTACCCAAGGGGATACTCAATGCCACTCCTCAGATGTATTACGAAGGAGAAAGCCAAAGAATTGATGAAAGAGGTGCACAAAGGTTTTGTGGAGACCACGCTGGGGGGCAGAGTTTGTCAAAAAAGATCCTAAGGCAAGGATATTTTTGGCCCACAATGAATGAAGACTCGATGGAATTCGTGCGAAAGTGTGACAAATTCCAAAGATTTTCCAAAATCCTACGAGAAGCCCCTAATGAGCTTAAAAATATGCAAAGCCCATGGCCTTTTGCAGTTTGGGGTATCGACCTTATCGGATCTTTGCCCACGGGAAAAGGCGGTGTCAAATATGCTGTAGTTGTCGTCGACTACTTCACCAAATGGGCCGAAGCTGAACCACTTGCAACCATAATGACCAAGAAGGTGCTAGATTTTGTGATCAAAAACATCATTTGTCGCTATGGATTGCCAAGGAAAATGTCTCGGGTAATGGCACCCAGTTTGACAGTGATTTATTCACGGATTTCTGCAAGCGACATGTTATTATCAAGAGCTTCTCTTCAGTCGCTCATCCCCAAGAAAATGGACAAGTTAAAGCAGTCAACAAAATGCTGAAGGATACACTGAAGAAAAGGCTAGAAGAAGCTAAGGGGGTGTGGCCAGAACAATTGCCTGAAGTACTCTGGTCATACAGAACTTCCCACCGAACAGCAACGAGTCATACTCCATTCTCTTTGGCTTATGGATATGAAGCTATGTTGCATGTTGAATTAGATCCACCTTCGCATCGCAGAATAACATACGATCAAGATTCGAACAGCCAGCTATTGATGGAATCCCTGGACTCAATCGATGAGAAATGTGAACAAACCCAACTCCGAGTAGCTGCGTACCAGCAGACTGTCGCCTGGTATTTCAACTCTAAGTGTGAGAAAGAAAGTTCAATGTTGGAGATCTTGTACTCCGAAGAGTTTTTCTAAACACCCGCGACCAAGTTGCTGGAGTACTCAGACCTAATTGGGAAGGGTCATACCAGATTGACGAAGTCCTTCACCTATGCACCTATAAACTTGCACGCTTAAACGGAGATCTCGTTCCTCGCTATTGGAATGGAGAACACCAGCGCAAGTATTACCAATAAAAATTCTTCTTAAAGAATTGGCTTGTATTAATTTTACTTTTTACAAGTTTTGAAAAAGGGTTGGTCATTTTATGTGACTGATCGCTTATAAGTGTAAGATCTTATTGATCACTCGTATAGACATGTTTCATCCATTTATTGCGAGAAATATAAGGGACTGTGCGCAGCC
This sequence comes from Humulus lupulus, assembly GCF_963169125.1. Taxonomy (NCBI): domain Eukaryota; kingdom Viridiplantae; phylum Streptophyta; class Magnoliopsida; order Rosales; family Cannabaceae; genus Humulus; species Humulus lupulus. The sequence continues at coordinate 5,899,508 of NC_084802.1, read as the reverse complement.
AGTCATTTCTTGCCAATTATTGTATTTATTACAAGTATTTGCTCATTACGTGTGTTGTTTTGCTGTATTATAATTCTAATTATTTTGCTCCGAGCAGCATTGTTCAAACAAGTTTTGGTCAAGGCAAGTGACCAAGGACCTAAAGCTCCTCGATCACTTAGGGGGCATATAAGGTACAAGTAAGCAAAGTATATCATCAAAAGATATGTAAACACGTGAGAAAATAAAGTGAAAGCATGCTAGGGTACTTAGAGTATTTTTCAAAATTTATATTTTGTTAAATCAATCCAAAGTGCTATGCTAAGTTCGGTCATGCGAACATATATTATAATAAAATAAAAAAGGTGTTATATTATCAAAAATGAATTACTTTACACAGCGAACAGAACTGCTCGGATGTAATTGTCTGATTAAAAGGAAATTAGCTGCCCATGCAGCAATAAAAAATTAATGTCTTTACATTACGACCTGTAGGTCGGGCACTTGAAATATTAAAAGAAAAATACTAAGGGGCCGGAGGATCTTGAGGGGGGTCCTGATCGACGACATCTACAGTTTCATTGTGCGCCCCCCTGTCCATGCCAGTCGTCAAGGAGATTTCGGGCGAAGCAGGTACTCTTGCCCTCCCCTCCTCTGCCAGTTGAGCAGCGCAGCTGGCTAGCTCGGCTTGCCTTGCGCATTCGGGAAGGTAGTTAAAGTCTGCCCCTTGATTGTGTTTCCAGAAGTCATAAAAACACTTACTTGTGGCGTTCTTGTACCTTTCCAAATTGCTGGCATTGTCTTTCTCAAGCTCCTCGACCCGACCCTCCAAAGTTGTAGTCTCCTGTCTGCTTGCTGCCAAGTCCTCTTCGAGCTTTTTAGCCGCGCGGTAATTGACGCGGTTAGACTCCTTAAAGTTGTCCCTCTGCTCGATAGCCTTATCCAGAGCACTTTGCTTCTCCTTCAACTCCTCAGCCAGTTTGTTCTTCTCCTCGAGCACCGCTGCAAGCTGTTCAGCATATTTCGCTTCGGCAGCTTCGAGTTCGTCAGCATGTTGTTGCTCCAAGGATTTAGACTGCTCGGTGATAGTACCCAAGCGTAGCCGACCAGCAGTAAGGGTCAGAAATGCCTGCGATCAGAGTAAAGATTAGACTGACTGTAAATTATACAAGAAGCCATCTCCACAGGAAAAGATAACTTACACTAGCAAATTCATTTAAAGCGCGGGTTAGGATCTGGTCGACATCCATTATCTCAGTCACAGCCATCGCCTCTCGGCAGTGGTTGTGCTTCGCAATTTTTGCGACCCTGTCCTTGACCGATCTGAAGGCACAACTAGTTATGTCGCCCCCGGTGGAAGCAGGTCCGGCTTGCTGAGTCTGGTCAGTTGGGGCCTCTGGAGATGGAGTCGACCCGGCGGGAGCAAGGGGAGTCAGCTGCTCGTGAGAAAAAGGTGGTGGAGTTGTGTTGGCTGAGGGTCCGTCCTCCGGGAGGCCTGCAGTGCGAGGCTTCTTAGCCTGAGGCACTTTACTGCTTTCCCCAGGATGCCTCTTGCTCGCTTTCTTTTTGCTCGAGGGGGCGTGGGAGCCTCGGGGGCGCTGTATATGTCGAACACACACTCAGAGTCCATATCTGAAACAGAAGCAAACATTCGAGCAGTGAGACAGTATAAACAATTAAATATGTCATGTCAGGAAAAGAAACAGAAAAAATTGTAAGTGAAATACCCAAGCTATTATTACTGGCTGCTACATTATAAACTCTACTAGTCTTATACTCACTCTCTGGCATGAAGAAGGATGAATCTAAATTTGGAGCATACTTAAAATTGCCGTCCCCGTCAAATAAGTGACAGGGAATTGGCAAGCTATCTAAGAGCGAGAGATCAGTACCGTTCTCGTCCGAAGATTCGTTAAGGGGCTCGAGGGGTTCGGTGGCTTTCTTTTTCCCTTTTCCCTTTGGGACAAGGGGAGCGGCAGCCCGCGAGGTGCTGGAAGGTTCCCTGATTGTTACTCCGGTGGCCCTCCTCGGAGGAGTTTGTTCCACGTCCGGGTGCTGCTCGAGAACTTCTCCGCCAGTAGCACTCCCCGCTGTTGACTCCCTCATGTCCTGATGAAGGGCCAAAAGGTCGACCAGCCTAAGGCTAGCCTCTGTGACCAGATGTTTGACAGTTTTCTCCACATCAGTCATACTGGCCAAGAGGGCTGATCTCAACTCCATGTCTGAAGTGGGGTCTGGTCGCAGCCATGGGCCTAAAAGGCATTAAAAGTCTAAGAAAATGTGGAGGAAACACTAAATAAAGATCAACAGCCAGTGGTACAAAGGTTTTACCTCCTTGAGCAAAGGCCAAATTGTTCGCGATCATGTCGGTCGTAAGGAAATACTCCTGGTAGTATCTCCCCACGTTCGATATGTGTGTGGTGTCGGTCAAGAAGGTGCGCCCAGTCTCCTGGTGACAAAAATGAAAGAACCTCGTACCTTCTTGGTTGGGGTTGGATTTGAGGTCGAACAAATAGTTAACCTCATGAGGAGTTGACACGGGCCATTTTTTGTGGCTATAAAGGATATAGAGTGTTGAAAGCATTCTATACCCATTGGGAGTTATTTGAAAAGGGGCAACTCCAAAATAGTTGGCCACCCCTTGGAAGAATGAATGAAGAGGCAAGGTAGCTGTAGATTCCAAGAACTTTACTTAGCTAGATAGATAGTAGTATTATAGTATTTATAGCATTATCTTTGTAACTGTGGATTTTTGGTTCAGACCGGGATTTATTTGGACATTCATAGTAGTACTTATAGATTTTCTAAGTTTAACCTATAGTTTAAGAATATTAATTTTAACCTAAGGTTTGATTATATGACAGATATTAAGGATAATATTTATTATACTATAAGGTTTAGATAAGAACCTGTTTACCGAGATTTTCGGCAACTATCTTAACGAAGGGTATTTACTGATAATAATAATGAAAATGGAAGATCGACGCAAGGGTTTTACGTGGTTGGGGCGTTAACTAGCCTTAGTCCACGAGTCCATGTATAAATCTGTATTAGAGCTAGGATAAGCTTTTACAATGGAGTTTTCTAATTATATTTGAACAGGGGTTCTGCCTTTTCTCTCCCCTGTCTACGTTGTATTACAACTTGTATTTATAGGAAGAGGGGGACATTAGGTTTGGGCCGGATCAGACCCGGACCCATCCGAGGACTGTGCACAAGGGACCTCCCTAGTGGAGGCCCCAGCTAAAAAGATATACAGCACACCAAATCCAAACCAGCTCAGGCCCAATTAGTTGCCCTGAGACGCAAGCATTCCCCCGACAAAACGGCGCTTTGGCTCTGACCACTTCGAGTCACGAGGCCGATTTAGGAGACAAGACCGGTCAGAGTACTTGGCTGCACAGTCCTGACACGCCAGCAGTTAATCCCAAGATGACCCTTTCTGCAGGTGAAAAGTGGGGGGACAAGGCTCACGCGAAATGAGGCGGTTTCAGTGTCCTGGACACCTGGGGAAGAAGCGGTCCAGGTTCGTTTACTCCTGACCCGCTACGTTTACTTCGAGCCCGGACCATTCCAGGGCCGGGACGGGGATGCGAAGGCCGCGACAGTCCGGGCACTCCGGACATTGCCGGGGGACCGTTCAAGCTGGAGACGAACCCGGAGGAACGTCCCGGACCCATATATGTAGGCCCAGTCCGGAGTCCTCGGGCAAGGCCCAAATACCGAGTTGGTCCCCTGACCGTGGGCCGGGGCGAAGGCCCAAAACCTTGACAGGAAATGGGGATAACATTTACCCCCCAAGCCTTCACCCGGGCTAGCCGGGGGGAGGGTTGCACCACCCTCGCGGTTCTTGCCAAGTTGCCTCCCCAATTTCTGTCAAGGCCAGGAGGGTTGGCGGGAAGGCCGTGGTTGTGGCAGGTTACCCAGCCTGGAACATTTGATGTACTCCGGGGTCGTTTACCCTTGGGCTGCTTCAAGAATAGTGACACACGTGTCGCCACGTAACTGCAGCAAGGGCCTCGAAGAGTCGCCTAGGCCTCCCAAAGTCCGCTAGGCCTAGGTTAGGGTGTCAGCGCTTGTCACGAGGCGTCCCATCCGCACGGGGAGAGTCATCATTAGTTTCCTTGGAATGGGGTGGACCGTCGGATGGGGCGTCCTTTGGCATCCGCCACTCCTAGACCGTCGGATTGGAGGTGCCGAGGATCCAGGCCAAATAGGGCTCATAAATGTCTTCTGCGCGATCCTTGGTCGTCGGATGAAGAGGCACCTGACCGTTGGATCGGGGGCCAGGATTTGGGGGCTGATATAAAGACTCAGATTACGAACATTCGGCACTTTTCCACTTCCGAACCAGCGTAAGAAAAAGAAAAACCAGAACGCTCGCTAGAGCTTTGCATGTCCGACCTCGTCGACGAAATACTTCGCCGTTTGCTAGTCCTGCGCCACCGCCTGTTTCCCAGGGCCTCAACCTTCGTTCTGCAACCTGACGGCGCTTCTCGGACTTGCCCCGCCGACGAACTGCTGCACCGGCTGTGCCACTTCAAGAACGAGGTCCTGCCGTCCTTACAATCGGACAACCGCCAGCCTCAACCGTCGACACCACACAGTAAGTATCTTTTAATTTTATTGCCAACTTTGTGAATTTAGGCTTTCTAGATGCATGTACCTAGGCTCCGTCCCTTAGAATCTACTAGGAAGGCTGCCCGGTTTGGGTTGCACCATTCCGGATGCTCCCTGGACAAGGGACGGACCTTAGTAGGCTTTCCTCCCGATCAGGGTCCCGGGGCTTTTCAGAGTCCCGGACCTGATCCGTCGGGACTCCAAGCAGTCCTTAGGAGACTCCCTGTACCTCGACCGACTCTCTTGGGTTTAGGTACTGACTGCTTGGCCTTTCTTTCTTTGTTCCCAGATCGTCAACCATGGCCACGGGCGTCACACTTCACCCTGAAGAGGAGGTTAATAGGGCTCCGGTAGTCATTCCCGGCTCCAAGACGCCCAAGGGCAACAGGTGGGAGATGGACGTAACGCCCAACCTGTTCCGGAACTACCGGATGATGCAGCTCCTGGAGACGGGGCTGGGCATCGAATCGACTCCGGGCCTATTCCACAATCGTATGGCCAGGTTAGAGGAGCGTGCGCATACGTCCGTGGATGGATTCGGGGCCTGGAGTGCCGGCCACATCAGCGCGGGAGCTACGCTCCCGCTTCATGACTACTTCGTGCGGTTCCTGACGTATGTGGGGATCGCACCTTTCCAACTGTTGCCACAAGCATATCGCCTGCTTGCTGGGTGGAAGGTGTTCTGTGTCGCTAGAGAGATCGCGGAGCCTACCCCGGCGGAAGTCTTGTACTTCTACAAGTTGGCGCCGCAGGTCAGCGTCAAAGACAAGAGCTTGGACGGCTTTTACAGGCTGCAGCCGCGGAGTGGCTGTCCTGCTCCTACCAGCACCTGGAAGCACCCCCCGGATGTCAGGCATTACTGGTTTATGACATCCGGGTTCCTTATCGACAAGAATCCCACGCTGCTGCTAGACTTCCAGCGAGTGGGTAAGTATTCCCCCGGACCCTCTATTTTACTCATCTTTCGCTTTCCATCTCTCATCGTATCTTCCGGGTCGCAGGTCCCTCCGCCCAAACCCCCCTCACCGACTTCCTCCTGGAGAGGAGGAGGCTCTACGCCAAGCTGACCGCGGAGGAGATGGACGTTGGGGGCTATGTCAATGATAGAAACCTCCGGCTAGTAGGGTTAGTCGCGGCCACCCAGACCATCGTTGTCTCTAGCCTCCGGGGCATCCCGTTTGAGAAGAACGTCGAGGCCCGGGAGCGGCTAGCCCTTGACCACATTGCTGAGGTGGTGAGAGCGGCGCGGGCCACCGCAGCCCAGCGTAAGAAGAATCAACTTCCGGTGGAAGAGGCCACCTCGGAAGAGCTGGAGGAGCTGTTCGAAGATGCCCTGCCAAACGTTGGGACTCCCGGGGCTAGCGTATCGGGGCAAGGTAACTCCCCTTTAGTCTTAACTTATGCTCCTCAAGTCGGGGACTTAGCTAGGGATAGGCGAGAGCCGCCGGGCCCCGCGTTTGGGGCTGATGGGGGGATGAGGCCTTCATCTCCCATCCCTGTAGGATCAGAGACCCTGATGTTCCTGTCCGGGTTCCTCCAGTACGGGGGGTTTCCAACCCCGGACGACGTAGGAGACCGGATACGCTCATTTGCTTTAAGGGAATTGAGTCTCGCCCGGGGCTTAGATGAGGGTTTGTCCCGGGCTATACTTTCTTGTTTCTGTTGTGCTTTCCCGCTTGGCTTATCACACTAACTTCGTTTTCTTGTATTTTTGCAGAGGATTCCAACATGTCTGACCTGGCCAGCGAGATGAGGAGGCTCATCAAGGAAAGGTCAACCTTGAAGGCGGCCAGAAGGCCAAAGGTCGTGGCCGGCACAGAGCACCTTCCCGCCGGCGAAAAACCCGGGGCAGCGCCCGGCCCAGGCGAGACATTGGCCGTGGTTCCTCTTCGGGCCGTGGAGCCGGCCGCGGACGGCCCCTCGGACCAGCCCCCGGTAATCGATTTGGAAGCGGGCGAGGCCGCAAGCCGGAGCTCAGGAAAGAGAGGCCCGGTAGATGATGCCCGGGAGGGCAACCTCGGGAAGAGGCCTCGGACGACGCTGCCAGAGACAGCCGAGGAATCACATGGGGAGAGTAGGCTAACCGCGAAGGAGATCCCTGCTCCGCCTGTTCTTCCCCTCCGCCCAACCCTCCTCGAGGAGGGGGAGTCCGCTGTAACGCCCCAAACCCCAGGGACCGTTACGGTGTGCCTTGTAAACAGTGCTAAACTCGCTAACCGAGTCATTTGGCCAAAATTGTGAACTAAGTAGGATTAGCGGTTTAGGGATTAAAAACTTTGGTTAAGATGTAACGTTTCACTAGAACGTTTAATTAATACGTTGGGATCCCGAAAATAAAGTTTCAGAGTTTATTACAGAAAATATTTACAACAGGCCGAACTAAGCGGCAAAACAGGGTTCAACCCTAGTTCCACTTTAAACCTCGGTCGTGGCGGACGAGCAGCTGCATATGTACACGTCATCACCCAAGCTCTCCAACTCAAGGATGGTCCAGCTTCCTCTTGCCTTTACCTGCACCACGTAGCACCCGTGAGCCGAAGCCCAGCAAGAAAACACAATGAAGCGAGACATAGTCTCAACAACGATCATAATAACCATTCAGGACTATTAGTCCAAGCCAATAGGTGACAATTGCCAAAAGTCACAATAATGAGCATCGCTCCCTCTAGCCATGTGACGATAGGGTCACCAGGGCTTAAACGATAAGTGATTCTTTCTTAAGTTTGATTAGGACAGGTGCAAGGTGAATGGTCACCAACATAACCTTCCTCCCGACCCTAGAGTCGTGCTATGGACAGCGTCCCTTGGCCATGTGACAAACAGTCACCGGGGTCATATACCTTGGCCATAAACATCTGGTCATAGACCAGGCAAGCGCTTATAGTTCTCATTGACCTTCCGGTCGGTCCAGCATTAATACCCCATATGAGTCATTCAATGCCGACCTCGATTAGATCTAATCTTTATTTGGCCCGGCGTTCACAACGCACTTCCACCTCTGACTCTTGGGTCGGTAAAACACGACCAGTGCTCAGCCCGTGGTGAACTTAACTAATATGTCACAGCTTCACAGACGGATCTGACACTATTGTCGATTCTGACTAATAAGCCAGCGCCATACACAAGTAAACCATGCCACTAAACATATATCACATGTCCAATATCTATAAACAAGGTATTCAGCATGCTTACTAACAGATACCAGTACAATTAGGACCATGCGCAACCACAGAGGCTCAAGCTCTGAACAATATCATACTCAGTATATAAAGCATGTCCTAATCACGTGTTTCTTATGCATCATATGCAATATATTCAACAATCCAACATGCACCAATAACAGCTATGCATGCCACGTTTAACAGTCAACCAACATGCATCAATAACAGCCATGCATGTCATGCATAATAATCAACCGACATGTATCAATAATAGCCATGCATGTCACAAATACACAGGGTGCAGTTTTGTTACCTCAAAGTCAAGCTAGAATGATTAGAGGAACGACCCTTGAGAATGATCAACTTTTAGTCCTTTAGCGGTCACCTAGTCATAACCAAATAATCTCCAATTAATGAAAATTACCAAAGATAGGGTCTTAACCTAAACCCCACCCTCGGGACCTCGAAACATGCCCACATAGTGAGTAGATTCGATCCCGGCCCTTAAGGATTGAAACCCCAAGCCAAGAGCCCTTAAAAACACCCAAAACAGGGTTCTGAAGGAGCAGGGTAGCGCTACAGCGCTGCCCTTCTAGCGCCCCAGCGCTCAAGACAGAATCACAAACCGCCCAACTGAACCCTGAGTAGCGCTATAGCGCCCTCTGATGGGCGCTGTAGCGCTACCCCCAGACAGCACCACCCCTGAAACTTCCTTCTTCGACTTCTTCAATTCTAACTTGATTCCAATGCTTCCAAATCCCATTTTTGGTGCCAAATGAACCCAAAAACCATCCCCACATGTCCTAGGGACCACATCCCCAAGAACCCTAGCCAAAACTCCAACCAATTCCCAAGTTTCCAACTTAAAAACCAGCAGAAACTTAACTAAGAAAACAGAGCAAAACCAAGAGTTCTAGTGGCTAGAAACTCACCTTAATCTTGGCAACACACCCTCTTCAATGGTGGAGCATAATCCTAGCTTGGCTAAGCTTGGTTCCTTGGCTCGATTCCTCAAACTGAGCTCGAAAATCCAAAGAGAAAAGAGGAAGAAAATCTATCGGGAGAGAAGGAGGAGAGACTCTGTTTTTATTACTCTTTTACAGCCTTAATGGCTGATATATATCTTTTAGGGTAAAAAGACCTAAATACCCTTAGGTCTAAAATGAAACCTTAGCAGCCACCAAGGGCAAAACCGTCCTTTCGCACCTATTTCATTAATCACAAATAACACCCTCCAATTCCCGCTATTCCCAATATCCTCAAACACCAATAAGCCATATCCCATTACCATTTAATTCCCGGTAATGCTCTAACCATGAAATTCACCCCGAGACTCACCCCGAGCCCCGGACTTAAACCCGTTATGACTAGACCGAACACTTACATCTCATGATCGTCTCATGTCGATAGCTCGAACCAATCCACCTTATAATGTGGCTATATTAATTAATCACAATCATGCACCCAAAATATACACTTACGCCCACAGTGGCCAAATTACCAAATTACCCCCATAATTAACATATGAGCCCATATGCATGCATTCACCACCAAATAATAATATAATCCACGTAAATATGCATATATTCATGAAATACTATAGTAAATCAATTATGGCCCTCCCGGCCTCCTAATCAAGGTCCTAAACCTTATTAGGAAATTTGGGGCATTACATCCGCTCAGCGGGACGAGCAGTCCCGGCTGGTCAACCGGACTTGGGAGAGCGGCCGATGCTGGAGAGACGATGCTTACAAGGCCCTGACGATCCGTCGTCAGGTCGAGTTTTCGGATCGTCCCGCCGAGTTCAGCGCTCCTCAGCCGATCGTGGATCGGCTAGCTGCCGAGATGGGCTTCCGCCCCAAGCTGGGCCAGGACATTGCCCCCATGGCTGCTGATCTGCTCGATCAGGTCGGGAGCACTATGTCCAACCTCCAGCTGAAGAGGTACGCCACGATAGCCAATCCGGACGGGCTGTTCATCTCTCAGGCTCTTCGCCACCAGGCTACCGCGGTAATTTTCAACTCATGTTCCTTAGTCATTTGTTGGTGGTGATTTCTTTTTCTGACTTTCGTATGCTCTAGGTTGCCTTGCTATCTCAAAGGAGTGTCGATTTGATGGCCGAGCTTGCCCTTAAGATGGAGACGGTCAAGCTGGAAATAGAGGCGGCCGTGAACCAGAGGGAGGCCGTCAAGGAAAATCTCAGCAAGGAGACAGCCCACCTCCAAGAAGAGTTGGCCCGCGCGAAGGCGGAGCGCGAGGAAATTAGCCGCGCCAAGACCGGGTTGGAAGAGGAGTTGTCCCGGACGACAAAAATAGCTGACGAAAGGGCGACACTCTTGGAGACGGCGGCGGCACAGTCCGTCAAGGACAAGGAGGAGATCCGGATCCTGAAAGCCCGAGTCCTTGAGCTGGGCGACTCCCTTCTTCAGGAGAAGGCGGCACACGAAACCACCCGTCAGGAGAAGAAGGAGGCCGACAACTTAGTGGATGTCACCTTTGACGAGGCCATTTATATGGCCTGGTGCAAGGACAAGAACATGAACCTCCTTTTCTTCCCTGATCCCGACTTGAAGCGTGCCGAGTATGAGGCCATGGAGAGGGAGGATGCGGACCTCCGGGCGGACGCGCTGTAGGCCCTTGTCTCGGCCTCGTTCTTTTGTTAATGTGTTTAGCTTGTAATTAAATTGTAAACACTGCTTCTTCCTTTGGTTTTTTAAGAGGTTTTTCCTTTCACCGTTCAGTAAGAAGTTGTTGTCGCGACTAACTGATTGCAGGGGGTTTTGTCCTGGTTCCAACGGCCGGGACTGGACCCCACGACTAGCCTCGGCACTGCTCGGGGCCCTTGGGTCTTTGTTTACCCCGGAATGCCTAGGGTCGATCGGATGCTTTTGCACTCCGAAGACCAATTTGTTCGGGTTGGACGTTGTTCGCCCGGGGCGGGACAGGCCCTGGTCTGGTCCTTTTAATTTTATACCCCCGGACGTCGTTCGTCTGGGGTGGGATCGGCCTTTGGCTCGGTCCTCTTATTTTTACTCCCGGCCATCGTTCGTCCGGGGTGGGACCGGCCTTTGGCTCGGTCCTCTTTTATACATACCCCCCGGACGTCATTCGTCCGGGGTGGGACCGGCCTCGGGCTCGGTCCTCTTACTTTTACTCCCGGACATCGTTCGTCCGGGGTGGAACCGGCCTTTGGCTCGGTCCTCTTTTATATATACCCCTGGACGTCGTTCGTCCGGGGTGGGACCGGCCTTTGGCTCGGTCTTCTTACTTTTACTCCCAGACATCGTTCGTCCGGGGTGGGACCGGCCTTTGGCTCGGTCCTCTTTTATATATACCCCCGGACGTCGTTCGTCCAGGGTGGGACCGGCCTTTGGCTCGGTCCTCTTACTTTTACTCCCGGACATCGTTCGTCCGGGGTGGGACCGGCCTTTGGCTCGGTCCTCTTACTTTTACTCCCGGACATCGTTCGTCCGGGGTGGGACCGGCCTTTGGCTCGGTCCTCTTTTATATATACCCCCGGACATCATTCATCCGGGGTGGGACCGGCCTTTGGCTCGGTCCTCTTACTTTTACTCCCGGACATCGTTCGTCCGGGGTGGGACCGGCCTTTGGCTCGGTCCTCTTTTATATATACCCCCGGACGTCGTTCATCCGGGGTGGGACCGGCCTTTGGCTCGGTCCTCTTTTATATATACCCCCGGACGTCGTTTGTCCGGGGTGGGACCGGCCTTTGGCTCGGTCCTCTTATTTAAACCTCTGGACATCGTTCGTCCGGGGTGGGACCGGCCTTTTACTCGGTCCTCTTTTATACATACCCCCGGACGTCGTTCGTCCGGGGTGGGACCGGCCTTTGGCTCGGTCCACTTTTATACATACCCCCCGGACGTCGTTCGTCCGGGGTGGGACCGGCTTTTGGCTCGGTCCACTTTTATACATACCCCCCGGACGTCGTTCGTCCGGGGTGGGACCGGCATTTGGCTCGGTCCACTTATTTTTACTCCCAGACATCGTTCGTCCGGGGTGGGACCGGCCTTTGGCTCGGTCCACTTTTATACATACCCCCGGACGTTGTTCGTCTGGGGTGGGACCGGCCTTTGGCTCGGTCCTCTTATTTTTACTCCCGGACATCGTTCGTCCGGGGTGGGACCGGACTTTGGCTCGGTCCACTTTTATACATACCCCCGGACGTTGTTCGTCCGGGGTGGGACCGGCCTTTGGCTCGGTCCTCTTATTTTTACTCCCGGACATCGTTCGTCCGGGGTGGGACCGGACTTTGGCTCGGTCCACTTTTATACATACCCCCGAACGTTGTTCGTCCGGGGTGGGACCGGCCTTTGGCTCGGTTCCCTTTGTTATTTTTGTGCCTGGGATGACACCCCCCGCAAGTGAGCGGAGATTGGTCTGGGGTCACTTGAGAAAGGAATTCAAAAAAGATTTTTCCCTGAGGCACACATTTTCATGGAAATAATAGCCCTTTATGACGTTTTGCACACGTCATTTTCATTGTTCAACAAAGGGAATTAGCCCTGAGGCGTACATGCTACAGCGTAAACATTAAACTGGGACGAGCCCTTGGGCTACTGGTAGTATTTACGGAGGTGTTCCGCGTTCCAGGCTCACGGAACCTCGGAGCCATCGAGTCGCTTCAAGCGGTAGGTTCCGGGGCAGATCTCTTGCTGAATCTCATACGACCCTTCCCAATTCGGGCCCAGAACCCCTACTCCGGGATCCTTAGTGGCAGGGAAGACCCTCCGCAGGACCAGATCGCCGGTTTCAAACTTACGGCTCTTGACTCTGGAGTTGAAATGCCGAGCGATCTTGCCCTGGTACATCTTCAACTGTACTTGCGACTCTTCCCGGATCTCCTCGATGAGGTCTAGAGATTCCTGGAGTAAGGCGTGGTTCTGGGCAGGATCATATGTGTCGCGACGATGGGACGGGATGGTTGTTTCAATTGGGATGACGGCTTCGCATCCGTACGTCATTGAGTATGGGGTATGCCCGGTCGACGTCCGTTCGGTTGTCCGGTAGGCCCACAACACGCGGGGGAGCTCTTCGGGCCACTTGCTCTTACAGGCCTGAAGCTTTTTCTTCAGTGTTCCTTTTAGGATTTTGTTCACGGCTTCTGCCTGTCCGTTCGCTTGGGGCCTAGCCACGGCGGAGAAACTCTTCACTATACCATGCCTCTCGCAGAAATCCGTGAAATGGAGGCTGTCAAATTGCTTCCTGTTGTCGGATACGATTTTGTAGGGGAGGCCATACCGACACACTATGTTGTTAACGACGAAATCTAAGGCCTTCTTGGACGTGATCGCGTTCATAGGCTCCGCCTCAACCCATTTTGTGAAATAGTCTGGCACTGTTCGCACTTGCGGACGTAGTCTATGCAGTCTCTTTTCATGGTGGGCCAAAAGTATCCTTGGCGCAGAATCTTCTTGGACAAACTGGGCCCGGCTGTGTGATCTTCGCAAAAGCCTTCGTGGATCTCATGCATGATGGCGCCCAGCTCAGTTCCAGACGCGCACCTGAGGTAGGGCATAGACAGTCCCCGGCGATAGAGTTTCCCGTCCATCATGACGTATCGGGGGGCCTGGTACAGGAGCTTCCTGGCCGCAGCCCGCTCGTTCGGAACCTCCCCGTTGGACAGGTAGCGGAGCAGCGGCCCCATCCAGGAATTGGAGTGGTCGACGGCGTGGACGGGGGAAGCCCCAACGCTTGGGACGGGAAGATGGTTGACGGGGACCAGCCCGGCCAACTCGGCCTCTGCGTCTGTTGCCAGCTTCGCTAATGTGTCCGCGAACACGTTCTTCTCCCGGGGAATCTGGCGGATGGAATGCGCTGCGAACGTCTGGAGCATCTCCCTCGCTTGGGTCACGTAAGCCGCCATTCGCTTTCCCTTGGTCTGATATTCCCCCGAAATCTGTCTGACTACCAGCTGAGAATCGCTGTATACTTCGAGGTTTGTTGCCCCTACTTCTCGGGCCAAACGCAGGCCGGCTATGACAGCCTCATGCTCCGCCTCGTTGTTCGATGCTTTGAGCTGGAAACGGAGGGCGTTTTGTAGCTGATGCCCTTGCGGGGACACCAGGATGATCCCTACGGGGACACCAGGATGTTCTGGCCGCGCTATCCCCCAGGGGGATTTTCTCGTTCCGCCTATCGTTTATGTCGTTCCTGAGGTCACCGTTTCGGGGGAGGATTTTTTGCTTGCGGGCCCGCTCTTTCCGGGCATTCAGTCCGTCACGTAAATCTACCCGGGAAGTGTCGTCCCCGGAGCTGAGAGCGTTACGATCCTCGTGGAGGGATCGTTCCCGATGGTTCTTGTTGACCGAGGCACTCGGGTGCAAAGACTTTTCCCCCCCGTTCGCCCTTGGGGCGGGCTGGGGCTGACCGTCCCGCGGCCGTACTCCCTGCGGATCGATTGGGTGGCCTCGTCCTGGGACAGGGCGCACCTTCTCTTTCCTAGGTAACGGCCGCAAACGTGCCCCGACTTTACTGACGGGGGTAGTCTTTTTCCGAGTCGTCCGTCGCTCCTTGTCCGGGACTTTCGGAGCCGTGTCGGGGAGATGCTCTGGGGGACGGATCGGGCTGGCACCCCTAGGGCCCCCGGCTTGCGCTTGGGGAGCGGGTTGTTGCGTTTCTGGCTGCGGGCCAGCTGTGGGGTTGGCTGCCGGGCCCTGCGCGGCCATCAGTGCTTGCAGGGCTCGCAGAGACTCCTGCACCCGGCGGTGCGCCTCCGCCTGTTCAGCCATCCTGGCTTCCTGATCCAGGATCTGCTGCCTCAGCCTAGTCACCTCCGAGTCTTGCTGATCGTCGCGAGGGACCCCGGGGTCCGCGGCTTCGTCGTGAAACTCCCCCTCGTTCTCCTCCTCGTAGTACTCTTCTTCGTTTTCTACTTCGTACTCTGCCTCACCTTCGTAATCCTGCGACTCGCCTTGATGGGAGGTCTGAGGAGGCACGTCTTCAGGCAGGTCTTGAGGGATGTGCTGAGAAGGCAGTGGGTCTCTGTTGCCCTGTTCTGGGTTGGTAGGGTCGAAGGTGGTGTGACGCGTGTTCACCATCGTAGTAAAGGCCTGACGTCGGCGCTAGCTTTCCTTCAGCTCTCAATGAAAGCACCAAACTGTTTACTGAGATTTTCGGCAACTATCTTAACGAAGGGTATTTACTGATAATAATAATGAAAATGGAAGATCGACGCAAGGGTTTTACGTGGTTGGGGCGTTAACTAGCCTTAGTCCACGAGTCCATGTATAAATCTGTATTAGAGCTAGGATAAGCTTTTACAATGTAGTTTTCTAATTATATTTGAACAGGGGTTCTGCCTTTTCTCTCCCCTGTCTACGTTGTATTACAACTTGTATTTATAGGACGAGGGGGACATCAGGTTTGGGCCGGATCCGACCCGGACCCATCCGAGGACTGTGCACAAGGGACCTCCCTAGTGGAGGCCCCAGCTAAAAAGATATACAGCACACCAAATCCAAACCAGCTCAGGCCCAATTAGTTGCCCCTAGATGCAAGCATTCCCCCGACAAAACGGCGCTTTGGCTCTGACCACTTCGAGTCACGAGGCCGATTTAGGAGACAAGACCGGTTAGAGTACTTGGCTGCGCAGTCCTGACACGCCAGCAGTTAATCCCAAGATGACCCTTTCTGCAAGTGAAAAGTGGGGGGACAAGGCTCACGCGAAATGAGGCGGTTTCAGTGTCCTAGACGCCTGGGGAAGAAGCGGTCTAGGTTCGTTTACTCCTGGCCCGCTACGTTTACTCCGAGCCCGGACCATTCCAGGGCCGGGACGGGGATGCGAAGGCCGCAACAGTCTGGGCACTCTGGACATTGCCGGGGGACCGTTCAAGCTGGAGACGAACCCGGAGGAACGTCCCGGACCCATATATGCAGGCCCAGTCCGGAGTCCTCGGGCAAGGCCCAAATACCGAGTTGGTCCCCTAACCGTGGGCCGGGGCGAAGGCCCAAAACCCTGACAGGAAATGGGGATAACAGAACCAATAGGATTTTAAGCACATGTTATGAATGGGTGATTAAAGATTAAGTATTTTGAGGATTAAATTTAATAAGGGTAAAAGTTTGAATGCTATAAGGTCAGTCAGCAGCTTTGAATACGTTGAGGGCTGAGTCAAGGCTGTTTACTCCATTCAAACTTAGCTAAAAATGTGTAATTTCGTGTTTAATTAATCAGCGTGTGCCGATATATCGCAGCACGTAGATACGGAAACCACGAGACGATGCACGACAGCCTCGGGCATACTGGCCCAGGCGATATATCGCCTACAGGGGGCGATATATCACCTCCTTCAGCATATTTTGAAACATTTTGAATTTGTTTTCCATTCAGCCATTCAACCTCTTGATAAGTCCAGTACCTTTTTGAACGAGTCTTCAGCCTCTGCTGAACGATTATTCAAATTATTTTCACCTAAAAAGCTATTATTTTTATTCAAGTAAAATTAAGATCCTTTCATTCCTAAACTCTATAAATAGGACCTAGTACCCAGCCATTTTTCATCTTTTGCTCTAAGTTCAGAGGCTGCAAGTGCTAAGTGAGTGTGAGAGTGTAAACACCTGGGTTGGGGAATCATAAGCTTGATCACCATAAGCTTATCAAACACTTTGGGAAGTAAGGTTCTATAGCATTTCGGTTCGAGGTTTAGATTGGTCTACAAGTCTTTAAGGTATTTCTATACCCTAGTTCATTGGTATTATGTTATTTTCTTTCTCATAGTCTTCTACTTAGTCTTCTAACCTCATTCTTATTTTGGTTAGGAAATCTAAGTTCTTGAGCACATAAGTTTCGGTAAGTATGTTTCTCAATGGTTTAGTCTCCCCATTCCTTTTCATCTCTTTTTCTTCATTAGACTCACTCTTTTTCATAATGGTTATTAGGAGTGTTCCAAAGTCCCAACGCTGTCCACATATCCCGGTAACTTTGGTAAGGAAAATAGGATAGAATCTATATGTTTTATGCTTGTGTTATCTTATGTGATATGTTATGAAATATGTTATAAATATGTTATGAATATGTATGTTTGTAGGCTTAGGCATATGACCCATATGACTAACAAGACCCCAAATAGATTATGGGCATATGACTTGTTTAGTCTATGGGACCCCAAGTAATAATGGCCATTATAGTATGTGTATGTAATAAGTGTTATGTTATGTCTTTATGATTATTATGAAATTTATGTACATGATGTATGTGTTAGATTTTCCTTGCTGGGCACTAGGCTCATTCCTTTTTGTAATATGTGTAGGAAAATAGCTATTAGTGGCGGTAAGGTTTGTGGATGCTTGGAGATTGTGTATCGATGATGAATGGAGTCAAGGAGTCAAGAGTTCGATTTCGAGGATGTAGTCATTTGTTTATGGTCTTTATGTGTATTTTCCGCACTTACTATGTAATCCCTTTTATTTTATAAATCATGTTATGTTTTGTTTTTCAAACAATGAGATCCCATATCCTTTTTGGTATTTATGTAAGTAACTCTTATTTCTATAAGTTTTCTAATAAAATTATGGTATTTTCGCAAATGTAAGTTTTATTAAGGATTGTATGTATAGTTTCGTTAATGGTCCAAAAGTCTAGAGTAGTGGGTCATTACAGTAGCCCCTGCCTCAATATGGTACCTCAACCAGGCGCTGAAGGCGCCTCTGGGCAAGTTCGCCCGTTGATCTTGGTTGGGTCGAACTAATGTTACCCCCGTGAGTCCATATTTCTTTATGTAGTTGGTGATCATCTTGATCGTCACTCAGCTCTCAGATACTACATACCACTCAACATCTAGTTGAATGGCATTTCGGGGCTGAGCATGAGTTTGGATATTGGGGTTAGGAATATTTTATACTCGACCACTGGTCGAGGGAATTTTAGCCCGAGGAGCAGGCTGATTTGAAGGATTAGGAGTTTTCTTTTTCTGGGCTGTAGTTTTTGCTCGAGCCATATTTTGAATAAGGACAGATGGAGTGTTTAAAGTGGCACGAGAAAAGGGAATGTCAGGTATTAGCGATGATGGTTGATCCTCGTCCTCAAGCAGCTGAGCCAATAAGTCGTTGTCGATGGGTCTTTCTCCTCCCCACGCATCTTGCATGAACGCTGCGAACAGAGAAATGAGGAGATAAGACGCACAGCTTGAAAGCTTATGTTGAAAGGTGGAATAACGTTGCTCGCGTATACGACCAGCAGCATTCTAACAGAAACACTAAGTTCTATACGAGCAGTTTGAAAAACAGATTGAAAAGCGGAAGTAAAAAAGTTTTTGGGAAAAAGCTTTTTCAACTCCGAAGGGGTGAGAAAAACCCAGTTTTTCACCTAGTTTAAAAAACGCCCTAAATCTACAATCTCGACTACCAAACTAACTCCTAACTCATACAAAACAATATTTCACTACCCTATTAATCATCTGTCAACATGCAAACAATCCCCATATATTTTTGGCCAAGAACATGAAGGGGTTCAGAAATAAAAACACGCATAAGTCAGTTTCGAATAGCAACTAAAAGGACAAGAAAATTCGTAAAACTTACTCAAGTAAAGATTGAAGTCCAGAGATGAGAGCTATCGGGCATCCTAGTATAGATGTCTGAAAGTTTCTGAGCTCTGGGGCGCGAGTTCTTCAGCATTCTTCAAGAAGGCAAAGGCAAGTAAAAGGTAAAAATGGTAACTTGAGGATTATTTATGAAGACCAAGGCACACTAAAAGAGGCAATCATGTGTTAGTTTTTTCAAAGTATGGGGAAGTGGAATAGCCGTCAGACACACTTTTGGGAAACTGAAAGGACCTGATTAGACAAGATTGGTCACGTTTTTTTAGAAGACATGGGCGGTTCTGACAGATTTCGTGAGACATACAGAATGTTAGTTTCCTAAGTTTACTTATTGCTGGTCGCAATAAATAAACTTGGGGGGCAAATGTTTACCCCAAAAAGGTCACTGATGACGTGGTAAAGATTACTTGCATGTAGATTGACACGTGGCAGAATTAAAGGGCAGAGGTGCTGTTCGGCTATCGACCAGAAGCGCACCTCCTTGTCGGAGTTAATGTTTGTCACGACCAGGCTGGTCGTGAAGCCCGATTTATTTCCTTCTTAAGTTGTAATCTAATATTAACTGCATTTGAATATTTCTTCATAATTATCCTTGATACGCGGTTATTGAGGATAAGATAAGACACGTTATCATATGTAACCCTCATTGAGCCTATAAATACACATGAAATAGCTCAAGGAAAGGACTTTTGGATTCATTTTTAGCTTTTTTGCTCAAGATTGAGAGAAAATGAGCTAAGGTGAGTTGTGACCATCTGATTGTATTATGCCTAAGGTCTGTGAAACTCAAGAACCCTAGTTCTTTGATCACAACTTTATGATTCTATAATATCAATATCATAAAGTGAACGTAGGTCATTACCAATCACTGGGGCCGAACCACTATAATTCTTGGTGTTTTTTCCTTTCCATTAGATTATCTTTTCAAGCATCGTGCTATTTCTTATCGTATATTTGACTCCGCATCGTTGGCTAATTTGATGGTCAACATTTATTATTATTGTTATTATTATTATT
The DNA here is from genome assembly GCF_963169125.1 of Humulus lupulus. Lineage (NCBI taxonomy): Eukaryota > Viridiplantae > Streptophyta > Magnoliopsida > Rosales > Cannabaceae > Humulus > Humulus lupulus. Next base: position 5,880,169 of record NC_084802.1, on the reverse strand, counting down.
ATTATTATTATTATTATTATTTTATTATGATGTAGAATAATAAGAAGAATAAATAACAACAGAAATATATTTCATAATAGGTTTCAGAATTTGTTGTCAGACAAAAAGTTTATCATCTTCTTCTTTATTCTAATCATTCTCAGACCATAATCCAAGTTCTTATGTGTTGAGAAATACTTGTGATTCCTAAATTGTAAACCTATGTTCTCTATGTGCCCACACACATCTTGAGGTGTAAAGAACACTCCAGAAGATCGTGGTTTGAGTACTCAAAGCGTTGGATAGGAAGATCGATAAATATACGAAAATACTCAAGGACACTTGATAGGCTTCAAGAGGTAAATGTTTATGTTCTTAAATATTTATGTATTTGTATTATATATATAAATATATTGTATATTTATATATATATGTTGAATGATTAATAATATTGTATGTTAATGTTTCTGTATGGATATTTTCATTTATATGATTAATGAAATTTTTTATTGTTGTACACAATGAGTCCACCACGCCTATTCCATTGCGTACTCTGAATGTTTTTTCCAACATCCGGGGATGGCAATAAGCATGCGGAACCTAGGCCATTTGGCTAGGGCAACCTAGGCGTGCAATATGCACTTGGCTAGCCTGAACGCCACCTAAATAATCTAAAGTGCGATATGCACTTGTTTATCTCATTGACTGTTAAATTGGATTACAAGTTTGTTTTTAGCAGGATTATTGCTGCTAAGCTTGTTGTTTATATTCTGTTGCTTATTTGAATTTGTTGATTTAAGTTTTCTTTGCTGAGTCTTGGCTCACGAGTACTATATGGTGCAGGTAAGGAAAAGGAGAAGCTGGACCAGTCATTAGTTGGAGAGCTTTAGGGGTGGCGTGTACATTTGCAGCTGCTCGACCGCCACGGTCGAGGATTCAATAGGGACTAGAGCTAAACCTTAATTTTGTCGCTTAGGTCGGCTTATGTTGTAATTACTTTTGGAGTTGTAAATGCCTTGTGAACACTTATTTTGGGATCCCATGTACAGACTAAAACTTTTAAATGAAAATAACTATTCCTATGATCAAAATTTTAAAATCCTAATCCGTTAATTACCCTTAGTTACACGTTTATATCCAAATAACTTGATTAGCAAGTCCAACATTATTTAAAATACACAATGTAATGGTATTGGCTATCTAGGACATTACAAATACATCACTAAGCCCTTAGGTCCCACTCACTACCGACCATTCTAACCTTAATTATCTGCACAATAACATCATAAGGAGTGAGCTTCTAAGCCCAGTAAGAAAGATACAAACAATCAATCATATAACCACATAGTCGTAACAAACATACAATAAGTTCATACAAGAGTTCATAGCAACACTAAATATACTAATCATACAAGATCATAATATCTTAGGTCATAACGTAGGTCATAATAACAAGACAGGTATAAGAAAAAGATAAGTGTTTACACAGCGGTGACAATTAAGCCCCGAACATAAGTTTGCCATACAATTTTGGCAACCGAGCCTATCGGACACCAACTTAGGTCTATCATACATTTCTGAACACCTTAGGTCCAGCCACACTTATCTTCTTTTTGTACCTGAAATGTTAGGGTCATACATATCACAAACTAGGTCATAAACTAAATTACCTAATATTCCTTACCCTAAGTGTGAAAAAAAAAAAGAAAATCGATTGCTTTTGCTATAGAGAATCGCCCAAAACCTTTATATATGTCATAAAAATTTAAGATTAAAGACTTATAATAGTCGTACCTTTACCCTAGAATCAAAAGATCGAACTTTCGAGCCTTTCTTCAATGCCTATCTCCAACACTACACCAAAATCTTGGATACTTGGGATATTTTCTATATATTGGCTTGATAGGGTTTAGTGTTTCGGCTATAGGGTTTTATAATGGTTAGAGTGCTTGAGGCTAATTAAAAAAATAGAAGAAGAAAGAATCTCGAGCACTATAAAGGTTATAGTGGTTCAGCTATGGTGTGTTTATGGGGCAACAAGATGAGAACTTTTGGGAGCTACGGATTTCAAAAATGAGAGGCTTGAAAGCTTTGTTTTGAGTGTGAAAAATGAAGTGGTGAAAGACTTTATTTATAAGTTTCAAACCCAACTCATTTCCTTGATTTTCTGCTCCACCATTCAACTAGTTTTTAAATTTAAAATCTTCCCTCCACTATATAGTTTCGGCCAACCCTCATTTTTACTCATTCAAAGTGCTACAAATCCTCTTTTGATGCCACACACACTTAAACTCAACAATATGTAGTCAAAGTCCTTACCAATCTCTCTAAAATGTCTCCCATGCCTCCACCTATGTGTTTTCAAGTTCAAATTGCTCTAACAAGCTTCAACTATCACCTATTTCCTCTATATAATTGTTGACCCTCACAACTTAGTTTTCTAGTCTCCATTTAACTTGCTTTTGTTGACACATAGTCACACAATTTAAGCCTAATGTGACACCTATCTTGTAAAAATTCAAAATGAGTAAAAAACTATCTTATTTTTATGCTACACGCCCAAGACTAGGTAAGTCTCCATTTGGTTCTTCAATTTAATTCTATTACTTAATTAATTCATCAAAAATCCACCTATTAATTCTATTGAGAATTTCGATCATACTAGCTGTTGTACCCCAAAATAAGCGTGGATTCAATCATTCAGCTAAGGGGTATAGCTGTCAGATAAACACATGGAGAAAACATGCGAGTAGGAAATTTAGCTAGCTTTGATGTGAGCAGCTCGAGTTAAGGCTTGGCAGCATGATAAATATATAATCTCTAGATTGCCTCTCAAGACAATAACCTAGTTCGAGACATGTGATGGCTAGATCGCCTTCTGGGTACTTCGAACTTGGTCTGGACCAAAGTCTGTTCACTCTTCGTTCTCTAGCTTGAGGAAGATGTTCAGATCGTGGAAACCTGGTCATGACGCATAGTGAAGGATCTCGAGAGACTTGGAGGTTCCTTATACGCTCATTAATGCCCAGGCTATATTACATATTTATGGCCCGAGATAACAAATGTAATTTCCATAGGCAATCATATCCTTATGTAAATGAGAAATTATCTTGATTGATTGTTTACCATATTTATGCACGTGGTTACCCAAACCTGTCCAGGAATATCCATTATAAATATCAAGGATAATGGACAGGAAAAAGAGATGCTTTTTAAAATGCAGAAATTGTGAGAGATTAATAATATTGTCTCGTGGATTAGGTGGACTTAAACCACTGTACCACGTAAAATTGTGAGTGTGAGAGGTTGTTGATATAATTCATTACGATTTAGAAAATAACACTAATATCTCTGTTATCGAATTTCTTAATCCACTATTGGCGAAAAACCACATCAACACTAGCTAATTTTAAATAATTGAGAGTTAATTTAATGCCACATGTATACTTCTTAGACCGCCAAATAACATGTGTGCATTATTCTTTAATAAAAATATATTATAATTTAATTAAAAACTTAAAACTATACACTAATTTAATCATATGGTAAAAATATCCCATAAATTACTAGCTATAATTATTTAAAAGTCATAAGATCATACCTTAAAATAATTAATTTAAACTTAAAACAATATTTTTAAATTCCACCACTCAAGTCATAACTATAAACTAATAAAACTAACCTATGGGCACAATTAAGGAGCTTATAAGAAAATAATAACATTGATTTACTACAATCTTTTCCCCTTAAAAGAGATTTCGCCATCGAAATTTTACTTACCAAATACCTCGGGATACCACTCCCTCATATCTTCCTTCAATTCCCATTTGCCTTTTTTTTCAGTGCTATTGATCTACAATATTTTAACTATAGGAATACTTTTGGACCTTAACTCCTTAGTTACTTGCTCTAGAATGCGTACGGGCCCTATGTGCACTAATGAAAGACAATAAATTATATAATGTCATGCATGGTTAATGGAGAATATAGTTTGAATGTGTATATATGTCCATTATTCATAAGTAAATAAAAGCAAACATATTTTACTATGAGACTTAAGATAATGACTAACTTTATATATATTTATATTCTCAATTTAATGTTATTTCTTTTTGCTTTAAACAAATTTTTAATGATTAATTTTATGTTATCGAATATTAGTACTGGTCGATCTAAAATAATCAAGACCAACAATTAATTTTTGGGTTGAATTTGAATTTGAATATGAAATTATTTTTTTATTTTTGAAAACTTGAAATCCTATTACAGTAACCAGTATCAATGAAGAAAAGTGTAAATAGTTACAACTTTTTTTAGTTTGAAAATTATAGCTAGTTACAATTCTGCGATTTTTTTTCCTTTTTTAGTTTTAGAGTTGTAACTAATTACAACTTTTTTTAGTTTGAGAACTATAACTAATTATAATTCTGCAAAAAAAATTTCCTTTTAGTTTTAGAATTGTAACCGGTTACAATTTTTTTTTAGTTTGAGAACTATAACTAGTTATAATTTTGCATAATTTTTTTTTCAGTTTAGTTTTAGAGTTGCAACCAGTTATTACTCTCAAACTAAGAAATGTTATAACTAATTACCACCGTGAAACTAAGAAAATCGTAACTGGTTACGATGATACAATTTTGCATAATTCAAATAAAAAAAAATAAGATATGAAATTCAAAAAATCTATTATTCACCAAAGTAAAAAAAATATGTAATATTATGAATACTATATTGTGTTATTTTATTTGAAGTTTTAAGTCAAATATTTATTTTTATTTTTGTGTAAAGGGTATCCATAAATTTATATAGTGTAACTAGCAGCTAAAGTCACTGTTCTTTTACAAGTGTAGTATTTAAGTTCTTTATATTTTTTCTACTGGAAAAAGTCTCTAACGTTACACAATTTGTGCATATTTTCCCCAAACTGTTATCCGTCTTTTAAAATGGGGCTAAACATGAATGTTTGAGACTATTGCCGCCAAAAAATAAAAGATCGGGGACTTAAATGCTTCAATTTTGAAAAAACAAGGACTTTAGCTGCCAATTTTGCTATACTTTTTTTTAAGAATATCAAATACTCTATAATTAACATTTGAAACAATTTATTTCTTAGATTTTTTAAAGGGTAATACACTACCCTAGACAAGTTGTGGTTCTGCCACTGTATTATTTCTATAATCCCATATTAATTTTTTTAATTACAAAATTAAGACAAAATAATTTTTTTACAATATAGTTTATCTATTTTTTTCTTTACATTATTTAAATATTATATCTTTAAGCATTTTTATTAATTAAAATAATAGAAATAATACACTAGTACTGTAGAACTCCAACTTGTCTAGGGTAGTCAATAGCTCCCTTAAAAAATCTAAAAAATAATAATTATTACTATTATATGTTAATTATAGAATATTCGATCTTTTTGAAAAAAATATTGAGAAATTGATGACTAAAGTCTTTGTTTTTTAAAAATTGAAGCATTTAAGTTCCCGAATTTTGTTTTTTTGGCGGCACTAGTCCCTAACATTTATGTTCAGTCTCAATTTTAGCAGACAGATAATAGTTTGAGAAAAATGTACACCAATTGTGTAATGTTAAGGACTTTTGTCAGCAAAAAAAAGTTAATGAACTTAAATACTACACTTGTAAAAGATTAGGACTTTAGCCGCTAATGAATTAAAAAACATTTTAGATTACCAAAGTAGACTCAATGCAAAACAACCTTTCAACCTGCAGAATTTTTTGCAGATTGGATCAACCTTTCAACTTTATGATCATTTGCTCAAATTGGAACAAACAACAATATTTAATGAAGGAAATAAAAACTCTCCAAACCACAGGAGCCTAAATACAAGAACATACTAAGCCGTAGTAGTAGTTATATATACATATTAAAAAAACTAAGTATAAGAACATACATATAAGTATGTCTTAATGCATTAAAAAAATAAAAAAAAACTACGTATAAAAAATATTATTGAGTCTATATATATATATATAAATATATTGTGTAATTTTTGAACTATTTAAATTTAATGTTTCTTGTTTTTGAATGCATTGTTAACATAAACGAGGATATAGATTTTTAGAAAAACTTAATTGTAAAAAAAATCATATAAAATATGACTTTTAAAACATAATTCAAGTAAAACTTACATGAGAATGCTATATTTTTATATATTAACTATTAAAATCTCATATTTTTAAAAAGATCCATTATTTTAAACCATTACAACCAAAGTACTCGACCAATCCATTTACTCAAAAATTCCTTATTACCCTACATTTTAATTTGGCTCAATTTTCCTTTAGATCTCAATTGACAATTATGTTGAATTATGTCTTTGAGTCATTTGGTTTATTCTCTTTTTTTAAATAAAAAAACAATATATTTATTCTCAGAGATCGACCAAGAATTTTATTTATTATATTTTTGAATTCATTTATTGAATTTATTTTTTAAAAGCATACCAAAACAAAAACACCCCAGAAGATTTGTCACTTATCATCATGACAGACCCCTTGACTGACCCAACCAACCCTACTAGTTTTGTCATTTTTCTAAACGAAGTTTCATGCAGAAATATTTATTTTATAATATATATATATATTTTTGATAAAATGACTCTGAGTGGATAAAAATAAAGGCAAATCATAACACTTGGCAAAAAACAAAAGTCAATGGATAACATGTTCTAAAAAAAAGTGAGTGTTGTTGTTAGGTACATTAAACTACCAAACATCACATCACATCACATGAGCGAGTACTTTATAATTACTTAGCGATATTCTATAATATATATTAAATTCAAATATGTGGAGCCTGATATTGAATTACACCAATAACGATATACGAACCCTTAGTAATTCTTAAAAAAAAAATATAGTGGATTCAAATCTTTACAATTCACACTGAAATTCATCTTCCCAAGGCTTCATTTTATTTTCTTGAACAGCTCATTTGCCATGAATGAACCTCTTCCATTGGCCTCTTTTCTTCATTCAATACCAATAACATTAAATGCCATGAACTGAGACGTAAAAGTAATCCACATAACATAGAAAATAACACTCTGTTTTCATGGTCTCTGGTCCAAGTTTTGGTTAACCATATAGACCAAATTAATGCCTCCTCCATTGATGGATGTGTGGTCAGTGGTTGGTCACACTAAACTCAAAAAAAAGAAGACCATTTTTCAAATTTTGTATTTAATAGAAGGACTTTACAATAATATACCACTATAACAAAATAATTACAAGTTTGTTATAAGAAAAATAATATACCCAAATGGACTATAATATTATTAAATATAACAAATTTTATATTCATTACAAATATCTCTCATAACTAATTTATATCCTCATTCATTATTAATAACATATTCCAAAACATTTAACACTCATTAAAACAATTATTAAATATAATAAAATATTCTTTATTAATCGTTTTAAAGTGGAAATACGTAATCACATTATAAAATATGTCATGCAATTATATATTATGGTATGATATTATGTAGTTTTTGATTGCATGCTATACACAATAACAAGTTATTTAAGAGATTCCAATTAGTTCTAAATTGCATATGACACCAATGGATATCATACAAATATTGTATGCCAACTCATAACAAATTATTTTGGATACCAATAAATATCATATTGTATACTAGCTGATCATAACAAGTTATTTTGGATACCAACTAGTATATATACCAAAGTGCATAACAATTAATACACAATTACATATGATACCAATAAGTATCAGATTGCATATTAGCTCATAACAAGTTATTTTGGATACCAATTAGTACCAAATTACATATGATATCAACAAATATCCGATTGTATATACTAGCTTGTATAGGATATCTCCAATAAGTAGTTAAATATGGTAGTATATATTATTCGATAAGATACTAAATAGTAAATGTTTTATAAGATATACAAACAAATAGATTCTATAGGATACTAAATAGTATTGTTTTATTAATTATGTAGTAGTATACTAAAACACAAAGTAAATGGAGAAATAGAATAATAATGATTATAAAATAACTATTATTTTGATACTATTTAGTGGTTTATGTGATTTTTCTAGGAGCTAAACTAATAAATGATAACAAAATAAAATAAAGAATACCAAATAGTATCCAAATAAATCAATTCTTAATATTGAAGTAAACATGGAACATTGTTCATTCAAAATAAAAATTTACTACTTATAAATTGTTTAAAAAAACATAGAACTCAAAAATTAGGGATTGAAAATTCAGTTGTAAACAGCAAAGAAAATAAGGAAAAAATTGATTTAGTCATAATTAGCAAAGCAATTAATTAAGGAAATGTAATAAATTAATATTTCCAATTGGGCACATTATACACATAATTATTGAATTAATAAATTAGTTTATATTAAAAAAGTAGTGGGTATACTAAATAAGTAAATAAAACTTGAATATTTGTTATTTAAGTTAATAAATATTATAATATGGGTATATTAAAATATCAATAACAAATTAGTAATTATTTATAATATAAAGTGTGTGAATGCAAATCTTCCTTTGTTTGGGAAAGAAGAAAGAGAAACCATGAACGTTTGAGTGGATTTGGGCTTGGCTTTTTTGTTTTGCAAAAATACTATATCAGACTTAATATTTTGAAAAATCCAATCTCAAAAGTAAAACCCACTGTATATTGGGCCCTTATACAACAGTGCTGGGCCTTAAGCTAAGAATGGTAATAGCTTATTTATATATTTCGACAATTTTTTTTTATCGAATTATTCTTTGTTAAGGCTAAAAATAAACTTAAGGTTCGATTAGATCATAAAGAAGTAAAGAGAAAGGTTGTATTTTTACTAATTCAAATTACCATAAAATTTGATGATAACAAAAAGTTGGCAAAGATGAAAAATAAAAAATATATATGAAATGAGTTAGACCTCGGTATATATACCTCTCCTATATAGTAATTTTGTAAGAGGAAATTATGCATTTTGATATTTTTGGATTTTTAAATAAATAGTGCCGTTTAAAACTTTTGCAGCCTTTGATTTTGATTTTGATTTTGTGTGTGGCTAAATGCTAAATTTGCATCTTTATTGTAATTATATATATACAGTCATTAAAATATGTCAATTCCACAACTATATCTCTAAAAAAAACTCTCCATATCTTACTCTATCGCCTAATTTTTTTTTCTAAAAACTTATTATAAAAATAAATTTTAATTTTTTGTACTCATTAAATTATTTTTTAATAATTTTTTTCTATTTTAAATTTAATTTTAAAAAAATATTTTTAAATGGGCCAATATGGAGCTGACACGTAGGTCCAGGGTCAGCTTTTAACGAATTTGATGGGCTGGGTACCGACGGATACCAACGAAAGTGAACATTGGGTACTTTTCCCACAAAAAAAAAAGATTGGGTATTAATTCACAAGTTTTTCAAAAGATTGGGTATTTTGCCGCTAATTCCCCTACCTAAAACTATCTAATTTTTCTTACCTTAAGTGTGGAATGAGAGAAGAAAAACAAATTGCTTGTGCTAATAGATTTCGCCCAAAACCTTATATATAACATAAAAAATTTAAAATTAGATACTTATAATAAAAACTAACATTCCAAAAACTCTAAACCTCATAAATGGCATACCTTTAACTTAGAATGAAAGTTCAATACTTCAAATCCTAATCCTTCACAATAAGAGAAATTATAGGAAATGATCCAAAATAAAGTCATCAAGAAGCTAATGTCCTCATTTTTAAAATTGTAGATAAATGACCCTTTTACATTGTTGATTACCTAAATTGCCATTTTTTTTATAATTTATTTATTTATTTAGGATTGTATGACTTTAATATAGTGGTATATGTATATTAGTTTTGTTTAATTAGATTTTATTTTAAAGTTATATTGATTCTGTAAGTTTTTTATAGGTTGTTGGTATATTATTTTTCAATTAGTGTATATGTTTTTTGTGGTATGGTATATAATTTTTTTTGTGATATTTAATTTCTATTTTATTATACATAGTGTTAGTATATAATTTTGTATCATGGTATATACATTTTAATGGTAGTATATAACTTTGTTAGCATAGTATATACATTTTTGAGTAATAATTTTGTAAGTTTTGATGGTATATTATTTTTCAACTCAGTATATATATTTTGTGGTATGGTATATCATTCAACAACCCATAAAAACGAAAAAAAATCAAAATAACTTTAAAATAAAAACTAGTTAAACAAAACTAATATACATATACCATAATATTAAAATATTTAAAATAAAATAGTAATTTGTTAAAGGGTGTATTTGGTAATATGTGATATTAAATAGATGATTAAGCTATTTTACTACAAAATTAAAAGCATGGACATTTACTTACTTTCACACAACATTAATGGTCATTTTGCACCATGCCCCTTCACAATAATGCCTATCTCCAACAACAACACTAAGAGCTTGATACTTGGGTAATTTCGACTATATAGTGGTTTGATAGGCTTGTGTATTTCGGCTATATAGAGGTTTATAATGACTATAGTGTTTGAGGCTTTATAGAGAAAATAGAAGAAAAAATATTCCTGAGCACTATAAAGACTATAGTGGTTCGACTATATGATGTGTTTATGAGGCAAAAATATGAGAGCTTTCGGGAAATATATATTTCTAAAATGGAGAGGCTTGAAAGCTTTTTGAGTGTGAAAAATGATGATAGGAATAGCTCTATTTACAGGCTCCAACCCCAACCCCTTTCCTTAAATTTCTCATTCACCTTTGTTGACCCTTGATTTGGCCAACGACACGAAGTCAAATAAACGACAAAAAACGAAAAGGAAATCAAGAAGAGAATCAAATGGGAAGAAAGTGACACAAGCGGTTTATAGTGGTTCGGTCCCAACAATGTGGTAATGACCTACGTCCACTTAGTGTTCTTGTTGATATTGGATCCTAATACTGTGATCAAAGAACTAGGGTTCTTGAGTTTCACCAGCCTTAGGAGTGATACAACCTTTCGTGGATAATTACACTATGCTTTTCTCTTTGAATACAAAGATTAACAATGCCCAGAGTCCAAAAGTCCCCTCCTTGAGCCCTCTCCTTCTTATTTATAGGCTCAAGGGGGGTTACATGGGCCAATGAACCTTTATTATCATTAAGATCCGCGTATCAAGGTAATAAAAGGAAAATATAATCAATGTAGTTATTACAAGATTGTGTATCTTATAGGAAGTAAATAGAAGCATGTGACCAGACTGGTCACACCTAAACGCAAAAACTTGATGAAGCAATAATCATCTGGTCGATAGGCGAATAGCATCCCTTCACTTCAGAACTGCCACGTCCCAACTACGTGTAAGAAATTCTTGCCACATCATTATGAGCTATTTTGGGTAAACATTTGCCCCCCAAGTTTATTTTACTGCGACCAGCATAAAGTAAACTTAAGAGACTGACCCTTCGCATACCCCACCAAATCTGTCAGAGCCGTCCATGCCTTCTCGAAAAAGGCAACTAATCATGTCTTAAGTTTCCCCAAAAGTTGTCTGATGACTATCGTGCTTCCCCATGCCTTAAAAAGTTAATCCCATCATTACCTCTTTTACAACGCCACGATCAATATAAATAACCCATTCTTTTCACTTTTCACTTTTTACCAATCTTCGTGTCCTCAAGAACTCTAAAGAACTCTACACTCAGAGCCTAGAAGACCCAAAAGGTTTCATCGATTCACGGAGTTCCTGCCCAACCACTCTTCGTCTCGGGAATTTGCATCTATTTTCATCCAAGTAAGCTTCTTGAATTTCTTCGTCTCTGAGATGCCATGCTAAGTTTAGTTTCTAGTTTGTTTCAGACTTTAAGTTCTTGAAAACTTGCTTCGGGGTAAATGGGTATATTGATCGGTGTTTAATATGGTAGGAAAAAGACACTCTGCTGGGGTTAGGAATCAATTTGGTAGTCAGGATAGTTAACTTAGGGCGTGAAATCAAAGTAAAAATTCGATTTTTAAGCCTGTAGAAAAACTGGGTTTTTCACGCCACTTCAGAGTCAAAAAAGTTTCTCCTGAAAAAAAAAAAACTTTTTACTTCTGCTTTTTGACCCGTTTTCCAAATTGTTTGCATAAGATTTAGTATTTTTTTTTTCAGAATGCTGCTGGTCGTATAAAGGCTTAACTTTTATACACGAGCAACGCTATTCCAACTCTTAACACCCTTTAGTTTTTTGGGCCGTAGATTCTCATCACCCCCTTCTCTATTCGCAGATTTTCATGCAAGATCCGTGGGGAGGTGAGAGGCCAATTGACGACGACCTGCTCGCTCAGCTGCTCGTGGACGAAGAACAGTCATCGCTACTCATCCCGGAGATTCCTTTTTCCCGTATTCCAACCAACAGACCTTCATCCAGTCCATCAAATATGAGTAGAGTAAAATCCACAACCCAGAAAAAGAAACCAATCAGACCCTTTGTAAATTAGCCTGCTCCTCAGGCTGGAATTCCTTCGACCAGTGGTCGACCTAAAAACATGCATCCCGAAATCCAAAGACAGGCCCGCCCCCGCGACGTCCTTCGACCAGACGTCGAATGGTACCTTGCTCCCCCTAGCCAAATCACTGCTAGGATGGTAAAAAAATTCCTCAGGAAGTACGGACTTTCTGGGGTAACTTTATTCCTACCTACCACCGACCAGCGGGAAAATCTGCCCGGTGGCGCCTGGTCGAGATATCACATTGAGGCAGAAGCAATCCTGCCTCTCCATCCTTTCTTCCAGGGAGTGGCCAATTACTTTGGGGTCACTCCTTTCCAAATAACCCCAAACAGGTATAGAATGCTTTCTGCACTATATATCTTTTACAGCCATAAAAATTGGCCTGTCCCCACACCGCATGAGGTCAACTACTTGTTTGATCTTAAATCTAGCCCCAACCAGAACAACACAGGGTTTTTTCATATCTGTCACCAGGAATCGACCTGCACCTTCTTGAGTGAGACTACCTACAAGTTCAATGTAGGAAAGTACTACCAAGAGTACTTTTTAACTACTAACATGGTTGCCAACAACCTAGCCTTCACCCAAGGAGGTAACTTCTTTATTCTCTTGTCGTTTATTTCCTTTTATTTTATCTGCATCCTCCTTAGAAAATTAGCACTCTTCAGGTCCATGGCTGCTGTTGCGTAAATTTAAGCAATTAAAATGTGCAAGTATACACAGTCGACAACGAGTAATATAGTAGTAAGTGAGTATCGTCTCCACAGGGATTTCAAATTAAGCAAATGCAAAACCAACTAAATAACAATTTAAAAGTAAAAGAAAAAGGAATTATGAGAATGAATGTAATATGGATCTAAAATTAAATGGTTGCAATTAATTCTAATTAAAATATAGCTAAGATGTCAGCAAAATTTAATTCGAGAAAAGTGTCTATGGACTAATGGATCTGAATGGCTATTTCCCCCTATGTTGATCTGCCCAGTTGTTATAGCAATCGTTCAGCAATTATGCACAGAGTTAACAGATTTCTAAATAAGCCAGTGAGAGTTTTCCAAAACCCACTGAGGTAATTCCACAACGTAATTCAATACATTCCTATATTAAACCAGGCTGTAAAACATGCAATTATACACCAAATCTCAGGTTATACAAGGTAGCAAAATATTCCTATTTCACTACCTAAACATGGTATTCCTCTTGTATCATTCAAGTTAACTCCACTAGATAGATTCTTCCCAAAATCAGATCTAGCTAATTAAATTGTTAGTCATGGCCAGTAATTAACAATCATTTAACATTCATCTCACTTGAATGAACAAAGGCAAATTACTAAACTCATGCATTTCATTAATAAGTCATAACATAGGGTTCATAGCCATCCAAATCTCAAAATGATTAGTTCATGTCTAAACTGAAAATTACAATCCCATGTAAAAATAGTTCATACATGGTAACAACAGTTCACAGAATAATCAAAATAAGAGTATACACTACAAAAGAGGGAATGTAGAAGAAAGAGAGAGTAGTAAAGTCTTGTGCTAAAACCCTCTTCCTTCCTAGCCGTGAGCTTCTTTTTTCTTTCCCTTCTGTGTATCTCTCTGTTTTCTCTCCTTTTTTCTCTGCACTCTTCTTGCTGAAAAATGATGATATACGTACTGTGTCCTCCTCCTTCTATTTCGGTTGTCCTCTTCTTCTTAGGGTACTTTCCTTTTCACCTTACCCTAATTAGAAAGCCCCTTTCCATCTTTGGTCCATTACTCCTTTCCACCTCAGCCAGCTGACTTAATTCTTTAAATGGGTGCCACATAGGCGCTGAGATCAGTAAATAAATGCAGCTGGCTTTTGTCCACGTCAGTCTTCATTTTCCAGATTTGCTAACATTTTGGCCTACAACATTCGAGCAGCAATTCCAACTTTCTGTCCCCTTTTTCTTTTGATTCCCTTGATTCCCTTGGCGAGTTTAAGGTTCCTTTCCTAGATAACAAAACACACATATTTACATAAATATTTACAATTACTACCAACAAATCACAAGACTCTTGAATTGACACACTAATTAGAAAATAAAGGTAAAAACTAAACAAACTTACAATTAACAACACCCTCATTACTCTTTTCACCAAAAATCCAGAAATGGAGATTCGAGCAGCATCATCGGCCAGCATGACTGACGTAGAAAAAAGCATCAAACAGCTGGTCACTGAAGCCAACTTAAGGCTGGTCGGGCTTCTAGCACCTCACCAGGATGTGAGGGAGTCAACGGCGGGGAACGCCACTGGTGAATAAATTCCCGAGTAGCACCCAGACGTGTCACAACGTCCAAGGAGGAGGACAACTGGGGTGACAATCAGGGAACCCTCCAGCACCCTGATAACTCTACAAAATAGAGTTATTTTACCACTTTTTATGTGCTAATTGTTGCTTAATTCTTGAGTTTTTAAGTAATTTTGAATTTATTAGTCTTATTTTGATTTTATATATTTTTGTGTGTTTTTATAGTTATTTTGTTGTAATATATTGTAGTTTAATTATTTGAACTATTGTTGTGTTTAGTGGTAAAAAAAATGGTGTATTATTGAACTTAAATGTGAAATATAAATTAAGTTATAATTAATATTTTCAAAGAATTAAATTGATTTATTTTATAGTTGAAAATATTTTATTATGATTTATTTTATATTTATTTTGTAGGAAAATTTATGACACTTTTGCTCTTGAAAAGAAAGAAAAATAAAGAAAATGTGGCATTTTTAAGGAAAAGAAAGAAAGGAAATGTCATTTTTAAAAATGCCATGGATCAAGTTACAAAGGCCCAAACGCAGCAAGCCCACGAAGCCTTTTCAGCACCCCACGCCAGCTGCACCCAAGTCTTCCTCATCAACTGCCTCTTGATGCCATGAGCCTTCAGCAAATACATGTGATGCTCTCCCAGCTGGAGTATCAATTCAAATTCAGCCTTCATCCTTGCTTCAGCATCACCCAACGTGACCATGACCATGGGCCTCCTGCCCAGCCCAAGGCCCAATCCAAAAAGCACCAACTCCTTCAGCAGCTTCTGCCCAAAACAACCCCTGCAAGCTCTCCCACGCCCAGCCGCCTGAACACATGCACCCAGCCACCCATTTGCATATTATTTTCTTTTTGAGCCCAACAATTGTATAAGTGTACCATTTGTCCCCTTGTCCAAAAATACCACATTTTTACCCCACTTTCTACACATTTTATCCCAAAACATCATTATTACACCCTATAATTTACCCCTATTTGCCATATTATAATTAATTAAATTAATTTAATCAATTTAATTATTTTAATTCCTATTTTTTGGCTATAAATAAGGGAGTTTGGGGTCCATTTAGAGAGGGAGGTTACCATACCAAAAACTCTACACATTTCAAAACCTCTCTATTCTCTTCATCTTCTTCTTCTTTTTATTTTTTTCTATGTATTTTCAGAGGAAATTTGGGGGTTTCTCCTCCAAATTTTCCTATTTATGTTTGTAATTTTTAGTTTGTATTTGCTATTCTAGTTATGTGTTTCTAATCTTTTTAAGATTATTAAGGTGGTGATGAAACAATATGAAACTAGATAGTGTTTATTTTGTATATTGATTTTCCATTTTGTGCAACAAAGTTTATGGAATTTTCTTCTTCAAATATCTTATTTCATCTTAAATATCATGTATTTTGGATTGTTAGCACATATTTACACTTTGTTCTTCATTAGTGCATAAAACATAATATTCTTTGTGTAAGATGTGTCATTAAATTGTACACATCCATGCTTAGAACAAAAATATTATGTTTTGCCTTATAAATAATGTTAATTGATTTATTTGTTATTTCATTAGATTGATTTACACTAAATGCTTTGAAATTATAATTTTGAAAAGTGAAGAAAAATCCTATCTTTTTATAAGTAATTTGTGCTTAAAATTATAAATTTATTTAGAAAATGATAGTTTGATTTATTTTAACTATCACTAAAACTTGGGAATCAATGTACTTATAAATATTATTGAACTTATATTTTGTGGATTCTAATCCTTGATAATCTTATTTTACTATCTTGATTTCTACTTTTAATTTAGTTATATATATTGTCTTTAATTTCTTTATTATTATCTTTTATTATGCAAAAAACTCATCAATCTTTGGAGCTAGGTTAGAATTTATTACTTTTGATTTAAAATAGTTTTCTTTTTGATTTTAGACAACTCCTTTGGGTTCGATCTCGTGCTTACACGAAAACTATTCTATATATACGTTTCGTGCGCTTGCGAGTATAAATTTTAAAACACCCTCTTTAGGGATTAACAAGTTTTTGTGCGAGCAGATGCTCCACCTGCCCCTTCGGGAAAGGGAAAAAATAAAGTTTCTGAACCCCCCCCCCCCCGCTCCCATTGAAGAATTTTCAGATGAGAACGGTACTGTCTTCTCACTTTTAGACAGTTTGCCCATTCCCTGTCATTTATTTGACCGGGACAGCAACTTTAAGTACACTCCAAATTTAAATTCAGATTTCTTCCAGGCAGTGAGTGAGTGTAGCAGTAGTTCAGTAAGTAATGTAGCGACCAATAGTTATAGCTCGGGTACTCAACTTATAATTTCCTCGTTCTCATTTTTAACTTCATCTATACATATCGTCTAATTGCTCGCAATGCTTCCTTACTTGCAGATATGTCATCTTGAGATATGTTCGATCGCTACACCATACCTGCTGCTCCCTCGAGCAGGAAGAAAGAGAGCAAGCAACACCGCGGAGAAAGCAGCAAGGCCCATTCGACCAAGAAGGCCCGGACTGAGGATCTTCCAGCTGCTGCTCCCTCAAAAGAAACAACACCCCCTCCGGCACCACTCGACCAGCAGTCTCCCCCTGCACCAGCCGGCCAAAACTCTACTCCTCCAGCGCCTGCCGACCAGACACTTCACGATCAACCTGGAGACACCCTGACCATAACCGTGGTTGGCTCGGCCAGAGAGAGAATATACAAACTCTCAAAGCACAAACGCAGCTGAGAGGCCATCGTCGACACCAACTCCATGGAGGCCGATTAGATAATAAACCGAGGGCTGAATGAGATAGCCAATGTGAGTTGCTTTCTATCGCTGAGTTATTTTACTTTGTCATTTTCTGCCATCATCTTATCTCTTTACCTGATCGCAGGGATTGCTTACTATAACTGCTAGTTGGCGCCGCACGGGGGCTTTGGTCACCCAGACCAAAGACTCTAATTCCAAGCACACTGAGGAGATGAAGGCGCTCGAGGGGAAAAACGCTGAATTGCTTGAGAAAAACACAGAACTGCTCGGTAAGAACACTGAACTGCACGAGCAAAAATCCAAGCTGGCCGAAGAGCTTCAGCAGTTTCAGACTACCCTGGCCAAAGCTAATGAAGACAAAGAGAAGTTTAGGGAGTGTTCTAAACTTAACTACCAAGAGGCCAAATAGCTCGAGGTCGATCTGATCGTGAGCAGAAAGGAGACTGAGGAGCTGGAGGGGTGCGTTAAGGAGCTTGATGAGACTAATGCCAGCAACTTGGAGAAGTATAGGGAAGCCACCCACCTTTGGTTCTATGAGTTCTGGAAGCATAATCGTGGGGCTGACTTCAATTATTTTTCTGAGCGCCTAAGGCGAACTAAAATAGCCCGGTGCACCGCTCGCTTGGAGGAAGAAGAAAGAGCTAACATTCCTGCCTCCCCAGAAATCTCCTTAGCAACGGGGATTAATGGCACGGAAAACGAAGCTGGACCCATTGTCGACCAGGACACTCCTCAAGACCCTCCTGCCTCGTAGTATTTTTATTTTTCTTTCTTTATCTTTTAGATACACGACCTACGAGTCGTGATGTAAAGAAAATTTCTATTTTTATTGCTGCATGGGCAGCCTTTTTTTCTTTTAACAAACAATTACATCCGAGCAGTAACTGCTCACGGTGTAAAGGGATTCCTTTTTTGATATTATAATACTTGCATTTTATTATAACACCTGTTCACATGACCAAACTTAGCATAGTACTTTGGTTTGATTTAACAAAATAACAAAATTTTGAAAAATACTCTAAGTTCCCTAGCATGCTTTCACTTATTTTGCTCATGTGTTTACATACCTTTTGATATGTTTTGCTTACTAGATACCTTATATGCCCCCCAAGTGATTGAGGAGCTTTAGGTCCTCAGTCACTTGCCTTGACTAGGACTTTTTCGAACATTTCTGTTCGGAGCAAACATTTTTGAAACGATAATCAAGCAAAATAACACACGTATTGAGCAAATACTTGTAATAAATACAATAGTTGGCAAGATTGACTGACTGCGCACAATCCCTTTTATTTCTCGTAATAGATGGACAATTATATCTGCATGAGTGATCAATAAAATGATCTTACACTTATAAGCGATCAGTCACATAAAATGACCAACCCTTTTTCATAACTTGTAAAAAGTAGAATTAATACAAGCCAATTCTTTAAGAAGAATTGTTTATTGATAGTACTTGCGCAGGTATTCTCCATTCCAATAATGAGGAATGAGATCTCCATTTAAGCGAGCAAGTTTGTAAGTGCCTGGATGGAGGGCTTCTTCAATTTGGTACGGTCCTTCCCAGTTAGGTCCGAGTACTCCAGCAGCCTGATCGCGGGTGTTGAGGAAAACCCTTCTAAGTACTAGATCTTCTACATTGAATTTCCTTTCACGTACTTTAGAATTGAAATACCAGGCGACCTTTTGCTGGTAAGCTGCTACTCAGAGTTGGGCTTGCTCGCGCTTTTCATCGACCAAATCTAACGATTCCATCAACAACTGACTATTAGAGCCTTGATAGTACGTCATTCTCCGATGTGATGGCGGATCTAACTCGACAGGCAACATAGCCTCATATCCATAGGCCAAGGAAAATGGAGTATGGCTTGTTGCTGTGCAATGGGACGTTCTGTACGACCAGAGGAATTTAGGCAATTGCTCTGGCCATGCCCCCTTCTCTTCCTCAAGCCTTTTCTTCAGAGTATCCATTAGCGTTTTATTGATTGCCTCGACTTTTCCGTTTGCCTGAGGGTGAGCAACTGAAGAAAAGCTCTTGATAATTCCATGCCGCTCGCAAAAATCTGTGAACAGATCACTATCAAACTGTGTGTCGTTGTCTGAGACAATTTTTCTTGGCAATCCATAGCGACACACTATGTTTTTGACCACGAAGTCCAGCACTTTCTTGGTCGTTATGGTTGCAAGTGGCTCAGCTTCGGCCCACTTTGTGAAGTAATCAATGGCCACCACGACGTACTTGATGCCACCTTTCCCTGTGGGCAAAGATCCAATTAGGTCTATACCCCATACTACGAATGGCCATGGACTTTGCATCTATTTTAGCTCATTAGGGGCTGCTCCCAGAATTTTGGAG
Organism: Humulus lupulus; assembly: GCF_963169125.1. Classification (NCBI taxonomy): domain Eukaryota; kingdom Viridiplantae; phylum Streptophyta; class Magnoliopsida; order Rosales; family Cannabaceae; genus Humulus; species Humulus lupulus. The sequence goes on along the minus strand of NC_084802.1, from coordinate 5,860,290 downwards.
AATCTCTGGAACTTGTCGCATCTTCACACAAATTCCATCGAGTCTTCATTCATTGTTGGCTAGAAGTATCCTTACCTTAGGATCTATTTTGATAAACTCTGCCCCCCAGCATGGTCCCCACAAAAGCCTTCATGGACCTCTCTCATCAATTCTTTGGCCTTCTCTTTTGAAATACACCTGAGGAGTGGCATTAAGTATCCCCTTCGGTACAAGATTCCATCGACCAGGATATACCTAGCAGCCTGGTGCTGAAGGGTCCTGGCTTTGTTTCTGTCCGTTGGCAACACACCCTCTGTCAGGTACTCTATGCAAGGTGTCATCCATGTATCCACCGCCTGAATCAGCAAAGAGGTTTTTTCTGGTTGGATGCTTGGTGCAGACAACCGTTCAACTGGTACTATATTCAGGGTGTCAACATCCTTGGCACTTGCTAATTGGCCAAAGCATCAGCGTTTGAATTTTGGTCGCGAGGTACTTGCTGGAGGGTATATTTCTCAAACTGGGCCAACAAATCTCTTGCTTTATTCAGGTAGGCAACCATCTTTAGACCTCAGGCCTGGTATTCTCCAATGATCTGATTGACCACTAACTGAGAGTCACTGTAGATTACAAGTGACTTTATGTTCATGTCTCTGGCTAATCATAACCCTGAGAGCAATTCCTCGTACTCTGCTTCATTGTTGGATGCCGTGAAGTTGAATCTAATCGCGCAGTGAAATTGATTCCCTTCAAGCGTTATCAAAATCACTCCAGCTTTAGCGTGATGCTCATTAGAAGAGCCGTCTGTGAACAACTTCCATGAGGGAGTTTGGCTTTGAGGTTCAAGCCCTTTTGGCTGCTCACTGTCTGGAAGCCCAGTGAGTTCTGCGACGAAGTTGGCCAGAGCTTGTCCTTTTATCGCTGCTCGTGGTAAGTAAGAGATATCAAACTGCCCAAGTTCAACTGCCCATTTCAATAATCATCATGTGGCTTCTGGCTTCTGCAGAACTTGTCGTAGAGGTTGGTCGGTCAAAACTATGATTGGGCGAGCTTGGAAGTATGGCCGCAACTTTCTGGAGGCTAAGATCAAGCAATAGGCTAATTTTTCAATTGGTGGATACCGCAGTTCTGCTCCTATTAGCCTTTTGCTTACATAATAAACGAACTTTTGCACGCCCTCCTCCTCTCTTACTAGAACAACACTAGCAGCATATTCTATGATCACCAAGTAGATGAACAAAGTCTCTTTATCAACCGACTTTGATAGTATCGGTGGCTGCGACATGTGCGTCTTTAAAGCTTGAAAAACATGCTCGCACTCCTTCGTCCATTCAAACTTCTTGTTGCCTCTAAGTAGATTAAAAAATGGGACGCATTTGTCCGTAGATTTCGAGATAAATTTACTTAGAGCAGCAATCCTTTCGGTTAAACTTTGAACATCATTGATCTTCATTGGCGATTTCATATCGACTAGGGTTTGATCTTCTCGGGATTGGCCTCGATTCCTCACAAGTTTACTATAAATCCCAATAATTTCACTGATCTAACTCCGAAGGAACACTTGAGGGGATTCAACTTCATTTGATATTTGTTCAAGACGTTGAAGTACTCTTGCAAGTCCCCTATATGTCCTTCTGCCCTTTTCGACTTAACCAGCATGTCATCGACATATACTTCCATTTTTGTACTGGTCAACTCCTTGAACATGTGATTGACCAGTTGCTGGTAAGTCGCACCAGCATTTTTCAAACTGAAGGGCATTACTTTGTAATAGTAAAGCCCTGTATCAGTCCGAAAGCTAGTGTGATCCTCGTCAGGGGGATGCATACTGATTTGATTGTACCCGGAGTATGCATCCATGAATGAGAGGATCCCATGCCTCGCAGTGGCATCGACCAGCTGGTCGATTCTAGGGAGTGGGAAACAATCTTTAGGGCAGGCTTTATTAGGGTCTGTGAAATCCACGCATGTTCTCCACTTGCCATGCGGCCTGGGAACTAGTACGGGATTAGAGACCCACGATGGATAAAACGCTACCCTGATGAATCCATTCTCCTTTAGCTTCTCGACTTTTTCTTTCAGAGCTTTTGATCTATCTTTGTCGAGTAGCCTTCTTTTTTGTTGTACTGGTGGAAAACTCTTGTCTACGTTCAAGACATGGCTAATGACCGCAGGGTCTATTCCAACCATGTCTTTATGCGACCAAGTGAAGACTTCCTGGTTTTTCTTTAAAAATTCCACCAGTTCTTGTTTCGTTGTTATCTCTAAGTTTTTACCGACTTTCACAACCCTGGTCGGATCTGCTTCATCGAGTTGGACTTCTTCAAGGTACTCGATGGGTCCTATCTCTTCATCAAAATCCCCAAAGCGAGGATCCAAATCTTTGTCCTCACTTTGGGCAACACCCTATTTGGTGACACAATCACCTGATTAGGCTTGTACATCACTGGCCGTTTGCAACTCTTTTCCGGCAGCTTCCCTCGATCCGCCTTTCTTCGCCTTAGATATCGAGGCGTTGTAGCACTCCATCGCTTCTCTCTTGTTTCCCAACACGCATCCTATTCCGGCGTCAGTTGGGAACTTCATTGCAAGGTGCTAGACCGAGGTGACAGCTGATAGGTCGACCAGAATAGGCCTCCCAATTACAACATTATACGCTGAAGGACAATCAACTACTATGAAAGTAGTGAGTAATGTCCTATTTGCAGGCACAGTTCCTGCTGTAACTAGGATCCTAATCGACCCTATCGGAGCGAGCCCTTCGCCAGAAAAACCATATATGGTTTGGTTGCACGGCTCTAGGTCCTTGACGGACAACTTCATCCTTTCCAGTGAAGACTTATATAGGATGTTGACTGAGCTCCCTATGTCCACCAACACCCTCTTAACCATCATGTTGGCGATTTGGATGTCAACGACCAGCGAATCAGAGTGTGGAATCGAACGTGCTGAGCATCGTCTTCAGAGAAGGTTATCAACTCCTCCTCTGTTCGAGATTTCTTTGGTGCTCAATCCTCCACACTCATCATCTCGATGTCCTGGTTGTGGCGTAAGGTCCGAGCGCATCGCTCCCTTGCTTTCCCACTATCCCCTGCAATGTTTGGGTCGCCACAGATGGTGAGTAACGTACCTGCCACAGGAGCTAGCTGTAAAGGTGGCGAGCGTTGGCGTGCAGGCGCTGGCTCGTTGCCACCTTAAGCCTCTCGTTGAGACCCTCATGCAACTCGTATGTATCTCCTTAGGTGTCCATGTTTGATCAGGAACTCAATCTTGTCCTTCAACTGGTTACACTCATTGGTGTCATGTCCGTAGTCGTTGTGAAAACGGCAGAATTTTGTTGTATCTCTCTTGGAGATATCCTTCCTTATAGGTGCGGGTCGCTTATATGGGACATTAGAGTTGGTCGCCCGGTAGACCTCTGCTCTACTCTCGACAAGGGCCGTATAGTTGGTGAATCTCGGCTCATATCTATTGGCTTTGGGGCATTTATTTTCAGATGTTGACGTCTCATTGTCCGCCCTTTTTCCACCATTTTTGCCATTTTCGTTCCCGTTGCCTTTGACGTTGCCATTGGGTTTATCTGACCCATTGGTGGCTTTGGCGGGATCTTCCTTTGGTCCCTTGTCTTTCGTAGGCGACTTCCTCTCGTTGGCGATTGCATCTTCGAGCTTGATGTATCGATGAGCTAAGTAAATGTTCATTTTTTACCACTAAATATTTTTTTTATGATCGTCTAAAAAAATTAGATGAATTTTGATAATTATCCATCAACAGTGACAATGGCAACTCTAGCATCAAGACACAACATAATTAACAAATTAAGAAATTTTATATTCTTTGTTCGGATATAACTCTCTAGCTAATAATGAGATGTAGTTGAGGTGGACTGCTAAAATCGTTCAACAACCACACGATGCCATTCATTATGGTCAATCACAAATAAGAACATAGCCACTTCTTCTTCAAAAGACAGATATCGTGAGTTCTTCAATAAATTTTTTTCCTTTAGAACACCACAAAATAGTTTGAAGACATTTTTGTTCGTTCTGAACAAATCATAACACATACTCCAATGGTCGTGCAACACTTCCATAAGATATTCATGGCCTGAAAAAGCTTAATTTCTACAAGGTTGCTTAGATAGATATAATTGATTATATTTTTCACAAGCAAAATACAACAAAATCTCTCCAATTTCATCATCTGAATAGTCCAGTAAATTATCCTTGTTGAACCAAGCAACGTTTAAAGAAATTTTATCCTGATAGTAGAAATTTTTTTTAAATTTTACATCCAATATATAAAAATATATAAACACTCAAAGTCAAAGTCATCCAGTCAATAGCTAAACAAAATCCAACTCAAACAATTTAGATATATAAATATTTAATTAAATTTGTGCACTTACAAAATCCAACTCAAACCATAAAACAAAATAAGCAAAACAAGTCTTCCAGTCAATAGCTAAACAAATTCATCCAGTCAATAGTAACAAAGTCATCCAGTCAATAGCTTAACAAACTTATCCAGTCAATAGCTAAACAAAGTCATCCAGTCAATAGCTTAACAAACTCATCTAGTCAATAGCTAAACAAAGTCATCTTGCTCACAGCTAAACAACACATCAAAGACAAGTCAACAAAGAGAGTAAAGAAGATCAAATATGTATGTTTGAAGAGTTTCAAGCAACATAAAAATATGCTTGTAGTCGTAGACAAGGTAAATGATGACTACAAAAAAAGCACTTCCAGGCTGGAGCAACAAGAGCAAGAGCAAGAGCAAAAGTTCAAAGCTAGCTAGTTTGTTATATATACATTAAAGCTAAGGTCAAATTTGTAGTTCACGAAAACAAATTAAAGTTGTACCAATATAAATCATAACAAAAAACAGAGAATGCCCAAATAGAATATCAAAAAGAAAATTATGTCTTAGACAAACAATTTAGAATTAAATATGGCCACAATACTCTATAAACATAACGAAGCTCGAACAGCTTGTGCCACCGATTTCATTATACTTAAATCAAATTTAAGCCATGTAATAAGTCACAACTATTGGAGACAACAAGGGGTGACTTCATAATCACCATCATCGTCAAAAATAAATAAATAATTTAAGCACTTTATTCTTTACCGCTAAAGAATAAAAACTCAAAACTCTGTTTGATAATGAAATATTAGATCCAGCATCATCATAGTAATTTCATAATCAAATAATCACTATCATCGTCACAATCTTATAATAAGCTATAGAAACTTTAAAATACACAAGATAATTTCAAGAAAACAACATAAATAACTAACAAGAAAAACCAAAAGTAATATGTGGTAATTGAAATAACCACTTATGAAGCATTAAACTAACCAGATATGTATGCTTAGTAGAATTATTAATATGGCTATTAAGTTGAACCTTCTATTTGGTCTCAATCAAATCATTTGCCACACTTATTCCTACTATATGTTGAACCGATAATAGATTAAGGAAATAATTTTCTCTAAATATTCTCTAACAAGACAAAAAAAAGCATGAAAAGTGGTTGAAGCCGAACATTTCAAGTCTGAGAATAACACGTAATATGCTAGCACAAGGTAAAAGAAGATAACATAAAACCAAAACAAAATTTTGTGATCAAATGACATTTTTCTACTAACATTGAGTCAATTTTTCCCCAAGATTTAGACCCCATTCGACCAACTAAACAGCTTAATAGCAATTGTTCTTAAACCATAATTAACATGCCTCGAATGAAAGCAGTAAAAGTGAAAATATCCCTCTTTGACATTTCATCAAATACGTTAAACAACTCTAATATATCATTCTTTGACAAAACCACTACCTCATTTGTCATAGACCCATAATGAAAACAATCTAGTCACAGAACTATAATCCAATGAGAAGAAAAATTCACGCATAATCTAGCCATAGAAACAATAATCAAACTAAAGAATACAAAATACAAAACCTAGCCCCCAAAAAATAATAAATAGATTCATACCTTACTAAAAAAATCCAACCCCTAAGAATCCCATTTAGTCATTACGCTATTTTTATATGGATCCAAGAACCTTTACAATGCAAATACAAGATATCTAATATTAGAGAGAAAAGATTCTTATTGAGAAATAGATTGAGAAAAAAAAAGAGTCGTTCATACGATGGAGACGATAAAATGATACCTGAAGTAGCCATGAAAGCTAATAGCAAGTGATAATAAAGTAGATAACAATGGAGTCTCTGAGGAGAATAGAAAAACTAGAGTCGACGAAGGTTGTAGAGAAAAATGGTTTAAAAAAATATGAAAGTATAAAAAAGTTATTTTCAAAATTTTATTAAAAATAAGAAACCAAAATGAACTTACCAAACATGTTTTTGCATTATATTTCCATTTTTTTATTTTAAAAATACAAACTTATTTTATTAAAAGTTACCGAACGGGCGCTAAACAAGAGCAAACTAATAACCTAGGGGTGCACAAAAATATAGATAGGGCGAAGTACCCGGCCAACCCAACCCATTTTTGGGCCAAAAATGGCACATTGAGCTGAGCTGATTTTTGTTCGATGGCTAAAGAAAGTAGGTTGACCTCTTAGGCATTCTTTATCTATATACAACTAAAATAAAGAAACTACACAGTTAATACACTATATTATATTTACATAATAATATACAAAATATAAGAAAAAATGAAGCATATGTTTTACTGAATAATGCCACCAATCAAGGCAATTTCTATTTATCGAATGATATCAATTGAATATGCACCATCATACCTATTAATAAATAGTTGGAAAATAAATCAATTATTAAACAATTTTAATTAAGCCACCATTCCTAATTTTTAAAATTTCAATGACAACAATGGGAGCACCACCAAGTTGACTTCATCAAATATAGAATATTGTGGTGGTTCTTCGTAAACCAATTGATATACTGTAGCAATAAATTAAACAAAAATGTTTATTAATTACACCATTAAAATAAACAAGAACTTTATTTTTATAAAACAAAACTCCAAAATTTGATCATTAACACAATGCAAATAAAAAAACAAAATTTTAACACACAAAACTACAAATACAAATCAATAACATTGTTTATACATAGTTACCAAAATAACAATATAAATAATAAAAAAAAACATTTCAAAATCCGAACTAGCCCCAAAGAATAATAAAAAAAATTGTTTTGTTTTTGGTTTTTTTAAATAAATTCAAAACAATAATGTAAATAAATAATAATTAAACAGAAATAAACAATGTCAAAAAAACAACAAATATTTTTAAACAAAATTGTTTAATGATTATATCTTCTAAAAAAAAAAGAAAATAGTGTTTTGGAATATATTCTCAATATTCAACATGAAAAAAAATCAAGTAAACAAAAATATTTATGCATACACTACAAAAAATCTTAGTTTTAGTCACAATAAATTTTGTGACTAAAAATAAAAAAAATTGTGACTAAAGAAAAAACATCTTACCTATGTCATTACTAAAAAATCAGTGGTTAAAATTATTAGCCACAAAAATCACAATTTGTTGTCACTAAATGTATTTTTAGTCACAACAAACTTTATCACTAAAAATAATAGGTTGTGACTAAAACTACATTAGTGACAACTTGCGATTAAGTATGACTTTTTAGTCACAAGTAATTTTTTTTGTTACTAAAAGTGACATTTAGTCACACAAAATATATGTTGTGACTAAAAAGTTGTCACTAAATGTTACATTTATTTGTAGTGATAGTACCAAAATAACAATATTTACACATTGAACAAAATAAATGAAAATGTTTTAACACTTTAAACCAAAACGCTAAATTCCCAAAAGATCAAAATATACAAAATTCTCAAATTCACACAAAGAAAAAAAAAATAGATAAGCAAAAGTGTTTATAAAAAACTAAAATAAACATGCAAAGCAAAACCATAACCATAACCTCCAATAATCTTAGAAAAAAAATCAATTTAAACAAAATTACATTCAAAATTAAAACCAACATAAACCTAACAAACCAAAATGTTTAACACATAAAAACATAAAAAACTCGCAGAAACGATGAAACTAGTGTGTACATCCATCTTCAATCTTCAAAATATAATGTTGACTTGTGTTTTTGTCTCCAAAAACTTGTTGTCCAAGTGCAGACCTGTTCTCATACGATAACCCTAGTGAAAAAATTAGGAATTCCCCATTAAATGAGCTTAAAAAAGCCTTTAAATAAGTTTAAGTAACCATAAACCCTCGAATGAAATCCACAAGGGCTCGCACGACATACTATCAAACAATTTTCCTAATCCAACCTTGTCAGTAAAACATGCATAACTTCCTATCTGAATTCCAAATGAGACGATTAAATATGTTTTAGAAAGTTGAGAAAGATATCTACATCTTCTATTTCACAAGTTTTTTTTTCCAAAAAGTACTTGGATTATAGTCAAAATTAGGATTAAAATTTTAGACTTGCATGGAGACAAACTTTGATATGACTTAAACGAAAAATGTTGGTCCTATTCCAAACTTAATACTTTTTCTGAAAATTTCCACCAAATTAACTATTAATAATAAACGTTAAAGAAAATAAACCTAAAAAACACTAAATTAATCAAAATCTTTGAAAAAAATAATGAAAAATAATTATATTTCATAGAATTAACAAGACATAAAAAAAAGGTATAGGGATGCACCACCAATATTTTTGGTTTAGTTTGCCTTATTTGTATATAGATGGTTTATGTGTAGTTTGACTTAATTGTGTTTGCTTTGGTTTTTAGTAATTAGTACAATATAATTTTAAATATTAAGAAATTTTCTTTGTTACTTAGTCCTAAGTTCATAACATTGAGGTGCTTGCTAGTAGAAAACAAATATTTATTTTGGTTAGGTCACTAAAACTTGATGGTTAGAACTAAATTAAATAGAACCTTAACATAACAATATATTACATAGTAAAACTAAGCCAAAAAAATGGCACAAAACAAAATTTAACTTAAGACAAAAAAAATAATCTTAATACTTCAACAATTACGAAAAACCCCTCTTTAACAACAACAATTATTTTCTTTCAACCTATGAACAATTCTATATTTACACCTGTCGAATTTGGAAAAAACAATTAAAATGTGTGAAATTTGGAAACTCTACGTAAAACTTATCACATAAAATATTTATAGAAAAGAAATGGAATTAATAAAACCAATTATAACAAGTAAAACCAATTGTCTTTTGTTATATTTAAAGTATTCCAATCTACCTGATCACTAAACTCTATTAAAAGATTTACATAAAAATCTCATCTTTTAAAAGAAAATGAAAAAAAACTAGGAACAAAAAACCAAATTATAAAGAAAAAAACAAGAATAAACAAACACCATACCTAAAGCTCTCTAAGGAAAGCAAGTTTTGTGAATAAATGAATTGAAACGCTTTTCTTAATTTGCCTATGTTTTTAGAGTAGATAACCGTTTGGTACCCTATGTTTTTGTAAAGTATCGTTTTGATACCCTATGTTTGTAATAATAATAATTTGATACCCTGTATTTTGAAATAGTACATATTTGATACTTTGTACTTTAAAATCGTACATATTTGGTACCCTAAACTCAAATTTAATTAATAAAAATCAAACTACTCTCAATTATATGAGTTCCAAATTCAAATTTAATTACTAAATTGCATATATCTGATGACAGTTCGGTCATATTGACAAAATTTAATTTATCGAATCCGAGTTTAAGGTACCAAATATGTATGATTTTAAAATATAGAGTACCATATGAGAATTATTTAAAAAGAGAGTACCAAAACGATACTTTGCAAAAATACAGGATAGCAAATAAGTAAATTCTCATATTTTTATCATAGTCAATACTCTCATTCTTGTTTTAAGGCAATGTATTCATAGATATAAGACAGAGTTGATATAATAAAACACATAATCAAATATCTGATAACTATGGGAGTTAAGATAAAAGTTTGAAAATTAAGGACTAAAATATTTATAAAAAATATAGGTAATTATGAAGATTTAAAAGAATTGATAAACGAAGGGGTGAAATTTTAAGGATTTGGATCGGCGCATAAAAACCACATAGTGTTGATGCCGTTTTTCTTCAACTTAGAAAAAAAGAGCAATTAAACAAAATATACCTAAGGAAACAAACAGTATAGACAAATTTTTTTACGTGGTTCAGCAGTTAAAATTTGCCTAGTCCACGAGTCTGTGTTATTCACTCTTTTGGGATTCTCCTAAAGCTTTCTGGAAGCAAATATACAGAGTTTTCCCAGTACCAGTCTTTTTGGTCCTTACAAATGAATTGTTCCACTTTATTTAGAGAGTGGTTTACCGAATCTCTTTCCATATATTTCAAGGAATTATTCTACAAATCAAATTAAAAACACACGGCTACTACGTACGTGTATATATCCCATGATATTTAGGATTTAATAACAGATTATATCTGATCCTTTAAACATAGGGATTTTACAACAATAAACATGTTCACACACAGCTTACGAGCTTGGACACTAGGCTCACACACCTTTGAGACTTCTGAGCTTGACACCTTGGTTCGCCTATGTTCTCAACGAGCAACGTTGTCGATATAATCCTCTCCGAGCTTACAACGCTCGAGCTTGAACCGTCTTGCCTGATGGCAGGAATTGAATCAGGAGATTTTTACAAGTGTTGAGCTATTGTCATTGTGAGCTTCGAGCCTAACTTATGACCTCGGAACACCTTCAAAACTACGTAGTTTCCGAGCTCACTAATTCCGATGTTGTCACATTTACTGCTCAATAAGACTGTCTTTGACTTTCTCATTAATGTTGATCACATGACGACTATGCTTATTTCGAGCTTAAACCTCATGAGCTTGAATTTCGAGATCAAGATTTCCACTTTCGAAATCAAGGTGTAACATTTTGCCCCTTCAAAAGTATCAATTTGAATCTTATGAGAAGGAAACTTTTGAACTGCCACCTTCAAAACTCGGGCCACCTACTGCACTCGAGTGTGGACACGCATCAGCCATGGATTGCTCAAAAAAAGTACTTGAGTACTTTTCCAACACGTCCACGTCTTTTTGCCGCCATTGTCACGTTTGCCCCCCATCCATCAGATCACACTCAAGATCAAACCAAAGGCCCAAATATACTCAACCCTTGACATCCCACGTGGTCATTTTATGAGCTCTCTCTCTTCCTTCATCATCTTCATTTTACATTCGAGCTTTCAGAGAAAAAGAAAAAACCAGAGCCGTAAACTCTCATTTCCTTTTTGCATGTTCTTCAAACCGAAGAGACATAACAACCTTGGATATTTCGACTCCGTGAGAGCTTCCTTGCAACCACTCCTATAGTCATCGATCTCACTGTATCCGCCAGCCACCATGTGTAAGTTTCTTGTTCTTTTATCTCTTCATGCATTTTTACGTTCATCATCCCCACATGAATGCATGCTGTAGTTGGTAGTTTTAGTCACACTTCATCCCTATATGAATGCATACTTTCGATTCAAAGTATTTGACAACATAGTTCTAAAACCCAGATTTAGTGCAAAAAATACGACCATAGGGTTTTTTTTTCTTCAGATTATAGGTAGTGTATCGTGTAAGCCAAGAAATGGGGGTTCTGAATTAGAGTTTTTGATTGCACAAATCCCAAAATTATCACCTTTTTGGGTAACCGTCAACTTTATCTCTGAAAATCTGGGATTCCTAAAATGAATCAAACCTTTCCCACTCTCACGTTAAGTATACACTCCAAGCCCGAACTTTACAATAGTTCGGGGGATTATCTTCGAATTCGATATGTCCTTTCGAAACCTCGGTCTCGATTGAGTTTACTCCATGATCTCGGGCTTTCGAGCTCGAATCACCAAAACTATACTCTAATTTCTTGTATACCTGGCTAGAGGTGAACATTTGACCCCAAAAACCTGCAAACCCGACCCGACCAACTTGAATTTTTGCAAAAACCGTCAAATTCGGGTGAAATTCGATCCGAACCCGGCATGGTTCGGGTCGGGTTCAAATTTTGAAATTAAGGGCACACGGGTTCGGGTTACACCCGAACCTGAAAATAATTAAAAACAAATTAATTTTTGAAAAAATTAATGCTTTTTTTTATATAAAAAAATTACCAATACCCAATTTGTAAAAAATCAACATTACCAAACTAACAACAAAGTTAAAAAAAACAAGTGAAAAAGTAAAAAAAAAAATCAATAAGTGTCAAAAAATGGTATTTTTGAATTTTTTTTACTAAGGCCCATTTTTGAACCAATCCCACCCAAAACCCGAAATCACCCCAAAACCCAAAAATTTCGGACCGGATTCGGTACTACTTGAAACCCGCAAAACCCGAACTCGATACACTCGAAACCCAAAAACCCGACCCGTGTGCACTCCTATACCTGGCCCTCACCCTTTTCTTTCTTGCTAGATGACGCAGAACTCTGAGAATCAGTGGGGGTCAGTGCTCGCAATTCCTTATTCTCCATCAACTCCCAGTCCAAAGTCTCCCTTCACTTGGAACCAGCGACTGATACACGAACACCACACGAGGTGCGAACAAGAGGACATCCGAGCCCATTTCCGACTTAAGATTAACGAGGTCGAGGAAATAAAAAGGAAAAAACTCCGGGTCGCGATTTATCCAGATCCGGACCCCGAGATCAGACCTATCCCATTCGATCCCAAACTAAAAGTCGTCGTTGCTTACGAGCCCAGTGCACTTTCGTTTTTGCTGATGGAGGACCCTTCAGATCACCCCTCTACTTCTCGAGCTACAACCATTCCTTCCTCCAGGGAGGAATTCTTCGAGGCTGAGCATTATTGGAGCTCAATCACTTCAACGAGCCAAATTTTTGACATTCTAGCTCGCCACGGCCTAAAGCTCTCTGTCACGCTGATGTGTCGACCTGCAACTCTGAACGAGCGGAGCTGCTACACCCTAGGTGAGGGCAGACCCGATAGCAAGATTAAGCTCGCGGTCTGGAGTCACGAGCATATGAAGGCAGGGGCCCTACTGCCTCTGAAATCCTTCTTTAAGGATTTTCTGGACTTTGTTGGGCTCGCCCCATTTCAACTCCAGACTAATTCTTATAGGGTTCTGTCCGCCCTCAAGTCCCTGTACCACGAGCTGAAGTGGGTAGGACATTCACCTCAAGAGATCCTGTATCTCTTTTGTCTGAAGAGCAACCCCTCTCGATCTTGAGGAGGAGATGTCTTCTACTATTTGTCGAGCTACCCAAAGGAGAAGAAGATCTTTGAGGATATGCTGAACCATCCTCCAAACTTCAAACTGGCCTTCTTCTGGATGGACGGCCTCGCTCTTTCAAAATTCTATTTATTTCAACAAATTCGTAAGTACTCATACATATTCCTTTTCTTGCTCGATTAATGACTAAGCTCAAAATAATAACACATCCATTTCTTCAGCCAACTATCACCGTCCCACACCCGCAGAGTCAATGGTGGAGCACAAGGCAGCTCTGCTCCAATTTTCGTACAATCGGCGATCCCTATCCTATCTTCTCCATGAAGAACGGCTCTGAGCCTGTGGTCTCTTGGAGCAAGATCAATCGACGGACGACACTGCCTACCAGAAGTACTTCAAGTGGGAGCATGTGCCACTTCCCACTAAGGAACTCCCCCCGAGACGGAGGTTGTCGAGCTCACGGGACCGTCCCTCTATGGCTCGCCGTCACGACAAACCCACCTCGGGAAATGAAGCCCAAGACAAGGCCTCAAGCTAGGGTGGTGGAGGTAAAGTAATACTTAGCTCGGCCATGTGGTCTTCTTCTATGCTTAAGCACAAGCCCGACACTCTGATCCTATTCTCGGATTCCAGAGATAACTTTCATGTTTGGTCCTGGGTAGATCATAGGGTACATAGGTTCGATAGTTGGTTAGGAAAATTCCAAACTATGTATAGTTTAAACGAAGTTTGGGATGAGATCACTGTTCAATATGGGACCAATGACTATAGAGACCTTTCGAGGCTATCCCCAACATATAGGGAAGGGACTCCCCCAGCATCCTCTGAAGATAGGGGGATTACTTGGTCGCCGAGCACAAGCTCGGGGGAGAGTACCAGTTAGGTTTCTTTTGACTTCAGCCTTGTTTCCTCTTTTGTAGTTTAGACTCGGTCACTAATGTGTAAATTGTGTATGTGCAGGCAACATGGAGTCTGATTTAGACAATGTACTCAATCTTCGCTCAGGAGCTAAGCAGAGCAAGCGCCCAAGGGCGTAACAAAGAGTGGGGCGCCCTTCCAAAATTTTGAAGAAATCTGAGGCAACACCTCCTGTCTCGGACACTCGTGGCCCGAGCCTACCCGCTGATCCAAACCCCGAGGTCAGAGTATCCACCAAGATCTCGCTTCCCCCGCCTCCTCCTGCAATCAAAACTTCTCAATAGACAGCTCCAGCTCCAAAGAAGCAAGTTCCCACGCGGGAACTCTTGTTGTCAATTTCGACCCATGCCCCTGAGTATGTGATCGACAAAGCTACGGGGACACATGGAGCCAGTCTGGGCTTGGATGTACTATCCCGAGTTGGCCAAAGTTTCAGCAACCTTAGCGCCACTCAATGGCAATTCCTCACCTCCTACCAAGACAACAACACTCTTTAAGACAAGGGCAGGGAGCTCCTCACCTTGGTAAGTCCTTTTACTCTGTCATGTTGCTCACTCGGACGTATCCTGTATGTTTACAAACCCATTTTTTTTGTGTACAGACTTTTGCTGCATTTGCTCAGCTTAATTACAAGCTGAACAATGAAGTTTACTCAAGCCTGTCCTATGCTCAAGAGGCGAAGAACCTCCAGATAAAGCTCGTAGACGAGCTTAAGGCTGCGAAGTTGACAATGTCTGAGCTCGAGTCAAAGCTGGAGGCTAAGTTTGAAATCAAGAAGAGAGACTCTAGAATCAAGGAGCTTGAAGAGCTGAATGCCAAGCTCGAAGAGGAGAAGAAAGCCACCTTTGAGATAATCGAGGGTTAGAAGGCTCGCCTCCTCGAGGAGTTTAAGCAGAAGAAGGATCATGTTGTCGACATGACCATGTACTGTATCTGGGCCAACAACGCTGATCTCGACACAAGCTTTCTGGACAACCTCCAAGATGAATTCCTTAAGAGGTGGCAAGCTTGAATCGGTGAGGAGGATGCCATGGATAAGGCAGAGGAGGCGGCGAAGAAGTCTGGTGCTGCTGACGGGGATGTGCCTGCTTCATAGAAGCGAGGTCATGGGCTGCGTCCCATAAATATTTTGTAACACCTTTTATATTTTTTCCCTTGGGGCAAAGACAATACATAGCTCGTTTTAGGGCTATTTTATGTTTATTTAAACAGTAATTTTAATCTTTATGGACGCAATTTTCTAGCTCAAAAACTTTTATGCATTTGATTTTACATTCAACTTTTACTTTAATATTTTTGCTTTACATTTCTAGGTCAAAATATTTCAAGAATTTCATATTAAAGGTTTGCTTTTATGTTCGTTTATTCGTACAAACACACTTGTTGGATTTAAGCTTGAGTTTCAATGCATTCATGCATAGTTTACTCGATATATCCATGTCTGACCTCGTTATTGTCAAGGTCAGAATTTACTTTTACCATGCACACAAAAGTACTTATATGGCATGTAATCTTAGTAGTTTAGTTATATTTTTCTCCTCTAGTTACCTTTTCTCATCCTCGAGTAGCTCCTCAAGGTTGTGAGGTCGAAACTAATTTTTGCAAAATTTTCCAGCCTCGGACTCGTCTTAATTCGAAGTAAGTTTATTTAAATTCCAAATTTTTGTTGATTAGTTTTAGCTGGTTTGTTCCAAACGTATTTAGCTCGCGTGCTAGGTTACTAATCCTTACAGTTATAACTTTTATAGTCTGGTTATTACCAGACTATCTTAGCTTGTGAATCTTGTTATATCCTGATAGCATTAGCTCGCGTGTTTGGTTATTAATCCATACACTTATAACGTTTATAGTCTGGTTATGACCAGACTATCTATGACAGTCATAATCCCGTGATCCGTAAGGGGAAAGACCGGGTAAGCTGTGCAATCCCACACCGCCTGGGGAAGGTCAAGTGTAATGATTCTAAGACTGTGTAGGTATGGGACTACACAGTTGAAGATGGCTTAAATGGATTGATGGGTACTACCTATATCAGGAAGGTGCATATTCTTTTCGGTAGCCCATCACTTGAGAACTCCATGGTTAAGCGTGCTTGGCCTGGAGTAATCTAGGGATGGGTGACCTCCTGGGAAGTTTTCCGAGGGAGTGTGCGAGTGAGGACAAAGCACGCTGGAAAGACTTGTCTTGGTTTGTAGGGTCAGTCGTCATTCCAGAATGCAGCCATAGTGATGTGGGGCGTCACATAATGGTATCAGAGCCTTGACCCAGCCGGAAGTGTGGCCGACGGGGACGTCGGGCCCGTAAGGGGGGGTGATTGTGACAGTCATAATCCCGTGATCCGTAAAGGGAAAGATCGGGTAAGCTGTGCAATCCCACACCGCCTGGGGAAGGTCAAGTGTAATGATTCTAAGACTGTGTAGGTATGGGACTACACAGTTGAAAAGGGCTTAAATGGATTGATGGGTACTACCTATATCAGGAAGGTGCATCTTCTTTTCGGTAGCCCATCACTTGAGAACTCCATGGTTAAGCGTGCTTGGCCTGGAGTAATCTAGGGATGGGTGACCTCCTGGGAAGTTTTCCCAGGGAGTGTGCGAGTGAGGACAAAGCACGCTGGAAAGACTTGTCTTGGTTTGTAGGGCCAATCGTCATTCCAGAAAGCAGCCATAGTGATGTGGGGTGTCACACTATCTTAGCTCATGAATCTGCTTATATCCAGATAGCTTTAGCTCGCGTGTTTGGTTATTAATCCATACACTTATAACTTTTATAGTCTAATTATGACCAGACTATCTTAGCTCGCGAATTTGGTTATATCCAGATAGCTTTAGCTCGCATATACACTTATAACTTTTATGTCAGGTTAATGATCAAGATGTTATTAATTTATGTGTATACTTAAAACTTTTTATGTCGGGTTAATGATCCAGACATTTTTATTTTATGTTATTTATTTTTTCAAACTTATGGTATGATTGTATACCACTGATGCCCCCTTAATATTCTATGAGTGTGACCATAGGTTATTGAATTAAGAGAGTTTGCAAAAAATACAACATAAAATAAAGAAAATAACTTTTTAAGCAAAGTTTAACATTTTATTAGCAAAAGGTCTGAAAAATAAACAAGCTTGCGGCACCAACTCTTCGTTTAGTTTCGCCAATTTATACACCCCAAGCCGGATTATAGACTCGATCTTGTGTAGCCAAAAATACACTTCTTAATACCAGATCTCCCAATCCGAATTTTCTATCTCGAACCCTCTTGTTGAAATATCTAGTAGCTCGTTGCTGGTATGCATCATTTTTCAATTGAGCTTCATCTCGTCTTTCTTCAATGAGGTTTAGACATTCTTCGAGCTAGGATTGGTTCGAGGCCTGATTGTAGGCATGACTCCGTATTGCAGGTATTTCGAATTCAATTGTCAACATGGCCTCGCATCCATATGCTAGGGGGAAAGGAGTATGCCCTGTTGAAGTTTGAGTTGTGGTTCGATAAGCCCACAAAACCTAAGGTAACTCATCGGGCCACCTTCCTTTTGCCTCCTCCAACCTTTTCTTTATGGAGCTTTTAAGGGTTTTATTGACTGCTTCGACCTGGCCATTTGATTGGGGATGAGCAACGGAGGAGAAGCTTTTTATTATCCCATTCTTCTCGCAGAAATGGGTAAACGTGCACTGTCCTGGGCATCCTATATCGACAGATGATATTCTTGACCACAAAGTCTAAAACTTTTTTTGAGGTAATAGTGGCCAGGGGTTCAACCTCAGTCCATTTTGTGAAATAATTGACAGCGACCACAGCGTACTTCACTCCGCCTTTGCCTATTGGTAGCCATCCTATAAGGTCGATTCCCCACACCGCAAATGGCCATGGGGAGGTCAACATGGTGAGTTCAGTAGGCGGAGCTCGCGGAATTGAGGGAAAGCGCTGACACTTATCACATCTTTTGACATATTCGAACGCATCCGCCTTGACCGTGGGCCAGAAATATCCTTGTCTTATCACCTTTTTAGATAAACTATGCCCCCCAGTGTGATCTCCACAAAATCCTCCATGAATTTCCCTATCCCCGAATGGAGTTACACATCGAAGTAATGGCATAGAATACCCTCTTCGATACAACCTTCCTTCCATAATAGTGTACCTCGGGATCTGATACATCAGTTTCCGAGCCTCGTTCCGTTCTGCTGGGAGAATTTCAGTTTCGAGGTAATCGACTATTGGGGTCATCCAAGTAGGTTGAGAGTCAATCATGCATACGTCTTTTTCGTCGGGCTCGTTGATACTGGAATTCGATAGAAATTCTACTAAGACCACGTTCAATGTATCGGCCTCGCTGGTGGTAGCGAGCCTAGCCAACGCGTCTGCATTCGAATTTTGTTCTTGGGGAACTTTTTCTATAGCGTAGAATTCAATCTGTCCGAGCGAAGCTTTGGTTTCCTCTTTGAGTTCCTTGGCTATTCGAAGTCCTGCTAGTAATGCTTCATATTCAGCCTCGTTATTCAATGCCTCAAAGTTTAACCTTAAGGTTGAGTGGAATCGATTTCCCATGGGGGTGATTAGTACAATGCCTGCCCCCGATCCATGTTCGTTGGAGGATCCATCAACGTAAAGTTTCCACAGCTCGCAGGCTAGAGTTACAACTTCATCGTTAGATACTCCAATACACTCGACAATGAAATCCGAGAGGGCTTGTCCCTTGATGGTCGTTCTCGGGTGATACGAAATCTCGAATTTTCTGAGTTCAACAACCCACTTTAACAATCTTCCAGAGGCTTCTAATTTAGACAAAACTTGTCGTAGTGGCTAGTCAGTTAGCACATGATAGGGTGTGCTTGGAAATAAGGTCAGAGTTTTCGAGATGAGTGGATCAAGCTGAGAGCCAGTTTTTCCATTAACGGGTATCTCGATTCTGCCCCCAGTAACCTTTTGCTGACATAGTACATTGGTTTTTGTACCTTCTTTTCTTCTCGAACGAGCACGACACTAATGGCATGCTCGGTTGTAGCGAGGTATAAATACAAGATTTCTCTCGTGGTAGGTTTCGATAAAGATTGGTGGTTCAGTGAAGTGCTTTTTTCGGTTTTGGAATGTAAGCTCGCATTCCTCCGACCACTCGAATTTTTTGCCCCCTCTTAAAATATTGAAAAAGGGAAGACAACGATGTGTAGATTTCGAAATAAACCTACTTAGTGTCGCCATCTGTCCAGTTAAGCTCTGGACATCCTTATGCTTTCGAGGTGAGGGCATATCAATCAATGCCTGGATCTTGTATGGATTAGCCTTTATTCCTCGTGCATTTGCTATAAATTCCACAAACTTTCCCGAACACACTCCAAAGGAGCACTTTTGTGGGTTAAGTTTCATGTTATACTTTCGAAGCACAATAAAGCATTCGGCGAGATCATCGACATGGTTATTGTTATGTTTGGATTTGACAAGCATGTCGTCAACATAAACTTCCATGTTATTCCCTATTTGTTCGGAAAACACTCTGTTCACCAGCCTTTGGTATATGACTCCAACGTTTTTTAACCCGAAAGACATGACATTGTAGCAATACAACCCTTTATCGTTTAAAAAGCTCGTATGTTCTTGGTCCGGCACGTGCATGGAAATCTGGTTATATCCAGAATAAGCATCCATGAATGACATGGTGTCGTGACTAGCCGTGGCATCTGCGAGCTGATCTATCCGAGGTGGGCGAAAATAGTCTTTAGGGCATGCCTTGTTAAGGTTTGAGTAGTCGATACAGGTTCGCCATTTGCCGTTGGGCTTCAAAACCAACACTGGATTGACAATCCAATTAGGATAGAAGGCATCTCGTATGAATCGATTTGCCTTTAACCTGTTGACTTCTTCTTTGAGGGCCTTCTTTCTAACATCGTCCAGGAGTCTTCGCTTTTGTTGCTTCGAAGGGAAGCTTTTGTCAATGTTAAGCGGGTGGCTCATGACATTCGGACTGATTCCCACCATGTCCGAGTGTGACCATGCGAATACATCCTGGTTTTCTTTTAAAAAGTATATTAGTTGCTATTTCGCTTCTTTTAAAAGATTCTTACCCACCTTCACCATCTTCGTGGGATCTACTTCTTCGAGCTTGACCTCTACTATCTATTTATTTTATTCAAACTTTGTTGCTAGCCATAGTTTGATTAAAATAGTTACCCATTTTAAAATAGTGATTTTGACCATAGTCAACACCCCCACTATTTTATAGTTTAATATCCAAGATAAACATTTGAATATTAATTCTAGAAACCTCTTTGTTTCTAAAATTCTCCTTTATGTTTTAAATTGATTCCTTCTTGAATCAAAATATTACAAACAGTAACTTTAGACACCAAGTATGTCTAGATTTATCCATTCTATACACTTATAGCGAATGTGATTTAGAATGTGGAATTCTAAATCACCTATTTGATAGGATGACCAAATTAAATCAATTGAGTAACAACAAAATAAATTGATTAACTTTGGAGCATTACCCCCACATTTCTCACACAGTGATAATAAAATATCACTTTAAAATAGCAATCTCTTCATTTCTATTAAGTCATTTATCCTCCAAGATAAATCTAGACCTATGATTCTCAAAGTTCATCATGAGTCCTCTATGCCACATGATAAACTCTCAAGATAAAACCTCAATGTTTATCTTGATTTATTTACTTGCTAAAACAAGAAACACTTATTTGAAAGTAACTTTCACTTGGTTGCTTTCTTTTATATATTTCACAAAATAAAATGTGAACACAAATGTAATGTGAGAATTTCTCAAACAAACAATTACAAATTTTCAATTTTAGTTGTCTAAATAATCTCAAAATCACTTAAACAAATTTTGTGTATTTCTTAAGAGTCTCTTTGAGATTTTTTTGAAAACATCAATTTGACATCCATTGATTTTCTCATCAAAATCAAAATGAAAGTGTCAATTTTTTTTAAACACTTTAAATCAAAGAAAATAAACTCTCATTGATTTATTTAAACACTTTGATTTCTTATGTTTTTGTTTAAAATTATCTCCCCATTGAGATTAATTTAAACATATCGCCATCTTTAACAAAAATTAATAAAGTTCTCTTTTATTCACCATTGGTGTAAAGATTTAAAATTGCTTCTCCAATTTTGAAATGTCTCCTCATTGAATATTTAAGAATTATTGTCACTAAATAATTCTCAAATATATTTCATTTGACCACACTCTAGACTATAAGTCTATTGAGTCAATATGTCATCCCACAATTTTTTTTTTTTGAATCCACCTTGATCCATTTTTCTTGCAATGGCAAGACACAACCATTAAAAGATGTAACCCCCTTAGGTTCATCTTTTCTTATCTCATAAAATGAGATGGTCAACACTTAAATGAGAAATTTAATTTCTCAAATAATTCTCTCTATTTACCAAATAAATGGTAACTCATCACATTTCAATAATATATGATAAACATATTTACATTATTATCACCTTAATAATCATATTATATGACATATCATAATAATCATAATAATTCTCATGTATAAATCAATATACATTTATATATTAATATAATTATGTCTCAAAGAAATTTCACACAATTTGTCAATATATATCCATCATATTAGCATGAATTGTTAATCTCATAATAATATTGTAAATATATCACAAATATCATACAATAATTCACATATCCACATATTGATATATTCTATTGATTCACAAAATCAATATATAGGCATGTCATATAAAACTCATAAAATTGTCATCTTAATAATTTATCATTATCTCACAATAAGACAATTCTATAACATGCTAGCATATTACCCAATAATCTACTAGATTGTTTACACATTAATCTCATATAATAAAAACTCAAGATATTATATTATTTTCTAATCTAACCACTAAAAAACAAAGAAGATTAGAAAACAATGAACCTTATTTATAAATTTTTCTTCTTCTCATCTCTATCACTATATGAAAACTATTAGATCTTTTAAGAAAACTAAAGAAGAACATTACCTTATCATACCATCTTTTCAAAGTTGGATCCTCACAAGATCTTTATGGTTTCTCCTTCCATTGAAAAGGAAAATTAAGCTTTTGATTGTTAGAGAATATATTTTTATACTCAAAGGAAATATGGAAAAACCAAAATACAACTCTATACAAAAAATACAATGGACAAGGTAATTGATTAAATAAATATTACAACTCAATTACTCAAAATACAAGTAACTAGAAAGATGTAAGAGAAGAAGATTACAAACTCAATACTATAATAATACAAGTAAATAAGATCAACAAAATCAAAAGAATGAAAATAAAACAAACTCTCACACAACAAAAGTGTAGAGTAGTGAGGATCACCAACTTGAACAAGGTTCAAGACCTTTGTCCAAAAGCTTATTTCCCCCTATTCTCTAAGCACTAAGGAATCTCTCTAGGAAATAGCTCTCTGGAATTATCAAGCCTTTTGGTGTATTTTTCAGCCAAGTGCTTTGTGGATGAAAAATGGTGTGTCTTACAAGTGAGCATTAGGCTCCTATTTATAGAGTTTTGAGACACCCTTTGAATTTCAAATTCTACCAACTCCCATGGCTGTTACCAATGATTAATTGGATGTTTTATGGAATTAAAATAGAGATTTGGGAGTTACTTGGCTGTTGGAAACGTTCAAAATTGGATAAAAACCGAAGTTGGAAAATGCTGTCAGCCGCTCAAGTCGCGGCCTGAAAAACACGAGTCGCGGCCCACGGTGTGTTTTTGCCTATTTTTGCCTCTTGGGCAACTGCCTGAAAAACATAGGCAGCGGCCCAAGTCGTTTTTTCAGCAACCAATTTTCCAAATTTGCCAAAACGTTCTAAATTCATTCCCACTTGATTTTGTAACTTCCATACACACTATGGGAGTTAAAATCACATCTCTAACAGCCATATTTCACATATGTCTTTAAGAAATTCAAATCAAAATGTGTAATATCAAATCTACACATTATTGGGTAATATTTGGAAGTTACAAGTTTGTAACTCCAAAATATGTCACATTTGGGCACATATATGTGTCCAATTTTGTGACTCTCAATAATATGTTACAAGGTGTGAAAAATCACATTATGTCACATTATTTAATCTAACATTATATTATTTAAAATAATATAACATATACGGGTCTGAGTTTCCGTCAAATGGCGGGACATGAGGTATCCTGAACCCCTGAGAGAGCGGAGTGCTGGAGATATGCGAGGCAAAAGGCTCGATCTCTTCATCAGATTCTTCAGCCTTGTCCTTGCTGCGCTCGTTCTGTAAGATCCTGAATGCTCTTTCTAATTGGTCAATCCTTTCCTGGACTAAATCCACTGGAGGTCGAGCCTAGACTTGAGGGGGCTGGTTATCGTTAATAGCAATTCCAGCTCCCTGTCTTGGTGTAGGGTTATACCCTGACTGTTTGCGGCCATTCAGATGGTTGTGCAGATCCGGGCTCGGGGGACTATCTCGACCCCGATTATGGTTTAGATGATCTTGCAGATCGGGGTGATTCCCTATATGCCTTGGTTCCGTGTTATAAATGCTTACTGACCGAGTGTAATCCTAGCTTTCACTTACGTAACTCGTAGCCCTTTCTGGATACGTGGCTCGATGATTACGAGGTGGGTCTCCTGCTGACCTCCTTGTCCCAACAATCTTTGATCTTGACATTTGGCTTCCCGAAGGCTGATGAGCCCTGCGATCTCGGGTAGTGTAACTCCCACTTCTTTCTACAAATGCATTATAAAAATTATGAAAAATAAGACAAGATATTTTATTCATACTTTTGAGTGCATTACAATGTTAATCGAAGGCTAGAGCTATTAAGTAAAGTGGAAGAATAACTAATGAATACGCAACTATAATATTCATGTGCATTTCATTAGTATAATACCCATAGAATGATGCAAAATACAAGCAAACAATCACTAAAGTTATGAACAATAAAGAGAAATTTATGATTTGATGATGAATTTTATTTAGAAGGTTAAGAGATGAAGAAATTGTGCAAGTAAATGGTTGAAGGAACAAGTATTTATAGGACAAAAACTAGCCGTTATGACCGTTGGTGAATAGTGATCCGACCGTTGGAAACAATAACCTGACCGTTGGGGATATAGTTGTATTCTATTGTGGGATTTTAACAATTCTAGTTGTTGAAGTAACTAACACATGGGAATAATTAATTTATGGATGTTAGAGAAACTTTTTCAGAAAAGTTTGTGAGTAAAAAATGTTGGACTAAGTAATATAAGAAGATTGAGAAGTTTTCATTTTTGGTTACTATTCACCAGGTACTATTCATAGTGGATCCCACAGCAGGGTCCACCCTATGGGTCCCACATGTTGATGCAGTAGTGACACAGTGATGACTTCAGCAAATTACTATGCTTGATATTTTGAATATTTTATTATTTTACTATGCTTGATATTTTAAATATTTTATTATTTTACTATGCAACATAATAACCCAATGTTTTCCTATAAATAGAGCCTTCCAGAATTTCATTTTTGAATTTCGAAAAATATTTCTTTCTCTCACTCTGCCTAAAAAATCTTCTTAACACTCTTTTAAAGTTTTAAATCTCTAAGATCTAGGCGAAGTTCTGTCTATAACGTTATCCTACGAAGACCTTTTAGGTAAGCTCCTTCCAGAGCCTTTCAGTTCAGTTATTTAGCTATTATTTATATATAGATTATTTTACTATGCCGTTATAATGCCAAAAAATTTATATATAGATTATTTTACCATGTCATTATAATGCCAAAAATTTATATATAGATTATTTTACTATGTCGTTATAATGCCAAAATTTATATATAGATTATTTTACCATGTCGTTATAATGCCAAAAATTTATTTATAGATTATTTTACTATGCTGTTATAATGCCAAAATTTATATATAGATTATTTTACTATGACGTTATAATGCCAAAATTTATATATAGATTATTTTACCGTGCCGTTATAATGCCAAAATTGATATATAGATTATTTTACTATGCAGTTATAATGCCAAAATTTTATATATAGATTATATTACCACATCGTTATAAGTTACAATGCCAAAAATTGAAATATAAACTATTTTTATGTGTCATTATAATACTAAACTTATATAGGCTATGATCACACTTTGGACTATTATGGACTTTTATTATATGACCTTATTCCTTATTATTATGAATTGATACTATGACCTGGACATTTCCGTATGACCATGACCATGACCACGACTTTTAGACCGGGATCTTGCCATGGACAATTATAATATGACCATACGCTTGGACATAAAATAAATAATAAAATAAGAAAAATGGAATAATAACAATTATAAACTAAAATTATATCATGTAGATTTTATGTAAGTTAATAGTTTGTGTTTTTATCAGGAAGCTAACAATTTCGGTTGTTTTATCAAGACGCAAGGTAAGTAGAATCCTCATCTACAACACAAGTCTTTTATGTGTCCTATGTGCAATTATATGCTTTACATGTTATTCTACCATATTGTATTTATGCATAAGTTATTTTCAAGCATGTTATAGTTATTATGCATAAGCATGCTTAATGTTTACAGATAAGTTATTGAAAGAGTTAAAGTAGAGGTGCTGCTTAGGAGACCTATGTCCCAAAATGTAATAAGAGAGACATGTTTCCCTATATAATGAATGTTTATGAGGAAGAAATTCCCTATTATCATGTTTATGTTCAAGTGGGAATGCGATTCCCTATGTAATGCCGGCAGCAGCATCCTCTAGGGCCCAAAAGAAAGGAAAGTGAAAGAAAGAAAATACATAACACGTTGCACGTTTATTTTAATGCATATGAGGTAGTTATTCTGCTTACGAGCCTTAGCTCATCAGATAATGTTTGTGTTGTAGGTAAGATGCCCCAAATATAAATTGCTGATGAGTATACGTGGAGCCAACATGACTGTACATATGGGGCTGACCTGAAGGGAGTGGAGTTCTACTATGCTATATTATAAATAAATGAGAAACTTGATTTTATATTTATATTTAATAAAAAGTATTATGTGAACTTTACATAAAGCTTTAAAAGTATTTCATGAACTTTGTAATTTACATAAAGCTTTTCAATTTATCGGTTGAATACATCTCTAGTTCTACGTTAAGGTGTAGTAACGCCACGAAAATTATTTATAAAAGTATTAAGATTTGTATGTAAGACAAAGTTTTTAGTTGGTTGTGGGTATAGTATGGTTTGAAGTTATGAACATTAGTTTATGTATTGTTTAAAAAGGTTTTGTTTGTAAATTCATAATTTCAGTATTGTCGTATTTATGTTAAACTTTGTTTTTACACTATATATATATATGTATGTTAAGAAAGGAGGTCGTTACAGGTAGCCTCTCTTTCGTTCCCCTGTCCAGGCCTAGCCCGTCGGTTTCCATCTCGATGTGCAGGCCTTGGAACCTCTTGGACTCGAGAGGGGTGCCTTATCGGTGATGGTGGATGCGTTATGGGTGATGGTGGTTGTCTCCCATTGTCGGGCCTAGACGGTCCAGAGTTTGTCTGGGTTATTTTGCGCTGCATCAGGATTCGGGTTCCGAGCCGCTGTGGGGGCTCAGCTATTACCCATTCCTGCCGGTACTTCTACAGTCGGGTTGGCAGTAGCCTCAGCCCTGTTACTCCTCCGGGGCCTTGGTAGAGCTGGCTGAGACGCTGGTGACGGCACTTGCGCTGCCCTTCTGGAGGCTGTGCTCCCACGGGGACGTCCTCTAGGCCTCCAAGGAGGTGCCTGGGCATTAGCATCTTGTCTGGCTAATTCTTCATTGCGTTTCGTTGCCTCTGCCAACTGTTTGTGCAGTTGGCGATTTTCAAATTCCACAATTGGAACATATCTTTCAGGATTGTAATACATATCCTCGTCAGGCCTGGGGGCAGGCGGCCCTCGAGAGTTGGACGAATCACTCCTCGCTTCGGGATCTGGGTCCACCATGGGCTGCTTTCTAGGCCGTCGAGGGTAATCCTCAGCATGAGGAATCTGATCCTCAGGTATCTAGGGCAATGGTCGCTCACCAGTACTGGGGTTACTTGCAGCGGCCATTGATGATTCGGGAGACTTTATGATTAAACAGGCTCACGTCTAGTTTCATGGCTCTCAATGAAAGCACTACAAACTGTTGACGTTGTTTTTCGTCAACTTAGAAAAGAAGAACAATTAAACAAAATATACCTAAGGAAACAAACATTATAGGCAAGATTTTTTACGTGGTTCAGTAGTTAAAATTTTCCTAGTCCACGAGTCTGTGTTATTCACTCTTTTGGAATTCTCCTAAAGCTTTTTGGAAGCAAATATACAGGGTTTTCCCAGTACTAGTCTTTCAGTCCTTATAAATGAATTGTTCCTCTCTATTTATAGAGTGGTTTACCGAATCTCTTCCCATATATTTAAGGGAATTATTCTACAAATCAATTAAATAAATGCAATTAAATGTACACAGTTACTACGTACGCGTATATATCCTATGATATTTGGGATTTAATAACAGATTACATCTGATCCCTTAAACATAGGGATTTTACAACAATAAACATGTTCACACACAGCTTGCGAGCTTAGATGCTAGGCTCACACGCCTTCGAGACTTCTGAGCTCGACACCTTGGTTCGCCTATGTTCTCAACGAGCAATGTTGTCGATATAATTCTCTCTGAGCTTACAACGCTCGAGCTCGAACCGTCTTGCCTGATGGCAGGAACTAAATCAGGAGAATTTTACAAGTGTTGATCTATTGCCATTGTGAGCTTCGAGCCTAACTTATGACCTCGGAACACCTCCGAAACTACGTAGTTTTCGAGCTCACTAATTCCGATGTTGTCACATTTACTACTCAGCGAGACTGTCTTTGACTTTCTCATTAATGCTGATCGCATGACGATTATGCTTATTTCAAGCTTACACCTCACGAGCTTGAATTTCGAGATTAAAATTTCCACTTTCGAAATCAGGGTGTAACACATAGGAAGCCTATCAAAAGGATTGACAAATATAAATTCAAATTCAAATCTAACTCGTACTTATTTCAGATTGTAAGATTGGCATGAGTCTGGGTGTAACTCATGTCAATCCTACAATTTTTTCTTCTATTATTTCTTGTTTCACTTATATATGCATCAAGTATTAGAAATATGATATTGTCCTAATTGATAGGGTACCACGAATAAACAAATTTTAAAGTTGAATTGTGATTCCTAAGGGGTCGTTTGGTATGCAGGAATCTAAAGACAGGAATGAGAATCTGAATACTTTCTCATATTTGGTATTGAGTTTGAGTTTTTCTAACCTGGAAAACTATACTCCAAAGATTTGTATAAGGTTAATTACACATTGAAAAATGTCTACGGAATATATATAGCACTAGTAACCCACTAACCCTTTCAAACCATTGCTCATCATAGTATTTTTTTTTTATGATTAATATATTTATTTTTATTTTATCTCATGAAAAGTGAAGCATTATTAGAATGAGAAGTAGAGTACGTATTAGTTATTACATAGTTAATAAACATTTTTTAAAATAAATAGATTTATTTTTATTCTATCCCATGATCGAAAAGTGAAGCATTAGAATGAGAAGTAGTAGAGAATTTAGTTAATAAACATTTTAAATCAAAAACTAGATTAATATGCTGTTGGTCACTCATCTGCCAGATATTCTCAAATCCACTATCTTTAACAAAATTCAAAACCTTAATAATACTATTTTTATTCTTTGTCTTGTTTTTTCATACCTATTATTAACTTTCATATTTAAAAGAATAAATGTACAACTTCAACCCTTGAAAATGAGCGAACAATCATGGATGTTCTTCAAGTGGTGGTTCTTGAGCACTTAATTGACCCACATTAAAGTCTCAAAAGTGGACAATAAAATAAATAAATAAATAATTTAGCCTATAAAACTGTTATTATTGTATATATGGGACATCTAATTATATCTCAAAGGATATTTTTCTCTTGTCTATGAAAATTATGGAGATAGAGCAATCATGTGAATTAAAGAGAGTAGAGTAAAGTCTATTTGTTTTTAGGTTAAAAGTCCAAAAGGGTATGAATATAAATATATATATTTATATAATTGTCAAAATAAGAGCTAGAGAATAAATGAGTAGCTAATAGGTCTTGTCTTATCCAATTCAAGATTATATACAACTACAAGATATAATAATTATTATTTCACCCTTTTCACTTTTTTTTCCAAAATATATTTTCTTTTGAATAATTGTATATATATATATATATATTTGATGATAATACAATTACACCTTATAATAACACAAATGTGGTTAACTGTGTTGTTGTTACTTTTCAACAAACACCTAACGTTTTCTTATTGTCTGTTGGAGGTTTGTCCCTAACAATGCTAACTTATTATATCCCACCCCTATATAACAAGACTCGTGAAAAATTAAATTAATACTCAGAAATTATAGATTGTATTGGGTAAAATTTTTGTTTTTGAATTTTTTAAACATAAAAATAGAAATATTATTTTTATTTTTGTTTCTTTATTTTTAAAAAATAAAAATATGTTTAGTAACTATTTTTGTTTTTTATTTTTAAAAACAAAAAATAATAAATGTATTTTATTTTTATTTTTTGTTTAACAATATAAAATGAGGTGTTAATTTGAAGAAGAGAAGAAAAAAATAAACGAAAAAAATCAAATAACGGTTTAAAAATTTTTTGAAAGTGGAAAAATTCTATTTTTAAAATTTAATGAATTTTAATTAAAATTTTAAAAAATAATAAATAAAAATAGAGTTACCGAATACTTTTTTATGTTTAATTGTCAAATTTTTATTAATTAAATAAAAAACTATTTTTTAAGGATTATCGAACATCACCATAGTAAATGACTCAAAATAATGTTATCAAGAAACTAATGCCTTTATTTTAAAAATTATAGAGAATAGTCATTTTACATTGTTAATTACATAAATTATTTTTATCATATAAGTCTTTCATCATTTTCATCTTATTAAAGTAATACTCGTAAGAAATAACCTCTCCTAATAATAAATAATTTTATTTATTAAAAGTGTTTATTAAGTGGAAAATTTTCTTAGTTATAGTCCACTACATGATACTATTATGAAAAAAATACTAGGAACACTTTCTTTTATAATCCACGTGATAGTTATAGCCATAAAATATTTTTAGGGGACTAAATATGCATAAAAAATAGGGGGATTTATTATTATTTTTCTTTAAATTTCACATTAAAATATTTTTTCTGACTGATTTAAGATAAAAATATATATATATATATAAAAGAAATAAAAATATTAGGGGTGCTTGAACCATCCAAACTTATTAAGTGACTCGATACTAGAGATTAGAGATGAGAGTAATATGTTGTTTGGTATAGGAGGAATGGAAAAATAGATGATTATTTATTTATAAAATTATTATAATATATTCATAATTATTTTTTTAATAATATTTTAAAATATATATTTTAATAAATGAATATAAAATGTATGAATCCTTAATGCGAGATTTGAGAGAATTTGCAATCTTCGCAACTCTTTCAATTTTTCGGTTTACCCACTTCTCTCCAATCTCGGCCCTGGACACAGGCAGGCCAGACTTGTGTATAGGGCTCCCACATTATGAGGCCCATTTTTTTTTTAAAAAATAACATATTTGTACATATACAAAGGTCATCAAAATTTTGAAAAATATCATTTTATATAAAAAAATTTAAATAACAATTTTGTATAGAACCCCCTACTACTCAAGCCCGACCTTGCTTCTCCCTCCTATCATAAACAGTGCTAAGAGAAGGAGGAGTGGGAGTTATGGTCTCGCTCACTACTACAATCGAAATGTCAAACCTAAGTCATAAGAGCCAGTTTTAATTTACACGTGTTTATAGTTTTATTTTCATTTTCGGCCATATAAAAATAATTTTTTTAACAGTATATCTACAATTATTTTAATTTTGCTCTCATCACTAAAAAAATCTTTCTATTTTACTTCTTTTATAAATAGTGGTTGGTTTCCTTAATGCTCTCATTTAACTTATTAATAATGTTTGACTGTGTATTGACCAACTTGAATATTTCACATATTAATAATATTGTATGTTATTATTATCAATAATAATATTCATAATAATTATGATTTTAATTTACCCACTACTATAAATATATATAGCCATTGTTAGTTCATGCATGTCTTAAAGCTTGACATAACAATAATTAGAAGAATGATCATCACCAAAATATAAACCTCTTTTTTCTTTCTCTACTTTGAATATGATGATTCTCTTTGAGAGACAAAAATGACCAAAATTAATTGATGATATTTGAAAGGGATTGTTCCACAAAAACAGAATATGAAGCTTTATATATATTTATATATAAATTAAGTGGTAAAGTTTCTTTGTCGAGAACTTGGGATCGAAATATTATATCGTCACCAAAAGTTGAGCATATAGATATGGTGATAGGAGAGCACAGCCCTAAGAATATGACCCATTACCTAACTTATGCATGTACTCAATAACCTATATATATTTATATATACATATATGACTATACATTCAATTAACAATTTACAAAAGAGTTAAGTCTTGGAAGAACCCACTTTATTAATTATTATTAACTTTTTTTTTTCTTTTGTACTAAAAAAGTCTTAATCAGTTAATCTATTAATATTATGTCGGCTTTTCCTTAACCAGCACCAAAATATATCCTTAATATATAATTATCATAATTAATTAATTAGTTCAAGGCTTTAGGTTTATAGAATTTTTTTACTTTCTAAGCACTCCATGCAAATCTCTTACCACGTTATTTATGAAGTAATTAATTAAGTATATATATATATATATATATATTGTGTGAAATGTGATGTGCATGCATATGTAGATATGGTAAATCTAATTTAGATTTGTGAGATCATATTGTCTGATCAATATTTCTCTCAACATATATAATATATAATATCTTTTATTTTCATCAATTTTATATTTTTGTGGTAAAAAAAATACTTAATTATTAACCACAGAAGTTCTAATCCATGTACCCTATTGTGAAGTGAGTTTCTCAAATAGGTTTTATTTATATTACATTGTATTATATAAATATATTTATAAGTATAATATTTTTATGATGATGTACGTACATTCATTGTACCATACTCTATACATGCAATATTCAAATATTTTGAATCCTGCATGTGTGAATTTTGGTACACTATTTTATATAAGTATCTCAATATAAATGATATTCAAGTAGAAATTAATTTCAAAATATTCGTTGTATATGTCCAAGTCTAAAGCCAGTGCACCTCTTATATTAATGGTTGTTGCAATAGAAAATTGAATATCCCCGTATAAAACCAAATGTAATCTATTTATTATTAATAAAGTAGTAAATGTTGGGAATATATGACTTTACTCTTTACAGATCAGCAATGAATTATGATAATAATGCAATATTCCAAACCCTAGATGTTGATCAAGATTAAAATTCTAAGTATGAAGGCAATTCTTGATAATTAAATAAACAAGTTTATGATATGAATGCTAATCTTGAATATAATGAACTAAATGAGTAAATGATGACAAGATGAATTTAGATACATTTAATCATCAATACTAACAATGAATAACATAATAGAATCACAAAATACAAGATTAGAGATAGAGAGATACAACATTTGTATTGAACAACTTGAATCTTCAACTTTGAGAACTTCTAAGGCATGTACAATATGAATACTGTTGTCCAAAATCTCTATTCCAAGCATTCTCAATTGCTTGAAGCTTCAACTAAGTAGAATGAGATTTGATATTTAACAAGCCTTGAAACTCATGCAAGTCAAGCAAGCGTGATGAGTTTCTTGGAGAAAACTTTGGTCTTAGAGAGCTAGAGAGAGAATGAGTTTTAGAGAGAGAGTTGGAAAGTGTGATCAAGACTTTTCAACTCTAATAACCCCTATATATAGTGTAGGCATCATCATTAGTCTAACCAAAAGGATTAGAGCATTTAAAACATATCATTTGGAGCATTTTACGTAAACTGTATGACCCTAAAAGACCGCACAAGCGATGCATCGCTTGCTAGGATTTTTGAAGCCCTTCGCATTTAGGTGATGCTACGCCACTTAGGGGGCAACGTATCGCCACCCACTCTGACTTTGGACCACTCCAATGGTCCCAAAATTGCTCCAAATGCCACCAAACTTTTTGGGAATGTTTGGATACATCATTGTATCACTTTAGACTCATAAAAGTCACTTTTAGATGTCTTCTACACAATCTCATGTTTTCACTTCTCTTTAAGTGAAAACTGTTAAATATTTTGCACCTCAACGTGTAAACAACTTAACCATTATATTTAAAAAATCTCAACAATCCCCCACTTGGTTAAATATAATCCTCTCTTCTTAGCTTAACATTTTCGGTGCGTAAAATAAAGTATCTTTCGATTTGAACTTTATCTTAGTGAAAGTATTACAAAGTCTTATCGAAGTCATTGGTGCTTAAAGATTGAACCAAGTACTCCTTAATGATAAAATTAGTAACACCACATACACCTCCACTTGACCATTCATTTTCTCACTTTTCTCGCTTAGCACTCATATGACCATGTGCTCATCCATTTCATGAACTTTTCAGGGAGAAACTCCAACTCCCATGAGAGGTGGCACTACCTCTAAGTTCACATAGGTGAAGTTCTTACAACATCTTTGCTACATTTAGAGATGCTTGTTGCACACAACTGAACTTCATTAAAAGCCTTAGGCTTAACCCTCACTCGGTTGCGACCAACACTAACCATCCTTGGATGGAACTCGTGATTTTGTTAGTGTTGAAACTATACACCCAATAACTTGTTCTTACCCATTGAATGCTTACCCTTGATGTTCACAAGTTTGGAGTTGGGTTGCCATCATTGGTGAATATATTATTCTAGGAGTTTTAGTCCCATCCCTTTTGAAGTAGAACTTACTAACCTCTTCGCAAGAGGTTTTGTAAATGGATCTGCTAAGTTCTCGCTTATCTTAACATATGAGATCGATATGATTCCTCCACGAATCAATTGTCTCACATACTCATATCTTAGACTTATATGTTTAGACTTCCCATTATATACGTCATTATATGCTCTAGCCAATGTGGCTTGACTATCACAAAGTATCAAGATCATTGATACCTCATCCACAGAAAATGGGATCTCCAACATGAGATCCCTAAGCCACACAACCTCTTTGTTGGTTGCCGCTAGAGCTATAAATTCGGCCTCCATGGTTGAGTGAAATACATGTTTGTTTCTTAGAACCCCAAGAAATCGATCCTCCTCCGAGCATAAATACCCAACCACTTGTGGAGAGATTATCTCCTACACTTGATATCCAACTCGCATTGGAATATCCTTCAACTATCTTCAAGAACTTTGAATATTGGAGGCCTAGTTGCTTGGTCCTTTTAAGGTACTCTAGAACTCTCTCAATCGCTTTCCAATGTTCCATACTTGGATTGCTAGTACACCTACTTAATTTACCAACTACTCTACCATTGTTATTTTCAAGCTTTATGCTTGAATCAAATGGTGTATTTGCCTCTTTGATTTTGAGATTACTAATCTTGTCAAGCACTTCCTTAACAAAGTGAGCTTGACTTAAGGCATAACCCCCACTATTTCTTCTAACTTTTATACCAAAGAAGGTATCGACCTCTCAAAGGTTCTTCATTTAGAAAGTAGAAGATAGAAACCTCTTCGTTTTTGTTATGCCTCTCATTTCATTACTCAAAGTCAACAATCATCAATATATAGACACATCAATATGACATAGTTATCACAATTCTATAGTATAAGTGCTTGTCCATTATTGTGTCTATGCCCATCCGAAACAATAACTTTATTAAACTTCTCATGCCATTATTTCAGTGCTTGTTTTAAACCATATAGTGATTTAACAAGCCTACACATATTATGTTCATTTCTCCTTGGAACAAAATCCTCCGGTTGTTCCATATAAATCTCCTCGTCGAGATCTCCATTTAGGAATGTCATTTTGACATCCATTTGATGAACATAAAGGTTATATATTAATGATAGGGCAAATAAAACTCTTTTTGTGGTTGTCCTAGCAACCGGTGCATACGTGTCAAAGTAATCAATTCCTTCCTTTTGTTTAACCCATTAGCTACTCATCTAGATTTGAATGATTGTATATGCCATCGTTGTGATATTTCCTCTTAAATACCCACTTGCACCCAATTGGTTTTGAACCTTGTGAAAGATCAACCAATTCCCATGTGTGGTTTTACATAATTGAATCTATCTCATCATTTATTGCCTCCTTCCAAAAACATAGTCTCACGAAGACATTGCTTCTTGGTAGGTTTTGGGATCATCCTTAACTTGAAGAATCATAGGAAATTTCCATGTGACTTCTTCAAGTCTACTGTAAAGTATCTCTACTTGAGAACATTTTTCAACTGATCCCAACTCTTTAAGCCTTTGGCTTCTCCAGGGCAATATAGGTTGCTCATCAACCTTTGGATCTTTCTCTTTAAGAGATTCTCCAACACCTGTGGGTTCTTGAGAGTTGTTATCACAATATAACATATTCTCAAAGAACTCCACTTCTCTTGATTCAATTATCATATTAGACTCCAAGTCTAATAGCCTATAAGCCTTGCTATTTGAGGCATAGCCAACAAATGCACACTTTACGGCCCTTGGACCCAACTTGGTCATTTTAGGATCTGTGCTCTTGCAATAAGCAAGGCATCCATACACTTTAAGATAACCTAGGTTAGACTTCTTTCCTCTCCATAACTCATATGGAGACACATTGTTCTTTTTCATAAGAATTCGATTCAATATATGACACGCAACAAGAAAGGCTTCACCCCACAAATTATAACACAATTTAGCATGTAAAAGCATAGAGTTAATCATCTCAAGATAAGTCCTATTCTTCCTTTCACCTATTTCATTTTGTTGTGGAGTGTATGGTACAGTGCATTATGTATAATGCCATGTTGTTCACAAAACACATTGAAATCATTTGAAAAGTATTCACCACCTCTATCACTTCTAAGAGTCTTTATTTTCCTTTCCAAATGATTTTCTACTTCAGCTTTATAGATTTTAAATGCATTAAATGTCTCATCCTTACTCTTAAGTAAATACACATAAGTATACCTAGAGCAATCATCTATGAACGTTATGAAGTATCTATTTCCTCCTCTAGTCAACATGTCATTCAATTCACATAAATCACTATATATTAAATCTAGCAAGTTTGAACATCTATCAACACTTGAAAAATGTTTCTTTACCATTTTATATTTAACACATAATTCACATTTATCATGCTCATTCACATCACAATTAATTAATCCACATTTAACAACTCTTTTAATTGTGTTATAACCTATATGAGAAAGTCTATTATGCAACAAAGTTACAAAATTAGAATTAATCACATTGCAAGATTTAGATGCCATATCATTATTGTCACTATCAAGAGCACAAAGTTTGATCATTCCATCACATGTATAATTATTTCCTACAAAAGTACCCAACTTAGTCAAAGTGTATACTGAATTCAAACTCCATTTTGATACCGGATTTACTCAATAGACTTCCACTCATAATGTTTCTAGTTATATCGGGAACATAGAAAACATTAATTATGGTCACTTTCTTTCCATTTGTGAAGAATACATCAATGCAGCCCCTTCCAAGTACCTTGGATCTCTTTTCATTTCCCATTTAGACTTCAAGTCCCACCTTTGCACTTTCAAATGTTTTGAAAAGAACATATCATAGGTTGCATGAATGGTGGCACAAGTATCATACTACCATCCTTGCACCTTTCCTTGGGTTGCATTAACTTCAATCAAGGTTGCAATAATCTCAACATCAAATGTTTTGGCCTTGGTATCTTTACTTAGGTTTTCAATGATCTCAACATCAAATGCATTGACCTTAGTATCTTCACTTTCTTTTGCAATGATCTTATCATAAATTGCATTGACATGTTCACCTTCTCTTAAGGTTGAATTAGTCTCATCACTACATGCATGAACTGTATCAATTTGTTTAGGGTTATCATACATTCCTCATCGAATGCATTAAATTCAATTAAGGTCACAAAGATTTCATCATCAATTGTATTGACCTCAATCTCATTATGGTTAATTTTACAATTTCCATATCTCACATGATGATCAATAACTTTACAAACAAAACAAGTAGAGCAATAACTCTTGAATTGTGTATTAATATTCACCATTGTACTTTTAATATAAACTATACTCACAAAAATATGGCAGCAAACACATTTAATTTAAATTCTTGAAATCTACACATTTAGAAATAAGGAACTTGATGATACCAATCTCCTTAAGCATGTAATCCCATTGAGTTGTCTCATCGTTTGTTAATGAAGACTTTGAATCCATATCCACATTCATGTAGAGCATTTCCAAATAGAACTTTCTTCAATATTTCATGGTTATGTGTCCAACATAAACCAAATCTTGAAACAATGATTTGAAGGTTGTAGAAGATGAATCAATTTCCCTCATTGTTGATTATGCAAAACACAAAATGAAAGTAATTAGAACGAGAGATTTTGATTGTTGCGAATATATGACTTTACTCTTTGCAAATCAACAATGAATTATGATAATAATGCAATATTCCAAACCCTAGATATTGATCAAGATTCAAATTCTAACTATGAAGACAATTCTGGATAATCAAAGAAACATGTTCATGATATGAATGTTTTAATCTTGAATATAATGAACTAAATGATTAAATGATGACAAGATGAATTTAGATACATTTAATCATCAATACTAACAATGAATAACATAATAGAATCACAAATACAAGATTAGGGTTAGAGAGATACAACATTTGTATTGAGCAACTTGAATCTTCAACTTAGGGAACATCTAAAGCTTATACACAATATGAATATTGTTGTCCAAAATCTCTATTCCAAGCCTTCCCAATTGCTTGAAGCTTCAACCAAGTAGAATGAGATTTGAGATTGAAAAAGCCTTGAAACTCATGCTATTCAAGCAAGCTTGATGAGTTTCTTGGAGAAAACTTTGGTCTTAGAGAGCTAGAGAGAGAATGAGTTTTAGAGAGAGAATTGGAAAGTATGATCAAGAATTTTCAACTCTAATAACCCATATATATAGTGTAGGCATCATCATTAGTCTAACTAATAGAATTATAGCATTTAAAACATATCATTAATCTAACCCATATATATAGTGTAGCCCAGGCGATACTGTAATGCCCCAAATTTCCTAATAAGGTCTAGGACCTTGATTAGGAGGCCGGGAGGGCCATAATTGATTTATTATGATATTTAATGATTATATGCATGTTTATGTGAATTATATTATTATATGATGGTGAATGCATGCATATGGGCTCATATTTTAAATGCAAGGGCATTTTGGTAATTTGGTCGTTGGGGGCGTGATTGTGTAATTTTATGCATATGGGTGAATTATAATTTTACCACATTATATGTGGATTGGTTCGAGCCATTCGGCATGAGACGATCATGGGAATGTAAGTGTTCGGTCTAGTCATAACAGGTCTAAGTTCGGGGCTCGGGGTGAGTCTCGGAGTCACTTTGATGATTAGAACATTACCGGGAATTAAAGGGTAATGGGATGTGATTTATTGGTATTTGAGAATATTGAGAATAGCGGGAATTAGAGAGCATTAATTATGATTAATGGTATAGGTTGGAAAGGACAATTTTACCCTTGAAGTGGTTTTAGAGGCTTTAAGTGACTTAGGGGTATTTTGGTCATTTAGGGCTGGATTTGTATGACTTAAATTGGCTGCTGGCTGTAGAAGCATGTGGAATTAAAACAGAACCAAAACAGAGCATCATCATCCTCATCCTTTTCTCTTTGCCGTACACCATTTCCCTTATTTCTTCCTTTGGAATTTTGAGAGCCAATTTGAAGGAACAAGCTAGGAAATCAAGGGTTGAGCTTAGGAACTTCAATCAGCCATTGAAGGGGATTGAAAACCGAGCTTGAGGTAAGGAAACTCAGCCATGAAAGTCTGATTATACTCTGTTTTCTTTTAAGTTTCAGTTTGTGATTTTGATGTGTTAGTTGGGAATTAATGGGAGTTTAATTGATGTTTAACTTGGGTTTTGATGTGGGTGAGTTATGGGTGATGTTT
This sequence comes from Humulus lupulus, assembly GCF_963169125.1. NCBI lineage: Eukaryota > Viridiplantae > Streptophyta > Magnoliopsida > Rosales > Cannabaceae > Humulus > Humulus lupulus. Next base: position 5,820,919 of record NC_084802.1, on the reverse strand, counting down.
GGAGGTTTAAATGAGTGTTTGGAAGAGGTTTTGAGTTGATTTGAAGGGCTGGTTTGAGAGGAAAAACGCAGGGGAGTTTGCGGGTGCGTTGCTGGTTTTTGGGCTGATCAGGGTAATGAGTCGCGGCCTGGCTTAAGTGTGTCGCGGCCTAAGGTGGTTTCTGAGGCAATTATGCCTCTGTCAGGGGGATGAGCCGCGGCAAAAGTTGTAACGCCCCAACTCCAGGGACCGCTACAGTGCACCTTGCAAACAATGCTAAACTCGTTAATCGAGTCATTTGGCCATAAACGTGTAACTAAGTGTGATTAGCGGTTTAGGGATTAAAAACTTTGGTTAGGATATAACGTTTCACTAGAACGTTTACTGTATACATTGGGATCCCAAAAATATAATTTCAGAGTTTATTACAAGAAAGTGTTTACAACAGGCCGTTCTAAGCGGCAAAACAGGGTTCAGCCCTAGTTCCACTTTCAAACCTCGCCCAAGTATTGGTCGAGCAGCTGCATATGTACACGTCATCACCTAAGCTCTCCAACTCAAGGATGGTCCAACTTCCTCTTGCCTTTACCTGCTCCCCAAAGCACCCGTGAGCCGAAGCCCAGCAAGAAAACTCATATGCTCATAAACAGTCATATCATGATATCAACTCATATTTAGCATGCCTAGCACTCATAGCTCTATTCAGCATGCAAATGAATTCAAACAGATGCTGGGGTATCCAGGACAAGAAGTCCTGGCTTTCTGATTGGAGGACTGTAACGCCCCAACTCCTGGGACCGTTACGGTGTGCCTTGTAAATAGTGCTAAACTCGCTAATCGAGTCATTTGGCCAAAATCGTGATCTAAGTATGATTAGCGGTTTAGGGATTAAACATTTTGGTTAAGATTTAACGTTTCACTAGAACGTTTAACATATACATTGGGATCCCGAAAATACAATTCAGAGTTTATTACAGAAAATATTTACAACAGGCCGTTCTAAGCGGCAAAACAGGGTTCAACCCTAGTTCCACTTTAAACCTCGGCCGTGGCGGACGAGCAGCTGCATATGTACACGTCATCACCTAAGCTCTCCAACTCAAGGATGGTCCAGCTTCTTCTTGCCTTTACCTGCACCACGTAGCACCCGTGAGCCAAAGCCCAGCAAGAAAACACAATAAAACATGATATAATATCAACAACGATCATAATAACCATTCAGGACTATCAGTCCAGGAAAATAGGTGACAATAGCCAAAAGTCACAATAATGAGCATCGCTCCTTCTAGCCATGTGACGATAGGGTCACCAGGGCTTAACCGATAAGTGATTCTTTCTTAAGTTTGATTAGGACAGGTGCAAGGTGATTAGTCACCAACATAACCTTCCTCACGACTCTAGAGTCGAAACTATGGACCACGTCCCTTAGCCATGTGCCAAACGGTCACCGGGGTCATATACCTTGGCTATAGTCATCTGGTCGTAGACCAGGCAAGCGCTTATAAGTTCTTCGACTTTAGGGTCGGTCTAGCATTAATGCCATAGAGCCATTCAATGCATGATTCTCGACTTTAGAGTCGGTCCCTGACTAGTCAGTGTCTTTCACCAGTAAGACATGCCACCAATCACATATCACATATTCCATATCCATAAACGAGGTATTTAGCATGCTTACTAAACAGGTATTAGTACCATTAGGGCCATGCATCAACACAGAGACTCAAGCTCTGAACGATATCATACTCAATATATAAGGCATGTCCCAATCACATGTTTCTCACGCATCACATGCAATAAATCCAGAAATCTAACATGCACCAATAACAGCCATGCGTATCACGTTTAATAATCAACCAGCATGCGTCATGAATAGCCATGCATGCCATACATAATAATCAACCGACATGCTTCAATAATAACCATGCATGTCATACTCATTAATCAACCAACATGCATCATAATAACCACGCATGTCATACATAACAATCAACCGACATGCATCAATAATAACCATGCATGTCTCATACATAATAGCCAACCGGCATGCATCAATAATAACCATGCATGCCTCATACATAATAATCAACCGACATGCATCAATGATAACCATGCATGTCTCATATACACAGGGTGCAGTTTTCTTACCTCAGATTCGAGCTAGTACCAATATAAGAACGATCCTTGAGAACGATCAACCTTTAAGCCCTTAGCAGTCACCTAATCATAACCAAATATGGAACACCATCAATAACATGATAATCAAAGGTTCCACACCAATATCTACCCCCCAAGAGATCAATCCAAACTAATCCAAGTAGTAGGGACACTCCCGAGGCCCATAGCTAAGTTCCCGGGGTCAAAACGAGCAAACGGGGTGAAAACAGGGCAAGGGCTGCGGCCCTAGCACCTTCGGCCGCGGCCCCTAGGGTTCTCTGAGGCTAGGGCCGCGGTGCCCTCCATCAAGGGCCGCGGCGCCCAGCAAGGGTCACTTCCTGACACCTGCTTCTTCGAACTAGGGCCGCGGCGCACAAGAACAGGGCCGCGGCCCCCAACCCTGGGCCATTCCCAAACGCGTTTTAAGCACTCCAAATCCTCCAAAAACATACCCAAACATTCCCCAATAATCAAATCAAAGTTCCCAAGCTTCCCAATACTCCAAAACCCTCAAAACCCAAGGTTCAAACCAACCAAAAACTCAACAATTCACAAAGTCCAATTCTAAGCTTTAAAACTGTAAAAACTTAAAACTTCAAACTTAGATTACCTTTGATTGGGTTGTTTTCCGTCAAATCATTCGGTTAAGAAGCTTCTAATCTTTCCTAGGATCGCTATGCCTCGACCCTCGCTTGATTCCGACTCCTAGAACTCAAGATTTCCTCAAAAAGGCTCAAACGGTAAAACGGACTGTTTTGAGAGAGAACGAGAAGTTTCTAACGTATGTTCTTATCTGTCAAGCTACTTCAAGCTTAAGTAACCTCAAATAAAACCTAGTGCTTGGGGTCCCGAAAACACCCCCGGGGACACTATAGTCAAAACTTCCAGAATTCCACCCTGATCTCAAATATTCCCAATCTATCACTAAATAAACATTTCTATTACCCCAAAATTGACCCCGTTATGATAAAGCCGCTAACTCATAATCTAAGATCGTCTCATGCCGCATAGCTCGAATATATCTCCATAATAATGAAATCTAATTCATAAATTACAATATGCACCCAATAGGCCAAATTACCAAAATGCCCTTATCATTTTAAATACTCCCATACGCATGCATTTATCATCATATAATAATATAATTCACATTAACATGCATATATTCATTTTATAACATATTAAATCAATTATGGCCATCCCGGCCTCCTAATCAAGGTCCTAAACCTTATTAGGAAATTTGGGGCATTACAAGGACTATCAAGTCAATCCTAATCAGATGAGTGTCGTAACACTAGAGGTTCCGATAAACCATGCTGAGTGACCAACAAGCAAGTCGATGGGGCCTCAGTGCCCAAGCCATGCATATGATGATCAAAATGATCATACAGAGCTCATGGCTCTGATCAGACGAGTGAATATCACTTGAGGTTCTGGTAAACCATACTGAGTGACTGACAACCAGGTCACTAGGGGCCCAGTGCCCATTTCCTGCAATGGCTCTACATGACTAGCCTCTGGCTAGATAAATGCTTGTTTATATTCATCGAACTTAAGGTCGGTCCTACATTAATGCTCTTTGAGTCATTCAATGCAGAGGGTCGATTAGGTCCAATCGACATAGCTTGCACTACACACTAGGGTTGTCATGACTAGTGAGTTAGCACAATGTGACCAGTGCCCAGTACCACTGCCGAACCTGACTAGTGAGTCACGGCTTCACAGTTGATACTAACACCTTTGCCAAATATGACTAACGAGTCAGCCCTGTGTGACCAGTGCCCAATACCACTGCCGAACCTGACTAAGAGTCACAGCTTCACAGTTGATACTAACACCTTTGCCAAACCTGACTAATTAGTCAGTACCAAGCACAGGTAAGCAATGCTATCAATGTGTATTATATGTCAATCATCCAAGAACAGGGCATTCAACATGCTTACTAAACAGTTGCTAGCATAATTATGATCATGCACAAACTCAGAGACTCAAGCTCTGGCCAATCTCATATTCATCATTCATGGCATGCCCTAATCACATGTTTCTCGTGCATCACATACATCACACTTAATCATCCAGCATGCCTCAGTGATAATCATATGAAAATGGGCAAGATTGCCAAGCATTCATTATGCTATCAATGTTTACATTTAAACATCCAACATGCATCAATCATAGCCATGCATGTCACACATGGGGTGCAGTTTTCTTACCTTGGGTTCGAGCGAGAATTAATAAAAGAAACGACCTTTGAGAACGATAAGCTTTTAGTCCTTTAGCGGTCACCTAGTCATAACCAAACATATAGGATACCATTAATAAAAATGACCAACATAGGTTCTCAAACCAATATCTAGCCTCCGGAACATCAATCCCCACTTAACCGGGTAGTAGGATCGACCCCGAGGCCTTAAGCTAGCATCCCCAAGTCAAAAACCTATTTTTGGCCAAATCTGCCTTGATGGGCCGCGGCTCACCATAGCCATGCCGCGACTCATCCCCCTGACAGAGGCATAATTGCCTCAGAAACCACCTTAGGCCGCGACACACTTAAGCCAGGCCGCGGCCCATTACCCTGATCAGCCCAAAAACCAGCAACGCACCCGCAAACTCCCCTGCGTTTTTCCTCTCAAACCAGCCCTTCAAATCAACTCAAAACCTCTTCCAAACACTCATTTAAACCTCCAAACATCACCCATAACTCATCCACATCAAAACCCAAGTTAAACATCAATTAAACTCCCATTAATTCCCAACTAACACATCAAAATCACAAACTGAAACTTAAAAGAAAATAGAGTATAATCAAACTTTCATGGCTGAGTTTCCTTACCTCAAGCTCGGTTTTCAATCCCCTTCAATGGCTGATTCAAGTTCCTAAGCTCAACCCTTGATTTCGTAGCTTGTTCCTTCAAATTGGCTCTCAAAATTCCAAAGGAAGAAATAAGGGAAATGATGTACGGCAAAGAGAGAAGGATGAGGATGATGATGCTCTGTTTTGGTTCTGTTTTAATTCCACATGCTTCTACAGCCAGCAGCCAATTTAAGTCACACAAATCCAGCCCTAAATGACCAAAATACCCCTAAGTCACTTAAAGCCTCTAAAACCACTTCAAGGGTAAAATTGTCTTTTCCAACCTATACCGTTAATCATAATTAACGCTCTCTAATTCCCTCTATTCTCAATATTCTCAAATACCAATAAATCACATCCCATTACCCTTTAATTCCCGGTAATGTTCTAATCATCAAAGTGACTCCGAGACTCACCCCGAGCCCCGAACTTAGACCCGTTATGACTAGACCGAACACTTACATTCCCATGATCGTCTCATGCCGAATGGCTCGAACCAATCCACATATAATGTGGTAAAATTATAATTCACCCATATGCATAAAATTACACAATCACGCCCCCAACAGCCAAATTACCAAAATGCCCTTGCATTTAAAATATGAGCCCATATGCATGCATTCACCATCATATAATAATATAATTCACATAAACATGCATATAATCATTAAATATCATAATAAATCAATTATGGCCCTCCCGGCCTCCTAATCAAGGTCCTAAACCTTATTAGGAAATTTGGGGCATTACAACTATCCCCTCCTTACAGAAATTTCGTCCTCAAAATTTATCTGAACAGTCCGGAATAAGAATTCCGTACAACCGATTCCAGCTTCCCAGGTCATTCTCTTTACCTCACTGTTTCTGCAATATACCTTAAATCAAGGTACACTTTATTTCTCAGAACCTTATAACTCAACCCATGAGTTATTTCAACTCATGTCCACTGCATGGAAATACATAACACAGTGTACAACTGTTGACGCCGTTTTTCGTCAACAGATAAAAGAAGAGAGCACGTAAACAATTAAAGACAATGGCTAAAACAAACAAACGAATCAGACACGCGGTTTTTACGTGGTTCAGCAGTTAAATCTGCCTAGTCCACGAGTCTCTGTTATTAATCTCAAGATTATCTCTGAAAATTCTTAAGCATGAATTGTTCAGAGTTTTCTCTCAAGGATCAGAATTTCGGTCATTTACAATGGTGCATCACTTCTCTATTTATAGAGAAGGATGCAGAATACTATCCCACATATTTTGGGTAGTTACTCTTTTGTGAATAAAAATAAATGGCCTTAAATGCCAATAATCAGATATAGAAGGAAACGTTCCCCAAAGATCAGGAAACGCATAACTGACTAAATAATATCCCACGATTTTTGGGGATTTACATCAATAAATGAGGATCATATCCCATATCTACAACACTTGTAGATATTCAAGGTAGTCATTGCGTATCTCTAAGGCTTCACGTCATTGTGCGAGCCACTGACACTTCCCGAGCTGACATTTCTTTCGAGATGGCATATCGAGCTCGAGATCCCTGCTCCGAAGTTGTTTCTGAAGATGAGGGGCTCACAGAGCTATCCTTCGAGATCGAGATCATTTCGAGGTCACCATATTCGAGGTCTGTACCATACTTTGCAGGCTCCGATTTACAATCGTAGAGCATACCCTAACCCTCACGAGACCATTTAATGCGAACTCAGCTTTCGAGGTCATATTTGCCACGGCTCGAAATCTGGGTATAACAACAACTATCAGAACCAAAACTATGGTCCATCAAAAGATAATCTGATCAATCCTATCTAGGACTCAAGATGTCATACCAATCTAGGCTCAACTTGCCTTTACTCATCACCCCTTTACCATGGTGATTCTTTAGGAAAACACAGCTTCCTATCTGGAACTCTATGTTCCTGCTTTTAAATTCAGTAACACTTTTCCATTTAATCTGAGAAGTGAGCATCCTTGCTCCAACCTCTAATAATTTCAATGGTCCCTTGAGCCATCTCATAATCCAGATGTAACATCTTACCCATCTCATTCCAATGTACAGGCGACGAACATGTTCTGCCATACCTTATCCCATAAGGTACCTTTTCAACTCTGGACAGTTCTCCCTCTAATTATGATCAGCCCGAGAACAATGAACTGTTATAAATTCCATTTGTATATTCATCGCCTTCCCTCACCCTTCCATACCCTGGAAGTAACAATAAAGTCTTCATCTAGTATGATAGACATTAAATTTCATGAAGGCGCACTATCTCTTTCACATAGAGATCTGACTACTGATCCGATGTGTTACTCATTCTTACAAGCAAAAATACACTTACTCACAACATTGGTCCAAAATGACCTAAGTCGATCATGCTGACCCACTTTCCTAGGTAACCCCACCGCGAAACCCATCGCGATGCTTTCTTATTTCCATTATACAATACTCAAAGGCTGCAATGACCTTACAGATTCCTGATACCTTGTCTTGACCTGCTAACAGGTTAAGAACTTACCACACATTCCATTATGCCCCTCTCCATCCCAGGCCATCACCTTAAACTTTCATACTCTTGTTCACTGACATGATGCCTGAATGAAGAGAATCAGAAAGTAACATGAGATTCATCCAGAATCTCCCATCAATCCCAGTGTCCATCAAACTCCAAGTCTGATCCTTATAACCCTTATATCACAATAGATTCATACCTGACACTGAATCACCCTTAGCTCATCCAGCTAAGACCTCCTTATTCAACCTTCTTATCTATGGTTCACTTAGTCATTCTTCCTTTTGATCTACTCTAAGATAATAATCTCAAACACAGAATTGTCCATTGACCCACCAAAAACTCTACTCTAGTTCTGGTCAAATTCTTACACCAATGTGTTACACAAGCAATCTTTTCCTTGTATCACTGAGGTGTCATAACAACCTGCCATTTGATTCTGATCTGTAAACAGAAACTCAGAATTCTTTCCACAAATCACATATAATACCATGCTCATCCAAGGACACTCCCACTTTCTAGGGTATCCCTTGGCCTTAGCAAATTTTCACAGAGAATGCACCACAATACCATCGTCCCAGACGATCACAGATTCCCACTTAAATAATCCCTTGAACGCTCTGTTCATCCAATCCATAAACACTTAGCGTTAAACAAATTCTCAAAATACAATCCAGCACTTCCTAATGCTCTTTATCCATTAAAAACACAGCCTTTTGCATGTTCTCTTTCCCTGATCCCTAACTGGTACTAACCAGATCAAGGATCAACTCTTGAGAATTCCTTCTCACTCAGTATCTAAGCCTCGAGTTCTTACAACTCTACTAAGCCATTCAATACAATGCCCTCAATTCAACTCTATCCTTGGCACTTATTAAACCACCACTTTAACCTCTTCAAATAAAAGGAACCCCGGCTAATCCCCTGGAAACCATCCAGGAACTCACAGACTAGTCCAGCCTGTCCTGATCCCACTGACACAGTCTAAGTGGTATCCACCACACTAGCTAAGAGTTCTATGCATCTCTCTGCCATAAAACTCTAGCTCTTTGTACAGATGTCATCAACATGCCCACTTTATGCCTCTATATATGCAACAAACAAAGGAACAACATGGTACCACAACCAGTCAACACAACCCAAAAATAACAACTACAAAACTGACCTGCCACTCCTGAGGAGCTAGTCTCAGTCCCAGACTCTGTCTGCTCTGGAATAAACACTCGAGCTGGAGTCGAGCTGTCTATTCTCTTTTGCTCAAGCTCCCCTTAGCCTTGGGCAATCCTTCCTGAAATGCCCAACCATGCCACAAGTAAAACATGACCTTGCTCGGCATTTTCCCAGATGATGCCTCTTGCACCGAGTGCACTCTGGGTAAGGCTTCCAGCTTTTCTTCTTGCTTGCTCCACTAAGTGGAGGTACCACTATCTGAGCTCCATGCCCCGTGGCACACTTTTCCTCATCTCTGATGCTCTCAACAACAAGAGCCTTCTCTACCACCTGAGCATAGGTAGAGACTTCATGCACTGGGGCAACTCTAATGCCCTGAGCTATTCCAGGATTCAATCCCTGAACAAACTTTTCCTTCCGAGCCACATCTGTGGGTACCATGCCTAGAGCAAACTTGGTCAACCCATTAAATCTATTAACATACTCGGATACTGATGCCTTTCCCTGAACGAGATTTAGAAACTCATTCATCTTGGCAGCCTTGGCCACATCACAGTAATACTTTTCATTAAACAGCTGCCTAAACTCTTTCCAATCCATCACAGCTGTGTCCCGTGTCTGGGATATCACTTCCCACCACGTCTGGGCATCATCCCGCAATACATATATCGCACAGATCACCCTATCGTGACCTACCAGCCCCATACTATCAAGAATGGAACTGATCATGCCCATCCATTGCTCAGCTCTAAATGGATCTAGGCCTCCCTCAAAGACTAGAGGGTAATATTCCTGGAATCTTCCACAGAGAAATTCCCATCTTCTCTCAACCCTAGGCTGAGCCAAACCTGGTGCCACTCCTGGCACAACATAGGAAGAGGTGCTCCCCAACAAATTCTGCTGTTGCCTCAGACACCTGATCTCTTCCTCATGCCTCTGCAATCTTGATTGCAAATCTGTGAACATCTGTTGAAAACTCTGAGGGGCAGATGAAGAACTCAACCCCTGGCTGAAACTCCCAGCCTCTGAATAACCACCACCAGGCCTCATAACTGCCTTGGCTATAAACCTGCTCTGCAGTCAATAACTTGACCCATTAGACACAATGAGCATATCATGAGTTTTCCCCCACGGGATCAGTCTTACCACACCACATTCACAAACCACTGCAGTGCTATAAACATTCCCATGGAATTCACACATCAATCAAGATCCCTGCTCTTCCAACACTCACACCATGCCTCAACTCAAGCATGCCATGGTTTATGTGTTCCTGAAGACAAGCTGGGCATGTACACTCATCACTGAAGATAGCTTCACTCAAGGAATGGTAATTGTTTTCGTAGTTATGTGCTTAGCTGCTTAAATAGATTGTGAATGCCAAGGAAACTCAGCCATGAAAGTCTGATTATACTCTGTTTTCTTTTAAGTTTCAGTTTGTGATTTTGATGTGTTAGTTGGGAATTAATGGGAGTTTAATTGATGTTTAACTTGGGTTTTGATGTGGATGAGTTATGGGTGATGTTTGGAGGTTTAAATGAGTGTTTGGAAGAGGTTTTGAGTTGATTTGAAGGGCTGGTTTGAGAGGAAAAACGCAGGGGAGTTTGTTGGTGCGTTGCTGGTTTTTGGGCTGATCAAGGTAATGAGCCGCGGCCTGGCTTAAGTGTGTCGCGGCCTAAGGTGGTTTCTGAGGCAATTATGCCTCTGTCAGGGGGATGAGTCGCGGCATGGCTATGGTGAGCCGCGGCCCATCAAGGCAGATTTGGCCAAAAATAGGTTTTTGACTTGGGGATGCTAGCTTAAGGCCTCGGGGTCGATCCTACTACCCGGTTAAGTGGGGATTGATGTTCCGGAGGCTAGATATTGGTTTGAGAACCTATGTTGGTCATTTTTATTAATGGTATCCTATATGTTTGGTTATGACTAGGTGACCGCTAAAGGACTAAAAGCTTATCGTTCTCAAAGGTCGTTTCTTTTATTAATTCTCGCTCGAACCCAAGGTAAGAAAACTGCACCCCATGTGTGACATGCATGGCTATGATTGATGCATGTTGGATGTTTAAATGTAAACATTGATAGCATAATGAATGCTTGGCAATCTTGCCCATTTTCATATGATTATCACTGAGGCATGCTGGATGATTAAGTGTGATGTATGTGATGCACGAGAAACATGTGATTAGGGCATGCCATGAATGATGAATATGAGATTGGCCAGAGCTTGAGTCTCTGAGTTTGTGCATGATCATAATTATGCTAGCAACTGTTTAGTAAGCATGTTGAATGCCCTGTTCTTGGATGATTGACATATAATACACATTGATAGCATTGCTTACCTGTGCTTAGTACTGACTAATTAGTCAGGTTTGGCAAAGGTGTTAGTATCAACTGTGAAGCTGTGACTCTTAGTCAGGTTCGGCAGTGGTATTGGGCACTGGTCACACAGGGCTGACTCGTTAGTCATATTTGGCAAAGGTGTTAGTATCAACTGTGAAGCCGTGACTCACTAGTCAGGTTTGGCAGTGGTACTGGGCACTGGTCACATTGTGCTAACTCACTAGTCATGACAACCCTAGTGTGTAGTGCAAGCTATGTCGATTGGACCTAATCGACCCTCTGCATTGAATGACTCAAAGAGCATTAATGTAGGACCGACCTCAAGTTCGATGAATATAAACAAGCATTTATCTAGCCAGAGGCTAGTCATGTAGAGCCATTGCAGGAAATGGGCACTAGGCCCCTAGTGACCTGGTTGTTAGTCACTCAGTATGGTTTACCAGAACCTCAAGTGATATTCACTGGTCTGATCAGATCCATGAGCTTTGCATGATCATTTTGATCATCATATGCATGGCTTGGGCATTGAGGCCCCAGTGACTTGCTTGTTGGTCACTCAGCATGGTTTATCGGAACCTCTAGTGTTACGACACTCATCTGATTAGGATTGACTTGATAGTCCTCCAATCAGAAAGCCAGGACTTCTTGTCCTGGATACCCCAGCATCTGTTTGAATTCATTTGCATGCTGAATGGAGCTATGAGTGCTAGGCATGCCAGATATGAGTTGATATCATGATATGACTATTTATGAGCATATGAGTTTTCTTGCTGGGCTTCGGCTCACGGGTGCTTTGTGGTGCAGGTAAAGGCAAGAGAAAGTTGGACCATCCTTGAGTTGGAGAGCTTAGGTGATGACGTGTACATATGCAGCTGCTCGACCAATACTTGGGCGAGGTTTGAAAGTGGAACTAGGGCTGAACCCTGTTTTGCCGCTTAGAACGGCCTGTTGTAAACACTTTCTTGCAATAAACTCTGAAATTATATTTTTGGGATCCCAATGTATACAGTAAACATTCTAGGGAAACGTTATATCCTAACCAAAGTTTTTAATCCCTAAACCGCTAATCACACTTAGTTACACGTTTATGGCCAAATGACTCGATTAGCGAGTTTAGCACTGTTTACAAGGTGCACTGTAGCGGTCCCTGGAGTTGGGGCGTTACAAATATGTAGGCGATGTATTGCCTGCTAAGGCTTTTGAAGCCCTTCACATTTAGGTGATGCTACGCCACTTAGGGAGCGACATATCGCCACCCTCTTTGACTTTGGACCACTCCGATGGTCCTAAAATTGCTCTAAATGCCACCAAACTTTTTGGGGATGTTTGGATACCTAATTGTATCACTTTAGACCCATAAAAGTTACTTTTAGATGTCTTCTACACAATCTCATGTTTTCACTTCTCTTTAAGTGAAAATCGTAAAGTGTTTTGCACCTCAATATGTAAACAACTTAACCATTATATTTAACCAATCTCAACAGTAGAAATCATTTTGTTCAATCAAATTGTATTGTTTACTTGTTTTATTACATGATTAATTATTATTAATATAAACGTTTATAAAATCTCGAACATATGTATAGTTATAATTATAGTGACTCAGTCACAGTGGATTATAATTGTAATTATATGTTCAAAATCATTTTGTCCCAATATTAAATCAGTACATTGGATTTTTACTGATCGGGTAATCTACGATAAGATCTATCAACACATCTGGTGTGATGTCATATCCAGGACATTGACCAAGTGATAAGATCAGATGTATTTTTTTACATTGGACTGGACCGATATTGATTATTGATGAGATAAGTAAGTATCGTTATTATCTAATCTAATCATATCACAACGTTGACCATAGGTCAATTCATTCTTAATTCTGGTTGATTAGTATTCTGCTAATTGTATTATTCAAGTATTTTGATTTATTCGTTACCAGCTTACCCTACGGACTAGCTCATACTTACATATTGGAGATTGTGTAGTATAATTGAGTGGGAGTATTTATCATAGATAGGAAATCTATATCTTCTGTTTAAGAAGTGAAACGATGATTTCCTTATAACTTGGTTCAAGTGTTAAATGATAGAGTACTCATTTCTGTAATTAAATTTACAGAAATATCATTTACAAGGAACTTTGTGGGAGTTAAGGATAAGATATCAATGAGGGGTAAAACTGTAATTATCACTCGCTTCATTAGTAGATCATCATAGAAGATTGAATAATGGTTATGGTTATAACAATGGATAACATATTTACATTTGGTGCAAAGCATTACATGAATTCAAGAGTGCAATTCTGAGTCCATAGTGGAATCACGAGAAATTAATAAGGTAGTGAGATTATTTGTTAAAAACAAACTCACAGTAACTTATTGGAGCTTGAGTTCGTGAATCCATGGTCCCCATGTCATCTCTTATCAAAATGAACATAGTAGTCTTGAGTAATTAATTTAATTATTAATTATAAAAAATATCATATTGACTAGGTCAATGAAAATAAATAATGTTAAATTATTTATTGATATTTTGTGAGAAAAATAATAGAAGAAACTTTGAGTTTTTTATTGCAAATCTCAAAAATATATTATTATAGCCAATTGGGACAATTTTGTTAATATTGATAGATTGGTATTAATATTAATAAAATGAATTAAATAAATGTCAAAATTATAATTGGTTAATTTTGACAAGTATTTAATTAATTATAATTATTAAATAATTAAATTAAAATGGGAAACTAAAGCTTATTTTATGTCCTAGCTAATTGCCTATATATACTAGTGTTATAGAATGCATTAGGTCGTCGGATGAATTTGACAAGGTAAAAATTCACTCCTAATATTCTATAGCCGTCCACACTCTCTTAGTTTTCTCTCTAGGAATTCTCTTCTCATGTGTTGAGACGTGTCCACACAAACACTATGTTGTTTTAGAAAAAGATTGTGATCTTGTTTAAAAGCGGTTTGGATTCCTTGCAATACCTAGCATTCAGCAAGGACAACAAGTTAGAGAATCCAAATGGTGTAGTCATTGTTCCGCTACGCATCTTGTAAGTACTATAATGGTTTTGTTATTGTATTTACATATCTATGTAATATTAACATGCTTGTATGATTTTATGATTTCTACTATGTATATTGTTTTGAATATATATTTATAGGGAGCATGCATATAGACTTATATAAATAAGATCCTCCATGGACATAACCAGGAACAAAGCCATTTGTATTGAGAGGGTTGCCTTAGGCCATCTCAAAATTTTAAAAAATATATATTATTTTTTATATTTTTTCTTGATTTTCTTACAAAATTATGTATTTGCTCCTCTCAAATTTCCTTTTTACCCTTGCCCCCTTAAAATAATGTTTTGCCTCCATCTCCATACATGACTCATAACTCTACCTTGTGCCCAAACAATTTGCTAAGTAAAATCACCAACCAACAATAATTTTACCATTAATTAAATTATGTAATATAATTAAAAAAAAATTACTAAATTTTTACTTAAAAATACTTAAAACAATAATAAAAAAGTAACCAAATTGTTATCCCTCAAAATCCAAGAGATGACGTGGCGAATGAGAAAGCGGCACGTGGTATCACAAATCATGGAAAAATGACTAAATATTGAAAAAAGACCGATGAGCAAAAAAGGATAGGTCCAGAACCTATAAAGAAGTCGACCAGGCCAAAACCCCCTAGGGGTGGTCGGCCTGGCCCTAGCCCCTAGGGGTGGTCGGTCTGGCATGCTCAAGAACTGCAGGGGTGATCAGCCTGGCATACTCAAGAACTGCATGGGGTGGTCGGCCTAAACTATTCTTCATAGGGTGGTCGGCCTAAACTCCCAAATACACTTTGTTGGATAAAGTTCACACGCATTCAAGCTGAAATCAACAAGCCTAGCACCCAGAAGATCAGTAGGCCTAACACCCAAAATGTCATCAGGCCTAGCACGTAGAAGATCAGCAAGCCTAGCACCCAGAGGGTCATTAGGCCTAGCACTCAAGCTCTAAAGGGTCATCGGGCCTAACACCTAAGTCTCATAGACCAACCAAGACTTAGTGTTTTCCCGAAGGTTTCAATCGTGCATCATCAACCACGATCCAGAGAAACAACGAGAAGACCCACAATCTCATAATCATGGGGAGGTGGACACATATCTCCACTTACAATGATCGTGCACCAAACCACGATCCCTAGTCTTGCTAATCATGCAACAGCCCTTGGGTATTATAAATAAAGGACTCAGAGCTTCATTTATGGAGAAGAAACTCTGGGCAAATTGGTGGCGAGTGAACTCTTCAGTTCATATTTGTAATTGTCAATCGAGTGAATTCAATACTAAAGATTAAGTAGATTAGGTTATTACTGTTTATCAGAATAGGGCTAAACCACTATAAATTTATGTGTGTTTGTTTAGATATTTGTACTCTATCGTATATTTATTTCGTTCAAAATGTGTCGCATACTGTACATACGATCATTGGCCAATTTCACAAGTCAACACAAATCATATTGAGTAATTCACTAAGGTTAAAAATGATAATTTTTTATAAAAAAAAATGAGTAAAATTCAACTTATAATTAATTTGTTAGATTTTACATGTAATACAAACTATTTTTATTAAAATTTTATAAAATATCAAGGGAAACCACAAGTTATTAATTCCCATAAAGTAACAACAACAATATTAGCACTAATTTTTCCAAAATAACAAATCTCATAGCTATCTAAAAGCAAAATGTTGACATTGACATAGAATCCAAGTGTGGCTAATAAGTGTATTTATTACAATATATACGCATGATCTCCTAATTATTACCCATTTCAATAGATGAAATCTAATATTCTAGCTATAGCTATGTAGCAATAATCTATAGTCAATGTTTTTGTCTTCGAAACAGCTATATAAATATGTGGTTAAAAGCTAAGGCCATGTTAGAAAATATATCAAAATAAAAAGTAATTAAGTTTAAATAATCACATGTGAATCAAAATTATGTACCAAAATATTACACCAACTGACGTGGTACTGTATTTTAAAACTGTGAATTTTGTCTGAAATAAAATTTAATTTGTTAAATGAAACTGACACGTCAGTCAGTATAATATTTTGGTACACATATCATTACTCATTAAGTTTTCATGATATCATTGTCTCTATATCAACAATGGAAAATCAAGGAGAGAGAGAGAATGTTAATTAGTATAAATGGTCTTTCTTTGGTACTTCCTTTGTTGACATATATATGATGAACTCGTTGACTATAGTGGAGAAAAGGATGAGCTTGATCGAAGAAAGGGCAACTTATTTTCTTGGGGTGGAAAATGGATAATGATTCATTGACCCTTTTAAGAGAGAGAGGAATCTAATAATGATCTTCTTAGGGCAAACTCTGAGAAATTGTGAGAAAAATACAAAACACCCTCAAATGAGCAATATATATATATATATATATATATAAATATTATAGAGATGTATATATATGAGAAATGGTTGGCACCCTGTGACATTCCTTGCAGAATTTTACTTTTGACTTTTAATATACGTTTATATACATCTCTATAATATATATATATATACCTTCATTTTCAGTTACATATATGATGATATGATATATGGTCTTTATAAAAATTAAAAAATCAAGTTCAAAAGACAAATTATGTTCACACACCAAGCTCAACCTATTCATGATAAATGATAACATACAATAATTTAAAGTTTATCTATATTTACATTACATGATAATATTGTATATATATCCATATCATCTACTTTTAAATTACGATATTTTCTCAAAATATTGCTTGTAAGATGGTTTCATTGAACGACCAAATATATATATATATATATATATATATATATTTCAAAATATATAACATTCAAACACGATTGGGAAGGGAAACAGATTTGACATATATTTTTTTTTTCGTCATCTTTTTATTATTAAGTGTTGAACACTCTTGTCTGCTGTGAAGTTTTAGATTTATTCTCAAAATTCTTGACTATTTATAAATAGCAAAAAATAAAAAAATTTGACTTACTAAAAAAAATCTTGACTTATAAGTAGATATCACGACTTGATTGGCTGTAGACGGTCACCGCCTCAACCAAGTCTAGTATTTTTTACTTTATATCTATAAAAGCGTGTCTTTGTGGAAATAATGATTTTTTTTTTATGAAATAATTTTCATATATATATATATATATTTCTTTTTTGAGGGACATAAGTTATATATATATATATTTTGCAAAATAAAAATCCACTCTAATAATGTCTCTCCTCCCATTATTGTAGTGTGTAAAAACTATACGATATCTATGCAATAATTACACAATTAATAAATTTATATAATTATAATAAAATTTTAAATAAAACAGAAAGAAATTTGACTTAACAATTTTATTAAAAATACAATTTTCGTTGTCTTAAATTTAATACAATTCTATTATTTTAGGTTAAATTCAGTATAGTAATTTTTAAAATATTTCTATTGAAATTTTTAATTTTTTTTTGTTGTTATCAAGTTAAAATATAATCCCACATAAGATAAATTATCATTAAAAATAGATTATATAGCGCGTATCTCAATCTGTATATCTTTTATAACAGAGTACCGCTATTCAATTATAGGGGTCTGAGTTGAATCTCCTCAAGTGAAGATTGAAAAAAATTATAAATGGACGAATAAGAGGAATTCGAAACATCGCAGCAAATACTAGATCAACCGAGACAAAGTCCACCTTAAGTGGGGGACTTGATGGAATTCGAACCCCTATCCCAATCGAGAAAAGATAAAACACCCAAAGAAAAACCATGACCTACTCCAATTGGTGACAACTAACATTTGTTCAAGTACGCACGAAGACGAAGAAGACCAATATGGTTAGGAGGAGGGGGGCCTAGGGTTTAGATAGGTGATGAGTTGAGAAGGTGTAGTCCTTACGCGTGGGACCAAAGAAGAATTAATGGCAGTTTCGTTGTGGACTCGAGGAAAGTAATACTTGGAGAAGATGACCACCAAGAATGATAAGGAACCAACTTAGGGTCTTCTCTTATTATTATTATACTAACTTCTTACTCACTTGTGCCCACGCCCGTTGAAAATTAATAATCAACACATATACATATAGAGACCCAATTAGCCTCACCTTTGGCCCCATGCCAGGCCAGTGGTGTAGCCCCACCAAGCCCTTTTCCACGCCCAGTGCCGCCGTGGCTCGAACCATCGTTGCACATTTAGTAGCAAGTAGTATACGTAATAATAATAGTGTAGTATAACTCTTCAACATAGTTCAAATTTTGTCTTCTCTCAAATCATGTTATCCATGATTTTTTTCAAAGAACAATCTTAATTAACAAAGAATTGAAAATAATATTAAAAAAAATTAATGTTGGATTGTCTTATTATCACACCCAAAAAATTAGTTCAAAACGCTTTTACATGTCTTCCTCTTCTTTCATTTGTTTTATTCTTTAGGGTTTATATTTTTTTAGACTCTGTATTTTATCTAATTACCTGTTTAGACCATGTGTTTTGACAAATTATTTTTTTGACTCTATATTTTGTAAAATGATTCTAATAGACCTATAAGCTCAATATTGATGAGTAAAAAATTGAATATATAATAACACAATTGTTAGGCAGAATGATTGTGTTTTTGTTCTGAGTTATTAGTTTGGTGAATTATTTTTAATTTTAGTTCTAAAAAATTTGATTAAAATTGGATTTAAAGGTAAATTTGAACAATTTTATAAAACACAATGTCAAAAAATAATTTTTCAAAATACAGGGTTCGAACAAATATAATTCATATTTTTTTAATATTAGATTAAATTGGATTATACATTTTCTTTAGTTTTGTATGATTTTGTTATAAAATATATTGGACTAATATTAATTCAATTACTAAATTAATTCACCTAAAATGAGATAATTTAGTCTCATTCAAAATAATTATTTAGTTTTAAAAGTGAAATATTATATCATTATTGTGAATTATGATAAAATTATAAAAAGTAATTTAAACTTGAGGTAATATTTATAGAAGAAAATATTCACATAAAATTTTATAGGAAGTTGAGTTTATTTTATCATAATGCATTTACTAATAATAAAAAAATATTAAAAATTGAACTTTTATATTTCTTTCAATCATTTTATCACTAGAATTTTGTAGAATCTTAACAAAAGAGAATAGAATTCTTTATATATATATATATATATATATTTTCTAAAATTTAAGAATAGAGAATAAGTAGATTATAACAAATTATTTATAGCCATTTGGTAGTTAATTAATTACATGAATAATTCGGTTAATGATATCATTGTTGCCATAATTAACCTTGAACTATAGATCGGTGTTCTTGTACTGTTATTATTAATTAATAATTATTTCTTGTCTTTTTATATTCTTGTTCTTTATAGACTTTTTGTTGATTTGATCACATTATTAATTACTTCTAATAATTAGCTTAAAGTAAATTCGTTATAGAATTGTTGTCGAAGCTAGATTGGCTTAAATTTGAGATTGGAAGCAATAATAGAGAAATATTTTCCCAATTATAGTTACTTGAATTTGAAGTTATTATTATGTTGGTTATGAAAATAATACAATAATATTTATAAAAAATAAATAAACTATTTTTTCTTACTACATGAACTATTAGTGATCTTTTGCCACAAAATTTTTAATTTATAAATGTGTTGGGTTTTTGTATTTTAAAATTTGTTAGAATGTGAAAATTAATAATGTGCAAATTTAATCACATAATATAAAATGATATTGTGTTTTTAATAAAATTATCATGAATTTAGATTCGCTGATTAATTATTGATCATATCTAACTGGGTCCATAAAATTATAAGATTTAAAAAAAAAATTGACCTTTAGATTGAGCAATTGTAACTAAAATAATTTGACAATGAAAATTGAACATGAATTTGCATAGCATGAGCTTTACAGCTATAATGTCTCAACAAATATACTAATTAGAGTGTAGTAATGTCAAAATAATTAGTGCAATTAACTGTTTTGATTAATGTCAACTTTAAATTATTAAATTTCACGTAAATTACAGTTGCAATTTTTAATGACTTAATAATAATAATTTATGATCACTACTATACGTACCACTTTTTATTACAAAATTTGAACTATATAAAATAAATTCCTTAAATTACCAAAACTCTCATATGAAAATGGGTAAGGGTTGAAAAAAATTAGACATTTTGCTAATGTCATTTTTCAATTTATTTATTTGTTTTTGTAAAAAAGTCTTCTATATATGGAATGGAATATTTCTGACAGCAGAATGTCAAGTTTGTTAATTTAGAAAGTCATATAAAAAAATTATTGTACAATATAACTATTTAAATATTATTTTGCCCAACATCTTGTAAAATATAATTTTTTGATAACACATTTTTAATTTTTCCTTTAATTATTTTTTTTAAAAAAATTCATATTTACATATATATATATACTTATTTTCTAAAAAATTATTAATATGGGATCAATAATTCTATATGTTTTAACCATAGAAACAAATTAAAATTTTCATATTATTCAAAATATGGCAAAAAAAATCAAAAATTCATATATCATTTAAATTCCACTAAAATCTATAATTATTTAATAGACAACATTGCCATGCAAAGGCTGAGAGACTTTCATTCATCATAGTAAGAAAAACTATATAAAAATATAAATAAATAATTTTATAATTTTATAATTTATCAGCTAAATTATTAGTGTATATAAATATAATCATAAGAACCATGTACAATATAAAAAACAAAACAAGAAGGTTCTCATCAATTCTCATAATGTCACATATCTATTAAATACTAAATATTACACTAATATATATATAAATACATCCCAAAAAATTATTAAAAAAATAAATAAAAGAAACTCATGCAACAATATTTAACAAGAAAATAAAATAATTAAATAAAAAAAAAGTAAGATTATTTTTTTTCCTTTTTCTTTTTCTTTACCAAACCCAAACTAGTGAAATAAATAGTAATAATTATATATATATATCTTGATCCTTCTTCACCTTTGGTCATGGCCGGGAGAAGTCAACGGGAAGAGATTCAAGAGCTCCGGCGGCTCTGACTGTCTCGGCGTACTCAACGGCGAAGGGTGCAAGTAAAAACCCTTTTCGGCGATCGCTTTCTCCTCCTCCGAAACGGCCGGAGACGCCGGCGACTGCGACCCTGACGAGCTGGGCACAAACATTGACTCGGACCCGAGTGGAGTCACCGGGCTGGGAATGGGCGAGTCGACCCAGTGAATCATCTGACTCGGCGACGAGCCACCTCCGCCATTGATGGTGGCGAGGCTGAGCTTGATCTCCAGCTTTCTCATGGTCTGTCTCCGGTCTTGGAGCTTGAACGGGGATCGGCGGGGTCCGGTTGGGTACTCGACGGGAAGGTTGGTGGGCTTGGAGGAAAGCCTGGTTGGGACGGTGATCGGAAGTTTCTCCGATGAGTTGCCGGAGGAGCCGGTGAGTTTCTGTACTAAGTCTTTGAAGTTGTTTTGGTCTGCTTGGACGAAGGTGGTCGGAGATGGCGATGTTGGCGATGGAGTTGTCATGGTTTTCAAATGCTTTTCCATTAATTTCAACAGATATATCTATATATATATAGTTGTACTTGTATATATATATATAATCTAAGGAAGAAGAAGAAGAATTTTCATGTGTTGGGGGTGAGAGAAGTGTGTTATATTATAAAGAGCTAAAAAGTGTGTTATTTTTCTAAATTAAATGTGTAATTAATGGTAGAAAAAGGTAAGTAATTAAGGAGAGCTAGCCAAGGATATTTGTGAAAGTGTGTTGAATTGAATGGAAATTAAGTTCAATTTCCTTAGTGATTATGTAGAAGAAGAAGAAGAAGAAGAAGAAAGAGGTAGTGGAGAAGAAAGAAAGAAAGTTATAAGTTGTGATTGCGAATAGAAGTGAGGTCAAGGGATTTTATAGATGACAAAGAAGATAAAGTTGTGGTGTTTTTTTGGGCCAATATTTAATTGAATAATAATTATTTTTTTTTAAAAGAAGAAAACTTTTTTTTTGACCAATGAAACATTTTCATTGAAAATAATCAGAACGCTTGCCTTTTACCCTAATTTATGAGCAGTATTATTAGTCGAACAACGAACATAAATAAAGAATGACTCCGAAAAATTAGATAATAAACTTAATTGGCCATGTTTGTGGGTCAATAACCAACATTGAGTATTTAGTGAAAATAATTTTTTTTAATAGATTTTTTTAAAATTTTAAGATATCAAATGTGTCTAAAAAAAATTGTTTTACAAATAATTATCAAATAAAATTATTGTACGTACAAAATTACTAAAAAAAAATATATTTTACAAAACATTACTAAAAGAAGAATTCACTAAATATTATATTAAAAACAAATCATTAAGGGTTTATATTTTTTTTGGACCCTGTGTTTTTTCTCATTATTTGTTTGGACTTTGTGTTTTGACAAATTATTTTTTGGACCTTATGTTTTGTCCTAAACCCAATTTTGGTCAATGTTTTCTCAATTAAAATCACAAATAATTTACCAAACTAACAATTCAAAACAAAAATAAAATCATTCTGCTTAAAAACTGTGTTGTTATATTCAATTTTTTTTTCATCAAAATTGAGTTTAATGTTCTATTTTAACTATTTTACAAAACATAAGATCCAAAAAATAATTTATCAAAACACAAAATTTAAATAGATAATGAAAAAAAACTCGGAGTCAAAAAAAAATATATATATACCCAATAATTAATGTATATATTTCACACGGCCGGTGATGTCTCTAAAGTCTACATTTTCGTCTAATGAATTTTACAAGAAAGCCGACTCAAGTGGAAAAATACAGACTTTTGTCTTCAAATGGAAAAATACATAAGGTTTCCTAGAAAATTACCCTATTTAATAAAAAATAATAAATTAGTGTATATAGTGTAGTGGGGAGTTGAAATTTTGAGTACTACCAACTTAGATATGATGTGTATATATATATATATTTATTGTTAATTATTTATGTGACACATTTAAATTGTTCCAACTAAAAAAAATAGAGTTGAAACACCAAGTAGTGATTAGTTAGGACTTAAAGTCTCAAACATTGAACCTTAGCTTCTGTTAGAACACATCTCATATTAATTATACATATATGGACTTGATTTCAAAATCTCGAAAATAATTTACCACCATTAATTTGAGGAATATCTTTTTATTTAATTTAGCATTTTAGATTTAATTATTTGTGGTGTTTGGATTTTCGTTAGGTGAGAGAGAGAGGACAAAGTTTGCAATTAATGTCTTGGATTTTGCTTCATCATTTGATTGCCTATTTCTTCATACTTTCTAAGGATTTTCCCAATTATATATTGGTTTGCTAATAATAATAATAATAATAATTGCACTCGTTTTGCTATCAAAAAAATTAAGATATACCAATCATGATGCCATTTTCAGGTGTTTCTAGCTACTTTCTAGCTAGTATATATGCAAACCCTAATAACTAAAGTGTTTCATGAGACTCTAACATATTTTATCATATTTCTAATTAATTGCCTTTTCCACCCATCATATTACATTTTTCAATAAAAGTAATTATGTTAAAAGTAACTACAGACCAGGATTTTGTTTTAGCAAGAACTAAAATTGAATAATTGTATTGATTATATAAAATATGGTTTATATATTTTTGGATCATGTTTTTTTGTTCCGTTATTTGTTTTGATCATGTGTTTTGACAAAAAAAATTTTGATTTTGTGTTTTGTAAAATTATTCAAATAGACCCTTAAATTTAATTTTGATGAAGAAAAAATTGAATATAACAATACGATTGTTAGGCAAAATGATTTTATTTTTGTTTTAAATTATTAGTTTTGTGAATTATTTGTAATTTTAGTTCAGAAAATTTTGACCAAAATCGAGTTTAGGGTTCTATTTGAACTATTTTACAAAACACATGGTCCAAAAAATCATTTGTCAAAATACATGGTCCAAATAAGTAATTGTACAAAACACAGAGCCAAAAAATGTATAAACCTTATAAAATATTTGTATCAATAAAGTAAAATAATATAAATACATAAATGGGGAAAAATTACAAAATTAATAAATAAAATGAAACATATTTGTAAAAATTTATACAAAATATTTACTTAGTTCTTTAGTAGTGTACAACTTAGTGAATAATGTAAGCCAATGAATCAATATATATATATATATATATAAATTATGGGATGTGACACTCATATAACACTAATCATAAGATTAATAAAAAAATTATAAATTTACTTGGTTAGTAATGTTAATAAGTGAATCTTGAATTTTGGTATAGTAAATTAAAGAAAAAAAATGATGAATATGACATAGAGGTTAGTAAATTTTTCTTTTTTGTTGTTATTATTATTATTAGTAAAATATCAGGGCATACCATATGTATCTAAATTTTAAACAAGCATCATTGGAAAATAATTTATATTCAAATTAGATTTTTTATTTATATATATAAGCCAATATACAAAATAAATAATTTGATAATAGTTATTAGGGATAATTGCGGCATAAGTACTCAATGTTTGAGTTTTGTACCCAAAGTTAGTAAAAGTGTAATTCCGTGAGTCTCCTCCGTTAGGTCTGTTAATGAGTTAATTAGGCAGACACGTGTCACATTTTTATTGGTCCAAATCATAATTATTTTTAAAATATTATTGAACTAGACCAATCACGGATTGACACGTGTTGGTTGAGTCATCACGAAACGGAGACCTAACGAAGGAGGCTGACAGAATTACACTTTTACTGACTTTGGGTACTATTGCTACTAAAAATAAATATTTAGTCTATACCGCGTATAAAACTCAAACATTGGGTTATGCCGCAAATATCCTTAGTTATTATAAAGATTCCAAACTAATTTGTAAACATTGTTGGAGAAGCTTTAATTACATTAAGTTATTCCATCATCTTCATGCCTTTAGTAGTAGCTGAGATAATGTATTTTTATGATTACGTTTAAACTTTATATTGTTATCAATATCATTATAAAATCATTGTGAAAATTATTTTTGAAATATTTTTATTAAAAGTTTATTGTACAAAGTCTCCCACCTATCTCTTTCTATAGCTTCTCTTTTTTTTTGTTGTGACGTTTTTTCATACTCAAATTGAGTCTCATTCAATACTTTCTCTCTAGCTAACTAAGTACATTATTATTATTAATTGCTTTTTTAAGCATAATATGTCTTTGAATATGAGGTATATAGTCACAAGGGATTATCAATATTAATTGGTGCTTTATTTTTATAATTATTATAATATAATGTGCCTTTGAAGATGACATACTCATGACCAAATTATTCTATCATACTCAACTTTCTTTATATTCTTTAATTAAAAAAAAGAAGAAGCATAATGTATGACTAAAAATAAAAATGATTAATGATTAAAATTGACATTATTCTATTAAAAAAATGTGACTAAATTTTTCAATAAATTTTCCTGAATATTGCATATAGTACAAATTTATTACTAAATAAATATTGCATAATTTCTTTTTTGACACTAAAATCTGTTAGTACAACAAAAAGTCATAATTTTTTTTTAATATTCTTTTTTGAAGATGACATACTCATGAGCAAATTAATTTATCATACTCAACTTTTTTTATATTCTTAAATAAAATTATATAAAAAAAACAGCATAATGTATGACTAACAATAGAAATAAAAATTATTCACGATTAAAATTGACATCATCTATTAAAAAAAATGTGACTGAAATTCTCAATAACCTTTCCTCAATATTGCATGTAGTACAAATTTGTTACTCAATAATATTACATAATTGTTTTCACATTAAATTCTGTTAGTAAATTCTCTTTAATGTAAAAAAAAAATATAATTTATGATTAAAATTGACATAATCTATTAAAAAGATGTGAAAAAAAATTCAATGACAAATTTTTCTCAAAATTGTATACATAGAGCACTCTCAATAGATGTTCTACTCCATTCTTCAAAATACACCACTAAAATCTTACTTTTTTATTTTAATCAAATATTTACATAACACCATACATCAAATTTTCTATTTATTATCTATATTTTATCTACATCATTAAATATTATTATTTTAATCATTAAATTACTAAAAAAGGAGAGAGAAATAAAGAAAAAATAATAAAATATTTTTAGTACAATGAATATTTGTCTCTAAATGCATAGTAACGCTATTCATTAAGGTAAAAAAAATGTAAACTAGCTCAAGTTTATTTCACCTCACTTTTACAATTTTTTTCTTTAATATTTTAAAAATTAAGCTACTTTACCTTATCCATTAGGAGTAGTGCTCTAAATAAAAGTTACATAATTTTTTTTGTGACTACAAATTTATTAGTAAATTGTGACTGCTTTTTAGTATGGAAAAAGTGATTTTGATATTTTTTGGGGAAAGGTGTGAATGAACATATGTAGGGTATAAGAGAAAATGGGGATGTGGATAGATAAATGAGTTTTAATTTTTTTTTACTATATATAGACTTAATTGGTCTGGTTATTAGAATGAGAAGGTATGAGTATGAAAGTTGAGTAGTAAATAAAAAAGAGTTTTGAAAAAGAAGTTAATTAAAATAAAAAATAAAAAGAGGTTGGTATTTGATTGCGTGTTAAATTTGAGAACACAAAAAAAGAAATATGTTCTTTGGTTTTGAAAATTAAAATGTAAAAAAAGAATTGAAATGTGAAGCTGAGACAAAGAAAAGGGAAGGTTGTCCTGTCATAGGTGTTTGCATCACTCACTCACACCACACTAAATTAGATACAATGGACTTTTAATTGGGCCTTTAATCTCTGTAGTGAGTCACAAACGTTTAATTGGGCCTGAAACTAGCCCATCAAGAAGCCCATGACTAGGCCCATTGTATAAAGTCTTTAAGTCCATGCTTTTTGTATGTTTCAATGAAATTTTGATGGGAAAGTGAAAATAGCATGATTTTGTTAAGGTGACGTTTTGGTTCACTAAATTAGAATGAGAAAATAGACAGGAATAATAATAATAATGATAATAATAATAATAGAATAAGAATGATTTGTTTGATTGGAGGTGTTAATGGTACGAAATAGAATGAGTAAATTGCGACTAAAATGATTAAAATATGTACTTTTATACCAATTTTTTTATTAATTATTTAGTTTAAAAAAATAATTAAAAAATTATATTTTTTCTTCATAAATAATAAAAGTGTAGCATTTTAAAAATATTATGTATATTTACCGCAAAAAAAATTAAAAATAAAAGTAACATTTTGAAGATATTAAAAATATTTATCGCAAAAAAAATTAGTATAAAAGTGCAATATTTTAAAAATATTAAATATTTTAATTGTAATTTACTCACGTAGATATTGTATTTTTATTTTTATTTTTTGTATTTTTTGAAGATATTGATATTTTTAGTGTTGTATTGAAATTAAGATATCAACACTTTGGAAAGAAAGTAAATGAACGGCATACGAATTGAATTAATTTTATTTTAAAACTTAATTTAGGAATAAGTTTCCAATAGTTGAAGATTTTGTTGTTGTAAATCAAGTAGCCATTTCATACCTAAAAAAGCAAGGCTATTGAAACAA
The DNA here is from genome assembly GCF_963169125.1 of Humulus lupulus. Lineage (NCBI taxonomy): Eukaryota > Viridiplantae > Streptophyta > Magnoliopsida > Rosales > Cannabaceae > Humulus > Humulus lupulus. The sequence continues at coordinate 5,793,234 of NC_084802.1, read as the reverse complement.
CTTTTAATAGGTTTGGGCAGAGCCTCGTATAATAGCCCCAACACCAACTATTTTATTTAAAGCTAATCAGTTTTCTCTCGATAAACAAAAGTGGAGTAGTACCGGAGAAGAGAAAGGTCGAGAGAGAAGGAGAAAGTGATGAGAGTAATGGAGAAAACGGTAAAGAAATGAAAGACGATATCGAGTATAAAATTAAAGTGTTGTTATATGACATCTTAAGTTGTGCGACATGCCAATACCAAGTAATGTAACATACACGTTGATTGATGTTATTGTTACATTATTTTATAATATAATGTTTAGATTAAATAAATGTGACAAAAAGTGTCACATATTGTAACATATAATAGAGTGTGTTATAATATTTAGATATAGATGAATATCAAAATATATAATATATTTGGTGTTACAAATTTGTAACTTCTAAATATTGTCATTTATTGTGTAGATTTGTTGTTACACAATTTTGAGTTGAATTTCTTAAAATCATATGTGAAATGACTATTAGAGATATGATTTTAACCTCAATAATATGTTTTGGGGATTAAAAAATTAATTGGGAATGATTTGGAGCCGTTTGGAAAAACAACACATTTTTATGTGCTGAAAATGGTCAGTGGTTGCGGCCAGGGATGTTGGTGGCCGCGGCCTAGGGAACAAAGACCAGTGGCTGCGACCACAAATAAGAGTCTATTGCTCACTTGTTTGACACAACTTTTTTATCCATTAGAGCATTTTGCTAGAAAACACCTAGAGGCTTGATTATTCCAGAAAGCTAATTCCAAATCTGTGAGAGATCCTTTAGTGCTTGAGTTAGGGGGAAATAAGCTTTTGGACAAAGGTTTCAAACATTGTTCAAGTTGGTGATCCTCAACACTTTTCACTTTGGTAGTGTGAGTGAGAGTTGTTTGTTCTTTGTTTCTTGTTCTTACACTCTCTACTACTGCTTTTCATCTTCTTATTCTTCGTTTCTATTTACTTGTATTTTTTTGTTTATAATTATATTCATTTTTTTTCTTTTGTTACAAACATTTTTACTTTATTTGTATCTTTTGTTTATAATTGTATTTCTCTAGCCTCTTCTTCTAATTCTTATTTTATTTATTTGTATTTTTCAGTCATAGAGTTGTAACATCATTTAATCAATCTTGTTTATTTGTATTATTTTATCTAGAGTTGTAATACTTCTTACCATTTCCATTGAAATAACATATATTTTCCTAATAGTTATTTAATAGGATTCATTAGCAAAATGACCTATTTTTTTAATTCATTTTGCACTCTGACTTAGTTTTGATATTTTTTTTGCAAAATGGTCTCCACATAGACAGCTGGTCGGAATTTTTAGACAGTTTGTCGAAATTTTAGACAAATAATTATCAAAACTAGACTAGAGTGCAAAATGTCTTTTTAAAAAAAAAATTCACCAATTACTCTATTTAATATCAAATATTACAAATTCAAATGTAATGTATATAATAAGTAGAACATAATATTAAACTGTACTAATTACCAAATGCCACATCATAAACTGTATGCCCTATACGTAGTGCCCCATAGCAATACTTATAAAAATAACAAGGGCTTTTGCAGTACAATATGTTTTTTTGTTGTACCAGTACAACACGCTCCTAAAAGTGATACACGGGGATTTCTTGACCCCAATTTTTTTCTATAATGGTGTTCAATGTAATTATAGCAAACTTCTTGCAAGTTTTTGAGAAATCTTAAATAAATTACAATGACAAAAACATAATTCAAAACAATTACGTTTACATGTATATAAAAAAAATATACACACGTACAACAAACTATTTAATCTATATTTTCAAGATTATAAACTAAATAAAACTTAACAAAATCTTGCATATTCGTTATAATTTCAATAAACAAGGTCATAAGAAAAAAGGAATTCAAGAAGCTCCCACGTATTATTATGTTTTTGGAGACCGTACCAAATGACAAAATAGCATGCTGTACTACAAACTTACCCTAACATAGTTCCCTAACCACATGTTATACGTGGCAGAAGCCACATGAGGACACAGGTTCGTTACTATGAACCGAAGAACACGGGAACAAAAATGAGCCAGAGTTTGAAATGGCGCGTGTAGTGAAACAACGATAGAGGCAAATATCCGAGATCAGCAGAGGCGGGAAGGGTTTGGTTGCACTTTCAAAAACCCTAAGAGAGAGAATAATGGCGCAGACAGACGAACACCACGAAGCAACCGACGGTTTGGCGAAGCTTTTGAAGAAAGCGAACCACGATTTGACACTGGTCCAGCTCAAGCTCGAGAAGGAGTTTCAACAGATCTATCCCGAAAATGTTAGTCCCAAAATTTAATCTTTAATTACAGTCGTGTATGTATATGTATGATCATAATTAGATTCACTCATGGGTTTTTTTTTATAGGCAAATCCAATGAAAATAGTTTCTAGAATAAAAAAGATTCAAGAAGATCTATCTACTTTGAAGGAGCAGTGTCGCGAGCTTTTGTCTGCCAAACAGGTAAAATTTTCCACTTTTACTTTGAAGCAACATCGAAATCTTGTTGGGTTTTGATTTAATAAGTATTTTCAAATGCAGGATTTGATTGATAAAGCTAGGACTGTTATTGTTGGGAACAGAAGCTCACTCCAGCGAATGCGAAAATCAATGGGCCTTACTGACACAGACGACTCTGGTGACTCTGCCTTCGAAAGCTTCAATCAGGTAATTACCCTTAGTTGCTACAGTGTTTGAAGCAGTGAGCATCATTCTACTGCTTGATGTTTTCATTGTTAAAAGTTACTACTTTGGAATTTGATTGATTTGAAAATGGTTGTCTAATTTTCCAAGTGGTGATTAGAGTAACTGCACCATTTGCCAGCAAGCAACCAAAATTGATTTATGGCAAGGCTTCATTTATATATATATGTATGTATATGTACCTGTAGAAAGATTTTCTGTGGGTAGTTTTGCTCAAGCCTTGTACATGCTTTCACTTATTTTCCTTCCACTTGGAAATTGCTCATGTTACATAGTACATACCACTTGAAAAGTTGTAGAAGAAGGAAGCCTTATTAGTCTTTTAATCATGCAGATCATTGATGAGTGGACCGTTCAAGTCAGATCAAGAACAGGTAATTTTTCACTGCCTTCATACAAATTTTGCATGTGAGAAATGGTAATTTGGTGTTAATGTTCAGTGTGGTGGGCATATTTCTATTGGGCTGTAATTTTTTATACGCTGAGCTGGGTTTGTGGAGATTGAGACCCTTTGTGGTTGATTCTGTATTTAATGAAATACTGAGTTTAAAGCACTATGTGTGGCATTATCTGATGCAGGGGGTGAGATTAATGGTTCAGACTCTGAGGATGTCAACAAGTTACTCTTCTCAGCTATAGTTGAGAGTAACTAGCAACAAGTTGATAAACCAACTTGTATTTACATGTCAATAACTGGATTGCTTCAGTATGGACATATGGGAATGTAATAAATTTTTTTTGTTCATATGTGAAATTGTAATTTTATTAGAAGTTGATAAAATTTTGAATATATTGTCATTTTGTCATGTTCTTGACCAAAACAAGATGGTGGCAATTAGAGGTAAATCAAGGCCACATGGGAGAAGACAGAATAAAGTTGTCTTATCATTTGAGTAAGAAGATTATAAGCAAAATGTCAATATATAGCCACTGTAAAATGTCTCCCATTATATATTCCACATGTTAATTGAGGCAAGTTGTGGATGCCCTGATGTGGAGGCATCCTGAATTGACCTCAGGGTCCACACTTGCTCCTCAACAAGGCTAATGAGACTCATCATTGCCTAGTCTAGGGGTTGCTCTAAGGGCAACCGACACTAGCTCCTCAACAAGACTAATGAGACTCATCATTACCTAGTCTAGGGGTTTCTCTAAGGACAATCTCTAGATTAAGAGCATCTCCAGGTGCTATAGACTATTTGTGGATTCACAAGTAAGTTGCCAAAAATTGGCAATGGTGCCATCTTTTTTTTTTATATATATAAAAGTAGTTTTGGTTACACGTGTGAAAGAGAAAATTAAAATATTAATATTTTAAAAATTTTGGTACCCTTAGAGCAGCTCCAATGTGGGTAGTTCAAAGGATTGCTAGTTGATCAAATTCTCACAGGCTATGACTTTTGCTGTTGGAGGCATTCAATTCTTAAAGAAAATTAAGGCACTGTTGCCTCACAGTAGCAATGGTGCTTTCTTTTTTTTTTTTTTTTTTTTAATTGTACATATATATATTTAAATATAACATTTTACATATATAAAATACTTTGTTACCATTTTTTTTTATTACCGACAGTGCTTCAAAGAAATGTTGAAATTCGTGATAGAAACATTCATCGCAATCTTTAGGCGGACTTGGTAGAGCACATATGGTCAAAATTTAGAAATAATTTTAATTAGCATTTTTTTTAATTATGTTAGATTGATTAATTATGATTATGTCATTTTATAAATTCCTTTAAATTTCGTCTAATTTAAATTTGATGTAATATTTATTTATATTAATATATGGATTTAAAAAATTTAGTGTGACAATATTTATAATTATAAAATAATATATTAAATAATAATGTGTGGGGCCATAGTTGACAACTTTTGGGATGACTTAGCATTGAAGCATTTTTATAAAAAAAAAGTTGCCAAAAGTGATGTGGATGAGGAGAAAATAAAAAATTATATTTTTGGATGATTTGGACATGTTAAGCAACTAATAGGGTAGCCACCATTGAAGTTGATCTTATAGCAACTCGCATGAAAGTTGCTTGGAAAGTGGTTTGTGAGGTGATAGGGTAAGTGGATGAGGTTTTATTAGTAGATAGGCAACGTTGTCTAGCAAAGTCAATGTTGCCCATTGTGGATGCTCTTGGAGAGTACTACCACGGTAGATGCTCTTACAATGCATGAAGCCTACTTAAAGTATGTTTGGGAGGGAAAGCCAATGAATCAATCTCTGAGCCCACATTACTATATAATCCTTTCTCTAAGGGTCCCAATAAATTTGGAAGATGACTTGACATTGTTAGCGAGAAAGACAGACCACAATGTTATTGTATTTGATCTAACCAATGGCCAGACCACACATCTTAAGGCACCTATGATACATGTTAAAACTCTCTTTCAATAACTTACTCTCACTTCACCAAAATCCTAGTCTAACGTTGCCATTGGAGAATATTTGACATGTACCATTTGGTGTCCACCACCCCCTAAGTTCACTTCAACATATGCCAAATGTAGTGACCTCGAGCTTGAACCTAACGTGTGCTCTTAGCCTATGTTTGGTAGAGTAGATAGAAAATAAGGAGGAGATAAAAAATATAAGGAAAATAAAAGTTAAAGGAAATAAAGTAAATGTATTTTCTCTCCTACATGTTTGGTAGAAGAAGAGAAAAGAAAACAGAAAAAACTAATTTATTTATTTAGTTATTATTTTAATTGAAATTCATAAAAGAAAAAAAATATTTTGACACTTTCACTCTTACATTACTCAACTTTTGAAGGTTAATTTTATCATATTATCATCAACTATAAAAGCAACACGTTTTCTCCTTACGTTTCTCTCCAATTTGGAAAGAAAATATTTGGTATGGGCCCACTCATTTTTTTCTTTCCAATTTTCCTTTCCACTCTATATTCTCTCTTACCAAACTACTCTATTTTTTTTTTACTTCTCCTCACTTTTCCCTCAAAATATTTCCATCCTCCCACTTTTCTTCCTTAACAAACAAAGGGTTAGTCACGACTGATATCACAAAATTTCATTTTCTGCTTAAATGAAGTCTCCATCTAATGCTAGTCAAAAGTAAAAGTTTGAAATCTTTGATATGAAATTTTGTGAGTGAGAGGTACAAGAACAACCTTACCCTAGTGCCACAAAGTGTTGGTAGAAGAATGAGAGGGAAGAAAAGAAAGATATTTCTTCTATATCTCTTCTGTATAAAAAATGTGTAGATAATGAAATTTTTTAGTTTTAACGGTTTGTTTTATTAACTTTAACAGAATATTCTAAATATTTAACCGAATATACTTTTAAAACTAATTATTTATTAATTATATTAATATAAATTTAAATATTATAAAAAAGCATTATTATAATAATATATAATACAAAACTAGATATTTAATAATTATATTAATATAAATTTAAATGTTATAAAATATTATTATGATAATAATATATAATCTTAATTTTTTACTAATTATATTAATATGAATTCAAATATTATAAAGTATTATTATTATAATAATAATAATGATATTTAATACAAGACTAGATATTTAATACTTATATTAATATAAATTTAAATATTATAAAATATAATTATAATTGTTGACCACAATTTTGGCCAATGACGAGTAGACGTCAAAACTACAATGAACCTTCAAGAGAAAAATACGACATAGATAATTTTATAGTGGTTCAGCCCCAATTTGTTGGTAATAGCCTAATCCACTTAGAGTTGTGATATATTTAGCCGACACTTAAGATCAGATGAACTTGAGCCAACTGATTGTAGAGTCCAAGAACTTTACTTAGCTAGTTATTTAGTAGTATTATAGTATGTTTAGTATTATCTATGTAACTGTGGATTTTTGGTTCAGACCGGGAATTATTTGGACACTCATAGTAGTACTTATAGATTTTCTAAGTTTAATCTATAGTTTAAGAATATTAAGTATAACCTAAGGTTTGATTAATGTGACTGATATTAAGGATTATATTTATTATATTATAAGGTTTAGACATCAACCAATAGGATTTTAAGCACATGTTATGAATGGTGATTAAGGATTAAGTATTTTTGAGGATTAAATTTAATAAGGAGTAAAATTTGAATGTTATAGGGTCAGTCAGCAGCTTTGAATACGTTGAGGGCTTAGTCAAGGCTGTTTACTCCATTCAAACTTAGCTAAAAATGTGTAATTTTGTGTTTAGATATTCAGCGTGTGCCGATATATCGCAGCTATAGGGGTCATTACACTGATTTTCTTAAGTGCAAGTAGAAAAATATAGAGTTTCTCTCTCTAGAAAATACAAGTTCTATCTCTCTAAGCTCTCAGAAAATGCCCCAAGTGACAGACCCAAAACTCAAAACCAGAGAGTTTTTCTTAGTCCCCCCAAAAGATCAGATCCCCCCTATGATGCCATGAGCTTTGTATTTATAGGCTCAGGATCGTACAAATGAAGTCCCTCATAATCGGGATATTTTGTTATTCTCACTATATTTAATTAATAATAATATCTAAAATACAACAATATGCGATTCTTTGGGATAAAATGAGAGATTCCCACGCAGGTATGACCGATTCTTGCTGAAGCCGTTACTGGGATCTTTTGCGTAGCACTGTTCTGTTTAGTCGGTCCACATCACACCCAGAAGGAAAACTGAAAGGCCAAAACACTTCATTGGTCGCCCAAGACAAGTGACTGGTTGGCCAAACACATGTATAGTCAACCAAACACTTGACTGGTCGGACAAGCACCTGACTGGTCGGACAAGCACCTGACTTGGTCGGACAAACACCTGACTGGTCAGTCAAAATCTTCACCGGTCGGACAGAAATTCTATCAGATCGGTCAAATCACTTTATCACAACTCCGAAGAGCCAACACATTTATTGACTATTAATGTGTCATTTACGGACCATGTATTGTCATTTGTCACTTCTATTGTCACGTCATCATTCTCAAATTTTGGGGATAACAATAATAATATATAATACATTTGTTAAAAAAAATTATCATTTATGTTTAAAAAGCTTATCATATATATATTTAAAAAATTATAAACAATGTTTTGGTTTAATTTTTCATTTAACATGTTTATGTCATTATTTTATATAAAATATTGTTTATTTATTTGAAATTTATATAACAATGATACAAATTTAATAAAAATAATTAATAAATTCTATAAATAAAACTAATGTTTGTATCTAGTATCTCTTCTATATAAAAAGTGTGTTGATAACGAAAATTCTTGGTTTTAAACTTTAACAGAATATTCTAAATATTAACAGAATATACTTTTAAAGTAACCAAAAATAGATATTTATCAATTATATTAATATAAATTCAAATATTGTAAAATATTATTATTATAATAATATTTAATATAAGACTACATATATAATAATTATATTAATATAAATTCAAATTCAATTTAAAATATCATTATTATAATAATATATAATATAAGACTATATATTTAACAATTATATTAATATAATTTTAAATGTTATAAAATATTATTATGATAATATTATATAATTTTAATTTTTTATTAATTATATTAATAAGAATTTGAACATTATAAAATATTATTATAATAATATTTAATACAAGATTAGACATTTAATACTTATGTTGACGTCGTTTTTCGTCAACTTAAATATGAAGAGCATTAAACACAGAATTAAGAAGATAAATCAAAACAATCAGGATTTTATGTGATTCAGCAGTTAAAATCTGTCTAGTCCACGAGTTGGTATTATTGAGTGATGGTATTCTCTTAAAGCTTTTACAATGCAATTTAGCAGAGTATTCTCAGTACCAAATTGCGAGTATATACAAATGAAATTCTTCAGTCTATTTATAGATTGGTTAACAAAATATCTTTCTTTTTATTTCGGGAAGTTACAATTCAAATATGAAATACATATAATTAAATATATTAACCATGTAATATCCCATGATAATCAGGATTTATTATCATATAACAACAAATCCCCAAGGAATAGGGATTTCCTAACAACCACCGCATTCAAACTGGGTTACCGACCTCGAACATATAGTTTACACACTTTCGAGATCAACCAACATCACGAGCTCGTCATTCTGGTTAGCCTTGTCCTTGGACAACAATATCTTCGAGCTTAACCCTCGGAGATCAACATTTTCGAGCTTGCAATGAAGGTTCGAATTGCTCTCATATACTTCGGAGAAGATCCATCCTTTCGAGCTTGATGCTTAAGCTCGAACCTTCTTAACTAGTGCTCAGTCGCCAATAGGAACAAATCAGGAAACATGTTAATTTATACAAGTGTTGAGCCCTTACAAAAAATTTCGAGCCTACATTTTGAGGCTCATTTATGATGATTTCGAAATTTGGGTGTAACAACTTATATTAATATAAATTTAAATATTATAATATATCATTATAATAATAATATATAATAAATAATTTTTATTAAAAAAATTTATCATTTATGTTTAAAAAGGTTATCATAATATATATATGTATATAAAAAAAATCATAAACAATGTTTTGGTTTCATTTTTCATTTAATATATTTATGTCATTCTTTTATATATAATATTTTTTATTTATTTGAAATTTATATGACAATGATACAAATATTGTAACGCCCCAGCTCCAGGGACCGTTACGGTGTGCCTTGTAAACAGTGCTAAACTCGCTAATCGAGTCATTTTGCCAAAATCGTGAACTAAGTATGATTAGCGGTTTAGGGATTAAAAACTTTGGTTAAAATGTAACGTTTCACTAGAACGTTTAATTTATATATTGGGATCCCGAAAATAAAGTTTAAGAGTTTATTACAGAAAATATTTACAACAGGCCGTTCTAAGCGGCAAAACAGGGTTCAACCCTAGTTCCACTTTAAACCTCGGCCGTGGCGGACGAGCAGCTGCATATGTACACGTCATCACCTAAGCTCTCCAACTCAAGGATGGTCCAGTTTCCTCTTGCCTTTACCTGCACCACGTAGCACCCGTGAGCCGAAGCCCAGCACGAAAACACAATAAAACATGATATAATATCAACAACGATCATTATAACCATTCAGGACTATCAGTCCAGGCAAATAGGTGACAATAGCCAAAAGTCACAATAATGAGCATCGCTCCCTTTAGCCATGTGACGATAGGGTCACCAGGGCTTAACTGATACGTGATCCTTCCATAAGTTGATTAGGACAGGTGCATGGTGAATGGTCACCAACATAACCTTCCTCCCGACCCTAGAGTCGTGCCATGGACAACGTCCCTTGGCCGTGTGACAAACAGTCACCGGGGTCATATACCTTGGCCATAAACATATGGTCGTAGACCAGGCAAGCGCTTATAAATTCTTCGACCTTAGGGTCGGTCTGGCATTAATGCCATAGAGCCATTCAATGCATAATTATCGACTCTAGAGTCGGTCCCTGACTAGTCAGTGTCTTTCACAAGTAAGACATGCCACCAATCATATATCACATGTTCCTTATCCATAAACGAGGCATTTAGCATGCTTACCAAACAGGTAGTAGTGCTATTAGGGCCATGCATAAACACAGAGGCTCAAGCTCTGAACAGTATCATACTCAGTATATAAAGCATGTCCCAAACACATGTTTCTCATGCATCATATGCAACATATCCAGCAATCCAACATGCACTAATAACCGCCATGCATGTCACATTTAATAGTCAACCAACATGAACCAAGAGTAGCCATGCATGTCATACATAATAATTAGCCGTCATGCATCAATAATAACCACACGTGTCATACCCATTAATCAACCAACATGCATCATAATAGCCATGCATGTCTCATATACACAGGGTGCAGTTTTCTTACCACAAATCGAGCTAGAACGTTTAAAAGAGTGACCCTTGAGAACGATCAACTTTTAGTCATTTAGCGGTCACCTAGTCATAACCAAATATAAGGTACCATCAATAAAAATGATCAACATAAGTTCCCAAATCAATATCTAGCCTCCGGGAGATCAATCCCCACTTAACCGGGTACTAGGTACAACCCCGAGGCCTATAGCTTGAATCCCCAAGCTTAAAAACATGTTTTTGGTCAAAATGGCCTTAAGGGCCGCGGCCCTCCCCTGCTGCGCCGCGGCGCGCCTTCAAACAGAAAGGCTCCCCCCTGCAAGACGCCAAGGGCCGCGGCGCTCAGCCCAGACTAGGCAAAAACCAGCACGCGACCTCAATTCTTCCCCTGTGTTTTTCCTCTCAAACCAGTCCTTCAAACCTTCATAAAACCTCTTTCTAACATACAATTAAACCCCTTGACAACACCCATAACCTCCCCTCATCAAAACCCAATCTTATCATCCATCAAAACCCCTTTGAATCCAAACTTCTCACAATAATCAAAAGTTGAAAACCAAAACTTGAAAACAGAGCAATACCTGAAACCAAAGTCTAAAACTCCCCTTGAAACCTGTTTTGAATCCCCTTTAATGGTTGAAACAAGTCCCCTAGCTGCCACCTTTGATTTCCTAGCTCAAAACCCCAAAGTGGCTCTCAAAATTTGGAAGAGAGATGGAGGAGAGTTTTGTACGGGAGAGAGAGAAGGAGAGGATGAGGATGACTTTGTTTTAACTCTGTTTTCTACAGCCTACTAAACCTCATGTATATCCAAGCCAAATGACCTAAATGCCCCTAGGTCATTTAAAGGCTTCTAAGCACTCCCAAGGGTAAAATCGTCATTTTCAACCTATACCGTTAATCATAATTAACGCTCTCCAATTCCTGCTATTCTCAACATTCTCAAATGCCAATAAATCACATCCCGTTACCCTGAAATCCCCGGTAACGCTATAATCATAAAATTCACCCCGAGACTCACCCCGAGCCCCGAACTTAAACTCGTTATGACTAGACCGAACACTTACATCTCATGATCGTCTCATGTCGATAGCTCGAACCAATCCACCCTATAATGTGGCTATATTAATTAATCACAATCATGCACCCAAAATATACAATCACGCCCACAGTGGCCAAATTACCAAAATACCCTCACAATAATAAATTCTCCCATATGCATGCATCCACCACCATATAATAATATAATTCACGTAGACATTCATATAATCATTAAATACTATAATAAATCAATTATGGCCCTCCTGGCCTCCTAATCAAGGTCCTAAACCTCATTAGGAAATTTGGGGCATTACAAATATATATCAATGTCAATATTGTGTTTAGATGTCATATATATATATATATAAATTATTTATATAAATATTTATATATACTATAGAATTCTAATTCATTCTATTATATATATATATATTTCTTTTAAAAAAATAGTGAACCATTTTTTATTAAAATTATAGACAATGTTTTGCCCTAATTTTTTAAATATATTTATGTCATACATTATATTAAAAATCTTTTATTTATTTTATGATATTATTTATTTATTTACAATTTATATATATGTTAATTGAAAAAATATAATAAAAATAAATGCATGCTATAATAAGCATGTTTACCACTTTAAAACTAAGAAAATTGTAGCGTCTTGGAATTTTACTTAGCTAGATAGTAGTAGTAGTAGTAGCTGTAGAATTTTAGTTTTCGTGAATTTTGGTCAAAGTCGGAATTTAGTTGGAAACTCGTAGAAATAATTATGGATTTTATAAGTTTAACCTATAGTTTAGAAATATTAATTTAAACATAAGGTTTGATTAATATAGTTGGTCCTAGAAATATTATTTATTATAACCTAAGGTTTAGATAGAATAATTAAGAACGTGACACTTGTCACATGTATTATTATTAAGGATTTAAGCATTTTGGATGAATAAATTAATAAATGATAGATCTAGAAGGTCTAAAACCCTCCTTCACCTGTTAGGATCATGTTTTACTCAGTCAAAGTGGTTTAAACAAATTAAAGTGTGCTGAAAGTGTGTAAAAACGTGTTTGAAAAATTAGCGTATGTCGATATATCGCAGCTATAAGGGCCGATATATCGCCTATGATTGATACGAAAAACACGTCGACTTTGCACGAACGAAACCACGGAGGCTCGGGGCATAGGTAGGGGCGATATATCGGCTCTTGGAGCCATTTTTTGAATTTTCGTGGAAATCGAACTAGAAACAGCCCCCAACAACTTTGACTCGTTCCTTAACGTTTTTTACCGAGGTTTGGGTATCTATTGAACATATAATTTAAATTTATTCAATTATTATTCATTTATTTATTCATTGAAATGGTACTTAGTTTCACTCCTTGAACTCTATAAATATGACCCTTCACTCAACCATTTTATTCATCATTCAAGCACAGTTCAGAGCCTCCAAGCTGCTAAGTTTGTTCTAGAGAGAAACACTAGGGTTTTGGGGTTAAAGCTTTCAAATCTAAGGCTTTTCTAAACACTTGGGAAGTAAGCTTTTGTGTGATTTCGGTGTTTGAGGTATAGATCGAAGCTCTAAGCTATCTAAGGTACTGTTAATTTTCAGGTTTAGTCCATTTCCATTCATCTTATTCTTTCCTTTTTTTCTTCAAATACTAACTTGTTATTATGACTTTTGGTTAGGTGTTTGAGTTTCTTGAAACTTAAGGTCTTCGGTAAGTTACTATCTTGATGGTTTAGATTTTCTTTTCATCTTCTTTTCTTTGGAGGACTTATGGTTTCTTATGTTTGGTTTTAGGAGTTTTCAATCCTGTTTTTGTCTCCGATATCTAGGTTTTTGGTAAGGAAAATTAGGTAGGTTAGTTTATGATCTAGTTTATGTTTTGTATGACCTAACATTTCAGGTACAATAAATGGGTAAGTGTGTCTGGAGCTAAGGTGTCCAATGATGTATGACAGACTTATGTCCGGTAGGCTCGGTTGCCAAAACTTTATGACAGACCTAAGTTGATGTCCGATGTATGACGGACTATTGTCCGGGGCTTAATTGCCACCCCTGTATAAGCACTTATCTTTTTATTATATCTGACTTGTTATTATGACATATAGTTACGATTATGACTTATTGTTAGGAACGAGTTTCCTAATACGCAGCGGAATGGTGGTAGGGTTGGCCCAGTGTACAACAAAATTTTTGTAACCTATTTAAACTACCTTTAAATATGCGGATCCATTAATATAAATACATTAATCATAAGCAAGATAATAATAGAAATTATACCTCTTGAAGCCTATCAAGTGTCATTGCTATCTTTTCGTATTTAGAACAATCTTCCTATCCAAGCCGCTCCCACGTACTCAGACCAAGATCCTCCAAAGCGTTCTCTACACCTCAAGAAGTGTGTGGGCACTTAGAGAATGAATGATAGTTTATTTGTGATTCTACTTGATGTACTCAACATATGAGATCAAGATAATAGACCTGAGAATTGGTTCTTTATTTTTTAGGGAGAGAAAACTATCGTTCTATTTTTCAGAGAGCGAATGTTCTGAGTTGTCTCACATATCTAAATATTTTAATACATTAGTCATACTTAAAAGAAAATATTCAAATTTAAAAATAAATTTGTAACCATTTTATAATTTACTTTTAATTAATTAATTATTCTATTAATGAAAAAATACAAAAACCAATTTTTGAATTATCCATTAACTAATTAATTAATTAAATAAAATTGAAAATCCTATCCCTGAAGTTTGCCCATGGACTGTGTATGCACGTGTAGCCTCCTTAATTTTAGGGATGTTGGTTTTTCAATTTTTATTTACTTATTTATTCATACTGCTTTGTCAGATAAGATCTAACAACCTGATAACTAATTCATATTTGAATTCAAATTTAAATTAATTATCAAATATAATTAATTATTTGAATAAATATTAATCTTTTAAATTCAAATCCAATTTGAACTTATCAGATTATTATCTCTCACTCAAATAAAGATGTTTAATTAATTCTACCAATTAATTAAATCCAATATTTTCAAAAATAAATATTTAATTTATTATAATTTCGAAAATTATAATTAATTATTTATTTAATTAAATTTCAAAATTAATTTAATTATTTAATATAATTTCGAAAATTATACAATAATTAAATATTAATTAATTTTGTTAACTACAACTAATTTGTAATTAATTAATTAATTGTTATTATCATATAATTGCATATTTGGCCTAAAGAACAAATTTCTTCTTAAATATGTCTTTAAACTAATTTTCCCTTTCATATCAACTCTTACCTTGAACAGTGTTGTTAAAGCCGCCATGGGGACCTATGGACCTATAATTCCAAGCTCCAATAAATTTGAGATTATTAATTAAACTCTTTAATTAAATAATCTTAATTTATTAATCTCATGATTATTCCACTATAAATATGAGACTGCACTCTTGTAATTATAGACATTTCTTTTACTGAGTACTTTATAATCATAAAGCGTCCATTGATATAATCATTGCATACAACTTAACCCTCTAATAATAGTTCATAATTAATCGGGAATAAAATTACCGTTTTACCCTTTTAATTATCTCTTGTTTCCTTAAGTACCATTGACTCTACTAGTGAAGGTTAATTCATAACTAAATTATGAATTTGAGCTCAATAACCTTTCAGTCCCAAAAGTCAACCCTTAAGAGAACCATCATTCAAACTCTTGCGATAAGGCATAGATTCCATATCTGTAAACTATGTCCCCAGCCATCTACATTAATGAGTTCCCAAAACAAAAGTTTCTAGCCTGATCATTCTGACAGACCCTAACAAGTGAATCAAAGAACTCATATAACATAAACAAGAGTTCATAGTAACTTCAGGATTAAGATCAATTTGTATATGATCATCAGTAGATATATTTAATTAATACTTCGAAACGGTGTTTAACTAAGTATTAATAAACATATCTGGTCCAGTTCTATATATTCTCTAATATATAAAGTACATCCACTAAAGTGTCTTACCACACTAGTGATCCGGATCTAGATCACATGTATTCATAATACTAGTGGACCGTACTTGCAGTAATTAATCTAAAGATTCCATAACTTTATTTTACTGCGTACTATTCAAGTTCATTTATCTCAAACACAATCCTCCCGTACCAATACGTGTTTGAGATCACATGTATGAACTTAGGAATTTTCCTGATATTTACATAATATTATCACAGAATAATATAGTCCATAAAATATATGCATAACAAATTCAATTTATTTATTTATTTATTTCATAAAACAATGTCTACTACATATGCTTTCAGGGCACATTTCCAACACTTATGACCTGTGATTTATGACTATGATTATGACTTAGGTTATGACTTAGATATGACCTATGGTTTTGTGATGTGATATGATTAGTATAAATAAGTTTTGTTATGACTCTTGTGTAATTTAGGATATGTTGATTAAATGATTATATGACTAACTCTTGTTTGTATTTTCCTTATTGGGCTTAGAAGCTCACCCCTTATGATGTTGTTATGTAGAAAATTAATGATAGAAAGGCTGGTGGCGAGTGGGACCTAGAACCTTCGTGATGTACTCGTGGAGACCATATAGTCGAGGAAGATCAAGTAGGCCTATTTTTATTAAAGAATGTTTATTTTAAATTTTTATTTAAATGTTGCTCATTTTTATGTTAAAGAAAATTATTTTATTTTTGTAAAACCATGGATCCATATATTTATTTTTAAGATTTTATTCAATAAAAGAGTAATATTTATGATTATGATCCAACGTTGTGTTATCGATAATTTATGAGAAATTAAGGTGTTACAAGTGGTGATAACTCTACAAATTAGAGTTATTTTACCATATTTTATATGCTAATTGTTGCTTAGTTCTTGAGTTTTTAATTAACTTATTAAGTTTTTTAAGTAATTTTAAATTTATTAGTCTTATTTTGATTTTATATAATTTTGTGTGTTTTTATAGTTATTTTGTTGTAAAATATTGTAGTTAATTATTTAAATTAATGTTGTTTAGTTTGAGGTATAAAAAAATGTTGTTTTAGTGAAACTAAATGTCCAATTAAATTAAGTCTTAATTAATATTTTCAATGAACTAATATGATTTATGTTATAATTGAAAATATTTGAATTTGATTTAATTTATGTTTCTTTTGTTAGGGATTTTGGTGTATTTTTGCTCTTGAAAAGCAATAAAAATGAGGATAAAGAAGTGGCATTTTTGAGAGAAAGGCAAAAAAAATGACACCTCCAGCACTAGGCCCAAGGCCCGCTTGCCCAGGCCCAATTTCAGCTTCAGCACCCCACGTTTCCTCCTGGTGCACTTCCTTCATCTAGCCAACTCATTCATTTGAGGGAAGTTTGCATATATGCTCCACCGCCTGCTACATCACTCAGCCAAGCAATCAACCATTTCAGCTCCACGCCTCCAGCCTTCTCAAGTCACCCACGGCCCAGGCCCGCCTGGCCAGTTGCCAGCCCAAACGTGGGCCTTCTGCTGCAGCTCAACCCAGTCGGCCCAGATCCCTCCAAGCAGCCTGCGCTAGCTGCACTCCAGCAGCCAACAAACCCCAAAGCAGCTGCCATTTCATTTTGAGCCCACAAAAAAATATCACAAAGTACCATTTGTCCCCTATGCTCAAAATGTCACTTTTTACCCATTTTCTATACATTTTTTACCCCAAAATCATCATCACTCCTACAATTTACCCCTATTTACCACATTATTATTAATTTAATCAATTTACTTAATTTAAATTGATTATTTTAATAATCTCATTTTGGCTATAAATAAGGGTTTTGAAGACCATTTTTGGGGTGCTTAATGTTTTGGTTACCATCTTTTTCTCTCATTTTCTCTCTACCATTCTCTCTTCCATTTGGGTTTTTCAAGAGCATTTTGCAAGTATGTATGTCATTTATTTTGCAATTTCTACTCTAGTTATGTGCTTCTAATCTTTTTCATAAGATTATTAAGATCATGATGAAGCAACTTGTAACTAGGTAATATTTATGTTGTATGTTGATTTCCCTTGTAATACAACAAAGTTTATGGATTTTTCTTCTACATATATTTCTTTCATCTTAAATATCTTGTATTTTAGATTGTTAGAACATATTTACACTTTGTTCTTCATTAGTGCATAAACATAATATTCTTTGTGTAAGATGTGTCATTAAATTGTACACATCCATGCTTAGAACAAAAATATTATGTTTTGCCTTATAAATAATGTTCATTGATTTATTTGTTATTTCATTAGATTGATTTACACTAAATGCTTTGAAATTATAATTTTGAAAAGTGAAGAAAAATCCTATCTTTTTATAAGAAATTTGTGTTTAAAATTATAAATCTTTTTGGAAAATGATAGTTTAAATTATTTTAACTATCACTAAAACTTGGGAATCAATATACTAATAAATATTATCAAACTTACATTTTGTGGATTCTAGTATCTTAATAATATTTTCTTTTAACACTTATTGTCAAATCATTATTGGTTTATTTTCATTCTCTTAAATAGCTTTATTTTTCAATCTTTTATTTTATGTTCATAATATTAAAACTCATCAATCTTTGGAACTATGTTAGAATTTATTACTTTTGATTTAAAATAGTTTTCTTTTTTATTTTAGACAACTCCTTTGGGTTCGACCTCGTGCTTACACGAAAACTATTCTATAAATACGATTCGTGCGTTTGCGAGTATAAATATTTAAAACATACCCATTTTGGGTCAATCAAGTGGTATCAAAGCCCACGGCTATATTGGTCCTGAACGTTCCCATGAAATACACATGATAGCTACAAAGAACCTACTCGTTACCAAGTAAGTATACACATTGTTTTTTAAATATGTTTGTAATATCTTTCTTGTGTTATTTTCATAAATTAGCCCAATGGACTCAAGTGTGGTTAGAAAGGTTAAAGCTATAAGAAGAATACCAGACCCTGAGTAGGACAATGGATCCAATGTGGAGGATTAGACGTATATAAGAACACATCGTTAAAATTTTATTCTATGCTGTTTTAGTATTATTTCACTAGCTTGTAGTTATTTTCTTATAAAACATGTTATTTGCTTTTGTTATTATTTCATTGTTTAGTAAGTGTTAAGAATTTTGGATTCAATTGAAAGTGTAAAATTTAAATTTCTCTCTTATGGGTTAGCTTATTTATGAAGGCCCATTTGCTTTGCATTATTAGATTGGATCTAATTAAAATGAATAACAATTAATAAAGCAAGGGTTAAAATTTCTGTCTTTTGGTTCCAAGTGGAAGTTAGGGGGCCTTAGTAGTGGGTACGATATACTGAACCCAGCCCTCCTCCATGGAAGATTCAATTGTTAAGGCCCATTTACCCAAGTTTGACTTAATTGTAATATGGTAGTTTTAATAGATAGATGGACCTAATAGATAGTAGTATGATAGGCTAAGTTGTAACCTCTACTTGTTTTGTTTGTCTTAGCTTTTTCAAACTTTTCCCTTTTGGGGAAACAAAAAAGACACATGGAGCAAGAACCAAGAAGATCTGAAAGACTAAATGGCCAGGGAAGAGGCCAAGGAAGGGGAAGGGGGCGAGGAAGAGGAGTAGCCGCCACCCCTATATTTGAAGAATTTCCAGCAGCCCCGGGAGTGCTAGTGTAACGCCCTGGCTACCCCAGAACAGTTACGGTGAACGGTGGACCGGAAATTTGACTCATTGCCTGAGTCCTTTGGTCAAAAACGTGCTCTAAGTGTGATTAACAGGTTAAGGTACAAAACCAATAAAAAGGAAATGGAGATTTTGTTACAAACTGCTCTACAGAGCTAAACAAAACATTTACAAGTGGTTCTCAGTACAAAATGGTCATTACAGTTTCAAATTTACAATCCCGCCGACCTAAGCGGAAAAAATAGGGTAAACCCCCTAGTTCCTCTGAGAACACCATGACCGTGGCGGTCAAGCGGCCGCATATGTACACACCACCACATCAGCTCTCCACTCCAGGCTAAGTGAGCTTTTCTTTCCCTTTACCTGCACCATATAGCACCCATGAGCTAGGGCCCAGCAAGAAAACATAACACTTTATATAAACATTATCAAATGATTATCATTATAATCACACTGAGCATTAAGCTTTCAAACAAATGAGTGAACACCACATGAGGTCCTGATAAACCACACAGAGTGACTGACAAGCGAGTCACTAATTCAGATGGCAGAGTGGCTGATGGGTAAGTCACTAGCCTTCAACGGGTTCTGGTAAACCGCACTGAGTGACTGCCATGCATGTCACTAATTTAAGTGGGAGAGTGGCTGCTGAGTAAGCCACTAGCCTCCAAGCGCTTATTTCATTCATCGACCCTCGGGGTCGGTCTGGCATTAATGCTCTTTGAGTCATTCAATGCTAATAATCGATTAGATCCAATCTTACTGGCCTGCGTGACACACGCCAAGGTCGTCCTGACTAATAAGTCAGTCCATCGTGATCAATGCCCAATACCCCTGCCGAACCTGACTAATAAGTCACAGCTTCACAGTGATACTAGCACCCTTGCCAAACCTGACTAATAAGTCAGTGCCATGCACAAATGAGCAGCATATGCTAAGCATTCTATGTTCAATCCATGTCCATATTCTCACATCCAACATGCCTCAGGAATATCCATGCATGTTACACTTGGGGTGCAGTTTTCTTACCTCTGGTTCGAGCAAGAACGAACAAAAGAACAACCCTGAGAACGATCGACTTTTTGGTCCTTTAGCGGTTACCTAATCACAACCAATTAAAACCTCCATTAATGAGAATCCACAATAATAGGGTCTTAACCTAAGCACCACCCTCGGGACCTCGAAACATGCCCACACGGTGAGTAGAATCGATCCCGGGCCTTAAGGATTGAAACCCCAAGTCAAAAACCCTTAAAAACACTCAAAACGGGGTTTGGAAGGAACCGGGTAGCGCTACAGCGCTCAACCCCTAGCGCCACAGCGCTAAACTCAGAACCACCCAAGTGCCAGAAACCCTCCTGAGGAGCGCTATAGCGCCCTAGGGTGGGCGCTGTAGCGCTACCTCCAGCCCAGAACACCCCTGAACCGACCTTCTTCATCTCCTTCGATTCTAACTCGATTCCCAAGCTTCCAAAGCCTATTCTTGATGCCAAATGAACCCAAAAACCATCCCAACACATCCCAAACATCACAAGCATGGGAATCCTAGCCAAAACTCCCAACAAAAACCATGAATTCACCCTAAACATTTCAGCTGCAAAACAAAACCAAAACAGAGCAAACCAGAGAAACTATGGTTAGAAACTTACCCAAAGCTCGGCTTATGATGGCCTTCACTAGTGGAACACACTCCCAAACTCCCAAGGCTTGCTTCCTCAAAGTTGGCTCAAAAACCACAAAGAACAGTGAGAGAAATGAGGTACGGGAGAACTCTAAAACATACTCTGTTTTTCCATCACCTTTTTCAGCTAAATAAGGTTATATCTATCCTAGGGGTGAAATGACCATTTTACCCCTAGATCAATTAATGGTTTCCAAAGACTCCCAAGGGTATTTTTGGTACTTTCCTCCTAACTCGTTAATCATAATTAACGCTCTCCAATTCCCGTTACTCTCAATAATCTCAAACACCAATAATTCACATCCCGTTACCCTTTATCTCCCGGTAACGCTCTTACCATCAAAACACCCCGAGACTCAAACCAAGTCCCGACACTTAAACCTGTTGTGACTAAGCCGCTAATTAATAATCTACGATCGTCTCATGTCGAGCAGCTCGAACAAACCCACATCATAATGTGGTCTCAACATATATCATCGGCATGCATACAATTAACATTATATTATAATATAATTCTCATTAACATACATAAACACGTTAAATGGCATAATTAAACAATTATGGCCCTCCCGGCCTACTAATCCAGCCGTTAACCATAATAGGGAAATCCGGGGCATTACAGCTAGAAGCACCTAATGTAGTGGAAGAACCGATAGCTGCTGCTACTCGAGAAAATTTGGAAAGAGAAAATGCCCACCTTAGGGCAGAGCTAAGGAGAAGGGAAGAAGAGTTCCAAATAAACTCAGGCCAACAACAACAAGTGGCACAGTAAGTCATTCCTCTAGCACAATTACTACAGTTGGCAGAACCTCGCTACGAGGCAGTGTATGAATGTTTTAGAAAGCAGGAACCGCCAAACTTTGACGGCAAATTTGACCCAATAGAAGCACAAGAATGACTTCGATCGGTGGAGTCCATATTAGAACACATGCGGCTGGGAAACAAAGATCGAGTCTCATGCGCTTCAAGCTTGCTAAAGAAAGATGCCCGCATCTGGTGGGATATAGTGAAGCAGACTAGAGATGTGAACGTTATGACATGAGACGATTTTATCCAAGTGTTCAAAAAGAAGTATTACAGTCCCACGATTCTAGCCACAAGGGTGGACGAATTCATCACGCTTACTCAAGGGAATTCGACTGTGACAAAGTATGCCAGGAAGTTTGATAGGCTGGCTAAGTTCGCGACGGACATGGTACCCACCGAGACGCTAAGAATTCAAAGATTCGTGAAGGGTCTGAAACCTATGATAGCCCGTGACATAAAGTTGATTTGGAGAATAACCACTTATGCAGAAACATTAGAGGTAGCCTTGGAAGCTGAGCAGGTAGAAGAAAGGATTTGGAAGGAAGGCGCGGCCAGAAGGGACGCCAAAAAAAATAACAATGAACAAAACGACCAAAAACAAAAACATGACGGTGGTCAAAATAAAAAAGCCGACAAGAAGAATAAGTCTGCTTCAGAAGGTAATGGGAATAAGAAGCCCTATGTGGAATATCCTGTAGGATTACCTTATACAGGATCTTTATTTATTTTCATGTATATCTAATATTAAACAAATTAATACGAGATAGCCTAAAACATGTTTCTAAAATTGAATTCAAGAGAAACAAAGAATAGAATACTTACAGTATACGCAGCGGAATTAAAGAGTCATTCCTTCAGTTTCTCTAACTCTTGTATCCTTTCTGTCGCAGAGTATTATCAAGAAACTGAACCGATCTTCTATTTTCTTCACAATCTTCCAATGTATCCTTAGAACCACCTAGACTAGTGTGGGCAATTCTCAACACATGAGATAGATATAGAGAGAAGAAGAGAAAATAACAAAGTGGCTTAGAAAAGGACTTGTGTTTAGAGAGAATCTAAAACTATCAGAAAATCTGACTTGTGGCTTATCAAACTTATGTTTTGACTTCTCTCTAAGCACTCATTTTATAGACTCAATTAGGCCATTTAATTTAATTAAAAAATCAATAAAATAACAGCCATTTTGAAGCCCTAGGTCAAATTATCATGGGCTATAGGCTCGTGAAATTTCCCATTTGATTATAAGCCCATTGGACTTAAAATCAAGGCCTGTGTTATTTTCTATTGATTTAATTAATTAAATAACTATTTAAATCCTTTATCAAATTAATTATTTATAATTTGAACCTTGATTTAAACTTATTAATTAATTTAGATACCAATTTATCTTAATTAATAAATCTGCCATAATTTCTCTTTTCTTCTTAAAATTACACAACTCTGTGATACTATCCAAAATTGACCTGGTCAACTTTGATAATTCTAATTGATAATTAAATCAATTAATTGAGACTATCTAGATGATTTTATCCAAGGTACAATGGGGACCATGGGCCTATGAAATCAAGCTCCAATAAGTTATCATAAATCTAACAAATAAATTTACTAACTTATTAATTCCTCGTGACTCCACTATAGACTTGGAATTGCACTCTTGAATTCATAGAACGCTCTATAACAAATATAGATACGCTATTAATTATCCATTGTTACAACCATAATTGTCACTCAATCCTCTATAGACGGTTTACAATGAGATAAGACTAAAATATTGTTTTACCCCTCATTGTATTTTATCCTTAAAACACTTAGTTCCTTGTAAATGATATTTCAGTAAACTAATTTAATTACTGAAATGAGATCTCTATCATTTAACACCTTGAACCAAACTAAAAGGAACCCATCATTTCACTTCTTTATCAGAAGCTATAGATGTTCATATCTATGATTAACACTCCCACTCAATTATACTACCGAGTTCCCAAGATGTAAGTATGGGCTAGTCCGTAGGGTAAGCTGGTAACGAACAAGTCAAAGAACTCAAATAATACAATCAGTTAGAATACTAACCACTCAGAATTGAGATTGAATTGACCTATGGTCAACTATATGATATGACTAGAATAGAAAATAACGGTATGTTTACTTATCTTATCAACTGTCAATATCGGTCCAGTCCGATGTAACAAATACATCCGATCTTATCTACTTTGCTAATGTTCTGGAAAGAACATAACACTATAATGTGCAAGTAGATCATATCGTAGATTGGCAAGTCAGTGTAAATCCTATGCACTGACTAATCTTAGGACTAACTTATTTTGAACATATAATCATATTTATATTCCACTGTGATTACGTCACTATAAATAAGATTAGTTATATGCTCGGGATTTAATAGAAATTTATATTAAACAAATAATCATGAAAATAAAACATGTGTGCAAAGTGATTAACCAAGTCAAAAAATGATTTATATTCTTTTATTGATAATAAAATGAGATTACAAAGAATTTGGGTTTTAATTAGGGCATAAAACCCCAACATATCCCCAGTGCCCTATCTGCAAGAGGAAGCATTCAGGAGAATGTTGATATAAGACTGTACGCCCTAAACATCCACAGGCTATTAGCGAGCTGAAAAAGAGGATAATCCTATCTGACACGTGGAACCCACCTACCCGGAGCTGCTGTTACGAGTCTCTACCTCTTTAGCTCAAGGTAGCCAAAGGTTCAGTGAGAATACACGAAGGTATCAGGACAGTAGTGGGAACGTCGCGAGCTGAGACTACATCAAGCCCGGGGTACGACCTGGAGCTGACACCTCCGACCCTTTATAAAGTTAACCACGCGATGTAAACGTGCGCATATCAGACATCACGTGTCTGATCCGTTCCTGAAATCTCGGGCACACAGTATAAACGTGCGTGTTCAGGCACCCCACGACTAGTTTGGGCTATGCGGCCCATTATCTCCCTTACCTATTGATTAGACAACACTTCATTGTTAGGTTTTAGGAATTAATCATAATTGTCACAAAAGTGACATGATGGGTAAGAAGGTCACGGGATGAACCCCTTTGCCAACACCTAGGTGTCCTCTCCCTATAAATATGGAGACCCTGGGTGTTGCGAGGGGTGGGCTTTTATTTTTTTTGGAAGAAACACCCTGTGAGGATTACCAGAGATATATCAATAATATTGACTAGTGGACTAGAGGGATTTTAACCTTCGAACCACCTAAAAAATAAACGAGTTATAACCTTCCCTCTAAGCTACCCTCGCCAGTTTGACACATAAATATTTACATATTACGGTTCATCATTTATCACTAATCCGCATTTTTATTCATATAATGTATCTGTTGCCGAAGAACCGCATCCACAAAGACGAAAGGTTGTTTCAATTGTGGAGAAGAAGGACACATTAAAAAGGATTGCCCAAAGATGAAAGACCAAAAGAAAGATGACAAGCTTGTGTGAGCCAGAGCTTTTGCTCTTACTAAAGGTGAAGCATAAACTAGTAATACAGTGGTAACAGGTCAGGTCACTATCTCTGGTAAACTATGCAATGTTTTATTCGATTCAGGAACTACGCATTCTTTTGTCTCTATGAATACGATTGATAGCTTAGATAGACCATGAGAACTTTTTAGAGATAAATTTGTCACAGAGTTACCCTCGGGGGAAAGAATGCTATCTAGTAGAGGGGTGTAGCATTGTAGTTAGAATCAGAGCAAAAGAATTACCAATAGATTTGATTGAGTTGGATCTTAAGGATTATGATGTAATTTTAGGCATGGATTGGTTAGAAAAATATGGGGCAACAATAGACTGTAAGGGTAAAACAGTCAACTTTCAAACAGAAGGTGGAGAACAGTTCACCTTCAAAGGAGAAGTTTCCCGAACTTGCATACCGATAATCTCAGCTCTCAAAGCTCAACGGTTAATCAATAGTGGTTGCCAAATGTTTCTAGCCAGTGTGGTGGACAAAACATGAGAGACGCAGCTCGAACAAAAGATGTACATATTGTATGCGAATTTCCCGAGGTGTTTCCAGAAGATCTACTAGGATTACCTCCGAGTGGGGAAATCGAGTTTGAAATAGAATTGGCACCAGAAACGACACCAATCTTGAAAGCTCCCTATAAAATGGCGCCTACCGAGTTAAAGGAGTTAAAAATACAACTGCAAGAGCTTTTAAACAAGGGTTTCATTCGACCGAGCTATTCGCCTTGGGGAGCACCATTGCTTTTTGTCAAAAAGAAGGACGAGATTATAAGGATGTGCATCGACTATTGAGAACTAAATAAAGTGATGATCAAGAAAAAATACCCTTTGCCTCGAATATACAACCTTTTTGATCAACTACAAGGATCTACAGTATTCTCAAAGATAGATTTGCGGTCGGGGTATTATTAGCTAAAAGTACGAGAAGAAGATATCCCAAAGATGGCTTTTCGGACCAGATATGGACACTACGAATTCCTGGTAATGTCTTTTGGCTTAACGAACGCACTTGCCACATTCATGGATCTTATGAGCTGAGTATTTAAGGACTACCTGGATAAGTTCGTTGTGGTGTTTATAGATGACATATTGATCTAATCAAAGACGAAAGTCGAGCATGAAGAGCACCTGCAACTAACGTTGGGACGACTCAAAAGTCATCAATTATATGCTAAGTTTAAGAAATGCAAATTCTGGCTAGAGAATGTGGCATTTCTAGGACACATTGTATCTAAAAATGGGGTAGAAGTAGATCCAGCCAAGATCGAAGTAGTGAAGGACTGGCCCAAACCCAAGAGTGCCACGGAGGTGAGAAGTTTTCTGGGATTGGCAGAATACTATAGACGATTTTTTGAAGGGTTCTCCAGAATAGCTACACCCTTAACAAATTTGACACAGAAGCAACAAAAATTTGTATGGACGGAGAAGTGTGAAGAAAGCTTCCAAACATTAAAAGACAAGCTTATATCAGCCCCAGTTCTATGCGTCCCAAACGATAAGGGCAGGTTTGTAGTATATTGTGACACGTCGAAACAAGGACTTGGATGCGTTTTGATGCAAGACAAAAAAGTGTTCGTATATGCCTCGAGACAGCTAAAGAAGTACGAGCAGCGGTACCCGACCCATGACTTAGAATTAGCAGCGGTGGTTTTTGCTCTAAAGATTTGGAGGCACTATCTGTACAGAGAAAATTGCGAAATCTATATGGACCACAAAATTCTAAAATACTTCTTTATGCAAAAGAAGCTCAATATGAGGCAACAGAGGTGGCTGGAATTAATAAAGGACTATGATTGTGAGATCTTGTATCATCCAGGAAAGGCTAATGTCGCGGCAAACGCACTTAGTAGGCAAAGTTACGGAAGCGTATCAACACTTAAAGGGATAGCTCAATACTTACAAGATGATATTAAGAGGTCCGAAATTGAGTTAATAACTGGACAACTAGATGACCTCACGATCAAGTCAACACTAATAGAGGAAATAAAGGAGAAACAATAAGAGGACAAGTTTCTTCTTAAGATGAAGGCAGCACTACAAAGCTCAGAGAATGTTGATTTCACATTGACAAAAGAAGGCATGCTACGATATAGGAACCGAGTATGTGTGCCAGAAAGTTGAGGATTAAGAGAAAGTATTATGAAGGAAGCGCACACTACTCCGTATTCACTTCACCCGGGATTGACCAAGATGTACAACGATGTCAAGACAATGTATTGGTGGCCGGGGATAAAGAAAGACATAGCAGAATTTGTAGCAAAAGGCTAAACATCAGAGACCCGCTGAAACTTTGCAACCATTAGAGATTCTCGAGTGGAAATGGGAAGATATAGCAATGGAATTCGTGATGGGATTACCAAGGACCACCAAGCAGCATGACTCTGTTTGGGTGATAGTAGATAGACTCACAAAATCTGCTCACTTCTTGCCGGTAAGAACAATTTATAACGCTGAGCAGTACGCAGAGCTTTATGTAGTGGAGATAGTGAGACTACATGGAGTCCCAAAGATGATAGTCTCCGATAGAGGATCGATTTTCACATCAAAGTTATGGGAAGGTCTACAACGTGCAATGGACACTAAGTTAAAACTAAGTACGGCATTTCACCCTCAAACCGATGGTCAGTCAAAACGTACCATACAAATATTAGAAGACATGTTGTAGGCGTGTGCTTTAGATTTCTCAGGATCATGGAGCAAGTATCTTCCATTGATAGAATTCTCTTACAACAACAGATAGCATGCAACAATAGGCATGGCACCTTATGAGATGCTATATGGACGGAAATGCTGATCACCACTTCATTGGAATGAGGTTGGTGAAAGATGATACTTAGGACCTGAGGCTGTAAGGGAAGCAACTAAGATAGTAGAAAATATAAGACAATGAATGATTGCCACTCAAAGTCGCCAGAAAAGCTATGCCGACTCTAAGAGGCGAACTATTGATTTTTCAGTAGGCAATCAAGTCTTTCTTAAGGTTTCTCCGATGAAGGGGATTATGCGTTTCAAAAAGAAAGGAAAGTTAAGCCTGAGGTTTATAGTTCCTTTTGAGATATTGGACAAAGTAGGGCATGTAGCATATCGGTTGGCTTTACCGCCATTGATAACTCTACAAAATAGAGTTATTTTACCACTTTTTATGTGCTAATTGTTGATTAATTCTTGAGTTTTTAAGTAATTTATTAAGTTTTTAAGTAATTTTGAATTTATTAGTCTTATTTTGATTTTATATATTTTTGTGTGTTTTTATAGTTATTTTGTTGTAAAATGTTGTAGTTAATTATTTGAATTATTATTGTTAAGTTAGTGGTAAAAAATTGTTGTATTATTAAACTTAAATGTTAAATATAAATTAAGTTATAATTAATATTTTCAACCATCATTAGCTGAAATGCATAACGTTTTTCATGTATCGATGTTGAGAAAATATATCAGATTCATTCCATGTGCTCGATTACGATGCTCTAGAGTTAAAACAAGATTTCAGTTATGAAGAACGACCAACGCATTCTAGAACGGGGAACTAAGGAGTTAAGGTCCAAAAGTGCCCCTATGGTTAAAATCCTGTGGAGCAATAGCACAGAAAGAGAGGCCACATGGGAATTGGAGGAATATATAAGTGAGCGGTATCCCGAGATGTTTAGTAAGTAAATTTCGAGGACGAAATTATTTTAAGTAGGGGAGAATTGTAGTGTCCACTATAGTTTAACCTATAGTTTAAAAATATTAATTTTAACATAAGTTTTGATTAATATAGTTGGTGTTATATTATTTTATAATATAATGTAATATTATATTATTTTATAATATAATGTTTTAGATTAAATAAATGTGACATGGAGTGTCACATATTGTAACATATAATAGAGAGTTACATTATTTGGATATATGTGAAATATCCAAACATGTAACATATTTGGTGTTACAAATTCATCACAAATTTGTAACTCCTAAATATCACCCATTATTGTGTAGATTTGTTGTTACACAATATTGAGATGAATTTCTTAAAGCCATATGAGAAATGGCTGATAGAGATGTGATTTTAACTCCCATATTGTGTATGGAAGTTACAAAATCAAGTGGGAATAAATTGGAACGTTTTGGAAAAAACTGAAAAAATGTGTTGCTGAAATTGACTGAGGGCCGCGGCGCCTGGAACTAGCGCCGCGGCCCTA
This sequence comes from Humulus lupulus, assembly GCF_963169125.1. NCBI lineage: Eukaryota > Viridiplantae > Streptophyta > Magnoliopsida > Rosales > Cannabaceae > Humulus > Humulus lupulus. The sequence goes on along the minus strand of NC_084802.1, from coordinate 5,763,716 downwards.
ATGGCTGACAGCTTCTATAATTTCGGTTTTTTATCCAACTTTGAACGATTCCAACAGTAAGTAACTCCCAAATCTCTATTTTAATTCCATAAAACACCCAATTAATCATTGGTAACAGCCATGGGGGTTGGTGGAATTTGAAATTCAAAGGGTGTCTCTAAACTCTATAAATAGGAGCCTAATGCTCACTTGTAAGACACACCATTTCTATCCACTAAAGCACTTGGCTAGAAACACCTTGAGGCTTGATAATTCCATAAAGCATTTCCAAAATCTGAGAGAGATCCCTTAGTGCTTGAGTTAGGGGGAAATAAGCTTTTGGACAAAGGTTTTAAACCTTGTTCAAGTTGGTGATCCCCAATCCTCTTCACTTAGGTTGTGTAAGTGAGAGTTTGTTTGTGGTTTATGTTCTTCCTTTTGTTCTATTGTTCTTCTTCTTATTCTCTTGTTTTATTTACTTGTATATTTTGTTTAAGAGTTGTAATCTCTTCATTTGGTCCAAACACTTTATTTTATTTGTAACTTTTGTTTTGAGTTGTATTTTACTATTCCCTTCTTCTTCATCATCTTCTTCATTTCCTTTGTTGTATTTGTATTTTCAGTTATAGAGTTGTAACACTTTATTTAATCAATCTTGTCCATTGTAATATTTTGCATAGAGTTGTAACATTATCTTACCATTTCCATTGAGGCAATATTATTTTTCCTAACAGTTGGTCCTAGAAATATTATTTAATATAAACTAAGGTTTAGATAGAATAATTAAGAACATGACACTTGTCACATGTATTATTATTAAGGATTTAAGCTTTTTGGATGAATAAATTAATAAAGGATAGATCTATAAGGTCTGAAACCTTCCCTCACCTGTTAGGATCATGTTTTACTCAGTCAAAGTGGTTTAAACAAATTAAAGTGTGCTGAGAGTGTGTAAAAACGTGTTTGAAACATTAGCGTATGCCGATATATCGCAGCTATAGGGGTCGATATATCGCCTATGATTGATACGAAAAGCACGTCGACTTTGCACGAACGAAACTACGGAGGCTCGGGGCATAGGTAGGGGCGATGTATCGCCTAGGGTAGGCGATATATCGGCTCTTGGAGCCATTTTTTTTAATTTTCGTGTATACCGAACTAGAAACAGCCCCCAACAACTTTGACTCGTTCCTGAACGTTTTTTACCGAGGTTTGGGTATCTGTTGAACAAATAATTCAAATTTATTCAATTATTATTCATTTATTTATTCATTGAAATGGTAGTTAGTTTCACTCTTTGAAATCTATAAATATAGGACCCTTCACTCAACCATTTTATTCATCATTCAAGCACGGTTCAGAGCCTCCAAGCTGCTAAGTTTGTTCTAGAGAGAAACACTAGGGTTTTGAGGTTAAAGCTTTCAAATCTAAAGCTTTTCTAAACACTTGGGAAGTAAGCTTTTGTGTGATTTCGATGTTTGAGGTATAGATCGAAGCTCTAAGCTATCTAAGGTACCGTTAATCTTCAGGTTTAGTCCATTTCCATTCATCTTATTCTTATCTTTTTTTCTTCAAATACTAACTTGTTATTATGACTTTTGGTTAGGTGTTTGAGTTTCTTGAAACTTAAGGTCTTCGGTAAGTTACTATCTTGATGGTTTAGATTTTCTCTTCATCTTCTATTCTTTATAGGACTTATGGTTTCTTATGTTTGGTCTTAGGAGTTTTCAATCCCGCTCTTGTCTCTAATATCCCGGTTTTTTGTAAGAAAAATTAGGTAGTTTAGTTTATGATCTAGTTTATGTTTTGTATAACCTAACATTTCAGGTACAATAAAGGGGTAAGTGTGTCTGGAGCTAAGGTGTCCAATGATGTATGACGGATTTATGTTCGGTAGGCTCGCTTGCCAAAACTTTATGACGGACCTAAGTTGATGTCCGGTGTATGACAGGCTATTGTCCGGGGCTTAATTGCCACCCATGTATAAGCACTTATCTTTTTATTATATCTGACTTGTTATTATGACCTATAGTTATGATTATGACTTAGGTTATGACTTAGATATGACCTATGGTTTTGTGATGTGATATGATTAGTATAAATAATTTTTTTATGACTCTTGTGTAATTTAGGGTATGTTGATTAAATGATTATATGACTAACTTTTGTTTGTATTTTCCTTACTAGGCTTAGAAGCTCACCCTTTATGATGTTGTTGTGTAGAAAATTGATGATAGAAAGGCCGGTGGTGAGTGGGACCTAGGAGCTTCGTGAAGTACTCGGGGGGACCATATAGTCGAGGAAGATCAAGTGGACCTATTTTTATTAAAGAATGTTTATTTAAATGTTGCTCATTTTTATGTTAAAGAAAATTATTTTATTTTTGTAAAACTATAGATCCATGTATTTATTTTCAAGTTTTTATTCAATAAAAGATAAATATTTATGATTATGATCCAACATTGTGTTCTCGATAATTTATGAGAAATTAGGGCATTACAAAAACGTGTATTGTATGTTGTTTCTACCCAGTATATATATATATATAAAGTTTAATAGTTTCTCGCAGTTTTATTTTTCTAAAATATACATATACAAACAAAAAATTTATTACTATAAAATATGATTTTTTTAGTTTTATATGAAAATATTTTGAAAGAATTAAAAATGAAATGTTTTTTAATTAAATTGCATAACTTAAAAGGCAATTTACAATTAGATGCATATTCTAAATTAGATTTTAGCTTTAAAAAGAAGACTAAAATAATATAGGGATTATTTTATAAATACCTATGTATGAACTTATCATTCATTTATACGGTAAACTAATAATTGATTCAATATTATATAAACTAAAACTTTTAATGCAAAAATACGGTTTCTCTTTTCACTTCTCAAAACTATATGATTTTTGTTTTTGTTTCTTTCATTTGCAATACATGATCATCTAGAGAGTCAATCCACATATAATCTAGAGAGTCAATTAGGTCTTGCACGAGTACTAGCTAAAGACAATATTACACATATATATAAATTAAAAAATATATTTTTACGGTTTTTGTCATATATGATTTACATGTGCTAACAACATTAGTTAATTACTTTTAAACATATATATATAAATAATCATGATGATGGAATTAATATATAATGGTGAAGAAAAAGATGAAATTAAGTTTTTGCTGTAATACAGAAAATTCATGGCCTGAGAATAATTTTGTACAGTATTAAAAAAAAACCATCATGATCATTGTGAGATAGAATATTTAAAAGGAAAGAAGAAGAAGAAGAAAAAGTCTTACTAACTTTGGTATAGCTACCTATATCTATATGGAAAATGAATCAAATAATACAATTTGATTCAGGGTAGATGAAAACAGAGCCAAAGTTAAAGTGTAATGTGTGTGAATAATATGTTACAATTCATGTGGCTTTTCTCTATTAATAATTAGTTCACATGTACTTGATATGGGGTTGCATTGGATTGCCTTTGAAAAACATGGTAGTTGTATTGGGTTGCATTTGAAAATTGCACAACGGTTGCATTGGATTATATTTTTCAATCTACAAAAGAGTTCTTTAAAGTTGTTTTAGATTGCAGAAAGTTGTTTTAGGTTGCATTGGACTTGCATTTCAAGTTGCATTAATTGCATAAGAATGAAATTTTAAAATGAGTTTTTTAAAGTTGTTTTCAGGTTGCAGTGGACTGCATGAGTTGTATAAGAATGAAGTTAGAATATTAGCATTTTAAAGGTGCTTTAAGTTGCATGGAGTTGCATTAAGTTTTTATTTGAGGTTGCAGTGGATTACTTGAATTGCATAAAAATGAAATTAGCATGAGTTTTTTAAGTTGCCATGGTTTGCAATAAGTTGCATATGAGTTTTCATGAGTTCTTTTAAGTTACCATGAATTGCATTGGCTTTCATTTAGTTGCATGGGCTAGCATTTAATGTTGTAATGGGTTGTTTAATTTTCTAAAATTGCATTTGGGTTGCTTTAGGTTGCATTAAAATTGCATTGAGTTGCATGAATTTGCATTGGGTTGCATGTGTTATTTTAGCTTGCATGAGTTGTAGTAGGTTGCTTTAGGTTGCATTGAGCTTGCATTTGAGGTTGCTTTTGATTGCATGAGTTGAATAAAGACAAATTTGCAAATGAATTTTTAAAGTTACTTTATGTTGCATTAGGTTGCATGAGGTTTTTATTGGGCTTGGATTTGAGGTTGTAATGGGTTGCATAAGCTTTCATTTGAGGTTGTAGTTGGTTATTTAGGGTTGAATGAGCTTGCGTTTGAGGTTGCACTGAATTGCATGAGTTGCATAAGGATGATTAAGTTGCGTAATGATGCTGCTTAAGTTGATTTCATTGCATTTGAGGCTACAGTGGGTTGCATGTTGTGATTTGCATTATGATGCATAATGATGTTGCAATATTTGCTTAATTAAACTAAAATTTGCGAATGGGTTCTTAAATTTTTTTTTATTGGGTTGCATGGAGTTACATTAGACTTGCATTTGATGTTGCATTTGAATGAAATTCTCCAATGAGTTTTTAAGGTATCATGGTTGCATTGAGTTGCAAGGGCTTCAATTTGAGGTTGTTTTAGATTTATTGGGCTTGCATATGAGGTTGCAGTGGGTCATGGAACCCCTCAGTGTCTAAGATTAATGCAAACATTTTGAACTTATTCCACGAAGGAAACTTATAAGCTAAACACATTTAGATTAGCCATGATTACAAATCGCAATGCAAACCCAAAAGTAGCAGCAAAATCAACAAACCGTATAAACAACAATCTGCTTAATAGATTGAGGCACATGTTTTGGGCAGTTGTAACGCCCTGCTAATTAGGGTCCATTACCAAGTGTGTTTAAAACCAGTGCTGGACTTGCTAAACAAGTCATTTGGATTAAACATGTGATTAAGCCACTAAAGGTTTAGGTACTAAAACTTTTGGTCAACTCATAAAAAATTCCATTAAACCGACCTAAGCGGCAAAAGCTAGGTTTGACCCTAGTTCCCCTGAGCATCTCGCCCGTGGTGGTCGAGCGGACTGCATATGAACATACCACTGCTAATGCTCTCCGACTCATGGCTAGTTGAGCTTCTCTTTACCTTTACCTGCACCACAAAGCACCTGTGAGCCAGAAGACTCAGCAAGAAAACATATTCAACAACTTATGGAATAAAACGATTATCAAACAGTAATAACTGAAACGGATGCATTCACTAAACCAAACTGGAGACCATAGAGTCACACAAGTGCATGTTGCACTATCTTTCAGGTTCTTGGCATTCGAGCTAGTCAAGTGCATGTCGCACTCCCAGGGTGGCCCAGCCATGGTGGCCTATACTCCACGTGCATTGCCAATCTTAGCTTATGAACTAAGTTCTTTAAGCCCTTGACTTATAAGTCAAGCCACCACGTGCCTCCAACTTATAAATTGAAGCCTTGTGTAACGCCCCAACTCCAGGGACCGTTACGGTGTGCCTTGTAAACAGTGCTAAACTCGCTAATCGAGTCATTTGGCCAAAACCGTGAACTAAGTATGATTAGCGATTTAGGGATTAAAATTTTTGGTTAAGATGTAACGTTTCACTAGAACGTTTAATATATACATTGGGATCCCGAAAATATAATTTCAGAGTTTATTACAGAAAATATTTACAACAGGCCGTTCTAAGCGGCAAAACAGGGTTCAACCCTAGTTCCACTTTAAACCTCAGCCGTGGCGGACGAGCAGCTGCATATGTACACGTCATCACCTAAGCTCTCCAACTCAAGGATGGTCCAGCTTCCTCTTGCTTTTACCTGCACCACGTAGCACCCGTGAGCCGAAGCCCAGCAAGAAAACACAATCCAACATGATATAATATCAACAAATAACATGACGTAATATCATCAGGTAACATGATATAATATCAACAATGATCATAATAACCATTCGGGACTATCAGTCCAGGCAAATAGGTGACAGTAGCCAAAAGTCACAATAATGAGCATCGCTCCTTCTAGCCATGTGACGATAGGATCACCAGGGCTTAACTGATAAGTGATTCTTTCTTAAGTTTGATTAGGACAGGTGCAAGGTGATTAGTCACCAACATAACCTTCCTCACGACTCTAGAGTCGAAACTATGGACAACGTCCCTTAGCCATGTGACAAACAGTCACCGGGGTCATATACCTTGGCTATAGTCATCTGGTCGTAGACCAGGCAAGCGCTTATAGTTCTCATTGACCTTCCGGTCGGTCCAGCATTAATACCCCATATGAGTCATTCAATGCCGGCCTCGATTAGATCTAATCATTAATCGCCCTGCCGTTCACAACGCATTGCCACTTCTGACCCTTAGGTCGGTAAAACGCGACCAGTGCTCAACCCGTGGTGAACTTAACTAATAAGTCACAGCTTCACAGACGGATCTGACACCATTGTTGATTCTGACTAATAAGTCAGCACCATACACAGGTAAGCCATGCCACCAAACATATACCACATGTCCAATATCCAATAACAAGGTACTCAGCATGCTTACTCAACAGATATTAGTACAATTAGGACTATGCATTAACACGGAGGCTCAAGCTCTGAACGATATCGCACCTAGTATACAAATCATGTCCTATTCACATGTTTCTCATGCATCATATGCAATATATTCAACAATCCAACATGCACCAATAACAGCCATGCATGTCACGTTTAATAGTCAACCAACATGTATCAAGATTAGCCATGCATGTCATACATAATAATCAACCAACATGCATCAATAATAACCACACATGTCATACTCAGTAATCAACCAACATGCATCATAGTAGCCATGCATGTCACATATACACAGGGTGCAGTTTTCTTACCTCAGATTTGAGCTAGAACCAATATAAGAACGACCCTTGAGAACGGTCAACCTTTAAGCCCTTAGCGGTCACCTAATCATAACCAAATATGGAACACCATCAATAACATGATAACCAAAGGTTTTCAAACCAATATCTAGCCTCCAAGAGATCAATCCAAACTAATCCAAGTAGTAGGGACACTCCCGAGGCCCATAGCTAAGTTCCCGGGGTCAAAACGAGCAAACAGGGTGAAAGCAGGGCAAGGGCTGCGGCCCTAGCACCTTGGGCCGCGGCCCCCAGAATTTCCAGAGGCAAGCGCCGCGGCGCCCCACACAAGGGCCGCGGGGCCTAGCGAGACAGAAAGGCCACCTGCTAACTCGAGCTAGGGCCGCGGCGCCCAAGAACAGGGCCGCGACGCCCAACCCAGAACCATTCTCCAACGTGTTTTCAACACTTCAAAGTCCCCAAAAACACACCTAAACATTCCCCAATCATCAAAACAAAGTTCCCAAGCTTCCCAATACCTCAAAACCCTCAAAACCCAAGGTTCAAACGAACCGAAAACTCAACGATTAACAAAGTCCAATTCTATGCTTAGAAACTTTAAAAGCTTAAAACTTCAAACTTAGATTACCTTTGATTGGGTTGTTTTCCGTCAAATCCTTCGGTTAAGAAGCTTCTAATATTTCCTAGGGTCGCTATGCCTCGACCCTTGCTTGATTCCGACTCCTAGAACTCAAGATTTCCTCAAAAATACTCAAACGGTATAACGGACTGTCGAGAGAGAGAACGAGAGGTTTTCTAACATACGTTCTTATCTGGGAAGCTACTTCAAGCTTAAGTAACCTCAAATAAAACCTAGTGCTCGGGGTCCCGAAAACACCCCCGGGGATACTATAGTCAAAACTTCCAGAATTCCATCTTGATCTCAAATACTCCCAATCCATCACCAAATAAACATTTCTATTACCCCGAAATTGACCCCGTTATGACAAAACCACTAATCCATTATATATGACCGTCTCATGTCGAATAGCTCGAATATATCTTCATAATAATAAAATCTCATTCACAAATATGCCCTCAACAGGCCAAATTACCAAAATGCCCTCATAACTACAAATACTCCCATATTCATGCATTTACCACCATATAATAATATAATTCACATGAACATGCATATGATTATTAAATAGCATAATAAATCAATTATGGCCCTCCCGGCCTCCTAATCAAAGTCCTAAACCTTATTAGGAAATTTGGGGCATTACACCTTGGGACTCTCAACTTATGAGGCGAGTCTCCCAGAGTCCAATATATTCTTAACTAATAAGTTGATTCCCACTTAACACCCTAATAACCCTCTAGTTTATAAACCGAGCTTCATGGTCATAACAGACATTTGTATGTTTCATATGGCATACCTATCAACAATCACAATGCATTATAATACATTCACACAGCAGTCATAAGCATAATCATAATTATGCACATTACAGTGTACCTAATCAGATATTCACAAACACAATTATAATCATGTCCATCAACATAATCAAAGCTTTATTCATCTCCACATTCATCACCTTGACTAAGCTCTAATCATGCATTCACATAACAGGTGCAGTTTTCTTACCTTCGGTCCGTATGCAAGTTATTAGCGACGACCCTCTGAGTACGATCCCCGATTCAAGCCCTTAGCGAAAACTTAGTCACAACCGTAATAAGGAAATTCCATCAACAACAGGTAAATAAAAGCTTCCAGACCAATTCTTAGCCTTCGGGACATCAAATTCCACTTAACAAGGAAGTAGAATCGATCCCGAGCCCAAATGGTTAGGTTCACAATCTAAAAATCCCATTTAAGCCAAAATTCCCCTTAAAGGCCGTGACCCCTCACACCTGAGCCGCGGCCCCGCCTCTAATTCCAGAGGCTCGGCCTCCCTGGAAACCAACACGCGCTGCGGCGCGCCCCTGAGGCGCCGCGGCCCGCCCCTGCCACTGAGCTCTGCTGGCTCAAAATTCCCTTCGCAGGCCGCGACTCACCATAAAAGAGCCGCGGCTCAACCCCACGAACCCAGAAATTTCTGGGTTTTTCTTCAACCGAACCCAGCCAAAACTTAACCAATTTTATCCCACTCCTCCAATTCAATTCCCACAACCTATATATTCATTCACACCAATCAAACCCAGCTAATTAGCATAGAAAAGCTCATCAAACTTTCCAAACCCAATCTCCCTATTATCAAGCATGCACGAACACCATAACTCTAAATATTTCAACATAACTAACCATACAATTTTCAGTTCAAAACTCTTGCCTCAGCTTAGATGAACCACCTGAGCTTAACCTCTGATTTCCCCAAGCCCAACACCTTGATTCCTAGGCTTTAATCTTCAATTTCCCAAGAAAAATCCTCAAACTTCCATGGCACATAGAGAAAACAATGGAGAGAGAAAGGGAGCTGCTGAATTCCCTTTTCCTCTAATTTCTCAAACCTTCTGAGTATATCCCAGCCAGCCAAGTCTTAAACCTGAGTGGAAATGACTAGGTTGCCCCTTGTCCTTAGCTTATACCTCAAATGTTCACAAGGGCAATTTTGTCATTTGCCTTAAATCCCGCTATCCACAATTTGCATCCTATAATTTCCGCTACTTCCAATTTTCTCACACGGTTACCAATAAATTTTCCCGTTACCCACTAATTCCTGGTAATGTACTAAATCAATAAAATACCCCTAAGCTTACCCCGAGCCGGGTATTAAAATCTCGTTGTGACTTTTCCGCTAAGTTGCTCATCAAGATCGCCTCTCGTCGAGTAACCCAAATATATCCACATAATAATGAGGTCTCAATCACACAAACACACACATTTGCATTTATTTCCCCGAACGGGTCAAATTACTAAAATACCCTTCTCATAAGAAACAGGCTCACATACTCATATTTAATATCTCTAACTTGCAAACATAATTATATTATTATATAATTCACATAATAACTCAATTATTGCCTCCTGGCCCCCTAATCCAGGCACTAAGCCACATTAGGAAATTTGGGATGTTATAACAGTTCTCAGGAGTTGAGCAACGAAGGTTTTGGGGTTCTCAATAGCCGCAGGATCGTGGTGGTGGTTACCGAAGAGAATACAATTTGGCCTCTATGTGAGTTGCAAGTTTGGTAAAGAAACGAGAAGAAGGATGGATTGGAATGTTTGTGTTGCAACCTTGGCAAAGAATACCGTATAAATCAGGAAGAGAAAGTGATGAACTAGGCGAAGAAACAAGAACTTGTCGAAGAAATAAGTGAGAAGAGAGTGTAGAAATCAACTTTGCCGAAGAAATCAGAGAGAAGAAATGTTGAAATAAGGAAGAGATAATTCAAATGAAAGAAAAGAAAGAACTAGGATTACTTACCGTATAAATGAATAGTAAAATTCGAATGAAATTAAAAAAAAAAAAACATATAAAATTGGAATACAAATAAAAAAAAGATTATACTTTTTTAGACCCTATGTTTTACCTCATTACCTATTTGGACCATGTGTTTTAACAAATTATTTTTGGGACCCTATATTTTATAAAATGGTTCAAATAAGCTCCTAAACCTGATTTTGTTGAACAAAAAATTGAATATAACAACATAGTTCTTAGGCAGAATGATTGTATTTTTGTTCTGAGTTGTTAGTTTTATGAATTATTTATGATTTTAGTTCATAAACTTTGATTAAAATCGAGTTTAGGGATCTATTTGAACTATTTTAGAAAACACAGGGTCTAAAAAATAATTTGTCAAAACAAATAGTACAAACAAATAATGAAGCAAAACTAAAATATAAAAAAGGCATAAACCCATAAAAAAAACAAAAAGAAAATATGAGAACTTTTAGAATTGTGGTATATATTGTAATTTCCCAATAATAAACCCCTAATTTCATATTTAAATAAATTATATTTTGGTTCATTAATTAACAGTTACCAATCAATTTTATATAAATAATTTTTCCAAAATATGTATTGGTAGTCGTGGACGAGAAGAAGAGCCATGGCATACGAGGAAGAGAGGGTTCTGGAGACCCAACTGGAGCTCCAATTGCATGAGCAACGTGATTCTCTCGCTGCCCTTAAAGATGCCCTAGCTTTTGATCCTAACAATCTGGAGCTTCTCTCGGTACGCCATTGCTTTACCACCTACTTCAATTTTTTTAATTTTCTTTTCAGAAAAGAAATTGGAAATTGGGGTTAATCTACATGAAAAATGGGTTTCTGGATTCACTATCACATTTTTGTATCGAAATATACATTGCAACCTACCCTTAATCCTTCAATCAATCAAACATCATGTAGTAAAAAAGTCCCAGTATTTGGGGACTTTGATTATTGAAAACTGCCCTTTGGAGGTTATGATATATAGACATATTTAGTTGGTGAAAAATCATACCTTTGATTTTATTTATCTAGACTATTTAGTTGCTGTCATTCTGGCTTTTTCTAATTTGGTTTATTGTATAATGTTTGAAATTTTAGCTTAACTCAAAATGTCTCAGTACTTGGGTACTTTGAGTATTAAAGAAAACCCTTTGCAAGTGATGATATGTAGACATACTTGGTGAAAAATCATACCTTTGATTTATGTATCTAATTTTTTTTTTGTGTTGTTTTTCTGGTCTTTTCTAATTTGGGTCATGGTATAGTGTTTCAAATTTGAGCTTAAACTTGCTAGGCATGGTGTTGTAATTTCACAGGTTTGTGAGGAGGTTGTTCAGGCAATTAAAGATGCAGAGGAGGGCCTTCTACATTTGAAACGTGCACGGTTACTTAGAGAAGCTGATTCAGTGCTTCTAGCTTCATGTCCTACTGATAATGTGGCCAAGGTTGAACCTCTCGATCCAACAGATGTTGAGCCTGAACCTTTGGAGGAGAACCAATGTTACAAAATTGGATCGAAATGTAGATTCAGATACTCGGATGGACGATGGTATAATGGTCTAATTGTTGACTTAGATGGTTCTAGTTCTTCAGCAAAGGTTTCTTTCCTCAATCCCACTTCGGAAAGTATGCTGGTAAACTACAAGTTCTATCCTTGTTTTATTATCTGTTGCACGATAGTGATCTCATTCGGAAATCTTGTTTAGTGGATTGCACACCCTATTGAGTGGATTTATGAGAAACAAAGGTAGCTACATGTGAAATCATCGATTTGACTCTCATGTAGGACATATTGGTCTAATGTGGAATAAATGATTAGCATAACAAGTTTAAATGTAGAAGAACTTAATGAGAATTAGTTCCAGTTGGTATTTAGGCGAGACTTGACAGGGAAAACAGTCGAAATTCAATTTGTTTACCATGTAAGTTGTGACTTGAAATTATGGTGTTTGTCGCGCCACCAAACTAACACTAGACCACAAACTGCAGATGTGCAACTTCTTTCTGCAGCAAAGATGTCGGTTTCGTAATAACTGCCGCTTATCACATGGTATGCTGCAACAAATCTATTTGCAACCTGTAATTATAGCTCATTAGTGTTTAGAGTCCTTTGTTTGGGTATGGAATATTGCTTGCAAGGGCTGTCCAGTTAAAGAATATAGCCTGGCAATTTCTAAGTCCGTTATATGAATTAAATGATTATTTTGGTTCTGTTTCTGGTTCAGGAAAAGTACTGATAATGTTTGCTTCACCTCAGAAGCAAGCAGTTTATTTTGCTCTTCTACTTTTTGTTGCCAAAAACGCAAATGGCAGTTTGAGAACCTTTTACCTATATACTCTTTCATTTAAACACAAGCTGTAGTCTATTTACCGCTCACATCCTCTTTATTCTTTTTCATTTTGTCTGTTGGTGTAGTGTTACGGCACCCCTCTTCTTTCCTTATGTTCCTTTATCATTGATAGTTATGGCTGCCTTTCACCATAGCATCTTAGCCAATTATTCTTGGGTTCTATTACTTCTAGTAACTGTTTCTTAAATGTAATTTACGATAGCAGACCGCTAGTGCACCATAGATGTTATGTAAATTTAGTTTGGAGCTCTTTTCAGCATCTGCCATCTGGGTATTGACTTTGAGTCTATAATGTACAGGAGTTGATGTCCCATTATCCTCACTGAAAAAGTATATCCCAACAATATGGGAGCAGTCAGCAGTGGGATCCAGTGTTTGGGCAGTCTCTAATGGTAGCGGTGGTCTTTGGAGGGGAGGGGAGCTTGAGTCATGGGACGATGAACTTGGGCTAGGGAAAGTGGTTTTCCGAGATGATGGAAGCTCTGCAAACCTGGGGGATGAAGCTATAACACTATCAGAGTATGCTGAAATGAGCAATGAAGAAGAAAGTGACTTAAGCTCAGAACAATCTGATTCTAGTGACTATGACGAAGATAGCCCACAGGGCATAGGGTTTTTAGACAGCAGCTCGAAAAGAGGCATCCAGAAAGAAACTGCCATCTTTGCCAAGTGGGAGAACCACACTAGAGGTATAGCTTCCAAGATGATGGCTAATATGGGTTATCGTGAAGGAATGGGATTAGGTGTTTCTGGGCAGGGAATGGTGGATCCTATAAATGTCCGGGTTCTTCCTGCTAAACAATCTCTTGATCTTGCTGTTGAGTCTCGTAAAAAGAAAGAGAGCAAGGAGAATCAAGGAAAGAAGCGGAGCAGAGGTGGCAAGAGGAAACGTGATAAGAAGTTTGCTGCATTAACACGAGCTGCAAAAGAGAGAGAGGAAATGGCACCAGACGTCTTTAGTCTTATCAACATCCAACTCGCAAAGCATGACGAAGCTTTAATTGGTCCAGCACAAAAGCAGCAAAATAAAGATTCTGCAGAGGGGAAAAAGGTCGACCGGAGGACATTGGTTGCATACGATGACGAAGTCAAGGATTTGAGAATGAAGATCGAGAAGCTTGAAGAAATGGCGAACAGGAACAGGAAAGAGAAGGCGGTTTATGACGCGGCAATGAGGAAATTGAGCGAGACTCGGAAAGCATTAGCGGACACAGTGGCAGCTCATGCATCTGCATCAAATGCAGTTATGAGCAAGGAAAAAGAGAAAAAATGGCTGAAGTTTTGAAGCTTATTCTGTGTTCATTGTACTTTCTATGTAATATTAGATCGTTCCAAGATGAAATCTAGCACTGAAATTGCTTTTTGTCTACTATGTCAACGGTTTGAGTGCCATCCTCAAATTTCAGTGGCTATTTATTTACAGGCTTCTTCTAATGCAGAATGTAATCTCTCATGATATCCAAGATAGTTCTCTGTTGTTTTGCCTTTTCTCTTCCTAATGCCTCTTTTATTAACCAGTCCCTCTGTTTTTATCCTATAAAATTAGGATGATATATTATTTGAATTTGTACATAATCTTTTATTTTCCACACCCTACACTTTATTATTATTATTATTCGCTTTACATATGTAAAAGGTGGCATTTTTATTAATAATATATCATTTTCAAGGTTCCATTGATTGATTTTCTAAAACCCAATTATACAGCGTACTCTAAAAAAAATCTGCTTTTTTTTTTCTAGTATGTGAACCATTTTTATCACTTTTTTGTTTAATGAAGGGATAAAAAATTATGACTTCAAAAAAGTCAACATTGGAGCTGAATTTTTTTAAAAAAAATAAAATAAAAGTATAAGGAAATTCTCGGGTGCACTCCTGGTATTTTGACTCGGAAAGTATTTTCGATGAATTTCTTTTTGGCAAATTCTCGGGTGCACCCCCTAAAAGAGGTACACCGGTGCACCCTCCTAGTGATTTTGATTTGGGAAGTATTTTCGACGAATTTCTTTTTTATGACCGTGTATATTATAACTCTTTAGAATAGTTTGCAAATTTTCAGAAAATTCTGAATAATTTACAATGTTGAAAATAAGGTTCAAGCATGTTACATTCCACGCGTATAAAAAAATTAGTCACGCGTATAAAAACCTGTTTTGAACTTATATAAACATATGTGTATTCATTGATATATATATATATAAGACTTTTTAATAATTATTACCCATGGATGGTTACCATAAATCACTAAATAAGTTTTTGATGATAAATGATTATAATGATGATGAAAATAAATAAATAAAATATATAAAATTAATAATTTAGAATTTTTTAGGTTAATTAGGCAATAAACATTAATTGGAAAGATAAATAGTCACATTAATTCCAAAATAATTTTTTTTCTCATAGAATGTATAAAATGAATGAATCAATAATGAATAAGGAATGGATAACGAATATTAAATATGATTTTTTTAATAATGAAAAATTAGGAATTGTAACTTTTAAGGGCTCGCTAAAAGAGTATTAATGACTCCCAAAGTAAGCCCTTAAAATTGTTAATTGTTAAGTAAAAGAGGCTCAAAACTATAAGCTAGTTTTATCGAATTGGGGGAGTAAGTCATTTTTTCTAACCCACAAAATTAAGGAGATTTTTCATAAATATGACTTTTATATTATTATTGTTTAAAAATATAAAGATTATACTTTTTATAATTTGTATGAAAAAAATTATTAAAGGAAAAACTAAAATACCAGAAATATAATTGCTAAATAACTATATATTAAAAAGAGTCAAATTATGACATAAACTAACTTTTATAAAATAAAAAAAAAAGGAAAACGATTTGGAGCTAAGGGTTCATCACGATTTTGGGGGGAAAATTACACCTAGTACCAAATTTAAGTTAATCTTTTTAATTTTTACCTACTTTTTAAAACTCTTTTATTAATACCCAAACTATTAATGACTCTACCCATTATACAGTAGTCTAGTGGAACTCACAGTGGAATATTATTTAAAGAGAGAAATAAATGACACGACAGAGGCAAAGATTGAGATTTTTACGTTGGACTTCTAGTAATGTTTTAAGGGTAATATGAGAAATGTGCTTAAAAAAGTGGGTAATATTCAACTAAATATTATTAGTAGCTATTTTTGGTTAACTAATCTTAAAACTAAAACTGGTGGGTATTTTTCAAGTTATCCCCGATTTGGACCAGTGATGCAAATCCAATTTCTTTTTTTAAAATAAAACAATTTGGGGCTTCAGTCCATTTTCTTCTAACGAACCTACTCCTCCCCCTTTCTCTCAGGCGTTCTCCCTCTCTTGCACTTCTCGATCTCTCTCCGCCTCTCTCACACTCATCTCCGTCGATTCCTCGTCTCTCTCACACTCGATCTCTCCATCTTTCTCTCTGTACGAGACGTCGACGGCGACACAAGGCGCTTGGCGACGACGACAGGCGCAAACGAGGGCGCTAGGTGGTGGTGATCGCAGCGGGTTTGGGGGGCTCGACATCAGTGGGTAAGATCTCCTTCTCTCTCTCACTAGATCTCTTTTTTCTGTTTTTTTCCTTCCTTTGTCTGGGTTCGTGACTGATGATAGTGATAGAACAAGATCTGATGTATAATCTTCATTTAATAAAATATTAGTTTGGAATAATGAAAGGATTCTTTACATTATGTTGAGTGGATATTATGATTTTATGAATATTTTGCCTCTGCAGTTTATTGGAGATAATAGCTTTGAGAGTCATTATTCTTCATTTTGTTTAGTTACTTTTCATGCCCACACCTTAGAAAGAATCTAATATAAACACTACAAATGGAACATTAATTGGGTATGAAATTGATTGCGGCACCACCAAACCAAAACCAAAACGTGATGCACCATGAGAGGAACAATTGTTTTAGTTTTCCCTTATATGTTTTTCTTTTCTTTTATTGCAATATTGATTTTTTTATAGATAAATTTTTTGTCCACTTCAATTTGATATTTCAAGCTGAGTCACTTTTTCAAGCATATACTAATATATATGATGTTTCCAATAGCAGAATACAAAAAATGAAAAAAATCTATGCATGTTTCCAGTTATACAATTATAATTGGTTTGAGTAAATGTTAATGACTTTTTCTATAAATGTCTTTCTAGATTGATTTGATTTTCTTAGAGAATTAATTTGTCTACATTTTATATTGAGGGTACCAGGTAAATAGTATATAGGGGTCTTATCTAATGGTTTAATATGAATATTTGCTCACTTTTGGCCAATTTGTGATGTTTTAAAACACTCTTTAACTTACGACTTTTACACGATTACTAATGCATTGTGATATAATTCTCTAACTCTAGTAATGCTTGTAACTGCTTTTTCTTTTATTCTTTATTATCTGTTAAATCAAGCAACACTTATTGAAGTGATCGCTCTTTCTCTGTTTGAGATTTTCATGGTTGCTAAATCTGTTTGTATGTGTTGTGATTGGTGAAATTGCACCTTTAGTTTACATGTTTTGCAATTGAATACATACATATTTAAGAGGTTCCATGATAATATTCATAAGCTTTTCTGTGGATGTTGTATCCTCTACACAATTTTTTATATAATATTACAAGGTAAGTAGGCTTAAAAGAAAATATCAAGATCATTTGTTCAATATGTTTAATTATAAAATTACTTTCACTCACAAAACTGGTATAGATCATTAGATAATATTACATTTCTTTGACTTACTCACAAAGCTGGCAGAAAAACAGAGCAATTTTATTGATTATGCATTGCTACTTGCAACATTTGCATGTTTTCTTTGTACACACATATATTTCAGACTATCTATATTATGTTATCTGCAATCTTGTATTTTTTTTATTAGACTAGGGATTATTTGATTTTAATATAGTTGTTTGGTATCTATGTTTTACATCACCTCAAACCTGGATTGGACTTGAAAGTTGAAACAAACTAGAAAATATAAATGATTTACATAATCAGTTGGGAATGAATATGTGACTGTATATTTGCATCTTTCAGCAACTGTAGAAGTCATTAGCGATCATAATTGAGTTTTGTATATGCACTTGGAATAGAAAAGGAATTATCAAGATTTTTTCACGAGA
The DNA here is from genome assembly GCF_963169125.1 of Humulus lupulus. Taxonomy (NCBI): domain Eukaryota; kingdom Viridiplantae; phylum Streptophyta; class Magnoliopsida; order Rosales; family Cannabaceae; genus Humulus; species Humulus lupulus. Next base: position 5,745,995 of record NC_084802.1, on the reverse strand, counting down.
TTTTGAGTTGTAATTTGTTATTAATATTATTACAATTTTGGGATTGCATATCATTATTGATTTTGTTTAGATATGTTTAATATTTATTGAAATTTATTTAAAAATTTGAGAAAACTAATATATTTATAAATCACAAATAAAAATAAATACAAATTATTTTAAGGAAAGTTAAAAAATTAATGGTTATTTTTATGCATGTAATTTTCTTATACTTTATAATCTACCTAACTTATATTAATAAATTTTTAGGTTCCTCCTTTGAGATTAAATTTTTAATCTCTTGTGATACTTTATATTATTAGATTTCCTAGTTTTGTCTATAAATGTGATAAGATTGATTAATCTTATTTGTTCCAATTTTTTTTTTGTTTAGCTTTATAATTATCTCATTGAATGTACAAGTTTTGCTATTTTAAACTATAAATTTTTAGATTTGTATATAAATGTTTAATTTAAACCATTATTTTTATTTAAAATAGATGTAAATTAATTATTTTAAAAATTAAAAACACAACTTTTAAGGGCACTCATTGCGCACCCTAAAAACATTTTTTTAGGACACTCGATGAGAGGCCTAAAAACTTTATGTAAAGGTACTCAACGAGATCTTTAAGGATGCGCATTGCGAGCCCTAAAAACTTTACTTAAAACACTTAACGGGATCTTTTAGGACTCGTATTGCGAGCCCTAAAACATTCTTTTGCAAGCCCTAAAAATACTCTTGCTCGCCCGCGAGTCCTAAAAAGCCTTTTTTTGTAGTAGATTAGGAAAAAGTAAAACAACTTGTGTGAAATCAAATTCTTTTGCTTCTTTTTCTCATTTGGACTTGTTAGAATTTGATTTGAATTTTAGAATGAGGTATGTGGATTAATTTGTGTGTGAAGTAGGCTTTTGATTTTGAAAAAATGATGGGTTTTGATTGAATTGGTTTGTAAATAATGCCCTAATATGATTTTTAATAACAACCCCAAGGGGTGGCTCAGTTGGTTAGGGCGAACTTGAGGATCTTACCCATCCCAGGTTTGATTCCCCACGAAGTCAAATAAACCTCTTGGGGCCACTGGGGCAGTCTCCAGGCTGAAGTAACCCCAGGGCAGTCTGGAACAAAGCCAGAAGGGCTGTCCGCAGGTTACTCAAGTGGTAATTACCACTTGGCGCCAGGGCCTCGAGGGATTAGTGGGGGTGGGGCCCCTGATACCCTCGGTTATCAAAAAAAAAATATGATTTTTAATAACTATGGAGGCTAGACTAGTCTCAGCCAAAAACTTAATTTAAAAAAGTTTAAACCTAATAACACACTACACTCTCTTACAAAGAGCATAGATATGATTCTTTTTTTGGGTTTCTTTGTAATTCCATTTTCACCCTTAGTTTTTATTCTGAATGTTCATTCAAAACACATAAATTTAATCTAAACTAGCCCATTTTACGTATTGTTTCATACTTTTATGTGTGTGCAATAGGAAGTCTTTGATTCATTTGTAGGAGTATTAATCTTTTCCTATTTTGGGATTTTATATTTTCGTGTTGTAATTCAATAGTCTCACTTGTATGTCTACTTTTCAAGGTTCTTAAGCACAAATCAAGGTTCTAACTCTTCTAGAGTGATCAGTCCAAGCTGAGTGAACCTTATATGGCAGATTCTAAGGAAAAGCCACAGGCTGAACAAGGTATTTATTTGCATAAGCCATGTGATACTGTTGTCTTTGGTGTCTGTTTATGTTGTATTTCTTGTTGTTGTTGTTTGCCATTCGTCCAACATTATTTTTCCATTACATTTTCAGTCTGCAACTTTTTTCGGAAGCCAACAAAGAACAAAAACATCAGAAAGCGAACGGTTACTGAAGATGATGAAGAATCAAATACAGATAGCACATTTTTGCATAGTCAGAAAAAGGCCCCAAAACCGGACAATAAACTTTATTTTTCTTCTGGACCTTCTAAGAGCACTATACCTGCGGAATCAAATGTCGCATCAAATGTAGCATCTGACACTCCCGTCTTTCAGTTTGAGTCTTCGAAGGAAATTCAAGTCCAACATGACAGTAGAGCAACAGCAACACTAGAGACTGAAACTGATTTTACTAGAGATGCACGAGCTATTCGTGAAAGGGTACTTAAGCAGGCAGAGGAGGCTTTGAAGGGAAAGAACAAGGGTGCTGGGGATGAAAAGCTGTACAAAGGGGTAAACGCCTATACTGATTTTAAGGCTGGGTTTCGAAGGGAGCAGACTGTTGCCAGCGAGAAAGCTGGAGGGTCACATGGGCCACTCAGGGCTTCTGCTCACATTAGAGCTACAACAAGATTTGATTATCAGCCAGATATCTGCAAAGATTATAAAGAAACTGGTTATTGTGGATATGGAGATTCATGCAAGTTTATGCATGATCGTGGGGATTACAAGTCTGGATGGCAGATGGAGAAGGAGTGGGATGACGCAGAGAAAATAAGGAAGAGAAATTTAGCATTAGGAGAAGCAGGTGATGCGGATGATGGCGACGAGAGCGATGAAGACAATGATGAAAATGCATTGCCCTTTGCTTGTTTCATTTGTAGACAGCCTTTTGTTGATCCCGTTGTAACAAAATGCAAGCATTACTTCTGTGAGCATTGCGCATTGAGGGTAATCTTTCTTCTTGGTCTTGTGAATTTTTTTGTTCCTTTTCTTTTCATAAAAAATTGCCTGGTCTAATTTTGGGTCTTGTAACTTTGCAGCATCATACGAAGAACAAGAAGTGCTTCGTCTGCAACACGCCTACACTTGGCATATTTAATACGGCTCATGAGATACGCAAAAGGATGGCTGAAGAGGGCAAATAATGGCTGCTCAACAGCAGAGCAACGGCAACATGGCTTCACCACTTCATTGGCCCCCACCACCACCACCGCCTCCGCTGCTCGTTGCCGTTGTCGTTCCCGCTCAATTGTTGCTGTCTGTACAGATAACCAGACCATTCCTCCCTTCACCATCGACTACTCTACCATCTGTGTCGCGGAGGCCTTCGCTGAGGACCAGCTCTGGGCCACTGCTTGTCTCCGTGTTCGCTCCTTCTATGATTTCCAGCCAAACTCATTTCGTATCGAAGTTAGTCTCGTTGCTCTTATTGACTTCATTTTATCTTCCTTTTTAACTGTTTGGTTTCTCAGAAAAGAAAATGGGGGAAAATTAATTATGCTTTGTTAAAAATTATTTTTTTTTCTCAAGGGAAAGTTGACTGTTTATTCTGTTATCATTCTTTTCCTTGTTCCATACGAAAGTGTAAAAGCATTTTATTTTTAATTATAAAATGTGAAAATTATGTTCCATGTTCTGGTAAAACTAAATGGGGTTATTAATTTAGTTTTTATTATCTGTGGTTATCAATTTTATGTCAGTATGTGATTTAATTTTAACTCATGTATGGCTTCTTAAGAGTTTAAGTTCAACCCAATCAGTCTAAGTTTGGTGTCGTAGTCCATAACTACATTATGTTATAATGATAAAGTTCTAATATAATGAGGTACTTTATCATTTTAAATTGTGTAATGAATTGAATAAACTGGGCAGGTAATTTGAGATCATCTGAATGAATTATAGAGTTTAATTTAATTGTATTCTTTATCATAACTAAGACTCGATTAATCTTAAAGGGGAAAAGAATAAAAAACAATTTTGCAACAGGAAATATATATCTATGATAGTGATTTTTTTAGAAAGAATAATGGTTTGAATCTTTTCTTTCTATCGTGGTCAGATTTATTTAGAAAAGCTGGTGCGCTGTGTTTTGTTGTTGATGGTTAACATTAGGGGAGGGGGGTGTGGTTGTTCCTATGAGGTCTGGGTATGTAGTATAATGAAGAAAAGAGAAAAAAATTCATAGATGGTAAATGGTTTAATTATACACTTTCTTTTTCTGCATAAGATTTTGAGGTGCCTTGAAGATGATTATGGGATTCTTGGTTGTACCAGCGAGGCATTTTCTGATAATGGAAAGAGATTGTGATATGCTGATGGTATGTTTTCCTTGTAAAGTGTCATTAGGATCACAAAGAGCACTTGGCAGAGCGTGAGTTTGAAGCACTAAAAGAACGAATCGCTGGAAAGAGGGAGGACTTTAAAAGAGTGTCTTGCATAAATGCTACTGTTCCACTATCACAGATATCAAGCCTTTCTGAGGATTTTTGTTCTGCATGCAAGGTTTGTTGGCTTTCTTTCTTTGGCCAGACCTAATACTGTAAAGCAGAAGGAACAAAGTACATAGTAAGATTGTTGGCTTATAGTATATACTTCATAAAGTGGTGCGGACTAATCTTATATTCTGTTAGCTGTTTCGGGTCTATGTTTCTGTAAACTTCTGGACTACTTTTTTCTTCTCAATACTGGTTTTCCATCATTACAGGCATTAAGGATTTGATATCATGCATGATTCTACTTTGTTTTAGATATCTTTTTCATGTTAAGATTCCTGTGAAATCTTTATGATTGGAAGTAGAGACACTCTATAGATAAGAGTTACAAGGAAATTACTTCTTCCGAACCTTATGCAAAACCAGCTTATCCTTCTGATGGAAGTTTTACTTGCAGATTTTAGTTATTAGGCTTGGTTTTTATTATTTAAATTTTTATCTGGGTATTTTTTTTTCTTTCTTTATTTATCATCATCAACTTGTTGATATCTTTCATACATTAAACCTGCTGTAACTTAATCTAGTTAGATGTAACTATATACTCGTAGAAACACGCATATCGGTCGTTTTTGTTTGTTGTTATGTTGACAGATGTATTTGGGTGTTTTATAATTCTTCGCAGTTTTCTTACGATGGAGAGGAACGAGTGGTAATAGGGACGCTTGATCTTAACCAATGCATTAGACTTCCAGATGAAATAGCTGGAAAAAAACCAGAGGTATTAGACCAGATATTAGTGTATGAATATGAACAATGGGCATCTGAAAATGGTTGTATGCTTGAAAGTAGTTTCTCTTTTTAGGCATGCTAATTTGGCAATAGAATTGCTAGCTCAACTTTAAAGTAATTCAATGTAACAACTAAAATTTATTTTCATTTTAAATTATATGGAGATAAGTTGTCTGTCTTTGTTGTTTACTGTGAAGCATACATGTCATTGCTTTGGCTCATTTTCGACTACTCAAATGGTTATCATGTTTTTCTGAATATTGTGTTAGATGGACGGTTGCTGAAGTAGTCTCTCATCATTTTCAAACTCAACTCTACTAGGATTTTCATCAATAAAATCAGAATGTTGATTCTTATATAGCATTCTGAGTTTTTTGTAACAAAATTAATGGAGCCCCTCATATTTTTGTTCTTGTAGAAGATTTTAATTTAAAAATGAGATGAATATATTTATTGTCTTTGAACATTCTGACTTGTATATATACACTGAGTATCCAACGACAACAAAATGCAAATTCAGCTTCAGTGTTGTATCGAAAAAGGACACCAATGACTGTCTTCAAGTAATGGGTTTAGGAATGCATTCTGGTTCTTGTCTTAGAAAATTGTTTTTATCCGTATGCTGTTTATAACTACTTGAAAGGATAAAATCAAAGTATTTAAGATATGTGTTAATTTTTTGTTCATTTTGACAGGGGATTGGAGCTGATTTTGCAAGGGCGTATCTGAGAAACAATGCCACGTCTAATGAAATACTCGTAAACAAATAAATGTTAAAATAGTGTTTGATATTAATGTATTATGTTAATTTTTATGGAATGAGTACTTTATCTATGTTATGCATTTTGGAGTTATTATGAACCATCAAACTGAACGATATTTACAGATACAGTGGGAGTTAACTGAGGCAAATTTATATTTATACCAAATTTGATGTTAGACTTGTTATATCAAAATTACCCTGTTTTCCACCAAGTAATGTGTACAAGACATTTCAATAATTTTGTATTAAGAAGATTATATATAAAATAAAAATTAAGATACTCGTGTATAAATATTAAATACAGTGAGAGTTAATTAAGGCTCATTATCATGTTATAAAGCCCTCTGTCGTATCTTTGAGTTATTAGCTTTGTTAGGTAATATTGTTACGAAAGGAGGAGCTTGAACTCTCTTGTTGCAGGATTCCTTAGGAGTGGTGTGTGAAACAAACTAATAGTTAATTGAGTATGTATCATCATTATCCAAATTTATGGCCAATCATAACAAGCAAGTAAAAAGGGTTTGGAGTTTCCAACTCTATTTTTTTAGGTTTGTAAAATAAGAGGGCATGTTAATCCAATTTAATTTAACATTTACTTTTTGGGTAATGATAGACACTCCTATACTTCACACTATGATATGTCATTATTTATAATCACGCAAACTAAAATATTTGTAAAAATAATGTGTAATTTGAAAAAAGTAATGATAGACACTTTTAATTTACACATTATGATGTGTCAATTGTTTATAACCACACAATTTACTCTTTGTTTGGTATGGTGGATTGAACGAGGGATGGATTAAGGGCTCTGGAATGAAGTAATTCATCCTTAGCATATTTATGTTTGGTAAAAATGAATGAAAACAAGGGGTGGAAATGGCTAAGAATTGCAAATTCCTTGGGCCCACAAAAATCAATCCTTCCATATGAGTGAATTGTAAAACAAAAAATAAATAATTTTTTAATATTATTATTTATTTTAAATTATAAAAAAATTATACTATTTTATTTCTTTCCTATCGTACCAAACAACTCTAAGGATTGTCACTATCATTTTCTTTCATCTTTCTCTCCATCTTTCTTAATTAATCTATTATTACTTCTCTCCATCCTTCTTACCAAATATAAGGTAAGAGACCCACCCAAAAATATTAAATAGTTGATATTTGTGACGCATTATAGTGTATAAATTGAAAGTGTATAGCATTACTCATTTGAGAGTATGTCTATCATTACTCTTACTTTTTTTAATTGTGATCTAATTTAATATAATTGAATTAGAGATTTAATTTATAAAGTTTATAATGTAATCTAATTTAATTTACTTTGAATATCCGCCATAAATTCTATTACCATCTCTTCTTAATTGGATTTCAATATTTGATGTTAATTTTAAAGAATTATTTTTGAATTTCTATATATGACAATTTTAACGTGTGCCAATGCTTTATCAAGAAAAAAGAAAAAGAAAAGAAGAAGTCAATGCATATGAAAAGAATGCACTTACAATGCCCCCAACCCCAAAAAGGACAAATAGATATAAATTATATTGATGGTATTGAATTTCAATGCCGATTTAATCAAATTAGAACACAAATAATATAATTGGATATAATTTTTATTAATTATAAGGGATCATGATTTGTGAGACATTATAGTACTTTTCGAATTTTTCCAATCTCAAATAAAATTAAGTTTTTGAGCTAAGAGTATAAGAAGGTGGTTAATCACTCTCGACAACGACGAATGGCACGAGCTCACCTCATTCCTCACGTACTCTCTCCGTCACTTCTCGTTGCTGGCGCCGCCGCCTCCAATTCTCACAGAGGTAAAAGTTGTTTTCTCTTTATTAATCACTTGAACCATAGTCTGATTCAATTCTAGTGATAATCATTTAGTTATGTTGTTCAATTTGATCTTGGTACTTGTATAGGCATGGACCCTTTGAAGTTATGTGAATGACAAACATCTGAGTTTTGAACATCTATACAGGCAGAGAGATTTTAGGCTTGGGTTTTGAACAATTTCGCAAGTTTGTGAAACAATGAGGTAGAGAAACAAAGCTGTATTTACTGGAAAGCCGAATTTTCACAGTTCAGTTTTAGAAAAACACAGGGGAAGCTCAAGATTTCAGCCCCTCAATCTAACCCTAGATATGGTCATTTGACGTGGGAATGGAAATAGGGTATTCATAGCTATTTGCACACCTTGGTCTTTGCTTTGTTTTACAAAGTTCTAGCCTTACTGGGTTTTGATACTCCCTTGTTCATGGTAAATGATGTCTTCTATACACTTGCTCGGTCATGTTCTTTAACTATCATATTTAAGCTAAGCTTAATTATATTTAGAGAATATACTCATTTAGTACTTTGTATTTCATTGAAATATACATTTTTGGTACCATCTAATACAAAAAAATACCTATTAGGTACCCTATATTTATAAATTCATTAAAAAGGAATACCCTAAGATGAATTTTGGTCAACAATTTTTCTATAATACCCAAATTACCCTATTTTTTTGATAAATTAATTAATTTTCTTGATTTGTTTTTATATATTTAAATGAATTAATTGATCCTAATCATTATTAAAATTATAATGAATTAAAACTATATTTATTTAATAAAAAACAAATTAGTAAATAGATCCATCCTCAATGTCTCACCCACTTAAAACCCATAATAAAATCAAAATGTTATCTTCACATAAAGAAACTTAGGCATATTTATTTATCTTTCAATTTTTTTTAGTATTCTATGCAGCTTTTTATAGTAGCAAGCCTATTTGAGAGAGAGATTGTTCAGTTGAATTTACTCCATTAAATTCTTCCTTCTCTCTAATAGTTTCACAATACACTAAAATGAGATCCTAAAAAATCAATCAACATATGCATACATATACTAGATATAAACAACGTGCAATATGCATATTTGTTTAGTTTTATTTATAGAATTTATTAATTATTTTTATTAAATTTATATTAATGTCATATAAATTTTGAAATAAATATCATATTTTAATTAAATAATTTATTTATTTTTGTTTAAGTTTATGTTTGTTCTAGTTTTTGAATTTGAGAGTAACAACAATAAATTATATATTATATATTTAATGTAATATAAAATATTATACGTGAATTTTAAATTTAAGTTTCTTGCTAGATTTAAAAAAATAGTAATTTGTTACTAATTCACAGTATATTATATTATATGTTTAATATGATATTATTCTAATAAATAAGTTTAAGTTTAATTAAATTTTATTTAAGTTATAAAACGTATGATTTTATCATTTTTAAATAATTATCATTGTAAAATATCTAAAAAATATCATATTTTAATTTGTTGAATTATTTATTATTTTAAAATAATTATAATTGTAAAATATCTGAAAAATATCATATTTTAATTTGTTTAATTATTTATTATTTTAAAATAATTATCATTGTAAAATATCTTAAAAATATCATTTTTTAATTTTTTATTTAATTTTATTTAAGTTTAAGTGTTCACAAACTACTGTTAAATATAAGAATATTATGTTAAATATAATAATATTCCGTTAAAATTAACATTAAAAAAATAAAAAATCATTAAAACCAATAATTTCCGTTATCTACACACTTATTATATAGAAGAGATATAACCAAACACACACAAACATATTGTTGACGCGGCTCTTTGCCAACAGGTAATTAAGAAAATAAGAGGAAGGGATTAGTGCTTAACTATGAACTGAAAGAGATGGATGATCTTTTGAAGATGGACTGGTGACACAATTACGTTTTTTAGGTGGTTCAAAGGTTAAAATCCTTCTACTCCACCAGTCAATATTATTGTTATATGCTTGGTATTCTTTTACAGAGTATTTCCTTACACAATAGAATCCAACCCTTTGCAACTCCCAGGGTCTTCATATTTATAGGAGAGGGCACCTGGGAGTTGGTAAGAAGGTCATCCCGTGACCTTCTTACCTATCATGTCACTTCTATGACATTCATGATTAATTCCTAAAACCTGACTCATGAAGTGTGGTCTAATCAATAGGTAAGGGGGATAATGGGCCGCACAACACAACCCAGTCGTGGGTGCCAGAATACGCACGTTCATGCTGCGTGTCCAAGAAGTCAGGAATATATCAGACACGCGATGTCTGATATATGCACGTTTACCTTGCGTGGTTGACTTTACAAAAGGTCAAAGCCTCCAACTCCAGCTCGTACCACGAGCTGGATGCTTCCCTCGACCTGTGACCTTCAGAGTCCAGACTCAGTCCTTAAGTAATCTTGGTGAACCCTTGGATACCCCGAGCTAACGAGGTAGGACCTGACGACAACAGCTCCGGTCATAGGGGATCCACGTGGCTGATATAGTTTAGCCTGTATCTCAGCTCGCTAATAGTCCGTTGGAAAATCAGGGCGTACACATATATTATGTAATCAATACAAAATTTGCTAAATCTGGCCATACTCCTTGGAAATGACAAATAAGTTATATATATATATATTACATAATGAAATAGACATCAATAAAAACTCTAACTCTGAAATTAAAAAGAAAATCAGAGCATATTCGAAAACACTGTGACATGAAAATCAAAACATAATAAAAAATATTGTGGCATATGCAACTATTTCATTCAAGAACATTAGAAATGAAATAAGAACAACAATGGTGCTGAAGTCTATGAAATACCCAAATCTGGCACCACTTCTTTGAGCCCACCCCCCTGAATTGACCCAGCAGAGGTGACCCAGTCGGCTTCGACTCTAATAGACTTAGTCGAGGTGACCCAGACGACGACTACACTGCGTGGCTTTGACACCGTATGATAGAGAATAAGCTCGATCTCGGAAACACCGTGCAACTTCGAACTAATAGGTACTTTTATTGACCAAAATTCATCAAAGGGTACCATTTTAAACCGATTTTACAAATATAGGGTACCTGATATGTATTTTTTGTATTAGAAGATACCAAAGGTATATTTTAATGAAATACAGAGTACCAGAAAAATATATTCTCTAAATATAATTAAGCTTAGTTTAAATATGATAGCTAAAGAACATGACTGAGCAAGTGTATAAAAGACATCATTTACCATAAACAATGGAATATCCAAACCCGTTAAGTTAGAACTTTGTAAAACAAAGCAAAGATCAAGGGATGCAAAATATTTTTTGTATTAGAAGATACCATAGATGTAATACAAGATACCAAATGAGTATACTTCCTAAAAATATTGTTGAAATTCATCTTAGGGTATATTTTTGATTGAATTTATAAATATAAGGTACTAATAGGTATTTTTTATATTAGAGAGTAATAAAAGTATATTTCAATTAAATATAGGGTAACAAGCCGTTGAATTATTACAAAATATATATTTTAAATTATTGACTTCATTTTGAACAATAAATTAACCTGTCATGTAATAGCTATAGCACTCAATTATCAATGCCAGAGGAGCGCGTGCTCTCCAAATTCTCAATTCATAACGAGAGAAAACGTATTGACTCGACAAAAGGAACAACAGCCTTCATTCACAGCGGTCCGATCAGAATCCAACGGCCAGATTCCAAACCTCCAAAACATATATATACCATCAACTCACATTTCAAACTCTTCCTTCCTTCCTTCGCTTTCTTCTTCTGCAAGATTTTCATTACTTCACACGATCGCACCTCCTCAGCCCCTCCATAGCCACTCTTCTAAGCTTTCTCTCTCTCTTGACCACCAACATTATACTCGTTCTGCTTTCTCTCTCTAGAATCTTGACCAATGTCAATGGGGGAAGACACTAGACCGGTGAACCCCGTCCGTTCAAAGCCGAAAGCTTCTCCGACGATCGGTTCGTCCTTGGTGCCGATCATCAACAAGCTCCAGGAAATTATTGCTCCGGTCGGGAGTGATTTGTTGGATATTTCTCTGCCTCTGGTGGCGGTTGTGGGTAGCCAGAGCAGCGGTAAGTCCAGCGTGCTGGAGGCGCTCGTCGGTCGCGATTTTCTTCCTCGCGGCTGCGATATCTGTACTCGGAGACCGCTTCTGCTGGTGCTTGAGAATCGGCCGGTGAGTCCCGGCGATGATGGAGCAGAGTGGGGCGAGTTTCGTCACTTGCCTGGAAAGCGCTTCTACGATTTCTCTAAGATTCGCCGCGAAATTCAGGTAGATAGTTTTATGATCATGTTACTTTCCAGTACGTGAAATCAACATTTGATTATTTTTTTTTATTTGGAAATATTGGTTTATGTGAATGCAGTTTGATTGTGTGGGGATATTTATATTCGCAGTGAATTTATTGATTGTCTGACAGAGACTGATTGCTGAGTGATTTTGTTTTTTGGTTTTGAATTATGAAATGTATGTTTTTGAATGTTAGCAGTGCAGTTTCTTAACTAGCTAATTTGTTCAGGAAAGTAACATTTCGTTTTGTTGTGATTAGAAACATGTGTTTTGGTAGCTCAAAAATGGTGGCCTTTGTTGAATATTCAGCTTATTCGTGTTCACCCGGCATATCAAAAAATGTCCTATCAATGAAAAAGAGTCGTAAATCTGTATGAAATTATTTCTTATTTTACAATTTTCATCGTGTTGTGTTTTGCTTGATATTTAGAGAGCGGAGCTGTCTGTAACAAGATTTTTCTAAATATTTATTTCTCATATTTTTATTATTAGAAGAAATAGCAACTATGAATTATTATTGTGCTCGATAATCTCTGCTTAAGCAAAATCACAGTTACCTTTCACTAATATCATCCATTATATGCTTCCAATGATTTCACTCTTTGTTTGGATCATTCTTGCTGTTGGCAGCTATCGAGAGATTAGGAAAAATGGGTGCATCTAATTTGTTTTGAGAAAGCACACACCGTATACTGCCCCCAATTTGTAATTTTCTTTGCTTGTGTATGGTGTCATGCCTTGTATTTGATTGACATGCTTTGTATTTGATTGATGAAGGCTGAGACTGATAGAGGAGCAGGGTTGAACAAAGGGGTTTCAGATAAACAAATTTTTTTGAAGATTTTCTCTCCGAATGTACTTAATATGATGCTTGTTGATTTACCTGGCATCACTAAAGTTCCTGTTGGAGATCAACCCAATGATATAGAGGCAAGGGTTAGGAAAATGATAATGGCCCAAATTAGGCAAGAAAAGTGTATTATACTGGCTGTTAGTCCTGCAAATTCTGATCTGGCTACCTCGGATGCACTTCAAATGGCTAGAGAAGCTGATCCAACTGGTAGGAATTTTAGTGGCTGGATTTTTCGTCACTGAGTTTACTCTACTTTGTCTTTTGGGCTACCAGCTAACTTTTTGTGCCTGACATGATTGTTGAACAGGTTCTCGAACAATTGGTGTAATTACAAAGGTCTGTATTTCTCTTCTTTTCAAAATTAAATGAAGAATACTTTTCACTTTCTTTGGTTATTTGTTTTAATCATACTCTTTACTTGCTATATGGTTCTCTTTGTAGCTTGATATAATGGATCGAGGAACTGATGCCCGCAACTTTTTGCTTGGGAAAGTTGTTCCACTTCGCCTTGGTTATATTGGCGTTATTAATCGGAGCCAAGAGGTAACTTTTTTCTTTTTCTTGGGGAAAGTGGTAAGATATGAAATGCAGAATCTACTGTTGACTTGTATAAATAGTTCTCTTCAAACATCTTTGTGGCTTTACACGCATTACCTTTTCTTTTTGTAAAAACTATCCTTATGTGGTTCCCACAGGTTGTTCTTCATCTTTTGTGTATAGTTGTGAGATACAAGTTGATTAAACAGTTGTGTGATGCAAACAAATTTCTAATAATGATTCACTTTCATTAGTTCGTAGTCTCTTGTTATGGCCAAACAAATTTGATGAGTTTTGATTTTATTTGTCAAAATTATGTAAGTAAGTTGATGCCTTGCTTTGTTCCTTTCTGAATTGCAGGACATTAATAAAAACCGTAGCATTGCTGATGCACTTTCTCATGAAGAGAAATTCTTCCGTGATCATCCTGTAGTGTGCACTTCCTTGATCACCATTTTGACTTGAAGAATGATTTAAATTTGCTTTGGTTCTTAAATTTTGTTCAATTTTCATTTGCCTTCCATATTAAAGGTATATAGTGGTCTGTCTGGTTGTTGTGGCATTCCTCAGCTATCAAGGAAGCTGAATCAGGTTGGTTAACTCCTTTCTTTGCATCATTAATACTGCTTGATTCCTATAAATGGATTAAGTAAATTTCAAGTTTTACGTGCTTTTGTGTCTCATTTCAGTACAATTCACTTACTCCTATTTTCTTTTTAATTGTTGCCAATGATGTTCACATGCCAGATTTTGGAACAACATATTAGAATGGCTCTCCCAAGTTTGAAGTCTGAGCTGAACTCAGAAATGAATGCTATTGTTAAAGAACTTCAGACATACGGAAATGTTGTAGAGGCTAATGTAAGTTGTACTGTAATCATATGAATTAGATTCTGTTATGCTATTGGGTGATAAGACTAGGTGTTTCTGGCTTTCTGCATATGGTTGGCATGTCATATTTGTTTGGATCTTGAATAATGCTTGCTTTTAAATATGCAATTGTAATATGGAATTATACATGTCTAAATTCTGAAAACTATCATTTGAACTTCAAATTGAGAAACATTGGCAAATTTTATTTCTTAGATGCGTGTAAAAGTTTGTCCATCATCTATTTGTTGATTATTATTTATTTGTTTGCTCCTGAAAACTCGTCGCTTTGCTTGTCTCACTACCGTGACAATTATTTATTTGAGTTTATTTTGCTACCTTGTCCTGTATATCAACCAGGTGGAAAAAGGAGTAGTTTTGTTGAACATTTTGTCAAAATATTGTGAAGGTGAATTTCAATATCCCGTTATCTTGCTCAAAATTTAGGTTTTTTTTTGTTAAGTCATTTTTGTAATCTGTAGAATTTGCACTGGACTCCAAGTACGATCTTTTATGTTATTTTTTAAATGAAAAACTTAATGATCTGGTGGTCTCTATTAGTTCATTACTATTTTTCACTGGACTCTTTTAGCATTTCTGATCCTGTTTTATTCATTTAACAGATTTTTATGCTATGGTGGATGGAAGTAGTCAGGAAATATCAACTAAAGAATTGTCAGGTGGAGCCAGGATCCATTATATATTTCAATCAATTTTTGTAAAGAGCTTGGAGGTACACCTTCAACTTTAAAACAACTTTGTCTTTTGTTTTTATGTTGCTTGTTATATATGCTGCATACATTTTAATTTTAGAACTAATAAGTTTGAACCACGATCTCATTAAGGTAGTCATTGTTTCTTTTACTTCAGTTAATGGGCCCCTGCCATGAAAGCATCTCTTATTATGTTTATGGTACTGATTTATATGGTGCGAAGATAAATTATTAAAAATAAGGTGTTACTGTATTAACAAGCAGTTTGGCTATAAGTAATTGCAGGAAGTCGATCCTTGTGAGGGTCTAAATGATGATGATATTCGGATAGCTATTCAAAATGCTGCTGGTGCTAGAAATGCATTAATCGTTCCAGAGGTGAGATGATGATAATGGCATATGCTGTATTGTTGTCCCTATCATGCATCTTCCTTTATGAAAAATATGTTGGGATGGTAACTTCTTAGTTTTTCCGCCTTCCAAAGACATGGAGGACAAAAAATAACTTCCTACTTTTTCCACATCTCAGGTCCCATTTAGAGTTTTGGTTAGAAGGCAGATTGCTCAGTTGTTGGACCCTAGTCTTCAGTGTGTCCGTTATGTTTATGATGAACTGATGAAGGTGAGATGCTTTTTATAATGTAATGCTATGGAAGATTTAGATATGAACATGAAGCTAATTGTTTTGTTACAGATTAGTCGTGCTTGTGAAGTAACTGACTTGCAAAGGTTTCCAAAATTGAGAAGGCGCATGGATGAAATTGTGGTAAAGTTTTTACGTGAAGGTGTAAAGCCTGCTGAGAGAATGATAGGACATCTTATAGAGATGGAGGTAGTTCTCTCATTTCATACGCTATCTAGTGTATATTTTAGTATTGAGATTAAGATGTTTTGGTGTTACTATTTTTCTAAAAAATTTAGAACTATTAGAAAGAAAGTTGATGGTTCCTTTGGTTTTTGCGCATTACATAAGTAACAATTCTTCATTGGTTTCATTCTGATTTATCTATTTGGAACATGTCATAGATGCAGGATTCTTAATATTGTATATCATTACAGATCCAACTGCTTTTCTGGTTTTAAGCTGATTGACCAACCCTTTTTTTTTCAGATGGATTATATAAATTCTTCGCATCCAAATTTCCTAGGTGGCAGCAAAGCTGTTGAGCTTGCTTTGGAGCAATTGAGATCACAACAGGTTCCCCTGCCCTACCACTTTAGTGAAAATTATATAATTTTCATAGCTTATCAAATAAGTTTCCTTTGGCCACAAATGGGGGGCTTAGTTGAATTCTGAAGACTGGTCTTATTACAATAACAAAGAGAGGTTTACCGGCTTTGTTAAAAAAATCTCACATTATCAAAACAAACCATTTTTATCTAAACCCCAAACTGTGCCATATCATATTGTTGTGGAAGGTGAGAGATATTACCTCACATGAGAATTATCTTTCATTAGAAATAACCAAGTCATTTGGAAACAATCATCAATAAAAGAAATGAACCAATTTGCCTCAGATATGTAGAGAGTATAGACACGAGACGCACCCCACTTAGCGTGAATCTGATCGAAATGACAAGAATATTTTCTATTGCTGAATGGAAAGGAAGCTCTGTTTTTTTTTTTGGCAACTTCACAATGTAAGGCATTAGATTTACATTTTTAAAAAGTACAGTTTTTTTTTAAGATGATGGAATTAGATTTGATCAGTGTGTGATGAGAGCTTTTATGAAAGGAGAGATAGAGGTCAGATAGAGATAGTTGGTCGACATTGTCACTACAAGTCTCAAAATAGTAGGGTTCATCATTGTCCTTAGCACATTTTATCACCTTCTGTAACATGGCCCAGAAACACACAATAAAAAAAGAAAATGACAACTCAAGTTTTTGGTGAGTTGATGAATAGATAATAGATTGATAGATAATCTTGGGACATGTAACATTGTTTTCAAGGGTAGAGAAGGGGTTAGGGATACTGTGCCCTTCCAGCTATGGAGGCTATTGGACCATTATCAACCTTGATTTTTTGGTTTCTTGGACATATGTGTAGAAATAATTTGAGGTTGGTCATGAGATCATTAGCTCTGGAATCAATCACTCAAGCATAAGAGACATTTGTTTGAGATGCTCAAGACATGGATATATGATACTCACCTCAGTGAGGAAGGAAGCAAGAGGCACGAGGTTTCTTTAAAGATCAAATCAAGTTCTTGAGCTTTTCAACCTCTTCCTTGGGACTAGCAATCTCTGATATAACGATTCAAAGTCATAGTCTCTTGTTGTGTGTGTGTGTGTGTGTTTTTTTTTCAATAGGATTTGCTGAATCTGGTATCTGTATTAGCTGCAAGGTTCTTGTTTCCGTGTTTATCCCTTATTGTAAGGGATTTTCTGAATCTTATAATGAGATTCAATAGCAGAATTGTTCCCCTTATACTATCTTTGGGAGGCAGTTCTAAAAATTCATCTCTAGATTTGAATTGATATAAATTTTTTAATAAGGATGTTTGCTGCATGCTTAACAGTTTTTTGACACACTTAATTTTATTTCTACAACACTTGTTTCTACTTGTATTGTTTTTGTTTTTCTGGCACGATGTGATTAGTCAGAATTGAACGTTAATCTCATCTAACTCTGAAATATGTTGAGCTCTTTGAACTCATACCAGAAGATTTAGGCTGATTGCATCTTGAATACCCCAATTATACATTAACTTTTTAAATTTGACTAGCGCACTGAATACATTTAACTGTGCTTTATATGTATCAGGGCATTGCAGATGTTGAAAAGCCAATAGAGAAAAGCCAGAATTCTCGAGCTGTTATTCCTAGGTCTCTTATGAATGGAGCTTTACTAACCCAGGTGCGTTCTCCAACTCTGTAGAAAATGGAAACGACCTAGAAACTGGCAATGATAGAGAAAAGAGGGAAACAAAGGAGTGGTATTGTAATACTGTCTGGCTGGGTCTTATTTCCTAGTTGCTATTTGTGAATCACTGTATAGCCACTTTTACCCTATGTTTGGAACTTGAATTGTAGCAGGAAAATAAATTTTTTGTTTGGATTCAAAAAACAATTAGAGAATATTTTTTATAGGAAAAGTGAGAATGGAATTGATGTAAATTATAGTGTTGAAAACTTTTGTTAATATATTAGAAAAGAGAAAAATTGCAAAAATAAAAGCTGTAAAACTTTAGGAAAACTTTTCTCTCTTTCTTTTTACTGGACTTCTCCCTCACAAAATTTTTCCTTGCCAGAATCCAAGTTCTGAACAAAGTCTTAAAATTCAATTATATCTTAAAATTTTAATCAAATTTAAGAATTTTAGTTTGGTTGGAAGGGAGATGGAAATACGGAATTAGGTGTCGTTAACAGTTCTAAGATTGAATTATGTTAGCTCCCGAGTTTTCTTTTTATAAAAAATAATGACTTTATCTATTTATTTTAAACAATTTTGATGTGAGATTTAAATGGATGAATGAAGTATACATTTATTTATATGGCTCATAAAGTCACTAAGTATAAACTATCTAAAACTTATCTTAAAATATTCAGGGTCAACTATCTGTTTGACGCTTGTCATGTAGAATGGATGGAATTTAATGCTGAAGTGCTCTTAACTTTTTTCAAATGTAGTAATCCTGCCTATTTTGTTTGAAGATATGCTCTGAAGATTGTGAATTTTTGTTTGGCAGGGAAGTCGGTCTTCAGTGAACAATGAGAAACCTACATCATCTGGTAAATTCTAATGTTCCATCAACAAGAACTCCAGTGTCACTAGTTAAATGAGCTTTAAATTTCGTATGTTGCAATATAGGAGTAAACACATCAACAAGGACTTGGGGTATTTCATCTATATTTGGGACCAGGGGATCGTCTGGAGGGAATCCATCTAACAGCAGAACCTTAGGCGAGCCTGATGATTCTGATCAGATGCCATCTACAATCCAATTGATAGAGGTAATGATAAACCCCCACTTAAATACACTTATTACAGAAAAAAACTTCATTAAGCATTACTTAGGAGGGGCATTTTAAATGAAGGGTACTATTGTAATTCTAGGGTAGTTGGGAGGGATTAACTTGTACCAAAGACTATATATATAAGCTGTCTAGCTTTTATTGGGGATCTATCTAGAATTATAGAAGAGTAGTCTTACTTTGGAGAGCCCCAATTCTCTCGGACAGTTGGGAATAGGGGAGTACAATCCTCTCGAAAGCTTGAAACTGTGTAACCCCTTGTGTTCATCAATAAAGATATCCTAAGGATAATTCCAGTTCAGTTTGTGTTCTTTAAATATACAAATTATTCCTAGGAAAGCTTACAGCAGTTAATTTTGTATATGTGATTTGTTACTAGTCTTATATCTGTATCATTTTCTAACAGCAGTCATTTTCCTTCTTATTGTCTTATTTGGTATCAGCCCCCATCCATGTTAAGGCCACTTGAAGCCACAGAGAATGAAACAGTCGAAATTTTCGTAACCAAATTACTCATCCGATCATACTATGACATTGTCAGAAAGAATATTCAAGATCTAGTGCCAAAAGCTATAATGCATTTTCTGGTAAGCGTAATTCTCTCCTTTGTCTTCTTTCGTATCTTACCCCTCATTGACACTCTTTGGTTTGTGCTTGATGTGCTTTAGGTGAACCACTCAAAACGGAAACTTCAGAGCACCTTTATACAAAAACTTTACAGGTACCTAGTTGAAATTCAAAGTCTTGGATCCTTCTTTCTTTAATATTTTGTTATATACTTTCCATATTTAAATTGGTCCATTCAATTAATGTCTGCCATTTTGGAAGAAAAAATATAATGTATTGTGTGACTTTTAGTATCTAGATTCAGAAGGAAGGAAATATGTCAATAACTGAATTTCTAGATAAACGATCCAGGGACCCAACTGAAATAAGGGACCAAAGTAAAATAACTGTAAATTCAATCGAAGTGATCCTGATATCAGAGATTTGGAGGGTGATTTTCTGGTGGATTGGATGTGGTATAGGTTTTGGAGCTCTTTTGTTTTAGTTTCCAAGTTCCCATACAGTTAATGTACCATTTACTGCTAGCCATGAAGCAGTTAATCTTGAGGATTCTTTGTTGTGTGATAAAAAAGCCCTTGGCCGTAGAATTACTGATTATAAGCCATGAAACCATGAGTTGTGAATTTTTCTTTAGGCATAAAGCTTAGTTATAATTTATGGCATAAAGCAAGAGATTCGAGACATGGGCAGAGCGACATACTTTATTTTGTAGCATGAGTTGTAAAATGATTCTAGAATTTTGAACGTCTTATGCAGAGAGGATCTCTTTGAAGAGCTATTGCTGGAGGAGGACGACGTTGTTTTGAAAAGGAAACGCAATCAAGAGTTGTTTCAGGTTTTACAAGAAGCCATCGAGGTAACTTCAAACATTTATAGTATATTTTTCAATAGAATACCAAGTATTGCATAGCAATTTGTTTCATTGTGTGTTTGTGTCGAGGAAAGCTACTCTAAGGTTGTGCTTATTATTTCAGATGCTCGAGGAAGTTGAATCTGATGTCGCAACTGGAAGGTCACATTTAAGCTTTTGCACCGATGCAAGTGCAGCTGTCGATTCATCAAGCGTTCCAGGGATTACATATCAGTTACGTTCAACTACCAAAAGGTGATAATTGTTTTACATATCATATGCCTTACAAACTCAGAGCTTGAGGATTATTTATCTTGTCGAATCTTCATTAACTTTTTTAATTACGTGACTGTACAGTCAATGTTTTTGTAATTAAAATAAAGGGTGAAATTTTTACTGCAAGTTTAGTATTGGAAGTTTACTCAGAAGCCATGTTAAAACAGCTTTATGATTACACTAAGCAAAACATTTCCACTGTTTAAGAATACACCAAACACTGATATCCATGCCATGCCAGCATCTACAATGTCTTAATCAGCAGACACTTTGTAACAACAGCCATCCAAATTATAATTCACTAACGTTGATTCACAATGTTAAGTTTCAACATCACTTTTCACGTTCTGTTTCCACATCATCACTTGAAAATCTCAGTTCCCAACTGTTGTTTTTCAATTTTCAAGATGAAAATTTAATGTAACAATTCACTTGATCACAATCTCCTGTGTGTTCTAATGAAGTTTGTAGTATTCATAGCAATAGCTGTTGAACAGGCGTAAGCCCCACCAGAGCACAAAGCTGCTGATACCAAAAGAAGTGTCTTCCACTGTCTCCCGGACACCAAAATCGCCAGCGCTGTCAACACCACAGCCACTGCCGAGAGACCCTTTTTCCATTCCTCAAAAGCTTTGACCACAGTCCTACACCCTTTACAATGGATCACATGCCGAAAATACCGGTTGGACAAGTTGGGTGCGTGCATTGTTCCAATCCCTCCCTTGGCTGGTGAAGAAGCCGATATCCCAGCAACTAGTCCCGCCGGAGCATGCTCCACAACTGCGGGCTCTTGAGGCAACCATATAGTCCCATGCCCAAAATGGTATGGCATTCCATGCCCAACTTTGTCCATCCATTTCCTGTACTCGAGTACCCAAGTATCTGAGGATCTCAAGTTGAGGTAAAGCTCTTTGGTGGGAACCTTTTCTTTCATGAGGATTTCGTTTTGGGACGATAGAAATCCCATGTCTTGCTCAAAAACCTTACAAGCATTCTGATGGAAGTACCATTTAGGAAAGAGTTTTATAAGAGGTGATCTTCTAGTGTTGCCAAATCTGACTATAAGCATGGACTTGCCCTGTCCACTGGGTCTACAGAGGAATAGACCAGTGAAGTAATGAGTCTCTCCAGTCTTCTCATCAACAATTTCCCTATTGTTCTGGAGACAACAGGGTGCTTCAAACCTCAAGAAGTTAGGTGTCGACTTCTCACTCGCCCTGCCCCACCACCCGGCGAAACCTCGGTCGCTGCGTTCGGTGACCTCAAAGGAAAGTGCCTGTGCGTCCTCTCTCTTGGCAGTCCAGTCCGTGCGGTCATGGGAGATGGGAACGTGAGCAGGGTCCATTAGATTCTCCAGAAGTATGGAGTGGTCATATGGGAGCTCATGGATGGTGGATATGTCATTGAATCCTGGCCTGGCAAAGTTTTCAAACCAAGGGATTTTGTTGGGGTTTGGTGGAGTCTTTTGGGACATCCACACCCAGATCACCCCTTGGGAGTCTCTGACTTCGTACGGCTTAAGGCAAGCCGCTTTAGGAATCTTGGCATTAGCTGGAAGCTATATATACACACGAGTTTAAACGAGTTGGGCAATCATTAGTTTGGTATAATCTATGGAAAACTCTAAAAAACATAACCATATATCCAATAATACTAATCATATCCTCTCACTAAACTATCTCTAATTAACCATCTTTAAAAATATAATTTAACACAAAAAAAAAACATAAAAATATCTCATGGGATAATGTGCTTACAATATGGCCAAAGAATGGTTCTCATTCTCTCAAATCATCAAACTCATTTGGAAGTGAGTTGGAGATAGTTTTGTGAGAAACATTAGAAAGAGGTCGATTAGTGTTTTGGTTATATAGATATATTTTATGGAGTTTCCTAATCTAAACTATAAAAACAATAACAATGTTAAAATTTTCAAACTAAAACAAACAAACAAACCTGAGGAATCTTGACACATTTTCCATCGCCTTCAAATTGCCAACCATGGTACAAACATTCCAATCTCCCATCAATCAACTGACCCTCTGATAGTTTAGCCAATCTACAAAAATCCATAAGCTTTAGATATATACATATTATGATCATTAGTGTAATGGTGACAGAAGAAGTAATGATAAAGTTACCGATGAGGGCACCGATCTTCATGACACCGGAGCTGACCAGACCCGTCACGGTACAAGACCAGCTGCTTATGGTAGACGGTGAGACCCAAAGGAGCATCTTCAGGAACATCTTTGGTTAGATACAAAGGGTACCATTCCTCAGTCCAATCATAGTCCACCAAAACTCTCTGCTCTTTTCTATCTTCCTCACTGGTTGGACCCAAAAGGACATTATTACCCTCCTCCTTCTCCTCATCAACCGAAGGAGCGGCTCTGGTGTCTGCCACCGCACCACACTTGGCGTGGAGGCCTCTCTTGGTGGTGGGCAATGGCTTGAGTTTGAGTTGGATCAGTGGTGGGTTTGGAGAAGTGAGGGAGAAAAGGAGCTTGGGAGTTGGAGAGAGGAGAGAGGTGTGGGAGAGAACAACTGGGTGTAGCAGAGCCATGGCTTTTGGGTTTGGATTTGGAGTAAAGAAAAGTATTGGATTTGAGAGAAGGGAAATGAAGCCATGTTAGGGGGAAGGAGAGGAGAAGAAAAAAAGGGAAAGGTCGTTGCTTCTTGGTCTGTGGCACCACTCCTGGCCACACAATCTTCTTTCATTTGCTTACTACGCGACAATTACTTTGTTTTTTTTTTCTTTTTCAAGTAAGCAATATCATGTCAAAACTTTCAAAATACAATTATTGTTGAATTAATGTCATTCGAATAATTTCTTTTTTTTTTTTTTTTGGGTTAGATCTTTTATATCTCAAATAACCAATAATATTTACATGAAAAAGAAAATATTGAAAAAGGTTTAAACTCATTTATTTTTAAAGAATGTGTCAAAATTGGATTACTAGTATTTGAAAAAAAAATGTAGGGTTTTATATTACACTGACCAATAATTGCATGTACAATTCAAACTAAATAAAATCCAAAAATGAAAATAAATAACTATTTTTTGGATTATTAATTAAATTTAGGGAATTTACTCATTTGGTACCCTATGTTTTTGCAAAGTATCATTTTGGTACTCTCTGTTTTCAATAATGCTCATATGGTACCCTATATTTTAAAATTATACATATTTGATACTCTAGATTTAGATTTGATAGATAAAATTTTGTCAATATGATCAAACTGTCATCATTTATATGTAATTAAGTAATTAAATTTAAATTTGGAAGTTACATAATTGATAGCAATTTGATTAAATTAGTAAAATTTTATTAATTAAATTTGAGTTTAAAGTACTAAATATGTACAATTTTAAAATACATGGTACCATATGAACATTATTGAAAACAGAAGGTATCAAAATGATACTTTACAAAAACACAGGGTACTAAATGGTTACCTACCCTTAAATTTATAAGTTTTTGTAAAATATTATAAATATATTAATGATAAATATGATTTTTATGTATTTTAATTTGTTAAAAAATAATTATGTATTATTAATCAATTTTAAAAGATTTCACATGGAATCATTTTTCCCAATACATTGGGAAGTGAGTTATGACCCTAACATCTAAATAAGTTATAATTTTAATTTTTTATATAGCAGTATATATTATAGTAGATATAACAACTCTCTTACCAATTCTAAAAATATCATGAATAATTTACTATGTCAAAAATAAGATTTAAACAACCTCTTTCACACGCGTGCAAAATACATTTTGCAACATAGAATGCATGCATTAAGAATTTAAGACAGAAGGTTTACTTTAGGATACTTCCCATTTGTGTCATCACTTGGAGAAGCAAGAAACAATATGTCATTGCTCGATCAAGTAGTACTGAAGTGGAATACAGAGACATGGTTCTTAGACTATGTGAAACAAGACTTGGGATATCCACCTCAACAATCAATTTCGAGTATATTGTGACAATAAAAGCAGCATGTAATATTTCTCATAAACCAATTCAACACAATCAAACAAAACACGTTTGAGGTAGATAGATTTTTTCATCAAAGAGAAACTAGAAGAAGGAATAGTCGAATTACCTAAAATCAAGTCTGAAGATCATTTGGCAGACACTCTCGCCAAGGTAGTTTCAAGTAAAATGTTTATGAAGGTCTTGGCTTGGGCAAGCTGGAAATGTACGATAACTATGCACCAACTTGAGAAGGAGTGTTAACGGCTCAAGTGAACCATCCTTACCATCACTACGTTCCCACTCACCAAGATGGTGGAATGAAACCAAAATGCCGACCATAGATCCAAATTTCAATAAAAAAAATATAGTACTGTTTGGCTCTTTAACTAAAAAATTGATTTTTTGTTTATAAAAACTAAAAATTATTTTTTGAAAACAAATTGAGGTGTTTGCCGTTGTTTTCAAAAAATAGTTTTTAAAAACAAAGTTACAATAAATAGAAAATTTTGAGAACAACAAAAATATATTTTCTGTTGTTCTCAAAAAAAATTTATCTATCTGTTTTTTTTTTCTTACGTCACATTTTTAATTATTATTATTAAACATCATTTATTATCACATCATTTTCTCTCTTATCATTTTCTATCTCCTTATTTTATCACTCGTCACTTTCTCTCTCCTTATATTTTCTCTCTCACTATTCTTACTATTTTCTCTTTTCACTTTCTATATTTTCATTTTCTCTTTCATCATTTTCTATCTCCTTAATTTCTCTTTCATCATTTATTATGTCATTATTTTCTTTTTCATCACTCACTATATCATTTCTTTATCTCTCATCACTTAATATATTATCATTTTCTCTCTCATCATTTTTCTCTCTCGCCATTTCCTCTCTCTACTCACTTCTCTCTCTTCACTTTTTTTCTCATCACATTCTCTCTCATTTTTTCTTGCATTGATAATTTCTCTCTTCTCTATTTCTATTTTTTCAAATTTTCTCAACTTACTTTCTCACTCCTTATTTTTCATCATTTTTTCTTTCAAATTATTTTATCTCATTATTTATTACAAACTTTAAAAAAAAAATCTCTTTGTAAATATATTTGTTAATTTTTTATTTAAGTTTTAAAAAAACACTAAAAAATTATTTTTAGAAAATATTAACCAAGCACCTCTTGTTTTATTTTTAAATTACAAAAACTGTTTTCTATATGATAACACAACTTAAAAATAAAAAACAGAAAACAATGTCAAACAGACCCCAGTTTCTTTATTATTATTTTTTTTACAAAATGTGCATGAACAGGGAGCTATATACTCTTGAGTAAAATTTAAAGTACACAACTCTAAACTTACTAATATTGGACCCAAACAAGTAAACAAATTACTTGTATTATACCACAATAAAAGACACTACAATATTTTCCAAAGACCACTCACAATTTGAAGAGAAATAGACACTCAATAGGAAGCTCACAACTTACACCCAAAACACCACACTAAGAATACAAAGACTTATTTTTGGAGGATGCCTAACCCAAATGCAAGAGAGGGTATTTATAGTCCTCACCATTCAATCTACAACATACAAATATTAAATTGAGAAATAATCCTAGCCATACATTATTACCACATTCTACACACTTCTCCTAAAAAATCTACTTTCTACGTCCTTCTATAATTTTCTCTTAAAAATATCTTTCTTCCACATTTGTTGAGAAGCTTCCATTGTCTTGGCTTTAGATAAAATGGATTGAGCTTTTATTTACCTTTTGGCTTGGACATTTGAACTTTTTGGGCTGACATTGATTCTTAACATATACAATGTGAAACTCAACTCAACATTAATACCATCTCTGTTTACATGGTATCAAAATGTGTATAAATAGGGAGAGCCTAAATACAATGTAAAACTCAACTCAACATTAATACATATATCTGTTACAGTTACATAGCATCAAAGTTTTTGCATTATCTTATATTTATACTAAATTAGCAATACAAATTTAACGTTGATTTTTCGGTCAAGTAATTTAAAAAGTTTCTGAAGATTCGAAATAATCCTCAAGTTGGTAGAAATATGTAATCCCTGAAACACTTACGAGGCCTTAGTTGAACTTGCATCGGTGCAAAAGCTTGAATATGAGCTTCCAGTTGAGACATCAGATTCAACTTCATCAAGCATCTGAAATAATAAGCACGATTCTGCCTTAGCTTATTTTAAGCTACTTTTTCCTTTTCGAATTAAAAAAAAAAAAAAAAAACATTTCTAGGAGTGTTTGAATAAAAACAAATTCATTTTTTAATTCAAAAGGTCTTTTTAGAGAAGCTATTTTCTAAACTAGAATAATTTTTATATCCAAAAACTTTGTAAAGAACTTTTCATTAAAAAAAGATCTTCTTCATCATATGATAGTTATCTAAAAAAAAAGTCAAACCTTTTACTTATACTTTAAGCTATATAGGCAAAAGAAAATCTTTGCCAAACATTTAACTTTTGCTCAACACAAATACACAATGAAACAAATTGCTATGCGAATGGATGTGGTTGAATATCAACAATGAAAATCATGGTAACAACTATAAATGTTTGAAGTTACCTCAATGGCTTCTTGTAAAACCTGAAACAATTCTTGATTACGTTTCCTTTTCAAGACAACCTCATCGTCCTCCAGCAATAGCTCTTCAAATAGGTCCCCTCTGCATGATTACCAGCAGGAAAAGACGGTTCAAAATTGCAGAGTCATTTCACAACTCATGCTAGTATTATACTACAAAATTAAATATGTCTCGCTCTGCCCGTGTCTGGATTCTCATAAGTTTTTGCCTATAGAAAAATTCACAACTCATGCTTTCAGGGCTTATAATCAGTAATTCTATGGCCGAAAGCTTTTATCACACAACAAAGAAGCCTCAAGATCAACTGCTTGTGGCAGAGCACCTTGTAGGCAACTCTTTGGGCTATTTGGCTGGAAAGGTATAGTAGAATATTTGAAGTTGTTTTTAGCTTGGAGTAGACTATTTGGGATAAGATTCAGTTTTGGATTGCAACTTGGGTGCATAGATCTAAATGTTTTGAGGGGTTACTTTTTTGGATCTTTGCAAGGACTGGGGTAATTTATGGCTCTAGTGTTGCAGGCTTTGGAGTTTTATTGTGGTTGGTTTGGTGTCTTGTTTGTTTAAATGGTTTTCTTGTTTGGTGTCTTGTTGGCTTGTGTTACTACGGTTTTCTCCACTATATGTGAGGGCTCTCAATTTATTTGAGAGAAGGTCAGTCTAAGACAAAGGCGTCTGTCTCTTTTTTTTAAAAAAAAAAAAAACTGCTTGATGACACATTAACCCTAAACCACATCCAAACCATCAGAAAATCACCCTCAACTCTAGTAACTCGTTTCAGTTGGGTCCCTGAATCATCGTTTATCTAGAATTTTAGTTATTGAGATATTCCCTTCTTTACTGAATCTAGATACTATCTTAACTAGATGAAAACCGAAAAGTTGCACAATACATTATATTTTCATTTAAGGATTCAAGACTCCAAATTTGAACTAGGTACCTGTAAAGTTTTTGTGTAAAGGCACTCTGAAGTTTCCGTTTCGTGTGGTTCACCTAAAGCACATCAAGCTCAAACCAAGGTGTCAAAACAGAAAGGGTAAAATATAATAGAAGACAAAGGAGAGATGCACTTACCAGAAAATGCATTATAGCTTTTGGCACTAGATCTTGAATATTCTTTCTGACAATGTCATAGTAAGATCGAATGAGTGATTTTGTTACAAAAATCTCAATTGTTTCATTATCTGTAGCGCCGGGTGGCTTTAATATGGATGGGGGCTGATTCCAATCAGGGCAGTAAGACACAGATATAAGACTAAAAACAAATCAAACATGAAAAATTAACTGCTGTGAGGCAAATATAATTACCTCTTTCAATTGGATGGTACAAGGCATCTGATTAGAACCATCGGGCTCATGTACAGTTGTGCTGCTAGCTGGTTTTCCTTCAGACGATCCCCTGGCCCCGAACATTGATGGTATTGGCATCCTCCAACTACTTGTTGATGTGTTCTCTCCTACATTGCAAGATACAAAGTTTAAAGCTCATTGAACTAGTGACACTGGAAATCTTACATTAAAATTTACCAGATGCTGTAGGTTTCTCATTGTTCACTGAAGGCTGACTTCTCTGCCAAACAAAAATCCTCGGATAAGAAAGTATCTTTAGAACATATCATCGAACGAAATAGAAAGAATTACTACATTTGCAAAAAGGAAAGAGCACTTCAGCATTAAATTCCATCCATTCTATGACAAGAGTCAAACCTGAATATTTCAGTTAGCTGATGTTCTTACAAAGGTCCTGACCAGAGTTAAATAATTAGGTGAGATTTGTTTGGCAGATCAGCTGCCTTTTTCTCTTTAAATATCGTTGTGTACTATGTGCTTAATGAATCAGAAATAAAGAATGTATCATTTCCAAATCATCTTACTTCCATAGTGTAGTTGCAAAAAAACAGTGTTTCATTTCCATTCAGCAATAGAAAATATTCTCATCATATATAAGGTGAATTGGTTCATTTCTTTTATTGATGATTGTTTCCGAATGACTTGGTTATTTCCAATGAAAAATAAGTCTTTTGTGAGCTCAATATTTCCCACCTTTCACTGCAATATGATACAAACACAGTTTGGGGTTCAGATAAAAGTAGCTTGTTCTGATAATTTGAAAGAATTTTTCAACCAAGTCTGCAAACCTCTCTTTGTTATTGTAATAAGACAGTTTTACCAGTCTTCAGAACTCAACTAATCCCCCCAATTCGGTGTGGCCAAAGAAAACTTATTTGATAAGCTATGAAAATTATATAATTTACACTAAAGTGGTAGGGTGGAACTTGTACCTGTTGTGATCTCAATTGCTCCAAAGCAAGCTTAACAGCCTTGCCGCCATTGAGGAAATTTGGATGCGAATAATTGATGCAATCCATCTGAAATGAAGGTTGGTCGATCATCTTAAAACCACACAAAAAAAAAAAAGAAGAAAACAGTTGGATCTGTAATGATATACAATACTAAGAATCATGCATATATGATATGTTCCAAATAGATAAATCAGAATGAAATCAATGAAGAATTGTTGCTTGTGTAATGCTCAAGAAACCAAATGAAACATCAACTTTCTTTCTATCAGTTCCAAATTTTATAGGAAAAAAAAGTAATAATAATTGTAACAATCAAATCTCAATACTAATAGATATACCAGATAGCTTATGAAATGAGAGAACTACCTCCATCTCTATAAGATCTCCTATCATTTTCTCAGCAGGCTTTACACCATCACGTAAAAACTTCACCATAATTTCATCCATGCGCCTTCTCAAAGTTGGAAACCTTTGCAAGTCATTTACTTCACAAGCATGACTAATCTGCAACAAAACAATTACCTTCATGCTCATATTTAAATCTTTCAAAACATTAAATAATAGAAAGCATCTCACCTTCATCAGTTCATCATAAACATATCGGACACACTGAAGACTAGGGTCCAACAACCGAGCAATTTGTGTTCTAACCAAAACTTCAAATGGGGCCTGAAATGTGGTTTAGGTAAGAACTTTTTTAATGCTCGTTCCCACATCTTCGGAAGGCAGAAAAGGTAAGAAGTTACCATCCCAACATCCTTATCATAAAGGAAGATGCATAATAGGTACAACAATACAGCACATGTCATTATCATCATCTCACCTCTGGAACAATTATTAATGCATTCCTAGCACCAGCAGCATTTTGAATAGCTATCTGGATATCATTATCAGTTAGACCTTCACAAGGGTCAACTTCCTGCAATTACTCAGCCAAACTGCTTGTTAATACAGTAACACTTTATTTTTAATAATTTATCTTCATATCATGGCAGGTGGACACTAACTTAAGTATAAGAAACAATGGCGACCTTAATGAGATTGTTGTTCCATTTTATCAGATCTAAAATAAAAATATATGTATAAATCACACGCAGCATAAAAACAAAAGACAGTTTTTTTTAAGTTGAAAGTGTACCTCCAGTTTCTTTATAAAAATTGACTGAATTATATAATTGATCCTGGCTCCACCTGACAATTCTTTAGTTGAAATCTCCTGACTACACCCATCCACCAAAGCAGAAAAATCTGTTAATTGAATAAAATAGGTTCAGAAGTGACTTAAGCACCTGTCCAGTAGTATAGCGTCAACTATCATGGATCTTGTGAATAGTTTTATTAGCCTCCATGTTCTTAGTTTGAATATTGGAGTTGTTAAAACCCTAAATCTTTTGAAAGATTATTGGCTTTTAGCCATTGCTGTGGTTGATTTGTCATTCCTCCGTTTGGAAAGGAAATTTGGTTTGCTCCACACAGTTGAAAAGCTGGTTTGCTCGCGCCTAATTAGACATTTAGTTTGAGTTTTCTGTATGGATTTTCTTTCTGTTAAGCAATGTAATGACTCGGGTAGCCTGTATTAGTTAAATTTGTGCTGCTTGTAATGAACTATGTCCAATTGACCCTTTAATGGAAATTTCACTATCTTACCAAAAAAAAACATGAAAGATAGTACTTGAGTACAATGCAAATTCTCTAGATTACAAAAAAGACTGAACAAAGAAAACTAAATTATGACCAAGATAACAGGATATTGAAATTTACCTTCACAATATTTTGACAAAATGTTCAACAAAATTACTCCTTTTTCCATCTGGTAGGACAAGGCAGCAAAACCAACTTGAATTAATAATCGTCATAGTAGTGACTAGTGAGACAAGTAAAGCTATAAGTTTTGAGGAGTAAATCAGTAAATAATAATTAACAAAGAGATGAACAAACTTCCACACAAATCTAAGAAACAAAATTTACCAATGTTTCTAAACTCAAAGTTCAAATGACAATTTTCACATTTTAGACATGCAACTAATAATTATCCATATTACAGTGGCATATTTAGAAGCTAACATTATTCAAGATCCAAGCAAATATGATGAGGGTTCTCAATTTATTTGAGAAGAGGTCACTCTCTGACCTTTGTCTCTTTTTCAAAAAAAAAAATATGCAGAAAACTAAAACCCCAAAACACTAGGTCTTATAACCCAGTAACATAGCAAAACTAATTCATATGATTACAATGCAACTTACATTAGCCTCTACAAGGTATCCATAGGTCTGAAGTTCTTTAACAATAGCAGTCATTTTTGAGTTCAGCTCAGATTTCAAACTTGGGAGAGCCATTCTGATATGTTGTTCCAAAATCTGGTAGGTGAGCAAACCATGACAACAATTAAAAAGAGGATAGGAGTAAGTTAATAACAACTGAAATGAGACGCAAAAGCATCTAAAACTTGAAATTGAATTAATCCATTTATAAGAATCAAGCAGTAATAATGATGCAAAAAAAAAAGGAGTTAAACCAACCTGATTTAGCTTCCTTGACAGCTGATGAATGCCACAACAACTAGACAGACCACTATATACCTTTAAAATGAAATTTGAACAAAATTTAAGAACCAAAGCAAATTTAACCTATTCTTCAAGTCAAAATGGTAATCAAGGGAGTGCACAGTACAGGACGATCACGAAAGAATTTCTCTTCATGAGAAAGAGCATCAGCAATGCTATGTTTTTTATTAATGTCCTGCAATTCGAAACAAGGAATGAGCAAAACTCATCAAATCGGCTTGGCCATAACAAGAGAGTGAAACCTCATTAAAAAAAAGAAAAGAAAAAATCAGCATCTCACAACAAGCTTGTAGTATTTATAAAAGATGTAGGACAACATGTGGTGACCACATAAGGATAATTTTCACAATAAGAAAAGATAAGGTGGTATGTGTAAAGCCACAAAGATTTTTGAAGAAAACTTTTAATACAAGTCAATAGTAGTTTCTGCGTTTCATATTTTAACACTTTCACCAAGAAAAATATAAAAGCTACCTCTTGGCTTCGATTAACAACACCAATATAACCAAGGCGTAGTGGAACAACTTTCCCAAGCAAAAAGTTGCGGGCATCAGTTCCTCGATCCATTATATCAAGCTACAAAGAGAACCATATAACAACTAAAGAGTATGATCAAAACAAACACTAAAGAAAGTGAAAAATATCCTTCATTTTAATCTTGAAAAGAAGAGAAATACAGACCTTTGTGATTACACCAATTGTTCGAGAACCTGTTCAACAATCATGTCAGGCACAAAAAAGCTAGCTTGTAGCACAAAACACAAAGTAGAGTAAACTCAGTGACCAAAAATCCAACCACAAAGCAATTCCTACTACCAGTTGGATCAGCTTCTCTAGCCATTTGAAGTGCATCCGAGTTAGCCAGATCAGAATTTGCAGGACTAACAGCCAGTATAATACACTTTTCTTGCCTAATTTGGGCCATTATCATTTTCCTAACCTTTGCTTCTATATCCCTTGGTTGATCTCCAACAGGGACTTTAGTGATGCCGGGTAAATCAACAAGCATCATATTAAGTACATTTGGAGAGGAAATCTTTAAGAAAATGTGTTTATCTGAAACCCCTTTGTTCAACCCTGCTTCTCTGTCAGTCTCAGCCTTCATCAATCAAATACAAAGCATGTCACCATACACAACCAAAGAAAATTACAAATTGGGGGCAGTATACGGTGTGTGCTTTCTCAAAACAAATTAGATGCCAACCACAAGAATGATCCAAACAAAGAGTGAAATCATTGGAAGCATATAATGGACGATATTAGTGAAAGGTAGCTGTGATTTTGCTTAAGCAGAGATTATCGAGCACAATAATAATTCATAGTTGCTATTTCTTCTAATAATAAAAATATGAGAAATAAATATTTAGAAAAATCTTGTTACAGACAGCACCGCTCTCTAAATATCAAGCAAAACACTACTAGATGAAAATTGTAAAATAAAGAATATGAGAATTTATTTGAATAAAATTTAAGGGAACAATTACACCACATCTATTTTTTTCAATATCGGTGTATTTTTTTTTTTTTTAGGCACCTAGACAAATAA
This sequence comes from Humulus lupulus, assembly GCF_963169125.1. NCBI lineage: Eukaryota > Viridiplantae > Streptophyta > Magnoliopsida > Rosales > Cannabaceae > Humulus > Humulus lupulus. The sequence continues at coordinate 5,712,484 of NC_084802.1, read as the reverse complement.
CATCTTAAATTTTTTTTTTATATGGCTGTATATATTATAAATATTTAGAATATTTTACAAATTTTTTTCAAAAGAGTGCTATAATCTTTTTTGTTTTTATTTTTTCATATCAAAATAAAATTCTAATATGGTCAGTAAACTAAATTCATATATTTATAACTAAAATAAATATATACTTAAGATTTCATTCTAAATAACTATATACATAGAGTTGATAAAATAAAAATATTACAATTGTTTGCTGAAAAAAAAATCCTTGATTGAACTTAAATAATCGTTCATTAATTAATAAATAAAACAATTTTTTTGCAAAAAAATAAAAATAATTAAAAATATAAATATAACAAAATTAAAATTAAGTCATCATATTAATATGACCTTTAAAAAAGCATGATCATGAAAATATCGACCTGAATTTCGCGGCGAATCTTGGAAAAATCATGGAAGCGGCTTCCAGGCAAATGACGAAACTCGCCCCACTCTGCTCCATCATCGGCGGAATTCGCCGGCTGATTCTCCAGCACCAGTAGAAGCGGTCTCCGAGTACATATACCGCAGCCGCGAGGAAGAAAATCCCGGCCGACGAGCGCCTCCAGCACGCTAGACTTGCCGCTGCTCTGGCTCCCTATAACCGCGACCAAAGGCAGAGAAATATCCAACAAATTATTCCCGAGTGGAGCAATGATTTCCTGGAGTTTATTGATGATCGGCACTAAGGACGAACCGAGAGTCGCCGGAGCTTTTGGCTTTGTATAGATAGGGTTCACCGGTCTAGTTTCTTCCCCCATTGTTCAAGTATAAATGTTGGTGGTCGAGACTCGAGAAAGAGCTTAGAAGAGTTTGTATGGAGTGAGGTGTTGGCGTGGTGTGAAAGTGATGTAATTCTTAGTGAAGAAGAATGCCGTTGGAAATGTGTAAGTTGATGGTATTTATACATGCTATATTTGGTATATCTTGAGGTGACCCTATGGTTGGTTGTTAAAATAACAGTAATTCTTATTAAATTAAAATGTGGGATTTGATATTGGATTGCAACTTGATGCGTCACTTACTTAGTAAACATCGGTCACTATTAGTATCCCTAGCAATACTCGGTGTTATGGTTAGTTGCTACTAGTACCCGTTAATAATACTCAGTGCTGCTATTTGACGCCTTAATAAATGTAACAAAAGATGATTGGTCTAATTTAAGAGATGTACTTGTTTTTGCGACTAGCAGCAACACAAACGGTTGTGATATCTCCCAACTGGAGGCGTTTTTGCAAAAGCTACCGAGCATATATATATATTTTGTGGTGTTGGATACTTTAAATGATGTTAATGGTGTTTGTAACGATTGTTCTAAAATCGATATGGCAATTCGTTATGGAGAGTTGAATTGCAACAAAGGCATCATTAAGTGAAAAATCATACAATTGTGTGTGGTCTTTTTGAAAGATTTTGGAATAAATTGATGCTCCATAATGTGACCAAATCATACATAGCTATGCTAGTTTCTAGTAGAGAGAATAATAATATGAAAAGAATCAAGAGAAAAGGAAAGAATACTATTAAAGCGATCAAGACAAAAGAAAGCTCTCCTCATAAATCTAGTACGCTAAAGGATGCTCTTGAAAAAGCTAAAAAGAAATGAAAGAAAAAAGTTGAGCATATATAATAAGTTTTCTACTATTAATATAATTAATATAAAAGTTGAGTAACACTACCCCTTAGTATAATTAATATAAAATTTCATTATATTAGTACTGCCTTTGTTGAAAACCTTACGAGAAAAAACCTAATGGATAAAACCATAATAAGATAAAAAGGAGTTCTACTGAATAACTCCCCTAATAATAATAATAATAATAATACTAGTTATTCTTACAAATTTTGTAGATAGGTTTTTATTGAATGTGATATATTGAATATTTAAATCATTTTTTTAAGTTATTGTGTGAATGGAATAATTTAGGAGGAATATGTTTTTTATTTTATAATAATTTAGGAAGAACATGTTTAGTTCTAGCACTGTTGATGTAGCCTTCCTTTACCTCAACAACACATGCAACATTGTCTTTATATAATAGAGTTGGATTTTGAAATCCACAAGTTTCTTGAATATGTTAAATCGATGATCTCAACTATACACATTCTCGGCTTGTTTCATGGGGTGCAATAACTACACCATGATTTGAAGATGTTGCAATAAGGGTTTGCTTTTGTGAACGCCATGATATTTTAGTACCTCCATATGTTAATACATGTCTAATTTAAAACCTAACTTTATATAGATATGATAACTAGCTTGCATCTGTATATCCAATGAATCTTTGATTGAATTCTTTGAAGTAAAACACCTAAATTAATATGTTATCCCCATTATTCAAATGATATGTCATAACTGGAAATGCAAACCTAGTGACTCGTGTCAAATAAGTATTATTATGTGGAACTAGGTTTAGTTGTTGTGTAAGTTATGCGATGGTCGTGTATTATGGAGATATATCTACAAAGCATTCGAGAGCCGGTTGCATACTTCTCGTTCTAGACATATTACTCATCCAGGAGTAACTGAGACTTGTTGATTTATTCAAATGTCGTTGCTTATTTGAATTCAAACATTTACTGCACATATTATTCATGAGAGATTTAGATACTGAAAGATTGTCAAATTGTCAAGAGAATTTCGTGCTTAAAAAAACTCAATTAGCTTAGGTTCATCTGATTCTTGAGCATTCAAGTTAAAATGATCAATAAGAAAAACTCATGAATGTAGATTAATTTTTGAGGTCAAACCATGTAAAGCATGTGTGTAATTTCTTTTTGAGTTTATTATATAAGTTCACAAAAGTTATTGTTTCATTCTAAAATTGTCGTTGCCCAAAACATGAGTCAATATTTTGGTGTTCTCGTTAAGAGTTAGAACTCAAGAATGTCTACTTTATACCTCTAAATCCTTTCTTCAATGGTGCCAAAAAAACAAAACCTTGTGATAACAATGGAGAGAAGAAGATCGTCCTTGGAAATGATGGAGACGGAGACGACCCCAGGCTAAAGTAGAGCAAATGTGTGAGCCTATAGGCCTCGTGCAAAATGAAATCAACTGCGTCTATGTCAAACAAGAAGTCGTTGCTACAAACTTTGCAGCACAACTGCACGAGTTGTAGCGGTAGCAAAAATAAGTTGAGGAGCGTCAAAGGAAGGCAATACTCACACTTGAGGCAGGTTTGCAGTTGACAATGGCTAGGTCTCCAACGTACGCCCCACCAAGGTTTCTAAATATTGAAGAACAACCTCTATTGTTCATAATGGGTGAGAATGAGATGATAGGAGAGCCAACGACAATACGGATAGGCATCATCTAGCCTAAGGGCATGGCCAATCTACTTGCTCGTGGAAATTGTGATCCCACTGCTCATGGGAGTTATATTTCCTCAACTCGAAGAGATGACAGAGTAATTTCTATAACATAATTGGCTGCAACTATAATTTATTTACTTGCTAGATTTTGCATTCTGCAAATTCTAGTGATGACAATTCCTTTCTAATTTTTTTAAATCTTCAAATGGATGGGAAAATGTAGTGTTGAAAATGATTTATTTTTGTAAATTAATTTGTTTGATTTGGTTAGCATAATAAATAGTAAATATGTTAAGTCTCAATACCGACTTCTAATGGAACCAATACTTTTGATTCTGAGTATCTTTTGCTTTATACCTTTTTGAACCCTAGATTTTGTCAAATTACCTGTGTTTGACCCTGTATTTTGATAAATGATTTTTTGGACATTTTGTTTTGTAAAATTGTTCAAAAAACTCAATTTTTGTCAAAATTTTATGAGCTAAAATTACAAATAATTTACCAAACTAATAATTTAAAATAAAAATAAAATTATTTTGTCTAACAACTTTGTTGTTATATTTAATTTTTTCTTCATCAAAATTTAGTTTAAGGGTCTATTTGAATAACTTTACAAAAGACAGGGTCCAAATTTTTTTTTTCAAAAGACAGGTCCAAACAAGTAATGAGACAAAACACATTGTCCAAAAAAATATAAACAAAAAAAAACTATCATCTTTTATTTTTTAAATATTAATAAGAAAGAAAAAAACAAGCAAAATAGAGAACCTAACGAAAATCCAAAAAGAAGTGGGTTTAAAATAGGAAGAAGAATTCCCCATTCCACTTATTATTTAATTTTAGATTTTTTTTTATCAAACCAAATAAAAATAAATAAAATAAATTGTAATGGAGTTAATTTATAAAATAATAATTAAAAAAAATTGGGAGCTAACCAAAACAGAAGCGAAGCGGCTTGGCGGCAAAACAAAACAGGTCTGAGTGTGAGAGAGAGAGAGAGAGAAAGGAAGAGTGAGAGTGAGGATCTGGGTTTGCCGCCATGAAAATAGCTGTGGAAGGTTGTATGCATGGTGACCTCGACAACGTTTACAGAACTCTCCAACATCTCGAAAGAGTTAACAACACCAAAATCGATCTCCTCATCTGTTGCGGCGATTTTCAGGTATTCATTTCTCTAAAACCCTAATTTGAATCTTTAATTTTATAATAAAGAAGCTGAGGGTTTTTATCTTTTTGTGGACTTAGTCCGTGAGGAATGAGAATGATTTGGAGAGCTTAAATGTTCCGCCCAAATACCGGTCCATGAACTCCTTTTGGAAGTACTATTCGGGTCAGGAAATCGCTCCTTATCCCACCATTTTCATCGGTGGGAATCACGAAGCTTCCAATTACTTGTGGGAATTGTGAGTATCTCTCAATTTAGTTGTGTTTTCTCGAAAATTTCCAGGATTGCGGATTTGGAATGAAAAACTTGGGTTTTTTTCTCTTGACAATTTTTACATATGAAGTTTGTACATTTATGTTATGATGAAGAACTGTTAAAACAATTCTGTGAAGTTTAATTATGATTGTTTCTTACATTTGTGTCATGGCATTGAGTAAGTTGGTTTGTGTTGTTAGTACTGATTTGGTGGGTATATTACTTTAGGTACTATGGAGGATGGGCTGCACCTAATATATACTTTTTGGGATTTTCTGGGGTGGTCAAGTTTGGCAATGTTCGCATTGGTGGATTCTCTGGAATATATAATGCACGAAATTATCATTTGGGTGAGGTGTTACTTCAACTGCTGGTGTAGTTTCATGTTACTTCTTGAGTGTGAATGTTGTATTTTTTTTTTGTATCCCCTTTTCTGTCTGAACTTCTAGCTTGGTGATGAATGAACTATTAAGAATTTGAAGATGATTGCTTTGCGTTTCATTTAAATTTTCATATTGTGATAAGTTAGTGCTATCATCTTGGCTGTTATCTTATCATATACTGATGGACTCTAAAATGAGATATCTTCTCCTTTTATCTCTTCTGAGCAGGGCATTTTGAGCGGCCTCCATATAATGAGAGCACCATCAGATCTATATATCATGCGCGTGAATACGACGTCCACAAGCTCATGCAAGTTCAGGAACCTATAGATATTTTTCTTTCACATGATTGGCCTCTTGGCATCACTGACTGTGGAGACTGGAAGCAACTTGTTCGGTTCAAGCCATATTTTGAGAAGGAGGTAAGCTTGAGTTTGTCAAGATGTTCAGTGAATGCCATAATGTTGTGTTTAGACAAGATCACGCTTAATTCTTTTCACTTTCCTTTTTTGTTGCTTCTCATGCTTGTTAAATGGAAGCTGGGACTACGGCTGATAATATATAAAAGAAACCTGTAAAATGAGAGAAGAAAGCTTTACACATCTTTAAGACATGCGGTAATAATGTTTTTTAATAATATAATTTGCAAATCATCTCATAATAGAAACATGAAAAATGTAAGAAGAAAGCATAACATATCTGTAGCACGCGTGGTATAAAAAACGGTTTCAATGCCTTGGTGGGCATAACATATTGTTCTCTTTAAAACATGCCACCAAAGCATGACCTCCTTTCCTCTTGATTTTGTTGCCAATCTATTCATATATGAATTGATCATTTCCTTTAATTTATAGCTTCAAAATGACATTTTATGATTACTTGTTGAGATGTGTCCAGATCCAGGAAAGAACACTTGGAAGTAAACCTGCTGCCGAACTGCTGGAGAAATTAAAACCACCGTATTGGTTTTCAGCCCATTTACATTGCAAATTTGCTGCTCGTGTTCAACATGGGGAAGGTGGTCCAGTGACAAACTTTCTTGCTCTCGACAAATGCCTTCCTGGGCGTAGATTTTTACAGGTACTTGATGTGATATTATTGTAGAAAAGGATGCATCTTTGTAGTCTCTGCTGATAGCTAACATCTTTTCGAATTGACTATTTTTTAAGATCATTGAAATCGAATCAGAAGTAGGACCTTATGAAATTCAGTACGATGAAGAATGGTTAGCCATAACTCGGAGATTCAACTCAATATTCCCACAGACCAGGCAACGTGTAAATTTTAGGTGTTCTTCAAGAAATGTGACTTAATTTGACTAACCACATGCTCCTTTTCCTATAATTTTTTTTCTTAGAGAGAGCCACTAAGTCTGGTTTTTTGTATACAAGGAATTTACATCTTGACATGCAAGACTGTCGGCAGTGGGTCAGGACTAGGCTACAAGAAAGAGGAGCCAAACCTTTTGAATTTGCAAGGACAGTTCCATGTTACGATCCTTCAAGATCTGTCTCCAGTAGCTCCTCTCGTGGTAATCATTCTTGAATTTCGATTATTTTGTTGGGGCTATAGTTGTTTTTCCTAATTCTTTTTATGTCATTCTTTTGTTTTTGTTTAGTTTATGATCGTTAATGGTTGGGAATAACAAACTTATTTTCCTGGAAAGAGAAACATTTACAAAACTTCCAACTTCATTTATGCAGGATATACTCGAAATCCTCAAACAGAGTCTTTCTTGCAGTTTCTAGATCTTCCCTATCTCCTTGATAACATGTCAGAACCCTTGGAAGTGTCAAAGACGCCAGATTCACTGATTCATAGAGGTAATTTATTTCTATCTCTTCACGAAGTGTCAAACCCGTGGAATTAAATAATGCTTGAAAAGGAAGCATTGATAAAAGCCTATAGAGTACATTTCAAAGTCAACAAATTTTTTGCTATATACTCTGGTCAATATTTTGTTTAATTACCCTGGAATTGTAATAGAAAAACAGTCCAAGTCTTGTTTTATCCAACAAAGCTATCATTTTCCCTAAACTAATAGTGTTTAGGTATCAACAGGTTCAGTTGATGATAACAGCGAAAACATCCCCATCGATGATGTTGACGACGACGAGGATGAGTTGGCAGAAGATGTGCAAGATTAGGTGGAAAGCTGAAGATGGAAAATGGTGTGAAGCTTCAATAGTAACGTCTTCCACTTAAAGTAAATAACAACGTTTGTACATTCTGGTCCTGATATATTTATTTTGAAAACATAAGGTTCTTTTTACTGAACTTGTTCCTTGTTGTGTTGTTTCTTTGGCCCCATATAGTAATTTAACAAGGAAACAAATTGGACACGTTTGCTAACTTTCTCTGACTGAACAGATGGGACCAAACATGGAAGGTGACCTAAACCTAAACAGGCTCTGCAGGGCAACCGCATTACAGAAGCTGCATGTGGCAAGTTTCATGGTATGCCATTATGGAAAGAGAAGTTCCTTTATAGAAGAGGCATGGTCATTATGGTCATATTGGGATAACCCCTGATAATGATATAGCTGGGGGACCCCATTTGAAAGTCTGGTCACTCTACTGTTGACTTGTCCTAGGTCATTGAACAGTGCCATTTTATTTTGTGTACAACTGGCCAAATCGACCTTGCCGACATATTGAAGGATTTGTATGTTCTAAAAGAAAATAAACAGCTACAAATGAAAGTTAACTGAATTTTTTTGTACTAGAAAGAACTGTGTTTTTGCTTGATAAATTTAGCTGAAATTGTTGGCTTTATGTCCATTTGTGTACATCTGTTTATGTTAGTATCTCAACTAAAACACATTATTCTCATGGTTCACTTCCAACCGAAACTCGTGATTAACGTTAATCATAGACAATATCATATATGCTTTTTTACAAGTTTTATGTTGTGTTTTCTGATATCTACACTCGAAACGCTTCATTAATTAATGTGGGTCCAACTTCTATCTCTATATCTCTCACTTTCTCATTATGTATCTTTCACAAACACGAGTCTAATAATCCAATAGTAATAACCCATCTACTACTTGACGATCTCAACTAACAACATAAATGCAGATTTAAATACACTATCTCTTCCTCTCACTTTCTCAGATACATCCAATTCATTAAAAGGGTAGAGAGTTATTTAGCATAGTAGTATTATTATTTCCACTTTCTCTCAATGTTACTCGAGCTCTTCAAAAGCTCAGCTCTTGAGTCTGAGCTCCCTAATGGAAGAAAAAACTTCCCTTTCTAGACCAGTCCTATGTTATCACTATCTGATTCTCATCTTTTTCTTTTGTATTATTATATCTCCATCTCCTTCTTGTGGGGGCCTCTCTTTTGGGTTCTACACAGCTTCATGTCCTACGGCCGAGTTTATGGTCAGAAACACTGTCAGAACAGCCTCTTCCAGAGACCCAACTATCCCAGGAAAACTCCTTCGTTTGCTCTTCCATGACTGTTTTGTGGAGGTAGCATACTAACATTAACATTCCCTAATCATAGTAAGGAAAAAACAAAGCTCTCTAGCTTGAGAACGAGCTCGTCATGTGTGTAATTTGGGTGGTGTGTCAAAAAATGATTATTTTCTTGACACACCACTCGAAATTCGATGGTCATGATGGCTAAAAACAAAGCTTTCTAGCTCGAGAACGAGCTCATCATGCACCTAATTAAGTGGCGTGTCGAAAAGTGATTATATATGATCATTTTTTTTTTTGGACATACCACTCAAAATTCAGATTGGACTCATCCTTGAACCAAATAGTTTTTTTTTTGTATGTTGTACTATGGTTGTGATGGCTAAAACAAAGCTCTTTAGCTCGAGAACGAGCTCATCATGCGCCTAATTGAATGGTGTGTCAAAAACAGATTATGTGAATGAAATGTAATCACTTTTCAACACAAAATTGGCTCATCTTCGAACTCTTTTGATGTACTCTTTTCTTTTGCATGATTTTACAGGGCTGTGATGCATCAGTGCTGCTACAAGGAAATGAGACAGAACGAAGTGATCCAGCAAACACGTCTCTTGATGGGTTTTCAGTGATAGATTCAGCTAAAAGGGTGCTTGAAAGTTTTTGTCCAGGGACAGTTTCTTGTGCTGATATCTTGGCTTTGGCTGCTAGAGATGCCGTTGAATTTGTGAGTGTTTTATCATTATGTCAACTTATGTCTCAATGCCTTGTGTTGGTTGAGTGTTTAAATTGTTGTTAATGGTGGTGGCTCACTGACAGACCGGCGGACCAGTTGTTGAGATTCCAACTGGTAGAAGAGATGGAAAGGTTTCTGCAGCTTCAAATGTCCGACCTAACATCATTGATACAAGTTTTACAATGGATGAAATGACTAAGCTATTCATCTCTAAAGGGTTGTCCTTGGATGACCTTGTCACCCTTTCAGGTAGATACGTACAATAAATAACCATCTTATTCATCATTGCAGTAGTTGATTGTTATAAGAGACTAAATTCAATTTGTACGTGAGTAATTGGAGAAAATGGTCTTCTTTTGAAAGTCCAGCCGAGTATCGAGTCTGTCTGGAAGGTTATTTTGCAAAAAATTATCAAAAGAAGATCGTTTTCCAAAATAACAGAACGCTGGTTCTGATGTTTTGGCTTGTTTTGCATGCAGGGGCTCACACCATAGGACGAGCACACTGCGGCGCATTCAGTGGCCGGTTTCGACAAGACTCGAAAGGGAAACTTACACTCATCGACACATCACTCGACGCTGCATACGCAGATGAGCTCATGAAGAAATGCCCGGCCAACGCCAACCCTTCTACGGCGGTCAACAATGATCCAGAAACATCCTTTGTGTTTGACAATCAATATTACAAAAATCTTTTGAGAAAGAAAGGGCTATTCCAATCAGACTCTGTCTTGTTTGGTGATGCCAGAACGATCAAACGAGTTGAGAGCTTTGCAAATGACCAATTTAGTTTCTTTGAGAGTTGGAGTCAGTCGTTTTTGAAGCTCACTAGTGTTGGAGTCAAAACAAATGGGGTAGGGGAAATTAGAGCATTATGTTCATCTACTAATAATGTTTGATAATGATGATTAATAAAGATCTTAAGCACTAAGAGCCCCATGTTTGGTTGATGGACATTGATTGTTGCCCTATTTCTATTGTCAAATAAGAACAATGTATAAAATGAAGGTAAGGTCAGTAGCATATTCTTTTATATTAATTTATTTTATATATATATATATGTATTTGATTTTGTCCATTTTCTTGAATCGTTTGTATGTAAGTTTTGAATTTAATGTACTTTTATTTACTTGTATAAAATTATCAGATGATCCTGAGTGCAAAGAGTTTGGTCAACAAAATTCAGACTATATATTAGTAACCAAGTAATTCAAAAATGTCAAATCACATCAAGCAACTAATTGAAACCTTGTTTGATCTTGGATTCAAACTTCAGAATTCCTTTAAAAAGAAAAATACTAAACTTAAATATAGTATAATTTTATAAAATTTATAATAATAATAATAAGAAATATATTAAAAAAAGTCTCTTTACAAAATATTGAGAAAATATTTTCTTTTATTATTATTTTTCTCGTATTTTGTTTTATGGTCATAAAATATTTCTTCGATAAAATTCAATCTCCAAATAAATTCTTAAGGGATTGTTTGGTATGAGATTTGAGTTTGTGGAACTAGAGTTAGAATGAGTTTAGATTAAGAGAATGTGAAACTCAAATGTTTAAATAGATTAAGATTACCCTAAAATTAAACTAAAAAATAGATTTAATTGGAAACACAAACTCCCAAACCATCAAAAATAAATTTAACAAACATGGTTTAGATTTGACATTCTTTTTTCCACCAAACCAATATTTTTGTTATAAATATTGTGGAGAACTAGAATAATAATGTGTAAAAGTAAATATTTTTTTTAATAATCCTCTGTATACTGAACAAATGTACAGAATATCCTACTGAGCAACTCTACACGTAGCAGGAATATTTGGGTATGCTTTAAACACTTGGGACAGATCTTATGATACTTTCAACTACCATTTTGAACTGGTACACATCTTAAATTCTAGAGTTTGCAACCCAAAAAAATGTTCAAAATTTGCCAAACTTGCAAATGGAGAAGCTCTCTACTATTAATATTAATGCTGTTCACAAAGTGGCTTGGAGTAGCATAATTCACCTAGTTTGAGCATCATTCATGAGCAATCGATCCACTATGAAATCAACAAGTACATTTAGTCACACATAGTAACACAAGCACTCTCACCAAACTCACAAAAGTACTTGTACATCCTCACACTTGAACTCTCAAAACTTCCACAGAATGTTCTTCTTTCTTATGATGTAGTATGCTAACCAAGGGCAGCTCCAACCGGATTACAAAACATCAAATATAGTGCTAAAAATGCAAAAAATCAAATCCAACTCAACTCTATTTATCCCACCATTATGTTGTCAAGCTACGTAACCCCACCAAATATGATGAGGTACTGTAGCAACGACAACAACAAAAACTAGTACTATTTTGCTTTTTATATTAGTGTTTAATAATAAATATATATTATTTTATATATAAAATAAAATAATAAAGAATATACTTTTTGTTGTAATTTTTGGTGTTGTGGTTGGAATGGAAAAAAAATATAGTGCTAAGATTTCTTAATTTTGGTGTTGGTGCAACACCATATATAGTGTTATGGGTTGGAGATGGCCTAAAGACCATACTTACTATTTATGGTAAGTCTTGGATTAACTATTTTAACTACTTTCCACAAAAGGAAAATCTTCTTGAATCCAATCTTGTCATTTTGATATGTTGGAAGCTGTGTATCAAGTTTGGAGAATTAATACCACAATATTGGTTGAGTCAATAACATTTCATATTGTAGTACATGAGAATAAGAATGACCTTAGCAAATATTGTGATACTCTACTCAATTTTTAGGTGAGAACTTTATGTTCTTATAATATCTGACATTATCTGAAAAACTTTTGCCATCTCTTATTTTAAAAAATATTGAAATTGCAAACAAAATTCTACATACTCTAGTATAGAAGATGAATCCATAGATATGTTAATAAGTTAACTTGGAAATATTTTTATTTTATTTTGTGAGCATGCATGCTCAACAAAAACAAATGATTTGATGTTTTTTTATTTGCAAATAATTTTATTAAAATTTAGAAAGTAGTTTGTTGATGAGTTAATTTCCTAACAGACACTATACCATCAAAGGATCCCTAATAGAGGTAGTAATTCTTGAAACCAATACCTAACAAGACAAATATCATAAATGAGAAAGACAACACCTAATGAGAAAATAATAAAGTACAATATTGGACAAGGTTAAAGATGATAGAGAAGATTCTATTATTTGACCACTTCATAGTCTAGTTATAAGGAGGTTAATGGTGCTTAGCTTGTTTAGTTTTGATTTTAGATTTTCCATTTAGGTTTGTAGTTGTTGTGTTTAGTTTGAACTTTTTCTATGTGGGATATGGTAGTAATTATCCTACATATTTTTCATTACCTTCTATTTTGGATAGAATAGTTTTAATTTACCACCATAGTTTTGGTTGTATGTCATATATATAATGTTTGTTTTATTGATATTTGTTATTATAGCTTATTAGGGCAGTCCCAATGACTGCTCTAAATTAATTAAAAAGTAAAAATAAATAGCTAAAAAGCCTATTATTGTCTCCATAAGCTCCTTTAAATATTTATGTACAATAGCTTTGCACTAAAATCAATGATTTTTACACTAAATATAACTAAGCTTCAATCAATATGTAAACATTTTTTTTATCCTTTTTATTATTTTTTATTTTTTAATTTTATTCTGTAACTTTAACTATTAAATAATAATTGTAAATACAATATTTAAATGATGTAAAAGAAAATATAGAGAAGTTGATGAATGGTATAATGTAAAATTGTGAGATAAAATAGAAAAAGTGGGGTTTTGATGAGATATTTTAATAGATAGAGGAGTGGTCTAAAGAACTATTATACTAAATTTGGTTTGTGTTACTACTTAATGAAATCCTTGGGCTTTTTTTTTTGAAAAAAATAGTTTTATTAACATTTATGGTAATAATTAGTTTTCATATATCTATTTTATATATAAAATATGTATTTAATGGTTTTTCTTAATTTTAACCGTTTTTATTATTAAATATTTAGCGGAATATACTTTTAAAACTAATTAAAAATAAATATTTATTAATCATATTAAAATAATTCAAATATTAATATTAAAATAGTGTTTAATATAAGATTGCATATTTAATCATTATATTAATATAAATTCAAATATTATCAAGTATTATAATTGTAATAATTTTTAATACAAGACTCGATATTCAATAATTATATTAATATAAATTTAAATATTATAAAATATCTGTTGATGCCGTTTTTCATCAACTTAAACTTGAAGAACACTAAATAAAGATTCAAAAAAGAAGAAAAGAACAATGAGATTTTTATGTGGTTCAGCAGTTAAAATCTACCTAGTCCACGAGTCAATATTATTGATTCGTGATACTCTCTCAAAGCTTTCTCAGAGCAATTCAACAGAGTATTTTGGTACAAAATTGTGTGTGTCCTCAAATGAAAATTACCAGGCTATTTATGAACCTGATTGGATGCATATCTTCCCTTGATTTTAGAGAAGTTACAACTGATTATTCTCATATGAAATAAATGTAATTAAATACATAATATCCCATGGCAATTGAGATTTAATTATCAGATAACAACAAATCCCTAAAGAATACAGATCTCCTAACAACTGTTGCATGCAAAATGTGTTGCTGACCTTGAATGTAAGGTTAACACACTTTCGAGATCGACATACATTCGAGCTTGTTATTTTGGTCAGCCCCTCCTCCGCTGGTGGTTTCATCGAAGTCAATCTTCAGAGACCAATACTTTCGAGCTTGCAACTAAGGCTCAAATAACATCCATATGCGTCGGGGAAGATTCCTTCTTTCGAGCTTGAAGCTTAAGCTCGAGCCTTTTAAACTTGTGCTCGATCGCTAACAACAACATATCAGGGATCATGCATATTCATACACGTGTTCATGCTTGTTATTTTCGAGCTCACACTTTTCAAGCCTACATTTCGAGGCTCATTTATTCACCCTCAAAATTTGGGTGTTACAATATCATTATAATATATAATATATAATCTTAATTTGTATTAAAATTTTTAACATTTATATTTTTTTTAAAAACATGTTTTTTTTGGGTAAATAGGAATATTAACCATTGAACTATGGCCTCTATAGAGTTTTGCCCCTGAACTTTTTTTCGTAGCAAAAATCCTTCTTGAACTATAATAACTATTGTTCATTTTTTAAAACAATTTGCTCATGTAGTACCGATGTTGCGCTAATGTGTCATAATTCGACAGTCCTAACAGAAAAATACATGCATACATAGTGATATAATGTCAAATTTTATAAATATGTGTTTGCATTTTTAGAACTAATTTTTGTATGTTAGCATCAAAAAACTTGATTTCAACTAACTTTAGTTAATTAAATAGACTCTCCTGTAACTATGCATGTGACATGTGTCTGCATAGCAAACTGCTTAAAAAATGAAAAAAGTGTAACAAAAGGGGCATGTTTGCAATGATCTCCATAGTTAAGGGGACATTTTTGCCACAAAAAATAATTCAGGAGGCAAAACTCTACAAGGGCTATAGTTTAAGGGGAAAAATTTCTACTTGTCCTTATTTTTTTTTAATTTGATCTAACCTATATAAATATATTATATATAGGTGTCGTGTACATATATAGAATGATTGTGTAACTACATAAGAAATTATAATAACATTTATCTTTTATCAATAATAAACAAGCTTCTTCTCCAATCATTAAAGTATAATTTGAATAATATCATGAATGTTTTGTACCTTAAATATATGCTAAGTTTGTGTATTAAAGTTATCATATTATTGTTATTATATTTTTTTAAAAACCATAAAAATATTTTGGTTAAATTTTTCATTTATAATTGTTATCCCCATTTCCTGCCGTGGGCCCGGGACGATGGTTTACGTCCATGGTCTAGGCGCTCGAATGTGGGTTTGGGCCAAGCCCGCGTGGTATCGGAATAACTAAGGGGCCCGGCCCTAGTGCGATTTCTGGGCCCAGACGGTGTCCGGGATGGTGATCCAGAATAGTTGTCTGAGAGTCGCACAGAGCTCGGAACCCCATTGAAGTATATGTAAAACGGTCCCGGAGCCTAGTAACCGGTCCGGGCCTGTGGTAAACGAAGGGGGACAAAGGTAAACGAACCCGGATCAGGTCCTCCCTGTTTGCAGGGAAAAGCATCTGTGACCCTGAAGCCGCCCCACGACGCGTGGGGGTTGTCCCCACTTTTCACCTGCGGAAAAGGCCACCTCGGGATTGCACGCCGCTGTTTCAGATCTGCACTGCCAAGTACTCTGACTGATCTTGTCCCTTGAGTCTGCCTCATAACTCGAAGTTCCCAGACCAAAAGCACCGTTTTGTCGGGCGAAATATAGCTCTTGGGCCACCTTATTGGGCCTTAATTAGTCATGAATTTATGTATGTTTTATCTTTTATATTGGGCTTCCACTAGAGAAGCCAAGAGTATCCATATCTCTGATGGGCCCGGGTTATACCTGGCCCAGACCCAGTGTTCCCATGAGTCTATAAATACAGGCAATAGAACACTGGAAAAAGGACCTCTCTGCAACTAATATACAGTTACTCTGCCAAAACATAGAGAGAAACACCATTGTAAAAGACTTTCCAAGCTCTAATACAACTGACTCGTGGACTAAGGCTCATTAACGCCCCAACCACGTAAAAAATCTTGTGTTAATCTTCTATATTTCATATCTTTAGTCTTAGCTAATATTCATTAGCGCGGATTCCGAAAATCTCGGTAAACATTTTGGTGCTTTTATTGAGAGCTGAAGAAAGCTAGTGCTAATACCAAGCCTTTACTACAATGGTGAACACACGACACACAACCTTCGACCCTAGCAATCCAGAGCAGGGCAACGAAGACCCGCTGCCTTCACAGCATCTCTCTCAGGATCTACCCGAGAACGCGCCTCCTCAAACATCTCACCATGACGAGTCACAAGACTACGAGGGTGGACCAGAATACGAAGAGGAAAACGAGGAGGAATATTATGAAGAGGAAAATGGGGGGAAATACCACCACGAAGCTGCGGATCCCGAGATCCCCGAAGGAGAGCCCCACCAGCAGGACTTGGAGGTGACCAGACTGAGGCAGCAAGTCCCGGACCAGGAGGCCAGGATCGCTGAGCAAGCGGAGGGGCATCGACAGATGCAAGAGTCTCTCCAAGCCCTACAGGCATTCATAGCCGCGCAGGGTCCGACAGCCAATCCCGCGACTGGCCCACTTCCAGGAGTGCAGCAGCCCGCTCCACAAGCGCGAGCCGGGGTCCCCGGAGGAGCAAACCCGGCCCCTCCCCCGGAGCCGTTTCCTGAGCCAGCTCCAGGAAACCCAGACAGGGAGAAAAAGAAGGCCGATGGAAAGACCCGAGAGAAGACCACCCCCGTCGCAAAGGCTGAGACCCGTTCCCGGCCGCTCCCTAGGAAAGAAAAGGTGCGCCCCGCCCCAGGATGAGGCCACCCGATCGATCCGCAAAGGACGCGACCACGAAACGCACAGCCCCGGCACGCCCCAGAGCGAGACGGGCGGGAAAGATCTTTGCACCCAAGTGCCTCGGTTAACAAGAACCGTCGGGAGCGGCCTTGCAGCGAGGAGCATCATGCCCTCAGTTCAGGGGACGATACGTCCCGGATAGACTTACGCGACGGACTGAACGCTCGGAAGGAGCGAGCCCGTAAGGAAAAGATCCTCCCTCGTGGTGGCGACCTTAGGAACAACATTAACGGCATGAGGAACGAAAGAATCTCCCTGGAAGACGGCACGGCCAGCCAACTCATGGAACAACTGGCCGCTTTGAAAAAGGTCACGGACCGCTTGGTCCGCAAGCAAGAGGGAGCGGATACCGACTCCGATGAAGAGGATAAAGAGCCCTGCGCGAGGCACATCCTGGACACTGTACTCCCCAAGGGGTTCAAGATGCCAAGCCTCACCGCCTACACTGGAAACACCGACCCCCGGGACCATCTGTCCTGATACAACCGGCTCATGACAGTGGCCCACGTCACTGACGATGGCAAGTGCCTCTGTTTCTCGATCACTCTAGGCGGTCCCGCCGAGGAGTGGTGGAAGAGACTTAAGCCGGGATCCATCCAATCCTGGTTCGGACTGCAGTCAGCATTTCGCAAGCAGTTCGTGGCCGCCATGAAGATGGACATGCAGATCAGCGCCCTCGCAAATATCAAGCAGCTCCCCACGAAGACACTAAGAGCCTACATCCAGCGCTTCACTGAAGAAGCCTCCAAAACAAAGGTGGACGATGGACAACGCCTGGTGGCTTTGCAGTCTGGGATCCGGGCGGGATCCCCCCTTTGGGATGACATGCAGCGGACCAAGGCAGCTACCTTGGAAGAGTTCATCAAGAGGGCCCAAGGATTTATCAATTGGGAAGAGGCCCAGATCTAGGCTTTCGGGTGGCCTCGGGCACCGCAGCCCAGCGCCCAATCGTTCCCAGGGTATGGGATACAGTTCCCAGCGCAGTCCTATGTCGCGCCCCCGATTGTCCCGGGACCGGTCGTCACACCCGGAGTCACCTACACCCCTACGGTGTACGGTCTCGTCGCTTTAGGATATGCCCCGACCTAATCCACCCACTTCTCCGGATATGGAGTCGCGCAAGCAGGGCACAACATTGCCCCTGTCGAGGCCCAACAGTCACAGGTGGGAGGGACAGAAGCAAGTGTGAACCCCTCCCGGGGGAAGCGATCTGGCAAAGGCCAGAACCGGCCCGAGCCGGTCAAGAAGAGAAAAAGGGGCTACGAACCCCAATATTCAGAATACACCAATCTGGTGGACACCAGGGAGAACATCTACCTGGCCACAGAAAGGGCAGTTCACTACTGGAAGCCCAACCCCATGTTCAAAGGGGGGAGGAATCCGAGGGATACCAGCAAAAGGTGCGCCTATCATAAGGATGTGGGCCACACCACCGAAGAATGCCGGCAGCTCAAGGATGAGATCAAAAATCTCATCAAGCTGGGGCACCTCCATCAGTGGGTTAGGATGCCCGTGGGAGTCCCGGGCATGTCAGCGGGCCCTGGACAGCCCAAGGTCCCGGGAATGCCCCGAGCGTACCCGCCTCAGGGAGGGTATGCACAGGGACCCACGGCACAGGCCCCTCAGGGGGCCCTCGTCGCACAGGTTCCCGGCCCTAGCATGCCTTACCCCTCAAGGGTCGTACCCCCTCGAGTTGACGGACATGTGGCCACCATCTCGGGCGGACCTCACCTGGGAGGACCGTCCAGGAACGACCAAAAGTGCTACCTAAGCAAGCTAGACCACGATCAAGAGGTATGCGCCCTTGTCCAGGCCCCAGCTCAGCGCCCTAAGTTGATGAACCTCCCCATCACCTTCACGGAGGACGACGCCCGCAATGTCCATTTTCCGCACCACGACCCGCTGGTCATAAATGCTCAAATCGCCAACAAGTTGGTGTCTCGCGTGTTGGTGGATGACGGGAGCTCCGTCAACCTCTTGTTCAAACCCGCTTTCATCGCCATTGGCTTAACTGAAGCGGATCTGGCATCATGCCTTACCCAAATTTACGGCTTCAACGGGGACGCACTTCTCCCCATGGGAAAGATCCAGCTGCCCGTTACGCTGGGCAGTGAATTGCAGCACTCGTTCAAGTTCTGCACCTTTGTTGTGGTGGACTGCCCCACCACTTACAACGTCATTTTTGGCCGGCCCGCATTAGTCGAGTTCGGGGCCATCACCTTCATCCGTCATCTTTGCATGAAGTTCCCATGCGACAACGGAGGGGTGGGGACTGTTCGGGGAGACCAGAAGAGCGCCCAGAAGTGCTACCACGTGTCGGCCCGGCCAATATATATGGTCCGGGAAGAACCCGTTGAGGACTTCGTCGACCCGATTCCTCCCCCGCCAGCTGGGAGGGTCGTCCGGGAAGAAGGTGACCTGGACCCGAGGATAGGGGATGACCGCATCCTGGAACCAATGGACGAGATAGATGAGGTGTGTATCAGTGACACCGATCCAACCCGGATCATCCAAGTCGGAAAAAGTCTGCCGACTGATGTTTGGGTCGCCATCATCGCCCAAGTTAAGGAAAACCAGGATATCCTGGCATGGTTTCACTCAGACATGACTGGGGTCGACCGCAACATCATCTGCCACGCGTTAAGTATTGACCCAAACGCGACCCCGGTCCGCAAGAAATGCAGGTCTTTGGGGACGGGGAGGGCCGAGGCCCTTAAGCTGGAAGTTGAGAAACTGTCTTCTATCAACTTCATACGCGAGGTTGTGTACCCTGTGTGGCTGGCCAATCTCTTCTTGGTGCCGAAACCAAACGGGACATGGAGAACATGCATCGACTTCACGGATCTCGACAAAGCCTGTCCGAAGGACTGTTTCCCGCTACCCCGGATCGACCAAATGGTGGATGCTACGTCCGGGTACGAGACCTTGAGCTTCATGGATGCTTACTCCAGCTACAATCAAATCTCTATGCATGTGGCAGATCAGGAGCACACCAGTTTCCAGACCGATAAGGGGATATACTGCTACATAGTCATGCCCTTCGGATTGAAAAACGCCGGGGCAACCTACCAAAGGCTCGTCAATCGGATGTTCCGGGCCCAGCTAGGGCGAAACATGGAAGTCTACATCGATGACATGTTGGTCAAGTCCAAGACTTCCGGGAAGCATGCGGACGATCTGGCCGAAGCTTTCGCAGTCATTCGGAAGTACGGGATGAAGCTGAATCCCAAAAAGTGCACTTTTGGCGTGGCCTCCGGGAAGTTCCTGGGCTTCATAGTGAGTTTCTGGAGAATATAGGCCAATCCAGATAAGATCAAGGCGCTGGTTGATATGGCCTCCCCCCGGAAGCATATGGACATACAAAGCCTGACAAGGCGGATAGCCGCCTTGAGCCGTTTCGTTTCCAAAGCCACGAACAAGTGCATCCCGTTCTTCAACGTCCTTTGGGGGAGCCAGCGTTTCGAATGGTCGGTTGAGTGCGAAGAAGCTTTTCGTAAACTGAAAGAACACTTGGCCCAAGCTCCAATTCTGGCGAAACCGGTGGATGGGGAACCTCTGTACCTCTATCTGACAGTGACAGAACACGCGATCAGCGCAGCGCTGGTGCGGGAAGAGGAGAGGACGCAGCTCCTGGTCTATTATGTAAGTAAGCGATTGTTGGACGCTCGGTATCCATTGATCGAGAAGCTGACCTTTTGCCTGCTAATGGCATCCCAGAAGCTCCGACCGTACTTCCAGGCCCACGCCATAAAGGTCCTGACCAACCACCCCCTGCAGCAAGTGTTACAGAAGCCCGAGTCATCGGGAAGGCTCCTGAAGTGGGCCATGGAGCTAAGTCAATTCTACATATCCTACATCCCTAGAGTGTCTATCAAGGGGCAAGCCCTGGCCGATTTCATCGTTGAGTGTTCCGGGGTATCTCAAGAAGATAATGATCCCAGGGGCCCCATGGCACCCGTATGGAAGGTCTTCGTGGACGGAGCCTCGAATGAGAGCGGGGCCGGGGCCGGGATCATCTTGGTGTCACCGCAGGGGCACCAGTTACAAAATGCTCTTCGTTTCCAGTTCAAGGCGTCGAATAACAAAGCAGAGCATGAAGCTGTCCTAGCCGGGCTGCGTTTGGCCCGGGAGGTAAAGGCAGCGAACCTGGAAATCTACAGCGATTCCAAGCTAGTTGTCAGGGAAATCTTGGGGGAATATCAAACTAAAGGAGAGAGAATGGCGGCCTATGTGACCCAGACGAGAGAGATGCTACAGGCATTCACAAAGCACTCCATCCGCCAGATCCCCCGAGAGCAAAATGTCTTCGCGGACACACTAGCAAAGCTGGCCTCCGACGCCGAGGCGGAGCTGGCCGGGATAGTCCTCGTCAACCATCTCCCCGTCCCAAGCATCAGGGCCCCCGCGGTCCACACCGTCGATCACTCCACGTCTTGGATGGGACCGCTTATCCGCTACCTAACAGCTGGGGAGGTTCCAGCCGACAGGGCCGCAGCCAAGAAGCTCCACTACCAAGTCCACCGATATGTCATGATGGACGGAAAACTCTATCGCCGAGGGTTGTCCATGCCTTATCTCAGATGTGTGTCCGGGACTGAACTAAGCGCCATCATGCATGAAGTGCACGAAGGCTTTTACGGAGATCACACAGCCGGGCCCAATCTTTCCAAGAAGATCCTGTGCCAAGGATACTTCTAGCCGACCATGAAGAAAGATTGTATTGAATACGTCCGCAAGTGCGAACAGTGCCAAAGGTACGCAAAGGTTCCGCGGGCCCCCCCGACAGAAATATCCTTGCTGACTAGCCCCTGGCCCTTCGCTGTGTGTGGGATCGATCTCGTAGGATCGCTCCCAACCGGGAAGGGAGGGGTGAAGTATGCCATCGTGGTCGTGGACTACTACACCAAGTGGGTTGAGGCGAAGCCCATGAACACCATCACTTCCAAGAAGGCATTGGATTTCATCATCAACAACATAGTGTGTCGTTATGGCCCACTTCACGAATTTTTGCGAAAGACACGGTATCATCAAGAGCTTCTCCGCGGTCGCCAGGCCCCAAGCAAACGGGCAGGCAGAAGCCGTGAACAAAATCCTAAAGGGGACGCTGAAGAAAAAGCTCCAGGCCTGCAAGAGCAAATGGCCCAAGGAACTGCCTCGCGTACTATAGGCTTACCGGACGACCGAGAGGACATCAACCAGCCACACTCCTTACTCCATGGTTTATGGATGCGAAGCCGTCATTCCCATCGAAACGACCGTCCCGTCTCACCGACAAGACACGTATGACCCTGCCCAGAACCACGCCTTGCTCAAGAATCACTAGATCTCATCGAGGAGATCCGGGAGGAATTGCAGGTACAGCTGAAGATGTACCAAGGCAAGATCGCGCGAGACTTCAACTCGAAAGTCAAGAGCCGAAAGTTCAGAGCCGGCGACTTAGTCTTGCGGAGAGTCTTCCCTGCTACTCAAGATCCGGGAGTGGGGGTTCTGGGCCCGAATTGGGAGGGGTCGTATGAGATCCAACACGAAGTGTGCCCCGGGACATACCGCTTAAAGCGGCTCGATGGCTCGGAAGTCCCGCGAGCATGGAATGCGGAGCATCTCCGTAAATACTATCAGTAGTCGGGAGAGCATGTCCCAATTTAATATTTTCATTGCAAACGATGTACGCCTCAGGGCGACCCCTTTTCTAATAATAAAAATGGCGCGTACAAAACGTCATAAAGAAATATTGTAAAACAATGAGAATCTTTCCTAAGTGACCCCAGACCAGTCTCCGCTCACTTGCGGGGGGTATCACGGGTATAAGCGAATACCCGGCGGGGTGCAAGCTCAGGCTAGTCCCGGTTCGGATCAACGAGGTCCGAGTGACACGAACCCTGCAAGCCCAAGGCTGGTCCCGCCTCGGACTAACGATGTCTGGGGGATATAAATTAAAGAGGACCGAGCCCAAGGCCGGTCCCACCTTGGACGAGCGACGTCCGGGGGTACAGATTAAAGAGGACCGAGCCCAAGGCCGATCCCACCCCGGACGAGCGACGTCCGGGGGTACAGATTAAAGAGGACCGAGCCCAAGGCCGGTCCCACCCCGGACGAGTGACATCCGGGGGTACAAGTTAAAGAGGACCAAGCCCAAGGCTGGTCCCGCCCCGGACTAACGATGTCCGGAGGATATAAGTTAAAAAGGATCGAGCCCAAGGCCGGTCCACCCCGGACGAACGATGTCCGGGGGCATAAATTAAAGAGGACCAAGCCCAAGGCTGGTCCCACCCCAGACTAACGATGTCCGGGGGTACAAATTAAAGGGGACCAAGCCCAAGGCTGGTCCCGCCCCGGACTAACGATGTCCGGGGGATATAAATTAAAGAGGACCGAGCCCAAGGCCGGTCCCACTCCGGACGAGCGACGTCCGGGGGTACAAATTAAAGAGGACCAAGCCCAAGGTTGTTCCCGCCCCGGACTAACGATGTCCGGGGGATATAAGTTAAAAGGATCGAGCCTAAGGCCGGTCCACCCCGGACGAACGATGTCCGGGGGATATAAAATTATAAAGGACCGAGCCCAAGGCTCGTCCCGCTCCGGACGAGTGATGTCTGGGAGAGAGAAGCATCCGGTATGCCCTAGGGCAAAGCCATGGCTTATAGTTGATAAAGGGAGAACAAGGTTCCAAAATAAACTTAGCCTCGTTGGCCCTGGCCTTTGGAGCCAGGATTAAAAACTTGGAGGTCCGGTCTGAAAACTCGGCAAGTTAGTCAGTTGGTTTAGTCCAGGCCGTTGGAACTGGGATCAAACCCTCATAATCAATTAGGCGAAGCAGTAAAATGAAATTTCTACTCGGAATAACGAAAAGAAATACTTATATAAAAACCGGAGAAAATAACAGTGTTTTGAACGTGCACGCGTCCGAACAGGTCAAAATTACAAAAGAAAAAAAAAAAGGGACAAGGCCAGGATTCGGGCCTAAATTTCATCCGCCTGGAGCTCTGCGTCCTCCTTCTCCTTGGCCTCGAACTCGGCCCGCTTTGACTCCTGATCGGGGAAGACAAGGAGGTTCATACTCTTGTCCTTGCACCAGGCCATGTAAATAGCCTCCTCGAAGGTGACCTCCAGCATGCCCTCGGCTTCCTCCTTCTCGCGGCGGGATGCTTCATGCGCCGCCTTCTCCTCGAGAAGAGAATTGCCCAGTTCGCAGACCCGGGCCTTCAGGGTCTGGATCTCCTCCTTGTCCAGGACGGATTGAGCCGCGGCCGCCTCCAAGAGTGTTGCCCGCTCATCGGCCTCCTTTGTCTTCCGGGACAAAGCCTCTTCCAGTCCGGACTTGGCGCGATCGAACTCCTCACGCTCCGCTTGGGCACAGGCCATCTCCCGGCCAAGGGCCCCCTTGGCGGCCTCCCTCTGATTCACGGCCGCCTCTAGCTCCAGCTTGGTCATCTCCATCTTCACGGCCAACTCGGCCACCAGGTCGCCACTCCGATGGAACAGCAGATCAACCTGGAGCAAAGAAAAGTTAGGGAAAATCCTTATCAACAAGAAAGGGAAAGAAAAAGATAAGTAGAACTTATTGCAATAGCCTGGTGGCGGAGCGCCTGGGAGATGAATAGTACGTCCGGGTTGGCAATCGTGGTGTACCGTTTGAGCTGGAGATTGGTCCAGCAAGTCAGCCGCCAGGGTTGTTGTGTCCTGCCTGAGCTTGGGACGGAAGCCCATCTCGGCGGCTGGCCGATCCACGATCGGCTGGGGAACGCTGAACGCTGCCGGACGCTCCGTGAATTCTACCTGACGGTGGATCGTCAGGGCCCTGTACGTTTCGTCCCTCCAGCCTCGACAGTTTTCCTAAGTCCAGTTGATTAGCCGGGACTGCTCGTCCAGCGCAGCGGACTCCCCCTCCTCGAGAAGAGTCGGGCGTACGGGGAGAACAGGCAAGGCGGGAACCTCCTTCGCGACGAGTCGACTCTCACCGTGCGACTCGTCGGCCGAGCCAGCCCGCCTCACTCGGGGCCTCTTCCCGGGGTTGGCCCCCTCAGCGCCGGCTTCCAGGCCCCTTTTTCCAGAACTTTGGCTAGCCGCTGCACCCGCCTCCAAGTCTATCACCGGGTGTTGGGCGGGGCCGGATACTGCAGCCGGCTCCACGACTTGAATAGGGACCGCGGCAAGGGCTCCCCCACCAGGACGGAGCTCCGTCCCGGACGCATCCTTGTTGAGGCTGGATTTCGGGCCCTTCGCCTCTTTGGCTTTCCTAGCAGCTTTCCTGGGCGCCCTGTCCTTGAGGAGCTGCCTCATTTCGCTGGTGGGAGTAGACATGCCGGAGTCTCCTGTAAAAGCACAAAAAAGGGAATTAATATGGCAAGCCAGACATAAAAGAAATAAATACCCAAGCTAATAATGACCCGGGACGAACCCTCATCTATGCCCCGAGCGCGACTCAACTCCTCTAAAGCAAAGGAATGGACTCGGTCCCCCATGTCGTCCGGGTTCAGGAAGTTCCCGTACTGAAGGAACCCGAATAAAAACATAAGGACCTCCGAGCCTACGGGGACAGGAGTCAAAGGCCTCGCCTCCCCGTCAGCCCCGAACGTGGGGCCTCGGAGTACTAGCATATCCCTAGCTAAGTCCCTAACTTGGGGACCATAAGTCAAGATTAAAGGGGAGTTACCTCGCCCTGATACGCTAGCCCTGGGAGTCCCCGTGTTCGGTAGGTCATCCTCAAAGAGCTCCTCCAGCTCCTCCGAAGAGGCTGCCTTCGTCTGGGCCTAGTCCTACTTTCGCTGGGCCGCGTCAGCTCGCGCCGCCTTCTCCACTTCCGCGATGTGGTCCAAGGCCATTTGTTCCCGGACGATGACGTTCTTCTCGCAGGCCATGCTCCGAAGGTTCGGGATGATGATGGTTTGGGTGGCCGCGAGCATCCCGGCCAGTCGGAGGTTGTCATCCGTAACGTAGCCACCTACGTCTAGGTCTTCCGCGCTCAGCCCGGAGTAAAACCTCCTCATTTCCATGATGAACTTGGTGAGGGGAGTTTGAGCAAAAGGTCCTGCCACCCGGAAGATCATGATGAGAGATGGAGAAAAAGAAAATAAAAACGGAGAAAAAGGATCGGGAAAGCACTTACCCACTCGCTGGAAGTCCAGCAGCAGTTGTAACGCCCTACATCCTTAGAGCCGTTACTAAGTGAGTTTTTAAGACGAAACAGTGTGCAATGAACTCGCTAACCGAGGTTTTGAACAAAAGTGTGACTGATTAAAAGTTAAGGCTGTAATCTTTGAAAATGCGTTGACTCAATAAAAACTTCTAGTGTTAGACAATTGGGATCCCAAAATAAGGTTTGAAAACTATTTACATCTTGAAATAAGTTTACAGTTGATCAGTTACAAAATCATAGATTATTACAGCCATTTTCAAATAAACCCCCAACCAAAGCAGTCGGGCAGGCCAAACATGTACGCGTCGCTTCACGCTCTCCGTACTCATGGTTGGTTGACTCAGTCTTTGCCCTTCCTGCAACACGGAGCACCCGTGAGCCGAAGCCCAGCAAGAAAACTCATGCAGAACATAACATATGCAAATATATATGGTTAATCATATCAGATAATCCACAAATAAGCAAGTCAACCATTAGACTAAGAAAACACGGCCATGCCGCCCCAGAGCCTTACCGAAGCCTGGGGTATCGGTTCTCACCGTGAGGATAACTCATGTATCCCTTGGGTCCCACCCTGAATATAGCATAACACATGTATCCACCGGGCCCCGCCCTGACTATAGCATCCCATGTGCTAGGTGTTACTTTCGGCCCACGGCCGCCCCGGCCTACGCCGTACTCGGCCCTTGCCGTTCATTTCATCATAAACACATATATAGTACATTCGAAATGAACATTCACACACATCACGGTTCATTTAAGGTTAAACATTTACACATAATACAATCCGGGGCCATGCCCTACAATCACACAGTGGGGCCATGCCCTATTATCGGGTGTTACGGTTTTCTTACCTTAATTCCAAATGCTTTAAATAGAAAAATGACGGCCCCCGAGCACGATCCACTTCCCGAGCACTAGCTTAACACCTAGTCACAACCAAGATAATGGATACCAATAAGATTAATCTCAAATGAGTTTCTAAACCAAGTTCTAGTACTCGGAACGTTGAAATTCACCAAACATTGTAAAAGACTCAACCCCGAGCACCCTAGGTTAAATTCCCAAGCCCAAATTCTCAAAATCCCAAAATTCCTTAAGCGCCGCGGCATGGCCCAACCATGCCGCGGCATGGCCCCCAAACAGAGCCACAAAATGCCCAGAAACAGGTAAGGGCCGCGGCCCTACAAGGACCATGCCGCGGCCCGCCCTCCATCCTCAGCACAACTTAGCCTTCAAGGGCCGCGGCCCTCCAAGAACCATGCCGCGGCCCGACCCTTCGAACCCAGAAAAACCCACCATTTTCAAGCTTAAAACCTCACCTTAAGCCATCCCAAAGCTCCCAAATCAAAACCAATTAATAATCACAACATTAGGATGGTTTAAACAACACAATTCCACCAAAAATCCAACCTAACACTCACCAAGATCCCAATTCCAAATTTCTGAAATTTCAAACCTAAAACTCAAAACCAACCATGGAAATTCTCAATTTCAACCATCAAACTTTAATTTAAACCTTACCTCAGTTGTAGAATCATTTCCCAAAGGATCCCATGAACTATCTTCAAAGTTTCAAGCCTCAAACTCCACCTTGAACATCAAAATCCATAAACATTCACAACCCAACAAAATCTCAGAATTTAACTTGAGAAAAAGAATTAATTGCTTACCTTTGCCCTGATTTGTTCTTGATTAACTCTTGAGCTAAACCTCCAAATCCCACAATAAATTTTCAGAAATTCAAGCTTGATTTCTCCTAAGATTTCTGTGGATTCATGAAAGAAAGAGGAAAGAAAGAAGAAGAAGAGAGGGTGGAGGCTGGGTCGGTTTCTCTAAGTCTCCAAATGGTTTATTTGTTTTGTTTTTATAACTTAAGCTGGTTACCTCAAGGTTCGGGGTACCAAAATATCCCCGAGGCAAAAATGGTAAAATCCCCCAGTATTCCCGCCTAGACATCCTAACCTCAAATATATCTCCAATTATTTATTTTCATAACCCAATATCAAAAATACTCCTTGACTTGCTCAAAGTCAATCATAATGCCCCGTTGTGACTTTTCCCCGCTATCCAGCTCTAGGATCGCCTCGTGCCGAAAGTTACAAATCACGGATATACCCACATACCACTGTGGTCTCAACAATCATCACATATTAATACAGTTATGCCCAACATGGCCAAAATTACAATTATGCCCTTCTAACACAATCCGGGCCTACATGCATACTAATATACATAGTCATGCATCTCAAATAATCAAATAGTCACATAACACGCTTTAAATCATAACCATGCATTTAACTCATAAAATCACACATAAATCCCAACATGCCCTCTTGGCACACTAATCAAGGCCCTTAAGCCTTATTAGCGATTTTGGGTCGTTACAGCAGTGCAGGGTTCTTCTCCAAGAGGAACCCGGACGTCATAAACCAATAATGACGGACGTCTGGGGGATGCTTCCAGGAGCTGGTGGGAGCGGGGTAGCTACCTCGCGGATTCAGTCTGTAGAAGCCGTCCAAGGTCTTATCCTTGACGTTGACCTGCGACTCCATCTTCTAGAAGTACAAGATTTCCGCAGGAGTCGGCTCCGCGATCTCCTACGCGATGCAGAACACTCGCCACCTCGCGAGTAGCCGGTACGCTTGCGGCATGAGCTGGAACGGTGCGATTCCCACGTACGTCAGGAATCGCACGAAATAGTCGTGAAGCGGGAGCGTGGCTTCCGCGTTGATGTGGCCGGCGCTCCAGTCCCCGAATCCCTCCATGGACGTGTGTGCCTGCTCTTCAATCCTGGCCATGCGGTTGTGAAAAATTCCGGGAGTGGATTCGATGCCCAGACGTTGCTCCAGGAGGTACATCATCCAGTAGTTCCGGAACAGGTTGGGCACCACGTCCATTTCCCACCTGTTGCCCTTGGGTGTCCGGGACCCGGGAATGACAACGGGGGCCCTATTGACTTCTTCCTTAGAGTGGAGTGTGACGCCCGTTGTCATAATTGATGATTTGGGAACAAAGAAAGAAAGCCAAGCAATCAGTACCTAAACCCAAGAAAGTCGGTTAAGGTACGGGGGGTCTCCTAAGGACTGCTTGGAGCCCCTTCAGATCGGGTCCAGGATCATCAAGGAACCATGAGACCCTGATCGGGAACAAAAAAAAAAGAGCTACTAAGGCTCCGCCATCTGTCCGGGAAGCATCCACACACGGAGCAACCCGAGCCAGGCGGCATTCCTAACAACTCCTAAACGTAATCGGATTCTAGCAGCCTAAACATGCGGATTAAAAGAACAGCCTAAGTTCATATATTCATCAAGAAGGTTAGAAGGACTTACTGTGAGTTATTGGCCATAGAAGATGGTGGTTGTCCGACGGTAAGAACGACAGAACTTCGTTCTTGAAATGGTGAAGCCGGTTTAGCAATTCGTCGATAGGACTGGCACAAGGTGAGTTCTCAGGCAAACGGGCAGACGCTGGGGCCGTAGGGAATGGGCGACGGTGTAGAGATAACAGACGATGGTGGATGTCACCGGCGATGTCGGACATGCAAAGCTGGTCAATTCTTAAGATGGCTCGAGAGTGTGAAAACGTCAAATGAGCATCTGCGGGGTATTTATAAAGGCCCAAATCATGGCCCCTGATCCAACGGACAGGTGTCTCCCCATCGGACGGTCCATAATCGCGCAGGGGTATTTATGAGCCCTCTCAGGCTGGATCCTCGCCATCTCAGATCTAACGGCCCAGGAGGGGCGGATGCCAAATGTCGCCCCATCCTACGGTCCACCTCAACCCAAAAGTAATAATGATGGACCCCTGTGCGGATGGGACGCTTTGTGATCTGTGCTGACACCCTAGCCTAGGCCTAGCGACCCTTGGGATGGCTAGGCGACCCTTCATGGTCGAGACCCATCCAAACAGCAGTCACCTGGTGACACGTGTACCCCTATCACGAAACAGGACAAAGGTAAACGTACCCGGACACTGGTAAATGGTCCGAGCCCATCATGCGGCCGGCATCACTGCCCTCTGTCACGAACCCACGATCCCGGGCAGGAACTGGGAAGGCAACTGTGGATCGTTCGGGAGTGAGGCAAGTCTCCACCTGGTGGCCCCAGGCGAAGGCTTGGGGGGTAAATGTTATCCCCATTTCTTGCCGTGGGCCCGGGACGATGGTCTAGGTCCATGGTCTAGGCGCTCGAATGTGGGCCTGGGCCAAGCCCACGTGGTACCGGAATAACTAAGGGGCCCGACCCTAGTGCGATTTCTGGGCCCGGACGGTGTCCGGGATGGTGATCTAGGATAGTTGTCCGAGAGTCGCACAGAGCTCAGAATCGCATTGAAGTATATGTAAAACGGTCCCGGAGCCTAGTAACCGGTCCGGGCCCGTGGTAAACGAAGGGGGACAAAGGTAAACGAACCCGGATCAGGTCCTCCCTGTTTGCAGGGAAAAGCATCTGTGACCCTGAAGCCGCCCCACGACGCGTGGGGGTTGTCCCCACTTTTCACCTGCGGAAAAAGCCACCTCGGGATTGCACATCGCTATTTCAAATCTGCATTGCCAAGTACTCTGACTGATCTTGTCCCCTGAGTCTGCCTCGTAACTCGAAGTGCCCAGACCAAAAGCACCGTTTTGTCGGGCGAAATATAACTCTTGGGCCACCTTATTGGGCCTTAATTAGTCCTGAATTTATGTATGTTTTATCTTTTATATTGGGCTTCCACCAGAGAAGCCAAGAGTATCCATATCTCTGATGGGCCCGGGTTATACCCAGCCCAGACCCAGTGTTCCCATGAGTTTATAAATACAGGCAATAAAACACTGGAAAAAGGACCTCTCTGCAACTAATATACAGTTACCCTGCCAAAACATAGAGAGAAACACCATTGTAAAAGACTTTCCAAGCTCTAATACAACTGACTCGTGGACTAAGGCTCATTAACGCCCCAACCACGTAAAAAATCTTGTGTTAATCTTCTATATTTCATATCTTTAGTCTTAGCTAATATTCATTAGCGCGGTTTCCGAAAATCTTGGTAAACAACAATGTTTATGACATTCTTTTATATATAATATTATTTATTTATTTGAAATTTGTATGACAATCATAAACACTTAATAAAAATAATTAATAAATTTTCTAAATAAAACTAAACAAACATGCATTGTAGCACGTTGCTTGCATATATATATGAAATTTTGTGGTAGAAAATGTTTTTTTTTGCACTATTTGTTGTGTACTATCCCTGTTTAAGACACGTGGATAAGTTATAATTGTAATTTTTTATATAACGAGTTACATTGTAATTGCAGTGAATTTTTCACACATTTTTCGAAAAACTTTGAAAATTTTATTATGTCGAAATCAAGGCTCAAACAACTTATTTCATGCATATAGATTTTGCAAATCATACGTGCATGATTTAAATATTGACATTGACACAAAAAGACCTCCTGTAACTACAATTTACATAATCATAAAAAAATAGGATTACAACATATCCTAAACATGTAGTACATTAGTAGAAAAAAAAAAAAAAAATAGGTTTGGAGCAAAATGATTCTAAAATGATGTGTGAAAGTAAGTAAATGTACATGTTTTCAATTTTATATAAAAAAAAACAGCTTGACCACCTTCTTAATACTATGCATTATCAATTATGTTATTTTTATATAGCAAATTATATTGATATTATTCTATTCTAAATAGGAATAATGACATGTATACCAAAATTATGCACCAAAACAGTACACCAACTGACGTGACCAATAAAATTTATTTCAAGCAGGACACATTGTTTTAAAATACAGTGACACGTCAGTTGGTGTAATGTTTTGGTGCACATATCATTAATATTCTGATGTATGTATATTAGTTTTGTTCAATTAGTTTTTATTTTAAAGTTATGTTGATTTTTTTTCTCCATTTTTTATGGGTTGTTGGTATATTATTTTCTAATTGGTGTATATATTTTTTGTGGTATAATATATCAAAGTTGTATAGTTAATATTATATAAAAACTACATATTTTTTTAGGGAAATTTGCAGCAATAATACCTATGTAGTTAATTTTGTTGCACTTAAATGCTTATGTAAAAAATTTGGCGGCAATAATGCCTATCGTTACGAATTTGGTGCAGACGTTGGTCCCTGACCGTCAACTCTGAGTAGGGACCAAAGTGGCAGCCATGTGGCGACACCTAATTGGCCCATTTTTTTAATTTATTAAATATATTAAAAAAATTATTTTAAAAAACTTAATTAATTACAATAATAAAAAATTAATAAATTAAGTAGAAAAGTAAAAACATACATTTTAACTAATAGAAAATTTCATGTTTCAAAATTTAACTAAAAAATTCTTAAAAACTAAATCTGAAAAATAAAATAAAAATGATTCATCCTCATCTTCCCCAACCGTGCTACCAAACCCAGAACCCCAACCCATAATTTTTCTTCCCCAACTATGCCACCAAACCCAGAACCCCAACCCATTTTTCTTCTTCCCCAACCGTGCCCCCAAACCCAGAACTCCAACCCATCCTTCTTCTTCCCCAACCGTGCCCCCAAACCCAGAACCACAACCCATCCTTCTTCTTATTCTTCTTCTTTTCCAGCAGCAGATCTCGACGGAGCTTTGAAGGCTAGCAATTTATGGGCGAATCTTTAAAGGATGGCGAGTTCAACAAGGTCAGCGAAGATGAAGGACTCCCGGCTTCAACCCAGATCTAGGCAGGAACAAGTTTTTTTTTCTTGTGATTTTCTTGTTTGGCGATGGATCTGAGCATAAACTCTGCCGAAGGGGTTGAGACTCCACACTTGGCATCGACCGGAGCTTGTCGCCTGGGTATTCGAGGGTTTTGGTCTGGATGAACGACGAGATCGCGAAGACTCCGTTGACATCGAGATGTTGCTCCGTCTCTCGTCGGCCCTGCAACTTAAACACAGCTTCGTCTCTCGACACTTGCAACGGAGCAGCGTTGGACAAGAGTGGGGCTCGTTGATATTGTTGCAGTGTCAGGCACGATTCAACTCGTCGGCTATGGAACCAAACGCTGAAACACTTGTGACTCAAGGACCCAAACCCCTTCTTTTTCTTTCTTTATGGTTTCACTTTTTTTTTTAAGGTTCAATCAACATATCCAAACTCATATAGACAATGTGCATTTTGTTGTGATCTTCTTTTCATTTTGTTGTTGATTCATTCAAATATGATCTCTTTTTCTGGTATTTGTATTGTGCATAAATTATAAATAAGAATGGGTTCTTTTTTTTTATTAAAGTAAATATGACCTTATTAATTTTTTTTTTTTGAAAAAAAATCAGACCTTAATTATTTATTTATGTATTGTGCATATGTTGATTGAAGAACAAAGGTATTTTTACGGTTTAAATAAGTTAAAACTGAAAATAATTTTTTACGGTTTAGCTTTTGTTGTAATTTAATCAAAAATTCGATTTTTTAATATTTTTTAAATTAATTTTAAAATTTAATTAACTATTTTAAAATTAGATTGATTTTTTAATATATATTTTAAATTAAAATTTTAATTAACTAAATTTAAAAAATATTTTTATAATATTTTATTAAAATAAAAATGATTGTGCCAATCAGGTACCAACACGTAGCTGCCACGTTGGTCCCTACTCAGAGTTGACGATCAGAGACCAATGACTGCACCAAATTCGTAACGGTAGGCATTATTGATGCCAAATTTTTTACATAAACATTTAAGTGCAACAAAATTAACTACATAGATATTAATGCCGCAAATTTCCATATTTTTTTAATTATTATTAACACAATATACATTGTTACGTTATAGTATATCAAATTTCGTTATTGTTATTTCATATAAGTTTACTAGTATAGTATATTAATTTAATATATTGTAGTACAACAAATAGATATATCATGCTATTAAACATATACACATACACTAAATAGAAAATAATATACCAAACAACCCATAAAAAAAAAAAAATCAACATAACTTTAAATTAAAAACTAATATACACGAAGATATTAATATTAAAGTCATACTTCTAAATCAAAATATAAATGATAAATTTAAAAAACTAAAATATAATAAAATTAAAATCTAAAAAAAGACATTTATTATAATTAATTTAAGAAAGGGTAAATATTATTTTGGACTCTGTGTTTTGCAAAAATTACCGATTGAACCATTTGTTTTGTTAAATGACAATTTGAACCTTTATTTTACAAAATAAAATAAAATAGTACCTTATACCTAATTTTGATCAAAAAAATTTCGAATATAATTTTTCATTCTCAGTTTCTCGACTACTTTTCTTGTTTCTCTTAACCCATTACATCACTAATGACCCAATAATTAATCTTATAATTGAATTTTTTTTACCAAAATTAGTTAGAGCACTCACAATGGGTGTTCTACTCCATCATTTAAAATACCTCCCCAAAACACATATTTTTCTATTTTACCTCTAAGTTTTACATTATACCATACATCAGATTCTCTATATATTTCTCTACATGATTTAAATATTATATTTTTAAACATATTTTATTAATTAAAGTAAAATAAAATAATTGAAAAAGAAAAAAGATATAATAAATATATACTAAATGAGAGAGAAAACTTATAAGGAGAAATAATAATATTAAAATATTATATAAATCACAAATAATTTACCAAACTAACAATTTAGAACAAAAATAAATTTATTCTGTTTAAAAACTGTGTGGTTATATTTAATTTTTTCTTCATCAAAATTGAGTTTAGAGTTCTATTTTAACTGTTTTACAAAATATAAGGTCCAAAAAGTAATTTGTCAAAACACAAAGTATAAATAGATATTGGAAAAAAAAATATATAAACATTCTGTTAACAAAATACAGAGAATGACCAGTAACTTTACACTGGTAAAAAATAGTATTTGCCCATGAACAAATAATCCAATTTTCATAACTTAACCCTTTTCTTTTCAAATCCCCCCAATTTTCTCAGCACTCTCTCTCCGACTCCTTCTCTCACATCGCTGCCACCTCAATCAATCTCTCCTTTTCCACCGCCTCAGGCGCTCTTTCTCCGTCACGACGTCGTTTGGTACTATAGTCTGAGGTCAGCTCTCTTTCGCCTTCATCTGATTTTGTCTGAGCTAATTTATACTGTTTTGCTTGTTTAATCGTTCGGATAATGTATTCCAAAACACCAATTTAAGAAATTTTTAGAGTTAATTTCATATGTGTTAATTATTAGTTCTTCAGCATATGTTGATTTTGTGAGGTCTTATGGTGCTGTGGTATTGTCATTTGAGACCAGACCATGCTAAAGTTTCAATCAATTTCGCTGCTATGGCCGTTTTAAATAGTTGAATTTGTCATCTTTGAAATGTGGAATTGAAACTGAATAGAATAGCATACGTTTGACCACATGTGACCTAGCAAGCAGCATTATATGAGCAATAGTAAGCACTCCATTAACGTTTCTAGAATTCAAACCCTAAGAAACAGAGAAATTTATAACAGTTACTCTACTTAATAACTCTTTAAGTATAAGAAAGGCTTCTGGAAAGAAAGAAAACAATAAGCCAGTCAATAAACCACAAAATTCTAAAGCAAAAACCTAAGACAAGTGTTAAAATAACTCAATAATCTGCTCTAATTCGAAACCCATGTCTCTATCAATCGAGGAAACAAGTAAGCCTTATTTTTTTTTCCTTAGTGAAATGGGTTTCCTTAGCAAGACTTAATTGAGCTGACTTTTTCTTTTCTCACTTACTAGTTACTACTGTTTTGGTAGTTTCTGTTTTGCAATATGTTTGCCCTTTCAATGGTCGGGATCGGGAGTTATTTTGATTCGTGTTATCTTTTTGTTTGATTATCCATTGCAATATGCTTTTGCGCTTTCAATGGTTGGGATTGGGAGTTGTTTTGATTCAGCAATACCCATGGTTCTTTAAAGGTAATCTCTTCTATTTATTTATTTCATTCTTTTTCATTTCCTTTGCTAGATCTATCAAGAATTTCAGCTACCATGAAATTTAATAATGGTTAAATTACTTTCACATGAACTCGTCTATTTACGTTGAATTTAAGTAGAATTTATCATTGCTTAGTGTGTTATATATATGACAGAATAGATATAGGACTGTTGCTTGAATGTGTATTCTTCGATTTAATTTTGTAACTAAACAATAGGAAACTCGCCATGCCCTCTCCCTGCTCAATCCATGTCATCTAATAGCCAAATTGTTTTCTTTCCTTTCTTCACACTTTCCTAAATTTTTCTTTTCTATTTTTGTTCTCTCTTTAAGGTTTCACATGACTCTTTTCTTTTTTTTCTTTCATTGTGCACATCAACCCACATTGAAAGTAATAGTTTTTAATCTTCTAAAAGTTAATTTTTTGTGTGTGTGTGTGGGTGCATGTGATTTCTGCTCAAATTCTTGTCTTAAGTCAGGCCACACCCAATGAATCCCCATTTGTTGTAGGATTTTAACCCAGATAGCTCTTGTGAAGAAGGAACAATGTAAGAATAAATGATCATTAGTCTCAATTCCTTTTTGCACACCATGCATTAGTTTAGGAAAGCTTGTAGAAATGGTTTCCATTGCTGCAAGTTCTCATAGATTTTTAACTTGTTCAGACCTATCAACTACTACCCAAACACTTATATTTGCAAGGGCCAAAGATTTCCCAATGAAATGATATTGATTGAAACGAGTAATACCATCTTATACTACTCTATTTCCAAAGATGGATTTACAATAAAAAACATCAGTCATTGAGCTTCCATATTCTTTTATTAAGCACCGAAGTACAGGACACGTGTGAATCTAATACCTACATCAGTTATGTGACTTGTATCATCTACCCCTCGTTTAGGTTCCTGAAGAGCTTGAGATCCTAACAATATCCTCTTGTTATCTCCAACTTTCGAACTCGAAAATTCACTAAAAGTTGTCCTAAGAGGCAACAATTTTATAAAGTAAAAGGGAACAAATTAATGACTTACAAAAGGATATGTCAATTAAATTTGTTTAATTTTAAATTTATATTTGTGTTTTGGTTAATTTTTAATGTTTTAGTTAGAATATTTATATTTTTGTCTGTTTTTTATAATGAACTAAATCAATTTATGTTAGGATTGTAATGCAATAAATTATGAATTTTTTAGTATAGGATGTCTGTCATTTTATCTTTTACTTCAATATCTATATAAGCTATCCTAAATTTAATAATGTCAAAACATTATTTAAGGGGTGTTCACTTACCAGATAATCAGATCTTTAAATTTTAAACCATTGTTTTTTTAGCAATGTGGGACATTGCGTTTTTGTTTTCTTTGTTTTAAAATTTATGTAAATAAAAAATTTCATGAACAAAGAAAGTGATTGGCTCAAATGATGTGTTTGTTCAACACTCTTATTGAGCATAGGTTCAAATCCTTGTACTCTCAATTAGGGGTGCTCAATCTTACATCTAATGGGGGTAAGAGATGAACACATTATCTGAGCCAAACACTCTTTCTTTGGTGTTCCTATTCCTATTCTCATTTTTATTCCACTGTTTTCATTACTCCCAACCAAAAAACATCATAATGTATTTTTTTCTAAATGTAGAGTCTGAGGGCACACACCACCAGCTCTATTGTGAACATATCTATTGACCACAACTTGAGATTTTGGCAGTATAAGGTAACTTGCAAACTGTATATCGAAGTAGGTTTTTGAAAAGGACCAAGTTCTATTGAATGCGGTCACTGCACTCACTGATTGAGAATTCAGTAAATGCATTTTCTAAGGTTTTATTAACCCATTCATGGGCAATCAAATCGGGTTCCATCACCGATATTTATATAGCTAACAATATCCTTAATGGGTATTCGAGATTTCAAGAATTTTGGTGTGCCCACAAACTGTTTGGCGGAATGGCTTACAAAGACACTGTGTCTTGGAATACAGTGATCGCTGGTAATGTAAACTGTGGGAAATTTGAGATTGCTTGGGAAGTTCTAAGAAACATGAGAAGATGTGGATTTGAACTTGATGGATACACATTTGGCAGCATACTTAAAGGAGTCGCTTTTGCTCATCGATGGGATACTGGGCAACAATTACACTCATTGCTACATAAGATGGGTTATATTGATAATGTTTATTGTGGAAGTGCACTTTTGGATATGTATGCAAAATGTGATAGAGTTGAGGATGCATTTCTGATGTTTGAAGAAATGCCGGAAAGAAACACCATTTCGTGGAATGCACTAATTTCTGGGTATGTTCAAGTGGGTGATCGAGGAACTGCATTTGCTCTTTTTAAATGTATGGAGGAGGAAGGTGTAAAGCTTGATGATGGTACAGTCTCTCCACTTTTGACACTGCTTAATGGTGTTGAGTTTTACAAGTCCACTATGCAGATCCATGGAAAAATTATAAAGCATGGTCTGGCATTTAATAATAAGGTGTGCAATGCCATAATCTGTTCATACTCTGATTGTGGGTCTATAGGAGATGCTAAAAAAGTGTTTGATGGTTCTTTTGAAACCAGAGATGTGGTCACATGGAATTCCATGATAGGAGCTTCTCTAGTACACAACAAAGAGGATTATGCATTCAAACTCTTTATAGATATGCAGTGGTTTGGATTTGAACCAGACATGTATAGTTATACTAGCATTATAAGTGCTTGTTTTGAAGAAGCACAAAAGAACTATGGAAAATCTCTCCATGGTTTAATTATAAAAAGGGGACTCGAACAATCAGTTCCAGTCAATAATGCTTTGATAGCCATGTATCTCAAGTCAAACAACAGATCCATGGTGGAAGCACTGAATATATTTGGATCCATGAAGTTGAAAGATCGTGTTTCATGGAATTCAATTCTAACTGGATTATCACAAATTGGGTTAAGTGAAGATGCCTTAAAATTATTTGCACATATGAGAAATTCAGTTATAGAAATCGATCACTACACGTTCTCAGCTGTCCTCAGGTCTTGCTCAGATTTAGCAGTCCTCCAATTAGGTCAACAGGTTCATGTATTGGCACTTAAATCAGGCCTCGAGTCAAATGAATTTGTCACCAGTTCTCTGATTTTCATGTATGCCAAGTGTGGAATCATCGAAGACGCAAGGAAATCGTTTGAAAACAACCCCAAAGACAGTTCAATCACTTGGAATTCAATCATTTTCGCATATGCTCAACATGGGCAGGGCTCCATTGCCCTGAACCTCTTTGCTGAAATGAAGAAGAAAGAAGTCAAAGCAGATCACATAACTTTTGTTGCAGTTTTAACTGCTTGCAGTCATATTGGTTTGGTTGAAGAAGGCTGCAAGCTTTTAAAATTAATGGAATCCGATTATGGAGTACCTCTTCGAATGGAGCATTATGCTTGCGCTGTCGATATGTATGGACGAGCTGGGCATCTAGACAGGGCGAAATCCTTGGTTGAATCAATGCCATTTGAGCCTGATGCAATGTTGTGGAAGACTTTCTTAGGTGCCTGTAGGGCTTGTGGAAACATTGAACTAGCTAGTCAGGTTGCTAGCCATCTTCTTGAAGTGGAGCCTGAAGAGCACTGTACTTATATACTCCTCTCTGATATGTATGGGTATCTGAGTCGTTGGGATGAAAGAGCTTGTGTAAAGAGGTTAATGAGGGAAAGGGGTGTGAAAAAAGTCCCTGGTTGGAGTTGGATAGAGATTAATAATGAAGTGCATTCTTTCAAAGCTGAAGATCGTTTACACCCTTATTCTGATCAGATATATTTTGTACTTGAAGTTTTAATGTATGAATTCAGAACCGTAGATGTTCTTGATGATTTTGAAGTTTTGGATGACAATTTGGAGGATTTGGGTGTCTTTTCTGATCCTATTGCAGTTGCCTTCTGAAACTTCTTTTTTTGTCTTCCCCAAATGTACTAATTCTTTCATATTAACATGAAAGTGGAATATAACTTGTTAAATCCCATCAATAATGCGGAGTGGTCGGGGAAGAATCTGATCTCTGTTTACGTGACAGAAAATTTCTTTCTTGTTGATAAGAAATCCTTGAAGGTCGAGAATGTGATGGATTTCAGTTGGTCTCCTACTGATCCAATTCTTGCCCTGTTTGTTCCTGAATTGGGGGTGGGAGCTGGGAATCAACCTGCTAGGGTGAGTCTAGATTTTCTCTCAGCTGACTATTTTAGTTTGACTTGTACATATATGCATATTAATATGTATGCTCCAAATGACAGGTGAGCCCTTTATCAAATCCCAAGTAAAGAAGAACTTAGACAAAAGAATTTGTTCAGTGTCAGCGATTGCAAAATTTACTGGCAATCCAATGGGGATTACCTCGTAGTCAAGGTTGATCGGTATGCAAAAACTAAGAAATCGACATACACAGGCTTTGAGCTGTTGAGCGTGATTGAGGTGTTGGAGCCAAAGGGTCAGAGGTTTGCTATTATCCATGGCGATAACCCTAGACCTGATGTAAACATTTACTTGATGCGGAGTGGTAATAACACAGGCCGTGTTTCCAACTTATCACTCTAAAGGCAAGCAATCAAATGCTCTATTTTGGTCGCCCACTGGTCAGTTCATCATTCTAGCAGGATTGAAAGGATTGAATTGGGCAGTTGGAATTTTACAATGTGGATGAGTTAGAAACCATGGCAACTGATGAACATTTCAAGGCAACAGACAAGGAATGGGATCCTACAGGAAGGTAGTTCTTGTGTCTCAATTTTTTCTTCCATAATAGGGGATCATTGTTAATTCATATTGATCTTGGATTTAATATATGCTTCTTGTCAAATGAAACAAATTCACTTTTTTCTTTCTTCTTGGATCTGACCAGTTCTGTTTGTGACAATTAGGCGTGCTGCAACTGCTGTGACTTCAGTTCATGAGATGGAGAATGGATTTAACATTTGGTCCTTCAATGGGAAGCTGCTTTACCGGATATTCCCCAATATGCATTTGCTTTCAGTTGAGAAACAGAAATGCATAAACTAGATGGGGTGCTTGCCATTCCAATCTCCACTATTTTTTAACACTTTCCTCCACTGAGTGAGATTCTATTTTATATTTGCTACAGTTTTTGTGGTGGCCAAGGCCTCCACCTTTCTTGAGCCCCGAGAAAGAAGAGATTGTGAAGAACTTGGAGGCTGAGAACCAGGACGTGTCAATGCTATTGATCGAGCAGGATCGGGAGAAGAGTACGAAGCCAAAGAAGTTGAAGTCGAGGAGTTGTTGGAAACCACTGAGGAGATTCTTCCATTCGAATATGATCACGAGTGAAGTAGTGAAAAATATAAAAACCAGTAGTGAAAGAAAATGGATTTGTCCAGATAGCAGACACCTTTCTTTTTGTCTAGGAATTATGGACCAGGTTGTGTTTTTGTTTTCTTTGTAAGGAGTCAAAACAACTTCATTCTTGATATATTTTTGTTCCAACTTATTTTTGATTTAATAGACTTAGAATTTTGCTAAGCTATGCACAGAACATGGCTTACTTATATTCCTATGTTGTTATGTTTGACAGTAGAGCACTCTTGAGAGATTTCAGCTCAGCAAAAGTCTTTTTCTTTACAAAATTCTTGTACACGTTACAATGCATAACAATTATTAACATGGTAATTATCTTTTCTTTTTCCAAAAAAGAAAGTTTACTGAGAAAAGGGGTTTTTGATATAAACAAAAAGGGTTTGGTGAAAAGCATTAGAGGGTTTGTAAATTATTTAGTGAAATCAAAAGGATATTATGAAGATTTTCTTTAGTTGTTGAGAGATATTGAGAAGGTGTTTACTCAGTTGTCTCAACAATTCATCAAATTGGTACAATTTGCACACAATTAATTTAAATTGTGGATGAGGAGTGGTAACTACAATCTCTTTTAAATAAAATAAAAAAGTAGATTGATCTAATACAACAATAAAAATAATAAGAATATAATAAAAAATAATGAAGATAAACTTTTCACTAATTTTGATCTCACTTTTCTTATAACATGTCACAAAAAGAAAAAAAGAAAAAAAACTATAATCATTAAGTTTTCATATATACATATATAAAATGAAATTCTAAGTCGGTTTAGCATGTTGGAAGTTTAAAAAAAAAACATAACAAAGATAAGTATAAATTTATTCGTTTATATATATAAGAAAAAGACAAAAGAAGGATCAACAACAGTTTATTTGTTTATATATAGATAAACGATAAAAAAAAAGAAAATATTTGCGAATTACATTCATATAGTATAAATATATTTAAATATAAAACATGGCTAATGTTCAAATTTCATCCTAAAA
The DNA here is from genome assembly GCF_963169125.1 of Humulus lupulus. Lineage (NCBI taxonomy): Eukaryota > Viridiplantae > Streptophyta > Magnoliopsida > Rosales > Cannabaceae > Humulus > Humulus lupulus. Next base: position 5,670,243 of record NC_084802.1, on the reverse strand, counting down.
AAAATCATAACTTCTTGTTGCTTTTAAATTATCAAATATAAACAAACACACATTATATATATATATATTTTATATTTATGTAAATCTATTGATAAACTTGAAAAAGAAATAATTATAGCTAGCTCACTATATGAAGACAACAGCAAATTACCAATCATATTAGAACATTCATCTTTTTCATTGGCAAACAACATCATAAAACTGCAAAGTAATCACAATAGCTAATATAAGTAGTTTTCTTGAGCGAAAGAGTGCAACTATTTAATCTGTTTTTAGTGAGTTTGGGGTCAAATATTTGGCATTGATTGATTGCAAATAGAAAAAGAGATAAAAACTAAAAAGAAATCTCTTATCTTAAAATTTTATCTTCCTCAATTTTATAATAATGTCACATCACTCTATTTGTATTAATAACAAAACGTTATAATGTATATATTATAGGTGAGATATGTGTGAACATAAAAATTTGAGAAAGGTGATTTATATTACCCACTAAATAATAAATAGGATTCTTTGTTAAAAAAATTTAAAATAATTTTGTTCTTTAGCCTAGTTTTAATAATTACTTGTAAAATATTTTTTCATAATTTAGACGGCTAATCAAAACTTTAGACAAGTAGTCGAAAAATTCAAACTATCAGTCTAAAATTTTAAACAAGTAGTCAAAAAATTTAGACAACTGGTCGAATTTTAGACAGAAATCATTTTACAAAAAATTATCGAAAGTATGCCATAATGCAAAATCACTTAAAAAATAGACAATTTTCACCGATTTCTCTAATAAATTTATTTAGTTGAGTCAATTACAACAACAATAAAAATGTTATAACTGACATGAAAAAAAAAATTAAGAAAAACTAAATCATATCATATAAAAGTATTTTTGATAACATTATATAACACATTAATTTGTAACTCTACGTCAATGTTATTATTATTATTATATATATATATAGTATTGCTCTTATTATCATCATAAATACTCTTTATATCAACACATAACAACTTAGGTTTAGGTATAGTTTAGTATGAAGTAATGAAAATTTACAAAAGAGAATATTAGGGGAATGAAATAAAATAAAATAAATTTTTTAACTGTAGATTAGAATATTTGTTTTTTAGGAAGAATATCAAAGTGGGAAAATTATTCCAATACTTTAAATTATAACCAAATAAAACAAATTAATAAGAATGAATTCTTTTTCATTCCTTTTTCCACAACCAAGGATCTTTTTATTAGTATTTTTCAAAATGATCAAATTTATTATTTAATAAGTGTTTTAATTGGTATACAACCAATTACAATAAAAAAAACTGAAACTTATTTATCTTTTAGGTAATACAGAGTTTGTAAATATTTATTTATATAATATATATATATTAATGATAAGAGATATTTCAACAACCGACCTTAGCTCAGTTGGCAGAGCGGAGGACTGTAGTTGGCTATAAACCATCAGATATCCTTAGGTCACTGGTTCGAATCCGGTAGGTCGGATTTTTTTAATATTAATTTTTTTTAATATTTGTATTTAACTGATAATTAATTAATTTGTAACTTCAAAAATTACATCTTTCATTTAATTTCCTAATTTCCTAATTTTCTCATTATTTTGTTCTTTCCCAATATACAATATAATTCCATCAAATAATTAATCTATGGCACTATCTAAATGTGTCATCTTAATATCATAGAACAATCTAGTTCAACTACAAGACAATAATTATTATTGAAATGCTATTTATATTCTTCGATCTATAATTATATATATATACTAGATACAAATATCATGTTGGTTTATAGGATTTTTTAATTATATTTATTAAATTTATATCATTGTCATATAAATTTTAAATAAATAAACAATATTATATATAAAAAAATGACACAAACGTATTAAATAAAAAATTAAACCAAAATATTGTTTATAATTTTTTAAATATATATATATAATAGGATAACTTTTTTAAACGATAATTTTTTTAATAAAAATTAAGATTATGTATTATATATTATTATGATATTTTATAATATTTAAATTTACATTAATATAAGTATTAAATATCTGATTTTGTATTAAATATTATTATTATAATAATATTATTATTATAATAATATTTTATAATATTTAAATTCATATTAATATAATTAGTAAAAAATTACGATTATATATTATTATCAAAATAATATTTATAAAATTTAAATTTATATTAATATAATTATTAAATATCTAATTTTGGATTATATATTATTATAATAATATTTTATAAAATTTGAATTTGAATTTACATTAATATAATTATTATATATGTAGTTTTATATTAAATATTATTACAATAATGATATTTTATAATATTTAAATTTATATTAATATAATTAATAAATATCTATTTTAATTAATTTTAAAATAATATTTTATTAAATATTTAGAATATTTTATTAAAATTAACAAAACACATCCTTACATCCAAAAAATTTAGTTTTCTACACATTTTTTATATAAAAGAGATATTTATATAAGTATATTGATTTTTTAGTTAGACAAAAACGACATATTACAAATTTAACCATTATTATTAATTTATGTGGAATCATTTTGTTGATGTCAAATCATCTTGAAAACTACTGGACCAACTTATTCAAAAAAGAGAAGAGTACTGAAGACGTAAGAGAAAATTAATTGACTTCTAAAGTAAAATATTCAAAAATTTCCCATTAATAATAATAATAATAATAATAATAGAGGATTCTATGGTAGGGTCTTAAAAAAGAGACTCCAGTTGGAGCATTTTTGTATTTCCGACTTATGAATAATTTTTGGTGTAATTTGTTTTTAATGATTGTGTATATTGTAATTATTTAGAGCATTATACAAATTTTTAAAAAATTTCAAATAATTAAAGTGCCGAAAATTAAGTTCAAACATGTTATTTTCCACGCCCATAAAAAAATTAGTCACGTGTGCAATAACCTATTTTTAAACTAGTTTTCGACATTGTAAATTATTCGGAATTTTTAAAAAATTTGTAAGATACTCTAAATAACTATAATATGCATGGTCATAAAAAAATCACGTCAAAAATTATTCACGAATTGAAAAAAAAAAAAAAATCCAAATGATAAGATTCTTTTCAAAGCCCCTACCACATAAATTTCTAATAATAATAATAATAATAATAATAATAAATTCTGCATTTTAGATTCGATTAATTAAAATTTGTTGTTACATGATAATCATAGCCACCAAATAAGGTTCTCTTGTGAACAACTAATTATTTGTTTGAAAAAGAAAACAATATAATTAATTTCCTGGCTATGTCGTTTTCCAAAGATACACAGTTTCTATCTACTATTATTCTCATCAATACTGTTAAGCCTAATAAATAATAAAAAAGAATCTACGTAATCATAAAGAGTATTGTCGCTATTTGGTCACACTAGTTTTTAAAATAATAGTGATCGGATATGTTATACTGTTAAATTACTATATATAATGTTTACGTAGATATTTTGAGATGATATAGAGAAAAAATATTAATATTTATCATTCTGGAATCTATATAATCCATTTATAATATATATATATATAATTTTTTGTAAAATAGTCTCGGTCTAAAATTTCTAAATTTTTCGACTAATTGTCTAAAATTTTCGACCAGTTGTTTGAATTTTTCATCCATCTATTTAAATTTTCAGCTGACTGTCTAAATTATGAGATATTATTTTGCAAATAATTGTTAAAGTAGGCTAGAGTGCAAAATAACTTTAAAAAATAGATATTTTGCTTAGAGACTCATATATATTATATATATAAATGTAGGAATTACATAATTTTGGATCTTGTATTTTGTCTCATTAACTATTGGATTATGTATTTTAACAAATTACTTTTTGGACTATATATTTTGTAAAATAGTCCAAATAGATCCCTAAACCTAATTTTAATGAACAAAAAAATGAATATAACAACAAAGTTGTCAGGTAAAATAATTGTGCTTTTGTTCTGAGTTGTTAGTTTGGTAAAGTATTTGTGATTTTAGTTCAAAAAACTTTGATTAAAATTAGGTCCAAAAATTTATTTGAATCACTTATAAAATATAAGATCCAACAAATAATTTATCAAAACACATAATCCAAAATAATATTATCTCGTAAATATATTTATATATATCAATTACGGCAACAATCAACTTCGAAACCACACACATATGTAAATACAACAACAGTTCACAAAAACGAACACCTAAGAACTAGTGTGAATATATCTCTCTCTATATATATATACACTAGAAACAAGCATGTGTTTGTTTGCTTAAGTTTATTTATAGAATTTTTTAATTTTATATTGTTGTTATATAAATTTTAAATAAATAAATAATATTATATATAAAAGAATGACATAAATATATTAAATGAAAAATTAAAACAAAATATTATTTATGATTTTTTTTAAATATATATAATATGATAACAATTTTAAGCATACATGATAAAATTTTTAATAAAAATTAAGATTATGTATTATATATTATTATGATATTTTATAATATTTAAATTTAAATTAATATAAGTATTAAATATCAAGTCTTCTATTAAATATTATTATAATAATAATTTATAAGAATTCATATTAATATAATTAGTAAAATAATGAGATTGTATATTATTATCATAATAATATTTTATAACATTTAAATTTATATTATCTACGCACTTTTTATATTAAAGAGATATTTACATTTATGTACAACAAATGCAAATGGAGGTGTCATGATTGGAAGCTTCTTTGTCTCTTTGCATGAAAATTATTAACTTTTTGTTGACTTGTGGCTTCATTGATGGGTGTGTGTGGATAACAAGTCTTATATATATTGTCTTGTTTCTAAAGTAAATTATCTATATGTTTATATATAACTCTAAAGTAAATTATGAGATGTTGTTTATATAATAAGAATATGTATAACTATACTAATCACTAATTAATTTTTAGATGGAATCCCATAATTCTTTCAGGATTCATCTCTTTGTTCTTTTCTTTTCTCGTTCGTTCCTCTTCTCCAAATCGGTGTCACCTTTCATGGCTACCAATACTTACACAAAGAACACTCTCACCTCAACCTCCACAAGGTTGTCTGTATAATTCTTGTGACTCAAATAAGGGTAGTTAACCATTTTGTACCTTGTGTTTTTGGTAAGTATCATTTTGGTATCATCTGTTTTCAATAATGCTCATACGGTATTTTGTATTTTAAAATCGTATATATTTGGTACCCTAAACTCAAATTTAATTAATAAAATTTTACTAATTTAATCAAACTGCTTTCAATTATGTAGGTTCCAAATTTAAATTTAATTACTTAATTACATATAACTGATGACAGTTTGATCATATTGATAAAATTTTATCTATCAAATCTGAGTCTAGGGTATCAAATATGTATAATTTTAAAATACAGGGTACCATATGAGCATTATGAAAAACATAAAATATCAAAATAATATTTTGTAAAAACATAAAGTACCAAATGAGAAAATTCCCCTCAAATAATTATCCTTCTTTGAGCAAAGTATCAAATACTATAAAGTAATCTGACAAAAATATTATAAACTCACAACAAAATTACATACACTAACATCCATACTATTGTGATATAACCCACACTTTATCCACTAACCGATTATATATCAATGTAAGTAAAAAAATTCCTCACCCATAAGGACAAAACCACCTTCCGTGTGTACATGTTTACTTAGTTTTATTTTAAAAATTTATTAATTATTTATATTAAATTTTTATGATTTGTCATATAAATTTTAAATAAATAAATAATATTATATAAAAAAATGACGTAAATATATTAAAATAAAAATTAAACCAAAACATTATTATGATTTTTTTTTAAATAATACAATAACATTTTAGATCACAAATTACAATATTTAAGATACAAAACATTCATGATATTATTCAAATCACACATTAATGAGAAGAAACTTTTTTATTTTTGATAGAAGATAAATATTATTCTAATTTTTTATTATTTAGTTATACATTCATACTATTTGTACATGACACTTATATATAATATATTTATTATGTATTATATATATTATTGTAATAATAATATTTTATAACATGTGAATTTATATTAATATAATTATTAAATATTTAGTTTTCTATTAGATATTATTATAATAATAATATTTTATAATATTTAAATTTATATTAATATAATTACTAAATATTTATTCTAGCAAAATTTTATAAAAATTAGGATTATATATTATATGTTATATATTATTATAATAATAATATTTTATAACATGTGAATTTATATTGATATAATTATTAAATACTTAATATTGTATTATATATTATTATAATAATGATATTTTATAACATTTGAATTTATACTAATATAATTAATAAATATCTAGTCCAATATTAAATATTATTATAATATTTGAATTTACATTGATATTATTGATTCGTTTTTTCATTAACTCGTCTAACACCCAAATAATATTATTGAGAAGATTTGTGAAAGCTAAATAAAGCATATAAGATGCTTCTAACTAGTGCTAAAAAATAATGGATAGAGAGAGAATTTTATAGTGGTTCAACCCCAAAAGATGACGAAGATCCACTTAGTCACTATCATTCATCTTGCCAACCATGGGTTACATTTGTATTTAGTTTTTAGCTATTTGACTCCATTGAAGATGGAGGACTCTCTTTGTAAAAAGTTGTCGCCTCTCTCTCTGTTTTTCTTTTTGATCCCTACTCCTCTTATATTTATATTGAGAATTTAGAGTTACATTTGAGCGTTAGACAAAATAACAAGTGATTGGGCCTTAGACATAATTTGGGCCGATGGGTAGTGACACTCCAAAAATGATTATAACAAATACAATTACTAAATATTTATTCTAGCAAAATTTAATAAAATTAGGATTATATATTATATGTTATATATTATTATTATAATAATATTTTATAACATTTGAATTTATATTGATATAATTATTAAATATTTAGTTTTGTATTATATATTATTATAATAATGATATTTTATAACATTTAAATTTATATTAATATAATTAATAAATATCTAGTCTAATATTAAATATTATTATATAATAATATTTTATAACATATGAATTTATATTAATATAATTAATAAATATCTAATGATATTTTTATAATATTTGAATTTATATTAATATAATTAATAAATATTTATTTTTAAATAGTTGTAAAAATATATTATATTAAATATTTGAAATATTACGTTAAAATTAACTAAATAAACCACTAAATAATCTATGTTATATATATATATATATATATAGTTATAGGATTGATTGAACGTTATTTCTCCTAATATCTTCAATTTAACGTCTTATATTTATGAAGGCATCCCTTGTACGTGTTAATTTCTTTCTCTAATCGATATACAAAACTGAGAAAAAGATTGATATTAGATTGTATTTTTTTTGTTCTAATGTTCTTTTTTTTCCTTCCCATTTCTAATCATCTATATTTGTATTTTCATTGATTTATTATTACCAGGTAGTGCTTAATCAAAAATCACATGGTAAAATCAGATTGCTGAATTTTTAGAAGTCACTTTTGAATTTTCGAAACTTCAAAAGTACTTGTAAAATTGGTTGGATTTTTAATATATTTTAACTTTAAGTTCTAAAAAGTCCTATTTGATAATGAGCTAGACTTAATAGCTTCTTAAAGAAGAGAACCTAAATAAAACATAAAAAGCTATAACAAGTCCTAAAGAACATTTACTTGAATTCGATTCCTATTTTGGTATAATAATGTACTTTAATATCCATTTTTTTTTATAGTATATATCTCATTCATTTACCACTAATGAAGAACTTACGTGTTATCTTATAATGTCATATACTAATGAATTTTTTTTTTTTTTGTGTGTGTAGGGTTTGTGAAAAAGATTGATGTAATATATTATGGTATATGACAACTTTTCATCAAATTTTTCTATGGTTATTATCTATGAATGGTTACCATAAATTACTAAATAAGTTTTTGATGAAGAATAATTATAATGATGATGAAAATAGATAAATAAAATATATAAAATCAATAATTTCAATTTTTTAAGATTAACTAGGTAATAAACGTTAGTTAGAAAGATAATGATCATATTAATTATTCTCATTAATTCCAAAATGATTTTTTTTCTTTATAAAATTGATAAAATGAATGAATCAAGAATGAATAAAGAAATGGAGAATAGATATTAAATAAGATTTTTCTTTATCCTTTATTAATTAGTAAATACGTGACTACCAGTCCTTCTAAAATTTTAAAAAGTCAAAATTTATTTATCTAAATCCAATAATTAATATTAAAGTAACTATCTATGAGTAATAACCGAGTGCCCCGTATATGTATATATATATAGTATCTTTTATAACATAACGACTACTTCATGATATTTGTAATGCCCCAACTCCAGGGACCGTTACGGTGTGCCTTGTAAACAGTGTTAAACTCGTTAATCGAGTCATTAGGCCAAAATCGTGAACTAAGTATGATTAGCGGTTTAGGAATTAAACATTTTGGATAAGTTGTAACGTTTCACTAGAACGTTTAATATATACATTGGGATCCCGAAAATAAAGTTTCAGAGTTTATTACAAGAATAAAATATATACAACAGGCCGTTCTAAGCGGCAAAACAGGGTTCAGCCCTAGTTCCACTTTAAACCTCGGCCGTGGCGGACGAGCAGCTCCATATGTACACGTCATCACCTAAGCTCTCCAACTCAAGGATGGTCCACTTCCTCTTGCCTTTACCTGCACCACGTAGCACCCGTGAGCCGAAGCCCAGCAAGAAAACATAATATATCATGATATAATATCAACAATAACCAAAGTAACCATCCAGAACCAACGGTCCATACAGATAGGTGACAATAGCCAAAAGTCACGATAATGAGCATCGCTCCCTCTAGCCATGTGACGATAGGGTCACCAGGGCTCAACTGATAAGAGATTCTTTCATAAGCTTGGTTAGGACAGGTGCAAGGTGATTAGTCACCAACATAACCTTCCTCACGACTCTAGAGTCGAAACTATGGACAACGTCCCTTAGCCATGTGACAAACAGTCACCGGGGTCATATACCTTGGCTATAGTCATCTGGTCGTAGACCAGGCAAGCGCTTATAGTTCTCATTGACCTTCTGGTCAGTCCGGCATTAATACCCCATATGAGTCATTCAATGCCGGTCTCGATTAGATCTAATCTTTAATCGGCCCGGCGTTCACAACGCACTGCCACTTTTGACCCTTGGGTCGGTAAAACGCGACCAGTGCTCAGCCCGTGGTGAACCTAACTGATAAGTCACAACTTCACAGACGGATCTTGCACCATTGTCAATTCTGACTAATAAGTCAGCGCCATACACAGGTAAGCCATGCCACCAACATATACCACATGTCCAATATCCAATAACAAGTATTCAGCATGCTTACTCAACAGATACTAGTACAATTAGGACTATGCATTAACACAGAGGCTCAAGCTCTGAATAATATCATACCCAGTATACAAAGCATGTCCTAATCACATGTTTCTCATGCATCATATGCAATATATCCAGCAATCCAACATGCACCAATAACAGCCATGCATGTCACATTTAACAGTCAACCAACATGCATCAATAATAGCCATGCATGTTATACATAATAATCAACCAACATGCATCATAATAACCATGCATGTCATACATATTAATCAACCGGCATGCACCAATAATAACCATGCATGTCCCATATACACAGGGTGCAGTTTTCTTACCTCAAAGCCGAGCTAGAACGATTAAAAGAACGACCCTTGAGAACGATCAACTTTTAGTCCTTTAGCAGTCACCTAGTCATAACCAAATATAAGGTATCATTAATAAAAATGATAACTGAGGGTTCCCAAACCAAATCCCAGCCCCCGAGACCTCAAATACTACCCAACCGGGTACTAGGTCCAACCCCGAGGCCTATGGTTTGAATCCCTAAGCTAAAAACCACTTTTTAGCAAAATTGGCCTTAAGGGCCGCGGCCCCCAAAAGCTGTGCCGCGGCACGCCCCCAAACAGAGAGGCCCCCATCTGCCAGACGCCAAGGGCCGCGGCACGCAAAAGCTGTGCCGCGGCACCCAGCCCAGTTCAGCCTAAGCCCTACGCACGAACCAGATTTTCAACCCTGCATTTCCCCTCTCAAACCAGACCTTCAAACCCTCTCTAAACCTCTTCCAAACATATAGTTGAACCCCCAAACAACATCCTTATCTCACTCACACCAAACCCCAATCAAACTAACACCAAAACCCCCTTGGCTTCACACTTTCCACAACAAAACCCATGACTAAAAAAATAAAACGAAAACAGAGCATAGCTTAAGTTCAATGATCAAAACTTACCTTAAAACTTGTTTGAACCTCCCTTACAAGCTGAACAAGGTCCCCAACCTAGCCTTTAAGTTCCTCTAGCTTGAATTACCACCAAGAACACAAAACCATCAAAGGAGGAGTGAGGAAGATGAAGCAAGGAGAAGGTACGGGAATGAAGGAGGCAAACCCCTGTTTTACTCTGTTTGTTCTACAACTTTCTAAGCCCCTTAAGTGACATATATCCTTCCAAAAAGACCAAAATACCCTTGTATCATCCTAAACCTTTTAAACCAACTCAAGGGCAAAATTGGTACATTCCGCTAAACCCGTTAATTATAATTAACGCTTTCCAATTCCCGCTAATCTCAAAATCCTCAAACACCAATAAATCATATCTCATTACCCTTTAATTCCCAGTAACGCTCTAATCATTAAATTCACCCTGAGACTCACCCCGAGCCCCGAACTTAAACCCGTTATGACTAGACCGAACACTTACATCTCATGATCGTCTCATGTCGATAGCTCGAACCAATCCACCTTATAGTGTGGCTATATTAATTAATCACAATCATGCACCCAAAATATACAGTTACGCCCACAGTGGCCAAATTACCAAATTACCCTCATAATTAACATATGAGCCCATATGCATGCATTCACCATCATATAATAATATAATTCACGTAAACATGCATATAATCATTAAATACTATAATAAATCAATTATGGCCCTCCCGGCCTCCTAATCAAGGTCCCAGACCTTATTAGGAAATTCGGGGCATTACAATATTAGTACACATAAAATTGGAGTTGGTCCTATATACACCTGCCGATTATAAATAACCTACACTTTGTGGAAATGTTGTAAGTATGCTTGCTTATTTTTGTGATTTATGTATAATTTTTAATTTTAACAAGAGTATTTCAACAAATAATTGAGTCTATATTACTAATTAGATTTTAAAATATATCGGGATTAATTTTGGATGACGGATTATATGGTTAATTTAATTTCTTTTAATAAACTATTAAAGCTAAGTATAACTAGTGAATAAATATTTAATAGTTAAAATCTAAGGATAATATTATTTTAGATTCTCAATTTTTACTAAAAAATTGTTTTGACTCTCTTTTTAAAAAATATTTTTTTGTTTTTCGTGATTCGTAAATCTGATTTTAATCGAAATATGTTTTAATATAACCTTGTAAAAATTGATGTCGGTTAAATATTTCTACATTTTTCATATCGATTACTCTCTGAATAAAGTTTGAAGGCAAGAATATTTTCGAGAGATTCAAAATGATAGTATTCTTATTAATTGATAATTATGCAAAGACACAATTCATAAAACCCAAATGAGAGATAGCAAAAAGATGAAGAGAGAAAATGGAGGCTAGAGTGTATTGCAAAATAGAGAGAAAAATATTCTAGGTTACAAAACTAATAAGCCAAGCCTTTTATATAAGACAAAAGATATAAAATAACAATAATTAAGAAAAGACTAAAATGTCCTCAAATAATAACTCTAACATTAATATCTATGTGCTCATAATAAATAAGCATTAGAGAAATTAATGAAAATTGTTTTTTTTTAAGTGATTTTGCACTCTGGCCTACTTTTGATAATTTTTTGCATAATGACTTCTGTCTAAAATTCGACTAGTTGTCTAAAATTTTCAACTGGCTGTTTGAATTTTTCGACCACCCGTCTAAATTTTCGACTAGCTGTTTAAATTATAAGAGGTTATTTTGCAAAGAATTATTAAAACTAAGTTAGAGTGCAAAATGACTTTTAAAAAAAAAAGTCATTTTGCCGAGGGTTAACATTATTATGAAATACTAACCCATTTATTAATATAGTTTAATTAAAATAATTATTTAACTTTCACATTTTTATCCATGCATTATCTAACTTGCCAAGACAAGTATGAATATATGAGTAGGTAAGCAATCTTGTAAAGTAGAATGATGTAATGGATTTGATATCATAAGTACCTAAATAGGAACAAAGAATTATTGGACTCTCATGAAAAGAAATAAGATTCATATTGATGATAATATTATATATTGTATAAATAATAAGAGGCAGCTAGGCAATCAAAGTTAATTTCTCTTTCCCATTGGAAAATTTTGTGACAGATTCCAGCTTTCTTCCACCACACAATATTTTATGCATGTCTGGCCTAGAAGTATCCAAATAAGATTCCAATCCTTATCTCTTTCCAAAATATCAGCATTACAATTTTATTATAACAAGCAAAGCTAGGCATCATATCACATAAAAATAATCAATATTATAATTTGATTGATATATAGAAAAGCAGTAGGGCTACTCCAGTACCATACCAGTACCAGTACCAGTACAATTCTATACTGACTAATATGTGGCACATTTTTTTATTCTTAAATCATTTCAATAATACTATAAATTATTCTAGTTTAAACAACACCCATAAATATTGAAGCAATACTACATCCAAAATCGATATATATATATAATATTGGAAAATTTGTTAGTAAGAGCGTTATCTGATGATTCAGCACTTAAAGAAATTATAATCTAATTTTTTTTATATAACAATATATATTATAGTTATAGAAGATATTTCACAAATTTTTAAGAAATTTTGAATAATTTACAATGCCGAAATTAGAGTTCAAACAGTTAGTTGCACACATGCTTAATTTTTATTATACGGGTGGAAAACAAATTGTTCGATCTTATATATTTCAGCATTGTAAATTATTTCGAATTTTTTGAAAATTGATAAAATGTCTGCTATAATTATAATAAACATTGTCATATAAAAAAAAATTGAATTAGGATATCTCCAAATGCCAAAAACAAAAACAGACAACAACCCTGTGGTATGATCAAAATTGATGTCCCTACCAAAAAGAATTGTTCTATACATATAATAAGATGGTTAATTAATGTGAACAATTATGAATGAGAAGCTTTCTAGAAGGCCCACTAATCCCCCACTTATTTTTCATGTTGTTGAAGAGTAAAAGAACTGGCCACCCCATCCATGGTTTTAAAATCAAGAATATACCATTTTACTACTCCAAAAAGTGATATAACACCTCCAAAATATGATGTGATCTTTACAAAAATGAAATTATTATGTTTTCCATGTAACTATTATAACTATTATGGGCTAATAGTTAAAAATATAATTACCTTCACTTTACTATGATGTGAAAAGTAAAAAACCATGTAAAACTTCATCAAATATTGACAATAGTAGAGCCAACAAACTTTTGAAGTGGGAGAAGATAGTATAGTTTTATTACAACTTTGAAACAATGGCTTTATAAAAAGTGTGGCTATGTATGGTAAGGACAATGGGGGATTTATGATTTTAATTCTATCATAAATAAAAATGAATGAGAGAATTGAATATACAATACATGTAGAAATTAAATAATAAACATTTTTTTGGTGAAGTCATGTTAATATAAAATTTTATAATAATAAAAATGACACTTGACCTACGCTTTTGGTTCATCCTTGGAAAAGGATGGTAATTGGGATTACGACACGATAAATTAACTCGAACCCATATATTATAAATAGATGCAAGTCAAAATTATGCTAAAAAAAATAGATGCAAGTCAAAATTAGGTCGAAACTAATTACGAAAAAACAAGTAGGTCAAATACATGTTAGCTCACTTGACACAAAATCAACCAATTTAATATGATATTAATATTTTACATTGAAATATTATATATTTTTTTCAAGATAAATAACTTCCATAAAACTCATTTTAAATTAGTATAAAAAATATTATTGTTTTGATAATTATTTACAAAATAATATATGCCTAGAATTCCGAACAAAGTATAATTTGACTTTAAAAAATAAATCATTTTACTAAGACTCTTATCAATAGCAAATTCATTTTGATTGTGAACGTCTAAAATTCTAGACACACCCATTATAGATAAAAATTACTATGATGATTTTTCTTTTTTTGTATAGAAGAAATTACCATGGAAACAACATTTAAAATTTCTTTTAGAAAAAATCTATTTTTTAAACAAAAGTAATCCAATTTTTATTTTATATAAAAAAAATTAAGCTCTTAAGTCTATAAAAAATTCCTCAAAAAAAAACTCCATAAAATTTTAAAATTCTAAAAAAAAATCTTTTATTTCCTTACATTGGGAAAATCCTCATTTGAGAAACCTAAAATTAATTTGTCATACTTTTTTTTTTTGAAATGGTTAATTTGGCATGCATATATAGGTGGCAATATATGAGCCAAATACAATTGCATTACTCGATTTTGACTTATTTACCACCACACATCATACAAAATACCCAATTTTTAATATATATATATATATTTATCAATCTCACATATTAAACAAAAAATAACCATTAAATTGTGACAATTTAACAACTATAAACAAATAAGTACTAATTAAGTGATTCTAGTGAACTCAAAAATCAAAATCGATCAAAATAGTATCTTAGATTATTGAATCCACACCACATACAAAATCTAAATTATAAAGTAGTGTAGAACACCATTGATGTCTCTTAGCATTAACTTATCGATAAACGATAACCTCATAATACTTCATAACCTAGAATTGGTTGACTTTTAGTGAAGCCCCATAGATCTTATATAGTGCGGAGTGTCCAAACATGTGAAATTAATTTGGTGGTTTTCTAAGTCACAAGACCACTTCTATATTCTATTATGTTCTATATATTCTTATACATTTTATTTATTAATAATGTTTTAAGTGTTATATATGGACTGATCAGAGCACTATCACTATCTTTTTAATTCCTTAGATTATTTTTGGCTCTATGGGTGACATTTTCTTAGTCTCACCAAACTATTTTTAGTTAGTGAGTGGGAGATTTTAGTGGAAGTCACCAATTTTTCAAAGTTAGGGCAATCCATTTATGATTGCATATAGTGTATATAAATTGACTATATATATATAAATTTAGAATCTATGTACTTTATTAGTGTTTACTTATATTAGGTATAGTACTTAATTGATTAGCTTGATTAGTAATGAATACGCTATAAGATGCATTTGCATATAATTACCATAACTTATCACCCTTAATGATTGTTTATTGAGATTTTAATATGAAAACATTTACTATTAATGGAAAATCCTATAAGAGGTCTCTCATAAATTTCACATTGGGAAACTATATATAGGTGCTTTATATATATCTTACCTATTATATAAGTGGCTATCTAACAGAGTTTAGTATTTAACGGATTTTGGTATGTTTTAACAGAATTTGTTACGAATTTAACAGAATATGCTGAAAAAAAAGTTAAATTTAGATAAGTCATCCAAACTGAACAATTGCTTCTATTCCCAAAAAATACAATAATTGGTTCTTTACACAATCAAATAATTAATGTTAAAAAAATTAAACAATACAACACTTCAGAAGTACACATCCTTTCAAGAGTACACAACCCTTCAGAAGTACACATCCTTTCAAGAGTACACAACCATAAAAAATTTCCCTGATTTTGTTTTCATATATATATTTGGTGATTAGCAAGAAGTACTCAATTCATCAAAATCAAGAAGTATGGCCAAGTTGTTGATAATTACTACTGCTGATGATGAAGAGACTAGAAGAAACAATCGTGAAGAAGTGGTTAAGAAAATTATAAGAGATACAATGGTGGTTGTGAATGCATCGATTCGTAAAATACATATGAAACTTGATGAAGATGTTAGAGACGAATGGAATATGGAGGACAGAATGAATGCATACACGTAAGTATATATATATATGTAAATATAATATTCCCTTTTGATTTTCAAAGTTTAAACATATATTAATAATAGATTGCGTTAATTATATTTTAACATATTACTCATTTCCATGTTATACAGAGCTGTTTACAACGTTTTCTGTACGAAAAACATACATGGTTTTTGGCATTATGTAATTCGTGAGTTTTATGATAAATATGAGAGCATTTTGACACAAAGGATTTCAAACTATGTAAGCTCCGTCACTTAATTCATAGGTTTTTTTTTTTAACTAGAATAAAAATGAAATCATATAGATTCTTTATTAAAAACATGATATTATTAAGTTTGTGTGTTGGTGTAGGTGATTCCTTCATTGGAAGATATGTACGGCGAAGAGTTCATGATTGAAATTGTGATACAATGGACAGAGCTAGAACAATACAAAAGATATCTTCAGATAATATTTGCTCGTGTGGAGAAAGTTGCAGCGCATTTACATCTAGAAAATCATTCATTGATTGATATTTGTAAAACTCAATTCTGTGACAGGGTATATATATATATATATGTTCCAATTATCTTAAAAGAAAAATTATTTGATTTTTTATTTTTTAAGTGTTGATGTTTTTTTTTCTTTTACTTTTCAGGTCTGGGATAGGTTCCACACTGAAATTGACTTTTCGGTAACTAAGATGGTAAAACAATCCTCGCCACCATTTCTTGTTTTTATTTAATTGTTTATATATTTTTAACAAGATAATAATTAATTATATGTGTTATATATAACACAGAAGGAGGCAGGGGTGTTTAGCAATGAAAATCCATTGAAGAATGACCTGATTCAATTCTTCACTGACATGGAGAAAGTACGTCCCAATGAACGATTTCATACGACTTATGATATTGTCAAACAGCAGTAGAATTTCGATCGTGCCCAAAATTATTGAAGATTTCGTTGGATTTTATATATGATTATGATAATTTTATAATGATGATGATTTTATAATGCTATAGCACGTGCCTTGTACGTGCACATAACAAGGCACCAAATGGAGGCATCATGTTCTATATTTTGCTTCACCGAAATATAACGTGCATTGCACGTATTTTATACCTAGTATATATATAAATATATATATATTTATAATTATTTAAAATGACCAAAATATACTACTATAAATCTTTTGTTTCATTTTAAAATTTATGATAATTTGGAGTACACCACCTTAACTTATATCCATATAATATCTAATTTTTCATTTTTATATTTTTGTCTTTGACCATTAATTTTTTATTAATCTATGAAGCTATAATATATAAAATGGAGTTTATATAATTTTGTTTGGTGTCAGTATAATTCTCGTTCAACATAATGTGTGATTTTCAATACCAAAAATATTCCATAATAAAAACTATTAAATATAATTGAAAATTTAATTAAAAAATTATATATAAACATCTTTAGGAAAATAATATAATGTAAATATAGCATATAGTACAAACTCTTACTATTATAATTACACAACTAGTTATTCCCAAATCTTTTCATTATTATAAAAATTCCTCACTAAAAAAAAGAATTATTATTGACAATTTTCAGTCATATAATACATTTTTTTATGATTAAAAGTCTTATAAACACAAAATAAAAATTAATAATTAATCATAAACTATTACTAACATAATTTTAATTATAATAAATATTTTTTTCATAGACTTAATTAATTATAAAATTATGATAATATTTTGAGGATTTTATTTAATAATTTATTTTAATACATTTTTTTTTTTTAAATTGAGAGGGGACTTTGAGCCTCTAGTGCATCTGTGCCAGACTGCATCCATACCTACTATCATCACCATTGATAAAATAATATATATATATATATATATTATTTATTTCATTTTCAAGATCAAGCTGTCGTCCATATTTTAAGAACATAATAAATATAATAAAAAGTTTTAAAAAAAAAAGGAGAGAAGCAAAAACAATGAATATTCTTACATAAAATCAAGTTTATGAATAGAAACCAAATTTACAAATAACAAAACTATTGTCATTTATTACGTACTTAAATTATGTCAATTTTTTATTACTACGTACCAATAATTTATTATTATTAGTATTGTGTTACTATCATGATATAATTACTAATTAATGTTCTTTTTCTTGTTTGCTATAATTACTATCATGATATAAATTATTATTTATTTAAAATAATAATATGGCGGATTTGTCCCATAATTCTAAAATTGGCTTCTTCCATTTTAGGGCATTTGTAGTTTAATTTAATTTCACGATTGACTCTGTTACCATTTTTTCTGTCAAATTGTTAAAAATGATTACTTAAATTGAATTTCGGTCACAATATTTTTTTTTTCTTCAGATTTTATTTTATAAAATCATCGACTTAAAAAATGTGTGGATCTCTAACCGATATCAATCTTAAGAAGAAGGTTATTACATTTTAAAATATTTCAATTGATTTTTATTTAGAGGACTATTTTTTATATATTTGATAAAATACATATATAATCCAAAAACATATTTTTAAAAACAAAAATCCCACCATAAAGTTAAGTGAAAATACATAGAACCAAATTGATATAGACCCTTCTAAAATGTATAGGACAAAGTGGAATATAATTAATGGACCAAACTTTCCCACTAATATTTATTGACAAGAAAAGAGTGGTTCACTTCATTCTTATTCATTGCATGCTTTCATAATTCTTAGTTTCACATTGCCCTAACAATGACTTCTCTACTTTCGACACGTGGCATTGTTATTTGTACTA
The DNA here is from genome assembly GCF_963169125.1 of Humulus lupulus. Taxonomy (NCBI): domain Eukaryota; kingdom Viridiplantae; phylum Streptophyta; class Magnoliopsida; order Rosales; family Cannabaceae; genus Humulus; species Humulus lupulus. The sequence continues at coordinate 5,651,251 of NC_084802.1, read as the reverse complement.
TACACTATATATAAAAAGATAGAAATGATATTATTGAACCAACTCTAGCCACATAATTATAATATTTTTTTTTATATATATAGAAAAAAAATAATTTAATTCTAATTATTATATTATTAATAATTCTAAGAGAAGAATAATAACATATTATTATACTCCTTTTAAAAAGTATATATATTATAAATTTTCAATGATCCATCAATTAAGTACTTCATGTAAATTATATAATTAACACTATAATTTACTTTATTATATACATAATTAAGGAGTGTGAAAAAGTAATTTTTTGAACGAGATTCTATATAAAAAAATATAAATATATCTTTGAAAAAATTGAGATACCTTTTAAAGAATCAAGAAGAACCAAGATAGGGCATTTTAATTTATATAAATTATTACATGCATGCCTTAACTGATTTTTTTTTAAGAATTTTTTTTCTATTTTTTCCCTCATATTTATTTTTATTTTTGTTATTATATTTGTATTAATAAACATATTTTATTTATAATGGATGTAGATTATTATTGAACGAGATCGAACTACTATAAATTTTTTATTTCATTTGTAACACTCGGTATATAGTATTATTATTTGATTGAGGAGTTTCTTCTATATATGTTCTTGTGTCTTGATTTCTCTAAAATCTTTAATTTTACTACTCTTTAATATTTTATTTGATAATTTTTTAACCAAATATACATTTTATTTATTACTTTTTTTAATATGTCCATTGTGTGTGGTTCATCGATCGATCCTTGGGAAACCAATTGGTTAACCATTGAAGAAAATAATTGATGTTAATACGAATTAAGGATAATGATAGAGATGATCGGTTGATCATGAGTGATGAGTACACGTAATTACAATATAAAAACTATGGAGAATTATTAAACAATGAAAAGATATATTTAATTTATTATTGAAGAAAAAAATCATAACTAATTGTAAAGGTACATAGAAATATATAAATATATATAAGATAAGATTGTCAAGTTAACTACAAGAAGTGATCAATATTCTCAATTATTAAAATGAAATCTAACAAACCACACATTTTAAGGTATAAATTTTCTTTTAAATACATAAAGTACATTATTTTTGTATCTTATAGTTAACTACACATATTCTGTGTTAAAAAATTGGGCAAATACTCATTTGCTACATACATGTATTTTATCGAAATTTTCAATAATGCTCATCGGACATTTTGTATTTTAAAACCATACATATTTTAGTACTCTGAACTCAAATTTGATCAATATGACCAAATTTTAAGCCTAAATTACTAAACTATGTACAATTTTAAATTGCAGTGTTCTATAGCATTATTGAAAATATAAGATATCGAGTCTATATTTCGATTATTTTTTCACTGACTAAATTATTTTTTAATATTTTTTTATTTTAAATTTAATTAAAAAAATATTTTTAAATTGGCTAATAAGGTGCCGACACGTGGGTTCAAGGTCAGCTTTTAACGGACTGGGTACCAACAGATACCAACACAAGTGAACATTGGCTAATAAGGAGTTGACACGTATGTCCAGGGTCAGCTATTAACGAATTGGATACCAACGAATAATAACATAAGTGAACATTAGGTATTTTTCCCACAAAACAGAAAAAAATTGAGTATTAATTCACAAAATTTTCAAAGGTAATTTCGCCGCTAATTGACCTATTTATATATACATGATTGGAGATGTTTACATCTCTAACATTTATGTGTTTGGGTGTCGCTAACAATAACATCACCGGTTTACATTACAATTAATTCTGTTCTCGCCAATCACGGCATATACATCCTTAACAAACTCAAATTACAAAAACACCCTTGACAAAACAAAATGCCCAAGAATATCGATAAAGAAAAAACCCCACTCACATGGCTGATTGGAAAACCCCCAAAATGACAAATGATATTTTTTCTTTCTTTCTTTTCTAACAGTAACGTTCACTATTAGTCAATTTAAACAAATCAAAAAAATATATAACAAAAAAAATAAAAAAAAAACAGTAATAACCAGAAGTGATATTTTAGCAAATTTTGATTTTAGTTGTGATAATTGAGATGAAAGTGAAAAGAAACATCCGAAAATGGATAATAGAGATAGAGATGACGTGTAAGAAATGGTTTCTAAGATTTTGTCCAATTGGTTTATTATATAAGGAGGTTGGGAGTTGAGAAGGCCATAAAAAGACCCAAAAAAGAAGAAGAAGAAGAGAAGAAAACTGGTTAATTAGCTATGGCCATTATTATTACCACCTCTTCTTCTTCTTCTTCTTCTTCTTCTTCTTCATTTTTGATAAGTTGTTTTCTTTTATTATTATCATGTGTTTGTGTTTTTGGTTTGGAATCGAAAGAGAGTGTTATTAATAGTCATCCTCATCACTATACTCATACTCTTCCACTCAACTCTCTATTTCCAGCTTCCACTTGCGACTCTTCCTCCACAGGTTATTATAACAAAATCTCTCTCTCTCTCTCTCTCTCTCTCTCTCTCTCTCTCTATATATATATATATATACATGCATATTCATGAGGCTCAAACTCTTCTCATTAATAATCTTCATGTTTATATATGTAGTTATTGATTATGGCATTTTGGTTTGAGTGAATTGAATTGGGTTTATTTGTTTATATATATATTTGGGTGTGTATATATGAAGCTTTTATATATATATATATATATATATATATAAAAAGTAGTTAACTTGATTATTCTTTTTCCGACGATGAGTTGTTTTTCCTTTATTAGAGGCAGGTATAAATAACAAATTGAAGTGTTGATATATTCTTTGAATTTATATTAATTTCTTGCCTTTATTACTTCTATATTTATTTATTTTTTAAATCCCTACAATTAACTTGTATATGTTATATAATTTATACGAATGATTTTTATATATTATTTAACAAAATATTCTTCTTTTGATATATATTAAATTGTCGAGAATTTTCGATAAAATTAGTGTTGGAGTTGATTTTTTTTCCTCTTTGTATAGTTTATATTATATTAATACACTAAATATATGCTAGAGTTAAATTTTAAGAAAAATAGTAATAAAATCCCTAAATAAATTTCTAGCTTTATCGCTAAGTAAGGTATTGAGAATTTTTAACTGAGTGTGGAGTGTGTTTGGAATGGGAAATTTTGAAAAAGAAAGAAAGGTTCGAAAAAGTTAGGCGCCCATTTTATTATATTGTATTGTATAGTTTTATATTAATTATCTAAGGACCACAATAATGAAAAAGAGAGAAAGGTTCCATATTATAACAATGGCATTTAGTGAATAGTTTTACTAATATATATATATATATGTTTATATGAGTGGCCAAACATGATGTGGGTCATGTTATATTTTGAATTTTTCTTATGTCATGATAATTTTTGCATTATTAGTGGAAGAATTGGAGTTATTGGTTGTCATGCATATATAAGTATATGTGTATATATATATACTCAAGCTAGTTTTCTTTTGATACAAAAAAGTAACTTTTGTTAGATATATATATATATATATAATATAAGACATGAAAGTGACATTATTTTGTTTGCTATCTTCTTCCACGTTAATATTACGCCTTAAGCATTAATGGTGGGGTTCTCAGTATTCTCGACCCGTTAATAATTTTCAGCGCAATTTTTTTTTATGATCGTGTATATTGTAACTATTTAGACCATCTTGCAAATTTTTAGAAATTTTTTTAATAGTTCACTGTACCGAAAACTAAGTTTAAACATGTTGTTGCACGCGTTACTAATTTTTTTTACGCGCGTGGAAATCAACATGTTTGAGTCTATTTTTCGGTACTGTAAACTATTCGTAATTTTGTGAAAATTTGAAGGATATTCTAAATAGCTACAATATACACGTTTATAAAAAAAAATCGCGCCGAAAACTGTTCACGAGTCAAGAAACACTGAGAGCCCCATCGTTAAGGCTTGAAGTGGAACTTTGTAAAAAAAAAAAAATTGTCCAATATTAATATATATATATTTATAGAGTGACGAAAGACTTCACTATAATGATTAGAACATAACTACCAAACAGGTATTTAAAAGCTTAATTTAATTAATTATACAAAAACCATAAGAAAGGCGTCTATGATTCATGTGCATATATATACTTTATGGTTAAAAAGTACTTGTAGAAATAAATACTACTCACGAGTTCACATTTCAGAGTCACAAGAAAACATAATGAGAAAAATAATACAGTTTGTCTACTACTTGGCTTTGTCAAGAAAACAATTAAAAAAAAAAAGTGTTTCTTCCAAAATAGAACATTATTGAATTTGAAAGAAACAAAAATTATTATTTATTATTTATTATTTTTATTTTTATTTATTTAAACATTATTTATCGAAATAAAAATTATTGTGTCACGGGAATGCATGCTTAGGAATAAGAAAATATACTATTATTATTATTATTATTATTATTATTATTCTTTGTTTAGGTGTTTGTTTTTATAATCTATCATCATTTTTTATGCAATATTAAGACAAAATTAAGCGTGTTTCTCATAATATTTTTCTGACCAAATTAGCTTTCATAATGAAAATATAATTAGCTAATTTTCAGTAATTTTGGTAATATTAATAATTATTTTTATATATATATAAATCTATATGAATATTTTTTAGTAAATGATTATATAGAATTAAAAATAGTAATTTGGTATGTAATCCCTAAAAAAAAAGATGTCTTTTTCAACTTTCAATCATATTATTCATAAAATAATATTTTTCTAAATTTAAAAATTATTTGTATTTGAGACCTAATCTAGTAGTTTTAATTTTCTAATTTTCTAAACGATAATTTGAGACCTATTTTAGTATTTTTTTTAGGCATCAACCTGATTCTCATATACTTTCATTTTGTGCTATATTAAAAAAAACTAGTCATGCACACGATTTTATTATAAAATAATATTCTAATACATATATTTATTTATTTATTTTTGTCAATAGTGGACAACAATGAGGCTACATTGAAAGTGATCCACAAGCATGGACCGTGCTCCCCACACCAAGCCAAAACCGACCACACTCAAATCCTCCAACAAGACCAATACCGTGTCAACTCCATCCGATCCCGTCTTTCCGACAATTCTGCGGCCCCCACCGCTCGTGGCGGCCGCAAGGGTCGGGGCGGGGGCACGGGAGAAAAGAAGGACGCCATCACTCTCCCGGCCAAGTCAGGTGCGGTGTTGGGGTCAGGCAACTACATAGTGACGGTGGGACTCGGCACACCAAAGAAAGACCTTTCGCTCATATTCGACACGGGTAGTGACATAACTTGGACCCAATGTCAGCCTTGTGCCAAGTCGTGCTACGACCAAAAGGAACCTATCTTTGATCCCTCCAAGTCCTCTACTTACTCTAATGTTTCATGTACCTCTGCTGAGTGCACAACACTCAAATCTGCCACAGGTAATTTTTAAATTATATAAAATTAATTATAATGCATCTTAATAAAGAAAAATCTAGCATTAAAAAATGTTATACAAATTTTTAAAAATAAAAATATATCTTATTTTTTAAATTTATGATATTTTCATTTTTTTTTAATTAAAATTCTATTTCTTAATATCTTTTACAATTAATTATAACTACAATTTAATTATTAAAAATATAGCATTAAAAGATAATATATAATAAGAGATTTTTTTTTTTGCAATAACAGTGCATACTTTTTTTATTTTTGGTATCTGAATAGATATAATCCCAATTTTTTTTATATGACGGTGTACATTATAGCTATCTAGAATATCCATCAAATTTTCAAGAAATTCTGAATAAATTATGGTACCAAAAATAAGGTCTAAACTGTCAGTCGCACTCGTGCTTATTTTTTTGTGTACGCGTGTAAAATTTGATAGTTTAAATTTTGTTTTCGACTTCACAAACTATTCAGAATTTCTTGAAAATTTTGCAGGATATTCTAAATACATACAATGTACACCGTCATATAAAAAAATTTAAAATTATATATATCCAGATGCCAAAAAAAAAAATGCACAAAAAAAAATAAGATACATTGTATGCGTTTTCTATATAATAATATAGGATTAAAATTTTTATGTATTCACTTCTTATATCTCAAAAATCTAATATAAACTAAAAATTATATATATAAAAGTATGATATTAAGTATTTGGGAGTAATTTTTTTAGTAAATGTATTTGGATACTTTTATTAAAATCATATAAATAAATTTGATTATTTGTAAAAAAAAAGAATAATTAGGATTAGTTTAAAATAGTTTAGTTTCATTTTTTTCACAATTACATCACCAAAATTGTTGTTACAGAAATTATGTATATATATAAAAAAAAGAGTAATATGATTATTCAGAAACATTTTAATATTTTTCATGAAATGTTATAAATAAATTTGATTAAAAGTAGATTAAAAAATATAACAAACTGTATTATAAAATGGTATAAACATGGTAATTTTAAAATTAGAATTAAAATATATTTTGAAAAATAACACCAATTAATAATGAGAACGAATGAAATTTTCAGGTAACACTCCAGCTTGCTCTTCTGGTTCGTCCACGTGTATTTACGGCATCCAATACGGCGACCAATCCTTCTCCGTCGGCTACTTCTCCAAAGAAAGACTAACGCTGTCATCCTCCGCCGTTATAGATAACGTCCTCTTCGGCTGTGGCCAAAACAACCAAGGCCTTTTTGGTGGTTCAGCGGGCCTATTGGGCCTGGGCCGAAACAAACTCTCCATCGTCGAACAAACGGCCCAAAAATACAACCGCTACTTCTCCTACTGCCTCCCCAGCACCTCCAGCCAAACCGGCTACCTAACCCTAGGCAACGCCGCCAAAGCTTCCGACTCCGTCAAGTACACGCCGCTCTCCACCATCTCTGGCGGAGCGTCATTCTACGGTCTTCAGGTTCTCGGCATAAGCGTAGGTGGGAAGAAGCTGCCGATTTCGCCGTCGCTCTTCCAGTCGTCCGGTACGATCATCGACTCCGGCACTGTCATCACGCGGTTGCCGCCGACGGCTTACGGCGCCATAAGCTCGGAATTCAAGAAGCAGATGAGCAGCTACCCAGTAGCTCCGGCGCTGTCGATCCTGGACACGTGTTACGATCTGAGTAAGTATAAAACTGTGACGATACCGAAGATCGCATTTACCTTCGGCGGCGGTACAACGGTGGAGCTGGACTCGACGGGGATACTCTACGCGTCGAAGATTTCTCAGGTGTGTTTGGCGTTCGCCGCCAACGGCGACGATGGTGACGTGGCAATATTTGGGAATGTTCAACAGAAGACTTTGCAGGTAGTTTATGATATAGGCGGAGCGAAAATTGGGTTTGGGACACGTGGCTGTTAGTTAATTAATTATTGATTAAGCTGAGCTAACTAAAGATTAAAGAAAGAAAAGGTTATTTTGTTTTGAGATTATTATTAGCTCAAAGCATAAATAAGTTAGTTAGCTCCTCCAAGCTTAATTTAAAAGAAGAAAAAAAATGTTTTAATACACATTTATAATTGAAATGTTAGTGAAAAATATGGTAAAGGGGAAAGAAAGAAAGAATAAGTACTCGTAATTTGTACTTATATAAGTCGTTGTTGGTGGTGGAAGATTTGTAATTGTGAAATTAATTTCTAAGCCAATGAAAAGATTATCTTTTTATTTTTTCGGGGAAAAATATGGTACAAATTTTTAAATTCTATTTTTATGTGAATTAATATTTTATTATGGATTGATATTATAATTATTTATCGTGTATTTAACTTTATCAAGTATAGAAATATTTTTTTTTAATATCGTGTTAAACACTATACATTAATATAAATTTTATAATAAAAAATTATTATTTGGTGGTATTAGTAATTTTATAATACAATTTAAGATTATTATTAGTGAACCTAACAAAACGAAATCTTACCTAACCAACAACAAAGCTTCCCCAATTAACATTAGAATGCCATTATAATAAAATAACTTTGTTATCATTTTAATAAACCAAAAAAAAATAGGAGGAAGGATCATTCGATACATTTAAAAATATATATATTTACTCATATTAATTTTTATTCAATTTAAATCCACTTATGTCCTCATATAGTCTACAATCCACTTGTATACAAACAATAACTACTCAAAGGCATAGTTGTACAAAATGGGCCACGATGGCCCATTTTTTTAGGCCTAAACTGAAAATGGTTTGGGGTGAGATGGGTTGGGCCATCTAACTATGCTTTTTCAAATGAGATTTTTTCTTAAATACACTTTTTATTTTTATTTTTTACGGCTCCTACATTTTTTTTCTTCAAAAATACGCATTTAAGTTTTCAAAAATATGATTTTCAAAGTTTTATAATTACAAAAATACAGTTTTTATGAAAAACAACTTAAAAATAACTCACTGGATCAACAAAAAAAAACTAAAAAAAAAAACAAATATGCCATTTTTTTGTATGCATTTTATATGGTATTTTATGTTTTCTTACTTTTTTATGTGATTTTTTTCCCATATTTGTGTAATAATTTATTAGTTTTACCATATTTAATTATATAAGATTATTTTGGCTAATTTTTAATTTTTATGAAGGTATTTCAGTAATTGTAAGTATTATTTTTAATTTGTTTTTTTGTTCAAACATTGAAAAATATTTTGTTTTCTTCTATTCTTCTATTTTTTTTTCTTTTTCAATCAACATTTTCTCCGTTGTAATCGGTTACCACTATCAGAACAATTTTTTTTGTTGGTAGTGATCATTTGCCACTGTCAATTTTTTTAGTGATGTGTGATAACTAATTATATCTATAAAAATTAGTTTTATTTTTTAAGTGATATTGTATTAACTGGTTACAACTACAAAAAATAATTTTGATATTTTAGTAATGTACTATTAACAAAATACCGGCTGAATTGTAATTGGATACTTAGTAAGATTTGGAGAAAAAAATAGAGGAAATTACATTTTATATGGGATTTTTAATAAAGTGTGCAAAAATATGGCTTTTTTTCAAAAAAAAAAGTTAAGGGATATTTACACAATTCATTACAATATCTTTTTTATTTACTATATTAATACCTTCCAACATATTTTCATTTTTATATACATATCCTAACTGATTTTGAATTTTAATTACTATGATTGTATATTTTTTTTATACTGATTTTATATTACTTATTACTTTCCGTGATATAAGTTTATATATTTATTACTTACCTTTTAAAACTTAGTTGTCTTTTTGTTTTTATTTAATTAAATTTCTGAACATTTTTTAAAAAAGCTTCCGCCATTTTGTTTCCCCAATAAAGCTGTTTTCCCATTTCAAAAACAAAAACCCAAAATTCATTCTCTTTCTATTCCTTACCGTGATCATTTACCCCAAAACCCTTTTTTTTTCTTCTGCCATTTCCTTTACCCAGAAAATGCTTGTTTTCCCATTTCAAAAATAAAACCTCATAATTCCTTCTCTTTCCATTCCTTATCGTGAACCCTTACTCCCAAACCCATTTTTTATTTTTCATCATCCATTGCCATGGTCTCAACTCGGAGTGCCGGAGACAATCTATCCATTGAGTCGCCAGAGAAGGATGGTTCGATCGATGATGACTTTGAAACCGACGAGTCCGATGATGACAGAGATTCCCCACCGAGTGTGAAGATGCATGCAACTCTAAAGAAGATGAAAACTAGATCACCCCCCTCTTTTAAACCTAGAACTAACAAGAAGTTGAAAATTGTTGATGAAGCTGTGCTTGTTCAAGACTCGGTTTCTGATTCCGACCCAATCCCCGAATCCCCATTGATAAATGTTTTTTTTTTTTTTATAGCTTTTTTTTTTATGTATATTTTTTTGGGTTCTTGAACTAGTAAATATTTGTTTTCTTTAGTTAAGATTTTTATCATAATAGAAAGTTATAGTGTTTTAATGTAGGTATTATTTTGGTGTATTTCTAAAGACGGTTTTTATTTATTATTTTTTTGCAATTGTTTGTTATTTCATTTGTTTTCGAAAATTTTATATTTTTGTTTATTTTTTTGCACTTGTTTATTTTTCTCATTTGTTTGCACTTGTTTATTTTTTTTTCATAATTTAAAATTTTTGTTTATTTTTTAATTTTAAGTTTTTGATTTGGTTTTATTTTGTGTGTGTTAAATTTTTGTTCATACCAACCTGTTTTACATCATAATATTTTTATTTTTATTTGGTTGCTGAAATGTTGTTTTTTCATGTATGTTAATTTGTATATTTTTTTACAGGATTGAGAATTTTTTTCAGACCCGAGAATGGACCACAAACTCTGTAATGACCCACTAATCTAGACTAACTGGACCATTATCGAAACTATACATAAAACTTACATTTTTACGAAAATACCATAATTTATTGAGTAACTTGAAAATAAGAGTTATTTACAAATAAACAGAATACTAAGAAGGATTTTGGGATCCCATTGTCTTTAAAACAAAACAAGATTTAAAATAAAAGACATTACATAATAATGCGGAAAATACACATAAAAACCATAAAAACATAAAAGAAGACTATATCCTCGAATCGAATAACGCTCGGCCCCTTGACTTCATTCATCATCGATACACATTCTCCAAGCGTCACGAATCTTTCCGCCTCTAAACTTATTTTCCTGCACATAAACAGAAAGGAGTGAGCCTAATGCCCAGCAAGGAAAACCTAACACATAGTCATATACATAATTTCATAAGAAAACATAAAGACATATCATAACACATAATTCACTTATTATAATGGCCATTATTACTTGGGGTCCCATAGACTAAACAAGCTTATGCCCATGAGATTAGTGGGGTCCTACCAGCTAAATAGGCTTATGCCCACAATCCTTTTGGGGTCTTGTTAGTCAAATAGGCATATGCCCAAGCCTACAACGTACACATCAATAACATATAACATATGAAAACATAACACATAAAATAGCATAATCATAAACATGTAGACTCTAGCCTATTTTCCTTACCAAAGTTACCGAGATTATGGACTGAGTTGGGATTGTTGGAACACTCCTAAAACCATAAAAAAAGAGTAAGTCTAAAGAAAGGAGATGAAATGAAAGAGATGGAAAGACTAAACCATAGAAAACATACTTACCAACTTATATGCTTAAAAGCTTGGATCCCTAACCAAAATAAGAATAAGGTTAGGGGACTGAGTAGAAGGTTTTGAGAAAGGAAATAACATAAAAATACAGAAAAGAACTATAGTTTTGGGTTTACCTCAAAGATTGCAAGACCAATCTAACATCCACCGAAATACTATAGCACTCACTTCCCAAAGTGTTTGATAAGCTTATGATGTTTAAGCTTATAGTTTTTCCCCAAACCAAGTGTTTACACTCTCACACTCACTTAACACTAGCAGCCTCTGAACTTAGAGCAAATGGTGAATAATGGCTGGGTACTAGGTCCTATTTATAGAGTTTGGGAATGAAAATATCTTGATTTTACTTGAATAAAAATAATGGCTTTTTAGGTGAAAATCATTTGAATAATCGTTCAGCAGAGGCTGAAGACTCGTTCAGAAGATGCTGGACTGTTGAAGGAGTTTGAATGGCTGAAGGGAAAAGAATTCAAATGTATTTGAATTCATGCTGGTGGAGGCGATATATCGCCCCCTATAGGCGATATATCGCCTGGACCTTTGTTCCCGAGGCGACCGTGCATCGATTCGTGTTTTCCGTATCTACGTGCTGCGACATATCGCCCCCTATAGCTGCGATATATCGGCATACGCAGAATATTTAAACACGAATTTACACATTTTTAGCTAAGTTTGAATGGATTAAACAGCCTTGACTAAGCCCTCAACGTGCTCAAAGCTGCTGACTGACCCTATACATTCAAACTTTTACCCTTATTTAATTTAATCCTAAAAAATACTTAATCCTTAATTACCATTCAAAACATGTGCTTAAAATCCTATTGGTTGATGTCTAAACCTTATAATATAATAATATAATCCTTAATATCAGACACATTAATCAAACCTTAGGTTATACTTAATATTCTTAAACTATAGGTTAAACTTAGAAAATCTATAAGTACTACTATGAGTGTCCAAATAACTCCCGGTCTGAACCAAAAATCCAAAGTAACAATGATAACACTAAACATACTATAATACTACTAAACAATTAGCTAAGTAAAGTTCTTGGACTCTACAAACTCATTGCTGTTATCATACTTTGTTTGTCTTGGAAGACATGCCCGGTTTTTATGTTCTTAATCTCCCGATCCCCATACAAGAATGGATCATCATCATTTTCATCTGTAGCCACTATTTGTTCTTCATTGTTTATTATTGATATGGCTAGATTATGTGCTACCCCATTCCAGTGTGGTTCATGTATAAGAAATCCCCCCATACTAACCTGATTTATCAGAAGGAAAACATTTTTGTTAAATATTTGATAACAATCGCAATTTATATTGGAAAGTGTTGTAATGTTTATGTTTTGGATTTTTTTTTTGGGTAAAAAAAGATTTTACCTGATTGTCTTGTCTTGAACATTCCCCCCACGCTTTGTGTGTTTTGTACTTGGGTATTGTCGAAACTTACCAGCAAAGGGTATACTGTTTCATCAAAATGTTTCTCATGTAGTTCCATGAAAAACTTTACCGTGTCATCATCATCTATTACCATCGGTGGTAATGATGGATTTGGTTGGAACTTAATTTCTATAGCTATGTTTTTACTTTGTACCTTCATTTTTTTAGTGATCATTGTACTCAATTGAAGAGAAGTACAGTCACTAGGAAGTAAGATCCCAGTTACCTCAAAATCTTTATAAATACACCGATTTTCCCAAATACCATTGTAGTAAATGTACACAATTGTCATATTGGTGTGTCCTGTTTTCATAAATTAAACAGTAAGTCAAATTTTAGATAATAAACATTGTATTTCTTTACTTATTTCATTTTTTTTCACACGATATTAAAAAATAAACAAATCTATTTAACGTTCAAATATGTGTTATAATTTTACATATTTATTTTTATACAAATTTTGCTTAATAAATAAATAAATTGGAATACATAACAATAGCAGTTTATAAATGTATATATTTAATTTTTTTTTCAAACTTTCCCTTTATATAAAATTAATTTGTTTTAAGATTTACAATAGCATTGTTTTTTTTTTCTTTATATGATTTATATATTCTGTTCTTATAATTATGTATAATGTTTTCAAAAAATAAACAGTAGCATACATGTTAGATAATAACCCTTGAATTACTGATTGTTATCATTTTTTTTCATCATGTCATTGAAAATAAACAAAAGGTTTTGAGTTACACAGATGTGTTTTAATTTCACACATTATTTAAAAAAAAACATAACTAAATTAATAATTAAAAAAAACATAACACTATTAGGTTATAGTTTTATAAAAGTAAATGTTAGTGTTAATTATTTATTCAAAGAGTCCTTTTAAGTTTTATAATTTTATATTTAGATTTACAATAGCATTGTTTATTTTCTTCCTCATCATAGTTTATTTTCTTCTGTGTTTTGTTTATATCCTTATATAAGTTATTCTAATTATTCGTAAAAATGCATCATAACATAATTATTTGTTCATGTCCACACCTTACAAAATAAACGTATTAGTTTATTTTTTTGAACTGATGAAATTGATAATTATATCTATATGTGGACTATTCCCATTATTACTGAAACTTTTCATTTTTAACCTTATTTGATTATAATATAAAAGTACTTAAACATATGTTATGCACATCACAATGTTAAATCAAACATTTATATATATACTTTAAAACAATATTGACATATAAATCATTCCAAAAGCTTACCTTACCGGAAAAAATGGTGTCTCAAAATAGCAGCTTCAAAAGTAGATATTGCATCTTTTTTATAAGAAGTGTACTTTAGATCAATACCCCTAATTCCTATATGAAATTATAAATATATTTATTTTTCTTTCAACCAACATTTTTTCTTTAGTTTTCTATTGAAATTGTGAACAAATGCAGATTTGTTGAAGATATATGTCCAAAAATTTTGAAAATGGCGCCTGATAATAGTGATTATGTATTTCCAATTTTTTTTTGTGTAAATCCGATATTATTTGTATGATATTAAATGTGTATATTTCTTCATTTCATATTTTAATTAATAAATATTTTTATTTATATCTAATATTACGGTTTTGTTTTGTGTTTTTTGATGTCTACGTTGCATTTATTTTGTTTCCTCATATAATAAAAAGATTACGTTGAAGATATATGTCCAAATTTTTTGAAAATAGTGATTACGTATTTCCATTTTTGTTTGTGTAAATCAGATATTAATTGTATGATATTATTTGTGTATATTTATTCATATCATATCATTTATATCTAATATTACGGTTTTGTTGTATGCATTTTATTTATGGGAAGTTACAAATTTTGAAACTAATACATATAAGGAAAGTGTCTGAATTTTAGGGATTGCATTTTCATAATTATTTATATTAAAAAGGTATAGATTGTATATATTTTTGTAATTAGTTTTCTTAATGTTATTACAGTAATTTTTTTACTTTTGTTGTATATAAGTGAAAATTGCCCAAAAGTTAATCTATGGCTTTTTTTAAGAATTTTCACTTTTATGGGTTTATTTTCCCATATTTTTGTATAAAAGTTGGTTTATGCCATAGTTTTACTCTTAATCAAATTTGGAAGGGTATGTTTGTAATTTGATTATTATTTTTTTATGTTATTTTATATTACTAATTTTATATTAAATGTTTCTTTGGTTGTTTTGCAAAAAATTTTTTGTAATATGAATTGTTTTTAAAATTATTATTTATTTATTATAAACATGTTTTTTTTAAGATTGTATTTTTTTTTTTCAAATCCTGGGTAGGGTAACCAGTTACTTGATTGATCTTAAAAAAAAATCCTAGAGCTAGGTTAAATAACATGCACCAGGAGGGGTAACCAGTTATCCTGAGATGAGTAACTTTCTGCCATAAGAGGGGTAACCAGTTACTTAAGAGAGGTGACGAGTTACTCATATTACATATGAAAAGAAACATCAAATTTGAAGGAAAAAATAGAAAAACACTTCATTAAAAAAGGAAGAAGAAGTAACTATAATTTTAGTAACATAAGTAACTAGTTACCATAAAGAAACCATAAATATACACACACCAGAACGTGAAAGTAATCAGTTACCCTCAGAAATATATACACAAAGAATGTGAAGGTAACCAGTTACCCATTCACGTTTTCATATTTTTATTAGTTTTCTTTCCAAATTTTGGTATTCCTATAAGTGTTACAATAAAAATAAAATGCTAAAAAAATTGATTTGAATTTTTTTTACATATAGTGGAAAAAACTATAAAAAAAATTACAATAATAAAAGATAATAAATAAAAAAATATAGTGGAATAATTATGTAATGTTAAAATATATGTGTGAAAAAATTGAAAAAAAAAAGAAGAAATAGAATGAGAAAAGAATAAGTACAAAAATGAAGAAAAAAAACACAAAAGAAATGATGAATAAAAAAATAGATGAATAAATAAGAATGAAAAGAAGAAGAAGAAAAATAATGGAAAAATTAAAAGAAAAAAAATATGAATGAAAAAATTGGTAGAAAAAAATGGAAGAAGAAAAAAAAGCTCATATGTGTGAAAAAATAAAATAAAAAATAGAAGGAGAAAATAATAAATACAAAAATGAAGAAAAAATAGAATGAAAAAAAAAACTGAAAAAATATGAAAAAAAAACAAAACAATACAAATGAAAGAAAAAATAGATAAATGAAAAAAAAAAAAGAGAAGAATAATGAAAAAATTGAAAGAAAAAAAGATGAATAAAAAATTGGTAGAAAAAAAAAGAAAAAGGAAAAAATGGAAGAGAAAACAAGTAAGGAAAAAAAATGATAGAAAAAAATAAAAATAAAATTACCTTCAAAATCAAAGAAAACATAACTATGATAAAAAAAAAATGTGACATTTCCATATTTTAGTTAGCTACTAATTGTTTTTCCCATAGTTTAACTTTTTCTTTAATAAATTTCCCATACAAATTAAGAAAAGTATAACTCCTATATTTTTGCACATTAATGATATAAAAACCATAGTTTTGAAAAATCCCAAAAAAAAAACTGAAATGAAAAAAATAAACTAAATTGATCATGAAGATATCTGGTTAAAATTAGGTTTGAAAAAAAAACTAGTTGTAATGGTAACCGGTTACCTAGCCAGACCTGAAAACAAATAGGATCCAAACAAAAAATCTAAAATGATCATAATCGTAACTAATTAGAACTAGGTTTGAAAAAAAAAACCATATCTAAAAAAAACAGTTACGATGGTAACTGGTTACTTATCTAGACCTGGAAATAAAATTAGATCTAAAAAAATATATATAAATTGATCATTATTGTAACTAGTTACAGCTGAGTCTGAAAAAAATCAAATATGAATAAAAATAATTAGGCACCATAGTACCTGGTTACTTAAACAGGCCTGAAAAAACATAAACAAATCGTGATGGTAACTGGTTACAATTAGGGCTGGAAGAAAAAAAATCATATCTAAAGTGCAAAATCAAATTTAAAATGAAAAATAAAACGTGAAAAAGAAGAAGAACAACAAGAACAACCAAAAGAATAACATTAAAACCAGTAGCGCCAGAAGGAGAAGAAGAAGAACCAAAGGGCGGTAAAGCTGCATCATCGTCGGGGGTGGGGGGCTACGTCTCCGGCTGAAGGCTGAGAAGAAATAACCAAGTGGGGAGGAGAGAATGAGAAATGAGAAAATAAAGAGAAATAAACGTGAAAGACAAAGGAGAAGATGAGAAAGTGTGGGAGAGTTTTGTATAAAAATATGGTAATTTATTTTTTATATTTATGGGATTCCCATATTTTAAACTTTTTTTTTTTTTGGAAAATTCACCATGTTTTGGAGCTTTTTTTTTTTTGCTCATAAATATAAAAACTCATCTATTTTTTCAAATATTTATGTAAACTTCTCAAACGGTTTGGGGTGAGATGGGTTGGACCATCTAACTATGCTTTTTCAAATGAGATTTTTTCTTAAATACACTTTTTTGTTTTTATTTTTTTATGATTTCTATTTTTTTTCAAAAATACGCAGTTAAGTTTTAAACAACTCAAAAACAACTCACTAGATCAACAAAAAAAAAACAAAAACAATATATATATCAGAACAACTAGAAAACAACGTAAAAACAACTTGAAAACAACACAAAAAAAGAAAAAAAGACAAAACTGTAAAAATGTAAAAAATTTCTTAAAACCATAAAATTGAGGAAAAAAAATGTTTGACTGCAAAAATGTAATTTATTAACGAAAAATGAGTATTTTATGTAAAAATCTCTTTTCAAATTGAGATATAATATTTAGGTTTGTACAATGGTCAAATTTTTGGGGTTAAGTGTGTCAAGTTTGAGGTGAAGAAAAGGGAAACGAAACTAACTCATGCACTTTTGGATTTGCATTATGTAATGTCCCAAAAATGTTGATAGGGTTTAGTGCCTTGATTAGTGTGCCAGGAAGACATAATTGGATATATATGTGTGATTTATTGATTAAATGCGTGGCTATGTGGCCTGCATGATTTATATGATGATACAAATATATTTAAATGCATGATTTTTAGTATTAAATATGCATGTGGGTCCGTTCTTGTTTATAAGGACATATTTGTAATTCTTGTCCGATAAAGGCATAAAGGTGATTATATGTGTTTAATGATTGAGACCACATTATTATATGGATATATTTGCAGTATACGGCTCGAGGCGATCCTAGTGAGCGGATTAGCGGAATAGTCACAGCAAGGTATAATACCCGGCTCAGGGTGAGCTTAGGGGTATTTTGAGAAGTTTAATGTATATTTGAGATTTATCGAGTAATGGGTAAGTATTTGGTGATTAGTTTGGCATGTCAGGATTAATTGAGAATTGGTATGATGACTCGAGGAATTAGCGGGGATCGGGGTTAATGACCATTTTGCCCCTAAGAGAAAATAGGAGGTTGGGTTAGTATAAGGGGCATTTTGGTCATTTTAATTAAAGAGATATAGTGGGAAGAGTTAGACTTAGGCTGGAGTGATCATAACTTAGTGGAACATATCAAAATGCCTTAAACTCTCTCTATCTTGCCCTCACGTTCTCACTCTATCTCTCCATTTGGAATGCCTTGAAGCTGAGGGAATTTCTGAAGGAAAAAGCCAAGGGATTTAGCAGGGAAGTCTGGGAAATTAAGCTGGGATAAGTCAAGCAATTGCTGTGGATTTAGGCTATAAACTGAGGTAAGAATTTTGTCTTGTTTCTGCTGGGAATTCAGATTGTTAGGTTGAGTTAGACTGGTTTTTGGATGTTGATTGATTTCTAATTTGGGGTAGTAATTTAGTAGGTTTTGGGGTGATTTGTTATGCATAAACTGTGTGGTTAAGAGTCCTAGACTCGGTTCTGGGTTTGGTGGAAGGTTGCAAGGGATTTTTGGTTGAATTGAGCTGGGAAAATGTTGGAGAAACGCAGGGAATTATGGGTTCACGGGGGAGCGTCGCAACCCAGTTCATGGGCACCGCGGCCTGTGTGTCCCAGAAGGTCCTAGGGGTTTGCTGACTTGTAGGCGCGCCGCGACCCTAGGGGGGCAAGTTGCGGCCCGCCTCCCCCCTGAAGCAAGAGGTTGGCGCCTTTGACTTGAGGCGTGCCGCAACCTTTAGGGCCAGGTCGCGGCCCGCCTAGGGAGCCATAGCCTAGGTTAGTTTTTAGGCTCAATGAAGCTCGGGGATTTAAACCTAAGCGCTCGGGGCGAATTCTACTACCCAGTGTAGTGGAATTCAAGGTCCCGGAGGATAGTATTTGTTTCCAAAACATTTAATTAGATTAGAATTTGATAGTTATCCATTGTTGCTTGTGACTAGGGTTACCGTTAAGGCTCAAGACTGATGATCGTGCTCGGGACCGCTTTTTATCCTTCACTCGGGACTTGAGGTAAGAAAACTGCACCCAAGTGATTGTGAATGGGACTGGTATTCCCTCTCAATGAACATATGTGTTTTGTAGTTTATATATCTGTTATGTGTGATGTAAAAGTACGGCCTAAGAGCACTCCCAATGGATGAGCTAAAATGTCTAATTTTTTATAATATAGAGAAAAAATGGTTAAATAGTCTTCCAATGGGAAATGTAAACTTATATTTTTTTACCTAAATGAATAGTATTTCTCTATATGTAGTGAAATACTATTCATCAAGTTATAAATATTTTATTATTTTTTTTATAAACTTTTGTATATATATGATTGTGATACTATTATATTTAATTATTTTATTTCTTAAAATGAATAAAATATTTTTTTTTTAAAATATAATATTTAAATGATGTAGAGAAAAAATAGATAAACTGATGTAGGGTATAACGTAAAAGTTTCAGATAAATTATAAAAAAAATATGTTTTGGTAATATATTTTGTAATACACTTTCTCTATAATATTTAGCTAAAACTCACAAAAATATCTTCCATCAACTTTTTTATGCATATATTTATAATAGCTATGCACAAACTCCAATTAGTCTATATCTACATTTACATATCATTTATATAATATTTTAATATTATTATTTTTCTTTATAAGCTTTCTCTCTCCCATTTAGTATATATTTATTATTTCTTTTTTATTTTTTAATTATTTTATTTTACTTTAATTAATAAAATATGTTTAAAGATATAATATTTAAATGATGTAGAAAAATATATAGAGAAGTTGATGTATGGTATAATGTAAAACTTAGAGATAAAATTAAAAAAAATGTGTGTTTTGGGGAGGTATTTTAAATGATGGAGTAGATCATCTATTGGGAGTGCTCTAAGAGAGCTGGGGCTAATGATAAGCGTACTGAACGTAGCTCAGCCTAAGTGAGTCAGGATCAGCTAAATATCCAGAGGGTTCGGCCTAAGGGTGCCGACACCTAAATATTGTATTAAAGATTGAATTATGTGTGTTTATCGTTGCCTAACTTAATACTTGTATTATGTTGATTAATTGAACTAATTGGACTAAAGTTTGTTATATACACTTGTTGTTGTCTATGCTTGTTGATTATGGTTTTCTTGCTGAGCCTTGGCTTACGGGTGCTACGTGGTGCAGGTAAAGACAAAGGAAAGCTGGACCAGCCATGAGTTGGAGAGCTTTAGGGGCGGTGTGTACATTGGCAGCCGCTCGACCACCACGGCTGAGGGATTTCCAGGGATTAGAGCTCAAAGCTTTATTTTTCCATTTAGACTGACTACTGTTGTATTAACTTTAGAGGGTTGTATTTGCTATGTAAACACTATTTTTGGGATCTCATGTTTCAAACACTTGTTTCAATGAAAGTCAACTATTCTACAATCAAAATCTTTTAACCCTAACTTATCAAGTTAACTTTAGAAACACATTTATGTTCAAATGACTTAATTAGCGAGTCTTGCACTATTTTAAACCCACAATATAAGGTATTGGTTACCCAAGGCATTACACATTAGGTTGAAGCAGGGTTGCTAGGGCTTTATAAATCCAAAATCAAAACAAAATCATCTCCACAACCAAAATTACTGACTCAATACTAAAATCAATTCATAACCTCATTCTCATTCTCTTTCATAATTAAAGTTACTTATCAAAACACAATGACAAAATCACAAAATTAGATATCTAAAGTTTTAAAAAAAATTGTGAACTTGTCAGTTTTCATTCTTCACAACTTAAAGTGCCAAACTCCATATTAGATACTAAATTGTGAGAATGAAAAATCAAATAAGCACCCAAGAACTGAAGATAGCTCTATCCCTGAGTATGAGTAATAGTCGAGATAGGAGTTTTATGTATAATTTTTTTTTCTTTCAAGTAGTCGAATTTCAAGAATCATATGTACCCTTAGTATAGTTTTTTCTGTAACAAAATGAAAAATGAAATCTTCATAAACTTTTAGACTGGTAGCTTGTTTATTTCATTCACATTTTATTTTCTTTTTAATTCACAAATAATAGTTAACACAAAAAAGACACACAACACTAACTATACACATGAAAGTATACTAACTTTTGGAATGAACGTTATTGTGATATTGTTAAATCAATCTGCAAAGTGTCAAAGAAAAATGTTAACAACGTTAACTATATCATTTAAGATAATCGAACTAAAGAACAACCAAAATTTAAACCAACCTCCGACAAAAAGAAAAAAAAAACTAAACCAACCAAATTCACATGGATCAATGATTATTTAAGAGGGACTTTAATGATATTTCTATTAAATTTAGAAATATGAAAATTATTCACAAATTAATAGAAGTTTTTTTTTAAAAAAATTGAGGAAGACTTAAGCCCCTTAATTGTATGTTGGATCATGTATGAGAAAAGAAAATAAAAAAATATGAGGTAATCTTCTCACTCAATCAACTAATTCAAATTTAAAATAAGTAAATAAAATTAGAGAATGAATGTGTTAAGGCCTACCCATAGGGTATGAACTTGACTATCCATCAATGATCAAATACCCTACCAATAAAATATGAGTGTTGTTATTTGATATTTTAAAATGTCCAATACAACATGAGGTAATACCCTATGCTTGATTAATGATACTTCATAATACTTATTAAATTCAAATGTATGTACAATTCAATATCAGAGCCGATATTGAATTGTGAGACCCGATATTAATGTGCCATTAGCAATTCTCCTAAAATATTATATGATTCTGTGTATTCAATATCGTACCCTATTGATAGAGTACACCTGCCATAACCATTCAAAATTATTTTTACTCATTATAAATCTATTTAGTTTTATATACATAATATAAAAATAAGAAAATCTTTCAAATTCTTTACTGGGATCCCTTATTGTCTCGTATCTCTTTAATACTTTTGTCAAAATAAATTTAGCGGGACCATTTTACTCAATATTATTAATACTAATTAGTAATTACCCATTAATCAATACCCCAAATAAAAATAAAAATTACACATATATATAGGTATTAATGCACACGCTTTTCTGATTTTATATTATATATCAATATATTTATTAGTGTCAAAGCTTTAATATTATTGCACTTTAAAATGTCAAACTTCAAATAAAAGATTTTGAGGAAAGGAAGTTGCTTGGGCAGGACGGCATTCAAAGCTTCCATTTATAGCATTATAGCACCTATGTCATGATCTTAATCCATCTCTCTCTTTTTCATATCTTTATTCTATATTCTCCATTACATTGTCTCTATTTTTGTCATGCAATGTATCACTTTTTTTTTATTGAGATATAATTAAATTTGAGTTTTTAAGACATATCTCCATATGTATTTTGGATATAATTTTATGTACTTAAGTTTAGAATAGTTGAGAATCTTACGATGAATTGATGAAATGGTTGTGAATGCCAAAATTCAATACTCTTACATTTAACGATACTAGATACAAGTAATTTGTAATGGACGTTTGCTTAGTTTTATTTATAGAATTTATTAATTATTTTTATTAAATTTGTATTCATATAAATTTCAAATAAATTAATAATATTATATATAAAAGAATGACATAAACATATTAAATGAAAAATTAAACCAAAATATTGTTTATGATTTTTTAAAATATATATTATGGTAACTTTTTTAAACATAAATAATATTTTTTTTTAATAAAAATTAAGATTATGTATTATATATTATTATAATGATATTTAATAATATTTAAATTTATATTAATATAACTATTAGATATCTAATGTTGACTCATTTTTTCGTTAACTCGTCTAACACCCAAAGAATAATATTGAGAAGATTTTTTAGAGCTAAATAAAGTATAAGAAATGTGTCTAGTGCCCAGAAATAATAGATAGAGAGACTATTATAGTGATTCAGCCCCAAAAAGATGACTGACATCCACTTAGTCATTGTCATTAATCTTGCAAGCCATGAATTACATGTGTATTTAACTTTTAGCTATTTGACTCCATTGAAGATGGAGAGAGCTCTCTCTGTGAAAAGTTCCCACCCCCTCTCTCCTCTCCCTTCTCCTCTTATTTATACTGAAGAGTTATGGTACATTTGAGTGTGGGCTTAAGTTATTGGGCTTGGTCCAAGAATTATACAAAGTTACAATTGACTAGGCTCTAGGCATGATCTGGGTTGATGGGTAGTGACACTTCAAAAAATGGGTATAACAATTGCCCCTCAAGTCAGTCTTCATGTTTGCATAAGGCTGACTTATCGTGTGAACTCTATTTAGGTTTCTCTTCACGAGGACTAGACCTTTAGGCCTTGGACGTATCACTTTTTGACTTCGTCGGTATTTTAATAGTGATTCTGGTGCGCATAGCCTCACAAGTTGTCTTTTAAGCCATTCGAGATGCTTCAGACCTGAGCATGGAAAATAGTGACAGTTAAAAGATCTGAGCTGCTTGCAGACCTTAGCCAATTCTTATGCTTGAAGATCCAAGTGACTCAAGGAGACAAATTCATCTTGTGCGGTTCCT
The DNA here is from genome assembly GCF_963169125.1 of Humulus lupulus. NCBI lineage: Eukaryota > Viridiplantae > Streptophyta > Magnoliopsida > Rosales > Cannabaceae > Humulus > Humulus lupulus. Next base: position 5,627,705 of record NC_084802.1, on the reverse strand, counting down.
AGGACCTCCAAGAACCAAACAATATGAATGCTCAAGGTTTTGAGGACCTCTAGGAACCAAGCAAGAAGAATGCTCCAGGTTCTGAGGACCTCTAGGAACCAAGCAAAATGAATGCTCCAGGTTCTTGGGGAACCGAGCAAGATGAATGCTCCAGGTTCCGATGACCTCTAGGAACCAAGCAAGAAGAATGCTTAAGGTTCCGAGGAACTCAAGGAACCAAACAAGAAGAATGCTCAAGGTTCTGAGGACCTCAAGGAACCGAGCAAGATGAATGCTCCAGGTTCTAAGGGCCTCTAGAAATCAAACAAGAATAATGCTCAAGGTTCTGAGGACCTCAAGGAATCGAGCAAGATGAATGCTCAAAGGTTCTGAGGTTCTCTACGAACCGAGCAAGATGAATGCTCCAGGTTTCGAGGTTCTCCAGGAACCGACCTAGTTGAATGCTCAAAGGTTCTGAGATCTTCTCGGAACCAAGCAAAAATAATGCTCAAGGTTCTGAGGACCTCAAGGAATTGAGCAAGATGAATGCTCAAAGGTTCCGAGGTTCTCTACAAACTGGGCAAGATGTATGCTCCAGGTTCCAAGGTTCTCTAATGCTCCAGGTTCCGAGGTTCTCCATGAACTAAGCAAGATGAATGCTCAAAGGTTCCGAGGACCTCTAGGAACCAAGCAAAAAAAATGTTCAAGGTTTTGAGGACCTCAAGGAATCGAGCAAGATGAATGCTTAAAGGTTCTGAGGTTTGCCTACAAACGGGGCAAGATGATTGCTCCAGGTTCCAAGGTTCTCTAATGCTCCAGGTTCCGAGGTTCTTCAGGAACTGAGCAAGATGAATGCTCAAAGGTTCCAAGGACCTCTAGGCACCAAGCAAAAACAATTCTCAGGGTTCCAAGGACCTCAAGGAACCGAGCAAGATGGGTGCTCAAAGGTTCTGAGGTTCTCCAGGAACTGAGCAAGATGAATGCTCTAGGTTCTGAGGGCCTCTAGGAACCAAACAAGAAGAATGCTCAAGGTTCCGAGCACCTCAAGGAACCGAGCAAGATGAATTCTTAAGGCTTCTGAGGTTCTCTACGAACCTAGCAAGATGAATGCTCCAGGTTCTGAGGTTCTCCAGGAATCGAGCAAGATGAATGCTCAAAGGTTCTAAGGACCTCTAGGAACGAAGCAAAAAGAATGCTCAAGGTGTTGAGGACCTCAAGGAACCAAGCAAGATGAATGCTCAAAAGTTCCGAGGTTCTCTACAAACCGAGCAAGATGAATGATCCAGGTTTCGAGGTTCTCTAAGAACCGAGCAAGCCGTCCGAGGTCCACCAAGCTAAGGTCCTCAAGGCCTAAGGTCGTCCTCCAAGCTTGAGGTTGTCCTCCAAGCCTGAGTTGGTCCGCCAGGCGAGAGGTCCTCCGGGCGAGAGGTCCTCCTGGTGAGAGGACCTTTAGGAACCCAGGATAAGGAATGCTCCAAAGTACTCCTCCCTTTAGGCACTTCCAAGCGACCCCAGACATGTGGATCTGCCAGCTATTGTTCATATATGTTTGAAATATTGTTGAACAGAGATGGTTTGGGGTAGCTTGTTGCTAGGGTGAATTTCAATGACATCAACGTCTTTTTCCTTGTGTTAAGCTCTCAATGAAAGCACCAAAATGTTGATTCGTTTTTTCATTAACTCGTCTAACACCCAAATAATAATATTAAGAGGATTTTTTAGAGCTAAATAAAGTAGAAGAAATGTATCTAGTGCCGATAAATGATGGATAGAGAGAGTTTTATAGTGGTTCAGCCCCAAAAAGATGGCCTACATTCATTTAGTCACTGTCATTGATCTTGCAAGTCATGGATTACATTTGTATTTAGTTTTTAGCTATTTGACTCCATTGAAGATGGAGAGAACTCTCTTTGTGAAAAATTGTCGTCCCCTCTCTCCTCTCCTCTCCCTTCTCTTCTTATTTATATTGAAGAGATATGGTTACATTTGAATGTGGGCTTAAGTTATTGGGGGTTAACCCAAGAATTATACATAGTTACAGTTGACTAGGATCTAGGCATGATCTGGGCTGATGGGTAGTGATACTCCAAAAATGGGTATAACATCTAGTATTGTATTAAATATTATTATAATAATATTTGAATACATATTAATATAATTAGTAAAAAATTAGGATTATATATTATTATCATAGTAATATTATATAACATTTAAATTTATATTAATATAATTATTAAATATTTAGTCTTGTATTATATATTATTATAATAATGATATTGTATAATATTTTAATTTTGTTGACGCGATTCTTCGGCAACAGATAATTATATGAATAAGGAGAAGGATTAGTGCTAAATGATGAACCGTAATAGATGAATGATCTCAAAAGAAGATTATAACTCGAATACTTTTTTAGGTGGTTCGAAGGTTAAAATCCTTCTAGTCCACCAGCCAATATTATTGATATATCTCTGATATTCCTTACAGGGTATTTCTTTATAAATTAGAAGTCAACCCTTTGCAACTCCCAAGGTCTCCATATTTATAGGGAGAGGACACCTGGGTGTTGGCAAAGGAGGTCATCCCGTGACCTTACCCATCATGTCACTTCTGTGACGTTCATGATTAATTCCTAAAACCTGATACTGAAATGTGGTCTAATCAATAGGTAATGGGGATAATGGGCCGCATGGCCCAAACCAGTCGTGGGGTGCCTGAACACGTACGTTTATGCTGCGTGTCTGAGAATTCAGGAATGGGGTAGACACGTGATGTCTGATATATGCACGTTTACATTGCGTGGTTGGCTTTATAAAGGGTCGGAGGTGTCAGCTCCAGCTCGTACCCCGAGTTTGATGTAGTTTCAGCTCGTGGTGTCCACACTGCTGATCCGATGCCTTAGTAATCTCACTAAACCTTTGGTTATCTCGAGCTAAAGAGGTAGAGACTTGTAACAACAACTCCGGGTAGGTGGTTTCCACGTGCCTGATAGAAGTATGTCATTTTTCAGCTCGCTAATAACCTGTGGATATTTAGGGCGTACAAATTTAAATTAATATAATTTATAAATATCTACTTTTAAAGATATGTTCCGTTAAATATTTAGAATATTCCGTTAAATTAACAAAACAAATCGTTAAAACAAAAAATTTCCGTTATCTACACACTTTTTATATAGAAGAGATATATTTGTATATATACACTAAAAGTATTGTTTAATGATGTGTCAAAAAGATATTGTATTGTTATATTTTAGTACATTAAAAAAATTTAATTATTCTAATGATATTCTAAAAAATTTGTCAAATTTAACCCATGCTAAGCATTGTGACAATCAATGACTAACTTTTTGAGTACTTACAATTGTAGAAAACATATTAAAATCTAGATAATAAAATATTGATAAAAAAATCTTAGCAAAAAATTAATTTTTGTATATTCTCAATTATCAATTATTATGAACTTTTTGAATTATTATTAGTATTGCTATCTTTAAAATAGCTTTTTAAATTAATATGCATATTGTGCTTGCTCTAATTGTGAGTATTAGGTTTAGTGACAAAGTTTGGATTAAAACATAAAAGAAAGAGAGCCAATTTTTTTTAATAAATATTATATTAATATATATACAAAATATATTGTTGGGAATCTGCAGCTTCCAACTCCAAGAAACAAATTAATACACAAATATAGTTTATGGTATTCTTGCAATTTAATTCATGCGTCCATGAAAAATGGCAAAATTGAAAAAACAAAATTATTTAAGGCCCAGTCCAGCCCAACACAGATTTCACAAGCAAAAATAGTCACTGAGTTTATTAACTCAGAAATTCATAAATCGATATAACCCTTTATATCACAAGAACATGGGCACACATATACGAACAACAAAGAAATTAGGGCTAGAGTTTCAGAGAAAACAAACAGGGAGTGTGAGCCGATACACCAGAAAATTGATCTCGGAGTTCACCCCAGAACGATGGGCTACGTCTCCGTCAAGCTACCTCAGAGTGCTTGAGATTTTACTAATCACAACAGGTATTACACAGAATTTCCTTCAGATTTCGAATCACAGTATTTGATTGATAATCTGGTTTTGTAACTCTCTGACTTGTCTTTCTTTTTCTCACTCTTTCTAACTCAGTTTCTGATCTTTCTTTTGCATGTACAAAACAACTGAGCTCCTTGGAGCTTCTCTCTCTAGACTCTCTCACTAGCTCAGCACAAAAGAAAGGAATGGACAAAAAAACTTCGTATCTGGTAGTTTTTCTGACTTGATCTCCTTAGTATATATAGATGTAAAATACTGGAGGTTAAGTTTAAGTTGCTGAGTTGTAAGTTGGTTATGCTTTCTTGATTCTGATGATTCTTGTTTGTAACTGAAAGTTGTTGAAGTTGTTCGAGTCTTTGAAAAAGAGTCTGTACTGATATTTGGCCTAAGGGCAAACTTGTAATTTCTGTTGTAATATGAACTGAGCTTATAAGGGGATTTACTTAACAAATTCCACCTAAATCTCCTTATGAGCAATGATGGTTTATAGCACTCTGAGGGTCATAGCTTGATGACTCTTAAGGTCAGTCTCCTTTGTCGATTCCTAGCAAGTTCATACAATGCTTGAACTTAGCTAGGGGTACCACTTTAGTTCCCATATCAGCAGGATTGTGCTCAGTGGGAACTTTTTCCACTGTGACCTCTCCCTGAGTCACCTTATCTCTGATAAAGTGGTATTTAATCTCAACATGTTTGGTTCTGTCGTGAAAGACAGGATTCTTACAGAGATGAATACTGCTTTGGTTGTCAGAATAGACTATAGGGATACTTTTTAGTAAATTCAGTTCCTTTAGCACACCTTTAATCCAAACAGCCTCCTTAATAGCTTCTGTTGTAGAAATATATTCTGCCTCTGTAGTCGATAGTGCAACCACTAGTTGTAATTGAACTTTCCAACTTATACAGTTCCCCCCAACGAGGAAATAATAAGCAGAGGTAGATCTTCTAGTGTCCCTATCACCAGCATAGTCAGAGTCACAAAATCCTTCTACTAGAGTTGGGTTTTGTGACTGTTTAAAAACTAAACCAACATTTGTAGTTCCCATTAGGTACTTGAATATCCATTTCATAGCCAGCCAGTGTAATTTTCCAGGGTTAGCCATATACTTACTTAGCACACTTATAGCATAGGCAATCTCAGGTCTAGTACTTACCATTAGGTACATAATAGACCCAACAGCATTAGAGTAGGGTACTCTGCTCATTTCTTCTGTCTCTTTATCTGTCTTAGGGCATTCATCTCTAGAAATCTTGTATTGGCTAGTAATAGGCTGACTGGTCTTCTTAGCATTAGTCATATGAAATTTTTCAATAATTTTCTGTATGTAGTCTTCCTGGCACAGCTTTAAAACCCCTTTACCTCTGTCCCTTACAATAGTGATCCCTAGGATTTTAGTAGCAGTACCTAGATCCTTCATCTCAAACTCAGATTTAAGCATTTCCTTAACCAGGTCTACCTTAGATTTTTCTTTGCTGATTATCAACATGTCATCTACATATAACAGTAAGTAGATGACATCCTTGATATTACTTCCATGGAAATATAGACAAGTATCATAATAGCTCTTAGAAAAACCTTGCTTAGTCATGAAGGCATCAAACCTCTTATTCCATTGTCTGGGAGATTGTTTTAGTCCATATAGGGATTTAATTAGCTTGCATACCATATGTCCTTTTCCCTTTTCTATATATCCCTTAGGCTGTTCCATGTAAATATCTTCCTCTAGTTCACCATGTAGGAACGCAGTAGTGACATCCATCTGATCAATCACCATGTTGAATTGATTTGCTAGAGCAAGCATTAGTCTTATCGTTTTGTACTTGACTACAGGGGAAAAAATCTCTGTGTAGTCAACTCCTTCCTTCTGAGTGAACCCTTTAGCCACTAATCTGGCCTTGTACCTCACTGGTTCATCCTTGCTCCTCCCTTCTTTCTGTTTGAACAGCCACTTGCATTGCACTATACTCTTCTCTTTAGGTCTAGAAACATATATCCAGGTCTTGCTCTTCTTTAAGGAGTCCATTTCCTCATCCATTGCCTTACTCCATTTAGTTGCATCCTTGCATTTAATAGCTTCTTCATAAGTTTCTGGTTCTATCTTCTGCCCTTCTAGAGTACTTAATAATGCATAAGCTGTATCCTCATTCCAAATATTAAAACTGTACTTAGGATTAGGTTTGGGAACCCTTCTAACCCTGTCCCTGGCCAATTGATATTCTGCCATGTTCTCAGTTGGGATTTCCTCTTGGTTTTCATGCTGTTCCATCTGAACAGTATCACTTCCTTGTTCCACCTGACCCGTATCCTGGTCTGGTTCCTCTAATTCAGCATGTCCTGAATCATAAGCATCTCCTGAAACAGCTGGCCTTAAATCAAAACTGATGGTGTTTCCTGCTGAATTAATATTAGTGCTATTTCCTGAAACATTAGAGTTAGTAGTAGTGCATGGAAAAATATTTTCATTAAAAATTACATCCCTACTGTTTATAGTTTTTAAACCGGGTTTCTCCCTTACCCATAGTCTGTAGCCCTTAGTACCTTCAGGATAACCCAAGAAAACACATTTTAGAGCTCTAGGCTCTAACTTACCAGTGCTTTGGTGTGCATATGCTGCACATCCAAAGACTTTCAGATGTGATAAGTCTGGTGGTTTACCAGACCACCTTTCTTTTGGCGTTTTAAATTCCACAGCACTTGATGGACATCTGTTGATCAAGTAAGCTGCTGTGAGCACAGCTTCTCCCCAGAAACCAGTAGCTAATCCAGCTTGAAACAACATGCATCTTGCTTTGTTTAGGATAGTTCTGTTCATTCTTTCTGCCACACCATTCTGTTGTGGTGTTAGTCTCACTGTTCTGTGCCTTTGAATACTTGTTTTCCTACAGTAAGAGTCAAATATATCATTGCAAAACTCTAGGCCATTATCTGTCCTTAGAGTCTTGACCTTTTTGTTAGTCAGATTTTCCATTAAAATTTTCCAATCCTGAAACTTGGCAAATGCATCATTTTTATGTTTTAAAAGAAATATCCAAACCTTCCTAGAGTAATCATCAACTATAGACAAGAAATAACTACAGCCACCATGTGTAGTAACCTTTTCTGGACCCCATAAGTCAGAGTGTACATATTCTAGTATATCTTTAGATTTATGTGTCCCAATTTTAAACTTAAGTCTATGATGCTTACCCAAAATGCAATGCTCACAAAAATCAACTTTACTTACTTTATCTTTGCATAAAAGATTCTGTTCACTCATTAATTTCAAACCTCTTTCACTGATATGTCCCAGCCTCCTATGCCATAGAGTAGCTTTAGAATCCTCAGGTGAATTTTCTACTGTGTTGTGGCAATTTGAAACTGGTTCCCCTTTTAGATAGTAAAGACCTCCCTCCTTGTAGCCTTTTATTATGGTCATAGAACCTTTGCTTAGTTTCATAGTACCTGTTTCAATTTTACTCACAACACCAAGGTCATCTAGAACACTTATAGAGATTGGATTTCTGGTTAAATTAGGTACAAGTCTTACCCCTGTCAAAGACCTTACCACACCATCAAACATTCTGAAATTAACAGTACCAGAACCTTCAATGTGACATGTTTGATTGTTGCCGAGAATGACCTTTCCACCTTTAGATTCCCTGAAATCAGTAAGTAAAGATTTATCATTAGTCATGTGAAAAGTACAACCTGAATCAAGAATCCATTCATTTTTAAAATTAGAAGCAACACTATAAACTTCTCCACTTTCATAGCCATCACTCAAGTTTGCTGCTGTTTGTTTTTCTTTCTGTTTTGAGAAGTAGTTCTCTCCATGATTCACATCACTGTTTTGGTCATCAGACTTATTCTTATTAATTCTTTTCCATAAGTAGCAATCCCTTTTGAAATGTCCTGGTTTTCCACAGTGAAAGCAGCCATTAGAATCCTTAGGACCCCTAGATTGAGACCTGCCTCTTCCTGGTTTTCCACCTCTATTAGGATCTCGGCTGTGACTTCTCCCTCTATTGTTCAATGGCTTCTTTTGATGAGACCTTCCTCTGCTTAGGTTTAGTTCCCCACTAGAACTGCCTAGCTTATCATTTTTTAATTCTAAGTCCATCGATTTTAGGGCAGAGATAACTTCATCCAGGGTTATAGAAGTCCTTCCATATTTGATGGCTGTTTTAACTTCCCTGTAGGATTCTGGCAGAGAATTTAAGATGATGATTGCCTGATTTTCATCACTTAAAGACTCATCCTCACCAGAATTTGCTAATTCTATATGCATTCTCAGAAACTCATCTAGATTCTGCTCAAGATTCTTGGATCTGTTCATCTTGAAACCAAAGATTCTTTCTTTGAGAAAAATCTTATTGGTTAAAGACTTCTGCTGGAATTGTTCTTCTAGCTTTCTCCATATTCCTGCTGGAGTCTCTTCTTTGTCCACTAATCTGATGATTGCATCACTCAAATTAAAAATGATTATTCCAGTGGCTGTTTCCAAGTATTCTTCCTGCTGGATTTTGGTTGTATTTTCTGGCCATTCAATAGGTTCTTCCAAAACTCTTAGCAGCTTTTGTTGTGCCAATAAAGACCTGATCTTTCTCCTCCAAATCCTATAGTCACCTGAGCCATCAAACTTATCAATGTCAGTTTTAAAACTACTCATATTGATTATATTAGAATTTAAATCAGGGATAGGAATAGGAATCTCAGGTTGATCATTCAGTGATACATCCACTAAATCTCCAATATCACTGTCAGATTCTTGTGGATTAAAACCCCCTTGATTTTGAGGATTAACTTCCTCCTGTTCTTGATTATCAATTTCTTCCAGTCTTGCTTGTTAATTGTATCAATTTGTGTCTTGAATCTTGCCAAGAAACCTGGCTCTGATACCACTGTTGGGAATCTGCAGCTTCCAACTCCAAGAAACAAATTAATACACAAATATAGTTTATGGTATTCTTGCAATTTAATTCATGCGTCCATGAAAAATGGCAAAATTGAAAAAACAAAATTATTTAAGGCCCAGTCCAGCCCAACACAGATTTCACAAGCAAAAATAGTCACTTGAGTTTATTAACTCAGAAATTCATAAATCGATATAACCCTTTATATCACAAGAACATGGGCACACATATACGAACAGCAAAGAAATTAGGGCTAGAGTTTCAGAGAAAACAAACAGGGAGTGTGAGCCGATACACCAGAAAATTGATCTCGGAGTTCACCCCAGAACGATGGGCTACGTCTCTGTCAAGCTACCTCAGAGTGCTTGAGATTTTACTAATCACAACAGGTATTACACAGAATTTCCTTCAGATTTCGAATCACAGTATTTGATTGATAATCTGGTTTTGTAACTCTCTGACTTGTCTTTCTTTTTCTCACTCTTTCTAACTCAGTTTCTAATCTTTCTTTTGCATGTACAAAACAACTGAGCTCCTTGGAGCTTCTCTCTCTAGACTCTCTCACTAGCTCAGCACAAAAGAAAGGAATGGACAAAAAAACTTCGTATCTGGTAGTTTTTCTGACTTGATCTCCTTAGTATATATAGATGTAAAATACTAGAGGTTAAGTTTAAGTTGCTGAGTTGTAAGTTGGTTATGCTTTCTTGATTCTGATGATTCTTGTTTGTAACTGAAAGTTGTTGAAGTTGTTCGAGTCTTTGAAAAAGAGTCTGTATTGATATTTGGCCTAAGGGCAAACTTGTAATTTCTGTTGTAATATGAACTGAGCTTATAAGGGATTTACTTAACAATATATATAAATGTGTAATTTTCTTCTTGGATCTTATGGTGGGCCAATATACATTTGTACATATATTTAACTCCCTCATTGATTCGATCAAATATAATACTGACATTATTTTTTTATATCATACATTACATATGTTCTAAATTCAAAGAACTAAATTAGTAGCATTGTTGGAGCACTAATATGGTTGTAATTTAGAATAATGTATAGTATTATTATAGTAATTTAAGAGTACTATATTCTAAATACACTACAAATACAATAGCATATATATATATAAAATCCACATTTCCCCAAGTTGTTGTTATTTGTAGCCGACCATATATTGAATAGTGAAAATGGTGTTAAAATATGAATAATCAATGCATATTAACAAAAGTTCAAAGCAAACAAAACAAAAGTTAGGATGACAATTTCTTTGACTTTAAAAAAAATGAAAAAGTGAAAATAGTAAAAAGTATTATTGTGCATTTGTCAATGTCATGACTGACGTCAAGGCCATTCATCACACACTACCAAACAAACCAAGCATTATAAAGGCTTATCGTCGTACAAGCAAAACGACAATTTCCAATTCTTAATAATATTTACCAATAAACTCTGATCCCACCACCAAAATCTTCACAGTCCATTCCTTTCCCCATCCTATATCATATCCATCATTTTGTTTTTATTTATGTTATTTTTTATAGCCCCTAATTTTAAATAAATAATTAAAAAAGACAAAAAATAATAATAATTCAATACTTTGATATTAATCTTTTATTATTGATAATATTAAGTTTTAACGACGGTAGGAGTCTATTGTTGAATTTAAGTAATGATCTATTAGTGGTATGCTAATAAAATAGTTCGAGCAGTGATTCACACAGAATGGAGAATTGGTGGAGAGTATTCTCATTGTCTCTATTTATATTTTTAATCTTCGTTTTCGTTCCATCCCCGTTTATTCTTCGTCGGGGGCTGAGTGGAGAATCCCTTTTTGGGATGGAAAATTCTCACGGTGAACCTATTTATTTAAAAAATAAATTTTAAACTAAAAGTTATAAATTATATGTATATTTATTATTTAAAATATTAAACATCATCCTAAATAAAATTTAAAATATTAAAAAAGTTAGTACTATATTACAATAACACATAAGTAAATATATAAAATATTACAAAAATATATAAAAATTTAAATGGAGGCCCGTCGATGTGGAGAGTGCTATCCCCATATAACATTTGAGGATTTAAAATTATTCCCGTCCCCCATAAAGAAAATGTGCATCCCTAAGCTCGAGTTTCTTGTTTTTTTTGTGTTATTAAGGAGACTAATGTGATATTTCCAATTAATGAAGCTAATTTTACATTAAAAAATGTCCTATATTTTACAAGAAGATAATACTACCTCTAAATATATTTTTAATATCCATAATTTTTTCACTTACATTCCTAACCAACTATGTAATAATAAATTATTAAATTTTGTATAAGTCTATGAAGATAATATTCCTCACGCCCAAAAAATTGAAATTCCATTGCATTATCAATTTTGGTGTCACTCTTTCTTTGTTTTTTTTAATAGCCTCAATAAATAATTAAAAAAATTAATACTTGGATACGATTTTTGCACGAAATAAATCAAAATAGACAAAATATAATTTTGATCCAGAGTCTTGACAGAATACTAATTTTAATAAGCTCAAATTTGATTAATTTTTTATGTACTATTGATAATAAATTATTAAAATTTGTAAAAGTCAAATTCTATAAGCCATTAGCTATAAAAATAATATATCCCCTAGTTAATATTCCTCTAGCTCAGAAAATGAATCAAATTATCAAATTGAAATTCCAATGCATATTTTGGGTGTTACTTTCTTTTTTCTTTTTTTTATTATTATTATTATTGTTATCTACATGATTCAATATCCACCGTCCAAGTAAGCCCATTATTAAAGGGATTCTTAAATCACAATTACAAAAAAGCAGAAAATTAAAATAAATAATTTTAAAAAGAAAACGGATTAAAAATATCTAATTAATTAATTTATTAATTAATTAAAAGGTTCTATTATTCATCGTCGTAGTTACCGTCGCCCGACCTATGATGATTCACCTTCGCAAAACCACGCACCACACTCGGCGCGTGAGGCGCGTCGACCACAGCGGCTGACGACATCTCCATCTGGCAAACCCTCACCGCACCAACTAATCTCTCCGGCAACTCTTCCTCGGTCTGCGCCTCCACCAGAAACCCCATGTCGATTGTAACGCTCGTAACGTACCCCAGCGCGAGGTGGAGAATCGCGCTGGCTATGGCGGAGCTTCCGATATCGACGTCGATCTCCAGATAGTTCGGTCCTCTGTGGTAATTACAGTTCAATGCCTTACCTAATAAACAAGCGCTGTAATTCCCCACCGTCTTCTTCACGATCCACGGACCTTTCACGATCCTATTCACGATCTTGAACCGTTGGTTTCGAAACGCATCGTCGCCGTTGACGAATCGGTATAGGAGCGAACCGGGAGGGATAGGATCGTCTGTGGCGAAGTAGAACACGGCGCTATGCTGGTCCTTACCAGGAACTTGGAGATTCACGGCAAAGATGAAGCTCTTTAGAGATTTTCCTTGACCTTGAGATCTCCGGAGCGCGTTCGCCACGCGATTATCGGACCGACCAAGTACGTTATCGAGTTTAGTACTGGATTTGAGCCAGTCCATGCCGATCGGAGATAGTAGATAATCGCCGGCCGGAGATTTTTGTCGTTTTGTAAGGTAATTCTTGGCTCTGAGTGAGAAGAGGTTACCTGGTGGTGAAGCCCAGCCGTTGATGCCGGTGTGAAGGTCAACGTTACGTAGAGATCCGCCATTGATCGAATCCGTCATCCAATCGGTAGCTCCGGTGGTGGATTCGTCGGAACTGGAGCTTCGGCCGGCGATTTCGGCGCCGGAGCTCCGGTGTTTGTGCTTAGTTGGGCACATGATTTTGAGAGAAGAGTTTTTCAGAGTAGTGAGAGTGAAAGGCAAAATTGGTATTTTAAGGGAAAATAAAGGAGTGGGTTTGAACGAAATTACGATAATGCCCTTTCCTTATTCCTCCAGCTTTTTTTTTTTTAAGAGGACCAGCTAGCTCTTACTTTCTTTATTCTTATTTTAATTTATTTTTCTCTAAATTATTTCATTATTTATGTCGATATGTTTTGTTTTCTTTGGTAAAAATAATTTTTTTAAAATAAATAAAATATTGAAGAAGAAGTACCTTTTAAATTTTAATCTTCTGTTTTATTGATAATAATAAGTTAATCTTGTACATTTAAAACGATCTAAATTTTGGTTTATCCCAGTAATAAACAGACAAAATGATTATAATTCCAAGAAGATAAATATTAATTATATATATAATAATATATTTAATAATTAAGTCTTGGAGTCCAAGGATAAAATATGTAAAAAGAGAAATTGTTTCAATGATATTATGACAGATTATTATTTCCAAAAATAAAATACGAGAGTTTGATAAAATTAAAACAAAACATACATTTATTATTTTTCCTAAATGAACATATGAATACATTTAAAGGAAACTCATTTACAAAAAAATAAAATTGTAATTAGTAATAATAATAAAAATAAAAATACATTACAAAACTTGAATATTTACCATCATACTAAGCTTAAAATATTCTCATATTAAATCACATAAATACTCATATATCATGTTAAATATTATAAATATGGTTAGTTTTATAGTTAGTTATTTTTCTCTATTCACTTTTAATTGTAATTAGTTATTTATAAATGTATACGAATATTTTTATATATATTTTAATAATAAATGTTACTTCTTAGCTCACTTTTCTTTTCATATACTTAATTATAGAATAATAGTCAAAATAGACTTTTTTATAATATTATTTGTAAATAATTTATTTTTATAATTATTTGCAAAATTATCTTTGTCTAGAAATAAATAGTCGTGAATTTTCGACGAAACGTCTAGATTTTCAAATAAAGCATTAAATGGTGTCAAAGGTGTCTGAAATGTTAATTTGTAAAAACTTATTGAAACAAAACTAATAAAATGAAGTTATCAATCTTAAATAAATAAAAATTATAAATAAATAGTATGTATTTCTTTATATGTATTGTCATTGTATTAGCCCAAAATGCATAATATAAGATAAAAAAAGTGAATGAATTATGAAATATATGGATAAAAATAATTTTTTACTGTTCAGTAATTTGATCTTAATATAAATTTAAAAAGTGTGTGAAAATAAATTTTAAATTTGATTAGAAAAAAAAAACAAATAAAATTTATATATATATAAATCATTTTGCCTTTTATAAAGAATTATTTTAGAATAGGGTAATTTTTTCCTTATTCTTAAAAATACAAAAGTTAAATTTTTGGTATCAATACCAAACAAAACTCTTACAATGTGTTTAGTCATGTAATTAAGGAATGAAATAAATAAAAGAGTATCATTATCTTTGTTCCTTAAAAAAAGACCTAAGAATATAAGTGACGATACACAAATTATAAATGAGAAATGAGATTGTGAATATAATAGGAAACTAAAAATAACAAATTTATAAATTGTTAATTTTATCCTTTAAAAAATATTGGAAACTAAAAAATATATCAATGTATGTACGTATAACCTTTAATTAATCTTTATATATCATTATTTTAAATAATAATAATCTGTGTATAAGATATTATTTATTTATATTTAATAATCTATATTTTTTTTACTTATTTATAACACATTTTAGTTGATGTAAAAAGTTAATAATGTAAGAAAATTGATATTATTATTATTATTATTATTATTACAAACTGTATATGTAATTTAAATTTTAAATATTCACGTAATTTTTTAAAAATATTTTCTTTTTAAAATAATAATTTAAAGAAAAAGTAATACCCCAAGTTATTTTTTAAAATATATTTTATTATAATATTAAAAACATCAATCTCGTTACAAAATTAAGTTGTATTGTTTAATATATTATATTTAATATGTGAATCTGTTTCAATTTCCAAGAGATATATAAAAAATAATTGATAACTAAGAAAAAACTGAAATATAGTGATAAACAAATATGGTAAGTAAGTAGTATGGTGGCTCAATTCAAATATTATTTTAAAATAAACAATAATTTCATAAAGTCACAAAACACAGAAATATACTTTATAAAAAGAATATGTGCTATTGAATTTAATTTTGTTTTTGTGTAAGTTAAGAGTTGTATAAAGGTGTATGTAACCAAAAAAGCTTTCGGCACACTGGCAAGCCAGCTAGGAATAATTATATATTATTATTATTATTATTATTTTAAAATATATCCTACTAAATAAATATTATTGAAAATATAAAATACTAAAATGATACTTTAGAATAAAATATAAGGTACTAAATTGTTACCTACTCATAAATTATTCAAAATTTTCCAAAAATTTACATGATATTCTAAATAATTACAATGTATAAAGTCATACAAAAATTATGACCAAAATCATTTAAGTACCGAAAATACGAGTGGTTTGTACTAGTGTACCTATTTTTTGGGGTGCACTATATATAGCTTAGCATCACCCAATAATAATAACAAGACAATTTATGATTTTTGTCCCCGAACTCTGACTTATACATTATCGTTCCCTTGATTTTTTCGGACCGTTAAAATTCCCTCTGAACTATTCACAGTAGTGTAAAGTGAGACTTCTGTCCAATTTTGTCCAATGTGGCTAACGACATGCTCACGTGGCTCTTTGTGATGTGTTTTTTGCCACGTAAGCGTCACATGTGTATTTTAAAAAAAATTAAATAATTAAAATAATTTTTTTAATATTTTTAAATTACACATATGACGCTGAAGTGACCAAGACACATAAATAATCAAAGAGTCACGCTAGCATGTCGTTAGTCATATTAGATAAAATTAGACAGAAGTATCACTTTTACAATACTGTGAATAATTCGGGAATAATTTTTAACAGTCCGAAAAAATTAAAGGTACGATAATCTATAAGACATGAATCGTGGGGTGGGAAATAATCATAAATAGCCTTATAATAATAATAATAATAATAATAATAATAGAGTAATGATATATGCACCTAAAATATGCACACAAACATTACCTTTTTAAAATAATGGGTCTAGTTTTAATAAATATAATTAATTAGGTTAAACTGCCACATCAATGTGAGTAATATATTTTGAGTGCATTTCATTTCTCATAATAATAATAATAATAATAATAATAATAATAATAATTGGTTAAAAAACAAAAGTTGGTAGATTGGTTTATGGGTATGTGTATTATTACACTTTTTAAACAGTAAATTAGAAAGTTCAGGAGAAAAACAAGACTCCTCCCAACAAAAAATATAGAAACATAATTATGATTTGACCTCAGCTGATGTTGACACGTGCTAAAATTAATAAAATAAAGACATAATAATAATGACTCAAAAACAAAGTTTTATACTTATTATTATTATTATTATTAGCTTAATCTATTCTCATTCATTCTGACATATACCACCACGCCCGCACGCTCACCGGAGTCCCTCACGCTCCACACGTGCTATTCTCAATCCTTCTAAATTTCGAAGCCCTGATTGGTTCATGTCACTATCAT
The DNA here is from genome assembly GCF_963169125.1 of Humulus lupulus. Classification (NCBI taxonomy): domain Eukaryota; kingdom Viridiplantae; phylum Streptophyta; class Magnoliopsida; order Rosales; family Cannabaceae; genus Humulus; species Humulus lupulus. Next base: position 5,611,292 of record NC_084802.1, on the reverse strand, counting down.
AACAACTACAAACTAATGATACTGATTTTCAAAAACATAAATTTTAATTTAGATAAATATAGGTTATGTTTGGTAACACTTAAATAAATAATTTTTTTATTTAATTAATTAAAAATTTGAAAATAGAATTTTTTTATTTTTAAATTTTTTTTAAACAGTTTTTAATTTTTTTTTTCTTATCTTATTCAAATCAACACTTTATATTGTCAAACAAAAAATAAAAATAAAAATTATTAAACGCGTTTATTATTTTTTGTTTTTAAAAACAAAAAATAAAAATAGTTACCAAACATATTTTTATTTTTAAAAAATAAAGAAACAAAAATAAAATATTATTTCTACTTTTGTGTTTAAAAAATTCAAAAATAAAAATTTTACCAAACGGGCCAATAATTGGCTCACAAAAATTACTAATATTTAGATGCATAAAATATTATTATTAGTAGGATAAATATCATTTTCGATTCTATGTTTTACAAAAATTGCTGATCGATCCATGTGTTTTGTTAAATGACAATTCAGACTATGCGTTTTGCAAAATATAATAAAAGAGTATCTTATACCTAATTTCTGTAAAAAAAAAATTGCAATTATAAGATCAATTTTCGGGTCGTTAGTGATGCGATAAGTTCAAAGAAACGTAGTTGATGAGCTGAGAATGAAATATTATATTTAAATTTTTTTTTACCAAAATTAGGTATAAGGTACTATTTTATTCCATTTTGTAAAATACAGGGTCATTTAACAAAACAAATGGTCTGATCGGTTACTTTTGCAAAACACAAAATCCAAAATAATATTTACCCTACTACATGTGTGATATGAGCACACAAATATGTACTAAATTATTAAATGTAGGGTTATGTCAGTTTATTTAATCAATCATGTTTATTTAAAATGAGATTCATAACTTTAAAAAAATAGTATTACATAACTGAATGTAATGTTTTTGTGCATATCTTACGTGCAAATATCATTTACTCTTATTGCAAACTCAAGATTAAGATTCATCCTAACAAAAAAAATGTGAGATAATTTATCATATAATACAGTAAATCTCACTCTTTACCATTAGAATTACACATTTGAATGTTAGAAGATCTCGCATTTATTAATTTTAAATTAAATTAATTAAAAATTAAATTAAAAATATTAATATTTAAATAATCTTATACTTAAAAATTAATATAATATTTATCCAATCTAATACTATACTAAACATTGATAAATATTAAATTTATTCCAATCTCAATATAATATAATCAAATCAAATACAATAGTTTTATTCAATATTATGTACCAAACGGATCTTAATAATATCACTATAAAATAGAGATATGGAGTTGTTCATGCACATAAATTAATTATAACTAAGAAAACAACAACTGCTAACTCTGATGTAAATGATTATTGAATTGTACAAACTTAATATATATATATATATAAAGCTAAGAAAAATGCCACTCAATTAAGACAATAAAAAATGTTTTTGATGAGGATATATTAAAAATTATATATATAAAAATTAGTGAGATGATTGGCTTATTATTGTGATTCGTTGGATATGTCCCATGCATTATTACCTATCTTTCTCTACTTAACGTTCCCAATGTTTTCACCGATAAAATATACTTAAAAAAAAAACTTCACTTTTTCTTTTTTCTTACTATAATTTGTCCTTGTTCATTGTTAATTGACTATAATGCCCTTGGGTAGGTAGGTTGACTTGAATTACTACTTGAAATTTGATTGAATTGTGTTTGTAATTATGTTAGTACTATGAGTTGTATTGGTAGGTATGTATATATGTATGTATGATTGAATTATAAGTTATAATAAATTGAATTATTGGTTATAATCTAATACTAAAATATTATTATAAAAAAAACAGTATAAAACAGAAATGCAGTTATTAAAATCTCAAATTGAAAAAGATAAAAGCATACAAAAATAATATTTACAATATTATGTAAAATTAACATATAACAATAAATAAATTTAATAAAAGTTTTTCCCAAACCTAAATTTAACTTCAATATATAATTTTTTATTTGATATGAGTAATGAAAGTGTAGTTCTCACTGAAGGTCTTTCTGGACTGCTATAATTTGTTGAGCATGATCGATGATAAGAGATTTTTCATTAGTAAACGTGCTATCTTAAAAACTCATTTTTTTTTTGCTTATGACTCTTCTTTATTACTTTGAAACAAATATTTTATCATGTAATTCCATGAAAAATATATTTTTTTCTCTTTAGAAAAAGATAATTGATAGTGTCTTCAAGCTTCTAGTCAAACATTATTTTAAAGATATATTGGTATTAGAAGGAAAATGAACTTATTTATGCTTTTTTGATGACCATCCACACTCCATAAAATCATCTAGCATAAGAGACCCATCAACTTCAAAAGAGAGGGTCCACCTAAATAGATAATAATATTTTATCTTCACAATAACCGTCTAATAAAAAAATCATAGTAGGTTCATCCCTTGTCATCGTGTCACTATCATTACTGGAGTTCTGTAAAAAAATATTATTAACATCTAATATTTATTACAAGACTTCGGGGTAAAATCAAAATTTGACAAGTCATGATTCTCTTTATAACCCAACACATTTTATTATATCATGGAATTCTCTTCTCGCAACTTGAAATGACAATTAGAATGAATGCCACAGAACCTATTATGCTCTTCCTAGTCTAAGAAAAAAGAGTTTTTATATATCTATTTTAAGATATTGCAGAAATTACCCAAATGACATGAAAAATTAATTTATGATCTTTGTATAATATGCTTCATTGTTATGATTCCATTTTTTAGTTTCTAAAACTCACCGGTCATAATAAGTTATAATATTTCTTCTTAGAGTATTAAGGATGTTATGGAATGATCGACTCTTAGATCATCAACAACTATTTGATTTTATTGTGTTAATTTGGGTGTTTAGAGAAGAAAACACAATGAAATTAAGCATGGTACCACACTAAAGCCACCAACACAACTTGTGGTTTGAGTTGTTGTTGGTTTTTATCAAGAATGGTACCAAGCCCAAATAAAGCTTTCCCTACATACAAGTCTCCAAACAAATTATTAGGAAGCTCTCTTGTGCTACACAAGTTTAAAATGAATGTGGATGATACCACCATTGATGTCGACAAAAGTGTAGTTAGTTATTGGTGCGGTAAGCACTGATGCTTTAATTCAAGTCGTTGATAGCTTTGCTTTGACTTGTTTAGCCAAAAATATCCTTTTGCACCTTGGTATGACAATTACAATACTAGAAAGTGATGCAAAAATGGTGGTCAATTTCAGCTGCCCACTTTGATCGATTTTCTTATGATCCTTTTATTTTTTTTAAAATAATAATAATAATACAATAAAATAAATGATGAGTGCATTTAGTTGTAATTCATATCAATGAAATAATCAAGCGTATTTGCTCGTGTTATTGTTTTATTTTAATGTGACCCATTAATGGATTTCTTTTAAACAAACAATTGTATAATTTGATTAAAAAAATGATATTTTTGTTATTATCTTATAAAATATACATCTATCTTTGTCCGAACTTTTGATCCTACTTTGAGAGAAAAAAATAGATGAAAAAAGTTTGTAACACTTGTAAATAATTTTTTTTTAAAATATATTATTAATTGTTCTAAATTTTATTAAAATATCATATATTTAAGTTTTTTTTTTTTTTTGCTAATAATCAAACAAAAGAAAATGAATACATTAATATTGTAGAATTCACATGTATTGTATTTGTATATATATGATTATTTTATGCTCACTATTATAACAAAATGTAAGATATAGTCTCATATATATGGCGCTTTTATGGTTAAGCTGACTTATGACCTAAGTAACACCCGACTAACAAAAAGATTAGTAACGCACAAAAAACACTTCACTTGATTGAAGTCTGTATCACTTCTAAGTAAAAGGTAAAACACCATTTTTTATCTAAGAGCCAAAGGCCTCGTTTGCGACAACTTTCTAGAAAAGCCGAACAATAATGATATTTAGTAAACAGGCAGCAAATTGCTTATTGAAAAATTTATGCAAAAAATAATAATATGTACACACAAACATGGGCTAAGCTAAACTGGCACATCACTGTGTGTAAATATTTGAGTACACATATTATTACTCTTTATGCAAAAACTACTGCTATAAACTAAAGCCAGCAAAACACAACTTTTAACTTTTTCTAAAAATAACTTTTTTGAAAAAACTTTACAATTAACTTATTTATTATATATTACTCAAAATAAAAATATTTAAAATAAATTAATATTATAATAAAATAAATAATATTTAATTCAAAAAAAATATTTATAATTTATATTTATTAGATATTATTTTATTTTAGTAAGTTTAAATCAACAAACCACCTTAAAATAGAGTTTATTATACATTATAACATTATTTTTGTATCTCATAATATTTTAAAATATAATTTTTCAAAAATTTATCAATTTCATGCTTTAAGAAAAATAAAATATAAAGGAAAATAACTAAACTTTGATTATATCATGAACACAATTATAATACTATCATCATTATAAATCAAATCTTAACTTCGGCAACTAGTTATAATATACATATATACAATAATATATATTATAATACTTTTGTTTATGATGACTTTAATAGTCAAATATATTTAATTTAAACATATAAATTTATTTAAATAAAATAAATATGACATCTTATTACAACTTTTTTAACTCACACTACTTTAAAATCTGCAATTTACCAAACACCAACTAATTTTTTCCCACAACACAACTGCAGTTGTTTTTCCTAACAACTACAACTGTTTTTCCCCACAGCACAACTGTACCAAACTGACCCTAAGTGAAATAAAGTTTTATTGTTAATTATAATTTCATTATGAATATCTCACAAGCCATATAGTATGTGAGATTATAAAGAGAGAAGCTCTATTCAAGTAACGTCTTCATTTATTTTCTTCCCGTAAAATTCAAAACTTCTCAACATGAAGTACAATACATATATAGGTTTCCTATCACGTAATCCTAACATCAAATAGATTGTAAACCTTGGAAGTTAATGAACAAACTTCCAACTCACAATCATAGACGCTGAACACAGAACAATAACCATTAAGCTCTCTGACCACAAGTCCAACCATTAAACTTAGAACAGACTTACATTTGTATTAGTATGGTGCTGAGCACTACATGTGCCTCTTTGCATCATCTTTAAACTTAACTTGTGACCCTGACAAATCGAAACGAAAACAACATCATCTCTATTCCAATACAGCCTTGAATTCAGCTCATCAAAGGCTTCTATTGAAACTAGAACTCCAGTTTTATGTCGACTTTCTTAAACTTATGAAGCCCAGATAATGCAATACTCAGGATGTTAGAGTAACAAAGAACAATAAAAGTGTACAAGAACATCATTCTTTGATTTTATTTTCCTTCAAAATTCTCCGAATTACTACATAGAAAAGTAGGGAGTATCGTTTACAAACATTTCTCAGTTTACCCTGAACAGAAAGCATGAATTGTTCACACAACACACAATACAAAGGGCACGGTAAGGGAATGAATGAGTAACATGAAGAAAGCCCAAGACACTTAGCAAGAAATAGGAAGCCTATCTACACTTTATTGACCAATGTAGGGGCAAAGGAGCTAAGCACATACCATATTATCAACAACATGAATCCAGTACAATCTGTAACACTCCAAACTGCATTCAAAACAAATAATAGATCATCAACCACTCATTCACTTACTTCTCTTTATTTCAGTAAAGCACATAAGGTTTCAAATTCTTCTTTCAACTCCTTTGTAGCTCGAACAATGGGAATATAGTTAATGATGCTTAACCCAAATCCTGAAATTAATTTTTCCCAAAACTCTCGGATAAACAAAAAGCAAAAGAGCATGAAACATCCAGGGGATTAAGATAACAAGAAAATTGCCCCAGTCCTTTTCTTCATCTTACACTATTCAATAAACCAAAACGACCAAATGGGCAAAAATGAAAAAGAAATGAGCATCATTGAGAACATAAAACACACCGTTAGAACCAAACCAAATTATGCACAGTCTAGCTATAAAGAAAATAAAGTAAGAAACGATCAAATCATGGTTTATTCGTACTCAAATCTACTGAAATCTTCCAAATTCGTGTAAATTTCGAACGCAAATCAAGTGAATTAGTTCACAAACCAGTAAGGCAGTAACATATCGATCGCTCTACAACCTATCTAATTAACTCTCAATCTAAACTGTAGAACAAAGAAATTAGGGTATTCCACCAACCTCCACCTCCGCCTCTTTTTGGTTCTTCAAATCGTACGGTTCATCACCATCAATGTGCTTTCCTCCTCTGTGGCTGTCTCTCAGTGGCCAATCTGTAAATCCAATAGACCTGAAACAAGAACAATGAAAGACACAATATCAGAGATCAGCTTCGTACAAAATTCAAATACCGAATGAAAAAAAGAAAGAAAGTAAATCGATAGTACCAAGGCGAAGACATGAGCTGCTATGAGAAAGACCACCATCAATGGAACCGCTTCGAGTATCCATGGCCGTGTCGGTGACAACTGCTCTTTCACCATTTTCGAAATCGGAGAGATTTCTTTGGAATATACTGTGAATTCGATAAGCCCTAACACAGGGTTTTAATCTATTTCTTCTTGTGCACGGAATTTCGATCTCCCGGAGTGGAGTGGAAGAGGTTGGTACAGCAAATAATTAGAAGAGAAAATTGCATATTCAGTCCTGAATTATTAGTTATTTACACAAAAGACACATCTTTTTACATTATTTTTCAAATTTACTCCTGCAGGAAGATTATTCCTTTGGAGTATAACAAATATTTATTTTATATTCCTATTTATAATTGTTGTAGCACATCCGCAACTGGAAAAGATGCTATGCCTTTTAGGGGTGTGCAAAATATATCAAATCCAATTACAACAGATTCAATTAAAATCGATTGCTAAAAATTAAATATTTAATTATTATTTGATCGAATCCAAAATAATTTTTAAAAATTTAAATTAGATTGGTCGGTTGTTGGATGAGGATCCAACATCCAATAAAAACCGACCAAACCGATCCAATAATCATCCAATTATGTATATGCTTCTAATTTAGATGAATTTGTCTTGTATGCTTCTAAATTATTATAACTAAATAGTGTTTTCATTTGGATGAGTAATTTGTGTGTTTTATAATTGAAATATATATATGTTATACCCAAAAAATAGGAAGATGCATCCTAGGAGACTAAGGGGAGTGCATTCTAGGAGAGTTAAGGAGAATGGTCCTAGGAGACCCCAAGGAGGATGTGGTCCTAGGAGACCCCAAGAGAGTGATCCTAGGAGAACCAAGGATGAGGTCCGAGGAGAATTCAAGAAAGTGGTCTTAAGAAACCCCAAGGAGAAAGTGGTCCTAGGAGACCCCAAGGAGGATGTGGTCTTAGGAGACCCCAAGGGTGTGTAGGAGGTAAGCCTCCCAAGGTTTTCTAAGTGTTGGCTCGAACGTGTCCAAGGTAAGTAGCTAAGGAGGAGGAGTCTCATGCAAGAGAATGGAGACTTAGATTTTGATAAGGAGAGCCTATACAATGTTCGATCGGACATGTGTTGGGAGATGTTAGAGGAGAATGCCTTGAACTTGTCCAAGGTGGGGTGCCAAGGAGGTTGCTTCAATGTTGTCCAAGGTGAGGTGCCAATGAGGTTGCCTCGGACCACCTTGGTCCGAGGAGAAGCCAAGGAGATTGGTTCAAGGGGGAACATGGCATGCTAGAGGAGAGTGTCATGTTAGAGGAGAGAAGTGCATGTCCTACCACTATGCACGTTCAACGCATCATGCATATCCTACCACCATGCATGTTCAACCAGCACTTGCATGGGTAGTGAGTAGGAGGTGGACCAACTAGCTAGAGGAGACTAAGTCAGACACAACTCCAACAACATATGCGGGAATCTCTCATTCTTCGCACAAATGGAGGGTTTGTTACATTTCGAATTTTGAATGTTTAAATGTAATAAATATAATAAAATATCCCTATCATAAGGGGATATCAGTTGAGGATCCCAGGCCTATAAATAGAGAGCTTATGGGATGAGAGAAGGGCTTCTTTTTGCTTCTTCTTTCTAGAGAGAGAAAATTGGGTCTGTCTATTCTCGAGAGAGAAAGTGCTGAAATAAGAGAGAATTCTTGTATTTTTGCAATCTGTACTGAAGAAACTCAGTTGGCTCAGTCCATCTGATCTTGAGTACGGATCTATAAATCACAACTCTAAGTGGATTAAGCTATTACCGACAATCGGGGCTGAACCACTATAAAAATCTCTTGTGTTGTTTACTTTTATTGTTTATACCGTCTGTTGTCGTTTTTATTTCTCTTGAAGACTTGTCATTATTGACGTTCTCACGTCGTTGGCTAAAAACGCAGTCAACAATATATATGTGAAAATTAGATTAAAAAATACTCTAAATGATTGGATGGATCCGATCCGATCCAATAAATAACCAGGGGATGCATCCAATGGATGGAACCGATCCAATCCAATTATCCATTGGATCAAATCGGATTAGTTGACTCAATTTAATTGGATTGGATCAGGTGTAAAAATCCAACATCCAATGGATAATTGGATTGGATTTGACGAGCTTAAATCCATTGAATGTGATCCAATGAATACCCCTAATGCCTGCTTGCATAAAAGTCATTCAATGCACATATTAGAAAATTGGCGAGCACTTACTACGTGAGTAGGTTACTATGGAAGTGAAAGTTGCGTGCAGGACGAGCACGAAGCGATTGTTACGAGCAATTTTACTCAGACTAATGTTAGACACATTCTTATTTTATACTCAAAATACACACAATGATGTGAGATGTATTTTACACCACACATAAAATTAGTCGGTCTCACTCTAAAAAAAACTAAACATTATTATATGAATTTAGAGTGTATAAAATGAGTGTGCGTCTAACATTGCTCTTTTACTTGTTGAGTTGTTCTGTGAGCTAGTGAAAAGCAACCAAAAGAGTTGACCAAAGAAGGTGCTCGGGAATGGAACTTTGTGCAAAATAATTTTTCATGTTAGAAAATTTAAATCATTTTTAATTTTTTTTTTGGACAAAAAAGTTCCCCCTTGAATTATGATTATTGTCAAGTCTTGCACCCTAAATTATTTTGCGTGGCGAAAATCCCTCAGCCCCTTAACGATAAAAATCATTAAAAATATGTCTCTTCTATTACATTCCACTCATTTTCCAAATGATTTGCAGATGTAGCCACATGTCATATGCATAGTTGTAGTATGATGGTCTATTTAACTAATTAAAGCTAGTCATAATCGAGTTTATTAACACTAGACATACATACATTAACTTTAAGAAAGTATATTTCCATAATTTATCTTTTAACCACTATCTATGTATGTATTTTTTGTCAGGATTCTCCAATAGCGCTACATAAACACCACATTAGTGCTATATTAGCAAACTATTTAACAAATGAACAGAATGTAATAAAATTGGTACATTTTCAATAATTGCTATTATTCGGGGGATTTTTGTCACACAAAATAATTTGATGGGCACAAAGGCCATAGTTTGAATATGGGTATCGCATTTGTCTTAATTTTTTAATATTAGAAATATATATTTTAAAATTTTGATTAATTAATTATAATTGAGACAAAATTAGTGTAAAATATAATTTTTGCAATAAAATAATTACTTAGTGACATAAGTGTAATTTTTTAAACTATTTATACTAATTTTTATTGCCAAAAAAACTACTTAGCAACTTAAGTACAACTTTTTTTTATTGACTTTTGCCTCCCAAAAAACTACTTAGTAGCTTAAATACAATCTTTCAGACTACTTATTAATTTTTACTACAAATTTCTTTTATTTTGATTGAAAACAATTTAGTTTGAAAATAATATATTTTTTTAAGTGATTTTGTATTATGATCTATTTTTGATAATGTTTTGCAAAATGATCTCTATCTAAAATTTAACCCGTTGTCTAAATTTTTCGATTAGTTATTTGAATTTTTTGACTACCTATTTAAATTTTCGACTAACTATCTATGAGAAATAATTTTGTAGAGAATTATTAAAATTAAACTAGTGTAAAATGATAATATGTTATTTTCCGAAGAGACCCTAATAATAATATTGTAGTAAAAAAAATAAAATAATAAACCAACGAGACTATATATACAAATTGAAGGCGAATCCCCTCTGACGAAGCCAAACGTGGCAGTTTCCACGGCCACCAAGCAGACCCACTACGCAACACTGGTCACTCTATTCCCACTCCGCTTGAAAATGTTGTTAAACGCTTTAATTGCGCAGTCATACAATTAAAACTTCACTTACGCATTTTAACAAACACCTGTGATGCGATTATCCTCCATGGGTTCCTGAACTCTGCTTTACTTCCCAATGCCCTTTCCGCCGGCGATGAGGAATGCCTTTCCCATTCTGAGGCGTCACCGCCGTGTTCCACTGCTTTCCACGAGTACTGCTCTCTGCCCTTTCATTTTTCATACGTTTTCACCTACTTATGCCTTTCTATATCGATTTTTCTTTTATGACTGATCGAATCGAATCGCGGGGACGAAATTTATCAATTTTATGTTCACAGTATTTCGATTTCACAAATTTGGAATTTTGAATGATATTCGTTTATATAAATATAGCTGATTGGGAGCTTGCGTTATAATCAGTCGAATGTTTATAATTAAATTAAGTTTGTGCAAGATAGGGAATTTAAACAATTTGTGTATATGTGGGCAATGTGAATAATGAACTTCGACTATTCTAATTTGGGTTAAGTGTCTCTTTAGTATGCTTGTTTTAAGATATTTTGTTTGATTCTTTTTATGAAGCTTGCTGTTATTCTTTAGTTTATCAGTTTTGCTGTATTTAGGATGAACCAATTCAGTAAGTCAATGTAAATTATGATCTGTATCATGATGATGATCATACTTTGCAATTTGTTGTATGTGGGGGAATTCAAGGCTTTCTTTTTCTAGAATGTTTATGGAAACAAATGCAACAAAATTTGTAGTTATTGCATATATTGGTTAAGTAGTGAAATAGGAATGCTTTCAATTACCGTCGTAACACTCACTATGGATGATGATTCTAGTGTTATCTTGTTTATCAATTTCAGCTTTGCGCCATGGGAGCATCACAGAGACCATATTACAGAAATGCAGATCATTGAGATATAAAAATGATATTTATGCTTGGGGGACTCCAGATAATCGATTTCCCTATTACTTGTTACTCCAGCATTCGTAAGTTATTTAATTTATGGCATTGTCTAAATTATTATAGTATTATTTTGTAAGCACCGAAATTCTTTGCGGTGCAGATATTCTACTGGTTTTACCAGTGTTCATGGTGAAGGGACATCTGCAGAGTATGCAAAGTTGCGGAAAGAATCACTAGAAAGTGAGTTTGGACAAGCTCTAGGGACATATAGCTCCAAAAGTTTTTCTTCTGTCTACCGTTTTGGTCCATTTTTGGCTTTGTACAGAGCAGCCATTGTGTCTTTCCATGTTGTAAAGCTCACAATTTGGCAACTATTTATTCAAGATGTTGAAAAACGTGCCATCAAGGTATAAGACTACCTACCAATTTGCTTTTAATTATATATATATATATAATAAGTAAATAAGTCTATTAGAAAATCTTTTCACCTATCTGTCATGTTTATTTGAACATGTGTGATGACTGTTCTAATGATACTGCTGATTAAGTTTCGGATTTGTCACCCTGGTTTGAAAATGATGGTTTCTCTTATTGAGAAAAAAATAGCTTGTTACTATCACAGAGTTTGTAACTTCTTTCCAGCTGCTGATTCGCATATCTTTAAATAAAATGAGTTAAAATGGTTCAACTTTATGGAATGGGGTTCGTAGATTAGTTTCCATTGAGTTTGTATCCCTGTTTTAGTGCTGATATGCAAGTGCCATAACAGAAGCATTATGAAAGTTATAAGAACAACTGTCTAAAATTCTGAGAAGTTTATATATTTTTTTGCAGTTTCGAAAAACTTTGATCCAGTTGGGACCTTTCTACATCAAGGTTAGTTATTGTCTTCTAGTATAATTATTTGAATTAATATTTATATATTACAAGATACACTTACTTTCTGTATCAACAGTGTTTCAAAACTCAGTATTACTTGTTGCCTTGTAGGGGATTTTGCTTGTTCTTTGTAGAATGTTGTATGTCTGGTTCATGCATATATCATGATTGCTCACTCTTATAAAATTATGTAATTGCATTTACCAGAATAAAGGTTGGTTTTCCATTCAGTTGGAAATACACATACACCTGGGATAATTGCATAATTACTTTTCCATAGCTGATCATTTCTCATTGTTTAAGATATTGATTAGTCATTCTACTTATCTGGTTAATTTTTTTTTAATTACTAGCATTCATTACTTATGTTTTTTTTCTTCCCGTGTGTGAATGTCTTGGTTTGCTTGAATTATTTTGACAATGAGAACCTCTTAGGTTTGATAGAAACAGAGGTGCAAAGATAATGGAATTAGTTCTAGTTTGATTGATTTAATTGAAAGCATTCAATCTCTATTCTTTTGTTGTTGTTGTTATTATTGCAAAGTTACATGGTTAACCTATGTCATTTGAATTACAGCTTGGGCAGGCTCTGAGCACGAGGCCAGATATACTACCAACTGTATATTGCAATGAACTTGCTAAACTACAGGTTACTGGATTTCTTTTTTCTCTACATGCTATATTTGTAGGCATTTACTCTAATACTCTAATGTTATGCTTTGGATGTTCATGTATTCCTTTTGCTTTTATATTCTTATACTACGATGTTTTTCTCGAATGCCAGGATCAAATACCACCATTTCCAACTCGTATTGCAATTAAATCCATAGAAACACAATTTGGTCTTCCAATTTCTGAAATTTTTGCTGACATAAGTGCAAGTCCCATTGCAGCAGCATCCTTAGGGCAGGTCTATAAAGGTTAGAGAGTGGTTTTTGGAATTTAAACACTGTGTGGCTCTGTACTGAACTTGCTAGAATACCTCCTTACATTTGGATTTCAGATAATCTATTTTTCTTGGAGAATGTAAGCTAAATGATTTGTGTTGTCACTTCAAGTTTTGCAGCTCACCTGCACTCTGGAGAGCTAGTTGCTGTCAAGGTACAAAGACCCGGTATGACACTTTTATTGACCCTTGATGCTTTGTTATTTCATATGATTGGTGGCCAAATGAAGCGTTTTGCCAAGGCCCGCAAAGATCTATTAGTAGCAGTAAATGAGATGGTGAGCCTATTACATCTTTAGTACATTCCTGTTATACAAAAATTGCTGAAAATCTAACACTACAAGAATTGTTTATGAACTTTTGGGTTCTGTTATGGTTCTGGTGTTTTTTGAAAGAGTTTTTATTTTATTTTTTATTAGGTTGGGTTGTTCTAATTCTACGTAGATCAGCTTGTGTTGCATATTTGTTTCCTTTGAGGAATTTTTCCCTTTTTGATATATATTTTTTTTTGGTCTATAGATTCTTCCATCTTATGGATACAAGTTATGTTGGCTCTGTTTATATCATCAGATGCCTGTGTGAAGCTGAAAGTCAATATGCCTATACAAGAGAATGTTTATTCCTCGTATTTGCCTCAATTCTCTTTCTTAATTGTGGTCTAAAGAACTCATTTCCAGAATTTTGAATCTCATAGTTTGGTTTGAAATGATTTTTTGGATTTCCTGCGACAAGCATAAAAATGAGAGAAGATTAATGTTGTGGGTCCACATCTTTTGTATGCGTGTTAGTTTTAAGGAGAATTTCTCACAAACCTACAAAGTGGGCTGTTTATTTCCATCTTTTATTCTCTTTTAAAAATAAAAATAGATTTTTAGAATCTTACTCATGGATGTTTCTTGGTTTCTATTGATGAACAGGTAAGACATATGTTTGATGAAATTGATTACATTCAAGAGGCAACAAATGCTGAGCGATTTGCTTCGTTATATGGTTTATACCCTTGTAAGTTCTTATTTCCTAATAGTGTATTTATTCGTTTGATTGTCGATGTGTGTTTTATCAATTTCATTAAATTAATGAATTCGAAAAATATAACATACGACAATGAACTCACCAACATAGTCATGAGTTCAATACATCCTGTCTAGCAACAGGAAAGACGGATATTCCTTTCTCATTATCAGACAATCACTTATTCACCAACCTGACCAATTGCTGAATCATCATTTCTTCTAGATATTTGCTTATTGGTTCTATCTTAAAGAGGCCAGAATATCTTTATCTGTTTTTCGTGCATGGACATGTTTTTCCTTTTTTTCATGCCCAACTTATGCTTCCTTATTCCAGATGCTCTAGGTTGCCTATTTTTCTCAAGGTTTTTTGAGGACAGAAAGTAATGATGATAATAATTAAAAGAAAATATTTTATTATACGGTTATGCATGTTAGAGTTTTAACTTAATTGAAGCAGCTTGGTCTACTTTCACTGAGTTTATTCTCAAATGCAGGCCATGCTAAGGATTCTTTGTGTGAGTCAAATTTAGGATTATTTCACTCTGTAATTGTTTGACAAACAATTCATTATAATATGCAGCTGATACCCAAACGAGTGGCCAAGATTCTAAAGAAGGGGGAACTGTTCATCATAGAGTAGGAGATCGTATTAAAGTTCCAAAAATATATTGGGACCTTACCCGCAGAGCTGTGCTTACTATGGAATGGATTGATGGAATTAAGCTTACAGATGAAAATGGCCTGAAGAAGGCCTGCTTGAACAGGAGGGGACTAATTGACCAGGTATTAGGCAGAAATTACTTCATCCCTTTATGGTGGCAAGTTATAGTATTCTCTTTCTTCATTTTGTTAGCACAAGCATTAAGACATATTAGGCAATGTTACTGGCAATGATGCATTAACTTTGAATTTTCATTGTTATTTATTTATTTCTCTGTTCTCTTTGTAGGGATTATATTGCTCTTTGAGACAATTGCTTGAGGTGGGATTTTTCCATGCTGATCCACATCCAGGAAATCTGGTTGCCACTAAAAGTGGCTCACTTGCATATTTTGATTTTGGAATGATGGGTGATATTCCTCGACATTATCGTGTGGGACTGATTCAAGTGGTAAAAACTCTGGGACAATTATGAACAATGGTCATTTTCTTTTCTTTTTTTCCCCTTTTAAGATTTCACTTATACATTAAACATCACTGTAGTGCAAATGATATTCACTAAAATGTATCTGTGAACTGTCGTTCTATATACTTTTTTCTTGCTTTTTCCTCCTTTTCATATTTTCTGCCTGTGCCCTTTGTTGATGAGTTTCTATCTCTTTCAGCTTGTGCACTTTGTTAATCGTGACTCATTGGGTTTAGCAAATGACTTTCTTTCTTTGGGATTTCTTCCTGAGGGAGTTGAGATAAAATTAGTTTCAGATGCCTTGCAAGCCACGTTTGGTGATGGGTCTAGACATTCTCAAGATTTCCAGGTTTGTGCTTGTGGATTCTGTACACAACCAAATACAGCATGTTGGTGTCCATGTAGTGATAATGTTTTAAGAATACGAGAGCTTAATTGTTGTTTCATTGTTTCCAGGGAATCATGAACCAGCTGTACGATGTTATGTATGAATTTGATTTTTCTCTTCCTCCTGATTATGCTCTCGTAATAAGAGCATTGGGATCACTAGAAGGCACTGCAAAGGTTCTAGATCCCGATTTTAAAATCATTGAGAGTGCATATCCTTTTGTGATTGGAAGGCTTCTGGCAGACCCCAATCCTGATATGAGGAAAATTTTGAGGGAGCTTCTAATTCGAAACAATGGATCGATAAGGTGGAACCGGCTAGAGCGCCTCGTAGGTTTTTCTTCTCTTTCTTGTCTATCGTGCAGTGTAGTACTGCACCCACACGCACCTATATGCACACAAAATACATAGTACATGGATACACACACATTTCCAGAAAATAGGAGAAAACTAACTTGCACATATATCTATATTTATATGCATAACTCATAGTGCGTATGAATATGTAATAATGAGTGTTATCTGAAAAGATAAGTTGAAGTTTCTTTAGGGGGTTTGCTATTGTCTAATCTTAAAGTTCATTGAATTCTAGAACTCGTTGCTGTTGGGCAACATTCAAAGTTGACCCTAGAATCCTAATGGATTGTATGTCACTCAAGAGTTTAGGTGGTATTAAATTCTTGTACATAGATGTCTATTATTTCAACCGACCATATATTCTTTTAACTATCTCTTTGCTGTGAATTTCTACTTGTCCCCCTATACTAATATTCATCAGGCATCTATATCTTATTTCAGATAGCAGCAATATCTGAACAAGCTTCTGCATCTGCTGACGAGCCCCCTGATTTGGATGAAACTACACGAAATCGTCTCGGATGGAAATCTTTTGACATGCATTCTGTTGTTTCCGCCACTGAAGATCTTTTGTTGTTCATTCTATCCAGAAAGGGTCAGAGAGTGCGTATTTTCCTGTTACGAGATATAATTGAAGCTGCTGATGCTTTTATGGATGATGAAGTTGTTGGCTGCATGCTAAATGACACCCTTAGAACAAGAGATTTTGAGGTTTGTTTCCCATTAATGTTTATCAAACTTCTTGAGCTAGCACAGCCCTGAAAATGGATTTACAAGTATGTTTCTTGAATCCTTGAAAATATGATACGCCCCAACTAGGGTCCTCAAAACAATATAGGCAAAAAGATGGAGAGAAAATAATAGCAGAAGACAATAGAAAGAACTAGGCAGATCTGGAATTTGTCATAGGACAATGAGGTATTCGAGAGACCTCCACTCTCCCAAGAGCCAAAGCTCAATTCCCATTCCCATTCCCATGATCCCCTCATTCTTTTTGTTATGTATGCTACTCTATCATATCCTCAACTAATCATTACTACAATTACTACGTACCCTTCTGCTACAATTATTCTCTCAATTCCTTACTCTACCCCTCTAAAGGTGTCTATCAAAATATTTCTCCGGCAATCTGGTACAGTCAAAATCTAATTGACATGTTTATAATTAATAGTGAAAAATTTGCCTCATTATATTCATGTGTCAGATAGTTCATTTTCAATGCATGCCTTCTTGTTGTTCACTTGTGCTGATTCTTCTCTTCTTCAGGAACATGACATGTTGATGAGGGTCCTCAACGGGTTTCAGTCTCTCCGGCAAGCTATAAAGTTGGCCCCGGATATCTGGATGGCAATGTTTCTCCGATTGGCAGTGAAAAGTGAGCTTCATAACTTTGGATTAGACTTGATTTCAGCCTTAATGATTCATTTTAGTCGCAAAATTCCTGAAACTACTTGGGTCTGTTTGTCAAGATTACTGCATGAGTTGACAAAAAAAGACAGCTCTGTTGAGCTATGATAATCAGATAGGGATAGCTTTCTAACAAAATTTTGCCACTTTTTTTTTCACTCATTATCATTAGATTTTGACATTACCAACTAACCAAAGAACAATAAATTTGATCTCTACAAAGTTGTCAGACACTTATTATTCTTTGTTAATAATAATAATAAACATGTTCACTTATGATTTAATTTTGTAATTTTGAGAAAATAGTTTTAGTTTATGAAAATAATCTCATCTATTTTAAAGCAAAAATTATTTTCTATTACTTTAGAATTGTTTTGAGAGAGTTTTTATTTGAGACATTGATTGAAGAGAGAATATATTTATATATTAAAATGATTTAAAAAGTTAATATTTGTCTATTTTAAGAGGAAATTATATTTTATATGGCTTTTTTTTAACAAGTTTACAAAAAAAAAAAAACTTATTTTATGGCTTTTTTTTTAATGTGAATTGTTTTAAAAAAAAAAATGAATTTCAATATTATTGGTTTATTTTCCCTTTTTTTTTACAAAAATTTGATTATGCTATAGTTTTACCATTAATCAAGTTTTGTTAAATTGGAATGGTGTTTTTGTATTTTGATTATTATTTTTTTTAGCTTAAGTGGTTGTTTATATTAATGTTATATTATATTACTATTTTTATATTAAAGTTTACTTGTTTTGTAAAGTTTTTTTTAATATGAATTGCTTTTATTATTTATTGTATCAATTTTTTCCTCTTTTACTGCACGTTTTTTTTCTTCCAAGAAGACTGAGTAAGGTAACTTTATTGATTACCTTTCACGTTTCCACCTTTAATTTTTTTATTACTAGAACTAGATTAAATAATATATTATCATGAGTTTGTTACCATAAGAAGAAGGGTAGCCAGTTACATATAGCAGAACTAAATAATATATTATCATGAGTTTGTTGGTAATTGGTTACTAATTTCGAATCTAAAAAAAAAAATTCAAATTTGAAAAAAAAAACCCTAATATGATCTTAAAACAATCATTAAAACTAAAAGAGAAATATATTAAAAAAATACAAACACTTCATCAAAAAATAAAGAAGAAGAATCTATATTTTTCGTAACATAGGTAACTGGTTACCTTCAAAAGCCCAGAAATATACACATGTATGAGAATGTGAAGGTAACCAGTTACTTATCACGGATTTGAAGAAAAAAAATAGATCTAAAAAAAATGAGCAAACAAGTTTGATCTGCAACACGAGGGGAATATATCATATTTAACAAAAGAAAAAGATGGAGGAGGAGTTGTGGATGAATATTGTCGGCAAAAGAAGAGGATGGAGAAGAAAGAAGGGTTGTGGATGAATGGTTCCGACAAAAGAAAAAGAAGACGAAAAAGAAAGAGAAGTTGTTGAAATCGTCGGTTGGAGAAGACAAAGAGTGGAGTTGTTGGAATCGTCGATCAGAGCTTTAGAAAGTTGCCGGATTTTGGTGCTCTTCATCTCTACTTCACGGGCGATGTGAGGGATTCACCCTTGGTTTTTATGGGAGGAGTTGGAACATAAATTCCCAATGTACTCCTATTTGGCTGCCATATTTTGCTTTAAAATTTAGTTCCTTAGAGGGTGTTTGGTATGAAATTTGAGTTTGTGGGAGTAGAGTTAGATGAGGTTTAGATTAAAGGAATGTGAAACTCAAGTGTTTAAAGAGATTAAGATTACCTTAAATTAAGTTAAAAAATAGGGTCCATTTGGAAACACAAACCCCCAAGCTATCAAAATTAAATTTACGGGTTAGATTTAACATTTTCATTCCCACCAAACCAAACTCTCGTACCAAACACTTCTTATTTAATTTGTTAGCATATTCATTTTCTCATATATCTTTAATTTGGGAAAAGTTAATTCCGCGCATTTTTATAATTTAGTGTAAATCCCATAAATTTGCAAAAAATTAAAATAGATGTGGGTCTATTTCAATAACTGTTAGTTATAACTGTGAAATATTATTTTGGGAAATCTACAAAAATGCACTAAAAGTTAAAAAAAATATGAAAAATACGGTATATTACAAAAATACGGAATTTTTGGATAAAAACACGGAGTGGCAAAAGTGTAAATACGGAATGGCTTTTAAAAATTAAATAAAAGCAGTAAAATACAATTTTTTGTGATCAACGTTTACAAACTTGTAAATATCTGTTACAAAATTGTAAATATCATTTACGTGTTTGTAAATAATATTTACAAAAATTAGTTTTATAATTATATTATTTTGTACATAAAACTTACGAACAAAATCATAACTAATTTTTTTATTTTTGTAACAATAGTTTACAAATTTAGTTTCATAACTGGAAATATATTTTTGTAACTAACATTTACAAAAATAATTTATAGTTAAGAAATCGTAACCAAAATTTACATAAAAATATTATAATTTTCCATATGTTACAATATTGTACCAAAAAATTACAGTAAACATTAAATTTATATTATACAACTTAAAAAAATAAATTTAAGATATTCATTATTTATAAAACACTTTATTATATATATATATATTTATATAAAAATACAGTTAGAGAGTAATGAATTACAATAATTTTATATACAAATTTTACATTTTTGTAACAACAATTTGCAAAATTAATTTCACAATCAAGAAGTTTATTTTTGTAACTAATATTTACATAAATATTTATAAATTTATTAAACATGATTGTTACAAAAATTTAGAAAATTAATTTTTTAACTTTAAAATATATTTTTACAACAAAGCTTAAACTTTGACTAGATTAAGATTTTAGTTTAACATTGAGTGTTGAGATTTGACTTGCTATGATTTTCAAAATAATATAACATTTTTTATCACTATCTCTCCTACTACTATTAATATATGTTACAAAAATTTATGAATATATATATAATAAAATTGAAAGATCATTTATATCAATTTAAATAAAAATAGGACTATAAAAAAATTAAATATAAAAAGTAATATTAAGGGAGAAAAAAAAAGTGAAAAATGACATATTTAATTAGAAATTTTATGTATGATACTAAGATAATAAAATAAAAAAAGTAGAAGATAGTTGATATTATTATTATTAGCACACTAAAAGTATGTATGAATTAATTAATGAAGAGAAAAAGATAAAAAAAATAAAACTAAAGTACAGAGAATAGAAAGAAAATAGTAAAATATTATCATATATATATAAATATTCTTTTTTCAGTTTAAAAGTTGTGTGTCTAAGATTTATAATTATAATTGTATAAATATATATATATATGTAAATATCTATTTATATATATATAATATGCATAATTGTAGAGGTGTTTTAGCCTGAAAGTTAATACCGTAAATTTATAATTATTTTATATAACCGTATATTTAGATTTTTTTGTTTAAACACCGTACATTTTGTAATTATCCCTATTATTTTTAGTAGATAATATTTGTACAAAAATCATAATATTCATAAACAAAAGAGAATATTTTAAGGATAATAATTATACTCAAATGAGGCTATTTAAGGGGTATGGATTATTATTCGCGTCTTCATAATAATATTTTTACCTTATCAATTGAAACAAATATTCTTCTTTTGACATTAGTTATCGATATTTGTTTTTCTGTATTTTGATAATATATTGATAAATTATTGGGAATTTACCACAGTTACTACATTTTGTTTTGTTTTGTTTTTTTTCATTTTTACTATCCCTAAAAAAAACTAATCACTTTTATAAAGAATTTTGATCATTAATACTACTTAATTTTATATTTTCAGATTTACATTTTTTTTTTCAGAGGATAAGTTTTTTCCCTCTTTTTTCACACTAACCCACCACACTAACTCTCATAGTCTCTTTTTTTTTTGTTCCCAAATATTATGACTCAATTGTTATTTTGACCCTCAATTCATTTAGCGAATTTATCTTACAATTTTATTACCCTTTTATTTATTTATCAATTTTCTTCTAGCTTTGACTTTGACTTGTTCTTGGATGAAGTGTAAAATAATTCATTTTGACTCTTGAAAAATGAAGATTTAGATTAAACAAAACTGCAGGATTAGTTTTCTATTACTTAATTTAGCTCTAACTTCTTGACTGTATAAAAATAAAGAGTGAAAGAACAATAACAATAACAAAATAATTATGCTTTATTTTCCTGACATTATTTGTCAAGAAATACAAACATGGTAACCATTTTTCCTTAAAAAAATATCAATGATTTTTTCTTGCCATTTTGAATTATAAGAGAAAATTTTCTATTAGACAAAAATATATATATAGTAGGAATGATTTTTATTTAATTATAAAAAAATTTAGTCTCAATTTGGCACAATTATAAAAAAGAATAACGTCTAAATTGTAATTAGATATAAATTTTTTAAGTCTCCTATCATAGAAATATTATTTTATACATGAATAATTATATATACAATTGAGTGTCATTCATGATTCTTACTCATTATATAGAAAATCAACGTGTAAAATAATTTTAATAAATATTTTTAAATAAAAATTATTAAAAGTTCTTATTGTTAGTTAATACTTTTGACTATTAGGAAATTTTTTATTACGCAATATTTCCATTTAGTTATAATTCTTCAATTAAAATACAATTAATTTGGTCCAAAGCTATTGATGTTTTACTGTATATACAAATTTTATTTAGTTATATGAATCAGGTTTAATTATTAATAGATCAGAAATTAAAGTAAATGTTAAAATGATGTATACATAAATAGAATAATTTGATTTCTATATTTATAAAATGAATTGAATTAAATTGAATTGAATGGTCTGCCATGGCTTTATAGCATTTTGGCCACATGGCAACTTGGGAGCCTATTATATTCCTGCAAATTAATCCAAATTCCCAGAGCAACAGGTAACCAAGATGAACCAGAAAAAGAAAAATTGGATACATTAGGGAAGGGAGTATACTCTTAACCCTAACTTATTTTATCTTCTAGAGACTAGTCTCATCCACACTTTTCATTCCATTCCCCTTTTAGGAGGGTATTTAAATCTCTATATATTTATAAATAATGTAATAAGAATATTGTGTAATTAGTTATAGGCTTCTAAATGAGATTCAACCAATAACATTTTGGGAAATTCTATGGCAGGGGCTAGGAAAAAAACTCTACCAGTGTGACTCTTTTGTGTTCTCGATCATAAATAGTTTTTGGTGTGATTTTTTTTATGACCGTGTATATTGTAGTTATTTAAAGCATTCTATAAATTTTCAGAAAATTTCGAATGATTTACTATACCGAAAACTATTTTAAAAATAAGTTATTATACGCGTGATTTTTTTTTTGTTGAAAACAATGTGTTTGAACCTAATTTTCAGAACTGTAAATTATTCAGAATTTTCTGAAAAATTTGCAGAATTATCTAAATAACTACAATATACACAGTCATTAAAAAATCGCGTCGAAAACTGTTTACGGATCGGAAACACAAAATAGTGAGACTCTTTTTCTAGTTCCTACCATAGAAACTTCCTAAACTTTTAATGTATAAATTTTATATATTAATACATTATTTTTTATATTATTTCCATTTAAAAACATATATAATATAATTATAATGTAAGACTCTCATCGTTAGCTATTAATAATTTGTTTCTCTTCTAATTAATTACTGACTTTTCCAATTTTATTCTTTGAATTTATGTTAAATTTTGTGCCATAAATTTTCTGGTTCATCTTCGTTACCAGTGTATATAGTTATGTATTTAATAGATAAAAATATTATATATGAAGTAAATTAGAGAGTCCTGCTTAACAATCTCAATGGTTGATATGAGATTTAAATATACAAATTTTTTATTGATATATATAATTAGATAATTGCTAAGGAGCACCACTGGTGCCCAACACCACACAAGAGGTGGCATACCGCTATTGGTGTTTGAATTTAATAAGTATTATGTGGTATCACTAACTAATTATGAAGTGCCACCTAATGTGGTGTTGGGCACGTGCCAAATAGCAACACTCATATCCATGTAAATGGATAAATCGAACTGTTATCGAGCTACATCGAGCTCATAAAAGACATTCTTCTACATACCATCGAGTTCATATCGAACCGTTATCGAGCTCCTATAGAGTAAAAAAGTTGCAGAAAACTAAAAAAAACGCAGATCACGGAATCTCTCCAAAAATCCCAAAAAATACACCAATATAGGCTCAAGTCTGTTCAAAATAGCCAAAAAAATGTAAACAAATAATACTCAACACATAAAATATACAATCTTATTACTCATGGTTTTTTTCCTCCAAAAACTCTCAAAATAGATGTTGTATTTGATATTGATGACTTCACAGAGACAATGGAGATGACTAACAATGATTTTGACAAGAAAATTATACAAATCTGTAGGTTTTAGGGATGCTTTCGTGAGAATGAGAGAGAGAGGAAGATAAAGTTTTATGATTTTTTGATATAATATGAGAGATATTTTGAATATGAGAGGAATGTTTAGCATCAAATTGAAAATATTAATAGTGCTAGGATTTTTTAGTCATATTAGTCATTATTAAGTATTATTTGTAAAATTTACCATATATAAATACTTTTGTTATGACTAGTGCTATGTACGTAGTACTATAACATCAATTATTAATGCATGTGTCCTGTCCTCATGCATTTATTTGGATAGTTTTGGTTTTTAGATTAGAACAACACACCAATGTAATTTACACACACACACAAATATTATTCCAACTTAATGTTATCCAAAACTTATGTGTCTGTTTTTGTATGGTGTTGATCCTATAAATCAATATATATATATATTAGGGTACATTTACAGTGTACACCGTTATATATAAAAAAATAATTATAATTTATTCACACACTAAAACCAAAAACGTCCTTCCCGGTGAAAGACAAAAGACATGTCCATATTATATAATTTTATATATATTTTAATCAAACTTGTTAGAATTGAATATCATTTATGGTAATAGGCCAAATACAATCTGAATACTGTAGAGTCTAGATTTATTATATCTTTATAAAAATTAAACAAGTTTCACTAGAGAAATGATTCAATACCAAACAAATTACATAAGGTGAACATATATAGAGCCTAAAAACATTACCAAAAAATTATGTAGAAAACCTAATTATGTATGTGGTAAATTTAATTATAGCCCTTTAAATTATGTTAAAATTTCAAGCAAGTTGAATAGCTTTAGTCCATCTACTAGAAAAAAAAAGCACTCACAATGAACGGGTAGAGATATATAAAACTTAGAATATGGATACGAGAGATTATATGATGTCCAACACTACTTAATATGATATAAGATAATTGGTACAATTTAAAAATGAATTCTACATACTAAAATAGAATATGTAATACTTAATATTAAATTAAATCAATCATCTAATGCCCGCATAAATTAGAACTTAACACAACATAATAAGATAGCATATAGTGATTACTGTAATTTAACGAATTTTGCTCAACATTACAAAGATGTAGTATATCACTATAGGAGTATCAATGGCTAACTAACTATATATGATACTTGACATCTTAAAAATACAAAATAACAAAACTTCAATTTATTATCATCTTCGACCTATTAACTTATTTAAAATTCAATATTAAATTACATAAAACTAAATACTATTTGGTAAATTGAAGTAGTAACCATCACCACGTGGTGACTTGTAAAGATACTTTATATGGAGTGATGAATGATCATAATTGATTTTGATGGATGTTAATACAGACGTATACACTTCTCTTTTCAATATTCATTCATTATAATTACATCACATGCCTGCTGGATACAACTACAAATACTTTCACTTCACTTCACATCACACCACACATCTATCTAATATTTTGATCATATTTCAATTTGTTCAAAATACTTGTCGATTGTGACGAGTGCGATGCCCTAATGCCTATGCCAAGTGTCGTCGGTAACTTAACTCATTCGAAAGTGTCCTCACAAAAAAAATTAGTTGTCAAAACTCTCATTTTTCAATGTTTTCAAGAGCAACCACTAACTATTGTCTCGTACGTAGAGTACATGAGAGCCATGAGAGGAGGGGACTTTGCATGTATTTTTATGAGTAGGATTATTTTATGGGCAACTAGTACTACCATACCAACTTATCATATGTTTTCCAATAATATCTCACTTGCATGTGATTATAGATTTCAACAAAGATATATTGTCTCCGCTATCGTCTCTTCACTTAATTAATTTTTTGTGGCACGGTAGGTAGGGTGCTGAAGGGATATCTATATGATTCGATCGAAGCTTTGTAATAACAGTGTAATCGAGAAAAAAATATAAATTTAGATAATTCTTCTATGGGATAGATATTCTAATGCGATAGAACGAGAAATTCTTACGATGATTCATATAATTATAAAATCGAGATTTATAAAATAATACAAATTTTTGTTTTTTTTTCCTATTCCCCATTTTTTTCAGGTTGTATTGGATTGGAGCGAGCGAATCAGTTGCTTTTGTTGTTTTTTATTCTATTTATGGAGGGTAAAACTAATTTAAAATATCGAATGTTGGATAAAACAAGATAACAAATCTTAAAAGTTATTATATATAGACGGAAAATATTCTTTATTGCTGTCTCATTATCTAATTGGAGAAGAAAAAATGAAGAATAATTTAGTTAGAATAACATGTACTAATGTTGTTTAACATTTAACTTATCAATTGAGAGAGTTAGAGAGACTGAAGGTGGCCATGACCCCCTAATTTTTTTCTCCATTTTTGTATATACATACTTTTACTAGATACAAACAACGTGTAATGCACGTTTATTTAGTTTTATTTATATAATTTATTAATCATTTTTATTAAATTTGTATCATTTTCATATAAATTTCAAATAAATAAACAATATTATATATAAAAAAATGACATAAACATATTAAAAGAAAAACTGAACCAAAATATTTGTTATAATTTTTGAAAATATATATAATATGATAACTTTTTTAAATATAAATGATGTTAAACATTAAGATTATGTATTATATATTATTGTTATAATGATACTTTATAATATCTAAATTTATATTAATATAAATATTAAATATCTGGTCTTGTATTAAATATTACTATAATAATAATATTTTATAATATTTAAATCCATATTAATATAATTAGTAAAAAAATTAAGATATATTATTATCATAATAATATTTTATAACATTTGAATTTATATTAATATAAATATTAAATATATTATATATTATTATCATAATAGTATTTTATAATATTATAATTTATATTAATATAATTAATAAATATTTATTTTTAATTAATTTTAAAAATATATTTAGTTAAAGTTAAAAAAATAGTCCCAACTAATAATATTTTTTTTTTCCACTCTACATATTAAACTTGGCCACGTTAGTACATATTACATATCAATCTTTTTTGTTTTTTTAAAAAGATGATGTAACTTTTTTTTTGACATTAATGTTTAAATATTTATTAAATATGTGTAAAAATATTTCCATCAAGTTCACAAATCCCAACTATAATGAGCCATAACTAGCTTGCTATATAGTACTTGCTATTATCCAATCCATAATTAAAGGATATGATTTAGGCGTTGATGTGTTTGTCCCTTTAAGATATCTAGCTGGTTCACTAATTAAAATAAAGATGAAGTTAAAGCTACTAATTTGTTAATTTTTTATTAAAAAAATTAGCTATAGGTCCCACAATAAAAGATATAGCCGTACACCATAATATAAATAATAAACTCATAAAAAAGATTTTATCATTAAATTAATAACTAAATTGCTTAAACATTTAATTACAATTTCATTTTTTAAGATTTACTTATGTGTCACCATCATCTCTCAAAGTTTTGATTAGCTACTTTACACTTTATCCATTTATCTAGTTACTAAATATTTAGATTAAAAAAACACAAGTAAATAAATCAATGTAAATAACATTATGAATTTTTATATGGTGACCTAATCTAAACATAAACAAATCTACTTTAAAAATCAGATTTATTATAAGAAATTAAAAACACAAACAATTTAAAAATTCCTCGAATTCTCCTCAAGTAGCAGTTTGAACTCCCTTCAAGCTTCGATCGACACCATTGAACAAGGAAACAATGAAGCACTAAAACCTCCATGGTTATAGACAATGAAGCTTCAAACCTTTTAGAATATTTCTAGGTATAAACTCGTTCTTTGTTATGCAAAATAGTGAAGGCATAAACGAAACGATACTATATATGATAGGGATAAAAGTCGACATCATTGTATCCAACTAACACAAAAATAAAATAACATGTACACTAATCTAGTTACTATGCGAAATAACCAACAGAGAAACATAAAAAATAACAGTACACGTTTAGATCGAACAAACAAAATAAATCTTAACAAACCGTTCATATCATGACAAAACATTTACAATCTCCCTTTTTAGCATGCTTATGAACAATGAACCGGATTATGAACAATGAACCGGATTATCAGTTTGTACGATTAAACAAGATAAACAAAGCATAAACACAAATCAACAATCAACTCAAAATCAGTTCAAAACTTGTCAAACAAAGTAACAAGAAGGACAACAATACACCCTGTAATAACTATGTATACAAATATTTCCATATATATATATATATATATAGTTCACAAATCACAGCTATATTGAACTAAAGCAACCTTGCTTAAAACACTACATAGTACTTGCTATTATTATTATTATATATTCCAATCCATAAAGGATATGGTTTACGCGTTGATGTGTTTGGCCATTAAAGAAATTTGGCTGGTTTACTAATTAAAAATTAAATATATAAAAATTATAATAAAGATGAAGTTAAAGCTACTATTTTTTTTAAAAAAAAATTAGCTGTATAGGTCCCCCATTAAAAGATATAGTAATCCCATAAAATATTTTATCATTATATTAATAAGTAAATTACTTATAAATTTAGATACAATTTTTAAAAAAAAATAAATAATAGGTGGTCTCTTAAAGATAGAACTTGAAAACCACCATTCTCCAAAAAAAGAAAAAAAAAAACATTATTCCCACTAAGTGTACATGAATATTATGACACAAAGTCCAATAATATTCAATCAAAATCAAATCAATTAAAAAGGCACAAGAGAAAGAGTCAAAATTATGTAAAATCATTTAAAATAATCAAATTAATTACAAGTTTTTTTTTTTTGCATATTCAATATTTTTCTTAACAACTTGGTTTAAGAGAGTCAAAGTATCTAGAGACTGTCTACGGATACCAATTCTAATTATTATTATTATTATTATTATCCAAATAATTTTATTGGATTATACGTAAGCACATTCAATTATTAGAATATAAATATTATTTACAATATATATATATATATTTATAACTAGTCAACTATCATATCAATACAAGGAAGAAAAAAATAAACATACATAAGACAGAAATTTGATCACATCATATTTTGGATTATTGACTAATGAAACATTAATTAGTCATTTTAATTTGTTAATTTCTTGATAGTTTCCTAAGACACGTAATGTAAAGCTAGTAGAATTTTCAATCAAATCAAATGTATTAAATAGTTCTTGTGTAATTTTCAATTTCTTTATATTGTAGTTGCCTTGTGTTTATGTTGATGTAGATATCCCCACATTATAATGAAAATGATTTGAGTATATGTTTGACCTCTAAATCCAATTAGTAAGTTTCTTTTTCCTATTAAATTGTTTGAACTTTGGATATTAAAAAAGAAAAAAAAAATGAAATAAAAAGAATTCCAATTTTTTCATGTTTGGATCGAATCAATAAATTAAGAATTTTTTTTTATAAAAATTAAAACTTAAATGTAGTATAATTTTTTTAAGAATTATAACAATAGTAAATATCTACAGAAAAAAATATTAAAAAAATCTCTTATCAAATTTGTAGAAAATATTTTTCTTAATTTTTTCCACCTTAGTAAATTTTGAACTTTCTTCACATTAAGCTAAGATTTGGAGTTTGATAATTATTCTTTTGGGAAAATAATTTTTCTTTTCCTTTTTCTCAAACTATATATCATTGATTTTTGTCATTTATAATTTTTGTCATTTATGCAACTATGATATGGCACAAAATTTAACATAAATTCAAGAAAATAAAAGTCGGTTTGGTCAATAAATCAAAAGAGAAATTAATAGCTAATGATAAGAGTCCTACATTTATATGTTTATTTAGATGGAAATAATATAAAAAAATATTGGGTAGTTCTTCGGTGCACGCCATCTCTAGTTTTTGATTTGGAAAGTATTTTTCAGCGTAATTTTTTTTTTATGACAATGTATATTTTATGGCAATGTTATGTTTTGGGAATCAATCATCCTTTGCCTCTCTTTGAGGGATTTTGCAGAAGAATGTGGAAGAATATGGGAATAGATAAGGTGGCAATAATTGGCCATGGCATAATCATTGTGCGTTTTGTTACAGTAGAGCAGCGGAATCAAGTTTTAAATAATGGAATTCTTTTCTTTGATAAAAAACCTCTTGTTATGAAATCTTGGAGTGCACTGGAGGATTTTAGGAAGGAGACCTTTCAGAAAGTACCTATATGGATTCAGTTGTCGAATTTAGATCTTAAATACTGGGGAGAGAAATCTTTATATAAAATTGTCTCACAGATTGGAACACCTCTGCAGATTGACCCGATTACAAAGGCCAAAGAGAAGTTCAATTTTGCAAGGATTATGATAGAAGTTTCAATTGATCAAGATTTTCCTCAATTGATTAGTTTTTTAAATGAACAAGACAAACATATGGATGTGATAGTGCAGTATGAATGGAAGCCAAGTCTTTGCTCGGTTTGTAAAGGATTGGGTCATGAAGCTACTCAGTGTCGAAAACAGCCAAGTAAACAGGCCTGGGTCCCAAAAACTGTAGCAGTAGATCCTACAATGAAGGCAAAGACTAAGATTGATAAGGATGGGTTTCAACTATGGTGAGCATAAAGAAAGTTCAGGAGAGAAGTTATTAGAGGCAAACAGGAATTATTTTCAGGTGCTTGAAGAGGATAGTGGGGTCTCTAGAGAAGAGAAGAGTCGGACTAAAACTGGAGGAGGGGGAGCACCTCCTGTGGAAGATGGATAAATTTTTTTCTTGGAATGTAAGAGGTCTTAATCAAACTAATAAGCAACTAGAAGTTAAGAAGCTCCTCACTAATAAGAAGATTAGTTTGGTTGGCCTCTTGGAGACAAGGATTAAAGCTAAGAAAATGGGAGCTTTATTCCTTAGGATGTTTAGGGATTTGTGTTTTACATCTAATAGTGCTTGGCATAATAATGGTAGGATTGTAGTTGCTTGGGATCCTGCTGTTTTTACTGTGGACATTCAGTTTTGTTCTAGCCAATGTATTCACTGTTGGGTTGAGCCAAGGAATGGCTTGAAGTCTTTTTTCTGTACCTTTGTTTATGCTTTTAATGAAGAGGTTAGGAGAGCTGATCTTGGGAAAGATTTACGGTGCTTGAGATCTCAGAAGCCGTGGGTTTTATTAGGGGATTTTAATGCTACTATAAATGTTGAAGAGAGGGTTGGTGTTAAGGTTAGGTCTCTTCACTCTGAGGCTTTTCGAGATTGTATGATTGATTGTGATTTGGAGGATGTTCAATTTAATGGTTGCTTTCATACTTGGAGTAACAAGCATAATCCTCCTGATAGGATAGTTGCAAAATTGGATAGGGTGTTAGGAAATAATACTTGGATGGAGAGTTTTGAGAAGGCTACGGTTTGCTTCTTACCTGAAGGTATTTTTGATCATTCTCCCTCAATTCTATCTCTGAGTATTCCAGTAGTTTTGGGGCGTAAGCCCTTTAAATATTTTAATATGTGGCAGCGTTTTTCAGTTTATAATGATATTGTCAGTGCTGCTTGGAGTGGTTCTGTTCAAGGGGTTCCTATTTTCCAAGTGATTACTAAAATGAAGAGGGTGAAGTTAGCTTTGAAGAATATGAATAAGAGTCATGTGGGGGATGTTAACTCTTTGTATAGTAATTCCTCTTCTGAGTTAGAAAAGGTTTAGCAGGCAGTGCATCTTGATCCTCAAAATCCTCATCTTATTGAACAGGAAAGGAAAGTTATGAATGAACATGAAAGGATTAAAGGGATTTATTTGGAGTTTTTGAAACAGAAATCTAGAATGTTATGGTTTCAGCAGGGTGATGCCAATACTCAGTTGTTTCATAGGAGTCTTAAGGCTAGAAGGAAGCAAAATTCTGTTATGGCAATTCATGACAATTCAGGGGTTTGGCAGGATACAGCGGAGGGTGTTCAGCAGGCCTTTATTGATTATTATACTCAGTTGTTGGGAGATCAAATGAATAACAGATTTAAGGTCAAAGCTAGCATCATTAAAGAGGGGCCAGTTCTTTCATCTAATAATATCCAAGCTTTACTTAGGCCTTTTGGGAAGGATGAGGTTTGCGAAGCTGTTTTTAGTATACCCCAAGATAAAGCTCCGGGGCCGGATGGATTTAATAGTGCTTTCTTTCAAAAGCATTGGAATCTTATTGGAGAGGAGGTTAGTGAAGCTATCCTTTCCTTTCTAGAGAGTGGTAAATTGTTAAAGGAGGTTAATGCGACTATTATTACTCTCATTCCTAAAGTGTCTAGTCCTGACCATGTGAGTGATTTTAGGCCGATCTCTTGCTGTAATACTTTGTATAAGGTGGCTTCTAAGCTTCTTTGTAACAGACTGAGAGAGGTTATTCCTCATTTAGTGGCGGAGAAACAAAGTGGTTTTATTAAAGGTAGAAGCATAGGTCAAAATGTGTTGGTTTGTCAGGACTTATTGAAGCATTATGGGCGGAGAAATTGCAAGCCTAGCTGCATTATTAAGATGGATATTAGGAAGGCTTATGACACCTTGGACTGTGATTTTTTAGAAGAAATGCTTGAGGCTTATGGGTTTCCTAGTAAGTTCATCAAGTTAATCATGGTTTGTGTGAAAACTCCCAAATTCTCTCTATTGATAAATGGGATGCTTCATGGATTTTTCAGCTCTAATCGTGGTCTAAGGCAGGGAGACCCGATCTCCCCTTTACTCTTTGTTCTTTGTATGGAATACCTTAACAGAATTTTGACAAAGGTGGCTCGACATGAGAATTTTAGATTTCATGATAGATGCTCAGATCTTCAACTAACTCATATGTGTTTTGCTGATGATGTGATTTTATTCACGCATGGAGATTTTATGTCCATATATTTGATGCTTCAAGGTGTTGAGCTGTTTTCCAAGTCCTCGGGTTTGCAAATCAACAATAGCAAAACAGAGATTATTTGTAGAGGTATGTCGAATGAAGAGATTCAAAGAGTTCTTCATGTTTCTAAGTTTAGGGAGGGGAGTTTACCTATTAAATATCTTGGTATTCCTATTAATTCTAAGGGCATTTCGGTTGTTGATTGTGCCTCCATTGTTGATAAAATGGTTGCAAGGATAAATAAATGGAGCTGGAAATACTTGTCTTTTGCTGCTAGATTAGTTATTATTAATTCAGTTCTGAATTCCTTGCATGATTATTGGGCTCAAATCACCATTTTGCCTAAGCAGCTTTTACGAAGTGTGAAATCCATTTGTAGGGCTTTTCTGTGGAAGGGAACTAAGGATTTTGATGGTGCTGGAAATGTGGCTTGGGAAGATGTTTGTAAGAGTAAAGCTACAGGAGGTCTGGGTAATAGGGATGTAGATTTATGGAATATAGTTGCGATTGGTAAATATGTTTGGGCTGTGGCTAAGAATAAAGAGAGTCTGTGGGTTAAATGGGTGCACTCAGTCTATCTTAAAGGAACTTCCTGGTGGACCTATGAAGCTTCAGCTACTGCAAGTTGGCAATGGAAAAACATAGTGGCAGTTAAGAACAAGCTGAAGACTTTATATTCCCACCAAACTTTCTGTGAAACTGAGTATAGTATTAGAAAGGTGTATTGGAAGCTTAAGGAGAATGAGAATTCAGTGAAGCTTTCTTGGACTCGAGTAATTTGGAGTGCTCATAATATTCCTAAGCATTCTTTCATTGCTTGGCTTGCTCAACTTAATCACCTTAAGACTAGGAAGCGCCTATTTCAACATGGTGTTGTAGATGATCCTAATTGTCTGATTTGTGGGCAGGGGGAAGAAGATATATATCATCTCTTTTTTGGTTGCTGTTATAGTAACTCTTGTTTGGCTAAGCTTAGTGAATGGCTGGGCTGGAATACTAGTGACAGAACCTTAAATGGTTTATTAAGGTGGCTGGTTAATGTTAAAGGGGTTTCTCAAGTCAGGAAAAGAGTTTATTCCATGACTTTGATAGCAGCTGTATATCAAATTTGGAAGGTTCAGAACTTAGCTCTGTGGGATCATAAAGTTGTGGCTTTATATTGTACAATAATGCAAGTTAGGAAAGAAGTTAAAGCTAGAAGTAATATTCTTTTACATAGTAAAAAAATTACTGGAAAAGATAGGATTTGGTTAGGAGAATTAAATGTATAGTCTTTTCTCTGTTTTGGCTGTCCTTTGGGATAGTTGTTTGATGTAATATTGTTTTGATATATGAAAATTTCTTACTTACTAAAAAAAAAAAAATGTATATTCTAGTTATTTACAGTACTGAAAATAATGTTTAAATAAGTTACTTCCAAACTCATTAAAAAAAACAATCACGCGTGCAATAAACTATTTAAATCTTATTTTTTGGAACGTTAAATTATTTATAATTTTCTGAAAATTTGTTGGATACTCTAAACAATATATAGGACCATAAAAAAAAAATTGCGTCAAAAATATTTTTCAAGCAAAAAACTGCAAAATGGTGCACTAATGTGCCCCTTTTTTTTAAAAGGTGCACCCGTGATTTTCCCAAAAATATTTATAATGGTTATACTGTCAAAAAAATTAAATAATAAAAGTTAGTGGAAATAATAATTCACGGGGAAAAAATATTTGTCCTTATTATAAAAAGTTAAAAGATAATAAAGTATGGTCACTATCATCAACAATCAGAAAATCTTTAGACTTGTTATCCACGAATTTGTTCAGAAAATACTATAATAGAAGTAACATAAGAGTTTATTGCTAGGTATTTTACCAAAATATAGAATATGTGTTCGTAAACTAGTGTAAAACAATTTAGAAATAGAAGTTACTGCCGTTTTTTTTTCTTCATTTTTTTTAATTTATTAATTGATCTAAAGGAAACAAAAAATTATACTAATTAGTTAATAAAAGATCAGAAAAATAAATATCTATAAAAAAATAATTAATCCCTATAAATGTTATCCATCATTGAATTTTGGGCATAGTGTTATTCCCAAGTCAATTGTGAATTTGCATGAAGAAACAAAAACAAAATATAGTAATATTATTAAATTTACAAAAAATAAGTAAAACTATCAACTATATATTGCTAACTTTTACCGTTAAGCTTTTGAAAGACAATTAATTTAGGGATTATATCATTTGTGACTATGCGTTTTATCCAATTATTTATTTAGACTCTGTATTTTGATAAATTATATTTTGAACCATATGTTTTGTAAAATTATTCAAATAGATTCTTACATTCAATTTTGATTAAAAAAATTTCAACTAAAATCACAAATAATTCACAAAACTAACAATTCAGAATAAAATCACAACAATTATGTCTAACAACTGTATTGTTGTATTCAATTTTTTGTTAATCAAAATTGAGTTTAGGGGTTTATTTGAACTATTTTACAAAATATAGAGTCCAAAAAATAATTTGTTAAAATACAAAGTCCAAACAAGTAATGAGACAAAACATATAGTCCAAAATAGTATAAACCCATTAATTTATTGATAATGTCATTTTTGTATTAATATTTGATAAGTTTTTCTATGCTTGGATGGTGCTATGATAGTATTTTTTTTTAGTAGTTTTAACTTAGTTTCGTGAGTCTGCAACATATTTTCTACATTGTATTTTATGATGATAAATCTTACATTTTAATAGCAATTATAGTTTATGAATCATAGGTTGATAAAGACTCGTTGAGATGATGTTAAAATGAAGTTTAAGGAGCATCCCAAGTTGTCGAGATTAAAGTGTTGAAGTGGTGGCAGCGTACAAGCTCTCTAAGTTTGAGAATTGAAGAAATTGAAGATAGGTCGCGGCCCATAAAACTCAGGCCGCGACACTTTAATTGGAATTGACGTTACAGATTGCATGTTCTAGTCAGGTCGCTGCTTGCTGTGTAGAAAAGTGAAATTGGGTCGCTGCCCAGATTCTTCAGGCCGCGGCCTGCGTGACCAGTTTTGCCTGTATTCTGTTTTAGGCTGCGACACGCAGAAATTTAGGCCACGACTTGTGACGCTGTTTTTAGATTTTTAATTATATTTTAAATGTTATTTAAATGGGACTATAAGAGATTTTTAGGGTTAATTCGAGATTAAATTTTATTACGATTTTTTTGAGAAAAAAAGACTAAAAAAAGGCTGGAGAGAAGACTACAATATTATTGTTTATCAATCTAGTTTCTTTTCTTCCCTTAATCTCTTGAACTTTAATTATAATTACGTTTGTGATTATGATTGCTATTATGGAGTATGTTCTTTTTAGGTTAAGGGCTAATTCAAAAACCCAAGACATGAATTTTTGATTGTTGATAATGAGTATTTTTCTTTAATTTATCTAAATATTAAACTGTTTTTATTTTTCAAATTGAATGTTATGAATTTTGTGATTTCTTATTAGGTGGTCAACTAATTAAGGTTTTACATTGTTCAATTGTCATATAAGAATTACTACTAACCTAATAGTTTAAGATTCTAAGTGTATGTGATAATTTGCAATTGATAGTAATGTCAAACGAATTGTTGATTGTGATGAAAAATATAACCTAGGTTAAATGAATTATATGCTTCATTAATTTATTGCCTAGAATGACTTGTCTCCATAAGATTTAATGTTTTACCTAAGTTAAATAGATTGTATGCTTCATAAATTTATTGCTTGGCTAAAAGAGTTAATTATTGAGCGCTTCGTCTTGATTACTTATAATAGGGAAATTGAGATAATTGTCTGCTTCAGTGTTATCTGCGAGGTTAATAGTTTAATTGAGAAATTGGAATAATATTTATTATTAGTGATTGTGAATGTTTGTTGAGGGTGGAGATTAATTTTTAACTGTTTTTTAATATCGTAATATAAATATTTATTTGATTTCTAGTTTATGTTATTTAATTTTGAGTTTGAAATCTAAATCCTCTTTTTAGTCTTAGTGCTGATTATTGAATAATAAAGTGAACGATAGTCCTCGCAGGTTTGACCTGTGCTTACTATTATACTAAAATAATTGGAAGTATTGAAAAGAAAAATAATTGTTAAATTTATTGTGGTATACGACACACATCATTTATAATATTACAATTTCATAACAAGTTAAAGAATAATATTACAATTTCATGCATTCATAATTTGTAATAAATTTAATAAAACATAAAATGGTTTATACATTTTTGGACCCTGTGTTTTTTTCCATTACATGTTTGGACCCTGTATTTTGACAAATTACTTTTTAGACCGTATGTTTTGTAAAATAGTTAAAATAGAACCCTAAACTCAATTTTTAGACCCTGTATATTGTAAAATAGTTAAAATAGAACCCTAAACTCAATTTTGATGAAGAAAAAATTGAATATAACAATACAGTTTTTAAGCAGAATGATTTTATTTTTGTTCTGAATTGTTAGTTTGGTAAATTATTTGTGATTTTAGTTGAAAAAACATTGACCAAAATCGGGTTTAGGGTTCTATTTTAACAATTTTACAAAATACAGGGTCTAAACAGGTAATAGGAAAAAATACAGAGTCCAAAAAAGTATAAACCCAAACATAAAATTACCGCACAAACAGAACTAGATACTAACTTGTAAATTTGTAATGTGGGGTTCAACATTTTAATATGAATTAGGATTTACACAACTTGTTAGACATGTGTATGGTTTGTATTTTTATATATGCGAGAAGTAAATTGTTTAAATTATGATTTTGATAATTTAAATTATTCATAATTTTTTAAAAACTTATAAGAAGTTTCTTACAACTACAATTTATATTGTTATATAAAATAATTAGGTTATCAAAAATAGAAATTTCCTTATTCAAAAAATAATTCCTACCATAAAAACTTCATTGAATTTTAGGCATAGTTATTCCCAAATCAAGTGTGAATTTGCATCAATTTACTATAAATAAATAAAAACTATCAACTATATTGCTAAACTTTTACCGTTGATTTATAACAATTTTTTTTTCAACATAATTTACAAGTTAAAAGAATAATATCACTTCCTAAAAAAAATATTACAATTGCATGCAATAATAATTTGTTATAAATTTAATAATACAAAAAAAATTACCAAAATAATAAAACAAGATACTAACTTGTAAATTTGTAATATTGGGTTAAACATTCTAATGTAAATTATGATTCAAATAACTTGTTGCACACATATCTATTTTGTTTCTATACACTCGTGGAACAAACTGATTGAATTCTATATTCAATCTTTGGCACACAATATATGTCAAAGTCCCCATACTTAATTCCAGGAGCAATTAAGTTCATAGGTTCACCCAATATTGAAATAGAATCTTCACTTACACCATCATAGGCTGGGTTCTTTACTACTGTTGCCTATCTCTGATGACTTGTCTTTTTTATCATTTCACTAAGAGATCCCTATCTATGGTCAATGCCATATCTTTCCTTTTCCACACAGCATCGGCCATCGACTGTGAGTATCCAAACTAGAACGTCTCCTCTTGGTTGCCACTGAGATCTTTGCATTGTTTTTCACTATATTAGGAGCTCTAATCCAAATATCTGATTTTTTGTAATCCGTCTTTAAAATCTTCTTGATAGTGCATTCCCGTAGAGTGTATTAGATTGAAAAATGTCGAAAGTGTTACTCCACTTAATATCAATTGGTTTTAAGATGGAACCCCACATTCTTAGTCTTAGTGACCTTCTCCCATCAAATTGTAATATGATATCAAGAACTAAGTTCGACTTCCACTGCACTCAACTCTTGACCTCGGTTTGTGACCTTTCTAATGTATTTTGGATTCTATGACCTGGTTCGGACGGCGTATATACCCACAAATTTCCCAACAAACCTTGTGATATCTTATATTCCCACAAATTTTCTGAGTCGGCCTTGTAGCATTCTATCAAATATTCATATTTGGTTTTGTTGTATTTGAATATCGTTCATAATGTCCATACTTTCATGCTCAAACGTGAATGGCGTATTAGATGTGAAAAAAATTCCACATGGAAAGTATATAAGAACAACAATATCCTTATAAAGGAAAGAGTTACTCCACTTAACACTAATTGATTTTAAGATGGAATCCTAATTCTAACCCTAGTGGTCTTTTCCCCTCAAATTTTAATAGAGGGTGTCCTAGAACGCTACAATTGTAACATGAATTTGGCAACCTCTCGTATCGAACTGCTATAAGATTTGCATTATGACCCTCAATTAAATCGGCCTTCAAAGCCTTAGGTAAGGACTTTGTGATATTCATCTTAATTAACCCGAACTCTAATATATTTACCAAGATATTCCCATGAGGCATTAATGTCCACCTCAAAAACCTCACCGATCTTGCCACCAAGCTTTTGTCCCCAATTTTTAATCATGCAGGAGATTGGGGGTTATGAAATTGAAGCCTAAAGTTGCCAAGGTGAACGTCAGAGAATCACAAAGAGCTGCATGATCTTCAACGTTAGGCATGGTAAAATCGGGTGATGAGGCAGAGCACGGCTGCCCCGCCCCACTATTAATTCAAGCGGGGCAGGCGACCCCACCCCGTCCCAAAAACTTTTTTTCTTCTATACTCTAACCCAATTCTCTCATGTTACTTATACACATGCATAACACTTAAAATTGACATTTTATATGTGGTTTATAATATCCTTAATACTAAAGAGAAATTATAGGAAATTGCCAAAAATAAAGCCATCAAGAAACTAATGTCCTCATTTTTAAAATTGTAGATAAATAACATTTTTACATTATTGATTACCTAAATTGTCTTTTTTTATAATTTATTTATTTATTTAGGACTGTATGACTTTAATATAATGGTATATGTATATTAGTTTTGTTTAATTAGTTTTTATTTTAAAATTATATTGATTTTTTAAGTTTTTTATAGGTTGTTGGTATATTATTTTCCAATTAGTGTATATGTTTTTTGTGGTATGGTATATAATTTTTTTTTTGTGATATTTAATTTATATTTTATTATACATAGTGGTAGTATATAATTTTGTATCATGGTATATACATTTTAATAGTAGTATATAACTTTATTAGCATAGTATATACATTTTTGAGTAATAATTTTGTAAGTTTTGATGTTATATTATTTTTAAACTCAGTATATATATTTTGTGGTATGGTATATCATTCAACAATCCATAAAAAACGAAAAAAAATCAAAATAACTTTAAAATAAAAACTAATTAAACAAAACTAATATACATATACCATAGTATTAAAATATTTAGAATAAAATAGTAATTTGTTAAATAGTGTATTTGGTAATATGTGATATTAAATAGATGATTAGACTATTTTACTATAAAATTAAAAACATGGACATTTACTTACTTTCACATAACATTAAGGGTCATTTTGCACTATGCCCCAATACTTAATAGACTTTAAGTATAAAATTCATATAATTTTTTATACCAGATCTCTCTATGAAATAATTGTAAATATTAAAAAATATGTTTTATATAATTCATTTTTATTTTTGTATTTATTTTTATAAATTTTAAAATAAAAAAATAAAATAAATATTTGAGAGTGTAATTGATACGAAGTGTAAAAAATAAAAATTGGCATAAAAAATTAATATTTAGACTTAAGAAAAATTCTAAAATTATAATTTAATATTTCTTCAAAAAAAAATAATAATAATAAATAATCGGGTCACTCCGCTCCATTTATATTGCCTATTTAGTATCCATTAAGTAACACCAAAATAATACAACCGGCAAAACAACTACGAAAATCTAATGTCGCCCTTGAAAAGAAAAGAGAGGAAAAAAAACTAAAAACTAATTTAATTAATTATAATTTCAACATCTCAAATTAGTTAAATTTTTTTAAAATTACAAATATATATCATCATATATAAAATTTACAACTTATCTCAACGAAAACAAAAAAAAATTGTTCCGATAATGAAAAAAAAAAGTTTGTACCAAATTATTGCTTACCAGATTTAGATTTTTCAGATATTTAAGTATTTTGCACAAATTTTAATACAAGTGAAAAAAAAAAGTCTAAAAATGGTGAATTATAGGGTGTGGTGAAGGAGCAGGTCCACCTGTTTGTGCATGTGCGACACGTGTGTGGTGTAGCCACGGCGGCACCATATAAGCCGATCCACTCGGCTTTTTCGGCTCGTTGACCGACTCAACTCCCCTCTCCCATATTTAGAATAATAATATAATTTTCAACAAACTAAAATTAATTATTTTATTTTATTTTATTTATTACAAACAATTTTAATTAAATTTTCCTTTTTTTTTAAAAATTAAATTTCATTTCTGTGTTCGGACGCTTAACAAAACCAGCCCCCAGAAGAAGGAACCAAGCGAATCCCTCTTTCTCTCTCTCTCTCTCTAGAAATTCCCTTCTCTCTCTCTCTCTCTCACTCATAAAAGCCTCATTTCCTCTCTCTTCTTCTTCTTCTCAATCTTGATCTTTCTCGGCCATTTTCATCTCTCCAGGTAAGGCACTGATACTGCTAGTTTTCTCTCTCTAAATCATTGAATGGGCTAGAAAACTCTTAATTTGGTTTTTTATTTTGGGTGGATTATTCGGCGTTTTGGCACGTAGCTATAAACAATTAGAAAAAGATCCGTGAATTGGATCGAGAAAAATATGAATCTATAATTGGCGTTTTCGTGTTTACTTTTTTTGTTTTTATACGCAGGTCACAGGAGTGGACTCGATCATGAATACGTAATGATCCTTGGTTTGTTGAGCTTCTTTGTTATTCCAAAATAGGTCATTTTATCCTCAAATATATCTGTATAGGGGTTTTTTTAGCTATAGGATTTCATTTTCTGATTTTGACCAAGGAATTAAGAGGTGGGCAATCTGGGAATCCAAGCAATAACATGGGTTATCTCAATTCGGTTTTATCGTCTTCAAGCCAGGTTCATGCTGACGATGCACCCGTGAGCGGCGGTGGCCTCAGGTCAATTTCTTTTGCTTATTTAGAC
The DNA here is from genome assembly GCF_963169125.1 of Humulus lupulus. NCBI lineage: Eukaryota > Viridiplantae > Streptophyta > Magnoliopsida > Rosales > Cannabaceae > Humulus > Humulus lupulus. The sequence goes on along the minus strand of NC_084802.1, from coordinate 5,569,547 downwards.
CTCCTCTTTATTTAGATCTGGACCTGTTTTAATTGGTAGCTTTGTTTGTTTTTAACATTTGAATCGAGATTCCTATCTATTTTTGTCATATTTTCTGAAATTGAAATTAAAATTATGTGAAAAAAAACAAAACAATGGAAGTGTTGATGATATATGGTGTTGTATTGGCTAGTTATGAATTATGGGTGATAACAAATATGTCTTGTAACCCCAAGATAGGCTATTTACAAATTGGGATTTGTTTTCTTACATGCACTATTCACGAAATTTGATTTAATGTGTGGGGTATTTACTTTGGTTTGGACTGCTTGTAATGAGTTATTTTTGTTTTTGGTTTTAAAGAGCTTGATTGATGACCATACTCACTCCTAATGTTAAAGCTTCAAAATTAAGATCCCCTCATACCTTATTGAAAAAATCAAATTATAATAAAGATATTTCTCCACTGTGACATGAAGGATATTCTGGGACTTCGATTTTCTAATTGGGCTTTATATGTTAATTTAATCTGGTGATCATGTTGTTTTGATTTTGAAATTAAGGGTCTTCACTAGTTTTGCTACTACTAATAATGATGAACTGATATTATTTTAATAATGGGTCTGGTGGGAATGAATGTGACACTGGTGTGATGTTTAATGTCAACAGTCAGAATGGAAAATTCAGTTATGGATATGCTAGCTCTCCTGGGAAAAGGTCTTCAATGGAAGATTTCTACGAGACAAGAATTGATGGTGTGGAGGGAGAAATTGTTGGTCTTTTTGGTGTTTTTGATGGTATCTCTCTCTTTCTCTCTATCTCTCTTTACGCTTATAAAATAAAATGCAAACCTGAATCCATTATACTGTACTCAACACATGATATATACAATGTTGTATGGAGAACGTAAATGCTAGGCAGATTTATTTTCAACTTGAACTCACCTTCAAGTCGCATATCAATGTAACTATGCATGGGTGACTGTATCTGGATAGTGTTATTGTACTCTTTTAAACAGCGTTAATTTTAGCTTTAACTTGAGGAACCCATTGGGGCTGTTTTTATTCCAGGGGCTTAACCATACTTTAGATAATAAATTATTATGACTTTTCGGTTTGTTTTATTCTGCATCTGTTTTGACCGTCCATGTAATAACCCCCTCGTGGACTGAAGTTTTTTGGTAGTTCACTAACCGTTATAATTATTTCTAGTTAGTATTGTTTATGTGCTACTGGATGAGTAAATAATAAGCATGCATGTATATAACTATGTAAGTCACGTTTGTCATTTGGTCATTTATTCCTTGAGTAATGCAAATAATATATTTCGTAAGAAACCGTAACAAAAACAAGATCTTTTCTTATGTTAGCCATTTTAGTACTCATTGCAAGTAAGAGACGATAACAAAACAAAACTGTTTCTCATATTTGTTTCAGGTCATGGTGGTGCTCGTGCAGCTGAATATGTGAAGCAGAATCTTTTCAGTAATTTGATCAGGCATCCAAAGTTCATTTCTGACACAAAATCTGCCATAGGTTTGTTATTCCATACCTGTAATGGTACTCATTCAATATGTGACATCCAACAGGGAAAAGAAAAGTGTTAAAAGGAACTATGTATGTATTTCTGCAGCTGATGCGTACAACCATACCGACTCTGAATTTCTGAAGTCAGAAAATAATCAGAACAGAGATGCTGGATCAACTGCTTCTACTGCCATCCTAGTTGGTGACCGTTTGCTCGTTGCAAATGTTGGGGATTCCAGAGCTGTAATCTGCAGGGGTGGCAATGGTAAGACCTTGACATTATATATTGATTTAGTGTTAGCTAAGTTGTTTTATTTTATCCATACATGAACTTAAATCTTCTGCTTCTAGAAATTTCATGTCAAATGATTATTTTTATTTTTCTCCTATTTCATGGTTGCCTATAACTTTTTGATGTGTTATAGCAATTGCTGTTTCAAGAGATCACAAACCAGACCAGACTGATGAGAGGCAAAGAATTGAGGAAGCAGGAGGATTTGTTATGTGGGCTGGTAAGGTTTCAGATTATAGATCTTACAGTTTTCTTATGTTCTAGCAAATTGTTTGCATTACTGATGGATTTTATATTGACAGGAACTTGGAGAGTCGGAGGTGTTCTTGCTGTTTCTCGTGCCTTTGGTGACAGACTGTTGAAGCAATATGTTGTTGCTGATCCAGAAATTCAGGTTCATTTTCTATTTCATATTTTGTTGGCATATTTGTGTAGATTTAAATTGCAAAATAGTGTTAATATATATTTTAATGGCTTCTCATCACTGATGCAGTTTATTAACATGCAACTATCTATATGCACATCTAATCTTTGAATCTTTCAACTCCCCACACCTTCCTTCCTTTTCCTCCTAATTTTATTGAGTAAACTGAATGTGGTTACCAACTGGCATTGTTCTTACGTGGTCCACCTCTCAAGTCATTCTATAATGCCTTGTCTGTCTGCAATATTCTATCATCTAATATAACGTAAAACACCGACTTTTTCTGTGCAGGAAGAAAAGATTGATAGCTCTCTCGAGTTCCTTATTCTTGCAAGTGATGGATTATGGGATGTTGTCACAAATGAGGTTTGTCATGATTTTCTAATTACGTCTTTCTCCATGTTCGCTTTGGGTTTGCTCAAGTTACTGGGCTTGTTGAGCTTTCCAACTCTCTCAATTATTTACATTTCTTTCGATATCAGGAGGCTGTTTCGATGATTAAACAAATTCAAGACCCAAAGCAAGCTGCTGAGAGGCTGATGCAGGAAGCATACCAAAGAGGTAGCGCCGATAACATCACCTGCGTTGTTGTTCGTTTCTTGGCCAATAACCAAGGGGGTTCCTCTTGAAGTAGTACCGAGTGAGAGCACCCTTTTCTTTGCTGCAAGCATATTTGATTTCCTGCTAGATTGTTAGAATGAATGGGTGCAATAAAATTCATTGCTAGAAAAGTTTTAGCAAATCTATGTGATGATAGAATAGTATTTGTACGAGGATAGAGGCTCAATCAAAATTTTTTACTACCCTGCTAATGTGTACTTACGTGTCTTTCAGTTCTGCCTCAAGAATAGAATTAATTGTATTTTAGTTTAGTTTCTGTACTTGGGTTTCTACCAAGTGAGCAGAAATGTGTATTTGTTTGTTTGTAAAGAGGCGTATGACTAAATTCTCATTACTTTTTTTTAGTATGCTGTAAATGTGGATTTTCTCTTTATCAGCTATATTGAATTTTTGTATTGTTGGTAGTTTTTTCTTTGGTGGGTTTTCTGTATTTTATCTGATATCCTAAGATAAGGTTCTATTACTCAATTTTCCCAAGAAAACAAAGTGTCTATATATACCCCTCAAAAGCTTGTGTTGTGTTTATAAATAATGATATGTCCACACAAAATAATATTACCATTTTAAAAAGACTCTACACACTACATTAGTGCGTAGAGGAATTATGTGGTGTACCTTTCGTGTTTAAATCTTAATTTTTAAGTTGTGCTTATTTTTGAATAATTTATAATATCAAAAACTAAGTTTATTGGACTTTATTTTTTAAAGAGTTGCTTAATATCCTAAATAACTATTAAAATTTTGGAAGGTGAATTATATAATTTTTCATAAATATATTTAGTAAAAGAATGCATAAGCAGCTCTTGGTGCATCTTTTTTTTGTTGCCTCTTTCTATACTCCTTTAGGCTTTTATCACTTACATGAATCACTTGTGCAAAAAACATTGTGTATAAATATATAATTGACCACTGTCTAAGTCTAATACCATTTGTGTCACATAACTTAGAACCTAGAACCAAATAACTAGGAACATTTTTTTTTATTCATGTCCGGTAATCTTTCACATATATTTATGGGCTTTCAATTATTTATTTGTTTTTAAAAGCTCATTAACTAATAAAACATATTTTTATCAAATAACAATAGCTGAACTACTACTACTAAATTTTAATTAAATAATTAAGACATTCACGAAAAGACTATGACTATGTTTTTAATTTTTTTTTATTCTCCACTTTTCGCCTATTTCAATATATTTATCAAGAAATGAAACATAGTTTTGTCATTTATATATGGTAAGACATTTTCAAAGATTTTCATAAAACAAAAAAGATCTCTAAAAATGAGAAAGCAAAATAATTATCATTGAAAATAAATATAGGTGTGGAGAAGGTGAAGTCGGCATGTAAAAAGGCTTTACTTACTATCACCTCTTTCACAACATAACTATATGCTCTCATAATATTTACTTAACATCAACTTTCCAAATTATTTCTTCTTTATTTAATTTTTTTTTTCTTGCCAAATATTAATATTGATTGCATGCATGGCCTTGGTTGTGGTTTTGGGCAAGTAAAAGACGACTCTAAAGCTAAGCCTAAGATTATGTCGCACAATTTTCAAAACTGAATAGTTGTATCACTACTACTAATTTTAAGAAATAAACCGTTAGTTCCATATCTGAAATGTTGTCTGTAATAAATTGATGATCTCCTTAACATGAGTAGTAGAGACACTATTTAGATGAAGAAGTAATGAACTTATCCTTTGCCAACTTTCGACGGTTATCCTTGCTTCATGTGTTGGGAGTAGGGCTGTTCATTGGACCATATCCAATGTTTTTGGACCCATCCAGATCCAATCTAATTATACATTGAATGTTGGATTTCTCCAACCGATCCAATCCAAGACTGTATGCTCAACCGAACCGAACCGATCCAATAAGTCATTGGATTGGATCGGTTTCATCCAATGAATATGAATCCCTGTATTGGATCGGATCCATCCAATATTTATTAGGTTATTAGGGTTTAGGGATTTTTTTTCTTTTTTCTTTTAGAGTATAAATGCTTTTTAATATATGTAAACAGTAAATGTAATAAAATATAAAATATTTTAACTTTAAAAAAAATAATATATTTTTTATCTGAATATTAATTGGATGATATTGGATCATTATTGGATTGGATCGGTCGGTTGGATCCATTGGATTTACATGTCATCCAAGAACCGACCGATCCAATATTGGATTTTAAAAATGTCATCCGATCCAATCCAATCATGATTGGATATCCAATTTTTAGCGGTCGGTTGACATTGGATCGGTCAGTTTGTTATTGGATCGGATCGTTTCTGCACAGCCCTAGTTGGGAGTAGAGCTGTAAATACGGGTCGGACTTTTTAGTACGACACGAGTACGACATGAAAAAATATGGGCTTGGGCAAGGCACGACACGAATTAAAAATTAGCACGGCACGACATGACAAGCCCGAAGACACAACACGAAAGCACAAACAAACTAGCCCGAAAGCACGACACGATAAAAAATCCGATATTTTGACATTAATAATGATAATAAATTTTTATTTGTCAATTATCTATATATTAAAATGATAATAAAAATCTATTATTTTTCTCAATGTTTATAATTTTATAATTATATTAATTAATTTTAAGATTTGTGAGTTAAATTTTTTAGCATTTATTAGTATGTATTCAAATTCTAATAATTATCTTTGATATAATTTTGCGTAAAGTATTGTTAAAAAGTATAAAAAAATATCTCGAATTATAATCTAAAAGAAGAAATGTAATTAGATTGGTGGTGAGTCTATTGATTGTTAAAAAGGAGGTAGATGATTCAATTCCCCATCTTCACATTTTTGGCAATAATAAAATGGGCCTAAAAGTGGGCCCGAATTTGGACCCAAGTAAGGAAAGTGGGCCGGCCTGACACGACACGACATGAGGTATGCTGGACTTACTTTTTCAAATATGGGACAGTCCGACCTGAATTATTCAAAGGCACGAAAATGTGGGTCGGGTCATGCTAGACCGGCCCACATTTACAGCTCTAGTTGGGAGTATAATAGTCGTTGGTTGGCAAGGGAAAGAAATGTTTTTGGAAGATGTTGCGTGGATGTTCTATGGTTTACTATAATCCTTGTTTCATGTGTTAGGGGTATGAGAGTGAGATTATTAGACTGAGAATAAAATGTCTGATGCTACCTAAGCATTATTTCTACAAAACATAGATTATTCACTTTATTCAATTATGATATAAAGTATTATATTCTTTAATTTATTCAGCAAACTCATTGGTATAAAGTAAAAAATCAAAACACATATTTCAGTGACTAAATAATCAATCACATTCGCCTGAAGTTTCCACTGTTATTATATGAAGAACCACACTACATGCACTTTAGAAATATGTGTACGAAATTTTGAATAAAAAATAAGTTAAGCTGTGCAATGATAGTAAGCACGTGCCTGCACGTGTGACTTCTCACCAATATTTCATAAAAGTGAAAAAAAATCATAAAAATAAAGGAATGATTAGACGGTGTTTCATTTCTTAACTAAAAAATTATTTTTTGTTTTTAAAATTTAAAAATCGTTTTATGAAAATAAGTAGGGTATTTAGTATTGTTTTCAGAAAATAATTTTTAAAACCGAACTTACAAAAAGCAAAAGAATTTGATAACAAAAAATTGTTTTTAGTTGGTTTCAAATTTTTTTTTCTCACATAACCTTTTTAATTATTATTATTATCTCATATTAATTTCTCTTTCATTAATTTATCTCTCCTCACTTTCTCTCTCATCATTTTTCATCTCCTTATTTTCTCTTTCCTCACTTTTTCTATCTCGTCATTTTCACTTCTTATTTTTTCTATCTCATCATTTTTTCTCTCTCATTTTTTTTCTTGTATCAATTTCTCTCTTTTCAATTTTTTTTCTCAAAATTTTTCTCTTTCTTTTTCATCATTTTTTTTTTCATATTACTTTATCTCATTATTTATTACAAACTTTTAAAAAAAATTTCTCTTTATAAAAATATTTATTAATTTTTTATTTAAATTATTTTATAAATAAAACTAAAATATTATTTTTTAAAAATATTAACCAAACACATATATTTTTTTTAAAACTACAAAAATTATTTTTTGTTCTCATTTCCGAAAACACAATTTTAAAAACAAAAAATAGAAAACAAAACCAAACCGATCCTATAAAAAAAAATGAACGATAGAAGAAATGATAGTCGAATTCCTATAATTTTTTTTTTTATGGCATGTGGCATAGTGTTTCCTCTATCTTCTAGTTTTAGTAGCTTTTTTCTTTACTTATATTTAGTTAGTGTAGCACAGCACAAAAGTACTTTAAAATTATTCTCTCTTTTCCTGATATTTTTTTTTCCAAAAGATAATGACGAAAATAAATTTGAACTTTATAGTGATTCAACTTTAAAAATGAATCTTGCTGAGTCAACTGTGTTTCACCTTATCATTTTTCCTTTTATAAATGGTCCTTTTGAAAGACAAGATTAACAAACAAAAAAAAAGACTCAATTGTTAAGAATTTTTCTTTAACAGACTTAGTAACTAAAATTGAAACCTTAAGGACTAAATTGTAATAAGGCAGGATATAATCCAAGGACTAGTAGCCAAAAAAAAGTACTTATAAACTCAATGTACTTTTCTATAATGTAAATTTTTTGTTGGTAATCTCTAATCTCCTACTTCGATTCAGTTTAAGAATTTGTATGCTTTCAAATTACACATTTAATAATAAGGAACTAAGAATTAATTTAGTAAATTATTAAAATAAAGAAAATTAAAAATACATAGCACTTTTAAAAAAGTAACTTTCATTGGGATATTCAAAGCAAATTCACTCAAAGTTGTATGTTACATTAAAGAAGTATTCGAGATAGAGAACCCAACCCACCACAACTACTTTTGCCTAATATATTTTAAACAAATAAAATTGTATATATATATATATATTTTAAATTAATAATTATATTTAAAAAAAACAACTACACCAAATACAATATTATGTTAAACTACTCAACTACCCCAAGAACAAAACAAATTGATATGATCTTATTATAATTATCTCTATCACAAATCCTTGCTCAACGTTTGAAATGCTTCCATCATTGTACATGATCGGAAAAAGTTAAAATTATATATATTTATAGCGAGTAATTACAACATATTCATCTTTTTGATATTATCAGTGCATCTTTTTTCTATTTTCGATATCTGAAGAGATATAATTCAAATTTTTTTTTATATGACAATAAACATCGTAGTTATTTAGAATATCCCACAAATTTTTTAAAAATTCTGAATAGTTTACGTAGCCGAAAATAAGGTTCAAACTGTCAAATTTTATATGCATACACAAAAAAAAAAAAAAAACACGCGTGCAATAGACAGTTTAAACCATGTTTTTGGTACCATAATTTATTCAGAATTTCTTGAAAATTTGTAGAATGTTCTAGATAGCTACAATATATACCGTCATATAAATTTTTTGGAATTATATCTATTCATGTGCAGAAAATAAAATAAAAAATGATATAATGATATTATAAAAAAAAAATTGTGTTATAGTCGTACCTTTTTAGTATAAAATTTTGTACATATAAATTATATAATGAAAATAATTTTTTTTAAAATATATTATATAGTCAAATATTCATTAAAAGTCAATACGTAATAGTAAAGTGGTAGTAAAAGATGTGTATAAGTGTATATAATATTTGAATGGGGCAATTGAAAAAAATGATATTGATAATAAGATAATTATATAAAGATTTCTTGAGGCAATTGTAATAATTATTAAAAAAAATTATATATTTTGTATGTAAGCTAAAGAAACGACAAAGAAAACATAGAACAAGATAAAGCATGCAGACGATGATACTTTATGAAATATAAAAATTGGAAAAAAAACTTTCTCAAAATAAAAAATAAATAAAAAAATCATTGAAAACAGCAAAAATTAATAAAACGACAGTATCATTAGACCGATACCAAAATATTAATTAAACAGACGACACCAAACAAAATGAAACGACAACACCTTTGCTAATCAGTAATATTATCTAATTAAGAAACGTCAGTGAATTAATAAAAGCTTAAAAAAAACAAAAAAATAAGAGAAGAGGACTCAAATAATAGAAAGATGTTATCGTCAAAGCAATATTTATCATTTTCTTTACTACGACTCAATATAACTCTTAAAATTAGTTGAATATTTATATATATATATATTTTTTTAAAAATTTGCCTCACCTTATGCTTGATGTGGTTTATATCATCTTTTTTAGTGGCCATACCATGAAATTATTATATTTATATATATCCTAGATATAAACAATGTGCATGTACGTTTGTTTTAATTTTATTTCTAGAATTTATTAATAATTTTTATTAAATTTATATTAATGTCATATAAATTTTAAATAAATATCTTATTTTTGAATTAAATAATTTATTTATTTTTATTTATATTTATGTTTGTTCTAGTTTTTGAATTTGGGAGTGACAACAATAAATTTTAAATTTATGTTTCTTGCTAGATTTTAAAAAAAAAATTTGTTGCTAATTAACAGTAAATTATATTATATGTTTAATATGATATTATTCTAATAAGTGAGTTTAAGTTTAATTATATTTTATTTAAGTTATAAAACATATGATTTTATTATTTTTAAATAATTATCATTGTAAAATATCTTTAAAATATCATACTTTAATCTGTTTAATTATTTATTATTTTTAAATAATTATCATTGTAAAATATCTTATTTTAAAAATTTTAATTATTTATTTATTTTTATTTAAGTTTAAATGTTTACAAACTACCGTTAAATATAAGAATATTCTGTTAAACATAAGAATATTCCGTTAATTTAACATTAAAAAAAATAAAAAACCGTTAAAACCAAAAATTTGCGTTATCTACACACTTATTATATAGAAAGATATATAGAGGGAGCTTTTTAGGTAGGAGTATCCTTTTTGCTCCTACTGTAAGAGTGTGCTTTCTATTTTCAGCACTTAGAGAAATTGTAATCCAATTTTTTTACATGATGACGTACATTATAGTTATAATAGATTTCATGCCAAATTTTAAAAATATTTTGTATAATTTATAGTGCCAAAATCAGAGTTTAAATAATCAGTTGAATGCATGCTTCGTTTTTTTTTTCATACGCGTGGAAAACAGAATATCTAGATCAATCTCGGTGATTATGTGGGTGATCGTTGAGATTGGGGAATGTCGAAGATTCAATTTTCTTGTAGTGTATAAAATAATACTTTTGGTCTTTTAATATGTCTCCATTCTTAGGTGGTGGAGTGTATATATTTATTTAAAAGATAAAGATTTTGTTGTTATAACTACACTGATATGATTAATAATTTTAAATCTTTCGAATAAGGTTTAAAGAATGAGATTAAAAAAATATAAATTTGTTGTTGATTCACTTTTTCAAAATAAAAAACTTTATCATTGTGATGTATAGATTAAAAAAAATTAGAAACTGCCAACAAGCACGTTAAAACACATCAATTTGCCCATTGGTGGATCTGACCAGATTCTTAATCATTTCTATTATTTTTTAATGAAATTATATCACTTGTTATATATATCTTTTAATCACATGTCTTAGGCAATTAATAAAAAGATTAGGGTATTTGGTTCTATTGGTACTAAAATAATTATATTGTTAATTACAATGGTTCCTAAAGTTTATCTTTAAAAAATTATTGTCCTCGAACTTATAATTTTTTAACAATTAAGTTATTTATACTAACAAAAGAATTTCACACACGTCTTATTCATCTCTATTACCATCAAAATATGTTGAGAAAAATTAATATGTACATAATCTACATATTTCCTTTCAATTTTTTTTTAATTCGGTTAACAAAAAGGACTTAATTTAAAAAAAAAAAATTAGAGACTTGTTAGCATTGAGTTAAAACACACATATATAGTACCATTAAATAAAAGAAAGATATATAATCTCTAATTAATTTCCATAACTTGCATTCTTTCAAAGTACATATTTTTAACATCAAAGATTTAAGAGTTAATTTATTATATTATTAAAATAAAGAAAATAAAAATAGGGTTACGTAACTATTTGATACTTTGTATTTTTGTAAAATATTATTTTACAATAATGCTTATTTGGAACCATGTATTTTGGAATCGTATATATTTGGTACCTTATATTTTGAAATCGTACATATTTGATACCCTAGACTCAAATTTAATTGATAAAATTTTGTCAATTTAATTAAACTGCTCTCAATTTTATGAGTTCCGAATTCAAATATAATTACTTAATTACATATAACCGATGACAATTTGGTCATATTTATCAAATATAAATTTAGAATATTAAATATATATAATTTTAAAATACAGGATACTTAATAAGAATTATTGAAAAAATATATATATACTAAAACGATACTTTGCAAAAATATAAAATAACAAATAAATAAATTCCCGAAAAAATAATTAGCACTTAAATGAAATCTATCCATAGTGATGACCTTTCATTGGCATATTAAAAAAAACATCACTCAAAGCTTGTAGAGATACCAACCCCACAACAACTAGTTTTGCCTAATACAACACTGAAGATCATAATAAACCATTAAATAAAACACAATACTCCTTCAAACAAATAAATTTATACATATATTTTCAAAGAATTTTTAATGATTACATCTCCATCATAATTACACTTAAAAATAAATAAATAAACCTAATTAAGAGACTACTTTAATAACAAAGCAGCAAATTGATGATATACGACATAATATACATGATGAACTTCACCGGCCTCCCACCGCTGACGATCCATGACCGTACAAGAAGGAGCTCAATCTCATTTTCGCAAGTAAAATTAGATTGGATTTAATTGAATTAGTTGAGATTATATTATATATATTTGTTAGAACTTTGATTACTAAATTTATTATAGTTTTATCAAATAAATATTTGAAGAAACTAAAATTATAATAGTATAAAATTAAAAAATGATTTATATGTTTTATGAAGTTTTGATACAATTAATAATTTTACGATATTAATGTTTAAAAATTACAACATTGAACATTTCGAAAGTAAAATTTTGTATATATTACATATAATTATGAAAATAAATTGAAGTATTAAAAAAAATATGTCTATAAATATATAGATGCACCTTAATTAGAGATTAGACGATTATGTTTAGTCTTAAACATGCCTAAACATAAGATAGATGAAGATGCCTATATTTTAAAATCATTAATAAAATATCTCAATTTTAAAAAAGTAAAGTAAAGTAGAAGTTCGTGTATTATAATAATTATTTGATTATACAAAGATTTATTAAGGCGATTGTAATAAATATTAAAAAAAACATATTTTGTTAGGACAAGAGAAAATTAACTGAGGAAAAGACAAAGACCCAACAAACATGTGTAGACGATAATATTTTATAAAAGAAAAACATAAAAATAAGAAAGATAAAAACGTTAAATAATTGAAGAAAAGCAAGAAATTAATAAAACGACAGCATCACTAGACCAATATTAATTAAATATCAATGAAAGAGTACGACACCAAACCAAATGAAAACGACAACGACATCAATATTTTGAAAAAACAAGAACATTAGAAAACGAAAGTAATAACGAGATCTAGTACTTAACATATAAAACGACATTAAATTTAAAAACCATATGAAATTGGCAAAACAAAAGATAAAAGCTTGTAAATTAAGGTGAATATCTATAGAAAAAGAAAAAAAATGAACAACAAGGCAAGAGTTTTAAGAACGAAAATAGGGACATAAAAGTCTAGAAAGACAAAAGAAAAAAGAAATATATATGTAATTCTTGCAATAACTAATCTTGCAAGAAGTTTAGTTTTATATATTTTTATGTATAATATTAATAAAAATAAATAAGGAAGAAGAGGACTCAGACACAATAGATATTATCGTCAAGGCAATAATTTTGCCTTTAAGCACGACGAGCGAACTTTGTCATCTTCATCGTCCTCTCTATAACTTCGAAAATTAGCTTAACATTACATTTATTAAAAAAAAAAAAGGGAGAGAAGAAGAAGATGCTATAAGCATTGACACATATTGTGCCTAATGACCAAATGAGCATGATTTTCAATTGGATTTGGTTTTGGGTTCAATTTATAATGAAGTTTGGAGGGTGTTAATTATTATTTGATATTGATATAAATATAATTTGTTTGCCTTGCTCACCACGTACGTACATGATTATTAATAAACAAGTTGGTCAATTTCATTGGCTTGAGGACCACTCATATATATATATATATATATATATATATATAATAAGTAGAAAAACAATATATATTAGGTCAAAGTTCTTGGCACTAACATGCTCCAAGAGCCTAATAATTGCTTTTGTTTATTTTTATTTATTTAGGGTTTTAGTGAGATAAGCAAAAGTATATATATTTTAAAACAGCATAGGAATATAGTTTAAGGTAGTTGTACATTTTTTTCCAACCACCTTTTTTTTTATTAATTAAGAAACAATTATTGTTGTGTTTGGTAAAATTTGTTTTTGTATTTTTTAAACATAAAAATAAAAATATATTTTTGTTTTTTTTAATTTTTATAAAATAAAATTATGTTTGGTAATTATTTTTGTTTTTTGTTTCTGAAAAAATAAAAATAAAAACGTGCTTCATAATTTTTATTTTCTAAACTAAATAATAAAAGTAATTTTTGTGATCATTATATATTATTTTTAAAATTAATCATCAAATTAGGTTATATTGACATTTTAAAATATCATTAACAAATAGAGACATTACCGAACATGTTGAAGAAATTTTAGAAAGTATAAAAAAGTTGTTTTACAAATTTTTAAAATTTTGATGAAAATTTAAAAAAATAATAAACATAAACACATTACCGAACATGGTTTGCCATTTTGTTTTCAGATTTTTATTTAATTACATAAAAAAACTATTTATTTAAAGGTTACCAAAAGCCCCCTATCATTTTACATCTTATTTGCATTTGTATAACTCCCTAAATTTTGACGAGTCTTTCTTCTTTTGCTTTCTAACTTATAAGTTTGGTATGAAATTCGCCCCCTCAAATTTTTTGATTTATTTATTAGAGAAATTATAGTAAATGACCTAAAATAATGGCATGAAGAGGCTAACGTCCTCATTTTTAAAATTGTAGAGAAATGACAATTTTATATTGTTGATTACCTAAGTTATCATTTTCCACTAAGCCCCAAGTGAATATTAGGATTTACCTAAGGCTAAAGAGGTTAAAGAGGGTAAGGGTATGAAATTCGCCCCCTCAAAAATGTAGAATTTCACTATACTAACTTATAAATTTGGTATGAAATTCGCCCCCTCAAACTTTTTGATTTATTTATTATCACATGCCACCTCTAAATCTAAATGGTTAACTAACTTCATTTATATCTTTGATTTTTACTTTTGTTATGAATTTTATCTTTTACTCTATTTATTTTTATTCAAATATCACATTAATGATAAATTATTCATCTTTTACCTCAAAACTAACATAAATTAGTCATATTGTTGTTTATTCGGAATACATATATAAATACCTAAGAAAAATTTGTTAAAACCAAATTGTTGAATTTCTTAGTCCAATAGGTGGCACATTATGTACGTTAAGATTTATTATTTGTTTAATGATAATGTTTATTGCTCTCTAATTTCTAACCTATTTTTGGTGAAAAATTTAAGTTTTTATGCATCATAATATCTCATATTACAAAACTATGCCGAAATCACTAATAATTGGAAACATATTCTTCAAAAAAATGAAAATAGGACAAAATACCCTTAACATTTTCATCTTCTCATTCTCTCTCAACTCTTCATCTCCACACTCACTCCCAGCAGAACCCTTCTCCTCACTAACTTGATTTACACACGATCAAGCTCTTAATTAAAGCTCAAAGTTACCATTAAAACCCTCAAAAATATAATCCTCATCATTTTTTAGAGTAGAGAAATCATGGGTAAATATTTTCTCCATGCATAACCTTTTCGTTTTGTTTGCGTTTTTTTAGTTTTTGTTCATATGTCGAAATCTAGTGCTAATTTTGATGTCAATTCAATACAAAATCAATACAGAATCGATGAAGTATTTGTCTTTATGTTTTATACGATGCCAAATTAATGTAATTCAATGACAAATCAATGCAAGTTTTTGAAAATTATGGACTAGGAGATCATTGAAGTGCTATTGATCTGGCATCGAAATGTGGCTTCTCAAATCCAAATTTTTGAGAACCATTGCATGACCATTGATTTCCAAAAATCAACAATTGATTTGTACCTCAATTGACAATTTTTTTATTTTTTTGTTATAATAGCAGAATTCGATGCATTAATGCTAGATTGTTTTGTAGATGGAGGTATTTTAATGCAGTTTGATACAATTCAATGTTAGACTAAACAATTGGTGAAATTTTGTTTTATTTTATTAATTTTGATGGAAATTGATACTAGGATGGTACCATCAATTAGTACCAATAATCTGAGTTTCACCAAATTTTCAATTATAAACAATCCAAGATTACAATTTCATATTTGGAGCATCATTGGGTTGTGGTGGTCCAAAGAAATGGATTCAGCAGTGATGGGGTGCTTGTCCTGATCGGAGGTGATGGATTGGAGGGGTTGGAATTGAAAGAAGAGAGAAAAATAGGAGGATTTTTGAATGAGGGCATACTTGTCCAATTTGCTATTTTGAACATAGTTTTCAAATGATTTTGAAAGGGGGACATTTTATAAATATGGAATTTTCTTTTAAACATAAGTGCTCAAATTTCCTTATTTATTTGTATTTACTTATATATTTGTAATGAATAAAATCTCTCTCTTAAAAGAAAAAAAAAGCCATTAAGCTCTCTACTCTCTTTTGAAATTAGTCACTTTTTTATTTCTTCATAAACTTTAGCAAAAAAAAAAAAAAAAGCATCAATAGAGTTATTGGTAAAGTTTGTGTTCAACTTTTAAAGTTCCATGTTAATTAAAAATATTCATCATGATATGATGAATATGTCTAAGTTCAAAAAAGTAACAAATAAAGGAATAGAAATTGACTTTATCACAAAATGCTTAAACTTCAGTTTTATATTAAAAAATAAAATCAGATTGATTCGTTAAAAGTACTTATAGGATCGACCCAAATATTTGGAAGGGTAATTTGCAAAAATATGGAAAAAAATTATTTCTAAAAAAAAAAAGTTTATACCTTTTTAGACTTTGTGTTTTGTCCTATTACTTATTTGGACCCTATATTTTGATAAATTATTTTTTAGACCTTGTGTTTTGTAAAATGGTTCAAATAGGCCCCTAAATTTGATTTTGATGAATAAAAAATTGAATATAACAACACAGTTCTTATGCAGAATAATTATATTTTTGTTCTGAGTTGTTAGTTTGATGAATTATTTGTAATTTTAGTTCAAAAAACTTTGATCAAAATCGAGTTTAGAGGTCTTTTTGAACTATTTTAGAAAATACAGGGTCCAAAAAATAATTTGTCAAAATACAGTGTCCACACAGATAATGAAGCAAAACACATGGTATAAAAAGGCATAAACCCTAAAAAAAAACTAAATATGGGAAACACACAAAATAGAAAATACTAAATACTATATACAAAATACCATAAACAATAAGATATATTCTCTCTCTTACTTTTCTTTCTCCATCACGTAAATTTCACACACTCTATTCATTACTCTCACAACAATAGCAGTCAACCATTTTCTCTCACAACAATGAGAGCTCTCTTCTTCTTTTTCTTATTCTTCGCGTTTTTCTTCTTCTTCACGTTTTTTTTTTCTTTTTCGTATTCTTTGTTGTTTTAGATCTGATTTTTTTTCTTCTAGATTTGTCTAAGTAATCAGTTACTATCACGATCTGATTTTGTTTTTCAAATCGGAGTTTTTTGTGGACCTAGTTTTAACCAGTTACCTTATTTAATCACCTTCTTCTTCCTCTAGTTTTAATGTTATTCTTTTTTCTATTTGTTCTTCTTTTTTTTTCACATCTAATTTTGCACTTCAGATCTGATTTTTTTTTTCTTCTAGCCCAAACTGTAAGTGGTTACCATCACAATTTGTTCAATTTTTTTGTTCAAATTTGATTTTTTTTTTCCAGACATTTTTAAGTAACCATGTTCCATGGCGACTAATTCTTTTTATTCACATCTAATTTTTTTAGACCTAACTATAACCAGTTACGATAACGATCAATTTAGATTTTTTTCGTTTCGATCTGATTCTGTTTTCACATCTTACTAAGTAATCAGCTACCACGGAAACTGATTCTTTTTTTTTTTTAGATCTGATTTTTTTTTTCAATCCTAGGTGTAACCAGTTACGATTATGATCAGTTTATATTTTTTGTTTGGGTCGTATTTTTTCAAGTCTCACTAAGTAATCGATTACCATCATAACTAGTTTTTTTTTTTTTCAGATCTAATTTTTTTCAAACCTTGTTGTAACTAGTTACCTTCACGATCAATTTAGTTTATTATTTTAATATAAGTTTTTTTTTTTCCAAATCTCACTAAGTAACCAACTACAAATCAATTGGTATTTTGATAATGGTACATTACTAAAATAAATCAAAACCGTTTTGATAGTGGTAACCGATTACTATGTAGAAAATGTTAAAGAAAATAAAAAATGGAAGAAATATGAATAAAAATCATGGTGAAGAATGTCTCAGATTTTTTTTCTTCAAAAAATAATGTAAAAAACGTTTTATAAAATATGAATGATAAAATATATTACAAATAGATTAAAATTATAAAAATTGTAACGCCCCACTTCACTATGGTTGCCTCTTGGAATGATGACTGGCCCTGCAAACCAACACGAGTCTTTCCAACGTGCTTTGTCTTCACTCGCACGCTTCTTAGGAAAACTTCCCAGGAGATCACCTATCATGAGACTACTCCAAGTCAAGCACGCTTAACGTTAGAATTCTCAAGTGATGGACTACCGAAAGAATATGCATCTTGTTGGCATAGGTAGTACCCATCAATTCATTTAAGCAATCTTCCACTGTGTAGTCTCATACTTACACAGTCTTAAAATCATCACATTTGACATTCCTCAGGCGGTGTAGTGATATACGGGCCAACCCGAGATTGGGTGGATGATTGCCCAATTTTTTTCTATTGTATAATATAATAGTTTTGGTCTTTTAATATGTCTCCATTCTTAGGTGGTGGAGTTTATATATTTATTTAAGATAAAGATATTGTAGTTACAACTACACTGATATGATTAATAATTTTAAATCTTTCAAATAAGATTTAAAGAATGAGATTAAAAATATAAATTTGTGTACGTTGTTGATTCACTTTTTCAAAATAAAAAACTTTATCATTGTAATGTATAGATTAGAACAAATTAGAAACTGCCAACAAGGACGTTGAAACACAAATATCTAAAACACATCAATTTGCCCATTGGTGGATCTGACCAGATTCTTAATCATTCTATTTTTTAATGAAATTATATCACTTGTTATATATATAAATATATATATATATATATCTTTTAATCACGTGTCTTTGTCAATTAATAAAAATATGGGTTTATACTTTTTTTGACTTGTGTTTTTTCTCATTACATGTTTGGACCCTGTATTTTGACAAATTATTTTTTGGACCTTGTGTTTTGTAAAATGGTTAAAATAGAACCCTAAACCCAATTTTTGTCAATGTTTTTTCAACTAAAATCATAAATAATTTACTAAACTAACAATTCAGAACAAAAATAAAATTATTCTGCTTAAAAACAGTGTTGTTATATTCAATTTTTTCTTCATCGAAATTGAGTTTATGGTTCTATTTTAACTATTTTAGAAAACATAGGGTCCAAAAAGTAATTTGTAAAAATACAGATCCAAATAGGTAATGAGAAAAAATACAGGGTCCAAAAAAGTATAAACCCTAAAAAGATTAGGGTATTTGGTTCTATTGGTACTTAAATAATTATATCACTTGTTAATTACAATGGTTCCTAAAGTTTGCACTTCAGATCTGATTTTTTTTTCTTCTAGCCCAAACTGTAAGTGGTTACCATTACGATTTGTTTAGTTTTTTTTGTTCAAATCTGATTTGTTTATGTATTCAGATTTCATGGCAATTAATTCTTTTTGTTCATATTTGATTTTTTTTAGACCTAGCTATAACCAGTTACGATGACGGTCAATTTATATTTTTTTTGTTTCGATCTGATTTTGTTTTCACATCTGACTAAGTAATCAGATACCACGACAACTGATTTTTTTTTAGATCTGATTTTTTTTCAAACTTAGATGTAACCGGTTACGATTATGATCAATTTGGATTTTTCGTTTGGGTCCTATTTTTTCCAAGTCTAGCTAAGTAATCGGTTACTATCACAACTAGTTCCTTTTTTTTTAGATCTACTTTTTTTTCAAACCATGTTACAACCAGTTACATTCACGATCAATTTAGTTTATTATTTTAATATAAGTTTTTTTTTCCAAATCTCACTAAATAACTAGTTACAATTCAATTGGTATTTTGATAATTGTAATGCTCCGAATTCTCCGATGTATTTAACGGCGTGAACAGTAGGCCGGGAGGGCCGTACTTGTTTAATTATTTTATTAAATGATAAAATGCATGTATGTATTGATTATATTATGATATGACGTGAAATGCATGCATGTGAGTCCATATTTCTTTATACAGGGGTGTGATGGTAATTTGGCCCGTTGAGGGTAAATCGATTATTTATTCACATGTTGGTGATATAATTTGAGACCACATTATGATGTGGGTTTGTTCGAGCCATTTGGCATGAGACGATCTTTAAGTAGTAAAGTAGCGGTTTAGTCATAGTGGGATTAAGTTCGAGGCTCGGGGTGAGTCTCGGGATGTTTTAATGATTAGAACGTTGCCGGGAGTAAAAAGGGTAACGGGATGTGAAATATTGGTGTTTGAGAATTTTGAGATTAGCGGGAATTGGGGAGCGTTAATTAAGATTAAAGAAATAGGTGAAAGATGACGATTTTGCCCTTGGGGAGACATTAGAAGCTTTTGATGACCTAGGGGTATTAAGGTCTTTTTTGCTTGGGTTATATATGTTTCAAGTGGCTGTAGAAAGTTGTAGAGCAAAAACAGAGCAACTTCATCACCTTCCCGTACATCCATTTTCTCTCTATCTTGCTTTGAGGTTTTTGGTCCCAAGTTGAGGTAGCAAGCTAGGAATCAAAGCTTGGAGGTTGTGGACTTAGCTCATCATCTTAAGAGGGTTCAAAACCAGTTGGAGGTAAGGAATTCTCCATGAATTTCAGGTGTACTCTGTTTTTCCTTTTTGTTTTCAGCTCTAGAATTTGATGTGGAAAGTTGGAATCAAGGGGAGTTTTGGTGTGTGTGTGATTGGGTTTTGGTGAGGAGGTGATGTAGGTGAGGTTTAGGGGTTGAATTAGATGTTTTGGTGAGGTTTGGGATGTGTTTGGAAGGTTGGTTTCAAGAGGAATCGCAGGAGTGGAGTTTCAGTGCAGTTGCTGGTCTGAAGCTGGCGCCCCAGCGCCAGCCCTAGCGCCCCAGCGCTACTCAGGGCAGAGATCAGTCCTCTCTGTTTCTGGGACAGCGCCTCAGCGCTGCTGGGTGGCGCCTAGGCGCTAGGGCAGTTTCAGGAAGTGTTGATTTTAGGGTTCGGGATGGTTTTTAAGGCTCGGGGGTTGGTTCCTTTGCTCCTTTTGAGTAGTTTGAGAGTCCCGAGAGTGGGGGATTGGTCCCGGGAGTGTGGTTTAGTTTGTAAACCATTCATTGATTTGTTTTATTAATGGTTTCTAATTGGCTATGATTAGGTAACCGCTAAGGAGTTTAAAGGTTGATCGTTCTCAGGGTCGTTCTTTAATTCATTCTAGCTCGAACCGGAGGTAAGAAAACTGCACCCCAAGTGTGAGGCATGTTGAATGTGAGAGTATGGACATGGATTGTATATGGAATGCTTAGCATATGTTGCTCATTTGTGCATGGCACTGACTTATTAGTCAGGTTTGACAAGAGTGCTAGTATCACTGTGAAGCTGTGACTTATTAGTCAGGTTCGGCAGTGGTATTGGGCATTGGTCACGATGAGCTGACTTATTAGTCAGGACGGCTTTGGCGTGTGTCACGCAAGTCAGTAAGATTGGATCTAATCGATTATTAGCATTGAATGACTCAAGGAGCATTAATGCCTGACCGACCCCGAGGGTCGATGAATGAAATAAGCGCTTGGAGGCTAGTGGCTTACTCAGCAGCCACTCTCCCATTTGATTTAGTGACTTGCACGGCAGTCACTCAGTGTGGTTTATCGGAACCTCATGTGGTGTTTACCCATTGGTTTGAAAGCTTTATGCTCAGTGTGATTATAACGATAATCATTTGATAATGTTTATATAAAGTGTTATGTTTTCTTGCTGGGCCTTGGCTCATGGTGCTATGTGGTGCAGGTAAAGGGAAAGAAAAGCTCACCTAGCCTTGAGTGGAGAGCTGATGTGGTGGTGTGTACATATGCGGCCGCTTGACCACCACGGTCAAGGTGTTCTCAGAGGAACTAGGGGGTTTACCCTATTTTTGCCGCTTAGGTCGGCGGGATTGTAAATTTAAAACTGTAATGACCATTTTGTACTGAGAACCACTTGTAAATGTTTTGTTTAGCTCTGCAGAGCAGTTTGTAATGAAAATTTCCATTTCCCTTTTTATTGGTTTTATACCTTAGCCTAATAATTACACTTAGAGCACGTTTTTGACCAAAGGACTCAGGCAATGAGTCAAATTTCCGGTCCACCGTTCACCGTAACTGTTCTGGGGTAGCCAGGGCGTTACAACTTGGTATCAGTGCAATGCCAAGGTTAAGGTTCCTGTAGACTGGCTGGGCATGTACACACATCACTGAAGACAAGCTCGACTCTTGGTTTGGTAAACTCTTTATGTAGTTATGTGTATAACTGCCTAAATGTGGTGCAAATGCTTTACCTGCATGCATGAGACACTGTGTTGGCCTTGTGCCCCTGAAATATTATGAATTGTTTTGTGATACATGCTGAGTGCTGAGTGTCATAAACATGTATCTGCTTGTGCATATTGAATGACTATGGAATATGATAATTGTCTGCTTGTTCTTGGACCGTGAGGCGGCAAGAGGTTTAGTTATTACTACCTAACTGGCCGTATTGACTATTGTTTCAGTAAGGTATCAGTGACAGAATGAACCCAGAACAGACAGACACTACAGCTGGCCAGAGTGGTCAGGGTCAGAATAATGACAACAGCCAGGGTCAAGAGAATGACCAATCCCAGATTCCACAGCCAGCACCTGCAAACTGGCAGCAGTTGTTTAATGATTTGCAGGCCATAGTGTTGAAACAGGGAGAGGAGCTTCGTCTCCTGAGGCAGCAGCAAGTGCCTGCAGTGGTTAATGTATCAGAGGCACCTTCTGTGTCAGTGCCAGTTATTGGGCAGCAGCCTGGGGTTGAAAACAGATTGGAACCTCTTTATGAGCGGTTCAGGAAACAGCAACCTCCAGTTTTTGAAGGCAGCGCTGATCCTATTAAAGCTGAGCAATGGATGAGCATGCTTACCACTATGCTTGACTTTATGAAGGTAGTGGGTAGTGAGAGGGTGGCCTGTGCTGCTTATATGTTTCGGGAAGATGCCCGGATATGGTGGGAAGTGGTTGGTCAGACCAAGGATGTCAATCTCTTGAGCTGGGAGGAATTTCAGACCTTGTTTAATGAGAAGTACTATAACGATGCTATAAGAGCGGCGAAGGCCGATGAGTTTATGAGGCTACTTCAGGGAAGCTTATCAGTTACTGAATATGCCTTAAAGTTTGACCGTTTGGCAAAGTTTGCCAAAGAGCTGGTGCCCACTGATGGGACCAGGAGAGAGAGATTCCTCCAGGGGCTACAGCCCAGGTTAGCTCGTGACGTTCGCATCACCACTGTGGCAGGAGTTACTACTTATGCACAGGTGGTGGAGAAGGCACTTACAGCTGAAATTGCAGAAACTAAGATCTGGCGTGACAATGCAGCCAGAAGGGATTTCAGGAGGCCAGGTCCTCCATTTGTTGGTTCTGGTAGGGGTGTTGGCCCCAATGATCAGAAGAGGAAGGTTCCTGATACCTTCCCAGTTCCAGGTCCTGACAGGAGACCTCGTGGTATTTCAATAGGTCGTCCTGGGGGCAGTGAAGCCTGGAAGACCCATCCTGAATGCCCTAGGTGCAAGAGGCGCCATCTGGGAGAGTGTAAGGCAAAGGCCTGCTTCTTGTGTGGAGTAGTGGGTCACCTTAAGAAAGATTGCCCTCGAGTAGGGAAAGAAGAAGCCAGAAAGGTGGACAGCTTGGCCCCAGCTCGAGTGTTCACGTTGACTCAAGCAGAAGCTGAGGCTTCCCCCTCAGTCGTTACAGGTCAGCTTCTTAGTGCAGGAACCCCTTATCATGTGTTAATTGATTCTGGTGCTACACATTCCTTTGTTGCTAGTAGCGTTATTGATAGGCTGTGTAGACCTTGTGATTTCTATGCTGTGGGGTTTGGTACTTTGTTACCCACTGGAGAGATAGTGGTATCCAGAAGATGGGTCAGATCTTTGCCAGTGACAGTAGAGGGCAGAGAGTTGTCAGTGGATTTGATAGAGTTAGTTATGACTGACTTTGATATGATACTGGGTATGGATTGGTTGGCAA
Organism: Humulus lupulus; assembly: GCF_963169125.1. Lineage (NCBI taxonomy): Eukaryota > Viridiplantae > Streptophyta > Magnoliopsida > Rosales > Cannabaceae > Humulus > Humulus lupulus. The sequence continues at coordinate 5,545,958 of NC_084802.1, read as the reverse complement.
AGTATGGGGCAACTATTGACTGTAGAAGGAAGATGGTCACCTTTGAGCCTGAAGGTGAGGATCCTTTTGTGTTTGTTGGTACTGTGCATGGACCTCGTGTTCCTATGATTTCTGTGTTGAGGGCCAGGGATCTACTGCAGAGAGGATGCATTGGATTCTTAGCCAGTGTGGTTGACACCACCCAGGTCATGCCAGTGAGACCAGAGGATACTAGACTTGTATGTGAGTTTCTGGATGTGTTTCCAGAAGATTTGCCAGGGTTGCCACCACACAGGGAGATTGAGTTCGTTATAGAACTGGCACCAGGGACGGAGCCAGTGTCTAGAGCACCGTACAGAATGGCCCCAGCTGAGTTGAAAGAATTGAAAGTGCAGTTGCAAGAGCTGCTGGATATGGGTTTCATTAGACCTAGCTTTTCACCCTGGGGTGCGCCAGTTCTGTTTGTAAAGAAGAAAGATGGTTCTCTGAGAATGTGTATAGATTACAGGGAACTGAATAAGCTGACAATTAAGAATAAGTATCCTTTGCCAAGGATAGATGATCTGTTCGATCAGCTGCAAGGTATGAAGGTATTCTCTAAGATCGACCTTCGTTCTGGTTATCATCAGTTGAGGGTCAGGGAGGGAGATATACCGAAGACTGCTTTTCGTACCAGGTATGGGCATTATGAGTTTCTAGTTATGTCATTTGGATTGACTAATGCCCCTGCTGCTTTCATGGATATGATGAACAGAGTGTTCAGGGATTACTTAGACCAGTTTGTGATCGTCTTCATCGATGATATTCTGGTATATTCTCAGACGGAATTAGAGCATGAGCAGCATCTGAGGTTGGTTCTACAGAGACTGAGAGAACACAGGTTGTTTGCTAAATTCAAGAAGTGTGAGTTCTGGTTGTCTCAAGTATCCTTTCTTGGACATATTGTCAGTAAGGAGGGGATTAAGGTAGATCCAGCAAAGATCGAAGCGGTCAGAGATTGGCCAAGGCCAAAGAATGCTTCTGAGGTTAGAAGTTTCCTTAGATTGGCAGGTTATTATAGGCGGTTCGTGGAAGGGTTCTCGAAGATTGCTAGTGCTTTGACTGAACTGACACGCAAGAGCCAGAAATTTGTGTGGTCAGATAAGTGTGAGAAAAACTTCCAGGAACTGAAGTAGAGGTTGATTACAGCTCCGATTCTGAGTCTTCCGACAGATCAGGAGAAGTTTGTGATTTACTGTGATGCTTCTCATCAGGGTTTGGGCTGTGTTTTGATGCAATCAGAGAGGGTTATTGCCTATGCTTCTCGTCAGTTGAAGGAGTATGAAAAGAGGTATCCTACTCATGATTTGGAGTTGGCGGCTGTGGTGTTTGCTTTGAAAATATGGAGGCATTATCTCTATGGAGAGAAGTGCGAGATCTATACAGACCACAAGAGCCTGAAATACTTCTTCACCCAGAAAGACCTGAACATGAGGCAAAGGCGTTGGCTGGAGTTGGTGAAAGACTATGATTGTGAGATTTTGTATCACCCAGGGAAAGCCAACGTAGTAGCTGATGCTTTGAGCCGGAAGGGTCCGGGGCAGATTCATGGTATGAGGCTGATAGCCAGAGAGTTGGCAGATGATATGACCAGAGCTGGTATAGAGTTGCTGATGGGCCAGTTGGCTAACATTACGCTACAGTCTACATTGTTGGAAAGGATTAAAGAGGGTCAGTTGAGTGATCCTCAGCTGATCCCATTTGCATATGATTATTATTGAGGCATGCTGGTTGGTTAAATGTGATGAATGTGATGCACGAGAAACATGTGATTAGGGCATGCCATGAATGATGAATATGAGATTGGTCAGAGCTTGAGACTCTGTGTTTGTGCATGATTATAATTAGTCAGATTTGGCAAAGGTGCTAGTACCAACTGTGAAGTTGTGACTCATTAGTCGGGTTCGGCAGTGGTACTGGGCACTGGTCACGTTGCACTGACTCATCAGTCAAAATTGGCAAAGGTGTTAATATCAACTGTGAAGTTGTGACTTATTAGTCAGGTTCGGCAGTGGTACTGGACACTGGTCATGTAGCGCTGACTCATTAGTCAGAACAGCCTTAGCGTGTATCACGCAAGCCATTAAAGATTAGATCTAATCGACTATCAGCATTGAATGACTCAAAGAGCATTAATGCCAGACCGACCCCAAGGGTCGATGAACATTATAAGCGCTTGAAGGCTAGAGGCTTACCCAACAGCCACCCTTCCATTTGAATTAGTGACTTGCTTGTCAGTCACTCAGTATGGTTTACCAGAACCTATTGAAGGCTAGAGGCTTACCCAACAGCCGCCCTTCCATTTGAATTAGTGACTCACTTGTCGGTCACTCAGCATGGTTTATCGGAACCTCAAGTGTTGCGACACTCATCTGATTAGGATTGACTTGATAGTCCTCCTATCAGAAGGCCAGGATTTCTTATCCTGGATACCCCAGCATTGTTTGAGCTCATTTGCATGCTTAATAGAGCTGTGTTTGCTAGGCATGCCAGATATGATTTGATATCGTGATTTGACTGTTTATGAGCATATGAGTTTTCTTGCTGGGCTTCGGCTCACGGGTGCTATGTGGTGCAGGTAAAGGCAAAAGAAAGCTAGACCATCCTTGAGTTGGAGAGCTTAGGTGACGAGGTGTACATATGCAGCTGCTCGTCCACCACGACCAAGGTTGAGAAGGAACTAGGGTTACACCCTGTTTTGCCGCATAGAACGGCCTGTTGTAAATATCTTCTTGTAGTAGACTCTGAAATTATAATTTTGGGATCCCAACATATATATTAAACGTTCTAATGAAACGTTACATCTTATCCAAAGTTTTTAATCCCTAAACCGCTAATCATACTTAGTTACACGATTTTGGCCAAATGACTCGATTAGCGAGTTTAGCACTGTTATAAGGCACACCGTAACGGTCCCTGGAGTTGGGGTGTTGCATTTACAGTCACAAAGTCTGAAGGAGAAGTGTGCACTGGCTCGAGTGAGAAGGACTTCAATGAGTGGATATTGGACAGTGGTTGTACCTACCACATGTGTCCAAGAAGGGAATGGCTTACTGAATATTCATAAACAAAAGGTGGTAGTGTTGTTATGGGAAATGATCAAAAGTTAAGGATAGTGGGTATATGCACTATTTCAATAAAGGGATCAAATGGGACCATAAGGACCTTGACAAATGTCAGATACATTCTAGATTTAAAAATGAATTTAATTTCATTAGGGACATTGGATGAAGAAGGCTACAATTACTGGATAAACAAAGGGAGTATGAGAATAACTAAGGACTCTTTGTTGGTGTTTAAGGGAACCAAAAAGCATGGTCTATATTTTTTTTGGATGGAGAGACCTTACCACTGGCCTATGCAGCCATAGTTGACAAATGGAATTCAAAGACAAAGTTTTGGCATTCTCAAATGGGGCATAAAAGCGAACAAGGTTTGGTAGAGTTATCAAAGCAAGGCTTATTTGGAAACTATACTCATGTTAATGTGCCTTTATGTGAAATATGTGTGTAAGGCAAACAACATAGAATCAAATTCTATAAAGCAATTTCATAGCTAAAAGTGTCCTAGAATATATCCATGCTGACTTGCGGGGAGCCAGCCGAATCAAAACTCAAGGAGGTAACCAATACTTCATTTCTATAGTGATGATTTTAGTAGGAAGGTTTGGGTGTTTTTTCTAAAACATAAGGATGAATGCTTATAGAAGTTTAAGAATCGGAAAGTGTTTGTAGAAACACAAACAAACACTAAGATTAAAACTCTTAGGACTGATAATGGTTTAGAGTTTGCAAACAAAGAATTTAATGACTTGTGCTTGAAATATGGAATACAAAGACACAAGACTGTTAGTAGAACCCCTCAACAAAATGGCATTGCAGAGAGGATGAATCGTACCTTATTAAATAAAGTTAAATGTCTACTAAAAGAATTTTGTTTAAAGAAACACTATTGGGAGAAGCTCTGTATGCTGATTGTTATATTATTAACAGGAGCCCAAGTCGAGTTATTGATTTGAAGACCCCAAAGGATCTGTGGATAGGTAAACCTCTGTCACTTTCTCATTTATGGGTATTCGGCTACACTGCCTATGCCCATCATGTTGAAGACAAACTTGAGAAAATATCTATAAAGTGTGTCTTCTTGGGATATCGTAGTGTGGTTAAAGGGTATAGATTGTTGTCTCGAGAAACTAACAAAATAATTGTTAGTATAGATGTTATATTCAATGAATTTGATTTACCTTTAAAAAAGAATGAGGAATGTGTTTTCTCTGATGTTTCAGGTAACAAAAGCACTGCTAGAGGAAGTGGACAATCAGCAAGATGCTAACCAAATAGACAATTCAGAACCAGAAGAAGAAATGGAACATCAAGAAAAATAAGGTTTGGGAAACTACCAGCCTGCTAGAGATTGAGCTAGGCGAGAAATAAGACCCCCTGCCAAATATGGTGAAGCTGATATAGTAGCCTATGAATTGTCTATGAAGAAAGAACCTATCGAAGATGTGCCTCAAAACTATACTGAAGTTGTTCAGAGCAAGGAAGTAGACCATTGGAAAAAAAAACAATGTTAGAAGAACTTGATTCACTTAAAAGAAATAACACTTGGGATTTAGTATTGAAACCAGGAGAACACAAAGTAGTACGCAATAAGTGGATCTTCAAGGTCAAACAAGGTATCATAGAACAAGAAAAGAATTACAAGGCGAGATTGGTAGCCAAGGGCTACACACAAGTTGAGGGAATCGATTAGTTCGAGATCTTTTCACTTGTTCTTAACATGAAAACCAATAGAATAATGGTAGCTTTGGCAGTATAGATGAATTGGGAGATAGAACAAATGGATGTTAATACATCGTTCTTAAATGGAAAATTAGAAGAAACAATATACATGAGCCAACCCAAAGGTTTCAAGGTGGAATCTAAGAAATGAGAGCTAGTTTGTTTGCTGAAAAGATCTTTGTATGGACTGAAGCAGTCTCCTCGACAATGGTATAAATGATTCAACTCAGCTTTAATTAAGTTTGGATGCATTAGATCAAAGTATGACCCTTGTCTCTATTTCATAAATCTGAATACTCAAGCTACAACTTTCTTATTGATTTATGTCGATGATATGCTCATAATGAGCAAGGAAATAGATCAAATTAGAAAATTAAAGGATATCCTAAAAGGTGAATTTTAGATGAAGGATCTCGGTGCAACACATAAAATTGTAGGAATTCACTTATTGAGAAATATGAGAGAGGGCTCCCTAATGCTGTTTCAAAGCAAGTACTTGGAGGATCTCTTAAAGAAGTTCAATATGACCAATGCAATCGAAGTAAGTGTACTTATTGCTGGACACTTTGTGTTCTCATCAAATCAGTCACTACATACAAAAAATGAAAATAAAGGATGTCAAAGATTCCCTATGCTGAAGCTATTAGCAGTATGATGTACTTTATGATAAGCACTCGATCGGACTTAGCTTATGCAGTAAGTTTTTTTAGCAGGTTTATGGCTAATCCTGGTGAAGAACATTGGAAAGGTAAAAAATGGTTAATGAGGTATTTGAAAGCTACTCAGGAACATGGCATATGGTTCAAAAAGTCAGGAAAAAGGATTGAGTTAAAAGGCTATGTTGACTCTGATTATGCTTCCAACAGGGATACATGAAAATCTATCACATGCTTCTGTTTTCTGTTGAATAATTGTTGTGCTAGTTGAAAATCGCAGCTCCAACCTATTGTGGCACTCTCTACTACAGAGGCTAAGTTCATGGCCATGACGAAAGCTTCCAAAGAAACAGTCTGGATGAAAAGTCTTCTAGAGGAAATGCACACGATAGAAGATAAAGTCACTGTTTTTTCAAACAATCAATCTTCCATCCATTTGAGCCAAAATTCAGTTTATCACGAAAGATCCAAACACATAGACACTCAGTTGTTTTGGATTAGAGATAAAATAGAAGAAGGTGATGTAGAACTTGAAGTGGTGCCAAGCGAAGAGAACCCAGCAGATGCTAGTACTAAGGTCCTTACACACAACAAGTTTCAGCGTTGTATGAAGATGCTCAACCTCAGAAAAGGCTGATATACTGGATTACTTCCCTAAGGGTGATCCTCACTTTGTTATGTTTAGTGGATTAAGGTAGAATTTGTAGAGTTGTAATCCACCTAAAATAAATTGTGTTATGTTAGTTAACAACAACCGAGTACCCCAAAGCCTTTAGTTAGTATTCCCATCTAGTATAAATACACTTTTCGGGTATGGTTAAGATCAAGGAATTAGAAATAGTTTTGTGAGGTTAGTGAGTTGAGAGTCTTGATTCAGAATTTGAGAGTTGAGTGTCTCAGAGAGAAAGGGCCTGGGTTTTGTATTCAAGACTTTGAGTCTTGGGGAAGTGTGAGATTATCACAGAGTGAAAACAGAGTGTTCTTGAATGGTGTAGTTGGCAAATATTGTATTTGTAACAAGTCAAGAAGATTAGTGGAACTCTCAATTGGGAAGAGCTGGATTAGGCCACTACATTCCTGGCTTGACCAGGATAAATTCCTTGCTTCCTTACTCTTTATGATTACTATTTATTCTTGTTGATTTTTATGATTTCTATTCATTGTTATCGAAACTTAATATTGTTGATCATTGTCAGCTGTTTGATATATTGTATTCAGGCATAACACCTCTGAGTAACAACTATTTAATTTCTACATTTTCCTATTTTTTTCTTATTATACCATACACATTTTTCACGCTAATATTAAAACATTTATGGCAAGAATGCAAATCCAATGTCTCTATTTTCTTGTAACTGTGAAAATGAATCCTATTAAAACTCATTTTGTTATCTCTTAATTCAAATGTCCAAACAAGGAATAAATTTTTCAACTCTCTTTCAAACATACTTCATGGCCTAAAATACTTCTATAATCTCATAAATTCAATCCTTCTTAGTCTTTATATTTTTTTTCTTGGGATTCATGGCCTTAGAGTGTAACACCCTCACTTATTTTAGTTAAAACCATATCTGAGGTGTTACGTTTTAAAACTATATCATAATTTATTTCTGCAGAAGTCTGGACATTTTTTTTTTTACTTGAAAACTTATTTCACATTATTTATATTAAACATAAAGTCTGTCTCAAACATATTATACATAAGTATTAAATAACTTAATTTTTTTTCAAAACATAACTTCACACTTTATTACAAATATCACATTGGTAAACTGAAATTACCCACAAAAAGGTCGATATGTTCATATGTACAAATCAGGGTCAAGAACATACTTCAGTTCTCCTTATGTCATTCACTCATTTCTTTCTCTACCTGCAACACAAGACAACTGTGAGCCTAAAGCTCAGTAAGCAAAGTAATGCATGCAATGCTAATGATTACTCAATGTCAAAGGACATACACAACTTCTTTTTAAATTTTGGGCCCCTTAAAATTGTGCACACTGTTTGAATTGGTCAATGCATGCAGGGCTTGTTACACGTATAATATAAAATCCCATGGGTTCTCCTCCGGCTAGCCATCACCACAATAGGGCGCATTAAAAACCTTATTCCATTGTTGCCCCGCCGGGCTCAAGAGTTAAGGCGGCCACACACCGTGGTGTCAATACATATAACAATAACTCATATGGAGGAGAAATAAAAACGGAAGCATGGCAAACAATATAATTGGTTCACTAAAACCTAGCCCAAATTATTGGGCAGCCACTATAAGCCTACTATAGGCCTTCGTTTACACTTATTAACACTTTCATTTGCCTTTTCAAAACAGTGGCACTGAACTTAAACTTCTTATTACAACTTTCTTTTATGTTGCACAAAACTTGCAAATGCATCATATAATTAATCATCATAATATCATGCATGGTCTTATATCATATAATAATTTACCATATCACTATTATGCCATGCATACAAATTTATGATGAAGTGTCAATGTATGTTAATACCACTTACTCACAAAATATTCATATAATGCATACTTTCATATAACATGTAATTCTTGTGTTGCAGTTGAGTACTTTACTTACCTTCTGTCCAAAATATAATTCACCGTGTAACAAGTGGTGTCTTAGGTGTTGATGTGCTTATCCTGACAATGGCATGGATTTATCATCATAATGATGGCAGTAATACATTGAACTCTCATTTAAAAATACCCATAAAACATCATATCAAATTTCATATCCAATTTATGCCTAAAATGCCTTAAACCACCTAGATCGAGCGTTAAATTTATCTTAGACATTTGGAGAAATTTTGACAGAGTTTCCCCTTAATTTTAGCTATCCTCAAATATCAAAATCAACCAATAATCAACATCAAATAACCTGCCATAACCATATATCCCAAATACCAATATGATTCATCATAAAGTTATCATATACCGATTTTGATAAAATTCTAATCTCCTAGATCATCACCCAAATTAAATGAGTCTCCACATCTATTCAAATATTTATAAACATATATACTCTCTTATAAACTCAATCAAATAACCAAAAATCAGTTTGTACTCCAAGAACCCCAAAAACCTCATAAAACACAAAATTTCACTTACCGAACAACTTTTCAGCGAAAACAATCTCTTCTAGCTTTTATAAACCTCAAACCACTTGGAAACCACCAAGAAATATCTTAACAAGAGATAAAACACCATAGATTAGCTCTCAGCAAAATTCAAAAATATAGTTTAACTTCCAAGTACAAGAACTTACCATAAAAAGGCTAGAACTAAGCTTAATCCACTTCTTTGGCTTTGATTTCACTTGGATCTTCTTAGAATTTCTTCAAACCAGCCAAGAAATGGTTTTTGGTTTTCTTTTCTCTCTGTTTTTCAGAGTAATGGTCGTGCAAAGTGATAAGGTTGATAAAAATTCTTTATTTTCAAGAAATTGGCCTTATTGTATCAAAATTTAACACCTTTCACCTCATCATTTCACCTTTTGACTTATGAAAACCTTACCACTTCAATAATTTCGACGTAATCATCTGCTAGGTCTACTATCCTTATGTGTAAAACACTCACACCAAACCTTAGGTCCATATGAGTTCATACCCAACAGTTATGCTTACCCAATCGAGCGTAGCGCACTTATGCTAAGCTCGTTTTCACTTTGCATCAATACCACTGATTATGTATACCTCCTATCAAGAATTGATCTAATGGTTCTAAAACCATTTTTACTTCATCAATGAGACCTTAATCGTACCTCAATTATATTTGGTAAATCCACTAATACTCAATTTTACCCCAAAATACTAGTAATCGACATTGTACTATTTTTCACCACTTAACATCTTTTGCCTTCTATATCTCACTTTCCTCACTTAATTCCATGCCTTGTCCATATTTTTCATACTTTCTTATATCTTGAGCACATCAAACACTCATAAAAGACAACTCAAATGCCACAAGGTTAATAATATTGAGCATACATATAGACATCACATATACAACTTTTATACTTATACATGAAAACACTTATAAAAATATACATATGCTCAAATTATACATATTGTATGAATGTAATGCAATACAATGCAATGCAATGCAATCATGTAATTATTGACTATATTATATCCAAATAATGTGGGTGCTACATAGAGCACTCTTAATAGCTCATGCAAAGTTGAGTATTCTTCAAAAATTTGAAGAACCAAGCCATAAAACACCTTCAAGTAGGTAATGTAAACTAGTTCTCTATTTTAGAGTTTTTCTATTTTTTCCATTTTCATCTCTACATGTAGAGAAATGATAAACCTCATTTAAGCATTTTTTTTCATTATTTTATTCCTTTCTGTCTCTAATTAATTATTTTTTATATTATTTCTCTTTTTCTTCTATTTTCTTATTTTAATTAATAAAAATAATTTAAATATATAATATTTAAATAAGGTAAAAATAATATAGAAAAATTATTGTATGGTGTACTGTAAAAATTTGATGTACAATACAAAAAAGTAAAATTTCAGTGATATATTTTGAATGATAGAATAAAAGAGGTGTTGTGACTTCTCTTATGTACAGTCTATTAAGAATTATTTTGGTCTATCACTTCTTTTCTATTTTTTTCTAAATTAATGAAATTTCATTTTATTTCAACTTTAAAATAATATTATTCATCTGTATATTCACATATGGGCATTCTATATAATTTTCTTCAATAGAATTTTAGAAAAGCAATCTCATCATGATGATCTGGAACAAGAAAATTCAATAGAAATTCCTAGTTATTTTTTTTAAAAAGAAAAAAAAAACTTAAAGTTCATAGGCACAATTTAAAATTGAACATCTGTCAAAGATGATGTGACAATTTAACATCCTTTATTGAAGGGTGATTAATTATTTATTGAATTTGACTATTAATTTAATTATTAATGATTTTAATTTTTTGTTATAATATTAATTCATGAAATGAATTACTCAGTAATTTAAAAAAAATGAAGTATTATTAGATTAAAATTATGTGTAAGGTCCTTATACATGTTAATCAAATATTACAAAATTAAGATAGAGCATTAAAAATTAAATAAATAAATACTTTCTCATTATCTTCCTGGGCTCGTAACTTGGAGTCAGAAGTGGAATATCCTAGAATGTGGGAGATTTTGTTGATCATTTTTCTAATTGAATATTATATTAAACACTGTCTAATGACAAAGACAATTCAATAATTAAACAATTTTTATTTTTTTTATAAAAATAATTAAACATTTTTAATTACTCAGCTAATCAGCTACTCCAGTTCCCATAATTTTTTTTATCATAAAACAACTTACTAATCCAATAAAATAGTGACCAAACTTGACAAACTCATTATATAATAATATAGAATACTCAATTAAAAAAACTCTTGTTAATCCAATCACCTGAACCCAGAAAACTTCATAATTAGATACAACTAATCAGATTTTATTTCTGAAAATACAAAAACAAAAATACATCAAAAAAAAAAACAAAAAAGCTTGTAAAGATTCATAGCTTAAAATTGCTCATCGTGAAAGCAAAATTCATTACTACATATTACATAAACAAAAAAAAAAACAATATTTACAAAAAAAAAAAACATCAAAAATAAAACCTAAAACATCGGAACGACGCCGTATCCCGAGATACGGTCGGCTTCGAGTTCTACTTCCGTACGCTTAGCGAACCTTCCTTTGATTCTGGGTCTGGTTTCGGCGTAGGCTTTTCGAGAAGCGTATCGAATCGTCTTCTCAAACTTCCGATTCTTTCTCTTCTCTCTGTACCTCAACACTCTCGCTTCTCGGTCCGCCGACGAGAACTGGGCCGGCTGCCGGGCTGAGTCCGACCCATTTGAGCTCATCGCCTTGTTGGGGTAACCGTCGGCCATGGTGTTCCCGTCCGGGACTACACCCACGTCTAGGGACGACGACGATACCTGAGGAACAATAAAGACACGATTTTTATCAGTTTAACTGTACTTTACTTATCATTTTCTCGGTAATCAAACAGATACGATTGTGAAAACTTACACTGTGGCTTAGATGTTGAGCGTTGTAGCCGTAGACGAAGTGTTTAGATCCGGAGAAATCCATTTCGTAACACTGTTCGTTCGCCATGGGAGGCTGGGACTGAGAGCTCTTACTGTGTACCGGAACAACTCCATCAGTACCGGAACTGTTCTGTTCTTGAGCTTCTAGCTTCGGATCCAGGTGGCCGTAATCCAGATCCAGATACGGAACCATATCAGGAAAGACGTACTGACCCGAGTTCAGATCCGGGCTTTCCATGGCTTTAGGGTTAGGAAGAAGCCAAGAAGCGGCCTCAGCCTCCTCCGTACTGACCTCGGCAGCGTCGGGTTCGGCGTCTTCGGGGAAGTAACGGTCGTTAAGGAAGTTAACGGCGGCACCGTTAGATTTCGCCGAGTTAACGGATTCGTATAGCGGCGTTATCGGGACGCGCTCGTGGCGGCGGGCGAGAGGGTTAGCAGAGTGAATATCTCGATCGCACGTGACGCAGAGGGCGGCGGCGTCGGCCTTGCACGTGACGTGAGCCGGGGCTTGCTCGCAGACTTCGCAGACCCAAACTCGCGCGTGGAGCGAAGCCAGCTTGTTGGCTGCGTGGACGTTGGAGTCGCAGGTGACGCAGAGGAACGCGGCGTCGGCACGGCAGTAGAGTGTGGCTGTAGCCGATTTGCACGAGTCGCATAGCTTCGACGCCATAGCTGCTTCTCCGAGTAAGCTTTTTCTACTTCTCTTCAGTCTCTCTCTGCTTTTGATTAAGTGCACGCGTTTATCTGGTGGGGTCGAGGAGATCCAGGGATTAGCCAGTCGGTGACTGCCACGTAGGATAGGCTTAGCCAAAACAAGAAGCTTGGATTTTTATTTTTAATTTTTATTATTTTCCATTTCCCAAACGAGCACGGGAGGGCCACAATAAAAAAGAATAATAATAAATAAATATTTAACAATTTGAACTAAAAAAAAATTGATTAAGACACCTATTTTTATTAAAAAGTAATACATAATATATATTTTTATTAACTTATATACTCACATTTTTCAAATTTTTTTTCTGTTTCCTATTCTAAAAAATACCTATAAATAATATATATTTTAAATATTTAAATAAAATAAAAAATATATATAAAAACGTTTTTTTCAAAAAAATTATAAATAATTAAAAAAAAGAATATTTACGGCGAAAGTATCTAAATTATTGTGTTTATAACATTTAAGTATCTAAGTTATTTTTTTAGTAGCAAAAGTACCTATTACTTATGTTTTGGTGTAGTTTATTACAATTGTTTGCTTTGTCTTTAAGCATATCTACATAATGTAAAATTTACTTATAATTTAAGTATTTTTGCCGAAACATCTTTTAAATTAGGTTTTTTTTGCTGAAAATATCACTTTAATCTGGTGCTTTCATTACAAATATGTATTTAATTGGGTACTTTCGCCTACATATCACAATCGAACTTAATGGTGACAATTGATGGTTGTACCAAACTGCATCAAAACATAAACGGAATATACTTTTGCCACAAAAAAATAACTTAGGTACTTGAGTGCAAACATTAGGTATTTGAGTGCAAACATTAGTATTTTCGCTGCAAATATTCCTAAAAATATTGTGAAAACGAGATAAAATCAAATTATTGAAGTTAACAAAAAAAGAATTTAAATGATGTCAAAAAAATATTGAGAAAAAGTATAAAAAATAATTTTAAAACTTAATTTGTTTTTTTATTAACGGGGTGCCTTTATATTTTTTTGGGTGCAAATATAATGACTCATAAATATTTTACTTTTTTTAAGGGAAATTTGTATTGAAAATACCCAAATATTACTTTTGTAATACTTAAGTACCTAAGTTTTTTTTGCCAACAAAAGTATTTTTTATCTATATTTTGTTACAATTATTTATTTTGCTATTAAATCCACCACATATCAAATTTACTTATAACCTAAGTACTTTTTGTACGAAATATTTCATAACTTAAATAACTTTTAACGGTCAAAAAAATAACTTACCTATTAAAGTACTATCAACCTAATAATTTATGTATTTTTGGACAAATATTTTTTTTTTAAGGGTTTATACATTTTTAGACCTTATATTTTGACTTATTATCTGTTTAGATTCTGTATTTTGACAAATTAATTTTTGGACCCTGTGTTTTGTAAAATTATTCAAATATGCCCCTAAACCTAATTTTGATAAACAAAAAATTAAATATAACAACACAGTTTTTAAGCTGATTTTATTTTTGTTCTGAATTATTAGTTTGATGAATTATTTATGATTTTAGTTAAAAAAATTTTGGTCAAAATCGGGTTTATAGGTCTTTTTGAACTATTTTAAAAATTACAGGGTCCAAAAAAAGTAATGAACAAAATCACAAGATCTAAAAAAGCATAAAATCTTTTTTTAATAATGAAATGTGATTGTGGGACCCACTTAAATGAATGGGTAGCAGTTGGCAAGTTGGTGTGTGCAGGGGACCTTAATCTTTGGGTTACGTACTATTTCGACATCTCCAAGGGGTAATATTAATAATAAGCACTCTTCTGCTATCTATTGTTATTATTATTATTATTATTCTTATTGCGTCTATAAATATAACTCTATAAATATATATATATATATACAGGTACAATGTGATTTTTGTATTTTCATGTTAGAGAAAACTTCGATTATATCGACACGAAATTTTGTTTGGTCTACAATTGTCTAATTATTGAGACAGTATTAATAATTTAATTATAAAATTATATCAAATCTATAAGTGAGTGCATACAAATTAAAATTTGGTTATGTCTATAGACAAAAAATCCAAATCTTTAATACAAAGGATAACTGTGACTCGGCGATTCTCTGTTTAATTTTTTCGGAATCGTAGTGTTAGAGCAACTCTAAAGTTGTTTTCTATTTTTAAAAAAAAAAAATATATTTATTGTAGAGAATTATTTTTGTAACTTCATTTCAACCATGTTTCTTATTTTAGTTAACATGGATTAATTTAAATATTCTTTACAAATTTTAAAATTGATTAATTAAGTTTGGAAATTTAACTTTTATATTTTAGAAGATAAAAACTATTGAAAATAATTTAGAAATTTTTTCTGTGCTCAGTTTGCTCATTTGATACTAATATTTGGAAAGTGAATATAGAGAGTGGTGGAGTATTTTTAATTCCATTCCTTTAAGAAGTTATTTTGAAGAACTCCTTAAAGATGTTCTTCCTCGTTGAATGAAAGTTACTACATGGTTAAGAATATTCTTAATAGATGCTCTACTCTATTTTTTTAAATATATCACCAAAAAGTTTATTTTTTTATGTTTATTTTACATTAAACATTTACATCACACCATACATCAACTTCTCACTTTCTTATCTATATTTTCTCTATATTATTTAAATATTATTTTTTATATTCATTAAAATACTAAAATAGAAAAGGCAACAAAAACAAAATAGAATATAATTAATTTTGAAAGAGAAAGACAGAAATAATAATAAAATAATTTTAAGTCAATAAATAATTGTAGACATTAGAGCAGCCGCAACAGATGCTTTAAAGTAGTCCAAATGTAAATTTTTTTAGCTAAATGATTTAATATCTACTCCATCGGCTACTCTAAATATATATGTATAATAGCTTAGCACTAAACCCAATAAATTATATTCTAAATGTAGCTAAGCTTAAATTAGCTATGTAAACATTTTTTAATATTTTTTTTGTCCTTTTTTCCCTTTCTCTCTCCCATTAGCAAATTTTTTATTATTATTTTTTCTTTTTTAATATGTTTTTTTTACTTAAACTATTAAATAATATTTATAAATATAATATTTAAATGATGTAAAAAAAAATATAGAGTAGCTGATGTATGGTGTAATGTAAAATTGTGAGGTAAAATAGAAAAAGTGGGATTTTGATGAAGTATTTTAATAAATAGAGTACAGTAATCATTGGGAGTGCTCTTATGTAGAGTAATATTATTCATTAAGGTAAAAAATGTCTAAAATAACTTAAATTTAGCTCACTCATTAGAAGCTCATTTTTACCATTTTTCTCTATATTTTTTAAAATTAGCCAGTTTAGCTTATTCATTGTGAGTGATTTAAACGATTCAACTAGGAAAACAATATGAAAGTTGTGTTGAAATTTCTTTATCATAGCTATTTCAACCTATCCTTTGGGGGGTCCCTAACTTGACTCCCACTCCAATAGACCAAGGGACAGATGTAGATGGATAGTGAAGTGGCCTTGGCCCC
Organism: Humulus lupulus; assembly: GCF_963169125.1. Classification (NCBI taxonomy): domain Eukaryota; kingdom Viridiplantae; phylum Streptophyta; class Magnoliopsida; order Rosales; family Cannabaceae; genus Humulus; species Humulus lupulus. The sequence continues at coordinate 5,530,190 of NC_084802.1, read as the reverse complement.
CAATATGTACTATTTTTTTATTATATAACAATCCTTATTTTTTTTTTTTAAAAAAATGGTATTTGATCCCATCAAATTTTGTTTTTATTTTTAAGTCTCACTCTACTTGAATAGATGCTAAAGTAGTTGCTATGCCAAAATCACTCACACCCATAATACACCATGTTTCCAAGTGGGGGTTGAAAATGAAAAGTGTGGTATAAATTATATCAACTTTGTTAGTTGATTATTTAAAGTGTATTGTGAATTGTTTGAATCTAGTATTCCACTTATTAGAGTTGAATCAAATAGTGCTTTTGTGTCTTATCATCAAATAACAAAACCATATTAATGCACTTTATGAGGACAAAAAAATAATAGACAATAAGAAAAGCAAAAGCTTTTAACCGGATAAAAAATTAAGAAGAACCAAAGGTTTTGTCATTTCAATAAAAGGATTAGTTGCAATTAATGTACTAGCATTGGCCTATTCTCTTCAAAGTTTTTTCGGCTCTAGATAGGAAAGAAAAAAGAAAAAAGAGATGGGTAAGAGCACTCCCCCCTATAACACATATTTTTTTATTTTACCTCTAAGTTTTACATTTTACCATATATCAAATTCTCTATTTTTTTTCTCTATATCATTTAAATATTATATTTTCAAATATTTTTTATAACTATCAATTGTTAGAATTTTATAAGGACTAATATAATTACAAACATAATTCCATTATCACAATCATTTTCTAGAGTGCCTACAAATAGTTAAAAACCATAATGGGATGGTTAATATTAATCTAATTGCAATTGAGGCACATGATAGCACCCTAAAGACTATAGGTTGGCTCATTAAATCATAGTCCACCATATCTGATAATATAAGCCCAATAGACCCGATATACCCCTTAGGGTAAGAAGGCATATGAGACATATATATTGAACATATATGTTGTTGGGAAACATACAGTGGCATATGGTTTGGTAAGGGTTGCTCTCCATCAGATCTCTCTTGCATTGCTTTTCTAATATTGTTTTGTGTAGATCGTGAGAGATTTAAGGATGAACATTGGAGACTCAATGTCAGGTATGTTTCATCTATATATAATCAATTCAATGCTCTAAATAAAATGCGTTCCTGGATTGTTGTATGAGCATGCTATATTGATTTGAATCTGATTTATGGATTTATGCTCATAGTATTGTTTTTCAATTTAACATCAATAATATATTTTAATATTATAATATTAGATTGAAGGATGAATAGTATACATTAGATATAGCTTTGTGCTGTAGCTTTATCTAAAAATATTTGTAAAATACATCTGTTGACTGCATTTTTAGCCAACGACGTGAGAACGTCAAATACGACAATCCTTCAAGAAAAATAGAAACGACACAGACGGTTTAAACAAGAAAAGTAAATAACACAGGAGATTTTTATAGTGGTTCAGCCCCGATTGTCGGTAATAGCCTAATCCACTTAGAGTTGTGATTTATAGATCTGTACTCAAGATCAGATGGACTGAGCCAACTGAGTTTCTTCAGTACAGATTGCAAAAATACAAGAATTCTCTCTTATTTCAGTACTTTCTCTCTCTAGAATACTCAGACCCAATTTTCTCTCTCTAGCAAGAAGAAGACGAAGAAAAAAAACCTCTCTCATCCATAAGCCCTCTATTTATAGGCCTGGGATACTCAACTGATATCCCCTTTAGATAGGGATATTTTATTATTCATCTTATATTTATATTACAAGAAATATTTAAAATACAACTGATTCCTCAATTTGAGTGAGGAATGAGAGATTCCCGGATGCTTAGACCAACTCTTGCTGAAGTCGTTCCGGGGATTTTGACGTAGTCTCACATGCATGTTGATTACTCCTTCAAGCTTTCCTTGGACCAAGGTGATAAAAGCTTGGCTCTCCTCGGACCAAGGTGGTCCGAGCCAACTCCCTTGGCACCTTACCTCGGGCAACTTTGAGGCATCCTCCTCCATGACATGTCCGATCGAACATGATGACCTTCTCCTCGAACCAAGGTGGTCTGAGGCATCCTGCTTGGCATCTCACCTTGGACAAGTCTAAGGCACTCTCCTTGTCAAAATCTAAGTCTCCATTCTTGACTTGCATGAGACTCCTCCTCCTTAGCTACTTACCTTGGACACTTTCGAGCCAACACTTAGGAAACCTTGGGAGGCTTACCTCGGACACACCCTTGGGGTCTCCTAGGACCACATACTCCTTGGGGTCTCCTAGGACCACTTTCTCCTTGGGGTCTCCTAAGACCACTTTCTTGAGTTCTCCTAGGATGCATTTTGTCATCTTTATTGCCAAGCTATTGATCTCCAATTTTTGGGTATAACAACATCATCTGATGGATACCTATTTTTCTTAGTTTTAGTTTTTTTTTTTTACAGTTTTTGGTAATATACCTCATCGAATGAATTCTACCATTTCTAATACCAAACAACATAGAAAAAACTACTTTCTTCTCCGTCGTTCTTACCAAACATAAGGGTTCATGACTAACCCTCAAACTGGCCAAATTTTGGGGTCATAAGCGAAAATATGAATGAGTTATTTTTTAAAAAGAAAATTTGTTAAAAAAGGTACAATAACTAGTTTATATTAAAATTTTATTATTATTATCCGCTTTGTAAGTAAAAACATAATTATTAATTTTAAAAAACTTAATCATTCCTTTTTTTTTTTAATTAAACTATATACGCACCAAACTATTTTTTTTAAATCTTTAAAAATAACAAAATTTTAAAATAAGTTAGTATATATTATATAATGGACCCTCTATATTTGGGGGCTTAAGGTAGTCGCCTCACCTACCTTAAGGTGAGGGGAACATTGCTTATCCTATGTTTGTTAGAAGAGAAAAGTGAGTGAGTGGGAGAAAAATGATTTTCTGAGGTCCCTAATTTAAAAAAAAATATCACTTAGGTCCCAAAATTTATTAAATGTGTATCGCATAGACTCTTTATGTTAGAAAATGAGTTACAGAATATGCGGCGTAAGGAGGTTTATGACCCAGAATATGCGGCGTAAGGAGGTTTATGACCCAGAATATGCGGTGTAAGGAGGTTTATGACCCAGTTGAACACAACAAAGTTATTAGGGTCATAAATCAAATTCCACCGTGTCATATATAGCTTTCTGCTGTGCATTCTGTAAACCCTTTTCTAACTGAAATTACCTATGTGATACATATTTAGTAAGTTTGAGGATTTAAGTGATACAAAATAAAGTTTGGGGACCTAAGTGATATTTTTTGGGGAGGTAACCATTTGGTACACTGTGTTTTTGTAAAGTATCGTTTTGGTACCCTATATTTACAATAATGTTCATTTGGTACCATGTATTTTGAAATCGTTCATATTTGGTACCTTATATTTTAAAATCATACATATTTGGTATCCTAAACTCAAATTTAATTAATAAAATTTTACCAATTTAATCAAATTTTTTTCAATCATATGAGTTCCAGATTCAAATTTAATTACTTAATTACATATAACGGATGTCAATTTGGTGATATTGAAAAAAAAATTATTTATCAAATCTGAATCTAAGGTACCAAATATATATAATTTTAAAATACAGGGTACCATATGAACATTATTAAAAAAAGATGATATTAAAATGATACTTTACAAAAATAATGGATACCAAATGAATAAAATTCCTTTTTATAAAGATTGAGGACCTCTACCGATATAAATCCAAAGTAAAAATATTTATTTCATGAAAAGAAAAAAAGTAGAAGAGAAAAATGGTTTATATTATTTTGGGTCCTTATTTTTTAAATTAATTCTACGGTGGACCATTTTTTTTAATAAATGCATTTTTAGATCTTGTTATCTGAATTTGCCCAGAATATTTTACATTTACCCATTATTTATGAGGTAAACGACTATTTAAATATGTGGATCTTTAACAAATATCAATTTTTATGAAGTTTATTTAAAATATTTTGATAGAAATTCATATTTATGGGACAATTTTTAACTTTTTAATTAAACTCATGGTGTAAAAATATAATTTTTAAAATAAAAAATCTGTTGTGAAGTTAAACTAAAATATAGATACCCAAAATAATAAAAACAAAAAAAAAAATAGTGGACCACAGTAATCATTATCCCAAAAGATAAAAATGTAGAAAAACTTTTATAATGTATAATTATAATAAAATTACCTATTTACTATTACTTTTAATTTAAAATAATTTATATAAAATTATAAAATTATTTTACTTTCCCAATTATTTTCTTTCCTTTCTTTACCAAACAATATAAGATAATTATATTTCTTTCCTATCACTTGTATTATTTTTTTTTTAGAATTTATCACTTGTATTTTCTATCTCTCATTATTTATTTTTCCATCCATTTTTCTTTCTTTCTTCTCGCTCTCTTCATCCTTGGCACTTTCACTAACTACTTAGCTAAGTACCTTTCGCCTAGTTTAATTAGTTCATGAGCACGACTACACGAGACTAAACTTGATATAATAACAAATATTTTTTACACTTAATTATATCATATGAGAAATTTGAGTATTGATGCATGAAAAAAGGTCCAAAATCAAAAGTATCACATGTGAATTACACATCACATTTTTATGCTAGTATTCCCATTGATTCCAAAAATGCCCCGAGCATTCATGAAGGGATAGTCTTTTTTATTTTATTTTTAATTTTGTCTTTTCTCTCTCTCACCTCCCTTTCCCTTCTCTCTTTCCAAGCTCTCACTAAAAAAAACAAGGCAACCACCAATGATGAATGTCAATCTATAACAAGTTTGAAGCACATTTAATCTTTGTTTTGAAGTTATTATTTGGGCAAGATTTAATCCTATCAAGGCAAGAAACTTCACTTTGGGATTTCAGATCTAGGGGCACAAATCTTATGGATAAGTATATTTTTGTGTTATGTAATGAGGAAACTTGTTTCTTTACATTGTTTTAACTATTTCGAACAGATGTGTATATGTGTTCATGTTTTATTGTGTTGTTTCACGATTGGATTGGATATCCGTTTGTCTGCATTTTTTCTGGGTTTTATGTCTGCCTCGATGAGTTTCGATGAAACTCGACATACCTCGACAGGAATCACATGATCAGAGGCTCGATGGTCCTTGATGGACCTCGACAAGCCCATAAGGATTCAATTAGATAGAGTACCTCGATTGTCCTCGATATGATCATAAGCCTTCCCCTAGATTGGGCCACCTCGATGTGGCATGATGGACCTTGATAGACCAAAACTTACATAGATAGGCCACCTCGATGTGTCGAGGTGACATTAATTATAAAATAAAAATAATTAATTATACCTAAATTCGGTTCTCATCAAGGCCTGTCGAGGTGACATTAACACCTAGAGGCCATCGAGGTCTATCGAGACCTGTCGAGGTCTATTGAGACTTGCTTATGCATTTCTAAAATTTCTAGCCTATCAAGGTCTATCATGACCTGTCGAGTTCTATCGAGGCACACTTAAGCAACTATAAACTTTGAGTCTATCGAAGCTTATCGCGACTTGTCGAGGTTTATCGAAGCACACTTGAGCAGCTATAAACTTCGAGTTTGTCGAGGCCTATTGAGGTGACATCCCCCGGATCCTGTTGAGGTCAATCGAGCCCCATTGAGGTTTATCGAGCTAGTAAAAATCCTACATATAAATTTTTGATCGATTTTTATCGAGGTTTCTAGAACTGTCGAGTTTATAGTTGTCGAGGTCTATCGAGGCCTGTTGATTTCTATCGAGGTCGAGGCAAAATTTTGAAAAAAAACCCAGATTTTCCTATGAACAACCCGATCTAACCTATGAACAAAAAATCAAAATAAAAACAGGCACAGACTGTAACGCCCTGGTTACCCCAAGGCCGTTACGGTGAACGTTGAACTGTGAATTTAACTCACTACCCGAGTTCTTTGGTTAAAAACGTGTTTCTAGGTGTTATTAACAGGCTAAGGTGGAAAACCAATCAAAAGGAAATGATATATTTTATTTAAAACATAAAACTGTTCATGGGCCCATAAAAACGTTTACAAGCTATTTACAATGCAAAATGGTCATTACAGTTTGAAAATTTACAACCCGCCGATCTAAGCGGCAAAAATAGGGTAAACCCCCTAGTTCCCCTAAGAATTCCTTGGGCGTGGTGGTCAAGTGGCCGCATATGTACACATCACCACCTAAGCTCTCCACTCAAGACTGGGTGAGTTTTTCTTTCCCTTTACCTGCACCACATAGCACCCATGAGCCAAAGCCCAACAAGAAAACACAATAATGCAAGTATATAAATATTATCAAATGATTATCATTATAATCACACAGAACTTAAAGCTCTGAACAGATGAGTGAATATCACCTTGTGGTTACATTAACCATGAAGGAGCTTATAGCTCTAATCAGATGAGTGATTTAACACTTGAGGTTCTGGTAAACTATACTAAGTGACTGACAAGCAAGTCACTAGCTTAAACAAATGAGAGACTGATGGGTAAGTCTCTAGCTTAACAGATGAGTGACTGATGGATAAGTCACTAGCTTAAACAAATGAGTGACTGATGGGTAAGTCTCACGGGGCTCGGCACCCATAGCCATGTGACTAAACAGTCACTGGGCTCGCTGGCCCTTGCTCTAAATGACTAGCCTTTGGCTAGACAAGCGCTTATAATATTCATTGAACTTGAGGTCGATCTGGCATCAATGCTCATTCGAGTCATTCAATGCAGATTTTGATTAAATCTAATCTTTATCGGCTTGCGTTAAACACGCTAAGGTCGCTCTTGACTTATGAGTCAATACTGTGTGACCAGTGCCTAGTACCACTGCCAAACTTGACTAATGAGTCACAACTTCACAGTTGATACCGAACCATTGCCAATTATGTCTATTCAGTCAGTTCCATACACAAATGAGCAAGATTTGCCAAGCATTCAATATTCAATCCATGTCCACATTTAAAATTCAACATGCCTCATGAATAACATGCATGTCACATATGGGTTGCAGTTTTCTTACCTCTAGTTCGAACGAGAAATAGAACAAGAACGATCGACATTTTGATTCCTTAGGGATTACCTAATCATAACCAATTATAACCTCCATTAATGAAAATCAACAACAATAGGGTCTTAACCCAAACCCCACTCTCGGGACCCCGAAATGTACCCACACGGTGAGTAGATCCGATCCCGGGCCCTAAGGATTGAAACCCCGAGCCAAAAACCCTTAAAAACACTTAAAACGGGAATGCAATGGAACAGGGTAGAGCCCCAGCGCTACCCCACTAGCGCCCCAGTGCTTTACTCAGAGCCCAAAACCGCCCAAGCCTCCCTAGGTAGCGCTGTTGAGCCCCCTTGTGGGCGCTATAGTGCTACACCCAGCTTGAAATGCCCTTGAACCTTTCTCCTTCGACTCCTTCATTTCCAACTTGATTCCAATGCTTCCAAACATCAAATTAAGTGCCAAATGAACCCAAAAACCACCCCCACATGTCTTAGGCATCACAACCCCAAGAACCCTAGCTAAAAACTCCAATCAAATCCATTCAACCCACCTAGAAATCCTAGCTGAAATTCAAAGCAAAAATAGAGCAAACCAGAGATTTAATGGCTATAATCTTACCATAAGCTCAGATTATGATGCTCTTCAATGGTGGAACACACTCCCAAGCCCTCAAGACTTACTTCCCAAGCTTGAATCCTCAAGTTAGGTTCAAAAATCCAAAGAGAAAATGAAAAGAAATGGTGTACGGGAAAGGTATTTTCTATGCTCTGTTTTCTTCAAACTTCCACAGCCTTCATGGCTTAAATCAATCCTATGGGTGAAAAGACTAAAATACCCATAGGTCAGATAAAGGTTTCTAAAGACTCCCAATGGTAAAACTGTTATTTTCCACCTATTTCGTTAATCATAATTAACACCCTCCAATTCCCGTTACTCTCGATATTCTCAATTACCAATAATTCCTATCCCGTTACCCTTTAATTCCTGGCAACGCTCAAATCTCTAAATTTCCCCGAGACTCGCCCCGAGCCCCAAAATTAATCCCATTATGACTAAACTACTAATTTTCACTCAAAGATCGTCTCACGCCGAATGACTCGAACAAATCCACATTATAATGTGGCCTCAACAATAGATCACCGACATGCATACGAATATATAATTACGCCCTCAACATGCCAAATTACAAAAACACCCCTGTAATGAAATGTGGACCCACATGCATGCATTTAACATCATATTATGATATAATTCACATAAACATGCATATAATCATTTAATGGCATAATAAAACAATTATGGCCGTCCTGGCCTACTAATCCAGCCATTAAACCGCATAGGGATTTCAGGGCATGACACAGACAAATAAACCCAGAAATGGATTGTGGACTCACCTTCACCTTCTTTTGGGTGGCTTCTTTGAGGTATGGGTTGTCCCCTCCGACGTCGTTCCCTCCTCCGTTCGTCCCTTCTGACACACCAACGACCACGACAAAGATATGAGCAATGCTAATAGAAGATTTGTGGGGGGGGGGGGGGGTGTTGGTCTGGGATTCTTGTTTCGGGACCGAGAGATTCGAGAAGAGATTTGGGGTTTTTTTTTGTTTTGGTTTCGGGACCGGGAAAGTGAGGGAGAGAATAGAGAAAAAAAGTGGGAAACAAATGCCAATGGTATTTTGAGAACTAAGGAAAACAATAAAGCCAAATTGACATATCGATAGTGGTTATGATACTTTTGATTTTGGACCCCATTTAATAATGCAGTGCATTCTAATCTTTTAGAACAAATCTATGTTGTGCCATAACCCATTACACTTCTTATTATCAATATTATTATTTCAAATTTCTCTCCTCAAACATGGGAAAATTGTAGTAAATTTTGCTATATTTTTATTAGGACATGAGACCAATTTCCTGCTACCTAACTTGAAAATGCTAATTAAATTTCATTTACATTTTTGTCTCCGGTGGGCCTTGTCAGTTGTGTCCAATCACTACTTAAATTGCTTGTCGGGTATAATTAATTACAAATAGTCATTTTATATGGACAATTCTACTAAATAAAAAAAATGATCTATAACGAAACAGTTTAGTTATAAAGAGTATACTTTGCATGAGTAATGATATATATGAAGATCCCAATGAGAAAAAATGATCATGAATGAAACAAAGTGATATGAAATAGATCCTGACAAAAAGAAATAGGTTCTATGCCATTATGTCACTGTATTTTACCTTAATTACTAAATAGATTTTCTATTTTAAATAAAATATTTTTGTACCATGCACTATAGCTGTAAATATGTGCCGGGTTTTTTAGCACAGCACGAAACTAGTACGAGCCGGAGAGACACAAGCACGAAACGACACGAAAAATTATATGTTTGGGTCAGGCATAACACGAATTGATAATTGGCACGACACGACACGACACGACATAAGCTTGAGCACAGCACGACACGGCACGACAAGCCCGAAGACACGACACGAAAGTATGAACAAACTAGCCAAAAAACACGACACAATAAAAAACCTGATATTTTGACATTAATAATGATAATAAATTTTTATTTGTCAATTATCTATAAATTAAAATGATAATAAAAGTCTATTATTTTTCTCAATGTTTATATTTTTATAACTATATTAATTTGTTTTAAGATTTGTGAGTTAAATTTTTTAGCATTTTTTAATAGGTATTCAAATTCTAATAATTGTGTGTGATATAATTTTGAGTAAAATATTGTTAAAAAGTATATAAAATATCTAAAACTATACTTTAAACAAATAAAAGTATTTGGATTAGTGGTGAGTTCATTAATTGTTAAAGAAGAGGTGGATGGTTTAATTCCCCATCCTTATATTTTTTTGGCAATAACAAAATGGGCCTAAAAGTGGGCCGGGCCTATGGACCGTGCTGGGCTTACTCTTTCAAATATAGGTCGGTCCCGCTCGAATTATTCAGAGGCACGAAAATATGGGCCAGATCGGGCCGATCCACATTTACAGCTCTACCATGTACTTTCTAAAATGGTTAAATATTCTTTGAATTTTGGAAAGATCTATTTTTGTTAGGATTCCAACATTTCTCAAGTTAATAATCCCATAAATAAAACCTAAAATAAAAAATATTTTGACCAAATTTAGATTTAAAGAAACATTTTTTATTATTTGACAAAACAAAAAGTCTAGAAATATATTTTATAAACTAAAATACAAGAACACAAAATAGTTTAAACTTTTTAAAATATTTTCATTATATATATTGAGTTATAAAATATGATTGGTTTCAAGTGTAATATTTTAACACAATAAATTTAAAATTATTTTAAATAAATATGATTGGTGGAAAGACTTCCTAAGTTATGAATGGGTTTTGAGCTATCATCACAACATTTTGCTATGAAATCATATGTAAATCAGGTTATGAATATATATTTTTTAAAAAGCTATTTTTTAAAAAAATAATTGGAAATCTACCATATGTTAAAGAAAATTTTGCAATGTGTCAATTTATTCTTTTGGAGTTTGGGCCATCATAAAGTTCATTTCATTTTAGTGACAATTACATATTATATGAGAATTTTAATAGATTGTGCAAAAATATGACTTTTTTTCAAGAAAAGTTAATCTATGGCTTTTTTTGTTTTAATTTCACTTTTATGAGTTTAGTTTCCCATATTTTTGTATAAAAGTTTGTTTATGCCATATTTTCACTCTTAATCAAGTTTTATGAATTTTGAAGGGTATGTTTGTAATTTGATTTTTTTTTAGCTTATTTGATTATTTTTTTATATTAATTTTATATAACTATTTTTATATTAAATTTTTCCATGGTTGTTTTGAAATATATTTTTTTTAATATGAATTGTATTTATTATTATTTTTATTTATTGTAAACATTTTTTTTCCTTTTTTTTTAGGTTGTACGTTTTTTTTTAAAACCTGGGTAAGGTAACCTGTTACTTATTTTATTTTTCAAAGTTATATAAAAAAAATCCTACAGCTAGCTTAAATAACATTTATCTAGAGGGATAACCAGTTACTTGTTTGTGTTTTTTCACATTTATGTAAAAAAATAATCTTAGAGGTTAAATAACATGTATCAGAAGGGGTAACCAATTACAATACGATTAGTAACTTACTGCCATAAGAGGGATAACCAGTTATCATAAGAGGTTGACGAGTCACTCATATTAGAAATGAAAAAAAAACATCACATTTGAAGGAATAAAAGAAGAAGAGTAAGTATGATTTAGTAACCTAGGTAACCAGTTACCATATAGAATCCAGAAATATACACACACATCAGAATGTGAAGGTAACCAGTTACCTCCTACAACTAGCTTAAATAACATTTATCTAGAGGGATAACCAGTTACTTGTTTGTATTTTTTCACATTTATGTAAAAAATAATCTTAGAGATTAAATAACATGTATCAGGAGGGGTAACCAGTTACAATACGATTAGTAACTTACTGCCATAAGATGGATAACCAGTTATCATAAGAGGTTGACGAGTCACTCATATTAGAAATGAAAAAAAAAACATCACATTTGAAGGAATAAAAGAAGAAGAGTAAGTATGATTTAGTAACCTAGGTAACCAGCTACCATATAGAACCCAGAAATATACACACACATCACCAGTTACCTCCTACAACTAGCTTAAATAACATTTATCTAGAGGGTTAACCAGTTACTTGTTTGTGTTTTTTCACATTTATGTAAAAAATAATCTTAGAGGTTAAATAACATGTATCAGGAGGGGTAACCAGTTACAATGCGATTAGTAACTTACTGCCATAAGAGGGATAACCAGTTATCATAAGAGGTTGACGAGTCACTCATATTAGAAATGAAAAAAAAAACATCACATTTGAAGGAATAAAAGAAGAAGAGTAAGTATGATTTAGTAACCTAGGTAACCAGTTACCATATAGAACCCAGAAATATACACACACATCAGAATGTGAAGGTAACCAGTTACCTCCTAAAATATACAAACAAACAACGTGAACCTAACCAGTTACCACAGATCTCAAGACAGAAAAAAAAAAACCAGATCTGACCACGAACCAACCTCCTCCCTCGCCTCCGACCACTTGCCTCCAAATTGAACCAAAGAAGTAGTATTTTCCATACCTGTAATATTTTGTAAATTTTTAAGTAGTTAATTGGGTGTAACTGGTGAAGGTAACTGGTTACTTTAGTCTGCAATTAAATACGTCACTGAAAAACTTAATTGGAAAATATAACAGTTTTTCAAGGTAACTGGTTACTTTGTTGTTATTGAATGTTTTGACAATTATAATTCAGACCAATATCAAATGTTTTTTTTATCGCAAAGACAAAGTTGAATCTAAAATAATCATAGTTCTTGTTTTTTGTATATTTTTGGTCAATCAATGCAACCATATTAGTAGGTTTAATTAATTTTTTCAAATTTCAAGTTAATTATTATGTTTTTTTTTTTTAAATGGACATCATGAACTTCATGATTATCATTATAATCTGTAAAATAGCTATGAGAAAAATATGAAATTAATGGTTTTATATTATGTAGAAGAATTAGGAAATTAATAGATTTTAAGTTGAAGAAAATTAGATTAATATAGTATTTGACAGAGCAAGATTTTACAAACCTGGTTTTCTTGGATGCTTTGGACGATGGAGAAGTTCGTCGCCGGAGATGGAGAAGGACGTCGCTGGTGATGGAGAAGGACGTCGCCGGAGATGGACGTCACTGGAGAAGCAGATCCGATTGTAGGAAGGTGTTATTTCACGTGGCTGGAGGTGGCTAGAGGTAACTGGAGGTTTGGGTTTGTGGCTGGAGTTGCCGGAGGAGAATTGTGTTGCCAGCCGGAGATGGGTGTTCTTGTTGAAAAAAAAATTCTGTTGGGGATGTTTTTGATCGAGTCAAAATTTCAACATTGTAGTATTTGGATATTTAATTACAATACTACCCTCCTTAATGGATGATTTATTTGTTTATTTTTTATTTTTTAATGTGGGATAACTTTTCCTATATTCTGATTTTTTGTAGTTAAATTACCATATTTTTGCACATTGATGGCTAAAAAGCCATATTTTTTAAAAATCCCCTTCATTTTATGTACAATATCGTAAATTTCAAATTGTTTTAAGTTTTAAAAGAAATTCTCTGAACTTTCTTTTGTTTACAATGTGATCTACTTTTTAAAAAGCCCAATAATAATCAGGTAAAGCCCAAAGGAAAAGCATCCCAAAGAACAAAGCAATTCACTTTCAATGGAGAGTAACCCACAAAAGAAAAAAGAAAATGACCAATGACTCAATTTCCAAACACAGTAAATATATACATACAAAACAAAAATATATATGAAAACTTAAGCAAAAAAGCATATGGTGTTTTCATAATAATAATAATAGTAAAATGTCAATATTTTATAAATTGTAAGAGAATTGTAGTTATGATTGTATATAAATGTCTCTGTATTTCATATATTTTTTTATTATAAATAATATACTGGGATATCCAAAATAATAATAAAAAAATAAATTAAATATATAATATATATACTCTATGTAAAAAAAAAAAGATATAGTAATTATAAATTAATGATGACAATATTAAATCATTTTGCTATTTATTGGAGTATAATATTTAGAACCAGTTTGTATAGTATCTCATTATATAGTATATAAATAAATATCATAGGAAGAAATCTCATTTATTTATTTATTTTAATTACTGTTATTATTATTATTTGTATTTTATGATTTTTTTTTTGGACAGAGATGTATAGAGTCATTTTTTAAAAAAACATAATTGAAAAAAATTGTACGGAAAACTGAATAAAAAATATTTAAAAAAAAAACACCTGAGTTAGTAGTACAAAGACAGAAGTACTGAAGTACACCATTATTATAGTAATAAAATTTAATAAGATACGCGGCTCCGCGTCGCCGCATACCTCGAACAGCTCAAACAACCTAGCTCCCTCTCAATTACACGTGGCATTATTTGGCTGCCATCCCAACTAATCATAGCCTTACACGTGTCCAAATTATTTCTCCCAAGAAAATGGTAACAAGCTAAGCATCCTCATCTTTGTGTGACTCCAGTTTCTATGCCAATTCTCTATTAAAAAAAAACACTTAATTATAAAAGTTTTTATTTGATATTTTAAGGTGTCTAATATTAAGTTATTGAGTTTTTGCTTCTGCTATTTGGAAGTTTTTTATGAGAAAGCTGCTAAAGCTGAGTTCGTAAAAGTTGATACTCAATAGTTACTCAACTAGTCGCAGAAGTACTTTTAGAGTTTCAGAAGCTCAAAAATAGATTTTAAAAGTCCAGCCAACGAGGGCCTAAGTGGTGACACTCTATAGTTAATTAACGATACCCTATAATACTTAGACAATTGTTAAGGGGCACTAGTAGTGTCTAACAACACAAAAATGTGGTGTACCGCTATTTGTAAAATCCAATATCAAGTCTCACATATTTGAATTTAATAAATATTATGAGATATTTCTAACCAATCATATGATACAACTTCATATAGTATTAGACACTTTAAGGTACCAATTATCAACACCCTAATATTTATTAAATTTAAATACCAATAGCAGTACATGCATCTCTTTGTAGTGTTTGCAACCCTTAGCAGTTCTCTAATTATAATTATAATTATTTAATTTAAATTTACTCGAGAATATAAATGTCGTCATTTTCTCTTGCTTTATATTTTATTCTTTTTTCTCTCTCTTTGTTTCAATGCCTCTTTTAGAAATGAGTGACTCGACAAAATGTCCCCTAGAAATGATATAATATTCCATTATTGTACATACTAAGAGCTTTTCCTTTTCTTTAATGTGGAAATAATAAATACAAATTGGTACCCCATTTGGCCATATTTTCTTTCTTAATTAGCTTCTTTAATTATTAGTTCTAAGCGTTCATATCACGGTCTATTAATTTAAGAATAATCATGTCATCACAAATATGCACTAAAAATCACACGTAATACTATTTTTAACACACATTAAACAAATGTGATTAGTTAATTTGTGTGAATTTAATACAGATTAAACATCACACACCTAATACATATTTTGTGTGTAATTTTTGTTTTTCTTCTTAATTAGAGAAAAATGTTATATTTTCCAACTGTAAATTAAGCATGGCACAAAGTAAAATGTAAAAAAAAAAAAAAAAAGAGTTAATTTTTTTTTGGCTGTCAAATAGCTGGAAAAAGATAGTTTTCTTCTCTCACCATCATATTCATATATATTTAATTATTAATTAATAGTTAATAACTATTCTTTACTACTTCTCTCTCAACAAAAATTTACATTTCCCGAAAATAAAATTTCCAAAAAAACCCCCCAAAAACCCAAAAATATAAGAAGTAGAAGAAAATACAACAAAATGAGCCTAAGCTCTGATCAGTTCACCTGATCACGTGATCAAAAAGTAGATGAAAAGACATAAATGCCCTCTCTCTTGAAAACAGAGGAAACTAACTCATTGGCTTTCTCTGGTCTCTTCATCACCGTGAGCTTGATGATGATCATGGTCGTTCGTCGTCGTCATCATCACAATCACCTCTTTAACTTTCTCATCAGAGTTCTCTTTCTCTTCGTTATGATTTTCTCCTTCGATTTTCTCTGGTTTTTCACCAAAAGATGAAACTTTAGCACAAACAGGGGTAGCCAAAAAAGTTGGTTTTTCATCACCAGCCATAATGACCAAAAACTTCTCTTCGTAAACCTTAGCCCCTTTGCCGGAATCTTTCTCTTCGGTACCGGAACCGCTCTCCAAGTCTCTGGCATCATCACGTTCGCCGTCATTATCGTCCATTTCGCTGTTAAGTCTCCAGTAAGAGCAAGCCAATATCAAAAGAGCGAAAGCGATCAAGCCCAGCATCGCCGCCAACCCTCCGAACAGGTACGGCACCGGAGAGTGCCACGGAGACCGCTGATTTACAACGGTGGACGTCGCCGGAGAAGGCGGAAACGTGGAAACTTCTTCCATGCTCGACGATACACCCATGGAGCTGACTGTTCTCATTTTCGTTCTTTAACTTTCTGTTTTTTGTGCTTTTGAAAATAAAGAAAACGGATCTGGGAAGGTGGATTTGAGTTTTGGTTAGTTGGGTTTGAGAAAAGAGAGAGAGATTAATGTGAGCTTGGAGAAAGAAAAGATAGTGTTGAAGTTGAATTTATAGTGTGGTTGAGGAAGAAGACGAAAGGTTTAATGGGGTCTGTTTGGGACTTTAGCTTTGCTTTTTTATTAATTGAATTCACGGATTTGGCCCTGTTTTATGGTTGTGATATTTGGAAATAAACGACAAAAACAGGGGTAGTATGTGTATGCCCTTTAAACTTGGATCCAGTGTTTGGTTTTGGGGTTGGGCACAAACAAACGAATAATGAGTGTGGGGGCTGTTTGGTTACGACGAATAGGGGATCCTTGCGTGGCCCCAAAGGAAAACCCGACCCGGTTAATTTGGACTGTATGGATTGAACCTTCTATCACGGAAAAGCTATTGGGGACTGTATAATACTTTCTCGAATTTAATAAAGGGTTTAATTTAACAAAATAATTATATTTTCGATTATTAAAATATTTCTATTAATAATATATAAGATAAAAAATTAAGGGCACGGCTGCAGTACTGATTGTTTTGTTTTTAATCGATATATATATATATATATACTAATAGTATTTTCGGTACATGGATAAATTGTAACTATGTTGTTTTTATATGAATCTATATAATGTAATTACAACAAATCTCTCACAATTTTTTTAAAATTTTTTTGAATAATTTATGATACCAAAATCAGAATTCAAAGAGTTTGTTGTATGCGTAATTATTTTGATAATTATATACGTGTGCAATATGTTATTTGAATCTTGATTTTGATATTTTGTATTATTTTTAATTTTTTGAAAATTTATGAGAGCCCCAATAAAAATAGAGTTGTAATTTATTCATGTATCAAAGATACTAAAAATACTTATAGGCAGTAATTAAAAATAATTACTATCCAATAAATTTCCAAAAATTAAATTATATTTTTAAACAAAGCATATTAGTAAAATTTAATACTAATTAGAATAAAAGTTAAAAATGTATGGATAGAAAATTATAAAATTAAAAAATTAGGATCGACTTGCCTCTTTTAGCATGCAGTGGAAGCTATAATAATAGCTTTTGTATTAGTTTCTCAAAATAAAAGTAAAATATATAAATTTACGTGTATTTATAAATATTTTTCAGCAGAAATGCATATCAATAAGAATTTATTCTATCCTCTTGCCAAAAAAAAAAGAGAAGAATTTATACTATAATTTGGGAAAAATACAAAGTATATACATAGAAAATCCCATGATTTTAGGTGTAAGTTTTAAATTTTTATTTAGTAATAATATATTATATATTACATAATTAATAGTAGAAAAGAAGAATATAATCCAAGTATTAATTCATAATATCATGAGGAATATATTTTAATTCATGATTTTTTTTTCTTTCGAATAATTATACATACATTTAGCATTTAATTAATAACATGACACAAGCATAGAGATATGGGTTAAATAGTGATTTTTTCAAACATATCCAATCAATCTTTCTTTTTGAGTATGGATTAAAGGCTTTGGTTATTATAATATACTTCCCACTAATATATTGTATACAATATATAAATATATATAAATAAATATTTTGTGGGGGTGACGTATATAACATATTATTCACCTTAATAAAAATATTTATAATAATAATAAAGAGAAAAGACTTAATCAAAACTTGAAGAGGCACTTAGCTCTAGGTTGGTTTTGGGTCCATATGTATTAAAATTGGACAAAACGCACTCTCATTATTTAATATATATATATACATATATTTACTAGACAATTTTTGTAAATTCGCTTTACTTTAAGTCCTACCGGTAGGGCTCTCAGTGTTCTCGACCCATGAACAGTTTTCAGCGCAATTTGTTTTATGACCGTGTATATTGTAGCTATTTAGAACATCCTGCAAATTTTCAAAAAATTCCGAAGAGTTTACAGTACAGAAAACTAAGTTCAAGCATGTTGTTGCACGTGTGACTAATTTTATTTATGCGCGTAGAAAACAACATGTTAGAACCTAGTTTTCGGTACTGTAAACTATTCGGAATTTTCTGAAAAATTTGCAGGATACTCTAAACAATTACAATATACACGGTCGTGAAAAACAATCGCACTAAAAACTGTTCACGGATCGACAACATTGAAGAGCCCTACCGATAAGGCTTAAATTGAAGCCCCTATAAAAAAATTGTCCTATATTTATATTACATTATACAAATATATAAATATAATGTATATCTAAATATGTATAAATAATAATGGTGACTAGATTTTTGTGTTCGTAGTTAGAGAGACCATAATCATTGAGAGAAAGATAAAGTTGGACATCCATTTGTATTTTTGTATGGACAAAATCTCCCAACAATTCCTCATGTATATATATGATGGGGCATCCCACTAATCAAATCATTCCATTTGTTTTTTTTCTTTCTATTCTATTTTCATTTGCCTCACTAATTTAATTTAGGAAAGTTTAAAATTAGATATATAGATATTCCTTGAGATTAATTAGATAGTGATATTATAAATAAAGATTTAATTAGTCCCTAAAAATATTTTCTATCCGAATTATTACATGTTAATTTTCCTCTTTGTCACCATTTAAAATTTAATAAATTAGCTTTTTGTCAAAATAAAAAATTATAAATTAGCTATTTACTTAAATTTATTTTCTCACATATCTATTAAAATACACATTTTTATGTATAAATTTATTCTTTTATTAATTATTTATTTTATCATTTAACATATTTTGTTTATCTAAACATATATGTAATAGTAAAATAATACATAAATATATATTTTCTTATTTTGCTGTTAAATTTTTTTAATTAGAAATTATTTATTTTAATTGCTCTAGTCATTGATTGAATAATATATATTATATGTAACTTTTTATTGGTTTTACATTTTTTTTAAATTAAATAATTAAAATTTGATCAAATACACTTTTTTAAATTTATAATTTTTTAATATTTTATTACATTGAAATCATAGGTATTTTTTCTAAAAGAAAATTAAATTTTTTTTTTTTTAACTAGAATGCACCATATCAAGAAATTTTGGTTCAACCATTATTTTTTTAAAATTATCATATTATTTATTTTTCTAAAAACTACTGATAATGTTTTGATTTAATTTTTTTAATATGTTTATGTAATTATTTATTTAAAAAAAAATTACGTTGTTTTTATTTAGTATTAAAAATATATAGGATACAATTATGATTATTGTTCATCAAGCTTTAATTTACACTATGATTTTGATCATTGATCATCATCGTAAATTTTAGATAAAAGATCAAAGATTGTACAATAATCATCTCTTACTTATATAGATTAAAAAAATTATATTAATTATTGAATATTTTTTTGGGTCATACGTAAGTGCAATCGTATTATATATATATATAAAATGGGGGGTTTTGATATATGACATCATATTTATTTATTTAAGATAAGGATAAACTACTACTCAAGATATATGTGGCATAGTTTTGAGTGTACGTTTATAGTTTCGTAAAGAGAAAGACATGACTAATTTCCCAAAGCCATATGAACAAAAGAAAAACCACTCATTCACAGTTGTATGCCATGTTTATACCAATATATTTATATATATGTATAAACATATATATTCTCTTTTATTTATTTATTATTATTATTGGAAGTTTTGTAATATATATTTTTTGATTATTGCCTCTTTCACGTACTTCAAAATCAAGATTTTATCAAAGCATGCATGTGTCAGCGACATGTGCTATGTTGCATGTGAATTGTGATGAATTTAAAATGAATTTATACATTTTTAGATTTCGAGTTTTGTTTTATTATTTATTTGGATAATGTATTTTAATAAATTATATTTAAGACTATTTATTCTATAAAATATTTTAAATAGGTCTCTAAATTTAATTTCGACGAAGAAAAAATTAAATATGACAACACAATTGCTAAGCAAAATGATTGTGATTTTGCTTTAAATTATTAGTTTTGTTGAATTATTAAGGATCTATTTGAACCATTTACAAAATACATGATCTAAATAAATAATTAGACAAAACAATAAAAATCCCAAAAATGTATAAACTCATTTAAAATTCACGGATCTTATTTTTATAATTAAAACAATCACTTATTTATAGTATATTAAGTGATGGTGGACATTATTTATACAATTTAATTTTTATATTTTCCCATTTTTTATTACCTTAAAGTCATAAGAAATCTCACATAAACCTAGTCAGTGTGAGGTGCAATCTTGTTTGTTGGAGAAAAAAATGAAAAACATTGCTATAAAAGGTACCCCGCACCTTATAAAATGCCATTTACTCATTT
Organism: Humulus lupulus; assembly: GCF_963169125.1. NCBI lineage: Eukaryota > Viridiplantae > Streptophyta > Magnoliopsida > Rosales > Cannabaceae > Humulus > Humulus lupulus. Next base: position 5,509,718 of record NC_084802.1, on the reverse strand, counting down.
TATTTTTAATTTAGAATGTCCAATATTATTTACTAAATTATAGTGTGAATTCAACTACATAAAAATATTTTTCATATAAAAAAAAAAAACTACATAAAAATATCACCTCATATAGTATAGACACATTCAAATATCTTATCGTGATAATGAAAAGAATGGCTAACTTACAAAGTAGACACCAATTTAAAAGGTGGAATAGTATTTACAATTTTATAAAAATTATATATTTTTAAAATTTATGATCGATTATTAATTATGTTTAGAAAATAAATTGGATTAAAAGAAATAAATAAATGAATGAATAAATTGATCATATTACAACATACAATTATAAGTAATTAGAAACATTGCATTTTTTTTAGTATTAATATATTTGTGCAATTGAAAAATTAGATAGTGTAAAATAATTTTAATTTTCAATGAGATTAAGATATTTATGTAAGTAAATTAATTATGTTGTTGGATTAATTTTTTTTCTAATTGCATAATAAAATTGTTTAATTATATTCAATCCATTTTTATTTTTCAAACATGACCATTAAGTATATTAAATTCAATGCAATAAATGTGATTTGTAAAAAAATTAAATCTGCATATTGTACTACCATAATAGGAAAAATAAAACTTAATTTCATATTGCTAAAAGAAGTATTACATTGCACACCTTAGCACTATAAAAATTGGACAACTTTGGTAGTTTTACTCATTCCTTATTCTCACGTTTATATATAATACAGCTTTTATATTTCGTATAATTAAGTTTAAATATGCTTACTTTATTCAAATTAGAGCTATATATTATAGGATACTTTTATGGTGTTAGTTATAATTCTAATTTTTATATACGATGGTGTATATAGTTATTTAAAATATTCTTTTAAACAATTTATTGTGCTGAAAAGAGATATCAAACAACTTGTTTCACACATATATAAAAAATAAGTATGCGTGTCACGAATGATTTGAATCTTGTTTTGGCATAGTAAATTATTCATAATTTGTGAGATATACTTTTAAATATCTACAATACATATAGTAGTCATATAACAAATTGAAATTATATGTAACGCCTCACATCACTATGTCTACTTCCTGGAAGGACGACTGACCTTGCAAACTAACACGATTATTTCCAGCGTACTTTATCCTCACTCGCACGCTACCTGAGAAAAGTTCCCAGGAGGTCACCCATCATGAGACTACTCCAGGTCAAGCACGCTTAACTTTAGAGTTCTCATGTGATGGGCTAACGAAAAGAAGATCCATCTTGTTGGTATAAGTAGTACCCATCAATCCATTTAAGTCATCTTCAACTATGTAGTCCCATACCTACACAGTCTTAGAATCATCACACTTGACCTTCCCCAAGCGATGTAGGATTATGCACAGCTTTTACCCGGTCTTTCCCCCTGCAGGTCACGAGATTCTGACTGTCACATTATAACTATCCATGCTGAAAATAATATAAAGTGCACTGATGCACCATTTTCATAGGGGATATAAAATTTAATTTTTACTTATAATATTATTCTCTTGAACGGAGAGATTGATCTTGTGCATGCAGTTTCATTAAACCCAATTTGTGTTTTTGAGAAATCTCTCACCTTTTTAGTGATCAAAATACTCTATTTTCCAAGAGAAAAACAAAAAAAAAAAGAATTGAAATTTTATAGGTGTATATAAATATAGGGCGCGATTATAATGCATTAATTTTTCTGACAACATCGGTGCATTATTTTTCTATTTTCAGCACCTGGATAAATATAATCCCAAAAAAATTTATATGACGGTGTACATTGTAATTATTTAGAACATCCCGCAAATTTTCAAAAAATTATGAATAGTTTACGAAGCCAAAAACAAGGTTTAAACTGTTCAATTTTACACGCGTACACAAAAAGACAGGCACATGTGCAATGTACAGTTTGAACCCTAGTTTAGGTATATTATTTATTTGGAATTTCTTTAAAATTTGTAGAATGTTCTGGATAACTACAATGTACACCGTCCTATAATTTTTTTTGGAATTATATCTATATCAACGAGCCGAAAATAAAAAAAAAATTAATCATTATTGTCAAAAAAGTTGATACATGATAATCAGTCTCTATAAATATATTATTATTATTATATCTTAGTGCAGGTACACATCGTAATTATTATTATAATTTGGTATTCAAACCAGTTATGATCTGTTTTGTTTGGTGTGAACTTGTATTGTATGGACCATAAACATAATGGCCAGGCACACAACAAAGGGAAAGGGTTCTCTCTCAATTGGTCACTAATCACTATATATATATATATATATATATATAGTCGTCTATACACAAACATATATTATAATCACACTCGAGTACTTCAAATAGAAACCTTGAAAACGACAACAATTTTGGATTTTTTCAACGACAAGGATATATATATTTATAGTGAGTAATTTAATTAATTGATCCCGGAAACATCTCAATTTACTAGGATATTTAATTAATTACTAGTCATTGGATATTTTATTGTAATCATGGTGATATTATAATAAAGTATAATAATAATAAACTAACGTATAATAAAAAATATACATAGACAGAACATTTGTACATGAAAATTTATAACGTAATACAAAATGTTAAATATATATACACAAGGCAAGGATATTTGTCCTGTTCGAATACAATCCTGTTATGTAATTTGCGTTTGGTTTTACGTATTTATGAAATTTAAATTTAAATTGAAAGTAGTATACTTTAAATTGGTTTTCAATCAATAATTTTATAAACTTATAAATACATAAAACAAAACATGAATTACATTACATCTAAAACTAAGTATATAACCAAATTTGTACTTAAAAAATGACAAAATACAAAACCCTACATAATAAATATATAGGAGAATTTTTGGTCCACTCTATCGTATTTTCAATCCGTGAATAGTTTTCGGTGAATTTTTTTAATGACCACGTACATTGTGATTATTTAGAACTTCTTACACATTTTTCAGAAAATTCCAAATAATTTACAGTACTGAAAAACAAAATTCAAATATATTGTTGCACGCGTGACTAATTTTTTTATGCGTGTGGAAAACAACTAGTTTAAACCTTGTTTTCGGTACTGTAAATTATTCGTAATTTTTTAAAAATTTGCAGCATACATACACTAAATAGCACAATATACAACGTCATAAAAAAAATTATCCCGAAAACTAGTCGCAGATGAGAACCACCAAAGAGGTATGCACAAATGCGCCTCTTTTTGTGAGGTGCGCCATAAATATATGCTATAGCAGCACATAGGATTGGAAATTATTGGAGAGGAAAAAAGGGGGCCAGTTTGAAATCTTTTTGGTGAAAAATATATAATTGGAGCATTATCATGATCATGAACATTATCATCTTCATCATAATAATCCAATCCAATCCAATCGCTTTATGCTTTGCTTGCCACCCTCTTTATAATTTGCCCAAGCAGGCCCCATTGCCTCCGGCATTTGTCTCTAAATCTATAAATTAAAACGTCACAAAGCACAATCCACTAATTACAAGGGACCTACCTCTTTCAATTTCAATCTCAATCATATTCATATATATATATATATATATATATATATCTCACTTAATTATTAGGGCTAAGCTAATCATATTTTTTTCCCATTATTGTTCTCAACATCTTCCTATAGCTATAGCTATAACTATACTTTTATTTATGTGTGATTTTTTTTAAGCATATGTATATACCGGGAAATATTTTTATAGGGGCATCATCATTTTAAGTTCTATCGGTAGAGCTCTCAATTTTTTTGACCCGTGAATAGTTTTCGGCGCAATTTTTTTTATGACCGTGTATATTATAGCTATTTAGAGCATCCTGCAAATTTTCAGAAAATTCCGAATAGTTTACGATATCGAAAACTAAGTTCAAACATGTTGTTGCACGCGTGATTAATTTTTTTTTTATGTACGTGGAAAACAACATGTTTGAACATAGTTTTCGGTACTATAAACTATTCGGAATTTTCTGAAAATTTGCAGAATGCTCTAAATAGCTATAATATAGACGGTTATAAAAAAATCGCGCCAAAAACTGTTCACGAATCGAGAAACACTAAATGCCCCATCAATAAAACTTAAAGTGGAGCTCCTAAAAAAAAATGTCCTCAATATATTTATAGACTTTGTTTATATCCATATATATATATACTTATAGATTAACGATTTTCCTCTTCTATTTTAGTGTAGTTTTATATAAATGTATTAACCATAAAGAATAAGTGCCGAACAAAAGCGATGAGTCATCATACATACAAGGGATAAGAATTTAATTAATTGGTATTAATTCCTTATGTTGTTATTATGTGATAATATTTGTATGTTGTAATTTCGAATCTCTGTGTGCCCTAATTTACCCATTTTTATAATTTTGTGCCCTAGCTAGGAATATGCGCAATCATTTTGAAAATCTAATTATAATTAACGAACTATAATTAAATAAATGTCCAGGAAAATAAAAATAAAGTTATGCTTTTATTAGTTATTTTGTTTTTTTATGACATAGTTTCGATGCTAAAGTTGCTTTATCACGTCAATAAATATTCCCTTTGTCAAGAGTTGAAATGCTCTTCTCTTGAACTTTAGTCCTTTTTTTTTCCAATATATATATTTATATAAGATATATATATATAGAGAGATAAACTAAATATTTCCAAATTCTTTAAAAAGATAAAATGAAAGGAAAGAGAGCACACTCTAAATTTGTTTATTATAATTAGTGACTATAAATAATATAGTTGGTACGTATAAAAATAAATCTTTTAATACAAAGTGGAATAATTAAGAAAATCATTTATAATTATTTATATATTAAAAGAAATATCATGATCGATCATACCATTCTTCAAATAAAGCAAAACAAAAATATCCTGATGAATTTACGTGATATGTTTTTGGGGTTATAATAAACAAAATTGTTTATAAAGTACTTAATTAAACATATAGTTAATTATGTATTTTCACTACACGTAATAACATGTCACCCAAATTTCTATTATATGATAGCGTTAATTATTATTCGAGCATTGTATATATATATATTAGTGCTATAATAAGTACTTGATAGTTAATTATGATGTGACATTGTTGTGTTCCATCAAATAATAAAGCAATGACATAACATTTTCGAGATTATTACAACACGTCACACTAGCATTGATGCCCCATCCTACTGTATTTGTTGATTTTAGTAACAAAAATATCCCCACTATAATAATCCACTTCAAAACTTTCATAATTATTATAATTTCAAGATTTTCATAAATAATATATATATGTTTTGGTTTTGATTTTGACCATGTTGACAAAGTAAAATTGAGTTGTTTTGAATCAATTATTAATATATATATATATATAAAAATTGAAGTGTAATGAACATTAAAATATGGTTTGAATAAAATTTGAAATTTATTTAGTAATTATTAATTTAAAATATATAATTTATTTTTTAGTTAATAAAGCACGTTATCGATGTTTTTGTGCTATCATTCGTCCAAACATAACACAAATTATAATACATATATATATATATATAAAAAGTGACGAATAGATATAATCTAAAAAAAAATTTATATGACGGTATACATTGTAGGTATTTAGAATATCCTGCAAATTTTTAAGAAATTCTGAATAGTTTACGAAGTCGAAAACAGAGTTCAAACTGTCAAATTTTACATGCGTACACAAAAAGACAGGCATGGGTGCAACAGACAGTTTATACCCTGTTTCGGTACTATAATTTATTCAGAATTTTTTGAAAATTTGTAGGATGTTCTAGATAGCTATAATGTACACCATCATATAATTTTTTTTGGGATTATAATTATTCAGGTATCGAAATAAAAAAAGGATGCACCGGTATTGCAAAAAAAAAGATGCGTTGTAGTCGTTCCCCATATATATATATAGTTTTGACATGTAATAATAAAATTATAAAACAGTATTAATATTGTAGTACTCTATATTAAGGAATTGAAAGGGTGATTTTGGTGGCTTATATTAAGAAAAATTGGAATTATGTACAATCAGTTTTATAATGAGGAAAAGTAATGATATATTATTAATAATTCTTCGTTATCTAATTCCCATTATATTAAAAAAAAAATTCTTCGTGATGGCTGTAAAAGTAAGAGAATAATATCGTATCAATCTATCGATCAATCCATCAACTAAAAATATATATGTATATATATAATGCATAGAGATAATAAAACTAAAACTTATATTATAGTGTACAAGGCACTTGGTTTGGGGCCAAATTAGCCTAAATTTAATTAAGAAAAAAAAGATTATTAATAGCGTCCAAACTATTCAACTCAATATATAACAACAAACCATAATAAAGATTAGTGTTGGAATCTAACAACATGATGAGAAAGAAATAAAAGCACTTGTTTATTTCACTTGAGTGGATTTATGTGACATATTATATATATATATATATAAATAAATATAACACTTATTTAATTAAACACAAGATTCTTCTTTCATTAGCACTAAGCTAGGTTGCCACATTAGTAGTACACTTATTTGGTACTTCCAGAAAATAAAATCTAACCTTTCTAATTCTAGTAGGGCCATCTTAATTATTGATTAATTAACTTAATTAAAAAGCATTATATATAGTTAGTGTTATTATTTACTATACATCTTAGTTAGTGGGAATCTTCGATATTTGTAAAATTCCTATGTCAGCACATTAATTATTATTATCATTATTATAAGCTCCACTTAACACTTTGTGAATGGATAAGAGCTTATTATAGTTGTTGATTAATAATTAATAATCATTACTAGTATAGACATATAGATTAGTCGTCCCTAGATTCCTAGAACTTTTTAGTTGTATAATTTCGTTCTTTACCACAAAATTAAATTGTAAAAACTATTGTAATAATAATATTACAAACAGAAAAAGTTAATAATAATATTTTATTTATAAATAATTAATTAGTGGAAAATGATCGAATATCATACATGTACATAGCCAGATTTATATCAACTTTCCACTCATGTTACACACGACGAATCTCATTGTTTTTAATATATATATATATATATATATTCTTTATATATAAAATATGTATGTATGAGATTTGAATTTGATCTCTTATATATAAGACGTTATCTCGTGTATATAATAACCAAGAAATAAATTTTCCCAACGAAGAATCGAATGTTTTGCCTTACTTTTTACAACAAACTGTAGTAACATTGCTTTCAGAATGAAACATATGATCCTATTTGCCAATGCATAAAATATATGTACTACTATGGGTAAAGTATAATCTTGACCATTCATTTAAAATGTACGATCATGAGAGCACATATATTTTTTTATAAATAATTAAGATTTACTACTTCAATAATACGGTAAGACGACGAATGTTTTTCATGCCTGTCGTCTTATGTGTCAGATGAAGTAAGACGTCGATCAATGCTCACGTCTTATTTTTTATAAGGACGTCGAGCTCGACGTCTTATAATGGGGGAGGATGACGTTGTCTTATCTATGACAAATGGAACGATACTGATTAATGGAGGATGAGCTAAGCATCGGGCTGAGGAGGCGAGTGACACAATGCAACCTCCAGTCTGGCAAGGTCAAGTTCCTCAACGAGTTTTTTTTTTTTTTTTACTTCTCCTCTTAGTGATTTATATATAGTAGTTTTTTGATGAGGTTTCATCAATGTTTGTTAGATGTAATAAAAATAAAATAAATTTTAGGGTTTATATTTTTTTGGACAATGTGTTTTGTTCCATTACCTGTTTGGACTCTGTGTTTTGACAAATTACTTTTTGGACCCTTGTGCTTTGTAAAATAGTTCATATATACCCCTAAACCCGATTTTGGTCAAAATTTGTAGAACTAAAATCACAAATAATTCACCAAACTAACAATAATTTAGAACAAATTACTATTCTACCTAAAAATTGATTTTAAGAGTTTATTTAAACCAGTTTACATAACATTAGGTTCAAAAAGTAATTTATCAAAGCACGAAATTCAACACAGGTAATTAATTGGACTAAACTCATGATCCGAAAATGTATAAACCCTAAAAAAAATTATGGCAGGGTTACTTGTGGGTCTTATATTCTTTAGTACCCAACCTACAAAATATAATAGGGTAGAGTATAGGTAAAACTTCTTTTCTTTTTCTTTTATAGGATAAGGTCGTAGAATAGACATACCCTACTTATGTCTTACCTGCCATCCTTATATTGATGATATTTCATGATTTTCTTGTCTTAATTATTGGTATGATGTTTTACAGTTTCTCACCAAATATCTTATTAAATATATGAAACTGATTTAGTTTTTTTTTTCTCTTTTAAGTTGCTTAGACATTGAGCTATGCTTCAAGTCATATGTATATTTTTTTATGAATGTCGAGCATTGCTCGACATTATAGCTCCTAACATCGAGCTATTTCTCAATGTTTATGTCATTAAAAACTATTTTTACTATTACAAATATAGGTTTTCTCTGCGCATTTTTTCTAGCATTAAATGAAAAACGCAGATAAAAGGTTGAAATGAGTCCCAAACACGAAGTGGGAAAAAAATTATATATAATTGCGATTTATAAAGAAAACCGCAGAGAAAAGTACACTTTTCTCCGCGGTTTTCTATACAGAGTAGCGGAGAAAATGGTGCCTTTCTCTGCGGTTTTATTTATGGAACCGCGGAGAAAGCCCTTACCCTACTGTTGACCACGATTTTGGCCAACGAAGAGTAGATGTCAAAATTACAGTAACCCTTCAAGAGAAAAACGACACTGGTGATTTTTATAGTGGTTCAGCCCCAATGTGTTGGTAATAACCTAGTCCACTTAGAGTTATGATTATAGATATACAGTCAAGATCAGATGAACCTGAGTCAACTAAGTTTCTTCAGTGTAGATGAAAAGAATACAATACTTCTCTCAAGATACAAATACTCTCTCAGGAAAATTAGAATCCGAATCTGAATCCTCTCAATGATGCCATGAGCTTTGTATTTATAAGCCCAGGATCGTACAAACGCAGTCCCTCATAATCGGGATCTTCCTGTTATTCTTTCAATATTTAATTAATAATAACATCTAAAATACAACAATATGCGATTCTTTGGGATAATATGAGAGATTCCCTCGCAGGTATGACCGATTCTAGCTGAAGCCGTTACTGGGATCTTTTATGGAGCAATGATCTGTTTAGTCGGTCCACATCACACCCAGAAGGAAAACTGGAGGGCCAAAATACTTTACCGGTCGGCCAAGACAAGTGACTGGTCGGCCAAACACATGTCTGGTCGGACAAGCACCTGACTGGTCGGTCATGACACCTTACTGGTCAGTCATGACACTTGACTGGTCAGTCAAAAATCTTCACCGGTCTGACAAAACTCTACCGAATCACTCCTAAGCCAGATAACTCAGCCATTCTTTGCCATTTGTCACTTTTATTGTCACGTCATCTTTTCAAATTTTGGGGATAACACCTACATAAAACCCTAGACCCACAACCTTACTCATTCTTCTAATTTCTTTTACTTTGGCAGACCCGAGAGGAACGATGCAACCCTTCTTCCCCAGCCACGGTTAATGCTCTTTTCACCTTTTTTTTTGTTTTTTTTTTTCATGTTCTTCCATATTTAGGCTGTAACTCATGTAAATATATATTTATATTGATTTTATTTTGAAGTTTTAGGGCAAAAATGAAGATATATTGATTGAGTATAATGTGTTTTGAATGTATGTTTATAGGGTAATTTTCAAGCTTTTTTCCAACATTTTTGAACGTTTGTGAATGATTAAAAGACATTTTTATTGTTCAAATCAGGTATTGATCACTAAAATGTGATTTTTTTTGTTTTTTTTTTTAATTATTTCGGTTTTTTGTTATTTTTATATTATTTATCTAGTTTATGTGTATTTTGATAATGTTAATATTAATTTTTACATAAGTTTTTATTATTTACATAATTAATTTTTGAAAAAAATATATTTTTGTTAATTATATTAGTTTAGGTTTAATTCAATCATCATTTTTACTAAATTTTTTTTGCAATACCATATTTACTAATATTTGTTTAAAATTTTATTATAGGAAATATTTGTTTGACTTTGAGTTGTCTTGATATTGTTAAACATTAATTTTGAAGGTGAGTAATAATTACTACTTAGTATTTTCTTTTTATTTTTACAAACTATTGTTAGAGGAGTTTGAATGTATTAGATATTCATCCGTAGTGAAGTAGGTTCTGAGATAAAATTGTGTGCTGTGGAAATAACAGAAGATTGAGAACATGTGTGTCTTAGTGAAGTAGGTTCTGTGAAATTCTGTGTGTTGCGGTGGCTTATGGTTGAGAACATGCATGTTGTTTGTTGTATGTTTTGTTTGATTTGAATTTATAGTTTGTAGTAACTTGAGATATGCTATAGAAAGAGGAGAAACTCTGCCAAATTTTTTTAAGATTAAATTTTGAAATTCTACTCATTTTATTTCAAATTTTTTTAATTGAACATATTTTTGTAGTAGCAATTTCTTGAAAAGGAGGAGCTCAAAGAAAAATTGAGTCGGGGTGAAATTACAGCTCATGGTCGAGATGATATATTGACTCAAGCATTAGGGATACTGGAACACCTAGGTCGTGTTCGAGCTGGCGGGTGTGATACTTTATAATAGTTGTTTTCATTTAAGAATTATTTAGCTTAATTTATTGATTGGTTTAATTGATTATTTTGTAGGTTTACCATGAGCGTGTCCAAAGTGTTTGGAAAAAAACCAAAGAGATATAAAGCGATTGGTTAGCTAGATTAATGCCATTTACTAACTTAACTTATGTGTTAAATGATACTTATGTAAAATATTATATTTTAATTAGTAATGAAATTTGAATTTATATATATGTTATTTTGTATTAGTTATGAAATGTATACATATATATAATATTGAAAATTAGTTAACAAATTAGGTTATAATACTGAATATATATAATCGGAATTGAAAATAATTATATATAATTGAAATTGAAAAATATATAATTTTTTATATTAAAATGACTTTCTCCGCGGTTTATTCAACACAACCGCGGACAAAGAATCTTTCTCGTCTTTCTCTGCGGTTGTGTTGAATAAACCGCGGAGGAAAAATTTCTTTCTCTGCGGTTCTATTAACAAAACCGCAAAGAAAAAACATTTTTCTCTGCGGTTTTTTCAACACAACCGCAGAGAAAGATGTGACTTTTCTCTACGATTTTCATAACATTTTTTCTGCGGTCGAATACACTGCGTTTTTCAATACTCTAAAAAACTGCATTGTATTAAGTAAAAAAACGGAAGAGAAAAACTTTTTTGTAGTAGTATTTTATAATAATGATTGTACTATATATATCAGAGTGTACTATATATATTGTACTATATATTTTATAATAATGATTGTACTATATATACCTAGTAGGATAGTTATATACCTTACCATAGAATTAATCATAATATATACTTTTCTTACTTTCTAATATATTTATGTGTTACCAAATTAATACATCATATCACAATAAATTTAAAATTTATTAAATACAATTTTTTATTTCACGATCAACTTTAATTATTATATATGAAATATATGATAGTGAGCCATATAAATTCCATATATCCGTGGACTAAATGCTTGCCACATATATATATCTTTCTATTTTGAGAATTTCAACTTGGTAGATAACTTGGCCACCTTTTTATCGGTTGATGAGTCGGTCTAGCTATGGTGAGTATATATATAAATAGATCAAAGTTATATATATATATACAAATTAATAAAAGTCAACATCGATCCGATTCTAAACATATATAGTTTCTCTCTCTGTTTGAAGCTATATATATATTCTTCATATATGATTTCATTCATCGAGCTCGAGTGTGGTCTAATCATCGTTGGCCTGTAAGTTTACAAACATGACATTTATTATATTATATATAAAGGAGTATATATATATTTTATATGTATATATTCCAACTTTTATGGATTCATATTCATCCATATTTGTGATTCTCTCCACATTTTGGATTGGACGTATAGTACAACTTGATATATTCAGTATTATTATTATTAATTGTCAAACTTAATACTTTTCCTTCTATATGAAAATTCAGATAAATAACTAATATCAATTATTTGAATAAAGAAAAAAAGTGGATAATATGGGCGTAATTAAGCATATCCATGTTGGATTTTCTCCCTAAGGTGCAGTCATTTCGATATGAGCCATTCCAGCAAACAGTTGTAGATGAAGACTTTTTGTGATCTGTAGGGTATCTATATAAATATTTATATATTAATTATTAATATCTTAATTACATTTGCTAAATAATTTTCCATATCTGTAAGATTTTGTATATCTTTATAATGTAAACCTCTTTTATATGGCATTATCGAATCGTATAAAGCATATAAATATCTGTATAATAAATAATCTTTTAATTCTTAACTTAATCTAAAATCAATTTTATAATTTACATACATAAATTTATCTATTTTTGAAAAGATTGAGAGAGATCTAAATGTAGTGTTTTTAAGATATATATTTACTTGAAGAAAACTCTATTTTAGAGTAACTATTAATGCGGAAGAATTTAGAGAATGAAAAATCTGATCGTATTATTGAAAAATGAATAAATACAGATAAGAGAACCTATGATATATATAGGTTCTAAATTATCGTGAAAACAAGAAAAGCAAAACAACCTAAACCTAAAGAGTTTTAACAGAATCTGTTACAACTAAATAACAAAAATAATAAAGCTAACTAACTATCTAAACAGAGTAAAGAGACATACAAAAGAAGGATGACAGAGTTAACCTAGTAATCCTAATAGTCCCCCTTAAGATGGACTGTAGATATCGTGCACAGTCATCTTAGAAATATGAGAATGAAGAGTAGTGGATGGTAAGACTTTTGTGAAAGCATTGACTAGTTGATGCTGGCTGCTCACTGAGATAAGTCAGGTCGATGAAGCTTTAATCTTGTCTCGTATGAAATGACAGTCCAACTCTATATGTTTAGTGCGTTCTTGAAAGGTTGGATTATTAGCTATGTGCATGGCAGAATTGTTATCACAGTAGATGAACGTTGGAGAAGATTGGGGAATGTGGAGAGCTTTGAGCAGATATTAGAGCCAAGTAAGCTCACTTGTAGTTGCTGCCAAAGCACGATACTCAGCTTCAGCGGAGCTTTTGGAGATGGTAGGTTGCTTCTTGGAGCGCTAAGAGATGAGACAATCACCCAAAAATACACAGAAATCGATAGTGGATTGGACATGAAGCCCAGTCCGAATCAGAAAATGTTCGCGGCTGTAGAGAATAAGTAGAATGATAGAGCAGTCCTTGTCCTGGTTTATCTTTAAGATAGCGAAGAAGGTGATGTACTGCTTGTAGGTGGGACATCCGAGGTGAACCCATGAACTGACTAAGACAGTGAACCGAGTAAGTTATATCTGAGCGAGACAACGTGAGGTAGAGAAACCTGCCAATAAATCTCATGTACGGTTCCATGGGAGTGGTGCCTGGTTTGCTCCCATAAATAACCAGTATTATGGAGGAGCTGGAGAGTGTACTGCCGTTGAGTGAGAGAGTGGCCAGCAGAGGAACGAGCGATTTCAAAACCAAGAAAATACTTAAGTGTCCCCAAGACTTTGAGTTGAAACTTGTTGTTGAGAGAATCTTACATATCCTATAATACTACAAATAAAGCATTTAGCATTAGTTTTGCATGGATGCTAAAAATTATAGACTCAAGTGGTAAAAATGACATCAAAATTGGTGACGCCATAAGTAGCAATTTTGGCATTAATACGCTACTTATGCTTATAAGCAAAGTCATACGTTCTCTGCTGATGCCTTTAGTTGTACTGTCGTAAGCATAAAGGAATCGGTTCAACACTGACACCTTAAAGTTATACAATGAAAAAATAGCTTAATATAACATTTGATTTCCAGATAAACAATCAACATAACATAGAAGAAAAATTAAACAATTGATGAACAACAATAGTTTACAATAACTGTTGTGGGTAGTGGTTTAACTCAACAAAAATGTCTACAAAACTTGGAACAAAATCACAATAATAAAAGTTAACACAAAGTCTTGCCCAAGATAATGATCTTTGTCGAATATCTTTATTCCAAAATCATTATAAGAGTTGCTTGAGGTTTCAACAACTACGAATAAGGAGAGAGATACAACAAGCCTATGAAATTCTTAAGTCAAGCAATCTTGATGATTTTTTTGGAGAAAATTGACAATCTTGGAGAGCTAGAGACAGAGAGAAAGAAAAAGAGAGTTAGAAGGAGTTACCAAGTCTCAAAAACTCTAAGAAAAACCACTTAAATATGTTAGGCATTTTCCATTAGGTCCAACCAATAGGATTAGACCTTTCTATAACACATTTTGGAGGCAAATCACATAACCCATATGAACGCAACATGTGGCGCATTACCTGCTATGGCGATGCATCACTTGCCGAAGCTCTGTAACACCAGCCTTGTGCATGATGCATCGCCTCTAAGCATGTCCAACTTGTTAAAAAATGACCTTAAACTCCTCCAAATGTTCCCAAACATTTTGGGCATGCTTAGATATCTCATTGTATCACTTTAGACCCCAAAAGACAATTTTTTTAGCTTACAATAAAATGTCAAATTTCACATCACCATTATGTGAAATCGTTAAGTCTTTTGCACTATTTTGTAGAAGCACACTTAACCTTATATTTAACCAATCATAATAATAACCATATCAAATGAATCATCTATATCAATATACCTTCAGAAGAAACTTCATATCCAAATTACATACACCAGTGTAACGCCCTACTTCCTTAGAGCCGTTACTAAGTGAGTTTTAAACGTGCTTATAACTCGCTAATCGAGGTTTTAAGGCAAATGTGTAATCAAACCATAAACAGAGTCTTAAACTTTGAAAATAATTTCCATCTACTAAAAATCATAAAACGTTTAACATTTAGGATCCCAAAATACTGTTTATAAATATTTATAACTCAAAATATACTTAAAGTCGACTATACGACAAAATAGGGTTCTTTACAAACAACTTCCAAAAATACCCCTGGCCGTGGCAGCCAGGCAGACCAGACATGTACGCATCACGTCACGCTCTCCATACTCATGGTCGGTTGACATTCTCCTTACCCGTGAGCCGAAGCCTAGCAAGAACACTCCACAAAAACAGATAACATACGCATATGAACCATTTAGCATATAACCAATTTGTCAACAAACTAAACACATATAGCCACACTGTCTCAGGCGCTTTACCAGGCCCTGAGTTGTGGTCTACACCGTAAGGATATCCCAGGTATCCTTTAGGGTCTTACCCTGGCAACTCGCACTCCACGTGCTAAACGCTGCTCCCGACCCCTTGCCGTTCTCGGCCTTCGCCGTTCCTGGCCTTCGCCGTTCCTGACCTTCGCCGTTCCTGGCCCTTGCCGATCACTCACATATATGCATACACAGCATAATTAAAACATAACTTAAACATATAGTAACACAATCAATGGGCTACACCCAACACATAATCATATAGGGTCGTGCCCTGCAACATAACTATGGGGCCTCGCGCTGGTCTATGGGTACAATAGCTTTCTTACCTGTGTCCCGAGCTTCTTGAGCACTGAACCCTCGAGCACGGTCCTCTAATCCAAGCCTGTCCGAGAACCTAGTCACAACACATAAATAGCACTCCCATTACTAACCAATTCAAAAGCATTTCCCGGAACCAATCCCGAGCCCTCGGGACCTCCCGGATCCCCACACAAAGTGGCGGAAGCGTCCCCCGAGCCCCCTGGGCAAAAGCCTAAAAACTGAATTTTCCCCTGCCCAGAAATGGCCTAGCGCCGCGGCGCCCAGCGTGGCCCCCTTCCCTGATGCAACCTAGCGCCACGGCGCAGAGGAACAGGGCCGTGACGCCCCTTCGCGAACCCAGAAATCTGGGTTTCTCCCAATGTTTTCCTCGAGCCAAGACACTCCCAAACCAATACCAATGCATACCTAAGTCCCAAATTCAATTCAAAACCCCATATAAGCCATCTAACAACTCAGAAACATCCACAACAAGCCTAGATACACAATCAAACCCATGATTCACAAATTGGTTTAAAACTTTACAAAATTTAAACCAATAAACTAGAAACTTAAACCACATCAGCTCAACAAAACAGAGATGCAAGAAACCCTTACCTCAAGTATAAATTCGTCCCTGAGCCTCCTCCAAATCCAACTCCAAGCTAATTCCTCTTGTTTCCAAACTGAATTCCCACGCTAACCAGCCACAAACCAACTTTCAGCTTCCAACATCAATCTCTCAAAATCAAGATTAGAAACTCAAACAAAACAGAGATGAAAACCTTACCTCTGACCTTAGAACACCTTTGAGCTAACTTTCCTAGCCACAACAGCCAAATTCCTTCAATTCACTAGCCCAAAATCCTCAAAACTCAGCAAGTTCTCATTCACCAAAGAGAGGGAGAAGAAAATCGCATGGGAGAGAGAGAGGGGCTGAGAAGTTCTATTTTTTTTTCTTTCCTTTGTTTTTCTAAACCGCTCTAAAATTCCCTCAGCCTTATCCCAACACAACCAGCTTCCAAAAGACCCATTTACCCCTTAAGTTACCCCAAGTCCTCATAAACCACCAAGGCGATTTAGTCTTTTAATGTATCCCGCTAAATCTTCGAGTGTGCCTAAAAATCCCCATTTTAAACCCGACATGTCTAAACTATCGCTATTGCTAACCGCTACTCAATAATTCCCGATCACTTAATAATATTCCTAAAATACCCCTAGGCTCCTCCGGAGCCGGGTATTTGACCCCGTTGTGACTTTTTAGCTAATCATCTCCCTAGGACCGTCTCGGAACGTGCATCACAAATATATCACCATCATATCACAAACATCACATTTATGCCGTCAACGGGCTAAAATTACAAATATGCTCCTAACAACCAAACGGGGCCCACATGCATATTTAATCGCCTAAACATGCACTCTAATCACATATTTATTAAATTCACATAAATTAATACAGTATAACAATTATTGCTCTCTAGGCACACTAATCAAGGCTCCAAGCCTTATTAGCAAATTTGGGTCGCTACAACCAGCAACAACCAAAATACAACATAACAAACAACAAAAATAACTTAGATTACATATCAACTTAGATGTCAGATTACAACTCAAATTGCCACCATCTCAGACTGGCCATCAGACTCACCAACACTCATGACCACCTTCTTAGACTACTGGGACCAACAAGCAAATTAACACAACAAATCTAAGAAAAAAAGGAAAGAAAGAGAAAGCAAAACGTAGTCCTTGAGCTCCCCATGACCCTGCACTCATCCTTTGGGCAACTAAAACCCAGATCCTGACCCCCCAAACCTCATGAGCAACATCCCAACCCCTTGTGCCTCCCTATCCCCAACCTCGAGGCCCCATGACTACATGAGTTACCTCCCCTGAGAATTAAAAAAAATTAGAAGAGAAATGGGGGAAAAAAAGAGCGAAAATTTACCCTCGCCACATTCCTCTGCTATCACCACCATCGCAAGATCAGAAGGGAGATGCATAAGAGATGAGGGTGACTGATCGAGAAAGATGAGGAAGATAGTGAGAATGTAGAGAGGGGGAGAGAAAGATTTTCGTAAGAAAGAATGAAGGATTGTCATGAGAGAGAGAGAGAGAAAGAGAGATTGTCGTGAGAGATTTGGGGAAGGGGCGGATAAAAGGAAACATTTTAAGTTTTGTAGTTTTTGTGAGCTTTTTACTTATTCCCCCCGAACACTCATGACCACCTTCTTAGACTACTGGAACCAACAAGCAAATTAACACAACAAATCTAAGAAAAAAAGGAAAGAAAGAGAAAGCAAAACGTAGTCCTTGAGCTCCCCATGACCCTGCACTCATCCTTTGGGCAACTGAAACCCAGATCCTGACCCCCCAAACCTCATGAGCAACATCCCGACCCCTTGTGCCTCCCTAGCCCCAACCTCGAGGCCCCATGACTACATGAGTTACCTCCCCTGAGAATTAAAAAAAATTAGAAGAGAAAAGGGGGAGAAAAAGAGCGAAAATTTACCCTCGCCACATTCCTCTGCTATCACCACCATCGCAAGATCAGAAGGGAGATTCATAAGAGATGAGGGTGACTGATCGAGAAAGATGAGGAAGATAGTGAGAATGTAGAGAGGGGGAGAGAAAGATTTTCGTAAGAAAGAAGGAAGGATTGTCATGAGAGAGAGAGAGAGAGAGAGAAAGATTGTCGTGAGAGATTTGGGGAAGGGGCGGATAAAAGGAAACATTTTAAGTTTTGTAGTTTTTGTGAGCTTTTTACTTATTCCCCCCAATTTTTAGCATAAGCATTAGTAGATCGTTGGCACCAATAGTGTATGTTATGGCGTCAATACACCACTGACGACAAAACATAATAGTTGTACTGACGACAAAACATAATAGTTAACATCATCATTATTAGTACTGACGCATTTAATTGGAAGTGGCGTCAGTTTATCACCACTTCTCCTCATACATCATGAGCGTCGGTGAACGACGCAAAAACTCTGTTTTGACCTAGTTCTAACATAGAAAAAAGTTAATCCATCAAAATTTTTTTTTCATCTCATAATAAGAGAATAATATCGTATCAATCTATTGATCCATCAATCTATCAAATATAAGATATATATATATATATAATTAAACTAAAGCTGATTATAGTGCATTCATATAGAACATGAAAAAAGAGGAGCACTTGTTCCCTTCCACTTGAGTGGATATATGTGACGTATTTATATATATATATATACATTTATATTTCTTATTTAGACAATGATTCTTCTCTCATCTATAGATAAGGGACCTGGCTAGCACTATAAGTTAGTACCCATATTGGTACTTCTAGAAAAAACGGTTTACCTTTCCTGTTGGGCCATCTTATATAATAAACTTCATCACACTACTTAATTAAAAATATTATAACTAGTGATATTTAATTACAATAAATCTTAGTTAGTGGGAATCTTTAATATTTTGTAAAATACCTATGTCATCACATAATTATTATATAAGCTCCACCTTAACAATTTGTGAATGGATAAAACTTTTAATTAATATATAATCAATCATTATTATAAGTAAGAAATAATAGATTGATTCCAAGAACTTTTTAGTTAAAATGATTCAATCTTAGCCACAAAATTAGATTGCAAGAACTAATAAAACTAACTTCTATTAATTAGAGGTGTGAATTAAAGCCTTAATCTCAATAAGTTCAATGCAACTTAGCTCAGGTACAAATTAATACAACAAGTTATAACAACCAAAAAAGTTAAAACTAAATTAATTAGTGGAATGATTATGGAATCATGCATATAGCAAGATTTAGTATAAACTTTTCCACTACTCATCACATTATATATATGAGGAATATCATTGTTTTCAATATGAGATTTGAATTTGATCTATGCTTATAAGATGTCGTTTTCTCATTTATATATAAACAAGATCACAAAATTTCTGAATGACGAATCGAATATGTTGTCTTACCTTTTACCACAAACTTTAGTGACATTGCTTTCATAACAAAACATGGTCCCATATTTGCCAATATATATTGTTATATATAGTCTTATAGATACAACTACTACCACTGCAGAATGACTCACACTCTTTTACAGTCTTATGGTTATATGTTCGGTTCTGGACATAAAACAGGTCAGGTTTGGACTTAGAGTCTCCAAGATCCGAAAAAGGTATTCATTTTTTGAAAATACAATTATTTTTTTATATAAAAAAAGTTTTTAATTTTTGAAAATTTCCATTATATATATTTAATTTTTTTATAATATATTTATGTATTATCATATCAATAAATTCGAAATTCTAATAGTCTACTCTTTTACAACACGATTAAAATCAATAATCTCTAGGAGTATTAAAATTCCTTTTCCTTATAATCGAATTTGAGAATTTCAACTTGGTAGGTAGGTAACAAATTATGAGTCGGGCTATGGAATAGTTCATGGGATGTGCATAGATCAAAGTTATATAAATAAAGTAACAAATTATGTCAACATCCATCTAATTCCAAACATGAAACGGCTGCGCACTAAGTTCTCATCATATTATTCTTTCTTTATTGGAAGCTATTCTCCATATATAATCATATATATATATATATATAATATTCATCGAGCTTGAGATAGTGTGGTCTAATCATCATTGGGCTGAAAGTAAACAAACATGACATATATCTTTTGTGTATATATTCCTTTTATGGATTCATATTTGAATTCTCTCCGGATTTTAGATTGGACACATATTTGTACAACTTGATATATTCAGTATTATTAATTGTCAAACTTAATAATCTCCTTCTACAACAAAGTAGATAATATGTGGTGTTAGCATATTCCTAAACATGTTGGATTTTCTCCCTAAGGTGTAGTCATTTCGACGAGAGCTCGTTTAGGACTCATGCAAGTCCTAAATAAATTTAATTTTAATTTTTAAAAAATTAAATGGTAGCTAAAACTCCTGCCGAAGCTCCAACGGTGACGGCGGTGCCACCACCCCACGTTGGTGGTTCAGTCCAATCCTTTAGTGGGTTTTGAAGCCCAAAGCACAAAGAATGCAATGGTGGTGGTCATTTGCTCGGGGTGGCTCGAGGTGGTCAGAAAATGCCCAAAATGTTTTGGAAACCCACATGGTCGTCAAACTTTGGAGGCTCCGTCGACTAGGCTGGGGGGCGCGTGAGGCTAGGGGCTCGCAGGGGTGGGGTTTCGGGGGCCGGGGAACACTGTGGGCCGGCGCGTGTAAGCGGTGGGTGGTCGAAGTGCCGCCGTAAGTGGCTGGGCAGTTGGGTTTCATGAGAGAAACCCACAAAAGTTTCCGAACTTGGAGGCTTTGTCGAATAGGCTTGGGGGCGCGTGAGGCCATGGGCTCGCGAGACTAGGGGTTTCGGGGGCAGGGGAACGTCGTGGGCCAGCGCATGTAGGCGGGGGGTGGTCGGATCACCGTCGTTTGTGGGCAGTGGAGTTCGTGACAGAGAGAGAGAGATAGAGAGAGAGAAATGGGGGAAGAGAGCAAGGAGAGAAAGGGAGAGAATGGGTTGTTGTTTCTTTTTCTTTGTGATTTAATACATAATAAAACTTTAGTTAAAAAAAATTGTTCAAAATTTTAGGACACATATAAGTTTTTAGGGCTCGCTTTGCGTGTCCTAAAAGAAATTCTTTAAGGACTCTCAATGAGTGTCTTAAAAAAGTCCATGAACTTTTGTTAAAAAAAAAATTCAAACTTTTAAGACGCACATACGTTTTTAGGGCTTGCTTGGCGTGTCCTAAAATAAATTCTTTAAGGACTCTCAATGAGTGTCCTAAAAAAGTTCAGGAACTTTTGTTAAAAAAAAATTCAAACTTTTAGGACACGCATCAGTTTTTAGGGCTCGCGTTGCGAGTCCTAAAAGAAATTCTTTAAGAACTCTCAATGAGTGTCCTAAAAAGTCTAGGAGATGTTTTTAGAACTCACATCTAGGTGAATGCCCTAAAAAGTGTCTTAAAAGCATGTTTTTGTAGTAGTGGAAGAGTCTAAGAGATGTGACTCAAGACCCTACATTTTGAAAAAAATTCAAGCTAATTTTTCCTATGATAGTGATGGAATTAAAACTTGCTTTGTCTACATTTCCTTAATTATTAATGTCTTGTCTTTTGACATGGTGTTGCTCTCCATAGTTTTAGGGTTTTCCCGTTTCTTGATTTCTATGCTCTGTTCATTTCTTGTTGTTCGAGTTGAGGGTTTATTTCCCTTATGAGTAAATAGTCATGGATATGGAGTCAGTGTAAGATCTGACATAGAAATATGCGGCAATCAATTTGGAAGAGGAGGAAAATGAGGGAATTTTGTATGATGTGGAAGAACAGATTGAAGAAGGTGTCGACTTTAGATGGTGTCTTGTGGGGCACTTTTTATTTGGAAGAACCATTGATTTTTAGGCAATATAGCATTCACCAAAGGGTATGTACGTTAAAGAGCTCGAACACAATCTTTATATCTTTCAATTTTATCATGAGATTGATATCAAGAAAGTGATTGAAGGGAGTTTATGGACATTGATTTCGATGGAGTTACTGATTGAGCCCCTCAAATAGAGGATAATTCAAGAAAGATGAGTCTGAACAACCTGGATATATAGGTTCAAATCCATGATATTCATTTAGGCTTCATGCCCGAAAGGTTGGTAAGAGACGTTTGCAACTATATCAGGAAATATGTGGAATCATATAGAAACAATTTTATAGCAATTTTGAGAGATTTCTTGAGGGTTCAAGTATCTCTGAACGTTGAGAAACCATCGACAAGGAATATGCGTATTAGGAAGGGTGTTGAGGAGTGGAACTGGATTTCTTTCAATATGAAAGATTTCTGACTTTTTGTTTCATTTGTGGAGTGGTAGGTCACTCGGAGCAATTCTGTGACAATACTTTTGACAAACCCCTTGAGGAGACAGATAAGCTATATGGATTATGGACGAGGGCTCAACCAAGAAGGAAAAATCACTTGATTGGTTCTCAATGGCTCTGATCAGGTGGAATAGGTACAAGTAACATGGAAGCTCATCACAAAGGAGGGGAAACATCTTCATCGCAGGCTACCAACTTAAAGGCAGGGCATATAGGACATTTGGTTAGAGAAGTATAGCCTCTGATTGATCCAATATCCCAATCGGTGAGTATCATTAATTAAGAAAGAAGTAGCAATTCACAGGGGGAAACTATGGGAGAACAGTCGCTTCATCTTAATAAGGATGGACAACATAAACTTATTATAGAAGGTGGGCTGGTATTAAATGACTCAAAGAGAAGAAGAGTAGTTGGTTCAAAGGAGGAAACAAATGAAGAGGAAGAAGGTTCAGAGATTGAATACACAGAATACACAGTGCCAAAATACTTGTAGGTGGTGGACCCTGGTGGAAGGGTCTGCCAAAAGTGATGAGTACCATAAGTTGGAATTGTCGTAGGCTTGAGAGCCAATGTGCAATTCAATTT
This sequence comes from Humulus lupulus, assembly GCF_963169125.1. Lineage (NCBI taxonomy): Eukaryota > Viridiplantae > Streptophyta > Magnoliopsida > Rosales > Cannabaceae > Humulus > Humulus lupulus. The sequence continues at coordinate 5,486,577 of NC_084802.1, read as the reverse complement.
ATAAAGGACCTGGTGGTTCAAAAGAAACCCACATTTATTTTTCTGTGTGAGACATGATGCATTAAGGATATAGTGCGCAAACTTGGGATCTTTTGCGTACTTTGCCTGGTACTTCTCCTTTGTCGTAGTGTGTTATAGGGGATGTCAATAATGTTCTTAGTCAGCCAGATAAAAGAGGGGGAAATGCCTATCCAAGAAGGTTACTCCAAGGCTTCCAATAGGCCATCAATGATTGCAACCGTATTGGTTTAGAGTTGATTGGGTCTCAGTTTACTTGGGAGAAGGGTTGAGGGTTAGCAAAATGGATTGAACTAAGGATGGATAGAGCTCTTGTCACACAAGCTTGGAGAGATTTATTTCATCTAGCTAAACTCTTCAACGTGGAAATTTTAGTTTATGATCATAACCCTTTGTTTCTAGAGCTGAAATTGGTTTCTCATAAACATAATAGTAAGCATTTTAAGTTTGAAAATGCTTGGTTGAGGGAGTCCATGTGTCATTGATATTTAAAAGAAAATTCAGAGATGTGGAGAAAAGTTGGTTGTTTGGGGAAAGATTTGACAAGGAATTTTAACGCTAGGATCTATGCTTGTAAGCAGGAGTTACACCAGCTTAACAGTGGTCGAGATGCTAGATTTATTAGTCATTTGAAGGAAGTTAAAGAACAATTTTATGAAGTGCTAACTCAGAAAGAGATTTATTGGCGTCAGCGATCTAAACAATTGTGGTTAAAGGATGGGGATTAGAATACCAAATTCTTTCATGCGACTGCTAGTGCTCGACGATGACATAATCAGATTCACAAGCTGAAATATGCAGATGGCATGTGGTATGATTGGGATACAGGTCTGAATACTTTAATGACTCATTATTTTCAGCAGCTATTTTCAAGTTATAATGTTAGTTGTGAGGAGATATTGGATTGTATTCCTAGTAAGATTTTAGAGGTAGATAATGAGGAATTGCTAAAGCCGATTGAAGACCAAGAAGCGGAGGCTGCTCTTTTTCAAATGCACCTAGATAAATCTCCGGGCTCGGATGGTATGAGTCTAGCCTTTTTTCAAAAAGCTTGGAATATTGTTGGCAATGGTGTGGTCCGAACTGTTAAAGAGTTTTTTTACTACAGGTGTTCTGCCAAAGGGTCTCAATGACACTAATATAGTTTTCATCCCCAAGAAAAAACATCCGGAAACTATGGGAGCCCTTAGACCCATTGCTTTATGCATTGTCTTATACAAGATTATATCCAAGGTCTTGGCGAATCGGTTAAAGAGAGTTCTCCTTCTAGTCATTTTTGAGACCCAATGTGCTTGTATACCAAGTCGTCTCATAATGGACAATATCCTTATTTATTTTGAGATAATCCACTATCTTAAAAGAAAAACGAAAGGAAAATATGGCTATATAGCGTTGAAGTTAGACATGATCAAGGCTTATGATTGACTAAAATGGTTTTATCTTCATAAGATTATGCAGCGTATGGGGTTCAATGAGAGGTGGATAAATTTAATTTATCATTGTATGGCTTCTGTCAGCTACAAGATAGTTCATAAAGGCTGGGAAATGGGTCCAATATTTCCTTCTCATGGTATTGGGCAAAAAGACCATTTGTCCCCTTATTTGTTTATCTTAGGAGCAAAAGGTTTCTCAGCTTTACTTCAGAAATATCAGCCAAAATATTGGATTCAAGGTTGTAGAGTGGCTTGTGGGGTTCCGTTAATTTCTCACATATTCTTTGTTGACGACAATTATGTGTTTTTTAAAGCTACCAAAGAGGAAGCCATGAAAATTATGGAACTCTTGAGTTCTTTCGAGAAAGCTTCTAGACAACAAGTAAATTTCTTGAAATCCTCTATATTTTTTAGCTTTAACACAGATTTTTATACTAGAACGAGTATGTGTTCTTTGTTGAATATAAGGGAAGCAGATGGGTATAATACGTATTTAGGTCTTTGACATGATGATGCTAAACAAAACATCCTTGTTTGGTTTTCTCAAGGATAGGGTTTGTCAAAGGATTCAACATTGGGATGGAAAATTGTTATCGTTGGCCGGGAGGGAAATTTTGATCAAGTTGGTTGCACAAGCTCTGCCTAGCTACGCTATGAGTGTTTTTCTTCTTCTTTTAGCTCTTTGCAAGGAGATAGAGCAACTTATTTCTCAGTTCTGGTGGTATTCTTCTTCTTCTCATTGAAAAGGTATAACTTGGATGAAGTGGAGTAAGATGAGCAGGCATAAGACAGTTGGAGGTATGGGTTTTCATAATCTCCATGACTTTATTCTAGCTCTTTTGGGTAAATAAGGTTATAGGTTGCTTGTTTATGACTAAACATGGATGGGTCGTCTTTTTAAGTCTCGGTATAACCCAAATAGTCATTTATAGCAGTTGATATGGGCAGTAATCCTAGTTATGTTTGGAGGAGTATTTGGGATTCTCAAGACTTATTGAGAAAAGGGCTTCGTTGGAGCATAGGTTCAGGGCATTCTATTATTATCTTGTGTGAACCTTGGTTGTTGGACCCTATTAATCCTTTCATAAATTCCAGCCATGTAGGCTTGACAAATCCATTAGTTTCTAGCTTCATGATGATATGAGCTAGAGAGTGGGACTTGGATGTTATTCAGGAGATGTTTGATGGCAGAGACAAGTAACAAATTTTAAATATCCCTCTGAGTTCTTCAACAGATAAAGACCAATGGTACTGGTCTCGTGAAAATTCAGGGGTGTTCACAATGAAGAATGCTTATAAGCTGTTGCAGGAAGTTACAGGCATGTGGAATGCTGAAGCTAGCTCTGGTTTTTGGAGGAAATTACGACATTTGAAGATTCCTCCAAAGGTCAAAAATATTATATGGCGGGTTGCTTCATGATTTTACCAACTCGGCTTCAACTCAGGTTAAGGAATATGGAAATCCCCATTAGTTGTCTATTATGTAGTACAGAAGGTGAGTCCATTTTTCATATTCTGTTGGGTTGTATATTTTCTAGTCGTTGTTTACAGAAGGTGGGGTGTCAATTCTTTGGTCATGACTCTCATACCTTTACTTCTTGGTTGGATCATCTTCTGTCTAACCCTAGTATGGATCGTGTAGCTGGGGCTCTTATGGTGTGTTGGGTAGTTTGGAGGGCTCGTAACGAGTTAGTTTGGAACAAAAAAATATATCAATAGATGAAGTAGTGGTAGCAACTAGAATAGCCCTTATTCAATGGAGGATTGCTCAAAACCGAACAGGGTATGCTCAAAAGTCACTTGTTGTTCGTGGAGATGGAAAAGAGTAGTGGACTAAACAAAATGGAGATGAGATTAAGGTTAACATTGGTGCTTCTATTTCCAATCAGTGGAAGAATTTTGGTATTGTGATGATAGCTCGTGAAAGTCAAGGAAGATTGATTGAGACAAAGAGTTGCTGCAAGGATGGTTTGGTTATGTCGGAGCTTGCTGAAGCTATTGGCATAAAAGAAGCTCTTAGTTGGGTTAAAGAGAAGAAGTGGTCTAAAATGATAATTGAGGTTGATTGTTTACAGGTTATCCAAGAAATTAGAAGCACTACTGAATTGTTATCTCCCCTTAGCCTGATTATCAACGATTTTAGATTGATGATTCGTAGTTTAACTCATGTTTCATTGATTTTTGTTAAGTGATATGTTAATCATACAACCCATTGTATTGTTAGAACTACTGGTTTTTGTCCAGATTTCATTCTTAGAGAGAGCGAAGCTCCCTTTGTTTTGTATTCTATTTGTAAAGAAGATTTACCCCAGTAATAAAATCTTATTCTTTTCTTCGAAAAAAAAAACAGAGATGTGACTCATGCCAATTATGAACAACGCAAGAAAAATGTTATTGTACTAGAGGGATTAATGTGCTTAGGTGTTGCATGCGGATTGGAGAATTGTGCCAGGTAGAGCACATGTAACGACCCAAATCTACTAATAAGGCTTAGGGCCTTGATTAGCGTGCCTGGAGGGCAAAAAATGATTTAATATGCTATTATGTGAATTTATGTGAATATGTGTGTACGCCCTGATTTTCCCACGGGCTGATTAGCAAGCTGAGCTGCGGCCTAACCTTGATTATCTCGTGGACATCCCTCGCAACCGGAGCTGCGTAGTAAGGTCATACCTCCTTAGCTCGAGGATGGTTGGGGGTTCACCTCTGATAACTTAAAGACAGAGTCCGGGCTACGACGACCGAAGGTCGGGCCAAGCATCCAGCCCGCAGTACGAGCTGGGGTTGAAGGCTGTGACCCTTTATAAAGTCAGCCACGCAAGGTAAACGTGCATATATCAGACATCACGTGTCTGATATATCCCTGACTTCTCGGACACGCAGCAGGAACGTGCGTATTCAGACATCCTCAACTAGGTTGGGCCGTGCGGCCCATTATCCCCTTACCTATTGATTTGACCACACTTATGTGTCAAGTTTAGGAATTAATCATGAATGTCACAGAGTTGACATGATGGGTAAGAAGGTCACGGGATGGCCTTCTTACCAACTCCCAGGTGCCTTCTCCTATAAATATGGAGACCTTGGGACTTGATAAGAGTTGGATTCTCTCTTGTAACAAAGACCCTATAATTGTATCCCCTGAATATAGCAATAATATCGACTAGTGGAGTAGAAGGATTTTAACCTTCGAACCACTTAAAAAACATGTCTCGAGTAGCCATTTCTTTTTCCTAAGATCATATATCTTTTTCGGTTCACCTTTAGCACTAATCCATTTCTCTTCTTTTCTAAATTTCCTGTTGGCGAAGAACCGCGTCAACAATGTGATAGAGATGCATGTTTAGTTTAATTAAATATGCATGTGGGCCCCGCTTGGATGTTAGGGGTATGTTTGTGATTTTAGCCCGTTGAGGGTGTAAATGTGATATGCATGTGGTATATTTCTGTGCAGCACGATCCGAGACAGTCCTGGGGAGCGGTTAGTCAGAAAGTCACAACAGGGTTGAGAATCCGACTCAGGGTGAGTCGAGGGGTATTTTTGGGTGTTAGATGTGTTATGGGGTTATCGGGTTATCGGGTTATGGAAATAAATATTTTGAGATATATTTGAGGTTAGAATGTCTAGGAGGGAATATTGAGGGAATTTACCATTTTGCCCTCGGGGACGTTTTGGTACCCCGAGACTTGAGGTAACCCTATAGACTTAAGTTAAATAAAAAAAAAAACTTAGAACAGTTTAGAACATTTGGAAATCGACTCCTCTCTCTCTTGAGGTGGTCTTCTTTCCTTTGGAAGTTTAAGGAAATCTTGGTGAAGTTAGCTAGAAGCTAAGAGAATTCAGCTGGGAAATCTTTGGAGCTAGAAGTTTGAGGCTTAAGGACCAAACTCAAAGGATTAATTCAGCAAGGGTAAGCTTTATATTCCAAGAATTGCTCTTTAATTTCTGCTGGTTTTTTTAGAATATGCATGTGAAGGGGTGAAGGATTGATTTTGGGTTTGATGAGGATTTTAGCTCAAGTTCTTGTTGGGTTTTGCTGTTGAGATTGTTGTAAGACCTTTGTGATTAATGTTTGGATTGTTAGGTTAATTTGTATAGATGATGGGATGGGTTTTAGATGAGAAAATGGAGGTTTTTCTGGGTTCGAAGGGGGCGGGCCGCGGCATTGTTCTTGTTGAGCCGCGACCCTTCGAATCTGAGTTGTGAGAAAGGAGGGCGGGCCGCGGCATGGCCTAAGTAATGCCGCGGCCCTGACCTGCTTTTGGGCGTTTGGAGGCCTCTGGTTGGGGCCATGTCGTGGCATGGTGGGCTAGTGTCGCGACCCTTAAGGGATTTTGAGATTCTAGGCTTGGGAATTTAACCTAGGGTGCTCGGGATTGAATCTTTTACCATGTTTGGTGAGATTCAATGATCCGGAGACTAGAATTGTGATTTAAAGCTAGTTAATGGATTGGAATTTGATGGATGAATATGGTTAATGTGTTGTGACTAGGGTTTCAGCGAGGCTCAAGTTAGAAGACTGTGCTCGGGACATCGGTGCTCGGAAAGCTCGGGACTCAGGTAAGAAAACTTCTGTTTCCCGTAGAGCATGAGTTGAAGGGCTCGGCCCTATATGTCTGTGTTGCGGGATTTGACCCTTTGATTAAGTTTATGTACGCTTAGCTTGTTGATTAGCTTTATCATATGTGAATGTGTTGATTGAACGACATGAGCCGTGAACGGTGAAGACCGATAACGGCGAAGGCCGAGAACGGCAATGGGCCGGGAGCGGCGATAGGCACGTGGAGTGCAAGGTCGAGTGCGGCAAGGGGCCAGGGCCGAAAGCAGCGGTTAGCACGCAGAGTGCGAGTTGCCAGGGTGAGACCCTAAAGGATACCTGGGATATCCTCACGGTATGGACCGCGTATCCAGAGCATGGTAAAGCGTCTGGAACGGCATGGCCGTATGTGTTTAGCCTATCGATGGCCTGTTTAACTATTAAGTGTTTGATATGCATATGTTATCTGCTTGTGAGTTTTCTTGCTGGGCTTCGGCTCACGGGTGCTCTGTGGTGCAGGTAAGGGCAAGGAAAAAGTCAACAAATCATGAGTATGGCGAGCGTGAAGCTGCGTGTACATGTTTGGTCAGCTTGACTGCCACGGTCAGGGGAAATTTTGGGAGATGAGTGTATTAAACTGGATTTTGTCGTTTAGTTGACTGTAACCATATTTTGAGTTGTAAATATTTCTAAACTGTATTTTGGGATCCTAAACGTTAAACTTTCATAATTTTCAATGAAATGATATTATTTACAAAGATTATGACATTGGTTTTAGCTTAGTCACACTTTTGTCCTAAAATCCTCGTTTAGCGAGTTAATTGCACGATTTAAACTCACTTAGTAATGACTCTAAGGAGGTAGGGCGTTACAGCACACATGGAAGAAAATGGGACAACCTTTGCATTGGGATTCGTGCAAAGAAGGAAGGAGAAGCGCACATATAATGGTAGGCGATTCATGGCTTAAAAGCTTGGCTCGACTTAACATGTGGCTCTCGAATGGCTGTGGATGGGCTGATTGCAATAGCCTTCTCCTTTTTGTCACTTAATTTTCTTTTATAAAATGTACTCAAATATTTTATTTCCTTTAGAAACAATATAAATTAAAAATATTTCTATACAATTCTATGTATGCATATTATGTTATTCAACTTTTAACATTGTCATTGCCAAACGTTGTTGTACAAGCATACGTGCTGATATCGTTTTAGTAATGAAGATGAGTAGATCAAAATGACAGAGAAAGAGCGTGTTTAGCTACCCGTTCTCATAAATGATTTTCCACATCTTTTTTTTATATATATAAAACATACTTAGCTAGGAATTCATCTTTAGTTTTCCACAGGTACACCCAAACACAACGACTAAAATTATCAACTATTGGTGAAAAGTAATGTTTACTTTAATGTGTTGTTACATGAATTGGACCCCAAAGATCTGAATGCACATATCATAAGAATTTCTTAGAGTTGTGTGTTGTCGTGGAGAGCTTAACTTTGTAATGCTTGCCTAGCACACAAACTTCACAAAATGGATTGGATCTAGGATTGACGTTGTCAAGAATACCTCGATTGTGTATCTCTTTGATGCATTGTTCGCCCACATATTCCATGTGTTTGTGTTATATATCTCCACTTTTCTAGCCTTGTTGCTTAATTGTATATACCTTAAATGCAGGCACAGTTTCAACCTTCAAAAATTATTGACCATGTAGTTTCTCTACCTTAATTACTATCATCGACTTTTTGGAAATCTTGAGTATCCTACTATCAACTTTAACTATAACCTTCATCTTCTAAAGTTCCCAATGAAACCCAGTTTCTTCCCAATTATGGAATGTGTTTAAACTCTCACAGTTCCATCAAAGTGTCGAATAGAAATTGTTCCAATACCTATGACCATGCACGACTGGTTATTCCACATAAGTACTGAACCACCATCAATTTTCTTATATGTACACCCTGGTCAAGAATCCATTTTCTTTTGATTTTGTTCTCTATAACCATCAATTGGTTTCCATCATATGAGTACTTGTCATGTTTTTCGACAACAACAGTTGCATCATGTTTATTGTTGCTTTCTTCTTTGAAATTCTTCTCGAGTTCAAAGCTTAATTTATTTATATGCCCAAAATTTTCATAGTGGTAACACCTCTTGGAATCTTTACCATATTTTTTTTTCTTGGACTTGGACCTTGGCATGGATTTGTGATAACCTTTCAAGTGATCTCTTCTTACAAGTCTTCCCCTTGCTAAGTAATTTTCTTTTTTGAATTCTCCTTTTTCTTTGTCGAGCTCGAATTCTTTTGACTTCAGAGCCCCAAAACATCTCCTAATGTGTCAAAACTTCTCTTCCATATTTGATGAATTTTTTTACTTCTTGGTAGGCGTAGGGTAGAGATCTAAGTTTAATAATAGCTTAACCCTTTTCATCTACATTGTAATCCACATTAGCAAGACCAATGATGATTTGATTAAAAATATCTAAATTTCCATCAATACTTAAATAAACTGTAACGTCTCGAATTTACTATTAAGGCTAAGTGCCTTGATTATTGTGCCTGGAAGGCATAATAGGATATATATATGTTGAATTAAGCGAATAAATGTGTGACTACGTGGCATACATGATTTACGTGGTAATATGAACATCTGTGCATGTTTATGTGTATTAAATATACATGAGGGTCTGTTCTTGTTAATAAGGGCATATCTGTAATTTTGACCCGTTGAAGGTATAAATGTGATTATATGCGTTAAATGATTGATGCCACATTATTATATGGATATACTTTCAGTATTCGACTCGAGGCGATTATAGAGAGTGGATTAGTAGAATAGTCACAACGGGGTCCAATACCCAGCTCGGGGCGGGCTTAGGGGTACTTCGGGGACTTAGTGCCTATTTGGGATTTATTGGTTAACGGACAATTATTTGGTGATTAGTTGGGCACGTCAAGATTAATTGGGATCTTATAGGACCATTTGAGGATTAGTGGGAAATGCAGTAAAATGATGGGTTTGCCCTTAAGGGCAATATGAGGCTAAGGATAAGTTAGAGGGTATTTTGGTCTTTTGGTGTTAAGGGATATACTCAGGGAAACCTCGGGAAGTAATTAGAAACACTTAGAAACAATCTTTCACAACTCTCTCTCTCTCTCTCGCTCTCCCTCTCTTGTGAACCTTGGGGAAGCTTTGGAATTTTTGGGAGATTGACTTAGGAAAATTGAAGATTTGAGGCTAAAGTTGGTTGGGGATTAGCATAGGGATCAAAATCACTTTTGAGGTAAGTTCCACAACCTGATTTTTACTGTAAATTCTATAATTAGTTTATAAATTCTATGATTAGTTTGGATTGTTGGCTGGGTTTTAATGTTAGCTTTAATTGCTGAATTGAGGTGAGATTTGTGGTTGGTTTTTGGGTAATTATAATGCCTAGGCTGTGTTGTTAAGAGTCTTGGACTCAGTTCTGGTTTTAGTTCAGGTTACAATGAATTTTTGTTGAATTAGGTTGGGAGAAAATGCTGAAAAGCACTAGGATTTCTTGGTCCACGGGGGCGCGCCGTGACCTAGTACATGGGCGCCACGGCTCGCGTGACCCCAGGAGCCCTGACTTGGGGGCGCGTCGCGACCCTTAGGGCCAGGTCGAGGCCCACCTAGGCAGCCTTAGCCAAAATAGGTTTTTGGGCTCGGGGATTTAAACCTAAGCGCTCGGGACAATTTCTATTACCGGGTTTATAAGAATTCGAATTCCTGGAGGCTAGTATTTTATTCCAATTCTTTTAATTGGTTTAGGATTTTAATGGTTATCCATTATCGCATTGTGACTAGGTTATACCGCAAGGCCTCAGGATTAGGGATCGTGCTCAGGGTTGCCATAGGCTAGTTTCTCGGGACTTGAGGTAAGTAAACTGCACCCGGGTTGTGAATGGGGCTTAAACCTGTAATGACCCAAATTTCCTAATAAGGCTTAGGGTCTTGATTAGGAGGCTGGGAGGGCCATAATTGATTTATTATGCAATTGAATGACTTGATATGCATGTTTAGGTGTATTAAATATGCACGTGAGCTCATTTCTGATTAATTGGGCAATTTTCATAATTTGGCACGTATTGGGTATATTTGGCATATATGTGGCATGTGTGTGGTGCTTCATTATTATTTGTTTATGCTAGGGTTACTCGGCACGAGACGATCCTAGGAGGCAAGTTAGAGGGAAAGTCACAATGGGGTGTGAGACAAATTACCACTTTGCCCTTAAGGGTATTATAGAACCTAAGCTTTACTATGGGGTGTATTGGTCATTTCCTTTATAAAGGATAGATATGCTCAGTCATTTTAGAAAGCAGGGGAAAACTGTGGAAGGAACCAAGGCAGAAATGAAAAACAGAGCACTCTCACTTCCTCCCTCTCGGGTTATACTCTCTTTCTATCTCTTGAAGATTTTGATGAAAGCTTAGAGTTTTGGAGTGGATTTTTGTGGATTTGAAGCTTGTGAAAGGTTTGGGTGTAGCTAGGAATCCTTTTCCCATAAATTGAGGTAACAATTCTGAGTTTATCTCTCTGTTTTGATGGTGTTCTTAAACTTGAGAGTTTGATCATGGTTTTGGGATTGGTTGAGGTTTTTGGGAAATTTTAATTTGGTTTTGATGTCTAAGATGCGTAGAATTTGTTTTTGGGTTCAGTTATGGGTTTGGTTGAGGTTTGGGATCAACTCGAAGAACACGAAGTTAGAACCCATAAATTAGGTTTGGGCGCTGTAGCGCTAGGTGCTCTATTTGGGGGGTTGAGGTTCTGCCTGTGGCGCTGTAGCGCCCATAAGTAGCATTGTAGTGCTACTCAATCTCCAGAAATTGGCTTTTTTTGGTACTTTTTGGGTTTTGACACGAGATCTCGGGGGATGATTTCACCACCTTGTTTGGTGGGATTGGAGGTCCCGAGAGCGTGGGTTTGGTCCCGGGATTGGGTTTTGGAACTTGAACTCATTGAAACACCATTTATGGTTGTGACTAGGTTATCGCTAGAGGCTTGGAAACAGGATCGCGTTCGAGGGTCGTTCATTGGTAACATGTGCTTGGACCAAAGGTAAGAAAACTGCACCCAATATGTGATGCATGAATACATGTGATTAGGGAATGACATGCATGTTGAATATGAGATTGATCAGAGCTTGAGTCTCTGTAAATGTGCATGATCATAATTATGCTACTGAATGTTGAGTAAGCATGTTCAATGCCCTACATTTGGATATTTGACATATGATATATGCCTGGTTGCATTGCTTACTTGTGTATGGCATTGACCCATGAGTCAAAAATCGACACGAGTCGTATGGTATTGGCTTAAGAGCCAAGAACGGCATTGATGTGTTCAACACAAGTCGAAATGATTAGATCTAATCAACATAAGCATTGAATAAATTATCATGAGCATTAATGCTTGACCAATCTCAAGTTCGATGAAAATTAAAAGCGCTTGTCTAGTCTAAAGGCTAGTTACTTAGAGCCAGGGCCAAAAGACTCAGGTGACTACAATGTCACATGGCTATGGGTGCTGAGCCCAAGTTCGTGACTCACTCATTAGTCACTTATCTGATTAGGGTGCAGAGCCCAAAGTGTGACTCTTTAGTCACCTATCTGATTAGGGTGCAGAGCCCAAATGATGACTCTTTAGTCACCTATCTGATTAGGGTGCGGAGCCCAAAGTGTGACTCACTCATCTGATTAGGGCTACATGCCCCAGCATGATTACCAAAATCTTAAAGTGTTAATCGCTCATCTGATTAGGGCTACAAGCCCTAGAATGATTATCAGAATCATAAAGTGTTATTCACATTAGGGCGCAGAGCCTAAGTGCGTGACTTAATTGTAACTTATTTGAGTTACTTATTTTAGATGGACACATTAGCCATCTATTCTCATTATGAATTAATAGTCATCTATACAAAGGGCAGGACCCATAAGTCATCTATACAAAGAGCAGAGCCCACAATCATTATTTGAACTTATTTGCATGCATGAATAAGGCTATTATTGCTAGGCATGCCTACTATGGTTTGGTAACATATTATTACATGTTCATGAGCATATTGAGTTTTCTTGCTAATCTTCGGCTCACGGATGCTATGCGGTGCAGGTAAAGGCAAAAGAAAGTTGGACCATCATTGAGTTGGAGAGCTTAGGTGATGGTGCGTACATATGCGGCTGTTCGACCACCATGGCCGAGGGTTTAAAGAGGAACTAGGGTTAAACCCTATTTTGCCGCTTAGGTCGACTGGTTGTAAATATTTTATTGTAATTAACCTTTAAATTATATTTTTGAGATCCCAATGTATATAGTAAACGTTTTAGTGAAACGTTGTATCTTAATAAAAAAAATTAACCATAAACCGTTAATCATACTTAGTTACACGATTATGGCCAAATGACTCGATTAGCGAGTTTAGCACTGTCTAAAATGTACACCGTAACAGTCCTTGGGTAGTAGGGCGTTACAAAACCCTTGTTAATGAATATGTTATGAATGTGAACATAGCTCTAACTGAGAATATCTAGATAGATATGCTTGTATATGCTGTCATTGAATACTTGTTGTGCATTGTGCTTTGTGATTATATCTGTTTATAGATGCTAAGGGTGCCGGGGGCCAATAACAAGCGTGCGAAACGCAACCCGGCCTAAGGGTACTGGGGTCGGCTATAAGATCAAAGGACTCGGCTTAAGAGTGTCGGGCCTGAACATTATATAATAAATAGAAGTGTGGATTGCACTTTACTATTTCTATTGATTGATGAGTTTGGCTTATGCATTGGACTGAGCTAAATGTACTGTTAGGATGGTTACTTATACCTATTATTGATTAAATCTAATGATTTATGTTTACTGCTTTTATAATGTTGCCTAGTTGTGCATGCTGATTTAAGTTTTCTTACTGAGTCTTGGCTCACGGGTGCTACATGGTGCATGTAAGGGTAAGGGATAGGCAGACTAGCCATAAGTTGGAGAGCTTCTGGGGCAGTGTGTACATATGCAGCCTGCCCGATCGCCACGGTCGGGATAGCTTGGGAGGAACTAGAATTGAAGTCTGTTTTGCTGCTTAGGACGACTAAGTTATATTCTATTTGTTTTTTTTCAAGTCTATAAACTGATTTTGGGATCCCATGTATAAACTTAATATTCTAATGAAAAATAATCATCTTGTTGACCAAACTTTCTTTAATTACACATTTAAGTTCAAATGACTCGCTTAACGAGTTAAGCACTATTTTAAATATTTTAAACACACAGTGTAAGAGTCTTGGTTAACCAGGACGTTACATAAACATTCATTTTAAATTGTATAACCACCACTCCAACAAGTTTATTTTGTTGGTTAATGAAAGTGTCATATATATAGTTGCTCGAGTTTTTGCCAAAATCCTCTAGCAGTCTATTAGGATTGAACCTTTCTTCTCACATCGTTGGATAGGTATATTATGCTATTTCTATCATATCATCAATATCCTCCTCAGGTTTGTATATCTTCGAAGTAGTTTTGAATTAATCTTTGAGAACTTTAGAAATATTTATGAACTAGTATCCTTTTCAGAGCCTCCCTCCACAATCTGAAATCATCATTTCCATCGAACTTAGCAGAAGCAACCATGATTTTGCCCCATGGAGAATATATTATATACATATGACTACTGATAATCACTACAACAAAATAGAGGTTTTATGACTTTATTTGGGAGACATTGAAAGTCTACAATGTCTCCCAATAAGGAAGACGTTGTAGGCAGGGTCATTGTAGGTATAGGTCTCACGTCTCCCATTGGGAGATGTGCCACGTGTATATTACTCATCCTAATGCTAAACCTATGATTTTTTTTATCAAAATAATTAACTAAAATTCATAAAATTTTTAAAAAACTAACCTTAAAACCCTAATATCGCAGCCCCTTTCGTATATGCGTGCTCTCTGTTTGCTGATATGAGGAGAAAAAAGACCACAAATTAATAAAATGGCTAGGGGACATCCAACGTCTCCCACTAGGACACGTGGCACGTCTTCCAGTGGGAGACGTTGGATGTCCCCCTGGCCATGCACCCAGTATATTTTCAACGTCTTCCACCATTTTTATTGTCTTCCAATTGTATTCATTAATAAAAACTTTCAATGTCTCCCACCATCAGACATTTAAAATCTCTGATAAATTTTAATGTCTTACACCAATGGTGTAAGACATTGTAGGGAGTCATTGTATATCAATTTTGTTATAGGGAATTAAACTAATACTGTATTAGCATCGGAACTAATAATCTATTTAATAGTGACAAACCTATAAAGATTAGTGTTGGAATCTTTTGCCACAATACATAGAACATGAGAAAGAAGAGGACTTGTATTCCTTCCACTTGAGTGGATATATATGACGTATTTATATATATATTCTTTTTTTTTGCTGAGATTAATTATATATATAATTCTTAATTAGACATATTCTTCTCTCTCTTCTACAGATAAGGGACCTAGCAATATAAGTTAGGTTTCCACATTAGTTCCCATATTATATTGGTACTTCCAGAAAAATTGTTTACCTTTCCAGTTAGGCCATCTTATTAGCTTCATATATCACACTACTTACAATTCATGATCATAGATAGTGTTATTAATTTTTACTATAAATCTTAATTAGTGGGAATCTTTAATTAATATTTATAAAATGCACCTTAACAATTTGTGAATGGATAAATGCTTATTACTTTTAATTAATGATTATTACTAATCAGAAATAGATTAAACCCCTAGATTCCTAGAGCTCCCTAGTTATATGATTTGATCTTTTAGCTAGAAAATTAGATTGCAAGAACTAACTTCAATTTATTATAATTAAAGTTGTTTGTGACTAATTAGAGAGGACTAGTTTTATAAAGCCTTAATCTCAATAAGTTTAATAAGTTATAACAACCAAAAAAGATAAAACTAAATTAATTAGTGGGGAATGATGGAATCAGGCATATAGATTTGGTATAAACTTTTGCACTCATGTTATATATGACGAATCTCATTGTTTTCAATATAAGATTTGAATTTGTTCTCTTATAAGATGTCGTTTTCTCATGTATATATATACATAAACAAGAAATTAAATTTTTGAATGACGAATAATGGAATATGTTTTGTCTTACTTTTTACCACAAACTGTAGTAACATTGCTTTCATAATAAAACATGGTCCCATAGTACATATAAATATATATATATATATACAAATGTATATTTATATGGTTATAATCTTATAGATACCACCATCACTGCATAATGACTCACACTCAACCATGTTTGGTTCTAGATATAAAACAGGCCAGGTTTGGACATGTCTCCAATTAAAAAAAGTCTCCATATTTGATTTTTTTTTTTTTTTTTTTTTGTATAAAAGAAAGTTTTAAAAATTTAGAAAATTACCATTTTATATATAATATAATAACATATAGGTAAATTCTGAAATGTTTACTCCTAAAAAAAAAAACTATAGATTTACTTATTTTTAGACATGTGAATAAGTTATAATTTTTTTGATATAACATTGTATATTATAGTTATAACAAACTTCTTACTAGTTTAGAAATTTTTTTGAATAATTTACCATGTCAAAATATAAATCAAAATAACTTATTTCGCGTGCGGCAAAAACAAAATAGGATACACGGCCATTTCAAAAAGTGCCTCTGAAGAACTACCATGACATGATTGTACTATATGATTAAAATCAATAATCATGATTGTAAACAGTACTGAATAAATCTTAATCACTATTATAACCAAAAAAGAATTAAATCTTTGCCCTATATATAAATCTACTAATGGATCTCTAGGTAGCATTAAAATTCCTTTCTCTTAATGATCGAATATGAGAATTTCAACTTGGTAGGTAGACAACTTTGCAGCCTAGCTCTATATTAGTTGATGAGTATAGATCCATTACTACAGATCAAAGTTATATATACATATATATATATATATATATAGTAACAAATTATGTCTACATCGATCTAATTCTAAACATGAGACGGCTGCGCACTAAGATCTCATCATATTCTTTCTTTGGAAGCTATTCTCCATAAATATGCATATATATACATACATATATATTCATCTAGATTGAGATAGTGTGGTCTAATCATGATTGGGCTGCAAGTTTACAAACATGACATACATCTCATGTGTATATATTCCAACTTTTATGGATTCATATTTGAGATTCTCTCCAGATTTTGGATTAGACATATAGTACAACTTGATATATTCAGTATTATTAATTGTCTAACTTAATAATTTCCTACTACAACATGAACAAAGAAAAAAAAATGGATAATATGGGTGTAAAGCATATCCCTAAACATGTTGGATTTTCTCCCTAAGGTGCAGTCATTTCGATAAAACAGTAGATTACTTGTTATGATCTGAGTGGGGTGTCTATCTTAATTACTTTCATGTCTATAAGATATTTTGTATATCTATGAGATATCTTGAGCACACAAGGCTTCATCTTGAAGAGATCAGCCTCGAAATATCTTAATGCATTGCTGAGAACAGGTCTTAAGTTGACGAGTCATGGCATTGAGCTGGTTGATCTCTCATAGCAAAGATTAAAAAGGAAGGTAAGAAATAAAAGGAGAGGTGTCAAAGTAACAAGACAAAAAAGGTAGAAAATAATACCAAGCATATATTTGAAGAAGGCATCGCAGCCTGAAGAAAAGGTCAGCTCCCTCCAAGGCCATCACAGCCCGAAGACCCACTCGGGCTGGTGACTTAGGGGAGGCCGATGGAGCTGATCGTGATGATTGTTCTGGAAGACTCGTCGAGATCTTAAGAGTTTATTTTGGTGGAAAAAAATTTACTATAATTTTGTCATGTACAAAGGAAAAAAAAAAGTGTGCCCTAAAACTATGGATGAATGTTCCTTTTAGTGTTTTGGGGACTCAATTGTAACATAAAATTAAAATGAAAAGCTAAAAACATTTTGAAAACCAAATAGAAGTACATAAAAAAAGGTAAATATTCATTTGTTACCATGTATTTTATCGAAATACAAACTTGTTACCTTTGATAATTATCAATCGATACTCTTTGTTTAAAAACTAAATAAGGGTATATAAAAAAGAATTGATTTGCTATTAAATTAAAATTTATATTTATTTAAAGTTAATGGATAAGATTTTAATTAGTTTTTTAATTTTTTAATTCTTTTTTTTTTTATGAATTCTGAAAATATATTTAAATAATTTAAAAATAATAAAACTATTAAAAATCAAATAAATCATTAAATGAGAGACATTATAAAAATATTAAAAATTCAAATTATGTAAGTTTTGCAGTATCGAATAACTATCATTCGAAACAGAAGATAACAAATTTGTATTTCGAGTATTTTCAGTGTCAAAGAGATCTCGGAGAAGAGACATGCCAATCTATCAGACAATGATGGTGAAAGTATAGTTGTATAGTAGGGCTCATTGTGCTAACGTGTTGCACGCTGATTGAAGAGTTGCTAAAACTTGGCCTTGGGATTTGTGAAAAGAAAGAAAAGAGAGGCACGCAAACAGGTAACTTGTGTGATGAATGGACCATGAAGTGCACACTTGCATGTGGGTGAATGGACAACTAGGACCCGCATGCATAAAAGTTTGAGCTAGGCCTCATCATGATATGTAGTCAGTAGGCGCACACTATTAGAAATGTGGCCCAATGGGTGAGCTCTCACACCTTCCATTCCAACACATGAGAGACTGATTCATCGACACTCTTCATTCCATCATTTTTGGGGACCCCAGCAACAGTTTCGACACAGTCAAAGTGTTAGCAAAAATCAACTGGGAATGGGAATACCTTAAAAGGGATTAACCAATCCTTCATCTCACTCCTAACAAAAGCAATTCATCCCAACAAATACTTAGCCAAATAAAAGAAAGGATAAAGCCAACTGCAGAGGTACTCTAGCCATAAGACAATTGGAAGTGGTTAAGATTTTTTATCCTTGTTCTTGTTTGGTTGAAAGATTCCAAATCCCTAAAACCCAACCCACCCTCCTGTTTCTTCCAATGCATCTTTCTATGAATCTCATCACCTTCCCACCAATATCTATCTACCATAGCTTGGAGGCCCTTCCAAAGCATACTAGGAAATTGAAACCCTCCTATAGTATAAGTAGGATTAGCCAAAGCCACTGCTTTAAAACCTATGCTCCTTTAATTAGAGCTTCTTCAATACCTCTTTAATCTCCCTAAATGCTTGTCTCTTACCCCTTCCTATCAACAAAGGTAACCCCAAACATTTCACATGAGAATCAACCAAGGGAGAAACATTTGGACTAAAGGTGACTGAGGACGACGAAAATTGAATCTTTTTATTTGGTCAACTATGGTGTTGAGTGGAAATGATCAAGCTCGAGAAAAATTATTTGGAAAAGCTTTTGAAAACATAGAAATTACTATTAAAATTAGAAGGATTGGTTAAGCTCAATTGTACAGCACATTGTTGTAGAAGTTTGTAAATATTTTAAAATAAAATCATATTAAATTCAAACAAAATGAAAATTGAGTGTCTTACACGGCTTGGATGGTTGGAATGAGAAAATGCATGCTCCCAGTGGACACCATAGAAGCTCTGTTGTTTGAACAACACCATAGAAGCTCTGTAAATTTATAGTCAGAACAAATAGAATATAACATGTTCCATAGAAGAATGCTAGTACCTTTCTTATTAATAGCAAAAGCTATTTATTTCAAGTTCTTTAGAAACTAGAGAACATAATTAATGCTAAAAAAAAGAATTAATGCATCAACTGGATCTTTTCCAGTAACATGACTCTAAGTTCTGCGGTCCACACTATTTTGCATACATATTTAAATGGGAAATTTATACCCTTACTCATATGACCAAGATTCAAATTCTCATATCTATAATAAGTAATAGCATAATTTATAACAAGTAGGTAGCACACTCTAAAGAATAATAATATTAAATCACACACTCCAAGTAGTCAAATGAAGACCCTTTGTCTTCATAAATCGGTCAGTTCAGTTAGTGATAGAAAGTGTTGGGAATCTTAGGATTTGGAACTGCCGAGGCCCAAAAACTTATCAACTACGTTTGCCACACTATTTGCTAGGCTGTTTGCTTCATCTTGTGTGGATGCCTCTGCATAAACCCGTATCACATCTTCTGTCCCCGATGGTCGAATGAAACATCGGCCTTTTGGATA
Organism: Humulus lupulus; assembly: GCF_963169125.1. NCBI lineage: Eukaryota > Viridiplantae > Streptophyta > Magnoliopsida > Rosales > Cannabaceae > Humulus > Humulus lupulus. Next base: position 5,467,342 of record NC_084802.1, on the reverse strand, counting down.
TTTAGCTGCATTTTTTAAAAGGAGAAACTGAGTCCTTAAATTTGATCATGTGAGATCCAACTTTGCCCAATGAAAGACTAGTAGCAAATACTAATTAAGCATCTCTAAGTGGTATTTTTTATCAGTTATTGGATCACAGTTCCATTCCTTCTGTACAATAAGATGATGGGCTTTTTTTTCTCAGAAGCTGGCAAACCAATATGAAGGGAACTGATAATTAACTTTTGTGATGCCAGTATTAAGAGAGATCTTCTAAGCTGCATACCTGTTTCAGCATTAATGGCTTCTTGAATGCCAGGGGGTTTCACAACCTCAGTTTCTGAATTTGCTGTAACAACGGCAGTTCTATCTACGACTTTGACCTGATAAAGTAAGAAATGCCAAGCCAATTAGAAGATACAAAAAAATTGAAATAATTGTACATAACACAATTATATCAAAAAAGCTACTTCAAACTTACAGATTGAAACCTAAATTAGGTTGCCAACGTTAAATTAAATTTAAAACATATATATATCTATCTATATATATAGTAAAGGAAAAGTCTAGATTGAATAATGATTTTTAAATCAAGACAAAAAACAGCAGAACCTCATGGTCATCCCACCCTCACCACTGAACTAGTCTCAATACATAGAACACATTTCTCAAAATGGATAAAGACTTCTCAGTTGCTGGAAAAGATACTACCCAGAGTTAACAATGAACAGGTTTTCCATCTACAATAACTTCAAAAGTGCAACTTGCAAGTGAAAACACTGTTCACGCACACAGATATATACAACAAAGGATTAATGTTACCCAAAAAAAAGTGTATTTGAGTCACTGAATTTCATGAGCTAAAGAAAATATAAAATGAAGGAAAACAAGGAGAACAGACTAGCATTTGGTTAATATTCATACTTCATAACAATATCCAAAATTCAGACAAAAATCAAGAAAATTTCATATTGAAGTTAGATTGCAGTACAACAGGCATACATTAATAAAACATAAGATTTAGAACAAGGAAATAATACCTCCAAGTAGGTTAAAACTCCATCTATTGAACGTAATAAAGGACTCTACCAATGTTTCATATAAAAAATAAATAAAGATCTCTACCTTAAGTTGCTTACTGGGTAGATCATGATAAAGTTCACTCCATCTATGTATTGACCATTCCTTGTGTCGTAAAACAGCCTCCACTAAGAGAACCCCACTTATAGCATCTCCAATAGCCTGGTTGATTAACTTACTGACTGCTAATAATCTCAAAGCAGCCTTTCGCTGCTCTTGACCTGAAACAAACACCAGATTTTTCATGAGAGTTAGCCTGTCATTCTAGCAATTGCATATTAGATGCACCTAAAAATCATTTTAAGTTTATCACCTTGAGCTCTAGAAGAAAGCTCATCAGTCTTGGCCTCTAACCAATGTAAAAAAGGTTCAGAGAACAAAATGGTTCCATGGCCATTTGCTTCAAAATAGATCCCAATATCATAATGAGAGGCTTTCTCGTGTAGGTACTTCACCCCTGTTGGAGTAAGAACAACTTCTATGCCTAATTGCTTCAAATAATCTGTGGATGCTCCATTTGCATAAGCAGTTTGTACAACGCCAATACGACAATGATAATCATTTTCATCTGTTCCCTTCATGAGAATGCTTAGCTGCTCCTGGATAAATATAGCAAACAAAGATAATATCTTGTCCCCATCAACAAGTTCGATCTTAGTACTATCTTTTGATGGCACAGTAAAGTATACGAATCGATCGGCATCTCCATCCAAACTAGCACACCTGAAATATGAGAACCATCCGAGCAATTAACTCCATTATTGAAGTTAGCATTTAGCATCAACAACGACAATATATCATTAATAGAACTAAAACAGGATTACCACACAGCCAAGTAATTAAGATTTCACACCTGAGAAATTAAGATAAATGCTTGAACCATATCTTTGATTCGTGTAAACCACAATAAAAATAAACTAACAAACTAGCTTAAGTGACAATCATAATCATCAAGTATCTATCAATAATCAGACGGTGTCAAGCAGCGGGCCTAGTCATATGCTCAAGTTCAGAATTCAGAAGTAATTTTACTACTCCAATTGCTTAGACAAACGACTAACACAATTTAAACTTACATTAAAGCTATTAGTTTCAGGCTGCTTTCACTATTCATCAACTAAAAAAGGGCTCACCTTATCCCAACGTCCTGCGAGCCAAAACCAGAAGGAACAACTTTCTCTTTCTGCACAAAATCAGCACCAACACCTTCATTTAGCACGCCACCTCCATTTCCAGTGTTTCGAACCTCAAGTTCCACCCCCTTCAAATTCAACATTTCCTTCAACACCAAGAGCTTTTCACCTCCAACACCATTAGCGCCATCGACAACCAACTTGTCAAACCCCTCATTGCTTTCAGCTCCACCAGGAATCAAATCCACCAAGGACCTAAGCCAAACCACACAAACCCCTTACAATCTAATCCATAGTTACTACTCTCTATACGCATAAAACAAACTAAATTCAACTCACCAACCTGAAGGACATCGAAAGCTGCTCAAAGTAATCAAATTCGGCTGCTCGTGTGCTACAATTACTAGCTCGAACCATCCAATGTAGCTGAGGAGTGGTTAAAATCCCCACATCTATGGCAACAACCCCAATAATCGAACCAATTCCCTTCAATAAATTATCGATACAAAAAGTAAATTAAATTAAATTCCCCAAATATTCCAAAAAAAAAAACTACATTTTCAAAGGAACAAACTTCACAAGTCTAACTCGAGCATAGATTGGCCACTGAGCTTATATGTATAAATATAAATTATAAAAAAACAATTGTGAAGAACCCTTACAAGTTTAGTAGCTTCGAGCAGAGATGGGCCACTAGGCCTCGTATCTCTCCCAACCAAAACCTCAACCTTCTTCTCTCCACAACGCTCGATCTTCTCAGATATCAGGCGGAGGAGATGGTCAGGAGTGGGTGCGTTGGCAAGAGCATCGGCAAAGGGCTCCCAATCCTGAGAGAGCATCCCGCCGCTGGGGTCGACGATTTTGACTCCATTATCGGAGACCTGGTTGTGAGAAGCTGTGATCATGATTCCAATCACTGATTGGGTCTTCAGAGCCCTGAGCGCACACAAGATCCCCATCCTGTAAAGCGTCGATTGGAGAAGCGAAGCTTCAGCTCTGAAACCAGATGTGCCGTACGATGGCTTGAACCCTTCCGGGAGTGGGAAACGTGAGGCGGTGCTCAGCAGAAGCGATCGCTGCTCTTCTTCCATTTTTGATGGAGCAAAATTCTTCTGAAGAGAGAGAGAAAGTGGCATCAGAGAGGGAAATCGGTGAAAATAGAAAAAAGCTTATGATTCCAATTTTATATATATATATTAATTAATATTATAATTTGGATAAGAAAACATTCATAAATTAAAGTGTTTTTTTTTTTACATAATCAAATAAAATATATATAAAAAAAAAAAAAAAAAAAAACAGAACAGTTGTGGACCCCTTGCCTTTTTGTCCTTGTGGGTTATCTTATATGCTCATCAATACAAATTTCAGATCACACAAACAAATCTATGAATAAATCGATCCAACTTTTCTTCGTAAGAGTAATTATACATTTGATTGAGATGAGATCTACAGTTTTAAAAAGCGGTGGTACGTTACTATAATGTTTTGGGCCATATTTTGTGTTTACATATATTATTTCTCATTTTTCTAAGGTTTTGATATTGTATTTTACAAATTTCTTAAAAAATAATAATTATTGTTTGTACAACATAGTACACAACACGACAATGCTACAATACAAAGAATCTACTCACAAATGAGCATACAAAATATAAGGAGTCCACATTACAAGAGCAGCGTTATTATTTGACACTTTAAAGTGTCCACTATCACATTAAATGATATTTTATTGTTGGTTATTAAATTTAAATATGTGGAATCTGATATTAGATTACACCAATAACGATATATCACCTCCTTGTGGTATCGAGCACCAGTGGTGCCCTTTACATTTCTCTTACATCAATTAGAGCACAATGATACTCCTAAATTTGTTACTACTTACGCTATACTTGAGAACATCATCTCTTTTTTGAAATCATTTTGCACTTTGACCTAGATTTAATATTTTTTTATAAAATGATCTCTGTCTAAAATTTCGATGAGCTGTCTAAAAATTTCGACCAATCGTCTGAAAATTTCAACCAACTATCTGAATTTTTCGACCAGATGTCTAAAGTGTCGGAAATTATTTTTGCAAAAAATTATCAAATCTAGATTATATTGCAAAATCACTTCAAAAAATAAATTATTTTGCCAAAAGACCCATTTAATATATACAATATAACATCCCCCAAGGGGAATTCTAATCCAAGTACTCTAGGCTAAAGTATTAATATAGAAAGAAAAAAAAAACCTTGGTGAATTTCGACATATTTTCCTATTGTGTCTAGGTTAACCATATTTTCTGCATTTGTTTTGCTTTGAAGTCTTATGTGATGCCTTGTATCTTCTGCGTATGCCAACTTTTATTCTACGTTTTGGTGGAGGCATTTATATGTCTTTCACATTATATGGTATTCTAAGCATTTTAGTTGTCTATGAGATAAAGAATTGTGTATGATGCGACGTATTGTATTGTATAGTATTATATTAAGTTATACTGTATATCATATTTTTATATAGAATTATATTTAGTATTAACTAGTATTTATATATAAATATATCACATATTAAAAAATATATGTTATACTACAAAATCTAATATAATACCATATAATTCAATAGGAATACATAGTACCAAACGCAATCTATATGTAGTGTTGACGCCGTTTTTCGTCAACAGTGAAAGAAGAGCACGTAAACAACAAACAGTAATGACCAATTAAAAAATAACAACACAAAACACGATTTTACGTGGTTCAACAGTTAAATCTGCTTAGTCCACGAGTCTCTGTTATTAAACTCAAGATTATCTCTAAAAATTCTTAAGCATGAATTCTTTAGAGTTTTCTCTCAAGGTTCAGAATTTCGGCCCATTACAATGGTGCACGACTTCTCTATTTATAGAGAAGGATGCAGAATACTATCTCACATATTTTGGGTAGTTACTCTTTTTGTGTAAATAAATTAAATGGCTTTAAATGCCTGCAATCCGATATAAAAGGAAACGTCCCTTGAAGACCAGGTGGCGTATAACTAATCGAATAATATCCCATGATTTTATGGGATTTATAATAATAAATGCAGAGCACGCCCCTTATAAACAACACTTATAGATATTCAAAGTCATTATCATATATCTCCAAGGCCTTAATCTCCCAGATTTCTCATCAGCTTTCGAGCTAATGACATCTCCCGAGGTCACATGGCTTCGAGATAGTACGTACGTCAGGCTCGGAGTCCCTGATCCGAGGTCATTCCTGAGGATAGAGGCGTCTCGGGAGCTACCTTTCGAGATCGTGAACGTTTCGAGGCCACCACATTCGAGGTTGTCTCGAGTCTTGCAGGCTCGATATTTAATCCTGGAGCATACTTCGAACTTTATGGGTTCATTCGCTGCGAATCCAGCTTTCGAGGTCACATTTAACATGGCTCGAAATCTGGGTATAACATGTAGTAATTCATGTTTCTTTAGTATTGTACTCCAAATAATAGTTGCAGAGATCTTATTTCATTTCCTTTATAATTGTCAATGTATGTTCACATGTCATTTTATCCATTTGAAATTAGTTGCATGTACACATTTAATCTTTTATGTTTACTATGTAAGCTTTTGTAATATTAAATACACTTGAAATAATTCTTCATTTGATGGTTTCACCTTAGATGAAAGCAATTAAAATAAAGAAAGAAAGAAAATCCAAAGTTTCAACACACTTGTACAAAACAAAGTAAACATACACCAATTGTATACTTTTGGGTATATTTTTTTTCCATAAACTCATTGTTATTCTTTGAGAAGGAAATATAATTATTGTTTTAACATTTTCTCTACACGTTTTGACAACTTTACTTCTTGATTGTATAAAACAATCTTGTCCATTTATGATACACAATTTTTGTCAAATGGTATATATTGGTTTCTTGTATGGTTTTGCATGCCTTTGTAAGATGTTTTGAAATTGTTAAACAATGCATACTTTTTTGTGTGTAAATTGATTCCAAATTTTGTTGGAGATGATATTTTCTATGAGTTTATATATTTTTAAACCTTGTGTTTTGTTTCATTACCTGTTTGGACCCTGTGTTTTGACAAATTAACCCTGTTGTAACGCCCTGCTAATTAGGGTCCATTACCAGGTGTGTTTTGAAACCAGTGCCGGACTTACTAACAAGTCATTTGGACTAAACACGTGATTAACTACTAAGGTTTGGGTACTAAAAACTTTTGATCAATCATAAACATTTCCATTAAGTTAAAGATAAATTCTCTACATGAGATCCCAAAAACATTAGTTTAAAAGTCTGTTACAAAACTCAGATTACATATTAAGCCGTCCTAAGCAGCAAAAGCTGGGCTAAACCCTAGTTTCTTTGAGCATCTTAGCCGTGGTGGTCGAGCGGACTGCATACGTACATGCCACTGCTAATGTCCTCCGACTCATGGCTGGTTGAGCTTCTCTTTACCTTTACCTGCACCACAAAGCACCTGTGAGCCAGAAGACTCAGCAAGAAAACTTAATTAACAGTTCAGTGAATAAAACAACCATCAAACAGTAATAACTGATTCCGGTGCATTCATTATACCCAATTGGAGACCATAGAGTCACACAAGTGCATGTCGCACTTCCTTTTAGGTTGTTGGCATCCGAGCCAGTCAAGTGCATGTTGCACTCCCAGGGTGGCCCAACCATGGTAGCCTGCACTCCACGTGCATTATGCCACTCTTAGCTTATAAACTAAGTTCCTTATGCCCTTGACTTATAAGTCAAGCCACCACGTGCCTTCAACTTATAAGTTCTAATCATGCATTCACATATCAGGTGCAGTATTAATATGCATTCACATAAGTTCTAATCATGCATTCACATAACAAGTTCTAATCATGCATTCACTTATAAGTTGAAGCCTTGGGATTTTCAACTATAAAGAATCTCCCAGAGCCCATCATATTCTCAACTAATAAGTTGATCCCCAATTAACATTCTATGATACCCTAGTTTATAAACTAAGCCTCACAGTCATAACAGACAGCCACGTGTTTTATATAGCATACTTAACAGATAATCACGCAATGCATTATAATACATTCACTCAACAGTTATAAGCATAATCATAATTATGCACGTTACAACGTACCTAATCAGACATTCACAACATAATTATAATCATGTCATCACCTTAACTAAGTTCTAATCATGCATTCACATAACAGGTGCAGTTCTCTTACCTTTGGTTCGTATGCGGGTTACTAACGACAACCCTCCGAGCACGGTCCCCGATTCAAGCCCTTAGCGAAAACCTAATCACAACCGCGATATAGAAATTCCCATCAATAACAGGTAAATAACAACTTCCAGACCAACTCTTAGCCTCCGGGACATCGAATTCCACTTAACAAGGAAGTAGGATCGATCCTGAGCCCAAACGGTTAAGTTTCCAACCTAAAAATCCCATTAAGGTCAATTTTCCCCTTAAGAGCCGCAGCCCCTCACAGCCGAGCCCCGGCCCGCCTCTGATTCCAGAGGCTCGCCCTCCCTGGAAACCAACGCGCGTCGCGGCGCGCCCCTGAGACACCGCGGCCCGCCCCTGCATCCGAGCCCTGCGGGCCTAAAATCCCCTTCGCAGGCCGCGGCTCATCACCACGTACCCATAATTTTTTGGGTTTTTCTGCAACCGAACCTAACCAAAACTCACTAAATTCCATCCCAACCTTCCAATAAATCCCCACAAACAATATACCTCTTACCAGCAATCAAACCCAACTAAATACCAAATTAAACTCATCACAATCCAAAACCCAATCTCCCAATTAACAAACATGCATGAACTCTATAATTCTAGATATACCAACTAAATTAACATAGTATCCCTCAATTCAAGATCCTTACCTCAGCTATATGACTCCAGTAGCAATAACTCTAGCAATCCCCCTGGTTTCAAGCCTTCCCTCCAAGCAAGACCCTTCAAGATGATCAAAATCACCAAAGCCCAAGAGAAAAAAAGTGTAGAACGAGAGAGAGAAAGAAAGAGCTGCTGAATTCCCTTTTTCTTGAAATTTCCTAAACTTTCTGTGTATATCCCAGCCAGCTAAATTCTATACTTGAGTGGAAAAGACTAAGTTACCCCTTGCTCTTAGCTTATACCCCAAATATCCACAAGGGCAATTTTGTCATTTTCCTTAAATCCCGCTATCCACAATTTGCATCCTATAATTCCCGCTACTTCCAATATTCTCACACAATCACCAATAAATTCCCATTACCCACTAATTCCCAGTAATGTAGTAACTTACTAGAATACCCCGAACCGGGTACCTAAACCCCGTTGTGACTTTTTCGCTATCTTGCTCATCGGGACCGCCTCTCGTCAAGTAACTCAAATATATCCACATAATAATGTGGCCTCAATCACACAAGCACATATTCACATAGTTAATATCTTTAAAATACAAACATGATTATATTGTAATATAATTCACATATTAACTCAATTATTGCCTCCCGGCCCCCTAATCCAGGCACTAAGCCTTATTAGGAAATTTGGGATGTTACACCTGTGTTTTCTAAAATAGTTCAAATAGACCCCTAAACTCGATTTTGATCAAAGTTTTTTGAACTAAAATCACAAATAATTCATCAAACTAACAACTCAGAACAAAAATACAGTCATTCTGCCTAAGAACTGTGTTGTTATACTCAATATTTTGTTCATCAAAATCTGGTTTAGGGGCCTATTTGAATCATTTTACAAAACACAGGGTCCAAAAGATAATTTGTCAAAACACAGGGTCCAAACAGTTAATAAGGCAAAACACATAATCTAAAAATGTATAAACCCTATTTTCTAAAACTAGGTTAAAATTTCTGTTGATCTTAATGATATTTGATTCTCAATCGGTTATAGTTTTTGGTGGTGGATCTTCACTAGTTGTAATGAGGAATTTGTTGAGTTCAATGACTCATATCCTAAATAATAAATATGATTTTCGCCCCTTGAATTTTTTGGGTTATAACTACTACTAAATTGTGTCATTCTATCCAAAATTCGGGGATATATTTTGGTAGTTTTAATATTTCGGGAGCACAACTCTACAATTCAAAAATAATTTAGGTACAGTGATGATTCTTCAGAAGTGTGAAAAAGTTACATGTTAAAATAATAGTTCATGAATGGTAGTCGGGATTTTAAAATAATAATAGTTTTTATTCTATCATAAAATAGATTATTTTCGATTGAATTTTTATTTGTGATAAATAAAAGAGATCCAAAATAGGAGATCTAACGATAAAAAACTCATTCTTGTACTCTTATCATTTCATTTCATTATATTTTATTAATTATTTATAATTTTTTTAAAACATAAGATATTTAAAAATGACCTTTTTTGTAAAGTCCTTACAATATGGAAGAGAATTTGATCATACGGACCAAAACGAATCAATATAATGGAAACTGAAAGTCATGTGGTGTGTGTGGTTAACACGCTACACTATCTCGCATCACTAGGCTTGGACTGAGCCACATGTACTCCCCACCTGTCCGCACCGGTTAAGCGCCACGTGTTTTCTCTTTCTCTCTCTAAAACCAGCCCAATTTCTTGAGCGAGAGAGAAAGAATAGCTAGCTCGGCTATACTCTCCGACTAACTTGTTCCTTCGTCAGTTTTCTCTATTTCAATTTCAATCAGAATCTGAATTGATCTAAACCCTAGAATCAGCAGAAGAGGATTTCGGAGAAGGTAATTTCAAATGAGGACTATCGTTTCGCGGTTGATCGATTCAAGATCATCACTTCCCAGGCTCTAGTAAGCTCTTCTTCATTCTATATCCCTCTGTGTTTTTTGAGCCATTTTTCAATTTCGATAAGCATTTGGTGTTGAGCTGACTGCGTGATCATTTTTTTCCCCAAATACCTAGAATCATGTATGATTGGTTGCCGAGAAAGTGGTAATTGAGTGGGAACATTTAAAAATATAGGAAGTAATTCGCGAATGTTATTTGAATAACAATGTACACCATTTTGTTCTGATTGTTCTGTCTTAGCTAGTTTGTTTTTATATTTTGATGATTTTATATTTAATTTTGTGAAGCGAAAAAGGAAATCAAATGAAGGTTGCTGTTCTTTCATGTTAATTATATGTTTTGCTCATTTGATTGTGTTCTTTTTAAGTTTTAACACCCTAATACACAAAATGAATATATATGTATAATTCTAGACTCTGGCTAAACCTAAAAAATGTTAGAATAAACACTTACAGTAGGTTTTATTTGAATGAGATATTGCTATCAAGAAGTAGAACCCAAAGTACTAATGTTTTATCTCTCTGAACTAGATTTTCCAAATTGGGGACCTTTGGTGTACTAAGTTCATCGGACTAATTGCTAGCCATTATACGGTTTATGACATTTTCTGGCGTCTAATAAAGAAAAAAACTCATTGCTGATAATAAAACATGTCATCATGGTTCTCCTGTCTTTTTCCAAGACCGTTCTTGATGTTATTTTGATAATTTGGGTCAGTTAAGCTGGTTGTAGTGTATATTCTATGTTAATCCGAGGAAGCATGTTCACTGACTCACTCTTTTGTCAAGGAAATTTGTTATCTTTTTGTCTTATATTCTGAATTTTTATTTGCTGCGTAGTACACTGGCTGGGTCCAACAGTGCGAGATATCTGTCAACAGACTCTAATAAGGTTGATGAGCCCTTTAAAGTCGAGGAAGCAGAGACTGTCAATGTTCCTCCTCCTCCTACAGAGAAGGTAATTTGCCCCCCACTCGAAGTTGGTAATTCATATTTTGGGTATGGTTTAATGGATTCCTCTGCTGTTATGCATTTTGATTTGTCATTTTGCTTCAGTTACTTGTGTTGGGTGGAAATGGATTTGTTGGCTCACATGTTTGTAAAGAAGCTCTAGATCGTGGTTTGTCGGTTGCAAGCTTGAGCAGGTATACTTCTTTATCCTTCTTTATCATGATCAGTTCCTGTTATCTTTTTGGCTTCTTCATAGGAAGTGTTCTCTTTAGAGGATGTTGGAAGTCTGTGGATGCATGCTACAAAATTCTTCTTAGAAATGACTAATTTTATCCTGCATAAATTTTTAGGCTCTTTCGAGAATAGAATGTCAAAAAAAGCAACTAAAATGTATAGTTTATAAAAAAAATGGATTAGAATAATTTGGGTTTCGTATATGAATATTGAAAATTATTTAATGTCACCAAGATAATTTGTCAAAATGATGTGCATGGTGTGGATTTTGGGGTTGAGATATCACCAAGATAATTAGAACAATAAAGATGCATAGTACGCTGACCAGAATAAAATAGCATAATATGTTGACCTAGTTTAAAATTTCCCGCCATTATTTTCTTGTGGTGCTTTATATTATGGTTCTACTCTAGAGTCTCATAATATCTATTTTTCGACAAACAAGGATAGCTTATCAGATCAGATAAGATTAGAATGGTTGCCAATAACTAGCATACAGGTATTTAGGATATGCAGGTCATGTTTTTGGATCAAACTTTAGGCCCTTGGTTTCAATGAGTAACATCTTTATACTTTTCACTTTGTGCAGCTACTATACCTTAAAATTTCCTCTCTTTTTTCTTTTTTCAGATCTGGAAGATCATCTATACAGGATTCATGGGCTAGCAATGTGTCTTGGCATCAAGGTTTGGTTCTTATTTGAAATATTTGTATTAACATTCTTTCCTTTTGATGTTATGGTGGCTCTCAACCATGTTGAAAATCGGCAGGAAACCTTCTATCACCTGGTTCATGGGAGGAAGCTTTGAGTGGGGTCACTGCTGTGGTATTTAATCCTTTTTACTCACTGCAGGAGAGCAAATGCTCTTCTTCTGTGCATGCACACATACTCGCACACTAGCAGTAACCTATTATACTTTCAAACAATTACACTGTTGCTGGTGCTTTAGCATGGATGACATGAAGTTTGTTCATCATTTTTCTACTCACTGTATAACTTAAGGATATTCCATATAGCAAAAGAAGAATCAAACTTTGCTTATCAAATACTTATGCTGAAAAGAAATTTTAAACTACATAGTAAATTAGCAAAACTTTTCATATTTAACTGGGCGCACTCTATAATTCCCTCCTCTGGTTAGCTTTTTAAAATATAACAGATTGCTATGTTATGTACCTTTTCTCTCACCCTTTTTGTATCATATAACTTCTGACTCTTGTGAGTTACTCTGTTATCCTGGGTAAAATTATTTTTTCCCTGTTAATTAAAGCTTCCTTTTTCTAGATCTCCTGTGTTGGTGGTTTTGGCTCCAATTCGTACATGTATAAGATTAATGGGACAGCAAACATCAATGCCATTAGAGCTGCTTCGGAAAATGGTATAGCTCATACAAATGTTTCAAGTGTAATCTGAACTAGTTTGTTTGAATCTGAAAGAATATCTCTACAGTCTAAGCATGAAACAGAAAATGTGTCAGAAAATGACGGTAAATAAACTGTTATGATGTCAGAGCTAGGTCATTCAGAACCTGTGGAAGTTGCGATTTCAGTTCTAGATATTTTAGTGTTAGTGGATTAGGAGAATTGGCCCAACTAAATACTGGGACTAGTTGGTGATGCAGCCGGGAAAGGGTAGAAGAATGGGACTTGTTATGGGCTAAGTATTAGATATTTAGGATTTGTATTATTAGGATAACTAGATATTGTTAGACAATTATATTTCATTATTGATAAGTTTCATTTAATTGCGAGAAATTGGAGTTTTATCCTAGTTATATAAGATTTGTTATATAGTTTCCTGGTTGGTTTATGCTGTTGTTTCTTTAAATAGGATAGTTGTGTTCATTAATTTCAGATTTGACACGAGTTTTGTCACTTCAAATTTCCTTTTTTTTCTCTAATTCTCTCTTGATGCTTCCACTTCTCTCTCTGTTATCCTTCTTGCATTTTCTATACTATTTGGCCTACTGTTTTTAATTTAATTTTTAAATTTGGGTCTCACTCCTACAGGTGTGAAAAGATTTGTCTACATCTCTGCTGCTGACTTTGGCTTTGTTAATTATATATTGCAAGGATATTACGAGGGAAAGGTACAATATTAATCATTTGTTATTACAAGTTCTGTTTCTTCATGCATGGTATTTACGCAAGATGACTTATGCTTTGAGCATGTTCACTTTTATATATGACGTATTTAAGTGTATTTGTATACACATGCATATTCCTACCTGTTCTCTATGATTGTAATGCGTATTATTGGTTTCCAGAGTGGAAAAGGTAAGCAGTATTTGTGTATAGTTATCTGTTCTTGTAACTGAAAATATTATTTGCGTCATATTTAATGTAGAAAGCTGCTGAAGCGGAGCTGCTAGTTAAATTCCCATATGGAGGTGAGTTTTTCTTAACCATCTTCTCAGTATAACTTTTGTTACATGTATATAAAACTGTGAAGTGACCACCCTGAACTCTAATTCAAAAAACTAGTGTAGTTTTATTGTATAGCCTACCGTTATAAGAGTGAGCCGGGGCGGCTCTCCTCTTTCCATCCGCTTATAAAAAATCTTAAATTTCTACATCCAATAAGATTCTCAATTATAAACCCTGCTATGCTATGAATTATTTAGATTACAATTGACAACTTTAGGGCAGCTTATGACTTGCATGCCCCTATTTCAGGAGTGGTTTTGAGGCCTGGGTTCATTTATGGAACTCGCCAAGTTGGAAGCATGAAATTACCTTTGGGCATTATCGGTTCACCACTGGAGATGGTAAATCTCTAATTCTTCCCTATGTTCTATTTGGGGTACACATATCTCCCATTTATCTTAGAAAGGCTATGATGAACAGTGTGGTCAATTAACAACTTCAATTGGGCCTTTTCTGGTATAAGGATTAACAAAGTTTATTATTGGAAAATATTTGTTGAGGCTATCTGTAGTGGTTTAGGATAGTTGTTTCTTATTATTTAAGCATGTTATTGGCATGAGTGTAGGTTTTCCAACGCACAAGATCTCTTACCCAACTACCTCTCGTCGGGCCACTCTTCACTCCTCCGGTGAACGTGACTTCAGTGGCGAAGGTAGCTATTAGAGCCGCGACTGATACCGTCTTCCCTCCGGGAATCGTTGACGTGAATGGAATACAACGTTATGGCCAAAAGAAGTTTTAGTTCAATCTCTTGGTTTTTTGTGAAGTTGTTGAAACACTTGAAATGGTAATCTTTTGTTCCTTTTACCTGTGAAATGAGATACTGCACGGGGTCATCTTGCCTCATTGATCCAATAATGTGCGCCAAGTAATGGCTGTATTATCATGTATTTATTATATGACACTAAAGATGAATAATTTTTTTTCACTCTTGAATTATCATCAACTTCTAAGTTGTCTCCAAAGATTTTTAATTCTCAAGTTCCTCTAAAGAAATTGGAATTGTTATGTTGCATTTCTTAAACTATTAATTCCTTGGATAGGAATAGTCCAAGTGAAAATAATATAAGAAATGGCTTTGCACCACACCAAATATGACCGATTAATGAAATTATAGTAATTCTCTTAATTAGTCTATTTGTTATACATGTGTTCAATTAATGCATTTTTCAAAGTTTAATGTGAGCTTGCTTGACCTTGATTTTTCTATGTTTAAGTTTCTAATGTTTTAAGTTTGATTTTAAGTTTGTAATAATGTTTTATTGTATTTTGTTAGATGTTTCTTCAATTAATTTTAGTGTTAATCATCGTTTTCTTATAAGAATAAATATTAACTAAACATTTAATAAATTATACAAAAATTTAATTATAATTTAATTAAATTGTAATTAAGAAAAAATTAATAATACTTTTATACACAATTTAACCTACTCAAAATAAACCCACACAAAATAAATCAATTTCTAAACTTTATTAACATAAATAATAATTAAAAAAAATAATAGATATAAACCCACACAAAATAAACCAATTTCTAAACTTTATTAACATAAATAATAATTAAAAAAATAATAATAGATACCGTAGAATAACTTCAATGGTAGCTTCCCCATTAGTTGCTTAACATCTCCAAATCATCTAAAAATATAATTTTTTATTTTCTCTCTTAATAACATCATTTTTGGCAACTTTTTTCATAAAAATACTTCAATGCTAAGCTACTCCAAAAATTACATTTATTTATATATATATACAATCAAAACAAAAAAAAAACCACCGTTGCCTAACAGAGGCAACAATGCTTAAATATTAAAGCTCTCCAATGCTTTAAAAACAAATAAGTTACAATGTTTATCAGAAAATAGTCAATGTGCTACCCAATGAGCCACCCCAATTGTACAGTGCATTGTAGTTGAGAATTTTGGACAACATCGCTATATTTGGTGATGCTATTTGGTGATGCTTTGGAGATGGGCCTTAGCAATAAGTTTTAAATTAGAATTCCAAGCTTACTCTAAAAAAATCTTTAATTTTCAATTTATCATGTGATATCACATATTACAAATAGTTCCACAAAATAAAATGATCTCAATTTAACAATAATTAGTTTTAAGCGAACTCAATCCTACTCTAGAAAAAAGGTCTCCACCTTTCAATTTGTAATATTTTCACATTTTAACAATTGAGAAAATAAATAAGTTAAAAATTTAGGGAAAAAGTCGTATATGGGAGTAATTGAAGGACTAATACAAAAACTAAAAAGTAAAAGAAAATTAGAAGAAAACGACAAGTCGTTTAGAACACTTGAACGTTTCGAAGTAGCCGGGATCGAAAGTTAATTCCATTTGCCTTCTTCTAAGTCAGTGCACATACGAGAGGACTCAGAGGAGGTTGGGCACTAACGAGTCGCCAATTGAGGAGAACTCAGTGAGTTGAATTTCAATCCCAGAGGGAAGAGAGAGAATGAACCAGAGCCAGCAATCGAGCGATGGAAGGCACGAAGAAGACACCGCCCTGACTGAGTTCTTGGCCTCGTTAATGGACTACACCCCAACTGTTCGTCTTCTATTCAATCTTGTTCTATTCTCTCTTTCTCTTTTTTCTTTCTTTCTCTCCACTCATTTCCTTCGTTTTCAGATACCTGACGAGCTTGTGGAGCATTACCTTGCCAAGAGTGGTTTTCAGTGTCCCGACCTTCGATTGTAGGTACTTCTTTGCTTTCTAATTTTTTTTTATCTCCTCTTCTTTCGTTCTAGGGTTTTTTTTGTTTCTTCTTCGAAAGGATTCAATCTCATTTGGTTAAGGTTTTAAGCTGTGAATATCTCTCCCTGTTCGATAAATTAGGGGAATTCAGTCGAGGAGGAGAATTTTAGGGCAAGTACAGCTACCATTTATGTATATAAATAATTTTGTATAAAATATAGTTTGAATTGGGAATTAGCGTTAGTAAAATTTGGGAGGTGCTGTTTTTGACTGAGAATTAAATACCACAAGATGACTTGATTCTCTTACTTAGGTGAAAACTTCGTGGAAGAGGATGAGTATTCTAAATATGTATAATTTGTTCTATTAGCCAGCTATAGTGATCATAATTGTTATTATTATGAACTTTCACAAAAATTTAAACGCAAAAAGAATATTCTTTTCGATTATTCACGATGAAAGTCTGTTTGATACTTGATAGCATAGTGAATATTCACCGTGGGCTTATGATAGTTTGCATTGAAATGTTGGTTATGTTATTGGTTGAATCTTTTATCCAGGAGTGAAGCTTTTCATGCCTCACTCTTGACCAGAATGTTACAATTTCATTATACACTTGATAAGGCAGGCAGTCGCAGCTTATTTGAGAGCTGTGCTTGTTCTTTTCCTTTCCTTTTTCGTTTGTTTTTGTTGAAAAGTTACAATTACCCTTAAAGAACCAGCCTTTCAGTATGCATAAAAGAAATCCTGGTTGTGATCGACCTAAAATCCATGGTGTTACTGTGCTTGGAGAAGTTTATGTCTGTGTTTTCCTTTTCTGAACATGTTTTTCTTTGGTTGGTGTAATTACTTAGTTAAGAGGTTTTGGGTTATTATCAGTGGGTTTCAAATGTCTTCAGAGTGTTGGGATACTTTAACAATGATATAGAATATATATATATGTATGTGTTTTATTACTTTATAATTTTTTAAGGAGTTTGGTTAGAAAATAGTATCTGAACACATTATGGTTTCTGTATCTCAATGTGGCAGAATTCTAGTAATATCGTTTTTCTTAGTACAAACAAAGTTACATGTTCTATTAGAAGAATGACACTGTTTTTCCTTATTGGCAGAGTCAGACTGGTGGCTGTTGCCACACAAAAGTTTGTCGCAGAGGTTGCTACTGATGCTCTACGGTAAGTCTATGCTGCCATATGATATTGGCTTGTTTTATAAGCTCACACCAACACATGCATTCTTGTTTATATAAGAATTTTATGTTGAGCTTGAGATATATTCTTCAATTCCAAAAAGCAGAAGAGAATGGTGTAGCTTTATAGCTGATCTTGTTTCCTAGCCAATTATGCATTACATATGTTAAAAATAGTACTTCGATGAATTTTATCTCAAAATTGAACTCTTCGCTTGTGGATTGTTTTCGTGACTGCATTAGATTTAGATATTTAAAAGGTATTTTTACTGGTTTACAGGCAGTGCCAAGCAAGACAGGCATCAGTCGTCAAGGACAAAAGGGACAAGCAGCAAAAGGTACGATGTACTCCAGTTAACTCGTGAAGCTTTTCCTGTCCTGTTCATCTTTGGCTGGTCTTTTAACTTCTTGTTGAAACAGGACAAGCGCCTTATATTGACAATGGAGGACTTGTCGAAAGCATTGCGAGAGGTATTATTAACTTATTCTTTTATTTCATGGAAACAGTTTCTAGACCTAGGGCACTTTGATTTAGGGAAAACAACAAGAGAAAATCTTCAAGTAATAGCAGATCTTTAGATTATACCGAGCTTTGAGCTTATTCTATTTTTGTTCCTGTGATCAGGATTTGTATCTTGTTAAATGATGCTGTAAATAATAGATTAAATTGGGAGTTCGTTTTCTTGTAATACTACCTGAATCAGTATCATACCTGTATTTGTGCATTGATTGAGTCAGATTTAGTGTATTCACATAATGTAATTGCTGATAAAAAGGGTTATTTCTGCTGGTTAGCATGATCTGATTAAAGTAATTACTTATTTAATTTAATTGTGGAATGAACAGCATGGTGTGAATGTGAAGCACCAAGAATATTTTGCCGACAATCCTTCGACCGGGATGGATCCCGCTTCAAGAGATGAATAAGTGAATGTTGTGGCTGGATCAACATTCAACAGTCCATTTACTTACTTTTGTGGCTATGAAAGTCGCTGCTAGAAAACTCAACTGTGCCCAAGTCATATATTAGTATTGTTTGAATTTGTACAATAGTGTTTCATATTGTGGATATATATTTGATTTCTTTGATAATTTCTTGTACTCCCATAGCAGAGTAGAGCAGTCTCGTTCTGTTCCCATCTACATTCTCTATGGTCCTTTCTCTTTGAATTCTTTTGAATGATGTATCAGTTTAGAGACTCAAAACAGCCACGTTGATCAATCTAACATCTACTAGTTTCAGTTTTTTTTTTTTAAATAAACTACAATTATAACTTAAGACATGTGTTATCATATTTTTTCAAATAGTTTTTAATAATTTAAAGTACTTAAAAAGGACTCAAAACAGCCACGTTGATCAATCTAACATCTACCAGTTTCAGTATTTTTTTAAAAATAAAAATATAAACTACAATTATAGCTTAAGACATGTGTTATCATATTTTTTCAAATAGTTTTTAATAATTTAAAGTACTTAAAAAGGAGATTATTTTGAGTAAGAGTGATGATATGAGCACCTAAACAGTGATATCACACTACTTTTTAAAATAGTGAGGCATCTTATTGATAATTGTGATTGGTTATGTTAATTCGTGTTGGAGTTTTATGCCTTGTGTAAAACTAATTTTCTATGTAATCTCATTTCATTATAATCAATTTTGACTTGTTAATTATATTGCTCACTTGCTTATTTACATGATTATTTATTTAATATAAAAATTTATTAAATCATGAACATATGGATAATCACACTGGATTATGATTGTGGTTATATGTTTCCTAAAGCATTAGTTTTAAGATTAAGTTTGCATATGATTGACACTGATTTGTTAATATACGATATGACCTACTTACACAATCTGGTGTGATGTCATATTCAGGACATTGACCAAGTAGATAAGATCGTATGTATTAAGTTATATCTAGATTGATATTGATTATAGACAGATAAGTAAAGTATCGTTATTATATATTCTAGTCATATCATAAAGTTAGAATTGTTGATTAATATGAGTGATTAATATTCTACTGATTATATTATTCAAGACCTCAGAATTTCATTACCAGCTTATCCTACGGACTAGCCTATACTTACATGTTGAAAACTTGGTAGTATAATTCAATAAGAGTTTTTATCATAGATATGAAATCTATAGCCTCTATCCAAGAAGTGAAATGATGATTTCCTTATAGCTTAGTTCAAGCGATAAATGATAGATATCTCAATTCTGTAATTAAGTTTACGGAAATATCATTTACAAATAACTTAGTGGTATTTAAGGATAAAATACAAATGAGAGGTAAAACGGTAATTAGCATTTGTCTTATTAGTAGATCATCTATAGAGGGTCGAATGACAGTTATGGTTATAACAATGGATAACATATTTACATTTCGTGTAAAGCGTTTTATGAATTCAAGAGTACAATTCCGAGTCTATAGTGGAGTCACAAGAAATTAATAAGGTAGTGAAATTATTCGTAGATCAATTCCGGTAACTTATTGGAGCTTGATTTCAAGGATCCATGGTCCCCGCATCACCTTTGAGTAAATCATTTAAAATGTCTCAATTAATTGAATTAATTGTCAATTAGGATTTTTAAAGTTGACTATGTCAATTTTGGAAAATTGTACAAAAATATGTGATTTAGAGTATAAAAAAAGAATATTGGGCAACTTTATTAATTATGACAAATTAGTGCTAAATTAATAAATAAGTTTAAATCAATGTTCAAATTATAAATATTTAATTTGAATAAGGATTTAAATATTTAACTAATTAATTAATTATGATAAAAGTAAAAGGAGAATTGAATTTTAAGTTCAATGGACTTGAATTTAAATTACAAAAATTCAAGGCACAAAACCTATAGTGAATTTCGGCCACTATAGAGATTTTTTCCTATTATTTTAATTAATTATTTAAATAATGCCTAAGGGAAGTCTATAAAATGATACCTAATTTTAGGGTTTTGAGAGGAATTACTTTTGGGTAAGTTTCATTTAGAAAACAACTCTCTAAAGCATCCACTCATATAGTCGCCCATCTTCTCTTCCTTTTTTCTCTATTTTCTTTATTTCATGTGTTGAGAACAAGCCCACACTAGTTCTAGGTTGATCAAAGGCTTGGTGAGGAAGACTGTGTTGTGCGACATGCACTTGACTGACTCGGATGCCAAACAGATGGAAAGGGAGTGCGACATGCATTTGACTAGCTCAGATGCTCTACAAATAAGAAGGTGTGCGATACACACTTGTGTAATCCTGTGGTCGTTAGTTTGTATATCTAGTTGGGAAAGTTCAACTTATAAGCTGAAGATTTGTTTGTGTTATCTGATAAAGGGCCTGGCTTAGCAGTATAGCATGCTCTACAGATTTGACTTATTAGTTGAAGGTTTAAGGACTCGACTTATCAGTCGAAGATTACGGATCCGACTCATCGGTCTGAGGTTACAAATACGACTTACTAGTCGAAAAACAAAGACTTGACTTATTAGTCAAAGGTAAAGCTCTCGACTTATCACTTGAAAGTTAAAGGACTCAACTTACCAGTTAAACTCGAAAGGAATTGACTTACTAGTCAAAGGCTGATGCACTCAGCTTATTGGTCGAGAGTTTAAAGGCTCGACCCAGGAGTTGAGGGTGGTAGTAACATGACAAACGTTGATCGTTAGGGTTAAACAATTCCAGAAGCGAGACACACGCTTGAATGCTTCTAAGGTCGCTGGAAATGTTAACATCACACCCTCTTGGCCAGCTTTAGGGCCGATTGTACGAAAGATGGAGATGGGCTCTAGTGTGGCTCTGTAGCCACTCAGCTAAGTTAATTTCATGTGTTAGTAGGATTATTGTTACTAGGCATGTAATTGTAAATCTATGATGTGATAATGTATCGCTTATAAGTATGATTATGTTTTCTTGCCGAGCCTTGGCTCACGGGTGCTAGTTGGTGCAGGTAAAGAAAAGGAAAGGTTGGATCAGCCATGAATTGGAGAGCTTCAGGGGTGGAGTGTACATATGCGGCCTGCTCATCCGCCACGGCCGAGGTTGTCAGTTGGAACTAGAATTGAACCCTGATTTTTCCGTGTAGGTCGGCTGTTGTATTTGTTTTTGGGTTTGCAACCGTTTTTAATTACAATGAAATTCCATGCATGGAAGTTAAACATTTTTAATAAATCGTTTGCTTTGATTGAAATTTTTAGTATCTAATGACTCGTTTAGTGAGTTAAGCACTATTTAAACTACACAGTGTAACGGTCCTTATTAGGAGGGCATTACACGATATCCATGAACTTGAGGAAATCCACTAAGTATTGCCTCAAGGGGAGGGTATCCCCTGCCTCAAGATAATCTTGACTCCAACCGCCAAACTCGTCGATGATGGTACACGCCTTCTCCGCCTCGTTAGCTAGACGATTGAAGAAGTTGATGGAGCGGACTCCACAGTGCCCTTTGATGGCCATGAGAGCGTCCAAATAGGTAATCTCCAAAGCTGTAAACTTTGCCTCGAAGTGTGTGGCCACGAGGCCCTGTCTTTTCTTTTGGACAAGCCGAATGTTGGCCACCTCGGCTGTTGTTCAACTTCCTCCGCTTGCCTGCCTGTTAGGGGAAGAATGGCCATCGACGAGGTGGCAATAGTGGTTACTCCCACAGACACATAAGGGAAATACCCTACTGGATCAACTACTTGTTCCGAAGAGGGGAACCCCCTCGAAGCTTGCCATATATCAAAACTCTCTGTAAACTTGATCGGATGCGTTGATGGCTGCACGAATTCCGGACCTCTCGAAGTGTTACTTCTCCAAACGATAGTTCTGAAAACGCAAGGACTCCTTGATGACTACTACAACATAAAGGTCACAAACTTCAGCAATAAATTCATCGTCGAAATCGTAAAATTCGTGCTCATGAAGTTCTCGCAATTCGTGGGACATCTGAAAAAGAGACATAAGCGAGTAGTTAGTATAATGACCGAAAGGAAAAAAAAAGGCCCATAATACATATAATAACCCTAGGACTGCTCAAGGAAAAGACGTTGGACATAGAAAGAATGGACTTAATATAGCCTTTCTAATGTAGCCAATACGGGAAGTTGGAAGGGCAACTCACAGTTATCATGAACACTACAGATCCCGCATCGACAACATGTAGTGCTGAAAATAAAATAACTAGAAATAATAGAAAACGGAGCAGTAAAAGCACGTGAGATAATACTCATGTGATAAATACTGGAGGTGAGAGAGGTAAGTGGTTCGCACGTGCAAAAAACGTCGGTTGTCGGCTGAAAAATATATTTACATAGTCTGAAAAGGCTCTAAATTGAAGAATGGAGTAATAGAGGATAACCGAAAATAGAGTTTTTATTCTATCTTTGAGTCAGGTGATGATGAACCCAAAAATGGGGAAATGATATATGAGGTTTCCCGTAGGACAACCCTCATCCCAACCGTTGATTACCTACTAGTAAGCACTCAAATGAAATCTAGCGGTCTCAAAAACCAAGATAAGTGTGGCCAAAAAGAGTATGTGACGTTTCAAATGACAATTCTGCGTAGGTACGGAACCAGCGGGGAGAAACCACGTGGCCAAGCATTTAATGCTTGTCAAAATTTAAAAAAGCACTAGTCAGAGGGCAACTGAAAGGCCCAGCCCCTGAGCCACTACAATGGTCAAAACTCTTCCATGTCTAGAGCACGAGTGAAGACTTGGGGGGCTAATGTTACTGGTGTATTTGGGTGCCCCAAACATGTGCCTGAATGTAGAGGCATGTGACAGATCCAATTGCACCCACCGAGTAAGGGGGCCAGGGGGCCACTCGTGGGGCAGTCCTAAGGCTCCCCATGGGTTATCCTACGGGGCTCGAGGGGACCACCAACAAGCATACCAAGCATATCCTCAGAGACACACTTCCCGATAAGGCCTATGGGCCCATATTAGATAACTTACTTGAAGTAAAATGTAATCTAAAGATATTAATCAGGGTTACCTATTAGAATGTGAATGATGGCTAAAGCCAATTATGCATGTATTCATCCCTCATTTGCTTATAAATAGAGATTAGAACCTCATTGTAAAGGGATGCCCAAAAACTTTGGTGCATGCTAAATGCTGCCAAATTGCCTAGAGAACTTGAGTTGTGTGCACTACTACAAAAAAGGCTTTTTAGGGTAAGCTACCCACGAGTCCTCTATTTGAGAGCTTTAAAAAGTGAGGTTTTTTAGGATTTGTGTTGTGAGCCCTAAAATAATGGCCAGCATTGGCGGTGGAGCCACCACTCCACGGTGGTGGTTCGGGAAGACAACGACTGGGCTTCGAAGCCCAAGTCTCGGGGAGCGTCATGGTGGTGGTGGTTCTTCTTGGAACGGCCTAGAATGGCTGAATTTGCACTATGATTTCTCGGACTTCCATGGATTCCGACGAACGTCGACTTCCAATTTGGATGGATGTTGAGTCCAATCCTTTAGTGGGTTTTGACGCCCAAAGCACAAGAAATGCATTGGTGGTGGTCGTTTGGGTTGGGGTGGCTCGAGGCAGTCGGAAAATACTCAGAATTGTTTGGGAACCTTTGAACCACTGCGACTTCGAACGAATCTATGCGGCAGAGGAGGGCGCGTGTGGGACTGGGCTCACAGGGGTCTAAGGTCGGCGACCGTTTGCGTCGCCTGGTTCGACGCGTGTCGATAGTGGACGGCGGCAAGGCAACGGGTGGGCCTCGCAGTGACGCAGGCGAGAGAGAGAGAGAGAGAGGGAAAGATAATCGGGGGAAGAGAGAGGGAAATGTGAGGGCTAAGTTTTTATTTTCTTTTTCTTGTTTAATTAATAATAAAACTTTTGTTAAAAAAAGTAATAAAACTTTTAGGACCCACATCAGTAATTAGGGCTCGTACTGCGTGTCCTAAAAAGTCTAGAAGATGTTTTTAGGGCTCACATCTAGGTGAGTGACCTAAAAAAGTGTTATAAAAGTCAATTTTTGTAGTAGTGATGAATTCTTCTTCCTTAATACCATTGACTCGTGGACTAGATAGCTTGAACCACGTAACCCCCCTAGTCTTATTTATCTTATAGTTATTTAATCTTCTTGATTATTAGTTAACAAAAAATCGAGTCCACGCCTCCAATTTGAAAAGAAGAAGAAAATAGTATGATTTAAGTTTTCTTATTATTTAGTTAGTAAATTTTGTTTAATTAGTTTTAATTTTATTTTATTTTTCTATTTAGTTTTGTTATAAATCACATTAAAATTATGTTATAATGTAGTTTGTATATTTTATTTGATTAGAATTTATTTTACTATTTTTTAATTACTTAATTGATTCTATGATTAAAAAATATGAGGGTATTTTGGTCTTATTGAAAAATAATTTGACCAAAATTGGTTTTGGATACTATTTTGACAAATTTTACAAAACACAAGGTCTGAATTGTCATTTAACAAAACACATAGTCCAATAGCATAATCAGATAAAATATAGTGGCCAAACTAGTAATTTTTTTTATATAATAATGTACATTATACCTCTCATCAATTTTCGAGAAATTCAGAATAATTTACTATATTGAAAACAACATGTCATGTTTTCGATCAGGAGTGTTATGCCATCCTCGCCCCATTTAACATTTGGAGGTGGCAAATGATACCTTGGCACAAAATTTCCATCCTAATCAACAGACTTGGAGTGTGCCACACATATTCGCCACCCGACACCTGTCCGACCAGTTAGGGGCTATGTGTTCTCTCTTTAATACCAACACAATTTCTTAAGCGAGAGAGAAAGAATAGCTAGCTCGGCTATGCTCTCCTACTAACTTGTTCCTTAATTTTTCTTGCTTTTAATCAGAATCTGAAATGAATTGATCCAAGCCGTAGAATAGGAAAAATAAGAGGATTTAGGATAAGCTAATTTCAAATGAAGACTATCGTTTCACGATTGATCCATTCAAGATCATCACTTCCCAGGCTTTATTAAGCTCTCGTTCTTACTATCTCTTTTTTTTAAGCCATTTTTAAAATTTGACAAGCATTTGGTTTTGAGCTGACTATGTGATCAAAAATTTCCCCAAATACCAAGTGTACGCCCTGATTTTCCACGGGCTGATTAGCAGGCCGAGCTTCGGACTAATCATGGTTAGTCCATAAGCATCCCCCAGGTCGGAGATCCTGTCTTGAGGTCGCCCCCCCATTAGCTCGAGGAATCCTTAAGAACTCGCCAAGACTCCCAAGACTGGAGCAAGGAATCGGATGGCCAAAGGTCGGGTCAGATGCACAGCTAGTGGTACGAGCTAGATATGGAGGCTACGGCCCCTTGTAAAGTTAACACACGCAAGATAAACGTGCATATATCTGACATCACGTGCCCGATATCTCCCTGACTTCTCGGACACGCTGCAGGAACGTGCGCATTCAGACACCCACGGCTGGGTTGGGCCGTGCGGCCCATTATCTCCTTACCTATCGATTTGACCATACTTACGTGTCAGGTTTAGGAATTAATCATGAATGTCACAGAGTTGATATGACAAATAAGAAGGTCACGGGATGACCTCCTTACCAACTTCCAGGTGCCTTCTCCTATAAATATGGAGACCCTGGGAGTTGATAAGGGTTGGAAAAACAATAGTCTCTAGAGAGATATACTTTGTAACCAAATACCCAGAATATATCAATAATATTGACTAGTGGAGTAGAAGGATTTTAACCTTTGAACCACTTAAAAACGTGCCTTGAGTCACCTATTTCATCCTCTAAGATCTTATATCTGTTACGGTTCTACATTCAGCACTAATCCCCTTCTCTTCTTCTCTTAATTACCTGTTGGCGAAGAACCGCGTCAACACCAAGTATCATGTATGATTGGTTACAGATAAAGTGGTAATTGAGTGAGAAAATAAAAAAAAAAAAGTATAAGGTAATTCACGAAAGTTATTTAAAAAAAATGTACACCCTTTTTGTTGTGAGTTTTCTATCTTAGCTAGTTTATTTTTATATTTTGATGGTTTTTTTTGCTGCACA
Organism: Humulus lupulus; assembly: GCF_963169125.1. NCBI lineage: Eukaryota > Viridiplantae > Streptophyta > Magnoliopsida > Rosales > Cannabaceae > Humulus > Humulus lupulus. The sequence continues at coordinate 5,440,845 of NC_084802.1, read as the reverse complement.
AATAAAAGTAGAACAAATTTACCGAATAAATTTTTTAGGTTGAGTCACAGACTTAGTCGCTTTCTTTAAGATGTTTCACAACTCTTCCTAAATTGTGCAAGACAACCTATCAACCACGTAGTCCCCAGGATAAAATAGCCTAGATCGTCTCTGTCTTGATATACCTTTGAACTGAAGTACACCAGTCTACGTACACCCCATAAATGTTCAAAAAAACTCAGAGAGGAAATTTTTAATCTGCACCTGGTATATTAACTAAAAAGGATGGAAGATAGTAACATTAATTCAATAAAATGCAAAACGTTGAATTACATGTAACACAACAACCAACTATCTTACAGCATTCACATCAGTTTCTCTACTCTATTATTCAAAATACCTCACTAAAACCCTACTTATACTATTTTACCTCAAATTTTTACAATATACTATACATCAACTTCTCTATATTTTCTTTACATCACTTAGCTATTATACTTTTTAATATATTTTATTTATGAAAAAAAAATCTATAATAAAAGATAGAGTAGAGAGGAGAAGGATAGAGAAATTATTAAAACCTAATTTAAGAGCAGTCCCAATGGCTGCTGTAAAGTAATCAAAATGTAATTTTTTTTAACTAAATGACTTAATATCTAGTCCATCAACTCCTCTAAATATATATGTATAATAGCTTAGCAATAAACTAATAATTTCTATTCTAAATGTATAACATTATCTTTTTTTCTTCTTTTCTCTCTCCCCATTAACAATTTTTTTTATTTTTTTCTTTGACTTAACTATTAAATAATATTTATCAATATAATATTTAAATGATGTAAAAGAAAATATAGAGTAGTTGATGTATGGTGTAATGTAAAAGTGTGAGGTAAATAAAAAAAATTGAGATTTTAATGAGGTATTTTGATAAATAGAGTAGAGTACCCACTGCACTCCCAATAGATTATATATAATAACTAGATATGTAAAATGTAGCTCAAAATCCACAAAATGACTCTTCACTACAAAAAACGAGACTTTTGCCGACGCATTTTTGCGCTGGCAAAAGTCATGTTTTGCGCCGGCAAAAGCCCTCAGGGCTTTCTCGACGCGCTTTTGCGTCGGCAAAAAAGTGATGGGGTATATATGTCGATAATGAGACTTTTGCTGACACGAAACGTACTGCGTCAGTAAATGTATCTTTTAGCGATGCAAAACAGCGCTGGGAAAAATACGGATGTGTCAACAAAAAAATTTGCCACGAGATTGTGAAAAGCACTTTTAGCGGCGCAAAGTTGCGCCGACAAAAGTTGTTGCTTTTAGTTGCGCAATATTGTACCGGCAAAGGTTGATATCTTTAGTAACACTTTTTTTTGCATCGATAATAGTAGGTTTTTTAGTGGCAAGTCTTGGCGCTGGTAAGGGTAGAGACTTTTGCCGACGTAATTTTGCGCCGGTAAAAATATTTCTTAAATTATTTTTTTTGATAATATTATTAATTTTATTTTCAATATATTAATATTAATTAATAAGTTTCGATTTTAATATATTAATAATTATTTAAATTTTTAGTAATATTAATTAGAAATACAATAAAAATTAAGATTTTATAAATAAATAAAAAATATTTTATAACTATTAATGTTTATTATCTCTACAAACCTGAAAATATAAAAGTAGTTTAGTAAATTAAATCTCTATTCAATTAAACTTTAAATAAATTGCCGATAGTGGTGGTAGCATCGAGAAGGGGCTCAGGGTTGCGTCAGGGTGGGGTGGTGCGACGTCACAGTGGGGTGTCGACGGGCGTGGTGGTCGGGGTGGGGTGGGGTGGACGGTGGTGTAGAGAGAGAGTGTGTGTTATTAGCAGAATGGAGAAGAAGGGAGGGGGCGGTTGTGAAATATCCTTAAACTTTTGTCGGCGTGTTTTGTTGTGCCAGAAAAAGTCAAAAATTGTGCCGACAAAAGTCATCCCTATTGCCCTAATACAAAACGATGTCGTTTCATTTAAGTGGATTTTCGCCGGCGCAACGAAACGTGTCAGCAAAAGTTTTCACCTACCATGCACGTTTTAAAATGCGAAGGCGGGAATTTTCCCACTTTACTTTTGTCGGCGCGTTTCGTTAAATGCGCCGGTAAAAGTACTTTCATCGACGCAATATTGCGCCGACAAATTTTTCTTTCTTTCTTTTTCTCGTTTAATTAATAAAATTATTTCAATTATCCGCACACAATAATTGAAACGTTTTAATGTCTAAACAACAAAATAATAGTTCAAATGCTTAACGTAATACTAATTTCGAGTGTTATATAGAAGGAGATTGAAATAGTCATGCACTACCAACAAACTAGGTTAATTATTAGTACTGCTTAACATTTCCAATATTTTAACACTTACAGTTTAAACGAACTATTTATAATGTCCATAATTAATAATATATCTAAAAATTGATATGCTTACACTGCACCAAAATACCCATTTTGTGTCAGTCAAACGCGTCAATCAACGCAGTTGACTGACGCCGTTGACCGAGAATCAACATTTGTGGCAGTTGAACACTGCCACAAATGCAGGGGCATTTGCGTCAGTGTTAATTGGAGAAGTTTGCGTCAGTGGCCAACTGACGCCGTTAACGCACTGTTTGCGTCAGTGGCCAACTGATGCTAAGTTAGCGTCAATTGCCCACTGACTCAAACAGTGCGCCCAGTATTAAATCCCAGCCATCGACCTCGATCCCCTCATTCTCCCAAATTCAAAACTTAGGTTTTCTCCCAAGAACTAGCGGCGCTTCCGACTTCTTAGACCCATTTTGGTGAGTTTTTTTTCACTTTTTTTTTTTAATTTTAAGGCTAAATTGATTAATATAATATGTTTATGGATCTTATACATAGTTTTTTTTTTTTAATTTTTTGTATAAATTTATGATTTTGGATATTATATTGTTTAAAAAACCAAAACCCCAAAACTCTCTTATTGATTTTTTCTTTGACTGGGTTTGCAGGGGTCATGTATGTGGCTGGGGTCGTGGGTATCGTGGGGGGTGGCTGGGTTGCGGGGGTTGAGAGGTGGCTGGCTGGGGATTGGGTACAAGGGGACTAGAGTCGCATGAGGTGGCTGGGGGTACACTGGTTGGGGTTCATAGCGTTTTTTTAATATAACATTTGCGTCAATGGGGCACTGTCACAAACATGACATTGTGACAGTGCCCAACTGATGCAAACGCCAGCGTTTGCGTTTGTAGAGTCCCATAATATTTACTTAGCAACAGCAGCAGCAGCAGCAGGAGTAGTAGTAGTATAACTTATAGTTTAAGAATAATATATTTATTATAACCTAAGGTTAGGTAGAACCATTAAGAGCATGACACTTGTCATAATCATGTTTATTTAAGGATTTAAGTATTTTTAAATAAAAGAAAGATCTAGAAACTCTAGAATCTTTCAGAACCATTAAGAGCATGACACTTATCATAATCATGTTTATTTAAGGATTTAAGTATTTTTTAAATAAAAGAAAGATCTAGAAACTCTAGAATCTTCTAGAACCATTAAGAGCATGACACTTGTCATAATCATGTTTATTTAAGGATTTAAGTTTAAATAAAGGAAATATCTAGAAACTCTAGAACCTTCCAGAACCATTAAGAGCATGACATTTGTCATAATCATGTTTATTTAAGGATTTAAATATTTTTGTAATAGGATAGTTTCACTCCTCAAACTCTATAAATTGGACCTAGTGCTCAGCCATTTTCTTCATTCTTCAAGCATTCAATCAGAGCCTCTAAGGTGCTAGTATTATTATAGAAAGATACACTTGGGTTTGAGATAAAAGCTTTATCATTCTAAGCTTTTCTAAACACTTATGAAGTGAGAAATAGTGTGATTTCGGTATTAAGGTTTAGATCAATCCATAAGATCAATCAAGGTATTCCTATTCCTAAGTTCAGTTCTTTATAATCGTTTAGTTTCTTTTATTCAGATCCTAACTCTTGTTTATGATTCTTGATTAGGTATTTAAGTTATTGAAACTTAAGGTCCTTCTTGGTAAGTTTCTTCTTGATGGTTTAGTTTTCATATTCATCTTTATTCTTAGAGATTCTCACATTTTCTACTGTTGGTTTATAGGAGTATTCTAATCCCGTTCTTGTTCTCAAATATCTCGGCTTTTGGTAAGGAAAATAGGATAGATTTTATGTGTTTATGTTTATGTTAAATATATGTATAGTATGTTTTGTAGTCCTTGGGCATATGACTTGTTTAAACAACAAGCCCCAAGAATATGTTTTTAGTCGCTTGGGCATACGACTTGCTTAGATAAGCAAGCCTCAAGAATTTATGATTGGGCATATGACTTGCTTAGATAAGGAAGCCCCAAGAAGTTATATTGGGCATATGACTTGCTTAGCTAGCAAGCCCCACAAATTTATGGGCACATGACTTGCTTAGCTAACAAGCCCCAATAATTTATGATGGCCATTATTGTTATAGTCCTATATGATATATGTTGTTATAATCATACGTTTTATAGTATATGTTTATGATATAGTCTTACGTTATGATATGTGATTGTTAGTAGATTTTCCTTGTTGGGCATTAGACTCACTCCTTTATGTTGACCGCATTTTTGGCCAACGACGTGAGAACGTCAAAAACGATAAAACCTTCAAGAGAAATAATATGACACAGACGGTTTTTGAACAGAAAGTAAATAACACAGCAATTTTTATAGTGGTTCAGCCCCAATATGTTGGTAATAGCCTAATCCACTTAGAGTTGTGATTATAGATCTGTACTCAAGATCAGATGAACTGAGCCAACTGAGTTTCTTCAGTACAGATTGCAAGAATATAAGAATTCTTTTAGATACAAGCACTTTCTCTCTCTAGAAAACTCAGACCCAAAATTTCCCAGAAAGTCTCCAAAGAAGAAGAACCCTTTCTAATCCCATAAGCCATCTGTTTATAGGCTTAGGATCATACATTTGATATCCCCTAGAATCGGGATATTTCATTATATTTATTACATTTAAATTACAAAAATATTCAAAATATAACAGAACACCCAATTTGTGGGAAGAATGAGAGATTCCCGCGTGTTCCAAGACCGGTTCTTGTTGAAGCCGTTTCTGGGAATCTTGACTTAGTCCTCCTCTATCTGGTCGACCCATATCTCCTACTGACCACTCATGCAAGTGCTGGTCGGACACATGCATGCTGGACATATGCACTTGCTGGTAGGACATGCTTTTGCTGGTCGGACATGTGCATGGTGGTAGGACATGTGCATGCTGGTCTAACATGCCATGTCTCTCCTCTAACATGGCACTCTGGTCTATCATGCCATGTCTCTCCTCTAACATGGCACTCTTGGGCAGCAATGTCACTCTTGAGCAGTAATGTCGTGACTGGTCGGACAAGGTCATGCTTGGTCGGGCATGACACTTCTCAAGCCAGTCAAAATTTTATCACAACTCTAAGTGGATTAGGCTATTACCAACATATTGGGGATGAACCACTATAAAAATTGCGTGTGTTATTTACTTTCTGCTCAAACCGTCTGTGTCGTTTGATTTCTCTTGAAGGTTTTTGTCGTATTTGACGTTCTCATGTCGTTGGCCAAAAACGCGGTCAACACTTTATTTTAGTGTGATGCAGGAAAATGAACATGGAAGGCGGAATGATTCTTGGTAGCATCGCTTGTGTGTTGAGGATGAATGGACTGCGTGTCGATCGAGGACGAAGTTATTTATGTTTAGTCTTTTAAAATATATTTTTTTGATGTAATTCCGCAATTAGTATTTAAAAGTTACGTTTTTATGTTTTGTAAAGAATGGGATCCCATACTCTATCACATTTTATTTCATGTTTTTATGTTATTTTGTATTTGATACAATATCTAATTTAGGGTTTTAATAAAGTTATGATTATTTCTTATGTATGTTTTCTCAATTAGTAGTAGTTATGTCTAGTAGTTTTAATGGTCTAAGGTCTTAGAAATAGTTGGGTCGTTAAAGCGTCAGTGAGGCACTGCCAAAAATTCCTAGTTGTGACAGTGCCCCACTGCGTTTGCATCAGTGGGGAACTGCCACAAATGCCAGATTTGTGATAGTTCTGCACTGACGCAAATGGCAGTCTAGTTTGCGTTATGAGATTCCGTGTCATATATAAAACTGACGGAAAAACTCAATTGTGGCAGTAAGAAGCTGACGCAAATGACCTTTTTTGTAGTAGTGTTAACGTATTTTTCGGGTGTTATATCGAACGAGATCGAAACAGACACTACCAACAAACTATGTTAACTAGCAGTACTGCTTAACATTTCAAATATTTTAACACTTAAGGTTTAATCGAACTATTGATAATGTTCATAATTAATAATAAAATACTAAATACATCTAAAAATTAATGAAATTTGATTACATACAACCAACCCTATATATATATATATCACAATAGTTTATCTATTTACACATTCAATAAAATTACTATTAATTCTTGTTAATGATAATAAAAGATCAGTGGTATGATCGACTATTTATTTGTTCCTCAAAAAATGAATAATTATTTAACGTTTCAAGAAATTATCAATAATAAAACGTAGATATATATTAACAAAAGAACAATACTCGATCATATGATCGGTAACACTAATAATGTTGAGTAAGACTAAGATTGTATATATTCATAAACTTATGTGTAATACAATAGTTTATTAGACCTATGATATCAATTTTTAAAAATAAATGATAATTGTATGGTTAGATAAGCATAATCGACAATGATCACAACAATCTTAGTTCACAATTACAAAGTTAATTAGTATTATTGTTGATCTAAGGTCAATCTAACAACTTTATACCATTGATTAGATGTTAAATAATTATTGATTAATGAATGATACTATATAAAACTATAATCACTTATAAAAATTAGAAAGAGTTGTGTATTTAAATTCCTTAATACTTTTACCGGCACAATTTTATCTTTTACCGGCGTGTTTAGAAGATTTTTTCCGGCGCAACATCGTAATGCGCCGACAAAAATACCACCGTGAAATGAATGTTCGTATAAAAATCACTTTTTCCGGTGCAATAATGCCTAGTGCGTCGACAAAAAGTAGGTTGTAAAAAGTGTGCAAACTTTTGCCAGTGCAATTGGAAATGGCGCCAACAAAAGTTTCTTTTGTTGATGCATTTCGTAATTGCGTCGGTAAAAACCACCATTGCCGGCGCAAATTGCCGCCGGTGATAGTGAAGTTTTTTGCCGGCACAATTCGTGAAACGCACTGGCAAAAGACACTTTTATCGATGCAATTCCGAAAAGCGCCAACAAAAGCCCCGTTTCTTGTAGTGCTTCTAGCAAATAATGTATAATAACTAAGACATTTAGCTAAGCTATAGTAACATATAATCTCAAAATTTAGCTACATATATTATTTATTCTATAAACTTATTATTATTTTTTTACTATTCTCCCATTCTTTCTAAAAATATAATATTTAAATATTGTAGAGACCAGACCAATCTCTTAAGAATGCTTTATTCATTATGTAAAATAAAAAACAATAATACCTCATCTGATGGAGGTGTATTTTAGACTTTTATTTTAGCTAATTAGCTATTTTAAATAATCTACTCTAGTTATACAATTTAATAGCTTTTTACTCACAAATAATTAGTTAATATATTTTACCAAAGCCATTAATTTCACTTATTCTAAGTTAATATATTATTCACGATGTATATACTAAAATAAAATCATATATAGTAGCGTAGACGTACGAGGCATTCATGAGTCCAAAAGTCTTTATTATTTGGAGAAGCCTGAAAGTGATTATATATTTCTTGATTTTCTAGATAAAATTATACTTGGTCAAGTGTCCTATATTTAATTGAACCGGTCTTTTGGTATAATAATAATAAAACAATTCCAAATATATACTTAAAAATTTAAATATCACATCAGGTGGGATGTGTATATAAAAATTATTAATACACACAACTCATAACACAACATTATACAAACCCAAAAAAAAAAAAACTGATCAGTGAAATATTATAACGTACACTATTCTTTATAAAAGTTACCATTTACCATTTTGGATTGTCTTATTTTTATAAATTTAATTCTATATATACTGATATAATATATATATGTTAATTATATATATATATTTATATAAATGAGTTAGTCAATGTGAACGGCCGTGATCGTAAAAGAAATTACAGGCGGAGAATGATTGAGAGAAAAAGCTTTGACAAATCAAGGTCATGATGAGAAATTTGGAGAAAAATCTCAATTCAATGCCGTATATACTTTTTTTTTTATTAAATGGTACAAAAAATTCTAATAAGATATAATATTAATAATTCTCCTCCTCCAGTTATTTTGTTCTAACGTAGTGGACCGATTCTCCCTTCCTCTCTCTCTCTCTATATATATATGTATATGTAACTACAAACGAAGGTTGAACAGTTGAATAAGGCATCATATACAGAGAGTGAATGAAAATTAGCAGTATTATTGAAAAGATTCAAGTATGACGATGAGCAAGAATAATAATTATGCTATACTATTCTTGTTAATGGTGAGTTGTTCAACATGGATGCTGGTATGCATGGCCCAAAACGACACGATTCCGGTGAAAGTTGGTGTCGTTTTGGACCTTGAAACTCCAGTTGCTAAGATTTGGTTAAGCTGCATAAAATTGGCTCTCTCAGATTTCTATGCCTCCCATGCCCACTTCAAGACTAGATTGGTTCTCAATATCAGAGACTCCAACGAAGATATCGTCTCTGCAGCCTCCGCAGGTTCCTTTCTTGTCTCTATAATTATACCATATATATATATATAATATTAGCTTAATATTTAGAGAAAAAGTTAATTTATTTATTAATTACTTAAATTTAATAAGTTGAAACACACACCTTCTTCCATATTTCTGACTTTTCGTTAGACAGGAGAAGAAAAGGAAGTAAAAAGAGCAGCTAATTCGTTTAGCTTAATCTTATTGGATTATAGTTTTAAATTTTCAATACTTAATGTCGAGTGATTTATTAATATGATTAGAACAATATATTAATATAACTAGGGTTTATACATTTTTAGACCCTATGTTTTGCCTCATTACCTGTTTGGACCCTGTGTGTTTGTAAAATTGTTCAAATAGGCTCATAAACCTGATTTTGATAAACAAAAATTTGAGTATAACAACACAGTTTTTAGGCAGAATGACTGTATTTTTGTTCAGAGTTGTTAGTTTGATGAACTATATGTGATTTTAGATCAAAAAACGTTGATCAAAATCGAATTTAGGAGTCTATTTGAACTATTTTAGAAAATACAAGATCTAAAAAATAATTTGTCAAAACACAGAGTCCAAACAAGTAATGAGACAAAACAAATGTGTAAAAAGAGTATAAACCCATATAACTATATCTATATATAATGTGCGTGCATGCATAATAAATTGGAGTTAGTACGTATAGTACTTTAATGAGAAATACTCTTATGATAATTCTCTTTTTACACTTTTGTATCATTATTAGTAATAATTTAGTTTACATCAATTTCTGTATTAATAAATTAAAATATTAATATAATAATATACATCAATTTCTGTATTAATAAATTAAAATATTAATATTATAATATATTGTAAAGTAGAATACATATAATCTAGAATATATATATGGAGCAACGTATTACTTTTTATTGTAATAATAATGTATTTTTTTTTTCTATTTTGGCACTTGAATAGTTATAATTCTATTTTTTTATATGATGGTGTACACGATAGCTATTTAGAACGTACCGAAACAGGATCTAAACTGTCTGTTGAACCTGTGCCTGTTTTTTTGTGTACGCATATAAAATTTGACAGTTTGAACTCTATTTTCGGCTTCGTAAACTATTCAGAATTTCTTGAAAATTTGCAGGATATTCTAAATACCTATAATGTACACCGACATATAAAAAAAATTTGAGTTATATCTATCCAGGTACCGAAAATAGAAAAATGATGCACTAATATTCTAAAAAAAATATGTATTATAATCGTTGCCTGTATATATATATAACTTATTATATTTTACTTGATTTTTATGACATGAGAACTAAATTTATTATTATTTAGCATTATTAATATTCGAGAATTATCTATTGAGATTGATTGACTTGTATTTCTTTTCTACGAAACAGCTCTCGATCTTATAAAAAACGTACAAGTGGAAGCAATAATAGGTCCACAACGTTCAGATCAAGCGAAATTCATTATCGATCTAGGACAAAAAGCTCAAGTGCCAATAATATCATTTTCAGCAACAAGCCCTTCTCTCAAAATTCCAAGCCAAAGCTCATACTTTTTCCAAACAGCCATAAGTGACTCATCTCAAGTCACAGCCATTAGCTCCATAGTCAAAGAATTCGGATGGCGAAAAGTTGTGCCCATCTACGTTACCAGCGAATATGGAGAAGGAATCATTCCTTATTTGGTTGATGCCTTAGAAAAAGTCGATTGCGGAGTCCCCTATCGGAGTCCTATTCCACCCTCAGCCACCGACGATCAAATCAAGGCCGAGCTTCACAACCTCAACACTATGCAAACTAGGGTTTTCGTTGTTCACATGTCGTCCGACCTTGGGTCAAGGTTGTTAATCATAGCAAAAAAGATTGGAATGTTTGGGCAAGGCTATGTTTGGATCATAACTCAAGGTATGACCAATCTCCTAGGCTCCTTAGACTCCTCGATTATTAGTTCAATGGAAGGAGTTTTGGGAATTAGGAATTTTGTGCCACAATCAAAAGAGCTCGACAAGTTTAAAGTTCTGTGGAAAGCCAAGTTCTACAAGGATAATCCCACTTTTCTTGATGCAAAACTCAATGTCATAGGCTTGTGGGCTTATGATTCAGCCCAAGCATTGGCCTTAGCAGTTGAGAATATCAGTAGTAGTGGTGTTATAAATACACCCATATTAAGTAATGGTGGCTCGACTACTGATCTTGATAGTTTTGGGGTGTCACCAATTGGTCCAAAATTATTGGAAACCTTATCAGGCACAAGATTCAAAGGCTTAGCTGGAAATTTCAACTTAGATAATGGGCAACTAGAAATGTCAGCGTTTCAAATAGTGAATATTGTGAATGGTGGTAGAGGAAGAGAGATTGGTTTTTGGACACAAAAAAATGGACTGGGAAGATTCTTGGATTCCAACAATGAATTATATTCGACTTCAAAATCGAATCTGGGACCTATTATTTGGCCAGGAGAGTCTTTATTGCCTCCCAGAGGTTGGGAAATTCCGACAAATGGTGGGAAGAGGTTGAGGATTGGAATTCCAGTCAAAACTGGGTTTGCTGAGTTTGTTGAAGTGACACACCATGATCCAGGTACTAACATATCAGAAGCCACAGGCTTTTCCATTGATGTATTTAAGGCTGCGCTTGAAGTATTACCATATGCTCTTTCGTACGATTTCTTTCCTTATGCCAAGCCTGATGATACAAGCGCTGGCACTTACGATGATTTGGTCCGCCAAGTAGATCTTGCGGTAATAATAATAAGCATTTTTATTTGACTTGGTCTAATATATATATATATATATATTAACATAATCATCATAAGTTTAACTATACAATTCATACATACATACATACAGAACTATGATGCTGTGGTGGCAGACTTGACAATTAGAGCGAATCGAACCAAATACGTAGATTTCACATTGCCGTACACAGAGTCAGGCGTGGCAATGGTGGTGCCAATGAAAGATCACAAGACAAAAAGTGCATGGATTTTCTTGAAGCCTTTGACGTGGGATTTATGGGTCACCATTCTTTGCTTCTTCCTCTTCATTGGTTTTGTCGTTTGGGTTCTAGAGCACCGGATAAACGAAGATTTTCGAGGACCACCTTCACATCAAATCGGCACAAGCTTTTGGTTCTCCTTTTCAACCTTGGTTTTTGCACAAAGTAACTATTCCCACTCACTATTTATATAAATATATATATAATTCTGGCTTCACTTTAAATCCGGTGAGACTTTTATTGATTTTGACTAGTGAATAATTTTTTTTTTTTGCATATTTTATAACTGTGTATATATTGTAGCTATTTAGAGTATATCACAAGTTTTTAAAATTTTTTGAATAATTTATAGTACTGAAAGCTAAGTTTAAATATATTGTTGCACGCGGGACAAATTTTGTTATGCGTGTGGAAAACAACATATTTAAAGCTAGTTTTCGGTAATGTAAATTATTTTGAGTTTTATTTTGAAAATTTGCAGCAATATATATGATCATAAAAAAAAATCGTGCCGAAAACTGTTCACGGGTCGAGAACACTAAAGAGCCCCACTGGTCGCCCTTAAAGTGAAGCCCTAAGAATTTTGCTATATATATCATTTTTTTACTATTGGTATAAATATAGTTGTTTGATTTTTCCTTTCTAATAATGGAAATTATTATAATTTGTTTACAGAGGAGAGAGTGGTGAGTAACTTGGCTCGGTTCGTGACGATTATATGGGTGTTTGTGGTGTTAGTGTTGACTCAAAGCTATACGGCTAGTTTAACATCACTTTTAACAGTGGAACAACTTCAACCAACTAGTACCGATTTGACACACCTCTTAAAGAGTGGACAAATAGTGGGGTGTCGACCAAGTTCTTTTGTGTATGAGCTATTAAGACAAAGAGGTTTTCAAGCTTCTCAAATTGTATCTATTGAAAACGCCGAACACGGTGACCAACTCTTGTCCATGGGGGGCGCAAAGGGTGGTATTGCTGCCTATGTCGATGAAACCCCATATATTAGGCTTTTTCTTGCAAAATACCACTGTTCCAAATATACCATGGTTGGCCCCATATTCAAAACTGCTGGCTTTGGTTTCGTAAGTACTAACTTTCTATTCAAGCTTTTCCTTTGATGATTCTTTTTTTTTTTTTTAATTCTTGTTGTCGTTTTCATTTTTTGAGTTATATATTAGTTGAGGAGATTTTTGCCTTGCTCATTATATTCAAAAGAGAAAAAAATTGCCTTGTAAGCAGGGTCAAATAGTTTGTGCAAAATATATATTTAAGAATTTTTCTATAGGGGTTTCACTTTAAGTCTTATTCGTGGGGCTTATCAGTGTTCTCGACCCATAAATAATTTTCGGCGCGATTTTTTATTATGACCGTGTATATTGTAGCTATTTAGAGCATTCTGTAAATTTTCAGAAAATTCGGAATAGTTTATAGTATCGAAAGCTAACTTCAAACATGTTGTTGCACGCGTGACTAATTTTTTGTATGTGCGTGGAAAACAACATGTTTGAACCTAGTTTTCGGTTGTAAACTATTCAGAATTTTCTGAAAATTTGCAGGATACTCTAAATAACTACAATATACACGGTCATAAAAAAAATCGCACCGAAAACTGTTCACGGGTTGAGAAAAACTGAGAGCCCCACCAGTAGGACTTAAAGTGAAGCCCCTATAAAAGAATATATATATATATATATACATGGAGGTTTTTATAATTATATATATGATTGTATAATTAGTGATGAAGTATACCAATTAATAATTGTTGTGCACGTGTTCCATTTTTTTAGGCATTCCCAAAAGGGTCTCCTCTTGTACTTGATGTTTCAAGGGCCATTCTTAATGTGACAGAGGGAGAGGAAATGAAGAGACTCGAAAGCAAATGGTTAGAGAGGAATTCCAAGCAAAACACTTGTTTAGAAATCGACCCTAAAATCTCATCCAACAGACTTAGCCTTGATAGCTTTTGGGGTCTATTTCTAATAGCCGGCATTTCTTCATTATTTGCACTCACAGTCTTTGCAATTATGTTCCTTCATAAGCACTGGAAACTCTTGTTGGATTCCAATGATTCAATTCGGAGGAAAATGAGAGTCATTTTCAAAAGCTTTGACCAAAAAGACCTCAGCTCCCACACTTTTCGAAAGAGTAATAATAATACCAACTGCCCTCCAAGTCCAACAAGTACTACTTTTTCAGGCTCAAACTCGCCACTCTCAATGGCCTCTCCGGAAGTTGTACGGCCTAGCAATGAGAATATTATCCAAATCAATGAACAATAGCTTACCAAGTTACTACTAGCTAGTCGTGATCTTGTATGTATATGCCAAGAAAAAATATAAAAAATATTTTAGATTTAATTATATATTAGTTTATTTTTTTTAAGTAATAACTTTGTAAATGAATAATTTAGTCAGTATATATATATATAATTAGACTTCTCTGAACGATTATTGATTTCAAGTGAATATGACACTTACCCCTTATTTAATTTTAAGAAGAAAGAATAATATTATTCAATATATTCTAGCTTAATTAGTTTGTTCTACTTCTGTTAGGTTACATTATATATTTAATTTTCTTTAACTTCATTCCCAAGATTCTGACTACCATTCTTGGAAAAGTTATATTTGAATGGCAAAAATACAAATAGAACGAAAAGTTATAATTAATCACAGTATATAATAATACAAATGATGTCAATTTCTCTCATGAGAATTATAGGTCTCACAAGTCCTGCCCAACCCAAATGGAACGAATATTAACAAGGAACAATACAAGAATAAGAATAATTTTTTGGAGGAAAGTGAATCCCTGTCTCAACAAGATCTCATTTAATTTTTTATTACTTTTTATTTATTTTATATATTTCTTAATATATTTTGTAGTAGATTATAAGGACTTTTAATAATTTAAATTATCATAAAATATCTTAAAAATATCTTATTTTAATTACTTTATTTATTTTTGTTGAAGTTTATGTAGTTGTTAATTAATATAATATACTAAGGATAGTAGATTATATTATGTTATAGGTTTAATATGGAATTATTCTAATATGTGAAGTTTAAGTTTAATTAAATTTTATTTAAGTTATAAAACGTATGATTTTATTAATTTTAAATAATTATTATTATAAAATATCTCAAAAATATCATATTTTAATATATTTAATTAATTATTTATTTATTTTAATTTAAGTTAAAATCATGTTTACAATCTACAGTTATATATAAGAATTTCCGTTATTTATATATTTATTATATAAAACATATATAGAAGATATATATATATATATATTTATAGACTTGGCTATTATATATTAATAGACTAAGGGAATATTGAAGGTTTCTTAAGCTAACTCCTAATGTGGTGTGGGCTCTAGGGTTAGTCAGTACTGACCATTCTAATATATGATACATATATGGACAAAGTATATTTACATAATTTAACTTCTCTGGATAGAACTACGATTGATTTCAAGTGAATATGACACTTACATTACCCCTCATTTAATTTTTAAGAACAAATAATAATAATAATATTCAATATTCTTAATTAGTTGTTCTACTTCCTGTTATATTATTATTATGATATTTTTCTTTAACGTCAATATATTAAATCCCAAGATTAATCTTGACTGACTTCATTCACCAAGTGCATGTTCTAGTTAGTGCCCACGTCGACCATTAATAAAACGAAAAGATATATTTGAAAGGTAAAAGTAGTATTCTGATTAATTTTGACAAATGGGTTTTTTTTTTAACTTATTAATGTTGTGGCATACATTTATAGATAATTTTCATCCGTAACATGCATTATCTACTTTGAGAAAATAAATGGAGGTAATAAAAATTCAGGAATATAAATGAAAATGAGGAAAAATAAATAAAAATGAAATGGAATAAAAATTAATATGCAAAAAAAATTCATTAAAATCTATACAAATAATATAAATATCAATTTCTCTCGCAAGAAAGTTTCACAGAGCTCCAGCCAACCAAGACAAATGGGACAAAACTTCTCCATCAAAATTAACAAAGTACGATCGAGATGGGAATGGGTTGATTTTTCGTCTTTGAATGCTAAACGTAAATGAGTTCAAAACTTCATGCCTCGACAAAAATTCCATTTAATTTTTTAATACTTTTTTTATTTTGTATTTATATAATATTTTGGCTTTCAATTTTTTTATGAATAATATATATAATTAATTTGTTTGATGAAAAGTGCATAAATATATTTTAAATCTGAAAAAAATTAATTAAATAAACTTGTCATATATATACAAAAATATTAAAATGATATTAATTAAAAAATAGGATAATAAATTAGTTTGAAAAGAAAAAACAATATACTAAAATAGCATCTCTTTTTCTGAATTATAGCAAAATAAAATAATAAAATACAAAGAATTTAGTATCGAATCGCATGTACATGCACTCACACACCCAATTATTTAGTCTAGATTCTTTTGCTACAAAAGTAGTAGTATTGATTAATTCTGAGTGAGTTGGAGAAGTTTTGAGTAATTCACAAGTAAATTAAGGGTGTGTTTGCAAAATCATTTTGTAATTGGAATTGAATGTAATTCTGAGTAATTACTGAGGGGTTTTAATTAAACTCTTCAATTTTTATAGTTTCTATGAAAATTATTTTTTAATTACACTATTTAATTACTATTTGCTGTCAATTTCAAATAGTATTTGTTACATAATATTATTTTTCTGTGTAATTATTTGTTGTGTCACCATACATAATAATAGGAAGTAATTATCGCTTAATATATATCCAAAAACGCCTTATATTTTTAAATACAGTGTTACTCGGCTGCTCTACTTACACGAACTAGTAATTATACAATAATTTTCAAATATATCCTAAACATATAGTTATAAATAATTAATATTTGTTAGTTTATAGTCATTAGGCCGACTTGTGGGTTATATTATTCACGATGTTCTTACTAAAATGACTCAAGTCTTGCTAACACGAATATACAAGTTGATCGAGTCATTAAATATTGAGTACCTCCAAGCTATACATATAGCTTTGAAGTCTATATTTAGAGAAAGTGACAGTGAATATTAGATATATTCTAGATTTTCAAGATCAAACAATAAATTGTCAAGTGTCCCATTTGAACCAGTCTTTAATTAATAACATATATTAATGATTTTTTTCCTAAACGAATTTATATTAATATAATTAAATATCTAATTTTAGATAATTTTAAAGATATATTCTATTAAATATTTAGAATATTTAGTTAAACTTAATAAAACAACTGCTTAATACAAAAAATTTCTTACTAGAGACTAACTTGTTTCAATAATAACCAACATATTAAATAGAGTAACTACATCATCTAATAATGACGAGAACAAAGTCGTTAATAGCATGTTTTTTCAGTTTTTTTTTTTTTTTGGAATGTTTTATTTTTATATATTTAATATGATGTATATATAGTGACAATAATTCTAACTTAAATATATAGTTTGAGTTAGTCAAAGTAAACGGCTTTGACCATAAAAGAAAAATATCAAACGCAGAAGAATGAATATCTATCAAACAAAAAAAATGATATTAATAATTATCGTACGTACGGTTTCTCTAGTTAATAATTGAGTTGTTCAAACGTAGTGGACGGATTCTCTACTCGTTTTATTTTTTTTTTAATAAAAAATTCACTCCCTGAGGACCATTTGATTGGTCCTCTATAAATATATATACTCAATACATATATAGAGAGAGGAGTGAATGAAAAATAGCATAATAATCGAAAAGATTAAAAAATGACGAGGAAGAATGCTATGCTTTTCTTGTTAATTATAATATGTTCGACATGGATGGTCAGAGGCATGGCCCAAAACGACACGATTCCAGTGAAAGTTGGTGTCGTTTTGGACCTTGAAACTCCAGTTGCTAAGATTTGGTTAAGTTGCATAGAATTGGCTCTCTCAGACTAGATTGGTTCCCATGCCCACTTCAAGACTAGATTGGTTCTCAATATCAGAGACTCCAACAAAGATATCGTCTCTGCAGCCTCCGCAGGTAATATATATATATATATATATATATATAAATAATTAGCTTAAGTTTCTTTAATTTCTATGAACATTATTTATTTAGTGACTTTTTCTTTGTTTATTCTATTTTTTAGTAGTTGCATATCTTCCATTTCTGACTTTTCCTTAATTAGAACATGAGAGAAGAATAAACAAAGAGCAGCAGCTTGGTTTAGCGAAATCTGTTTGGTTATTAATTATAGTCTTAAATTTTCAGTAGTTAATGTTTACTAATTTATTAATTAATGATTGAGTTTAATAATATGTTCCCCTAGAACTTTTAAACTCATCAATGCTCAATCAATGATTAACATTTATTTACGTAGGTGTGCTATTCAACAAGGATTTAAGTGAAAAATAAAAAGAATTAACGTACGGTTGTATATACATAAAAGAGAATGGCTAAGCGATACCAACGGTGTCAAACACTACAAGTAGGTGGTATACCGTTATTGGTGTAATATAATATCGGGTCTAATTTATTTGAATTTAATAAGTATTATGAGATATCGATAACTAATCATATGGTGACACCTCATGTGGTGTTGGACACCTTAAGGTGCCAAATAACTTGTTTATTAACATAAAATAATTAAAATTAAAAATATAAATAAATTGAGAATAAATTAAAAAAATTAATTTATTTTTAATAAATGGGGTGCATGTATATTGAGGTGTAGATATCATCCTTCAAATTATGTAAAATAATCTTATGATATTATTAATGAATTAAAATATTATAAGATTTGGTATAATGTAGAACACTAGTATAAATTATGGTTTTTCACAAGCTTATTATGGATCGATTGCTTTTGTTTAATATATATCTATAGCTAGTATCTTTTATTAATGCATATATATATATATAAATTTATATGCACTATTATTTTAATAATAATAATTTATTTATTTGAGATTGATTTACCATTTTATTTTTAATGTAACAAATACACAACAGCTCTTGATCTTATAAAAAATGTACAAGTGCAAGCAATATTAGGGCCACAAAGATCGAGTCAAGCCAAATTCATCATTGAATTAGGGCAAAAGGCTCAAGTGCCAATAATATCATTTTCAGCAACAAGTCCTTCTCTCAAAATTCCAAGTCAAAGCTCATACTTTTTCCAAACAGCGACGAGTGACTCATCTCAAGTCACAGCCATCAGTTCCATAGTCAAAGCTTTTGGATGGCGAAATGTAGTGCCCATCTACACAGCCAATGAATATGGAGAAGGAATCATTCCCTATTTGGTTGATGCCCTAAGAGAAGTCGATGCCAGAGTTCCCTATCGAAGTGCCATTCCACTCTCAGCCACCGATGATCAGATCAAGAACGAGCTTTACAAACTAGACTCAATGCAAACTAGGGTTTTCGTTGTTCACATGTGGTATGACCTTGGGTCAAGGTTGTTTACCATAGCTGAGAAGATTGGAATGTTGGGACAGGGTTATGTTTGGATCATAACAGAAGATTTCACCAATCTCTTAGGCTCCTTAAGTTTCTCAGTCATCGACTCAATGCAAGGGGTTTTAGGAATTAAGACTTTTGTGCCACCATCGAAAGAGCTTGATAGTTTTAAAGTTGGGTGGAAATCCAAGTTCTACAATTCCCAACTCAATGTAATGGGTTTATGGGCATATGATTCGGTCCATGCATTAGCCTTAGCCATTGAGAAACACGGTAGTAGTGGCGTGTTCAACAATGTTACAAGTGGTGGCTCGACTACTAATGATCTTTTTAGTTACAAGGTGTCACCAATTGGTCCAAAATTATTGGAAACCTTATCAGGTACAAGATTCAGGGGTCTGGCTGGAGATTTCATCTTAGATAATGGAACACTAAAAACCTCGACATTTCAGATAGTGAATGTTGTGAATGGTGGTAGAGCAGGGAGAAAAGTTGGGTTTTGGACACAAAAAAATGGACTGGTGAGAACTTTGGTGGATTCGAGAGCTGAATATTCGACTTCAAAATCAAATCTAAAACATATTATATGGCCAGGAGAGTCTATTATTCCTCCAAAAGGTTGGGTGATTCCGACTAATAATGGGAGGAGGTTGAGGATTGGAATTCCGGTCATCACTGCCTATAAAGAGTTTGTAGATGTGACAAACTATGATCCAAGTACTAATACATCAGATGCCATAGGCTTCAGCATTGACGTATTTAAAGCAGCAGTTAAAGCCTTGCCATACGATCTTTCTTATGATTTTTTTCCTTATCAAAAGCCTAATGGTTCCTATGATGACTTGGTATACGAAGTATATCTTGGGGTAATTTTTTTACTAACTCACATATATATATATTTGATTGGTCTTGTATATGTGCATATAATAATATATTGTACTATAATGCTTGACAGAACTACGATGCAGTGGTAGCAGACACGACGATTAGATCAAACCGATCCCAATACGTGGATTTCACATTGCCATACACAGAATCAGGCGTGGCAATGGTGGTTCCAATGAGAGACAATAAGACAAAAAGTGCATGGATTTTCTTGAAGCCTTTGACGTGGGATTTATGGGTAACCACCTTTTGTTTCTTTCTCTTCATTGGTTTTGTCGTTTGGGTTCTGGAGCACCGAGTCAATGAAGATTTTCGTGGGCCACCTTCACATCAAATCGGCACAAGCTTTTGGTTCTCCTTTTCAACCATGGTTTTTGCAAATAGTAATGAATTATTCTCTCTTTCCCCACATATATATATATATATAGTTGTTGTTTCATTTTTCTTTTTGCATGACAATGAGATCGAATTTGTTTACAGAGGAGAGAGTGGTGAGTAACTTGGCTCGGTTCGTGGTGATCATATGGGTGTTTGTGGTGTTAATATTGACTGAAAGTTACACGGCTAGTTTAACTTCACTTTTGACAGTGGAAAAACTTCAACCAACTATTACAGATATAAACCAACTCTTAAGAAATGGAGAAAGAGTTGGGTGTTTTCGCAACTCCTTTGTGTATGGGCTGTTACAACAAACAGGTTTTCTCACTTGGCAAATTGTACCTCTTAACTCCACCGAACAATGTGACCATTTCTTGTCTATTGGGAGCGCCAAAGGTGGTATTTCTGCTTATGTTGACGAAACCCCAAATACAAGGATTTTTCTTGCCCAATACTGTTCCAAATATACCTTGATTGGCCCCATATTCAATACTGCTGGCTATGGATTCGTAAGTACTCACTTTCTAATTACAAACCCTAGTAATTGTCTTAATACATATATATATATATATATGTTTATATACCTGCGGAATTCTTAGCTACTTCACTTTAAGCTTTACTGGTGAGGTTCTCAGTATTCTCGAACTGTGAACAGTTTTCGATGCGATTTGTTTATGACCGTGTATATTGTAGCTATTTAGAGCATCCTGCCAATTTTCAGAAAATTCTGAATAGTTTACAGTACTAAAAACTAAATTCAAACATGTTATTACACGTGTGACTAATTTTTTTTATGCGTATGGAAAGTAACATGTTTGAACTTAGTTTTCGGCACTGTAAGCTATTCAGAATTTTCTGAAAATTTGCAGATACTCTAAATAGTTACAATATAAACGGTTATAAGTAAAATCGCACTGAAAACTGTTTACGGGTCGTGTACACTAAGAGCCCACCAAAAGGGCTTAAAGTGAAGCGAGTTTTTCTATTAGCATATCGTTAGTATATCATAACACCAATTAATAACTATTGTGGGTGTGTTGTATTTTTTTGTTTAGGTGTTCCCAAAAGGGTCTCCTCTTGTATGTGATGTTTCAAGGGCCATTCTCAACGTTACCGAAACAGAGGAAATGAAGAAAACTGAGAACAAATGGTTCGAGACAGACCAAAAAGCTTGTTTAGACTATGACCCCAAAATCTCATCCAACAGTCTTAGCCTCGATAGCTTTTGGGGTCTATTTCTAATAGCCGGCATTTCTTCATTATTTGCACTCACAGTCTTTGCAATTATGTTCCTTCATAAGCACTGGAAAATCTTGTTGGATTCCAATGATTCAATTCGGAGGAAAATGAGAGTCATTTTCAAAAGCTTTGACCAAAAAGACCTCAGCTCCCACACTTTTCGAAAGAGTAATAATAATAATACCAACTGTCCTCCAAGTCCAACAAGTACTACTTTTTCAGGCTCGAACTCGCCACTCTCAATGGCCTCTCCGGAAGTTGTACGGCCTAGCAATGAGAATATTATCCAAATCAATGAACAATAGCTTACCAAGTTACTACTCTAGCTAGTCGTGATCTTATTATATATATATATATTATAAGGACTTTTAATTATTTAAATTATCATAAAATATCTTTAAAATATTTTATTTTAATTAATTAATTAATTTATTTATTTTTGTTAAAGTTTATATAGTTGTTAACTAATATAATATACTAAGTATAGTAGATTATATTGTGTTTAATATGAAATTGTTCTAATACGTGAAGTTTAAGTTTAATTAAATTTTATTTAAGTTATAAAACGTTTTATTAATTTTAAATAATTGTCATTATAAAATTTCTCAAAAATTTCATATTTTAATATGTTTAATTAATTATTTATTTAATTTGATTTAAGTTTAAATCATGTTTACAATCTACAGTTATATATAAGAATTTTCTGTTAAAGTTAACGAAAAAACACTACAACAAAATATGGGTTTTATGACTTTATTTGAGAGACATTGAAAGTCTACAATGTCTCCCAATTAAGAAGACGCTGTAGGCAGGGTCATTGTAGGTATAGGTCTCACGTCTCCCATTGGGAGAGGTGGGAGACGTGGGAAGTCTCCCACCTCTCCCAATGGGAGACGTTGGAAGTCTCCCAACCAACTTTTTAGACTTCCAACCTCTCCCACTGGGAGACGTGGGAAGTCTCCTAGATTAAAAAAATATATTAAATAAATTTATAACTAATATTATTTAAATTTGATTAATTAATTAATTAAATTGAAATGATTTTAATATTAATTTAATAATTAATTAAATTGAAACCAATTTAATATTAATTTAAATTAAAATTGACATAATTAATAAAATAAAAATATGCAAGAAACACAAAATTTGTTAGACATATATTTGTTAGACATATACAAGAAATACAATATTTGTTAGACACATTCAAAATTAACAAATATTGTGTTGACGCAGTTCTTCGCCAACAGGTAATTAAGAAAATAAAGAGGAATGGATTAGTGCTTATGTTGAACCGAAATAGATGAATGATCTTGGAAATGAGATGGTGACACAAAATACGTTTTTTAGGTGGTTCAAAGGTTAAAATCCTTCTACTCCACCAGTCAGTATTATTGCTATATACTGGGTATTCTTTTACAGGGTATTTCTTACAATATAGAATTCAACCCCTTGTAACTCCCAGGGTCTCCATATTTATAGGAGAAGGCACCTGAGAGTTGGTAAGAAGGTCATCCCGTGACCTTCTTACCTATCATGTCAACTCTGTGACATTCATGATTAATTCCTAAACCTGACACATAAGTGTGGTCAAATCAATAGGTAAGGGGATAATAGGCCGCACGGCCCAACCCAGTCGTGGGTGTCTGAATACGCACGTTCACGTTGCGTGTCCGAGAAGTCAGGGATATATCGGTCACGTGATGTCTGATATATTCACGTTTACCTTGCGTGGTTGACTTCATAAAAGGTGACAGCCTCCAACTCTAGCTCGTACCACGAGTTGGATGCTTACCTCGACCTGCGGCCTTCAGAGTCCAGGCTCAGTCCTTAAGCAATCTTGGCGAACCCTTGGGTTACCTCGAGCTAAGGAGTTAGGATCTCACGATGGCAGCTCCGGTATTGGGGATGTCCATGTGGTAGTAATGATTAGGCCGTATCTCAGCTCGTTAATCAGCCTGTAGGAAAATCAGGGCGTACATATTGCATTGTGTATGAAGAAAGATGTAAAAAATAAAAAAATAAAAAACCAAATACAATATTTGTTAGACATATTAAAAATTAACAAATATTGCATTTATGTATGAAGAAAGAGGTAAAAAATAAAATAACCTATCAACGAGGTCGATTACCTTGGATTATTGGTTACATATATGTCGCTCATTCTTGTCGCAACTCATCAATTTGTGCCTCTGTATATGTCGTACTTGTTAGCTGCAAAAAATATAAAGTAAAATATATTAATTGATTATATTTATATATATGGTTTCAAAAATAATTTGTAAATTTTAATTAATAATACCGTTCTCAAGTAATGTCCAGAACTCGCATATTCAATCAAATCATTCAACATCCTCATTATGTAATATCCACATGCCACATTGTCCGGTTGGTGTGGACACTAATTATTTAAAAGTATCAGTAATTCATTATTAAATTGAAACTTGTTAAAAAATGCATACACATTATTCTACTTAATAATTGTAAAAGTTCAAAATTTTAAGTTGTAATTACTTACCTGAGGTTGCTTAATGCGTAGAGTATCAGGGATCTTGACATCAGGAAGATTCATAGAGAAAAAAATATTGAAAGCGCTGACGATCACTAATACAATCTCCTCACGGTTATTCAGATCTGAATTCACCGGATCACAACAATAAACATGATATGCATACGGTGCCAAAATAAGCAACATCCAATGTTCACTGCATAAGAAAAACCAAAAAAATTATAACTCAAATGTTAAACAAAGAAAGTATTGATATGGGTCAGAAAAATGACAACTTTTTAAACTTACCCATGGTTCCAAGGGACAAGCATAATCTGAAAGCTTGCATGGTCTTCTGCGTTGGCTATGTAGAGGGAAGGGCATATCTCGATTTCAGAGGGGGATTTTTGCAGCTAGCATAGCTGCTGCTGTCTACCATATAAGGAGAGTGCGTAATTCGGTTTTTTGGGATGGGAAAGTTATTAGCTTTGATTGTATAGTCAATTGTATCAAAAGAGATATTAAAGCTAGAGGTCAAATGATATTACAGAACATAATTAATATGTTGGACAGGATTTGGTTTGGGGAATTAAATGTATAGTCAGTTTTTAGTCAGGTTTGGTGCCCTGTTGGGTTGCTGTTGATGTACAGATTTTGCTGATGTAGTTGGTGTTTGATTAATGAAATTTCTTACTTACCAAAAAAAAAAATTAATTAGTTAAATAGAATATTTTTAAGAAATTTTATGATAACTTAAATAATTAAATCATATCTATTTATAAATAATAAAGTCGTACTTATAATTTTTTTATCTTATAAATTTGTGTAATAGTATGTTTTTTATCAAGTGATTGTACCTCTTTTTCTTCATTAAATTTACCAAAGGACATTGTGAGATGCATTAGAAACTAAAAATAATTGATGCGTGTATACTACTGTCTACACTATGACTTTTTCAATATTCTTATTTTATTTCTATTCTTGATTTCTTTTTAAATATTATTGTATTATATAAAGAAATACTTTAATCTGAATTTAGCCTTAATTAATTTATGAGAAATTAAACAATAAATAACAAAGATTAGCGGAAGCGTACCGGAATCCATTGAATCGATTGTACAACGGTTATGATCTTCCAAATTTGCAGTCAAATCCTTTTGGGAACCTTAGTCTCTTGATGATGGGGATTCAAGAGTGAAATGGTACGTACTGCAAATTGGGGACCATTACCTGTTTATTAATAACTGCCAAAACAGTAACTAATATTTATTGGCTATTTCTAATTTGGCCCCTCATCAAATTAGAAATTGTCCTTATGGCATCCACATATTAAAATCACGACAATCATGCCCTTAAGGCATAAACTTTATTCCAAAATAGATCACATAATTTTGACTCATTTATATGATGACCCAACACACAATAAATATATACAATTGTGGCCCCAAATAAATTAATTCCTAACAATCTCCCACTGGGCCACATATGTATCCATATAAATGTGTTAACCTTATTGAGCTCATAACTTTGTCATCACAACCATAGGCATGTGCAATCTCGTCCATTAACTATATCAACATAGGATCAAAGCGGTTTTCGATGTATCAATCACAACTAATCCCATCAATGGTCACATATGTTGACATAGTCAAATGACATAGATCAATCATGATGATGTGGTATGAAAATTACATGCATGGTGATCTATCCATGTCAATTTTCATTTGGTCCTACTTTACTTTATGGAGATCAAAACTTTAGCTTAAATGTGCAAAGTAAAATAAACTGAACAACTTAATTTCTTATCAGAAAAATTTCCAAATATACAAGTTTCATGAAACAAATATAAAACATAAATGATAATAAAGACAAACTCCCACTGAATCTAGATATCATCACACTCTAAAACACCCATATGAGCAATGTGCTCATGAAAGACCCTTTGTAAGGGGGTCTGCAATCACGAAGTTTGTACCTAAGTGTTCTATACAAATATGTCCATTCTGCACCCTTTCTTTCACAACAAGGAACTTGATGTCAATATATTTTAACTTTGTCGAGCTCCTGTTGTTGTTGGAATACAATACGACTGATTTATTGTCACAATACAACTTAAGTGGTCTTTCTATTCCATTTAGAATGCGCAGCCCGGTGACAAAGTTCCTCAGCCATATACCATGGTTGGATGCCTCATAACATGCAACAAATTCTACTGCCATAGTGGATGAAGCTATGAGTGTTTATTTCGCACTTCTCCATGATATAGCTCCACCACCCAACAAATATATGTAGCCTGAAGTGGATCTCCTACTATCTTGGCATCCCGCAAAGTCGAAGTCAGAATACCCAATGATCTCAAAGTGATCTGACCTCCTATATGTGAGCATGTAATCTCTTGTTTTCTTCAAATATCTCATAACCTTTTTGGCTGCTTTCCAATGATCAATTCCTGGATTGCTTAAGTATCTGCCTAATACTCCAACAATATACGCAATATCTGGACGCGTACAAACTTGAGCATACATTAGACTCCCAATAGCTGAAGCGTAAGGAATCTTTTGCATTTCTTGAACTTCGAGGCTTCCTTTAGGGCATTGCTTAAGACTAAATTTGTCTCCTTTAACGACAGGGGTATCACCTGGTTTGCAGTTCTGCATGCCAAATATTTTAAGCACTTTATCAATATAGCTCTTTTGTGATAACCCAAGAATACCTCGAGAACGATCTTGATGTATTTGAATTCCTAAAACAAAAGAGGCATCACTAAGATCTTTCATCTCAAAATTTCTTGACAGAAATCTCTTGGTTTCGTGCAACATGCCTATATCATTTGTGGCAAGCAGTATGTCATCAACATACAAAACCAGGAAAACATGTTTACTCCCACTGAACTTGTGATACACACAATCATCAACAACATTCATCTCAAAACCAAATGAGAGAATCACATGATGAAATTTGTGGTACCATTGACGGGAAGCT
The DNA here is from genome assembly GCF_963169125.1 of Humulus lupulus. Lineage (NCBI taxonomy): Eukaryota > Viridiplantae > Streptophyta > Magnoliopsida > Rosales > Cannabaceae > Humulus > Humulus lupulus. Next base: position 5,413,614 of record NC_084802.1, on the reverse strand, counting down.
TGTGTGAGCCCATAAATGGATTTGGTCAATCTGCAAACCATCTTCTTTGGGTCTCCTGACACAAATTTTTCAGGCTGCATCATATATATTGTTTCATCAATGTTTCCATTGAGAAATGTTGTTTTCACATCCATTTGATGAAGCTCTAAATCATAATGTGCAACAAGTGCCATAATTTTCCTAAAAGAGTCCTTTGATGAAACTGGAGAAAAGGTCTCCTTAAATTCAATCCCTTCCTTTTGAGTATATCCTTTTGCTACAAGACGAGCTTTATACCTTTCCACATTACCTTTTGAATCCCGTTTTGTCTTAAAAATCCATTTGCAACTAATCGGTTTCTTTCCTTATGGTAATGGGACAAGCTCCCAAACTTTATTGTCTTGCATAGACTTATATTCTTCATTCATTGCTTCGATCCAATTTTGAGAGTTAGAAATTTTCACGGCCTGATGAAAGTTGATTGGGTCATCTTCCATCATTCCATTGTCATCCTCATGTTCTTGGAGAAATATAATATAATCATCTGAAATAGCACTTCTCCTTTCTCTCGTGGACCTCCTTAATGACACTGGTTCTTGAGGTTGTTCTTCTGGAACAATTTCCTTATTTGGAATAGGGGTTTGTTCAACATTGTCTTGTTGAGGTTCTGGATTCACTTCTTGATGAATGATAGGTGTAGGAACCTGAATATTGTCAAAAGTGATAGTAGAAATTGGGTTTGAATTCAATTCCTCCTCAAAGCAATGTCTCTTACCTTATTTCTCCCCCCAAACTCAACATTCTAAAAAAATGTTGCAGTTCCCGTCTCAAAAATATTTCTAATTGTGGGATCATAAAACTTATAGCTTCTAGATCGCTCAGAATAACCAATAAAGTAGATGCTCACTGTTTTGGAGTCCAATTTCTTTTCATGTGGCTTATAAGGCCTTGCTTCAGCTGGACATCCCCAAATGTGAAAGTGTTTTAGACTAGGCTTTCGACCTGTCCAAAGCTCATAAGGTGTTTTTGCAACTGCTTTAGTTGGTACTCGATTCAGAATGTAAGCTGCTGTCTTTAAAGCTTCTCCCCAGAGGGACTCAGGCAAGGTAGAATGAGCAATCATACTCCTTACCATATCCTTAAGAGTCCTATTTCGTCTTTCAACAACACCATTCATGCTAGGTGAGCCTGGCATGGTGTACTGTGGGACAATACCACATTCCTCTAGGAATTTAGCAAACGGTCCTAGATGTTGTTCTCCTGAGCCATCATATCTACCATAGTACTCACCACCACGATCAGATTTGACGTTTTTAATCCTTTTGTTAAGTTGATTCTCAACTTCAGCTTTATAAGCTTTGAACACGTCCACAGATTGAGATTTTTCATGAATGAGATATAAATACCCATAACGTGAGTAATCGTCTATGAATGATATAAAATATTGTTGACCATTCCAAGATGCCGTAGGGAATGGCCCACAAATATCTGTATGAATCAATTCTAAGACATCTGAAGCTCTATTGGCACCTAATCTCTTAGTTTTGGTCTGTTTGCCCTTGATGCAGTCTATACAAACATCAAAGTCTGTGAAGTCAAGAGACTCTAAAACGTCATCAGACACAAGACGCTCAATTCTACCTTTTGAAATGTGACCTAAGCGTTTATGCCATAGTGACGCTGAATTTGCTTTATTTAATTTGCGTTTAGTACCACGTGATTCCACATGCAAGGTTTCATTATAAAAACAATTGTTTCTAGTAAATAAAGGTTGTCATAAGCATTCAAATAACCAGTTCCAACAACATTTGAATCTAAAGACAAACTAAATTGATTGTTTCCAAAAGAACAACAATATCCAAATTTGTCCAACAAAGAAACAGAAACTAAATTCCGTCTAAAAGACGGTACAACAAAAGTGTCTTTCAAATCCAAATAAAAACCAGTTCCTAACAACAACCTAAAATGCCCAATTGCTTCCACTTCCACCGATTTTCCATCGCCCGCGAAGATGTGTCTTTCACCATCACTTGGCTTTCGGTAGCTCAGGCAACCCTGCATAGAAACACTTATGTGAGTAGTAGCACCAGAATTTATCCACCAAGTGTTTCTAGGTACAGAAACTAAATTAACCTCAGAACAAACCAACGTAAGAATCATACCTTTCCTTACACGCCATGCATGATACTTGGTACAATTTTTCTTCACATGTCCAGGCTTGTTACAAAAGAAACAACCATCCGAATCCTTCTATTGTTTCTTTTGGGTTGGACCCTTAGCAGCTTCATTCTCAGATTTCCTTTTCTTGCCCTTATCTTTAGAGGCACTGGCCAAATGAGCACTTTCAGTTTTATCCTGCTTCAATCTTTCTTCCTCTTGCACACAGTGAGAAATGAGCTCATTTAGAGTCCATTTCTCCCTTTGACAGTTATAACTAATTTTGAATTGGTTAAACTGTGCAGGAAGCGATATCAAAACCATAAGAACAAGCAAATCCTCAGAAAGCTCGATCTTAAGTGCCTTAAGTTTCGAAGCAATTTGGTACATTTCCATAATGTACTCCCTAACATTTCCTCAACCCTTATACTTCATGGACATCAAGGAAGCCAGAAGTGAAGTCATTTCAGCCTTATCATTTCTAGCGAAACGTTTTTCAATTGCATCGAGGAAATCCTTGGCCTTAGTGATCTCTTCAGATTCTATGCCTCCGAAGGCTTCTGGAATGCATTGTTGCATGATCATTAGACTCATGCGATTAGAACGATCCCATCTCTCAAACTCCATCTTTTCATCAGGAGTGCTTTCTGAAGTAAGAGGTGAAGGTTGTTCTTGCCTTAATGCATAGTCTAATTCCATGCAACCAAGGTTTACAAGTAATTTCCCTTTCCAATTCTTGAAATTTGTCCCATTAAGCATGGGAATAGAGTTAATGTTGGCAGCTATTGTGGCAGGAGTAGATGAATTAACTGAATATATAACAAAATAACAAAACAAGCTCACATAAGAATCCATATAAAATAATAAATTCAAATAATGGTTAATCCCATCTCAAGATACCAAATATAACATCAATATCAAGTCTTTGGACAATAATATTAACTATAAGTGATACTCTTGTTGTAGCGATCAAACATTGACAATGAGTTATGTCAAACAATATGCAATCTTTGGACTAACATATTGCTCACACAAAATACCATATAATTGTCACACATTTATCACCATAGGTATGCATGAAATTCGGGCAAATACTAACTCACCTTTGGGTCCGTTAATAAACGCATGAATTACATACATACATACATACAATTATCTTAATATTTTAATTAAATTAATCTACACAAAAGTGATCACTTTGGTGATATTTTGTTTCAATTAATCTATTTAAAATATTAGATACTTTTGATAAAATCCAAAACCAAAACTAAAATTTATTTACTGCATCATTATTTGACTGGAACTAAAGTATTATATACGTCATATAATAATCATAATAAAACAAAAATTGAACATGACGGTTCATTCAACAATTGGAAGAATCCAATATGCAAAGAAACAAATTAATGATTATTATATTAAAGAATTATACTAAATGAGAAAGGAAAGACTGTACTATCTTATATACATAATCATATTCACGTTGGATGAAACTTGTACGCCCTGGTTTTCCCACGGGCTGATTCCAAGTCTCGTTTAAAGATGCTAAGTCTCGTTTGATCCGTTGGATCCTGCTTTTACAAGAATTCGACTTAGAAATACGTGATAAAAAAGGATCTGAAAATGTTGTTGCTGATCATTTATCTAGACTAGTTGTTGAAACTATACATGATTCCACTCCTATCACTGAAACTTTTCCTGATGAACAATTAATGCATATTTCTTCATTACCTTGGTATGCTGATATTGTTAATTATTTGGTCACTAAAGAAATACCATCTCATTGGTCTAAGCATGATAAATCTAAATTTTATTCTGAGGTGAAAAACTTTATTTGGGATGATCCTTACTTGTTTAAATACTGCCCTGATCAAATAATTAGAAGATGCATTCCAAACTGTGATCAGTCTAAAATCATATCTTTTTGTCATGATCATGCATGTGGAGGACATTTTAGTGGTAAGAAAAAAGCTGCTAAAGTTTTACAATGTGGTTTTTATTGGCCTACTATCTTTCATGATACATATGTTTATTGTAAAGCTTGTGAACGTTGCCAAAAGTTAGGAAGTTTAACTAAAAGAAACATGATGCCTTTAAATCCTATTCTTATTATTGACATATTTGATGTTTGGGGCATTGATTTTATGGGACCATTTCCTAACTCTTTTGGTAATCTTTATATTCTTGTTGGAGTCGATTATGTATCTAAATGGGTTGAAGCTATTGCATGCCACACTAATGACCACAAAGTTGTGCTTCGTTTTTTGAAAGAAAATATATTTTCCCGTTTTGGTTCACCACGTGGTATAATTAGTGATAACGGTACTCACTTTTGTAATAAGCCATTTGAACATTTGATGAAACAATATGGCATTACACATAAAGTCTCAACACCATATCACCCACAAACTAGTGGTCAAGTTGAAGTGTCTAATAGGGAAGTTAAGCACATTTTAGAAAAAACTGTGAATCCAACTAGGAAAGATTGGTCCTTAAGACTCATTGATGCATTATGGGCGTATCGTACCGCGTACAAAACGCCCATTGGCATGTCACCCTACAGACTTGTGTATGGGAAGGCGTGCCATTTACCTGTTGAGTTAGAACATAGAGCCTTCTGGGCAATTAAGCAGTTAAATTTTTCTTTAGACAAAGCAGGTGAGAAACGAAAGCTTCAACTCAATGAACTAGACGAAATTAGGAATGATGCATATGACTATTCAAAAAAGTATAAGGATCGCATGAAATTTTACCATGATAAAAATATTTTGAGAAAAGATTTTTATCCAGGTCAGAAAGTCCTTTTATACAACTCTCGTTTGCATTTATTCCCGGGAAAGTTACGCTCTAGGTGGTCTGGTCCTTACATTGTTCGTATTGTTTTTTCACATGGAGCTATTGAAATTGAAAATCCTAAAAATGGTGATATATTTAAAGTTAATGGACAAAAATTAAAACCATTTTTGGAATTAAAAATTGATGAAGTGGATGAGATACTCCTTGAGGACCCTGTTTACCATGCTCTTTGATTCCTGTGTGATCTTGATAACTTGTGTTTTATTTGTATTGTTGTTTTATGTGCGATTTAATTTTTGTTAGTTGTATCCTGTTCTATCTTGTTCTATCTTCGCAATGCACAATATCGAGGTACGACCATTCTAAACTTTACACTCTTGTCAATTTTAATTTATATTTATATTTTGACACATTGAGGACAATGCTTAAATTAAGTTTGGGGGTATCGAGTTTTATTGTGTTTGTTTTGTGTTTTATTTATGTTTGCTTTGCATTGTTTTTAATGTTTTGTGTTTTATTTTATGTATGCTTGTTTGAAAAGAAAAAAAATGTTTGTTTGAATTTTTTTTTTTATTTATTTATATGTTGTGGTTTTGTTAATTTTTTTTTATTTGTTCATTTTCATAAAAATTCAAAAAAAAAAAAATTAAAAAAATTATTTACAAAAAAAAAAAAAATTTGGTGATATTTTTCATTTTCAATGATAAAAATTCTGATTGAGTTTGAAATTAATTCTCTTAAAAATATGAATAATTTTTAAGCTTTATTTTTAATTATATGGTCAATTTTGCTTGTAACAAAAATTACATTTTTCATAAAAACTCTTATTTCCTATAAGTTTAAGTGAAAAATAATTTTAATAAAAACATATTTTCTAAAAGCAAAATTGACAATTTAATTAATTATATAAACTTAACTTTTATTCATAATAATTTCTGAGAGTTATTTTCATTGTGCAATTTTTGAGAAAATCATTTTTATATCACCAATAAAAAAATATATATATATATGTGTATTTTAATTTTTCTTTTGCTTGAGGACTAGCAAAACTTTAAGTTTGGGGGTGTGATAACTCTACAAAATAGAGTTATTTTACCATGTTTTACATGCTAATTGTTGCTTAGTTCATGAGTTTTTAATTAACTTATTAAGTTTTTATGTAATTTTTAATTTATTAGTCTTATTGTAGTTTTCTAGATTTTTATATGTTTTTATAGATATGTTATTATAATATGTTGTAGTTTAATTATTTAAAATTAGTATTGTTAGTTTGAATGCTAAAAATATGATTTTATTGAAATTAAATGTTATGTAAATTAAATTTTAATTAATGTTTTCATGGGAGTTATATGATATATTTTATTAATGAAAATATTTAATTTTAATTTAGTTTATAATTTATTGTGTAGGAAAATTATTGCCCTTGAAAAGCAAGAAAATCAAAGGAAAGATGGTAATTTTGAAAGAAAGTAACAAGAAAAATGGTGTTTCTCCAAAAGCCCAACCACGTGAGGCCCACTCTAGGCCCAACCCGTGGCCCCCCCTCCAACACCCAACCACCACATTGCTGCCATTTCCCTTATTGAGCCCAACAAAAATGCATTTTGTCCCTTTGTCCCCTATGACAAAAATGCCAACTTTTTACCCTTTTTCCTACACATTTTCACCACAACATCATCATTACACCCTATAATTTACCTCTACATACCATATTTATTTTATTTAATTAATCTAATCAATTTAATTAATTTAAATTGATTATTTTAATAAACTCACTTTGGCTATAAATATGGACTTTCAAGACCATTTTTGGGGTGCTTAATTTTTTGGTTACCATCTTTTTCTCTCATTTTCTCTCTACCATTCTCTCTTCCATTTGGGTTTTTCAAGAGCATTTTGCAAGTATGTATGTCATTTATTTTGTAATTTCTATTCTAGTTATGTGCTTCTAATCTTTTTCATAAGATTATTAAGATCATGATGAAGCAACTTGTAACTAGGTAATATTTATGTTGTATGTTGATTTCCCTTGTAATGCAACAAAGTCTATGGATTTTTCTTCTTCATATATTTCTTTCATCTTAAATATCTTGTATTTTAGATTGTTAGAACATTTTTACACTTTGTTCTTCATTAGTGCATAAACATAATATTCTTTGTGTAAGATGTGTCATTAAATTGTACACATCCATGCTTAGAACAAAAATATTATGTTTTGCCTTATAAATAATGTTCATTGATTTATTTGTTATTTCATTAGATTGATTTACACTAAATGCTTTGAAATTATAATTTTGAAAAGTGAAGAAAAATCCTATCTTTTTATAAGAAAATTGTGCTTAAAATTATAAATATTTTTGGAAAATGATAGTTTAAATTATTTTAACTATCACTAAAACTTGGGAATCAATATACTAATAAATATTATTAAACTTACATTTTGTGGATTCTAGTATCTTAATAATCTTTTCTTTTAATACTTATTTTCAACTCATTATTGGTTTATTTTCATTATCTTAAAAAGCTTTATTTTTCAATATTTCATTTTATGTTCATACTATTAAAACTTATCAATCTTTGGAACTAGGTTAGAATTTATTACTTTTGATTTAAAATAGTTTCATTTTCGATTTTAGACAACTCCTTTGGGTTCGACATCCTTGCTTACGATCACTATTCTATATGGACGATTCGTGCGCTTGCGATATATAAATTTTTAAACATACCCGTTTAGGGTCCATCAGGTCTGCAGTGGCCCTATCTAGACTCCTAAACAAGTAAGGGTTACCTTGGCCAGAAGGACCCGCGGCTACTCCGGATTGGATCCTCTCCTCGCCCATCCTCTGGGCGACCTCCAAGGTCCTCTTCCTGCTCCTCACGAGCGGAACTTCGTCGCCCTCGTCCTCGTCCTCCTCATCTTTATCTCCCGCGACCTCCTCCACGATGATGGGTCTGGTGTCCCGAGCTGGGGGCGGCCCCCGGGGCCTCTTTAGGTTCAGGGTCTGATTTGGAAAAATCAGCTTGCAGAACACCATAATCTCGTCCGTCACGAGCACGCGATAATCCTTCTCACTGGGGGGCAAGCCCGCCAGTGTTTCATATTGGCCCCCGAGGGTCACAGACTTCTCTGTCCTCGCGAAGATGGCTGCAAGGTTAGTTTGAGTCAGAATGGGGTACGGGAGGAGCTAAAATAACACTTAAAAGGCGAGCTAAGGACGGGAGAAACTTACAAGGACGATTGAAATAGTGGTGCTCGCAATTCCGGAAACCAGTTGACATGAAGAACTGGTCCTTAAAATCATTGGGGTGGCTGGGCAGCTCAATGACCGCCACCGTACTGGGAAACCGGGTTAAATAGTAGAACCCGTCACCTCGCCCCCGCTGGTCTGGGCTGGCTTTGAGGCAGAAGAAATATAAAATGTCTGCAGGAGTGGGGACCTCCCACTCGTGCTTCTGGAACAAATACCTCAACCCTGCCAGCAGACGGTAGGAATTGGGGGGGAGCTGAAATGGGGCCAAACCCACATAGTTAAGGAAATCAGCAAAGTACTGATCCAGTGGAAGGAAGGCCCCTGCCTTAAAATGTTCACCACTCCAGGCCGCGAACGACTCGTCGAGCGGCGCACAGCTCCGCTCGCCTTCTGCAGCAGGTCGGGCCACTACGGACGCTTTCCCCAGGGCGATATTGTGGGATAGGAAGATTTTGTTAATCTTCGCCTGGTCGGTTATCTTCGAGACGATCCTTTCCGCCTCAAAGAAGGCATCAGGGGCCACCTCGACCTCCTTCTCCACTGTCGGCCCGAAGCGGGGGATCGGGGAGCTAGGCATCGCCGCCTTCCCTTTGTCTTGCTGGGAGGCCGAGCTGCTGACGTTCTTCTGTGGGAGATTTCTCTTTGGAGCCATATGGTCGCCTAACGAACAAAAGAAAACATTTCAGAAAAGGCGACCCAAGCATGAGGAAAAAGCAATCATGATTTACACGAGCTGAGGTAAGCCCAGCCCGTGGAGAGTGGGACCACGCGGTTCGATGAACGCGCGCCTGTGCTCCCAACCGATCCCCGATTACTCGGGATTCGTGTATCAGGAGGGTCATGATAGAATTTTCCTTGGGGGGAAAGGTTCAGTAGACAGGAAATTGCAAAACTGCTTGTGAGGTGTGTTCCCTAAGCTACCCGGTTTTGCACCCAAAATTCCCAAAACTCCTACCCAGAAATTTTCCCCAGAAAAAGCATCTTGAAACCCATACTCTAAAGCGATTTCCTACAACAAATATGCCCTAGCCTAAAAAGGCTGTCACCCTCCATATCCACAAAACCCAGCAAACCCTTGCATGCGGCTACAGTAAAAATTTTTTTACCTAAGCTACAGTAACATATTTTCAAAACACACAGGGTCAGGAAACTTACAGTGTGTAGCTGGGAGGTAGACGAAGGTGTTGCGTTGGTAAGAGCTTCGTCGGTGTAATAGCTTCCAAAGCTTCGGAGAAGTCCGTGCGCCTAAGCTTCTTGAACGCTGAAAGAGGCAGTAGCGGGATCGAGGGTTTCGTTCTTCTGGAGATATAGAGAGAAGAAGAAGAGGAGCTTGAAGCTTGAAAAATTTCGAATGAAAGGGTGGACCATGCGTAGGGTGGCCAGCCCTTTTTATATGCATAAAGGATCACGTATAGAGGGCCGTTGGATGGCCCCGATGGGGGATCCGAGGCCCTCCACTCGAAATACGAAACGACGGCTGGGCATGGGCTAGGCCATTAAATGCGGTTCTCGTAAGACGTACCGTCACCACCCACGATGTTCCACGTATCAGACGCCTGCATAAAGAGTGAGATGCGAAGAGTTCATGGGGAAGTCCAAAAGCCCCTACTGTGATCTTATATACGACGTGGTATACCACGAGCAGGAGCTTGGGGGGCAGATGTACGCCCTGGTTTTCCCACGGGCTGATTAGCAAGCCGAGCTGCTGACTAATCGTAGTTATCTCATGAACTCCCCTAAAATCGGAGCTTCTGTCGTTAGCTCGAGGAAGCCCAAAGGGCTCCCCTCCATTGTCCAAGACTGGAGCAGGCCCCCTGAAGGCCGAAGGTCGAGTCCAGTATGCAGCTTGCGGTACGAGCTGGATATGGGGCTGTGACCCCTTGAGAAGTAAACACACGCAAGGTAAACGTGCATATATCAGGCATCACGTGTCTGATATCCCTCTGACTTCTCGGACACGCAGCAGGAACGTGCGTGTTCAGACACCCACGGTGGGGTTGGGCCGTGCGGCCCATTACTTCCTTACATATTGATTTGACCACACTTATGTGTCAGGTTTAGGAATTAATCATGAATGTCACAGAATTGATACGACAAGTAAGAAGGTCACGGGATGACCTCCCTACCAACTTCCAGGTGCCTTCTCCTATAAATATGGAGACCCTGGGAGTTGATAGGGGTTGGAAAAATAATCTCTTATAAGAAATACTTTGTAACCAAATACTCAGTACAGATCAATAATATTGACTAGTGGAGTAGAATGATTTTAACCTTCGAACCACTTAAAAACCGTGTCTTGAGTCACCCATTTCGTCCTCTAAGATCATATATCTATTTCGGTTCACATTTAGCACTAATCCCTTTCTCTCATTCTCTTAATTACCTGTTGGCATAGAACCGCGTCAACAAAACTGTATCCAAAATAAACCAATATATATCAATAAGATGATACTATATATAAACATGTAAGTGAATAGATACAGTATACAAAAGCACACTTCGTAACAGATAAAATAATAAGCACCAAATAAAAAACCACATATGCCCAGGAACCATCGAACGGCGTAAATAATTTTTTTTTTTCAAAGGAACATATGCATATATTGAAGTCAAACAGGAATGACTACAACCCAAAAGTACTAAACGAATAGCACTAATTCAATAATAAATTTAATCCAAACTTAAAAGATTATAGAAGACCAATACTACCGTAAATTACTCAAGAATTAATTTAGGGATGCTCTGGTACCAATTGTAGAAATACTTTAATCTGAATTTAGCCCTAATTAATTAATGATAAATTAAACAATAAATAACAAATATTAGCAGAAGCGTATCAGAATCCATTGAATCAATTGTACAACGGTTATGATCTTCCAAATTTGCAGTCAAATCCTTTTGGGAACCTTAGTCTCTTGATGATGGGGATTCAAGAGTGAAATTGTACGTACTGCAAATTGGGGACCATTACCTGTTTATTAATAACTGCCAAAACAGTAACTAATATTTATTGGCTATTTCTAATTTGGCCCCTCATCAAATTAGAAATTGTCCTTATGGCATCCACATATTAAAATCACGACAATCATGCCCTTAAGGCATAAACTTTATTCCAAAATAGATTACATAATTTTGACTCATTTATATGATGACCCAACACACAATAAATATATACAATTGTGGCCCAAATAAATTAATTCCTAACATTATATATATAGTTACTTTAATGTATAAGTTATTTATTTATGAAACTATTAGCTATTTAGTCATGAAACTTTCTTATTATTATTTGAGACAAAAATAGTATAATCTTATTATATTATTTCGTGTTTGTGGTTTTTAAAATAATCCAATTTAAAGAAAACTTAATTAGACTCAGTACCATTCCAACATATAAGAAAATACAATAATAACAGAATAGTGTGAAGATCAAGCTTTCTAAATCTTACTAATTAAAGCATGACGAAAGGAATATATTCCAAATTTTTTAGGTAACATTTCAAAATCACCTTTATACGTCTATTAATCGTTATTTAAGTTATCTTGTTCCCCCAAGAATTAATAATTTGTTACTTCTTTTGAGTAATTGCTAACTATATATTATTTCAATTAGTAGTTTGTTTATTTTATTAGGTTGCGTCAGTAATATATAAAAATATATATTATTCCTTATTACTTAAGAAAATAGTGAAAAAAATAAAAATATAATCGAAGACAAATAGAGATGAAGTCAGGATTACACTGTAGTCTCTTGAATTATAGTTGACTTGTCACCTTAAAAGATCGTTCCTCGAAAATTTGATCATCTAAATTAATTTGGTGTTAATACTCTTTTGAAAAGTTTTCTCTTATTTGTTCTTGATAATAAGAAATTTGGCTCCACTAGTCTAGCTAATTATTACGTGAATGTTCGTTTATTGACTAATTCCCAATAGTAATCTTTATTTGGAATATGTATGATGCACTACATAGATTTTCTTGTCAGTCTCAAAGAGAATGATCTATAAATATTTATATATAGGGTAAAATTACGGTGTTTATATGGTAGAATATTTTATATGGACTAACATAATTAAGTGTTACTCACACAGTGTCGGTATTAGCATGTAATGATAACTATATGTAATCGGTAATGCATGATATTACCATCGGGCCATAATGAGATGGACATAACGTACTAACATGCTCGGGGCCCATGGACACGCTCTAAAACGTCTTTGGTCAGCCCATTGGGCCAAGACAACTAATTCTCTCACATTGGGCATGTAAGCCCATTTGGCCCATAATTCCTTATATAAAGGGTTGTGCTCTTGATTGATGATTAAGGTGGAATGAGTGTGGCTATGGTGTAGAGAGAATGATAGAGTAGTGTTCATTAATCTCAAGCTCTCCTTTTCTCTATATGTGTAGATCAAAGAAGTGTAATCAACATGATTATTAGAGATCAAGGCGATAATTGGAGGTACGTATATTATTATATTAATGCCCTAAATAAAATGTTTGATCATGGAAATTCATGAGCATGATTTGATATTGATTATTGTTTATTTAGTGCTCATTGTGTTTTAATTATAACAATTGGTATCAAAGCCAGGTCATTTGATTTTAGGGTTTATTAGAATAATTTTTTTTTCAAATCTGATTTATATAAAAAAAAAATTTATATTATATATTATTGGTAGATAAAATCAGATTGGAGGATGAGTATTGAGTTTATCAATATTTTAGATTGTATTTTCGTTTCGTTTACGTTGAAAACACCCAAAACTCCAAGCTTTTTCAAAGCTTGTTAATGGCCGAAAATGGCTATTAGATCTACGAGTTTCGGATGTTTATAAGTTTGAATGTGTACTGGAAATAGAAAGAGCATGAAAAATGGAGAAAAACCCCTCAAACGACATCAAAATCGGAGCTCCAGTGGCTAAAATCCAACGGGGTCAGAATTTGAGTTCGAAACGAGTCGAACAGACACGCTGGAGGTTGAAGACAACCTCAAAACGATTGTCGTTTTTTGGTTTTTTTGTCATTTTCCGAAGTATTGTCGTTTTTTATGATTTATGTCGTTTTCTGATAAAATACATGTAGTTTTCTGAAAAACTACATGTCGTTTTTGGGCATTTTTCAGCACAAAACAAAAAAATTCGGCGCGTGAAGATTCCATTTTGGACCAAATTTTCACCATTTTGCTTCTTTTAATTTTTCTCATTTGATTGTGTGATTATATTTTGGGTTTGGTCAATTTAAATTCTTAATTGACGCATAATCACATAATTAATTTGAATTAATTTTTTTTTCTCTCACAGTTTTATTTTTTATTTATTTCATTGGATGAAGACATAATTATATTCATGCCATAAAAATTATTTGATAGATGATTGACATTTTTGATAATATAATTATGTTAATGAATAATTAATTGAGTGCTTATGTACTCACCTATCGTGAGTCTAAGCATGTCAATTTGTTATTCATAAAATTGTGAGAATTGTGATAAATTTATCGTTAATTAATTTAATCTCATACAAGGCCATTTTTTATTTGTTTATCATTCCATAATTTTGTTATATATATGCCTTTCGTGATTTTTGATAATTTTTATGAATTTCATTGTTGTTATTATTATGAATTCTTTCGGGGCATATACTATGGAAAATGTGTAATAAGATATTGGTCATGGTTTGTGCATTTATTATAAAAATTATTGTCAATATTTAATTAATATTTTTTGTAATAAAATTTGCTAGAAATACAAAAATGCGCAATCAGCCTTATTAGATAATTATGAGATTAAATTTTTTCATTGAATGTGTTGTGCTTACCTGTCGTAAGTTTTCACATGTCAATTGTCAAAAATTATGATTCATGTTAAATACTTTTCTCCCGTATCAATCACAATTAAAAACTAAGATCCATACATGCAATTTAGTCATCCTGTCGATGATTTTACTGTAAAGTAGGATGCTTAGATGGTGAAGGAAACACATTAGATGTCATGAACCACACAATCTTTTCTACCCTATCGGTAGTGGATTAGCTGAATTTGGTTATGATATTTAAAGTAGTTGTCCTTACCTGCGTAAGAGTCATATGTTTTGTTTGAACGACTCTAACATGACATGATCGTTTCCGTTGATAGATCATTGAGAAAGCTAAGAAAACGAGCAGATTGCATAATCCTTGTTTTCACATAGTGGCACTGCTCTAAGATATTTTTTTTTAGTATTAAGCAATCCTAAAACCTCTACCGCTTAGTTATCGGATGGGACTATAATATGTCTTGTCATATCGATCTCTCATTAGAAAATTGGACTAGGCCTCGAAATTGATAAATCTTGAAATCATTTGAATTCAAAGATGCCAAGTTACTGCATGCTTAGTGGGAGTATTGCGATGGGTGTCAGTTGGTTTTAGTAAGGTATATATGTGTCGATCGATCCCTATTGACAAATATTATGAGGGTGGAATCACTTAGGAATTTTTTCTTGGGCATCTAAAGTGATATTCCTACGTTTGCTACACAATGATGAGTTCAGGAGACTAGTACGTTGGTTTTGTGCCTTGAAATAGTTTCGGTGGAACTAATGAATCAATTATTACAATACTTTTATGCTTAAGGATCAAGATAAGGCATAGATCATAAGTTGGCAAGTTTTGGATCAATATTACAATGGATGTATGGTTGTCATTGTCTATTCCGAAGAGATGATTGTGTTAATTGTGAATGTCTGTAAATATAATGAATTCAAGATAATGGGTTAATGCATATGTACTCGATATCATATCGTTGTTGCTAGTAAAATTCAGGATAGCTAAGCTATATTTAGGCAACAATTTTGGATTGATTTAAGTCTGAACAAAGTTTTCAGTATAGTGACTTTGATAACTTAGTTACAATTTTGGATGAGAAATGGAAAGAATAGAGGATATAAGTTTTTTGACTTATTCAATCTCAGTACACATATTCATCGCTAATGTCTATCATAATTATTGATAATAGTTTTACAACCCAATTGTCCACAATGATTAATCTATAATGCATACAAATTTTGAGAGATATCGAGTATTTATCACTCTTTTGTTAAGATCTCTCATGCATTATTATCTTGAGCACAGTCTTCTCAAAGTTTTGACTCATCAAAGTTTGAAAGCTTTTATGTTTTAGAAAGCTTTATAGTGGAAAACACCTAAGGGATTAAACCATGCATGCATAATGATATGCAGTCACTTTTTTATGTGTATTGTTTCTCGAAGTGACAAGGACACAACAAGACTGGTAGATAGTCTTAATTGTTGTACTCCATGCATCTTGGTTTGATGGTTGTTATTATATTTGAATGTCTCTCAGGCCAAATTATGTGTAGTATACATATCCTATCGATATTATATCATACATAATTTATTTGATTGCCTATTGCATGCTGGAGATTAATATGGTGTTTGTTGATTATATTGGTCCAAGTGGGAGAGATATTTGAATCTTGTATGGACTAATATAATCACAAACATAATTCCATATTCATAACCATGTTAGTTGTTTTTCGAAAGAGACAATGTGAGATAAGTCTTTCGCAGCAACACTCAAGATACTAAGACTCAATGGATCATATCGTTTTATTCTGAATAGCCTCATGAATGTTGTGATTGGATAAGAATTTACATCTAAGGCTATTTCAGAAGTTCTAATATTATGAGGCAATATAGGACATTACATTTGACAATCTTGGATTTTAATCATATGAGAGAAGATGAACATTTAAGTGTTTTATTGAGAATATCAAGTTTAATATGTATGGCTCTTCTAGCTATTATTTTTTATAAGTATATAAAGTTATCTATGTTGGAGTTTTAAGCTGGCATTAGACAAGGGTTAAAATTTTATTTAGGGAATAATTGGATTTATCCCTCATTTTGTTGCTTCCGCTGTTATTATTGATGACCTACAATTTGCCAGATTATTGTAAGAAACTCCATATGTGGACAAATAAAGATAAAGGATCGAGAGAGTTTGATAAACCTGTGATTCCATACACGAGATAAGTTTAATTACATATACCTCTAAATGTCTAATCGATAGTCATTGGTAGTTCTTAATCCTTATTTGGAGAATTGATATGGTTATTTCATGATTTCCAAGCTATGATCAAGCATGAAAGTTTAGGCTTAATCCCATAATAATTGGGAGATTTTCTTGATGGTGGTTCATTTTAAGAATAAGTTGTTTGATGGTTAAAGTAAGGTGAATTAAAGCCTATAGCTAGTCTCCACTATAACAATGAATTTGTTCATTACTATTATTGAGTTGTAAAGTGGTGACTATTTGGAAATCAATATATAAGGATGCAAGAACTAAATTCTTGTTTAAAGGACACCCGAGTTCAATGCATTAAATCCATTTTGAGGCAGGACATCAAGATAGTGATTACAGTAATTCTCAAAATAGTCAATTCGAAACATTATCGTTAGTCAACACTATATGAGAGATCAGTGGGAGCAATGATATGTTTATATTGTCACTTGATATAGTACATTGCTCATATCTTATGATTTTGATCTATTTTGGAGACAAATTAAGCCGTTATTTGATAATATCTGTCAGATGAAGAATTCTTGATAAAGCTTGTATGGTCTAAAAATTTAGATTCTTCGTGATGAGATCAACGGTAAACTGAATTGTCTCATAGTTTGCATTGACTAACTATTGTAGTGATTAATGTTTCGATTTCATTGAGAATCTTTAAATAGCCTAAACTGTGATGTGTTATGAACGGCCTAAAGTCCATGATATTAGTAATGACGAGAGATCAAGTTTGAGATTATCTCACATATATGCTTATTGAAGGCAGCCTAGGGCTTACTCAAGTATACACATTCCTATCGTGATATCTGTTACAGGCATGCTAGATTGGTACTTGAGTTGTCATCCTTATGGTACCAAGGATGTGTTAGCAATCGACAAACCAACATTGTGACATATAGTAGTTGGTTTTAGTGATATCTATTGGAAAGGCTGCATGAATGATTAAATCCACTTATAAGCATTCATGATTCTAGGATGAGCTATTTTGTAATTAAATGTCATATGAACACCTACAACTTCCTCTCTCATACAAAGTGAGTATAATGGTAAGGGAAGTTATATGTGATTAGGTGTTGCATGGACATTGACAACATCCTCGTATGTGAAGGTAGAGTGTGTGGCGTGTTACGAGGACATTGATTGTACATTACAATTGCGATATTCCGTTTCAGTGTTAAGAGTAGTTGACTCTATTGTGAACTTACTGAACTTATGTGATAAATATCGCAATGATATCTATCTCTCAGAACTTGGGGAGTAATATTGCTTCATTAATGATGATGACGTTTCATATGTAGCGAGAAAGTTGTGGAGTCCTCTATTAGTATCATAACACACACTTACAAACAACATGCTAATGACTACACTGACACGAGTTACCTGAACGTATGTACTAAGAAGTCATTTCTTGTTTGGATTGTTGGGAGCCAAAGATGTATTTGATCAGTGGGAGTCATTATTTTTCATGTATGATCGATATGTTAAGGATTGCTATTGGTTGTTGAATATATGCATATTCTGGATAACTCTTTGATGTTGTGTGTACACACTTGTTGATGCAAGCCAGTGGCTTAGTCTCGGTGCTATGTTCGAGTGGATCCAGATCAGTAGTTATCATCATGTTTTATGAATCTCAGATGTCTCATTATGTATTATATTTGTGTCCTGTCGATACAATATGGTGCATAATTAGTTTATAGACATTATTGTTTCTTGAGATTTCTGTGTATTGATACTGTTGCTTAGTGAGCACATATTGGTATAATTATGTAGTCCAAGTGGGAGAATGTTAGAATATTTTATATGGACTAACATAATTAAGTGTTACTCACACAGTGTCGGTATTAGCATGTAATGATAACTATATGTAATCGGTAATGCATGATATTACCATCGGGCCATAATGAGATGTACATAACGTACTAACATGCTCGGGGCCCATGGACACGCTCTAAAACGTCTTTGGTCAGCCCATTGGGCCAAGACAACTAATTCTCTCACATTGGGCATGTAAGCCCATTTGGCCCATAATTCATTATATAAAGGGTTGTGCTCTTGATTGATGATTAAGGTGGAATGAGTGTGGCTATGGTGTAGAGAGAATGATAGAGTAGTGTTCATTAATCCCAAGCTCTCCTTTTCTCTATATGTGTAGATCAAAGAAGTGTAATCAACATGATTATTAGAGATTAATGCGATAATTGGAGGTACGTATATTATTATATTAATGCCCTAAATAAAATGTTTGATCATGGAAATTCATGAGTATGATTTGATATTGATTATTGTTTATTTAGTGCTCATTGTGTTTTAATTATAACATGATAGTGATCTATAAAGTTGGTTTCGTCATTTGAATAGTTATAAATTATAATTTTTTACTATAATTACAATGTATGTAGTCATTTAGAACATTCCACAAATTTTCAAGAAATTCCGAATAATTTAGGTGCCGAAAACAAAGTTTAAACAGTTGAATTTTCCACTTGTGTCTATTTTTTAGTGCACGAGTGAAACAAACTATTTAAATATTGTTTTCGATACCATAAATTATTTGAAATTTCTTGAAACTTTGTGGGATGTTCTAAATTATTACAATATACATTGTCATAATGAAAATTAGAATTTATAATTATCTAAATACCGAAACCAACTTATATCAACACCGGTGTTGACAAAAAAATATGGCAATACTGTATTCGTATCCTATATATAATTAAAAAAAATTGATGTATCATTATCTCCTTCTTAAGTAATAAATTAAGTAGTTTCCCTTAATATTTCATAAACAGAATTTCTTATGTCAAAGGGATTCGAAATAGTATTATTATAAACAAGTTATAGGTTTATTCACTAATGTCGTCCCAAATTGCTAAAAACAATGTGTAAGAAAAGAGTTGACATAGTTTTTCTAAGTAAGAAAATATATTGGGACCACCTCTTTTCTAAGAGTAGTTACTAAAATATATATGCTTATGATCACACACATTAACACAAAATTTAACTTTGTCGTCATAAACCCATACATAGACTTTTCTATCTCGATAAAATTATTGCTTATTTTTGTATTGAGTTCAACTCAATAAAATTATTGCTTAATCATGTGATGAGATGGAGAATAGTTCACAAGTTAATTTGTTGCTCGACATGTAAAAAAAAATGTTGAATTTTGGGAAATCAACAAGGAAGACTACGAATAATAGAAGATGCTAGATTGTTGAATTTTGGGAGACCAACAAAGAAAAATAAAGAAAAACCTAGTGTACAAATGGATCAATAATGTCGATATCACTTGCTTAGCAAGATTCTCAACCTTATTTATTTCTTTTTTTTTTTCTGTGAATGTAATGGTTTTAATCTTGGATTTTCGTTTTGGTCTCTGCTAAGATATTTCAATATTTACTTTGTGTTATCTGCTCTTTTTTTTAATAGGTTATTATTTGTATTATTATTCAAACTTGTGTAATGATTAGCTAATTAATTAACATGAAATAGTTACTTAACTATAACTGCCTCGGCTCTGATAATAATATATATTTTTCTTATTGTCCTTTGATTTTCTTTTGTAGATTGCTTAAAAAAAACCTTTTATTTTACTTATTAATTAGTAATATTATTATAGGCAATGACTACAAGGTATTTTTTTTTTTTGCAACACTTGTGTATCATTTTTCTATTTTCACCACATTGATAGATATAATAAAAAAAAAATTTATATGACGGTATATTTAGAATATCTTGCAAATTTTCAAGAAATTCTGAATAGTTTACAAAACCAAAAATAGGGTTCAAACTATCAAAGTTTACACGCGTACACAAAAAAACATGCACGAGTGCAACAGACAGTTTAGACCTTGTTTTCGGTATCATAATTTATTCGAAATTTCTTGAAAATTTGTAGGATGTTCTAGATAGCTATAATGTACATCGTCATATAAATTTTTTTGGGAATATATCTATCCAGGTACCCAAAAAAAAAATTGAATACATTGCAGTGTCTCCCTATTATTATATTTGGTATGATCATATATGGGGGCGTAGGCCTCTCGAAAATGTTAGGAAGACTACTTCATTTATTCTAGTGTAGTGTGGAAGGATATTGAGCTAAGAAATAGATCATAGTTGTCAAGTAAGTAAATGTGTCATTTATACCGATTCTTACACAACTATATTTATAACTATTAGCAAAATAAAAAAACATAGCAAGAAAAACTAATATAACTAACATAAATATTTAACTAAAATGGAACACAGCTAATAGAATATTTTTTTAATTTTTTATGAACCATTGAAAAAGACGAAAGTAATAAAAGTAAAAGACTAAATTTTAATAATTTATATTAAAAAAACATCCATATAAAATATAAACTGTTTAACTTGTGATTAACGATCAACACTTGAATAGTAGAAGAGAAATCAAGACTAGACTTCAATGCAGCCGAAATTTGCATGGTGGAATTATATATATGAGACTTTTTGGACTTTACTTTAAAACCTAGCTCTCATTGTTCTTGACTTGACTTGTAAATAGTTTTTTTAAATAGTTTTTTTTGTGAGATTTTTGTATAATAGTATATATTGTACTTATTTAAAGCATCTTAAAAATTTTCAGAAAATTTCGAATAATTCATCGTACTGAAAACTAAATTCAAACATGTTATTACATGTGTGATTAATTTTTTTTTTCGCGTGGAAAGCAACATGCTTGAACCTAATTTTCAGTAATGTAAATTATTCATAATTTTCTGAAAATTTGCATAATGAACTAAATAACTATAATATACACGAACATAACAAAAAATCGCGCCGAAAACTATTCACGAATAAAAAAAATACTAAGAGATCCACCGACGTGAAACAACATAAACAAAAAATTGTGATATATATGTATACACATATATGGTCCAGATCCTCACTGTCTTTAGTCTGTTAAGAAATTGGCATATTTCAATATATCGATACAAACAAATTTACTTTGATTTGGTCAAGGTAAACGATCAAAACTCATAAATACATATACAAATAATTACAATATATATATATATATTTATATATAATAGCCACGTACGTATACAAGTCTGGGTCGCGTATTAGAGAGAATAATATTGTCGGCACTAAATATTATATATATCAAACATGGCAGCCTAAAGAATTTTCAGAAATAATTAATATTATTACTATAAATATAAGCAATATATATATATGTATGAATAAGTTTAGAGTTGTCTGATTCTCATTTCCGAATCAAACCAAAACCTACTTTTATTTTTTCAAGTACTCAAAAACTCAAAACAGTATTCCAAACAAACAAGATGATGAGGAAGAACGACATCCCAGCGATTGTCGTTTTTTCTGTGTCTTTGTTGTTCTTGCTTTGTAATTGCCCGAGTATGTTATTGGCCCAGAATAGTAGTAATGGTGGGAAAATAATAGGAGTGAAAGTGGGGGTGATTCTGAACTTGGAGACTGATTTTGGTAAGATGGGGCTGAGCTGCATCAACATGGCTCTTTCTGATTTCTACACTTCCAATCCTGCCTTCACAACCAGGCTTCGTCTCCACACTAGGAACTCCAAATCCGACGTCGTTGAAGCTGCTGCTTCAGGTCACTCACTTCTCTCGTCAATACCCTTTTTGTCTTTTCATACATATTATATAATGTTATATATATATATAATAAAGACCTAGTTTTCCTGCATAGTAAATTCGACTGAGTTAAAGCATTTGATTCTGTCAAATTAAATTGTGTATATGCTTGTTCTCTCTGATAATAAATTGTATATCGGTTATCTAATTTTATATATATATATATATGAATGAAACAACTACTTCGTCATCTTTTTACACAAAAAGTGTAGATATTACCCAAAAAGTGTTTTTCTGTATGTGTTATTCTTATGTCTATGTATTTATTAATATATATATATATGGGTGTTTGTGTAAGTGAGTAGAGATTCAAAAACATACTAATTATTAATTTCTAGAAGCATGGAATATGGTAAATAATTAAACTAAAAAAATACATAATGCTTCATTCTATAAAAATAATGAATATAAAAAGTTTAAATAAACAATTATATATACACACATACTCATGTACATACCACCCACCCTATAAAATATTGTAGTTTAACTAATTATTATTATTATTTTTATTGCATTTTTTTCGCTTAGATAAGAGATATTGCTATTTGTCACCTTATGGTGAGTTATCTAACACCACATGAGGTAGCTTCTCACGATTGATTAATGTGTGGTCCCCTCATATTGGATTAGCGGTATGTCACTTTCATATAGTGTTAGACACTAGAGGTATTTCTTAGTATTTCTTTTTAATAAGTTTAGGTAGATTAGGGGTGTGCAAAAATCATCAAATTCTATAAGAACGACCGATACAACCGACTGCCAAAAATTTTGATATCCAATTATGATTAGATCGGATCGAATTTTGAAGATCCAAATTGGATCAGATCGATTATTAGATGATATATGAAAAAATCCAATAAAAAAAAACAAGGAGACACATTCAATGAATAAAACCGATCTAATTCAATGATTGAATTAGTTAAGATAAATTAATTTTATTAGATCGATTATAAAAATTCAACATCCAATTGATAATTATATCTCATCATAAAGGCTAAAAAAATCATATGTGAACACCCCTAACTTAAATTGTTTCTCAACTCTCCCAACTTATATATATATAGCCAAATCGTATATAAATATATCCAAGTATTCAAAGTCCTTTTCTTGTATATAAGTGTGTGTATATATATATAGATTAAAATTTAGAAGTCAAATTTGAATAACACACCTGTTATACTTATAGTCTTACTTAGCCGTAACAGAGGATGAGAATGTACTTATTATTGGACTAAGAATATGGACTTCATATTCCATGCCAGGATGGAAGAATCGATCTGGCTTACTTATATCTACACGGTTACAATAGTATCACGTTACATTGACTTTGACTTTTGAACAATATATAAAAATATTATATCCACATCTAATATTTTTATTTATGTTTTTACTGAAAATGATGTATGTTAGAAAATAAATATTGATATTTATTTGAAATAATTAATATCTTGATTTTCTATAATATAAAGTCCTGAATTAAGTCCACCTGTCTTTGTGATTTTCTTATTTATTAAAAATATGCTAAGAAGATTAAAGAAATTTGAATACTTCAAAACATTATATAAGCAATTCAAAGATATGTTTGGCTTTTCACGATTCCTTTGTCCATTCATAAAAAGTATAAAATTTTTGATAGGATAAAATTTTGCTAAAATTAGATTATATTTTTTTTGAAATACTATTTTCTCTTTTGGATTTTATTTTTAGATATATTTATATATAGTTTAAATGTAATAAAGTTACATTAAATTTGTAGAAGATTAATTTTTTGTGTAATTTGAAGTTCTCATTAATTAGTATGTAAAATTGTTTGACTATTTTCTAATAATAATATTATGGCCACTCATAAGAAAAATGATATATATATATATATATTACAACATTATAAAATAAAACTATAATTGTTTTTGCTTTGATAATACAAGAATAAGATTTGAAATATATTTCAAAATATTTTTTTTTTCTTTCTAATTTTTATATAGAGAAGTAGGTGGATCTATGCTTTAATTTCTTAACAACCCTCCAATAAATCACTTTTAAAACTTATGCAAATATTCACAAAAGTTTTCCAAAAAACCTTATAAAAGCCAACATGCACTTAAGCACATATAACTATTTAAGATATTGTAGATTATTTAAGTAAAAAAAATATATATATATACATATAATTATATACATAAAGTCAACGGTCACGATTCTCAAACCAAGAAGAGAAAATAAATAAATAAACGCATTTATTAATTAAAATAGATTAACAAGCATTAGCCAATGGGGCAATTAGGTTTGTACTATTTCCTCAAAAAAAAAAATGTATATATAGCTTTGTACTATATCATTTTTGGACCATCTTTAGAAATAATACATTTTTAATGAGATTTTAGATATATAAACCGATTTATTTCTAGTGCATTTTAAGTACTCTTATAATTTTATTTCAAAGTTACTTCAATAATAAATAAAAATTATTTATTATTATGCTAAATTGACTATACTTATGTACATATGTATAAGTATACAAATAATACGAAAAAAATTATTTTACGAAACACCCGTGTCTATTAAAATTTGCGAGTAAATTATTATATTCTTATTATTATTATTTTCTCAAAACAGCTTTGGATTTAATAAGTTAATTTTTGTTATCATATCATTTTTCTATTGAAACTATTTTACTTGAAATTTTAAATTCATATATCATTTATAATATATTAAATTTTACGTGAAATTTTAAATTCTTCGTATTAATTTTTTTTTTATTGAAACAGCTTTGGATCTAATAAAAAATGTTCAAGTCGAAGCCATTCTATGCCCAGAAACATCAATGCAGGCCCACTTCGTAATCGAACTCGGTGACAAAGCCCAAGTGCCCATCATAACATTCTCCGCAAAAAGCCCATCTCTCACTTCTCTCCGAAGCCCATACTTCTTCCGAGTAGCCTCAAACGATTCGTCTCAGGTGGAAGCCATAGCTGCCGTCGTCAAAGCTTTCGGATGGAGAGAAGTAGTGCCCATCTACGTCGACAACGAGTACGGCGAGGGAATCATTCCTTACTTGACCGATGCTTTACAAGACGTCGATGCCCAAGTACCGTACCGGAGTGTGATCCCTCCGACCGCCACAGACGACCACATTTCAGCCGAGCTCTACAAGCTCATGACAATGCAGACAAGGGTCTTCGTCCTTCATATGTTTCCGGCTCTTGGGTACCGAATCTTTGCCATGGCCGAGAAGATTGGTATGATGGCTGATGGTTACGTTTGGATAATGACTGACGGGGTTGCTGATTTTCTGGGCTCAGCCAATTCAACTGTTCTCGATTCGATGCAAGGAGTTTTGGGGTTGAAAACCCATGTCCCTAAAACGAAGGAGCTTCAGAATTTTGCGGTTCGTTGGAGAGAAAAATTTCAACGTGAAAATCCCACCATTGTTAACCCTCCTTTGGTGACTTTTGGGCTTTGGGCTTACGACGCCGTTTTCGGATTGGCCAAGGCAGTTGAGGAGATTGGGAAAGCATCGAACTTTAGCTTCAAAAGGGTGAATGTTTCGAGTGATAACAACCCTACTGATTTGGGATCGTTTGGGGTGTCTCAGACTGGTCCGGAACTTGTTCAAGCGTTATCGAAGATGACGTTTAAAGGGCTTTCGGGTGAGTTTAAACTCGTTAATGGGCAGCTGCAAACTTCGACTATTGAGATCATCAACGTGAATGGAAGTGGTGAAAGAAAGGTTGGGTTTTGGACGCTTGAGAATGGACTCGAGAGAGTGTTGGGTTCAGGAGATAAGACCAAATACTCTGCTTTGAATACCAGTTTGGCGCCTATAATATGGCCTGGTGACTCTACCTCAGCTCCTAAGGGGTGGCAGATCCCGACGAATGGGAAGAAGTTGCGAATTGGGGTCCCGGTTAAACATGGATTTAGGGAGTTTGTGAATGTGACATTTCCTTTCTCAAATGACTCTGTTACTGGTTACAGTATCGATGTTTTCAAGGCCGTTTTGGAAGCGCTGCCTTACTCTGTTTCGTATGAGTATGTTCCCTTTCCTAATGCCGATGGCACATACAACGACTTTGTGTACCAAGTGTTTGATGGGGTAAAAGCTTTAAACTTTTTATGTTTCTTACTTTTGTTGCCTTTTTATCTTAGTACATTACTGTTAAATATAAACAAGTATGGATTTTTTTTTATGGAAGTTGATTCAATTAACAGTTTTCTTTCTTGGATAAAGTTGGCTGAAGTTAGTTAAAGACGGGTTGTTTTTATTCTTTATGTTATACAAGGAGAATAAATGTTCTTAGTCTCATATTGGTTGATGAAACTTGAAATAATTCTTAGTGAGAAATAGAGAGAGTTTTCTTCTTTGAGAATTGTCCTTAAAGATAGCTTCTTCTTTGTTGCCTTTTGGAGTGTTTTTACTCAGCATTTTAATGGCTCATATTTGGCAGAAACTGGATGCTGCAGTTGGGGACATAACCATTAGAGCAAATAGGTCCTTGTACGTGGACTTTACATTGCCATATACTGAGTCTGGTGTGTACATGATAGTACCAATCAAGGATGATAGAAGTGGCAATGCTTGGGCATTCTTGAAGCCTTTGACTTGGGATCTTTGGGTAACAAGTGGTTGTTTTTTCATTTTTGTTGGGTTTGTAGTATGGGTTCTTGAACACCGAATAAATGAGGACTTTCGTGGCCCTCCATATCATCAAATTGGAACAAGCTTTTGGTACTCTTTTTCAACCATGGTTTTTGCACATAGTAAGTTCCTTGTGATTATTTGAACAAGTTGAACATAACCTTTTTTTTACAAAGGACTTAACATGTTCTTTTTGTTGTGCTTTGTTTTTTTTAATATAAATTTACAGAGGAAAGAGTTGTGAGTAACTTGGCAAGATTTGTAGTGATTATATGGTGCTTTGTAGTACTCATACTCACCCAAAGTTACACAGCTAGTTTGACCTCGCTTTTAACAGTCCAACAACTCCAACCAACCATCACTGATGTGAACCAGCTCCTGAAGAACAAGGAGAAAGTTGGCTTTCAACGGGGTTCTTTTATAGAAGGAATATTGAAACAAATGGGGTTTGAAGATCACCAATTTGTGATCTATGACACTCCAGAAGACTTATACCAACTCTTTGCAAATGGGAGTAAAAACAATGGGATTGCTGCTGCTTTTGATGAAACACCTTACATGAAACTTTTTATGGCAAAATATTGCTCCAAGTTTACCATGGTTGAACCAACATTCAAAGCTGACGGCTTTGCTTTTGTAAGACCTCTATTTCTTTATTACCAACATATGTATTCATTTGTCTCGTATATAAACTCATATATGATTATTCTCAACATGTATATCCCAGGCTTTTCCGAAAGGCTCGCCTCTTGTTCAAGATATTTCGAGGGCAATATTGGAAGTGACTGAAGGAAAGAAAATGAAGGCTATAGAAGAATTGTGGTTCAAGAAAGACACCAACTGTGTAGACCCCAACAACAAGTTCTCATCCAACAGTCTTGGGCTGGAAAGCTTTTGGGGACTCTTCCTCATCGCAGGTGTGGCTTCATCGTTGGCGCTTGTCATATATGCTGTCATGTTCCTCTATGAGCAAAGGAATCTCTTGATGAACTCCGATGCAGAACCATCAGTTTGGAGGAGAATTGTGGCCATTTTTAGAACATTTGACGAAAAGGACCTCAGCTCGCACACTTTTAGAAAGAATGAAGCCGGAGAAAGAAGCGTCATTGACTTGTCATCGCCGAACACCAACTGCCCGCCAAGTCCTTCAGGGTTCTCAGTCCATACAAATTCAAGCTTTGTGTTTAGGGAGCCAGGATCGTCTTCTCCAGACCCAAATGGTACACAAACAACTTATCAAGAGACTGTTGTAGTCTCAGCTGTAGAGGTTACTTACCCAAATCAAGACTCGAGGGAGAATCACAACTCTTAGTTTGTGTATATTATGGTAGTAATGATGGAACTCTACCTCAATTTAAAACGGTAGGAGTTTTTATTCGTATATAATCATGTTACGTGTAGATATAACTCTGATATACATGCAAATTCTCACACTCCCATGACAGTACAAGAGATTAATTGTTATTCTTTAAGATTTGGGTTTGGTGCAATTAGAAATTTGACATGTCTTGTAATAATTTTTACATAGTCTGTAAAAAACATAACTGAAAAAAAGTATTAATTTGTGATATTGTATAGTAATTTAGTGTCGCACCATTAGAGATATTTAAAGAAGAAATATTAGACCGAATTATTCAGAAATCAATATTTTTACATAATACATAACAATATAAAACAAGCAGATTTTGATGAATATATTAATTGTAATTGTGGCTTGTTCTTCCTTTTTCTAGTGCCTTAATTTTTTTTGGGATAAACTAATGATAAGAATAATAAATTATTAAAAAGAAAAACTACAATTTAAGAGACAAGTAGAGAAAACAATTACATGAAATTAAATATGTCAAACAATCTAACACAAAGTTTCATAAAATTCAAATTTTTGGAAACCAACTACCAAAGAAAGAAAAGAAAATGCGACATTAAGTGGTGCGAGCACTTGTATCTGGATCCTAACTTGAGCACAGTTATTAATTTTTGTTCTGCCTAAACAATGGATATGGTAGGTACAACCCAAAGCTTCGGATTGATGCCCATCTACATTGCCAAGGAATACGGAGAGGGGAACATTCCTTATTTGATTGATGCACTTGGATATGGTAAGTAGATGTTGGAGTGTCATTCTACCCTCGGCCACTGACGATCAAATCAAGACCGATCTTTACAAGCTAGGCACAATGCAAACTAGGGTTTTGGTTGTTCACACATCATAAGACCGGGGGATCAAGGTTGTTCAACATGGCTAAAGAGATTGGAGTGTTGGAACAAGGTTATGTTATCTTCAGTTCTACCGGGACGACTACTGCAGGTGGCATGTGTTTGTCGACCTTGTCTTCTGCCATGCTCTTCCTCTACTACTTGTACATGCATAAAATTTGAACTTTGCGTAGAAGAATCTGCCCTATTATCTGGCCCATCAACATCTACTGCATCAACAACATGATCGTCATTAACATAAGAATCGTAGTCATAGGATCGTACTACGCTGTCTCATGAACATAGGCGGATCTCTGACAAGGATTTCATCATGGACAATAATTTGAGATTTTGTCTCTGGAACAATTGTCCCAACCTCACTTCGAGTTCCCCTGATACCAGGACATGGGAGAGAAATATTCTTCTCAAATCGAACTTATTTATTAACACCGGGAGAGGCCAATACATTTACTAAATAGTTCTTTCTTAACCAAGGTTACACACAAAGAAATCATTTTATCTATAGATTTTGATGCTATCTCGATGAATGCACGAACATGCCTACTATTTTTCATAACGGTGGGTTTGAAGGGTTGTGAGAGGCATGTGTACGGGACCTCAAGTTTCAAGCCGTACACATATTTATCCACTTCAAGCTCTTCGTAAAAAATGTCAAGCAATTGCTCGTATGTCATACCCTTCTCCAAAGGTAGCACTTGATTTTTAGCATCTCTGAAAATCCAATCCTTATCTTCCATTTCCCAAACACCATTATATGCAACAAATATGAAAACAGTCGAATCTGTAATGAAAAAAAAAAATCATCCAAAAATTGATATTATAAAAAACAGCGAGTTCTATTGAACTTAATCGAGGTACATCGATGTAAATCTATCAAATCCTATCAAGGTACATCGATTCCTATCGAGGAGGTCTATCTAAGTAATGGTAGAAAGACCTATCGAGGTCCATCGAGTCATATTGAAACCTGTTGAGGTGGTAATTCTACGTAAAGACAGAATGACCTATCGAGGTCCATCGAGGTATATTGAATCTTGTCGCAATGGCCTATCTAAGTGAAGGCAGAAGGACCTATCGAGATATATCAAGCCTTGTTGAGGTGCCTATTTCCTAAAGGCATCGAGACAAGTCTAGGTCCATCGAGGCACATCGAAATTCAATGAGGTTCCTATTCCCTAAACCCATCGAGATATGTTGAGTTTCATCGAAACTCATCGAGGTAAATTAAAAACCCAGAAAAAATGCAGATAAACGTAGATCCAATCCAACCATGAAAAAGTAAAATAAAACACGAATGCATACACATATCTGTTTGAAAATAGTTCAAGCAATGTAAATAAATAAGTTTTCTCACTACATATAACGAAAATGTACTTACCTATAAAAATTTTGACCCTAGATCCGATACCCAAAGTGATAGATGCTTGCCTTGATATGGTTCAACACTTGTCCAAAGAACAACTTCAAAACAAATATTAGATGTGCTCAAAACTTATCATAGATTGAGATATTAAATGGTGGTTGCTTTTTTTTTTTTGTGAGAAAGCTTGAACCTTACAGAAAACCGTGAGAGAGATAGAGAGAAGACAATATCATAAAAAGAGACAAAAAGAAGTTATGTTAGGGACATTTTTAGAATTAAGGGAACACTAACATAAAATGGTAATGTGTACATAGCATGAGATATTTTTTATTTAGAACCCTTATAATGCATCAATACTCAAATTTCAGTGTGAAGATCGATCAAGCTTTCTAAGTCGAATAAAAGTTCACTGTCGCGGATATCCTGTCCCTTCGGTGTCCCTCTAATAAAATGGTGCCATTTGTAAATTATTATTCTACTTTACCTGACTAACACAACTTTGTTAGTTCCGTATCGTTTGTGTTATTTTTTTAAGTATTTAATAACATTTAATTAATTTTTTATTGAAGAAAAATCATTCTATTAATTATTTAAATATATATTGCTTTATTAAAATTATATTGTGATAATTTGTTTGTGCTTTTTAGCAAGTCATGTTCAAAACGTTTGTTATTTTGCTTGTACGTGACATTCTATTACTTTTATATAATTTTGTTGCATAGAAAAATAATCTGATTTTTATAGTAAATTTTTGTAATAAATTTTATTTTGGATATTGTGTTGTGACAAATTATTTTTTAGGCCCTATGTTTTGTAAAATGGTTCAAATAGAACCCTAAACTCAATTTTGGTCAAAGTTTTCTCAACTGAAATCACAAATAATTCACCAAACTAACAATTCAGAACAAAAATAAAATTATTCTCCTTAAAAACTGTATTGTTATATTCTATTTTTTCTTCATCAAAATTGAGTTTATGGGTCTATTTGAACAATTTTACAAAATATAGGGTCCAAAATTTTTTTTTTAAAACAAATAGTCCAAACAGGTAATTAGAAAAAATACAGGGTAAAAAACGGTATAAACCCAAAAAATTATTTTGTTTATAAGTTACATCTATTAATTTTGTATAATTCTGTTAATTTTTTTTCATACAATTTATAATCTTAAAATTCTTTTTAATTTTTTTAAAATTTAAATAATTATTTTTAAAAATATTTTGTATGAGCAATTAAAAATTATAAAAAATTTAAATATATTAAAGTTTATAAATTGATGTTATTATAGTCATTAAAAAATAATTTGACTTAAATAAAATGTTCAAATGTTATTTTAAAATAAATTCTAACATCAAAACTTAATTTTATAAAATTGTACGAATTTAGAGACAAAAAAGTAGAATTTCGCATGGTGACTAAAATAGTATATTTATTTTCTTTATACACATGACGGTATTGATATATTTATGTTTTATAACATTTTAAACCTTTTGTTTAATAAATAATTTCATTAATATTAAACTAGGAGAAAATTTTAGACTCAAGTGTTTTTTTAATTTATTAACGATTAATGGTGTAAAAAAAATATAAAAGTTTTCGATAACAAAATATACAAAATAAAATTTGTTACAAAAATTTACTATAAAAATCAGATTATTTTTTTATGTAACAAAATTATATAAAAGTAATAGAATGTCATGTACAAACAAAATAACAAACGTTTTGAACATGACTTGCTAAAAAGCACAAACAAATTATCACAATATAATTTTAATAAAGTAATATATATTTAAATAATTAATAAGATGATTTTTCTTCAATAAAAAATTAATTAAATGTTATTAAATATTTAAAAATAAATTACAAACGGAACTAACAGAATTGTGTTAGTCAGGTAAAGTAGAATAACAATTTACAAATGGCACTATTTTATTAGAGGGAAACCGAAGGGACAGGATATCCGCAACAGTGAATTTTTATTCTTCTAAGTCTTAATAACTAAAACATGACGAAAAGAAAATAAGCCAATTTTTTTAGATAACATTTCAAAATCACCTTTACATCTATTAATTAATCGTTATTTAAATTAACTTGTTTCCCCAAGAATTAATTATTTGTTACTTCTTTTGAGTAATTGCTAATTATATATTATTTCAATTATTAGTTTTGTTTATTTTTGGATCGTCAATGATGTATGTGCATCATTCCTTATTACTTAAAAAATAGTAAAAATAAATAAATAAATAAAATCGAAGACATAACAACATGAAGTCAGGATTACACTGTAGATCTCTTGAATTATAGCTGACCAGTTACCTTAAAAATCTTTCCACGAAAATTCATCAAATTAATTAATTTAGAATTTGTAAATAAATCCAAATTAACTGATTATTACGTGAAGCTGTTCGTTCATTGACTACTTCCAAATAGTAATATTTTATTCTATCAATATTTACATATATATGATGTACTACATAGATTTTCTTGTCTAACTAAACGTGATTGAACTATAAATAATATATATATATATTTATCTCTCTCATAAGTAATAAATTAAGTAGCTTCCCTCAATATTTTATAATCGCTTATTATATATTGTGTAGATAAGTCAAAGGGATTCGAAATAATACTATAAACAATTTCTGTAAAATTCATTAATGTTGTCCCAAATTGCTAAAATACAGTGGACATATATAGTCATTTTAAATAGGGGATATAAACTTCGGATCAACTCTTTAAAAAATTGAGTTATAGTTACTAAAATATATATGTTTATTGTGACCAAACAATTTGTATTGTCATATTTGCATTTGGTTAAAATGACACCCCGCACCGAAACTTATTATCCTTCTTAGCTTGACTCTTGAATCTCATGTAGCAGAAACTTTGGCGACGTGTCAGGATTTGCTGATATACAAACAGATATCATCACTGGTTTATTATGAAGATGGACGTTTTTGAGTTTGTAATACTATCAACAAGAAAATTGTAACACTCGTCCTTAGGTATAATTTTGGAAGATATAACTTTTTTGTGCAATAATTTTTTTGATTTGTGCATTGTAATAGAATAACTAATTCTCAGTGACACAGCCAGAAAATATCATTTGGAGGGCAAATATTATTGGTTTTAATTTATTAAGGGGCTTTATTATCATTTGTTTTCTTAATTATGACTTATTATTGAACCAATATCATGAATGGAATTCTTATGGTTTATTATTATTATTATTATTATTATTATTATTATTTTGTATTGAGTGCAACTCATTAAAATTATTGCTTATGTGATAAGATGGAGAATAGTTCACAAATATTTTGCTCCCCGTGTAAAAAAAAATTATAATATTATACTATCCAATAATAGAAAATAGATTGTTGAATTTTGGGAAATCAACAAAGAAAAAAAATGAAGAAAGACCAAGTAGTATACAATTGGATCAATTGGATCTATTCTCAACCTTATTATTATTATTATTATTATTTTAAATCTAACGGTTTTAATTTTGGATTTTCGTTTTGGTCTTTACTAATAAGTTGATATTTAAATATTTGTTTTGTGTTGTCTACTTCTTTTAACTTGTTAATTACTTGCATTATTATTCAAATTTGTGTAATGATTAACTACTTAACTAACACGTGCTGAAATAGTTGAAAGTTGAACATAAGAGAGACTTGTTGTATTTTTACTATAATAGCCTCGGCTCTAATAAAGGTATTTTTTTTACTTATATATTAATAATTAAATTGTTTTTTTTGTTTAAATATATATATTTATTAATAAGACATTATATATCGTATCTTTGTTTTGTTAGTATAAATGTACCATGTTTGTCCTTATTTTGACACATCTACATACATCCGTAACTCTTATATACATAATTCATATTACATTAACAAATAAAAATAATTGACTAATATATAAATTGTTTGACTGTGACCTAATTCTGCATGGAGATAATATAAATAAACAGTTCATAATTAATAATTTTTTTTTGAACTTAGAAATTAAATTGATTGTGTTACTTAATGAATTTAAAATTTATTAGTATTATTATTAAGTATTTTGTCACTTCTCTTATTTTATGAAAATTTTTTTTGTTTAATAAATTAATATTTTGTGAAAAGATAATTTGGTTGTAAACTAATATTTTTTTAAATATTTAATTCAACTATTTACAATTTTACAAATATTTTATTGATATTATTGGCTTGTAATATTTCTAAATATTATATTCTATAGCTTGTAAATTATATCCAAATAGAAATATACACATATATTTATCACTCTTAGTACTGGTTATCTAAAACATAATACATCATTTAATAAACTAATTTTATGTTTATTATATTCACGGTTTTTAAAGGCATTTATTTATGTTATGGTTGTTATTAAAATAATTGTTCTGGCATAGTAATATATGTTAGACATAGTAAAAGCATATTTATCTAACTTAATAAAAATAATAAGAATATAATAAAAAAAATATTGGAGACAAACTTTTTACCAATTTTTATATATCCGCAAGAAGACAAAATAAAACTATTGAATCAACAACACATAAAATGTCGGTTTATTGATTTGAAGTGCAATTAATAGACATATCTATACATAGATATGCGTGGACTCATCTTTTTTTTTTGTCATTTTGTTCCTACTGTGTATGAAGCTTCAAATCAATAAATTGGGCCACCTTTTTGT
Source organism: Humulus lupulus (assembly GCF_963169125.1). NCBI lineage: Eukaryota > Viridiplantae > Streptophyta > Magnoliopsida > Rosales > Cannabaceae > Humulus > Humulus lupulus. The sequence continues at coordinate 5,378,794 of NC_084802.1, read as the reverse complement.
CGTTTTGTCCCTATATGTCTATTAATTGCACTTCAAATCAATAAACCGACATTTTATGTGTTGAAATACATATATAAACCGATCGAGCAAATACATATATTGATATTGACATGTCCCAGTTTGACAAAAGATACTATTTTTAAGTGGAACAAAAATTTTTCTAGCTTTTTGAAATTAACTTTAATGAACTCTGAAAAATTTAACCTCTTTATTTCCTTTTTTTATAACACTTTATATATATATGGTTGGCTTGCACGTTCAATAAACACCTTGGACGTTCAATAAACACCTCGGTAAAACTTTAATAAAATGCAGATGCAGATGCAAGAACAAGCACAGATACAAGAACAAGCACAGTCACAATTTTACAAACTCCTTATATGCATAAAAATTATATGGTCGAGAAGTAAGATGAATGGTTGAAGGTTATATATCATTATAGATTATATATCATTATCATGCTTGGTAGACCCCAAATCCCGAAACGCAAAAGCAAGAAGTATAAAAAGGGAAATGGTATCTTAAAGCCAAACTGCCCAAGTAAACATTTCAGTCAGGCATAATCTTCATTACCAAACCGGCTAATAATACTATAACTAACTCTCAATTCAGTAAATTACTCCCAATACCCACAAGTGAAACCCTAAACCTCACTGAAATTCAAATTCAAACAGAGCATCAAAATCCAAATCACTTTCCACAGTTTAAACAAAGAGGGAGGAAAACAAAAACAAATTAAAATCAAATTAAAACCACACAACAAGCCAAATAAAACAGCCAAAAACTCTATACAAATATATACATAAATCCAAAATTTTCTTTGATGGCAACTTTTATATATATATATATAAAGATCATGATTATAGAAAATTTTCAAAGGAAAATAATTTCATAAATTAATTAGTATATAAATGTAAAAGTTGGATTGTAAACATATTTAATACTGATGGAGTAGTCTAACATAAAAGCATGATACAAATAAAATAGACACAGGAAACATTTTACATGCATAGGAACTAACACTAAATTATTTGCTAAATTTGGGATCATGAAATAAAATAGAAAACCTTTTGATTTGTGTCTGTATGTAGCTTCAGGGTTCTCCTAGCTCAACAAGTTAATTTTTTGTGCATATATTTATTGAATATCAATTACCACCGCCCTAAAAGTTACCGACATAAAATGATAGCTAAATTGATTTTTCATCTTCTAGAATAGTATACCGCATGAAAGAGAAACAGTGGTCAACGTATGAATCACAAATTAAGGAGCAACAAATACTCCGAAAAATAACTTTTTTTTACGTTAAAAATGGTTTTGTAAATGGTTTTCTAAGTACGCTGCCATTTTTGTGCCACGAGCTTGGTATTAACCCAAAATTTGGTTAACCACCAGCTGGGAGTCGCTGTAACAATGTATTGCCTTAGCTTTGAGCTCCTTGGCTATTCAAAGCCCCACCAGTAAAGCCTCGTATTCGACCTCGTTATTAGATGCGTTGAAGTCAAATCTCAAGGCAGAATGAAATCTGCTTCCTGCAGGAGTGATCAAAACTACTCCTGCCCCCGATCCATTTTCGTTAGATGACCCATCAACGTAAAGTTTCCACAGCTCGTGGGCCGAGGTTATAACTTCATTGTTAGTCATGCCAGTACATTCCACTATAAAGTTTGCCAAGGCTTGTGCTCTAATGGTCGTCCTTGGATGGTAGGTGATCTCGAATTGTCCGAGTTCAACTGCCCATTTAAGGAGTTGACCTGAAGCTTCTGGCTTAGACAAGACTTGTCTTAGTGGTTGATCAGTTAGTACATGGATGAGGTGCGCTTGAAAGTAGGGTCGAAGTTTCCAAGATTAGTGAATTAAGTTGAGAGCTAGCTTTTCCATCAAGGGATATCTCGACTCTGCCCCCAATAACCTTTTACTGACGTAATATACAGGTCTTTGCACCTTTTCTTCCTCTCATACGAGCACCGCACTGATTGTGTGCTCGGTAGTGGCAAGGTATAAATATAACACTTCTCCCGTAATAGGTTTTGATAAGATGGGGGGTTCTACGAGGTGTTTTTTAAGCTCCTGGAAGGCCAACTCGCATTCTTCCGTCCATTTGAATTTCTTGCCTCCCTTCAACAGGTTGAAAAACGGAAGACAGCGGTTTGGAGATTTCGAGATAAACCTACTTAGTGCCGCCATTCTGCCGGTCAAACTCTGGACATCTTTGTGTTTTTGAGGTGAGGGCATATCGATCAGGGCCTGGATCTTGTCCGGGTTAGCTTCTATTCCTCGAGTGTTTACAATGAAACCCAGGAATTTTCCTGACGATACCCCAAAGGAGCATTTCTGAGGGTTTAGCTTCATGTTATATTTCTGGAGCACGGCAAAGCACTTTTCGAGATCATCAACATGGTTATCGTTAAGTTGAGACTTGACTAACATGTCATCAACATAAACTTCCATGTTGTTCCCTATTTGCTCCGAAAACATCATGTTCACGAGCCGCTGGTATGTGGCCCCAGCATTTTTGAGCCCGAATGGCATGACGTTATAACAATATAGTCCTTTGTCCGTTATAAAGCTCGTATGTTCCTGGTCAGGGGCATGCATGTCAATCTGGTTATATCCAGAATAGGCATCCATGAATGACATCAGTCCATGCCCTGTCGTGGCATACACGAGTTGGTCAATCCTCGGTAAGGAAAAGCAGTCCTTTAGACAATCCTTGTTGAGGTTCGAATAGTCAATGCAGGTTCGCCACGTCCCATTAGGCTTTGGGACCAGTACCGGATTGGCTACCCAGTCTGGGTAAAAAGCATCCCTTATGAATCGGTTTGCTTTTAACCTGTCGACTTCCTCTTTCAGTGCCTTTTTTCTATCATCGTCCAGTTGTCTTCGCTTTTGTTGCTTCGGTGGGAAGCTTTTATCGATATTTAGCATGTGGCTCACTATGTTCAGACTTATTCCTACCATGTCCGAATGTGACCACGCGAAGACATCCTGGTTTCTCTTCAAAAAGCAAATTATTTGCTATTTGGTTTCTTCCTGGAGATGTTTCCCAACCTTTACCGTTTTCGAGGGATCTGACTCTTCGAGCTTGATTTCTTCGAGCTCTTCTAACGGTTCGATATCAACTTTCTCCTCCACCCTTGGGTCGATTTCTTCATCTATCTCCAAGATCGTCCTATCTTTATTTTGAATAATGACGAGTGCCTATGCGCTCGTCTGTTTCTTTCCTCAAGGAAATGCTATAGCATTCCCTTCCAGCTAACTGATCTCCCTTCAACGTCCCGATGCCACTAGGAGTCGGGAACTTAATGGCCAGATGCCTTACAGACGAGACTGCCCCCAGCCCTACTAGGGCGGGTCTCCCGAGCAGCACGTTGTAGGGCGAAGGTAGGTCTACTACTACGAACTCCATCATCCTGGTTGTTGAGACTGGGTAGTCTCCCAAGGTCACGAGGAGTTCGATGGACCCCATGCAGGCAGTCATTTCTCCTGAAAAACCGTACAGCGTTGTTGCACATGCTTTCAGGTCGCGAAAAGTGAGTCCCATTTTCTCTAAAGTGGCCTTATAGAGAATGTTCACTGAGCTCCCATTGTCTATGAGAACTTGGTGAACTCTCTTATTCGCGAGCTGGAGAGTGATGACCAGTGGGTCATGGTGAGGAAACTGAACATGGGACGCGTTGTCCTCAGTAAAGGTTATTGGTTAAGATTCTATCTTTTGGCTTTTTGGAGCTCTAGGTTCGGGTTTTATAAGGAGACCCGTCCCCAGTTTTTAGCTCGTTTACATATCGCTTTTGGGCATTCCTGCCCATTCCTGCAAGACGAGGCCCGCCTAAGATGGTTATTACGTCTTCTCCATCAATCGGTGGGGGCCTATCTTCTTCCCTTACTCGGGAATTATTGTTTTGGGCAGGCTGTGGCGCAGCTGCCCTCTGGCTAGTAGAAGCCTGATTATGTTGGTTTTTGACATACTGTCGGAAATAACCTCTCGAGATCAGTCCTTCGATCTCGTCCTTCAACTGCCTGCACTCATCAGTAGTGTGTCCAGTGTCTCGGTGAAAACGACTGGAGTCCCTCTTGGACTTCTGATTTCTCATGGGGTCTGGATGCCTGAAAGGGACCTGGCTCTCATTAGCTAAGTATATATTCTCCCGAGACTCGTTGAGCTCGATGCACACTTTGTACATGGAGAAATACCTCTCCCCCTTCTTCTTCTTTCCCCCTTCGGCCTCGGGGTTATTCCCTTCGTTCTTTTTTCTTTTGGAAGGGTTTACTGCAGTAGGCTTTGAAACTGGTGGGTCCACCGAGGTTGAGGTAGAGTTTACGTTTATCGTTGTAGTCATAGGCTGAGAAGACATATTTAGTGTTGACCTCGTCTCTTCTACATTGACAAACCTCTGAGCTTGCTTATTAAACTCGGTTAAGGACCTCACCGGTTTTCTCTGCATATCGTCCCATAGTGGACTTCCTGGCATTACTCCAGCTTGGACAGCCATTAAATGACCGCTGTCATCCACATTTCGTGCTCGGGAAAATTCCAAATTAAACCTCGTAAGGTAACTTTTCAACGTCTCGCCTGGTTGTTCGTACGTTGGTCAGAGTTGATGCCTCGGGTCTCATCCCGATCATGGCTCTGAATTGCTTCTTGAAATCCTTTGACAGCTGATCCCAAGAAGTGATCGAATGTCTTTTATATTTCTCGAACCAGCTTTTTGCTGGTCCCGTCAGTGATGCTAGAAATAACATGCATATGAGCTCGTAACCCACATTACTTGCTCTCATTATGGTATTGAATGTACTCAGATGGCTGTATGGGTCGGACTTTCCCTCAAAAGGTGGGACATGAGGCATCTAAAACCCTTGAGGAAACAGAGTGTTGGAAATATGAGGAGCGAACGGTTCGAGCTCCTCGTCAGAATCCTCATCTCGACTCCGACCTCGCTCATTTTTTAAGAGCCTAAATGCCTTTTCCAACTGATCTATTCTTTCTTGGACCGGGTCCGCAAGGGGTCTTACCTGAAATTGGCTATCGTTGATCACAATTTCAGGCTTGCGCCTTCGTAGGGGATCTTTACGCCCGTTTAGGCGATCTCTTAAGTCCGGGTTCGATGGGTTACCATTACCTCGATTCTGATTCAAGTGTTCCCGCAAGTCGGAGCGGTTTCTGTGGTTCCCAGTATTCTTTCGACCTCGATCATGCATACTGACTGACCTAGCATCTCCTGAGTCGTCACTGGTAAGGCTCGTTGCATGATTATTCCGAGATGGGTTTCTTTCATGCTGCCTCGTCTCTGCAGTGCGAGACGGAGACATTTGACTTCTTGTATGCTGGGCACCTCTCCGCTCTCTGAAGGCTTCTCTACTATCTTGCCTTTTTCCCGCATGTCTTTCCTCATCATCTCGACCTGGTTGAGCATTTCTGCGAGGCGATGAAGGGTATCTTATAGGCGATGGAGGGAATCATATGGGTGACGGTGGCTGCCACCCATTTTGAGGCCTAGATAGTCTTGAGTTCGCCCGTGTTGGGTTGGTAACATTCTGTGTATTACCGGGGATTTGAGTCCGAGCCTCTGTAGGGGCTCGGTTATTCTCAGTTCCCGCTGGTACCTTCGCATTTGAATTAACCGGAGCCTTAGCTCAAGTACTTCTTCGGGGTCTCGAGGGAGCGGATTGCTCCGCTGGTGCCGGAGGTTGTTTTGGTCTCCTTGTGGCAACATTTTTTCGGGGTCGCCCACGATGCCTGCGGGGAGGAAAATGCACGTCCCTCGGAGGTGGTGCTTGGTTCTCACGCGGAGGTGGGGGCTAAGCCGCCTGAGCTTCTGCAGCTAACCTAGCCAACTCCTCATTTCGCTTGTTGGCTTCAGCCAACTGTTTTTTCAGTTGTCGGTTTTCAAGTTCCACAATGGGGACGTACCGTTCAGGATTATAGTATATGTCCTCATCCCTTGGGGCTGGAGGTGCTGGAGGTCCCCTAGAATCGAAGGACTTGCTTCTTTCTTCAGTCTCTGGACTTACCATTGACTGCTTCCCAGGACGTGTTGGATAGTTTTCCTCAGGAACGTTTTGATCATTTGTGGCCATAACTATTCAGGAATCGTACTGCTCAAGGCTCTCAATGAAAGCACCAAACTATTGACGCCGTTTTTCGTCAACTTACAATGTAGAACACGTAAACAGTAAATAATTATGGCAATAATAACACAATAAAACAAAGAGAGTTTTTTACGTGGTTCATCAGTTAACTCTGCCTAGTCCACGAGTCTTTTTTATTAAGACTTAGGAAATCTCTGGAAATTCTTCAGAAATGAATTCTCCAGAGGTTCTCTCAAGATCCCAAAATTTCGGTCCCTTCCAATGGTACATGACCTCTCTATTTATAGAGGAAATCTCATAATACTATCCCACACGTTTTGGGAAGTTATTCTGTATATTAATAAATTTAATGGCTTTAAAGCCAGTAACTCCTATATACCAGGAAACGTCCCCTGAAGACTAGGGGGCGTATAAGTGACTAATAAATATCCCTTTATTGTAGGGAAGTTACAACAATAAATATGGATTGCGTCTCTTCAAGTGACTTATTAAGCGATTCGAGATCAACAATCAGCATCATCAGCATCATGCCAGTCTAGGTCTCTGAGTAACTTACGAGTTATATTATTTTCCCCAAGGCCAACTCGGAGTAGGTAGATATCACCGAGACCACCTTGTTTCGAGCTCATAC